>NC_090937.1:677400620-678671152 GCF_040938575.1 Ambystoma mexicanum
TTAGAAATACTGGACACAGGTAATGACAGCTATGCTGCAATTGAGGCCAGCAGTGTATCTAGAGATGCCTGAAAGGAACCTTTTAATACTGTGTGTGACCAAGAAATGGATATGGTAATGGTATAAGGAGAGCATTGGTAGCTGCCTAGGAACTCTTTACTTTAAAGACATTAGTAGAGGAAATCAGAGCCCCAGCGGCTTGTGTCCACCGACTTGTTTAAAGTGAGATGGATTTAGGGGCTCCTTTCATGTACAGTGTAGAAATTATACAATTGTTTTTGTTTTTGGGTCATTTGCTTACTCAATATATAGTCTATGATATTAGTAAATGACCTGCAGACCATCCAGCTTATACCGATTTTGCGTTCCCACAAAATGCTGCAAAAACAGCATTTTAAGGGGGGGCGCTGTTGAGCAGGCCAAAGATGGCTGCCTAGCTTTGCAGCTCTGTGCCGAGCCGACAGTAATCCTTCTGCTGTGGCGTCCTGCATGATATCCCTGCCTTGAAAAATGGACCCACTTGGAGATGAAGGTGTTGGGCGGAGGTGACCCAAAAATTGCGATGAAAGACTTATCCTAGGGGCTGTTTGATCCCCTCACACCGCGAGTGGTGCGATGTGTCCTGCGGGTGCCAGTGTGCTACCTGTCTCTGTGCAAGCTTGTAGGACCTGCCGCTGTCGCACCCATTGGAGGCGAGATGCTCTGTGAGCTGAGGGCGACATCCTCTAACAACTGGGTTGTACGGTGTGACCTGGCTCCCAGAGGCTGCCCACCAGTGCTGGCGGCCTTGTGATACATCAGCGGACCAGACGACTCTGCGACCCGGCCCGGATGTTGGCCTGGCCCTGAGGCAAGAACCTGCCGTGCGGCACCAGCCTCTGGATGTGGATGCGCCGGTGCGCGCTGAGCCCATTGCCCCCACCTATCCCATGCTACAAGTGATACGGCAGTGTGCCGCTCTCCCCCGGCACCTGGACTTGCTGGCGGGTGCGGGCCCAGGCCTGGGATGACCCTGGGGTGCACTGCCTGGCTGGAGCCGGGTCCGCTTCCGCCGGACCCTGCCGGTTGCGCAGCTTGTTACCGCTGCATCCACGGCGCAGCGGGATGCCCCAGCCTGCAGCCCGATGAGGAGGAGACTGCTGAGACGGCAGGGCATGCTGCTGGGCCCCCTTACCATGCGGAGGAGCCACGGGGTACAGTGTCCTCGTGGTGAGCCTGCTATGACCCTGACCCCTTGAGCACTCATATGGTCCTACACTTGTCACACATTGGGGTGGCACCGGGACGGATATACATATCATGAGTGAATTTGTCCACTCTAGAATGTCCACCTGGCCCACCAGCAGACCCCGGGATATAAACTGTCATATGCGCTACCTCAGGGCTCTTTTTCCACTATTGATATGCTGCTCCAGCTGCCCCAATGATATTGCTGGCTGGCACACATGGCCTCACTGCTTTCCAATAGGATTGTGGCTGGTTGGGGCCCATGCCCCTGGTGGTTGTGACATCTGAGGGCCCTGGCCGTGGCGACTGACTGCCACTCAGATCAGCCTGGCATGGAGGGATACGCCACGCCGTCCATAACTGTGGTATTCTACTTCCAGGACTAGTGGGGAGGCACCTCACTCTATGGAACAGTGACCTGGCCTCCACCTCGACACCCACTGTGGCCAGTCGCTGTCCCCCTTGCTCTCCTCCCATATATCCGCCGCTTGCAGGCCTGGATCTGGACAATTGCTGGCAGCATGGCTTGGTTCTTCGCCCTTGCCACTTCACCTATCGGACCTGTTACTGTGTGTTAGACACCTTGGCCCCTTACGCAACCACTGTCTGGGGTATGCGTGAATGCTGATGCATTAGACAACTGTGACTTGGATAGGCCACTCCACTACTACACGCTCTGGTTCTCCAGCCCTGTGCACAGAACGTACCACTCCACCTCAAATACCACGCCATAGCCTCGGTCTTAGATCTCAGATTGACCACGGTCCTGCCCTATACTGCAGCTGCACGGTCTGCCGAACCCGGGACCACGAGGGTGCATCAGCCTGCATCGGTACTGCTATCCATGTGTCACGCACCTGCTGCTGCCACCTGGGAGATCCATCCGACCGCACAATGTTAAATAGGTCACGTGGCGCAGCCAAGACCGGCACCATGGATACATTTGCTACGTCAACGCCCAGGCCTGAACATGAACAGGCTGCTCCCGGTCAGGAAGATGCGGATGTACCGGCTGAGGCTCTTGGCCCTGACCTCACCACCATGATGGAATCCATGGCTAAAAACATTGCCTCCTTCAACGAAAAACTGGATGATATTAACGCAAATGTGGTGTCGCTCAGATCCAAGCTAGACCAGCAAGGCACCCGGATCACTGAGGCGGAATCCAGAATTGGCACTAATGAAGATGGTATCGCTGTGCTGCAGGACACTGTATCTACCCTGGTCCGTGATATGAAATCGGTTAAGGCCAAATGCGATGATTTGGAGTCCAGATCACGTAGGAAAAATATATACGCATCATTGGGGTCCCTGAGAATGCGCTCAAGGGTCGGCTGGAACTCGCAGTTGAAAGTTTGCTCAGGAATTTGTTGGGAGATCCCGCCCTGTCCCCCTTTTTCGCCGTTGAACGCGCCCACCGTGCACTGGTGCCTCACCCTTAACCTGGTGACTTCCCGAGACCAATTATAGCGAAAATCTTAAGCTACAGGGACAGGGCCAGATACTCCGGCTGGCACGGGAGAAGGGAGAACTCAGACTGGATTTGCAAATTATCAGAATCTTTCCAGATTTCTCTACGGGAGTGCAGCAGGAACGTCGTCAATTCACCAGAGTCAAAAAACTCAGCAGAGAAAGAAACATTGCTTATGCCATACTGTTTCCCGCTCGTCTATAGTTCACCTTTAACAACAAGCTATACTTCTTCACAGTCCAAGACAAAGCAGTGAAATTTATAGAAGCACACGTCCCCTTATATGCTCCTGCTGCTGAACTGATGGAGAATGACTGAAATCAGCTGTGGTGCTGTTCATGCTAATTGCCCTACGATCAGGTTCATTTACTCTGTGCCCCGTGTGTAGCTGGCACCTCTGGCATAGGTACTCTGCCTATTTTACTGTTTATGAAACAATCTGTCTGACCGACCGTCCGCCCTCAGTGTAATGCTCTGAGTCACCTTTCTTAACCTAGTTGACCACTAGACCATATTGAATAGATGTTCATTGTTTCTGCTCCTCGCAACCTGTAGCATATAGAATGCTCTAATTATACTATATCTTCACCCATGTTTGCAATCCCGAGGTAGAAGCATCTATTCTCTAATTTAGAAGGTGTCTGGGGAAAATAGCGGTCGTCGTGTCATCTAAGAAAATTGTAGTGGTACATATACGGTTTCCACAAATGTTGGCCGCACGGCAGCGGCGCACCCACTGTGACTGCAATGTGTGTTATTGTGTTCCTATTGCACCTTAGCCCCATTGGGCATGTGCTAAGGTTGCGCCAAGTTGGGGAGGGCTCAGCTTTGGGAGGGCATGGGGGGTGGGATGGACATACTGCTGGTTGGGGATGGGCAGTGAGGGTGGTGGGGTAGGGGGTATATGGGAGTTCACAATAAAAAGCAGAGTTGTCGTGATAGTACACGCACTGGGTAGGTTATATCATACTAACGGCACTATATCTTGGGATATATGTGGGTACACCTATTTGGACGTTCCTTGAAATGGTGGTATGGCTATCCAGTTGATGTCATGGAATGTCCGGGGGCTAGGTAACTACACTAAGGCCTATAATATCACTGCATACGCGCAGAGGCATGGGGTGAAAATACTTCTTCTGCAGGAACCACATGCCCTTGGCCGCCTAGCATCATGCTTGGCTCCATCTTGGGGCCCAAACAGGTTCTATACTACATACTCCACACAGTCCAGGGGCGTGTTGACCCTGATTCATAAATCAGTCAAATTCGCACTAAAGAAAAGCCACATAGACCCTGAGGGGAGATACGTCATCCTTCACTGTATGATAGTAAATCGGGAGTGTCTGCTTGTAAACACATATGGTCCGAACAATGACACACCAGAATTTTATGATAGGGTGGCCTCTCTGCTGATGGGGTATGTTGGGGTCCCGATAGTCTGGGGAGGGGACATGAATCTTATACTTGATAACGATCTAGACAGGACAGGAACGACACAGAGGGCCCAATCGCGCGCGGCCAGGCATTGCACACACACATGATGTCACTTGGTCTACAAGATGTTTGGAGGACACTCCACCCTCAGTTGCGTGAATATACCTTTTACTCCTCAGTGCATGACAGCTCATCAAGAATAGACCTGCTTCTGGCCACATGTGATCTGATTGGTAGAATTGTAAATACTTGTATACTTACTCATACCCTATCTGACCATGCCCCTGTGATGCTGAATATGGAACTCGGGTCCTCTCCACCCCCCCATCCCACCCGCAGTGCCTGGCGCTTCAAATCTGAGGTGCTGCTGGACATGTTCAAGGCCGAGATCCTCTCGGATATAAAGACCTTTTTTGAATGTAACACACAACAGGACACGTCCCTTTGGGTCCGATGTGTGGCCTTTAAGGTTTATATCAGGGGTATGTCTATTTCACGGGAAGCAGGGATATTAAAACCTATTAGAAATTATCTCTAATGCTCTGAGACTAAACTTAAAGAACTGGATCGTGAGTGTGCGACAGATATGATGCCCTCCAAACTTGCCCTTATCAGAGCGTAACGGGAGGTGTTCAAAGCCCAAGCTATGCGAGAGATAAAGTACCTGGCACGGCCAATTACAGCAAGGAAACATGGACAGGGTGAGAGGCCAGGGAGAACACTGGCTAGGCTGGTCCGGGCAAAGGGTGGGAGAGCCCAAATTGAATGTATCAGGGATACACAAGGAGTCCAACAATGGTCTGATCAACATTTGCTTTCGATATTCTTAAATTTCTTTGCTGATTTATACACACCACAACAGGAACACAATATACAAGATGTCCGGGACCTGCATGACCAGATCCCCATGACCTGCTTATCCCAGTCCACACGGGAGAAGCTAGATGCCCCAATAATGTTGGAAGATATAGTTAAAGCCATTACTGACCTCCCTAGAGGTAAAGCCCCAGGACCGGACGGGCAAACTCTGGAATTTTACCAGGAGCCTGTCATGCTCTTGGCACCTAGACTGCTGGAGGTCTGGTCCGAGGCACTTCGCAAATCCATTCTTCCCCCCTCGATGCGTGAGGCAATAATAACCATTCTTCTCAAGCCTGGAAAGCCAAGTGACGAGTGCGTATCCTACAGACCCCTCTCGCTCATGAATATGGACACCAAGATACTGGCCAAGACCATAGACAATAGATTTCTTCCAATCATGCCATACCTTGTCCATGAAGATCAAAGCGGTTTGTTGCCTGGGCACTCGACAATCCTTAATATCAGAAGGCTCTTCAGTGTCCTCTCAAGAATTGACCAGGGCGCGTAGGCGGTTGCGGTCACACTGGACACGCAGATGGCCTTTCACATGGTCTTGTGGCAATATATGTGGGCTGTTCTGGTGAAAATGGGACTGGGCCCAGGTATGATTCAGTATATTAATTTTCTATATACATGCCCCACCGCCAGATTCTTGGTCAACTCCCTGATCTCACAACCCTTTGAGTAACGGAGGGGTACACATCAGGGTTGCCACTTCTCCACCATCCTATTTGCAATGGTCATTGAACCAATGGCAGACTACGTTAGGGCGTGACATTTCCGCAGAGGCATACGCCTGGTGTACCCCCGATATAATATCACTATATGCTGATGATGTCCTATTATATGTCAGGAACCCATCTTCTCATTTAGACCCCATTTTGAGAGATATAATCAATATAGGCACTTTCTCTGGCTTCACTATTAACTACATGAAATCTGAGATATTTCCCTTCACCAGCACAACTCAACAGCCGACTTGTGAATATCCTCTCCGCTGGCCCCCGGGCGGTATTAGATATCTGGGGGTCCAAGTAGCACTATCCAAGTCTGCCTTAATTGCTGACAACTATATCACCACAGCAAAGTATTTTGAATCAAAAGTGTTAAGATGGCGCATCCTACCGCTCTATCTGCTGGTAGACTCTCATTGATAAAAATGATTTCAGTCCCCAAACGTTTATATATTTTTGGAAATGTGCTGATATGATATTTTGATGAGATCCATGCAATCAGCTCTCAATTCTTATGGCATGCCGGAGTGGTTTGTAAGAAATGGCAACACATGACCTTACCATATGAGAAGGGGGGGTTCACGGCTCCTGATTTGACCCTCCACTGGGTAGCAGCACGATCCCAGTTTGCCACGTACTAGTATAGACATCCTACCGCCTCTCCGCATGTCAGACTGGAAAAACTGGCTACATCTGGAGTCAACAACATGACCCTGATCCTTTATCACAAATACAAAACTGATGCCCCAGTTGACCCCATCGTGTCCACTCTAATGGCCTGGTGCCGCCTCCTTGATTCGACATCTGCCCCTCGCCCCTATTATAAATGGCTCCCCATAGGGGGATTCCCCAGGCTTGAACCCACTCGTGATAGACCCCTTTCTAAACATTGGCAAGACCTGGGATATCATGCACTGACAGACCTATTCCCGGAAGGGAATTTTATTACCCTGCTGACGTGGCGGGCCAGCCACACGGGCTCGGCACTGGAAGTGCTACAGTATTAGAGACTTTGAGCTGCAATCCGTGCTATATGGTCCTTGTTCCCGGATGAACCCCCAGACACTCCTGAGTTGCTCTACATATCAAACTCTAGCAATAGCCGGAGAATAGTCTCCACCTTATATAAAATATTACTAGTGATGCTACCAGATATGCCCCCAAAGCCCAGATCACAGATGACCTGTGGAAGAGAATGTGTTCCCACACTCGTAAGGTTTCCCTGAAGTTCAGATTCCGCTGTATGCAGTCTAAAATATTGAACAGGGTATCTTACACCCCAAACAGACTGACTAGGTTCAACCGTGGCCGGGTACATGCTTGCCCTCGATGCCTTACTAAGAACGCAGACCACGCACATATGTTCTGGTCATGCGCTGCACTCGATACATTCTGGCGGAGCATTTTTTGGGCACTCTACGAAATTACGGGTACTGAAATCAATCCAGACCCAATGGCCTTGTTGTTTGGTGTATGCAGGGGAGACAAGGTCAAGAGAACGGCAACATTTTTAAATGCAGGATGTATTGCGGCCAAGAAATTTGTATTACAGTGTTGGAAACACTACTCCCCCCACCTTTGAGATGTGGCTCTCACTTGAACCCAAATGTGTGAAGAGTAATACATCGCCTCCTTGCCTGCACAGTCTCGCCCCAGGAATGTCTGGAATGCCGTTTGCAGTTACCTTAACAAGGAAAATGTTATAGACTTGCTCCCACCCGACTCCCCGGCATCATGAACATAGGTGAACCGCGGTCTTAAATGCCTGCACTATAGCAAATGCAAGTGTTATCTATGTCTGTTTATGAATATGTTGTGGAATGTACCCATGTTACAATGCCTTACTGCTCTGTGTATGTATCTGCCTTAACTCTGCCAATAAAATAAGTTTTATTTTTAAAACAGCAGTTTAAAAAAAAAACTCAACAAACATCAGCAAACACTCTCGTTTTTGCTAAAATGTTAAATTTTAAGAAAAAAGACACAAGGAGTCTGGTTCTCACAAAAAATATTTACACAAGGATATCTGAATGGGCGCATCATGTGTTGACTGCAAACAATTGTGGAAAAATTTAGGAACGATTGCCTGCCCACAATTTTTAGTTGAAATGCTGGACCAACTGCATGTAGATACTAGATTAACAGTTACATTGGATCAAAGAGGCTCCTATTTGGCCTGGATCTATTCTAAACGGGGCTTGTGCCAGGGTTGTGTTTTAGCCGCATTTAATTTTAATCTTTACATCTCGGATATTGGGGACTCGCTGTGGAACATTAGGGCCAACCTGTCGAAATTGGGCACCCTGAAACTATGTTACCTCTTAATGCCGATGATCTTGGTTTAGTAGACCACACCCCAGTTGGACTACAAAGATCCCTGAATGCAGTTGGAGTTTATTTCAAGGACCTGAACTTAAATATAAATGTCAACAAATCAAAAGTCTTGATTTTGAGCCATCCGAAGGGTAGGTCTGATAGGCTCAAATTCGCTTGACAAATTAATGATCAGAGAATGGAGGTGGTGAATACGGTTTGATATGTTGGGGTGTTGCTCAAAGAGAAGAGCCTACAGTGGGTTTGGCAAATCGGGTACTTAAAATAGTTGCTATCTCAGCTGCCTCACAGTTACGCATGGTTTATAACAAGTATGGGTGTTTTTCATTACTTCTGGAATTTGTATAATCAGATGATTATTCCTACTCTAATTCACGAGGCAGAGGTCCGGGAAGATGGTCTGGATTAGCTTAACGTGGAGTCCATTATTTGGAAGCGTGTTCTATGTCTCCCTTTACAGACCCCCCACCCAGCCCTTCGACATATTGTGAGTGTTTTATCCTTGCAAACTCTTGTTAGCTGGCGGAGAGCTCAGTTACTGAGATGTACTTTACTCCCTCCAGCGAATACTCTTTTAGTGCAACTGAATGCCCTTTGGCAGCACAGTGGTTGTAGGTCTTGAAATGAGTGGGTGAATCTTTTCTTAAATATATTGGAAACAACTCTCTGACTACAGAGTATTTAGAACAGTTTCCCGGTACGGTAAAGAAGAGAATCTATGAAAATTATTGGATTGCTAATAGCCTAGATTTGGTGTCCCAGAAAGTATTTGAGCATTTTAGCATGGACAAAAAGCTCTGCAATGCTCCTAAAATGTGTATTACTATACATTGTTTTGAGAAATTAAGAGACTCATTGCTTCAACATAAGTTAAACTTGTTTTTTATTAAGGATGTCAAAGGTTCATGGAATGGAATTCCCAAGAAAGAGAAGCTATGCCGTTTTTGTATGAGGAATAGACAAACGTAAATAAATGCAATAATTGAATGCACTGGGCTCCGTAACTGTTGTAAAATTGCCTTTGATTGGTATTTAAAAAAAAAAAATGTATCTTGGGAAATGGTGTGGTGGCATTTACTTGTAGGCCCAAGTGATCAATTGGTGATTGCTGAGATGAATTTGTTGAACAATATTTGTTGGGAAACTATTTTTATGCCGCAAAACTAACCATTTAATGCCACAATATCTTGGAGTGTCTGATTAGAGAGGATAAGCTCTTGGATAGAATACTATTCACCAATGTCCCCAATTCAGATGTAGTTTAGGCACAGAATAGGACAACTCAGGCACATCTTTTGGGTGTGGTTGATCATTCTGACGTACATAAAGGAATAGGGAGGGGGCGGTACTTGTCATTCCTTGACCTATAGGCAGCCAAGTAATCTACTGAGTAGATCAATAATGAGAGAGCTCCTGGAACGAATGAGTCTGGTGGATAAACAAGACAAAACATGATAGAAGAGGAGACACCAAGTCCCTGTTCCCTTTGTGAGAGGGAATATGACAGGGCTGTTTAGTTGCTTCTCAGTTGTTTAATTTGTATTTTGACAGGGTCACAGAAGCAATCATACAGGTGACTCTTAATTGCCCCATTATGGTTGTGAGTATACACCCCATCTTTCTCTATGCGAACAACCCAATCCTAAACTCAATAACAGCTACAAGAATTGCAAGGTCCAGAAACTGGAGAAAGGGACTAAGCAATATGTGTATTTTACATTTAGCTGCAGTCACCTTGAAGCAATCAAGATTGTCAACTACTTATGCCTTAGGTTCTCCTGCATATACATTTGTGTTGTGCAGAAAAGAGTGGCTGTGATACTTTGACGGCTCAGTTATCAATGAAGGACTATCGAATTAAAACAATACTGTTGTGCTGGTGTTTGTCCCAAGGTCTCTATTGAATTGGAATTCTGGAATGTACTCCCTCCATCTTGGAAAACATTAGCCTGAAATGGTGTACTGAGAAGGTTGTTTACTGTACATAGAAACACTGTGACTGACCAGCTGAGATATAAGATAAGAATGAGAATAATTGCATACAAAAAGCACTTGTGGCCGCTCCTTCACTGGGTCAGAATATTATCCATGTGTGATTTAAGTTTGTACATGGCAGATTTTACTGATGTCCTGTCCTTGGGTTGGAATAGGGAATATCTTGTTGATTGTTCCAGTAACAGGAACATTTAGGGTGGTATTACAGAAATATTATACCAGTGCAAGGGCAATTAGCACTAGGGTATACACAACCCTAGTGCTAAGAATTATAGTCTTTTTCATACATTTTTCACAAGGGTTAAGGACTGAAACTAGGGAAAGTCATGATTGGAACATTGCTGTTGTACTTGAGTGGGGCAGATCTCCTCATTGACTGACTGAGTCCAAGCACTCGTCAGACTTTTGGATATGAGGAGGGGTCTTGAATGCAGACCAGTAGATTAGCAACAGGTCCAAATTGACCTTTAGAAAGAGCCAAGTATCCAGAAGAGCTGAGCAGATCCAAGGAATATCCAAAACCATGCTGAAGAAAATTGGCAGTCTGAGCCCGCTGTTGTCCCGGTAGGGCCCTGTTTTGTGCTCCATCTCAGAAGACCTGCAAAGATGCTTTGAACTTTTGGAGTGGTGGGAACAATCAATCTGGACACCTACTGGCTTCCCTGCAAAGGAGCCTGTTCTGAAGTGTCCCTGGGCCATCCAGCAGACTGTCCAGCTCCAACCTTGGCCACTGTGCAGGAGCAGCTATGTGTCGACTTTCGACTCGAAACTTGGGGGAATCCTAACTTGCACTGTATCACACCTTTCCTTGAATTTCATTGTTGCAGCTGCTTTGGGCTGTGAGAGAGAAGGCTGCATCAGATTGCGAGAGTTGTGTGCCCGTGCGTCACTGTGCAACAGTGCCGGTCGCTGAAGCAGTTTTCCCTGAGACCAGCAGCATTGATGTTTACTTTGTTCTTCAAAGAAATCAAGATATACAGCTCATGTTGCAAACCGGCTACACCTGTGCACTTTCAAGCCAAACCAATGGGTGGAAATCAAACCTATGACGACCCCTTCCAGACATGCACCAAAACTGAGCCACGGAGGTGAGCACTGAAACCAGTTACCAGTGGCCCCTTGTTCATCCATATTATTTTATGCATAGAGGATTCCCTATGGTCATTTCTTTGGCTTGGGTAGCCTCTGCTTCCTAAAGTCCTCCAATGGTTGAGATTCACTTTCTCCGTCAAAGCAAATCCTCCCCTTACTCTTGGAACCTGTTTTTACCAATCAGAATTATGCCCCTAACTTTCCCAGCTCTCTATAAGATACTCTGTGACTTTTATTCACGACCAAGTGCTTTTTACACGCGCATCGAACCTTGGAGCACAAGGCTCGATTCACCGTAGGGCTGGACTTTTAAAGTTTGGGTTTTCACTTCTGAAGTTCCTGAATGCTCTGAAAGTTAGTTGCCCTTTCCTTTACAGGTATTGGCAGAGTTATCAACGTGATCACATTGATTCCACTGATTGCATATATTTTACATAGTGTGTTGCTTGTGTGGTATTTTGCTATTGCTTTTCATTATTCATTTGTGTTTATTCTTGGGCCTAATAAATTGCATATTTTTGTATTCTTCTGTCTGATGGTAATTCTTTGTCTTTCACTGTGGGTGCTCATTGAAGACCTCTAATCACCCTCACTCCTCTTGAAAGTTTAGAAATCCATTCTAACAGTGGTCTAAGGCTAAGTTAAGAAGCAGTGATTTGCAGTTTGGGATGTTTAGAGGTGCTGTTATACTCTTTAGTTAGTCTTGTGCAACGGTAAGACCTTGCACTCTTTTTCATTTTCGTTTGGCTTATTTCAATTTGAAGTTGTTGGGTAGGGATTGTGGGCGATTACCTTGACTTTTTTAGTTAAGCAAGTTTTGGTGAGGAATATTCGGTTTGTGATGCTGGAAATGCATCGGAGGGACAACGCCTCCGTATCCTTGTACTTTACTGTTTTTTGTCGTGTGTTCTGTTGTGTTTTCCACGCAGGAGTTTGTGTGGGACTCCTGGCGGTGGAGCTCTCTCTTTTGGTTTGGTGAACAGACCCGTGGGATACCCTTATGGCACCCATGGGTAGGGGTACAACCCTGTGCCCCTAGTGTATGTTTTTGGGCACCTGTGTGTGACCCACAGAGCAGGGTATGGGCTGGGGGTCAGCTCCATGATGAAATGCCTGGTGCCCTGAGCGTCCTCCACTTTGGGATGCCCAGGCCCTGTCTCTTGCCTTCCATCACCTGTTACCTTGATCTTCCCGAAGCCCCGGGAAGCCCTGCTTCTGTCCCTTCCCCCTGACTGGCTGTTGGGTGGAAGTTCCGTATATGGTAGTGTGGGGAAGTGCCGACCAGACTGGCTGGAGCCTTCTCAACGACCGTATTACCAATTGTAATATAATACTCTAATCTTGCATCACTTATCTGGAAAATGTATTCCCTTATTAGTTAGAGTTCTCCCACTTCCTCAGTTGGTATAGCATAACTTCTTTTGGGTTCATCTGGTTTTTAGGTCGTATTTTTATATCATGCTTTATGTTTTATGTTTATGTATGTACTCTTTATCTTGTTTGTTTTGTATGCGCCATTATGCCTGAGGGTCAATTGTGCACAATATAAATTAAATAAATGAAATGAAATGAAATGTATGTTGTGGGTACGCCTGTGGGTGGGACCTGGGTGAATGGAGTGTGTGACGACAACATTCTGTGTTGTGGCTGTCTGGTATCTGGTGTTTGACACAATGGTTGAGACAGCCCTGCCCGAAACCGGAATGAATGCAGCGTGGAGTGTTGAATGGCTCGATACTTGTCCCAATACACATAACTTGTTGTGAGTGTCTGGAGAGAAGTGAATGGCCTGAATACCTTGTGTGCCTGATTGGCTGCTTGCCTGCATGAATGCCCGTAGTCGTGATTGGAGGCTTGAGTGTGACTCAGCGGAATGAATAGGAGATCAACAGTATATCTGGGGACCTCTCACTGCTAGGAATCGTGTTCAGAAGCTGAAGTCCACTACGACGAGTAACTGGAGTAACTGAAGCTTGATCCTGAAGCCCTGCTGGACGAGAAGAATTGCTGTTGCTCTCCTTCGCAATCTGAAAGCTGCTGTGCTTCAAGAACTGACCCAGAGAGGACCTGGTAAGGCGCCCTCTTCCAGAGCTACGAGGGACCATTGTGCACAGCTGACCTTTGCTTAAGCTCCCTGGTAGACAGACCTTCGACAGGCTGCCCACCCGATACAGGGACTGCTGCGGAACTCCAAGGAGAAGAGCCCGGACTGTTGTCCACCACTGTCGACGACCGCCGTCGCCGACTGAAGCCGCTGTGCTCCCATTGCCTAAGAACTTCATTGATCAAAGGACACTCTTGTCCGCATCTTCGCCGCCGTATCCTGCTGGAGAAGGACTGACCGTTGAAGCGCCGAGGAGCATCCACCGGTGGGTGATCACAGAGATGCCGACGACTCGACGCTCTTGCTGGGCCACAGTTCTTCAACTCTTTGCGGTCCAGAACGATCAACACCGAGGTTGTACCCCTACCCATGGGTGCCATAAGGGTATCCCATGGGTCTGTTCACCAAACCAAAAGAGAGAGCTGCACCGCCAGGAGTCCCACACGAACTCCTGCATGGAAAACACGACAGAACGCATGATAAAAAACAGTAAAGGACAAGGATACGGAGGCCCTGTCCCTCTGATGCATTTCCAGCATCACATGGTCACTTAGCAGCATGTAAGCCCAGACCCAGGTTCAGGGAGATGGGGCATGACACTACCTCCCCACCCAATTAGCCCAGCATCTCTCATCACCCACGCCTTCTGCCGTGAAGTTTGTCTTTGAACTTGGCCTTGCAGAGTATCCTTGTCTTTAGAATACATGGGAGTGTGAGCACTCATTATCATGTTCCGGGACTGCAAGTTCAAACTCTATTTCTATCTTGGCCCACGTGACAGGAGACCATGATTGGGTCCATTTTTCAGGTTTTAAATTCTCTAAATGAATAAAACTTAGCACGCTTGGTGTTCTTTCTTTGCACCTTAACAAGGGAGGATCCGTCCTTTGCACGTTCACTCCTTTCCAGAATAGATAGCTGACCTTGGCTGCTTCAGTCTTGACTACAGGACAGACAGCCTTGTCATGCAGCTCCACGATTCAGCTTATTCTTGCTGCAACACAATTTTCCCTTTCCCCTTCATGGGTCCTGGCTTACTAAATTCATGATACCAATGTCCAGTTTCTATATAATGGCGGCTTTGCCTGCATTTTATTCACTGTGTATAGCCAGCTTTTAAGATGACTTAGTATACCTTGAGTTTCAGCATCTGTACAATTGTTGAACGGTTGATTATCTGCAACACGTTGTGCATGTGTGATCTTCTTTTTCATATTTAAAAGTTCACTTGATTCTTTACTTCGTAAGTAGTTTCTGTAGGATCCTTACATTCTCTTCAGCCTGTATCCTGAGACGTCATTCATACTCTCTTATGACGTCACAGTCTTCTTTCTTTGCTCTTTTTTATATTCCTTCAGGGAGTTCCTCCCTCAGCTTGTCGTCCTTTCGGGGATTCATTTGGTAGGGTTGCCGCAGTGAGTATCTTCTTTCGAATATACGCTGTGGTATTGGCACAACTGCTGGTGTCAAACACGGCACAATCTCAGGCTTCCATAAAATGGGAGGTAAGAGGAAGGGTTTCCTGCAGAGGCATGCAGTTGCTCCTCTACATGGCTGTCCCTCTATCACATAGCAATTTGTGTATCTCTGTTGTGTCTTTTGACATTGATCTGACGTTGACTCTTTTGCAGTGCATGTTTTTTTCTGGCTTTTGTTTGTCCTTAGATGGTAGATTTGGTGATTTGAATTGATATCCATTTGTTTTTCCATAAGATTATGCCTTCAGCTCTATTGTTTCTGTTTCTTCATTGAGTAGGTAAAAAAGGTTGCATTTTGGGTTGATGTTTTCTTTGGGGCGTCTGTCTGCTCGCATTGATGATTCTTTGTGTTTCACCACAATATTTTGTGATGAATGGTGTGTTGAGGTCATTTCGTTCAGTAGTGCTTCTGTACGGTGTTCCTCCTTATATGCTTATAATGCTTACGATTGATTGGTTGTGTGAGTGGGTGGTAGGTTGATAGGTATAGTAATTAGTAGAGTGATGTTAGTCTTATTGTAGCAAAGGGGCTGTCCTCCGGTGGGCGGTTAGGAATGCTATTTCTTGGTGTTGGTTGGCGCAAGCCTGTGTTGTTTTGATACAGTTGGCCTTGTTCTGTTTGGTTTGTTCTGTTTTGGTTATCTGTCTTTCCTGTTACAATGCATTTTTGTGCTATGAGCTTGGTTCCTGGGGTTGGGTTTCTTGTTTGACTCTCTATTGTATTTCAATCGGATTGAATCAAGTTTTTCATGCTGGGTTGTCTGTCCTCCTGTTGTTGTTTGTTATTCTCTTTGCCTGGGCTGTTTTTTTGTGCTATTCTAGCCTGGAGCTGAAGTGTAGCAGCAATGGGGCGTAGTGTGGTGGGATTATATTATAGGGCAAGCTATCCTAGTTGTTGAGCTGTGCCAAGGGCTAGACTATTTCAGGCATTAAACGGTACCAGGAATAACCCAATCATCGGGGCTAACCTTTTCCCTGGCTAAACCTTAGCCAGGGGGAAAACCTTATCATTGGAATGGGTCCAATCCCAGGAGTGTGGACCTATCCCAGGGGCGGGACCTATCCCAGGGGCTTGATCTATCCCCAGGACAGCAACTATCCATGGGCTGAACTACCACAGGGAATGAACTAACCCTGGAGCTGAACTATCCCAGGGGTATAGTCATACCAGGGGCAGGGCTATCCCAGGGGCAGAGTTACGCCAGTGGCAGAACTATCCCAGGAGCAGAGCTAACCCGGGGTAGAGGTATCCCAGGTTTGAGACTTTCTTCGGCAGAAACAATATCGTGGGCACTTTTATCCCCTTGTCAAAGGGGTTTTTCGTCCAGTGCTGTTTTCCTGTGGTGGAGGCCTTGCAGTGCTAGAAGCTTGTGATGGGGAGGTCTGGCAATGACAGGATCTCTGAGTGGGAAGTCCTCATTGTTTTGCGGCCTTCTGATCGTAAGACCCCATAATAATGGTGTCTTGTGTTGGCAAATGGCTCATTGTGGCTTTACCTTCTTGATGGTCTGGGCCCACCTTATTAGGGCCTTTTAGAGTTATCGGGTGCATAGTGGTGAAAGCCTCTCTTTGATGGTTGTATCTCAGTCTCACAGTCTCGTGAAGCATGGGAACCCAATCTTCACAGTGGTAGGGTTTGAGGCGGGAGGTTGAAAGTTGACAGAATGAGTAGTGGGAGGTTCAGAGTGTTAGAGTCCAAAAGGCTGGGTGGAAGACTGGCAAGGTTCAGTGGTGGTGAACTGCAGGTTGGGCACTGTAAAATCTGGTAAAATCTCACAGTGATGAAATCCCATTGGGTTGTGCCCCAACTTGAAACAAGTAAGAGTGAGTGTCACCTCACAGTGGCAGAATTTGAAAGAGGTGGAGCTCAGAGTGGCAACATTCAAAGTGAGGGGAAGAGGATCACAGTGGCAGAATATAAGCCAGGCAAGGTGCAAGATTGTCAAAACCTTGAGGGCAAACCTCAAGGTGTAGTGAATCAAAGCCGCTTAGTTCAGAATGACAGGATCTTATAGTTGCAATCAAAACTCACAGTAATAAAGATAAAAGTGAAGGTTTCACAATGGCTGAAACAAAGTTAGGAAGCTCAGAGCAGCTGAGTTCAGAGTGACATATCTATTAGTGACAAGGATTAAGTCAAAAACACATGGCAACCAAGTACAAAATGACAGAGTCTCAAAGTGGCAGAATTCAGAGTGATAGAATCATACAGTGGCAACATGAGAGTTAGTAGATTCACAGCGGCTAAGTTCAAAGTGACAGAACAAGGCACTGGCTGGTTCAAAGTGGCAGATTCACCCAATGATAGAAATCAGAGCCTGGAAGTTACCACAGTGCCAGAGTTCAGGTTAAGAGATTCCCTCCGGGACAAGATTCAGAGTTAGAGTACTTAGAGCAGCCAGGTTCAAAGTGACAGAAACTCACAGTGGAAACATTGTGGACTTTGAAAACCCAATGAAACAGAGTTCACAGAGATATCATCTCACAGTGGTCAAGTTCAATGCCCAAAGCTCACACCAACAGTATTTCAAGTGATAGAGTCACAGAGTGGCATGTTTCATCGTTAGGAAGTTCATAGTGGCTATGCTTGAAGTGACAGAAAGTTACAGTGGTAAATTCAAAGTTAGAAAAATCCCAGCAACAAAGTTCAAAATTACAGAATCTCATAGTGGCAAAACTTAAGAGTGATAGAATTACAAAGTGGTATGTTTCAAAGTTAGGAAGCTCATAGCATCTATGTTCAAGGTGACAGAATATTACAGTGGCAAGGTACAGAGATAAAAAAAATCACAGAAAATTCAAAGTTCAGATTGACAGAATCTCAGAGTGTCAAAATTCAAATGATCAAATTTATATTTAGAGAATTTACAGTAACAAAGTTCAGAGTGAAAGAGTCTCACAGTTCCAAAATTCAAAGTGAGTCACACAGTGGCAAATTAAAAGTTAAATAATTCACAGTAACACAAGTCAAAGTGACAGAGTCACAAGGTGGCCGATATTCTAAGTGGAAAACCCACATCAACAGTGTTTAAAATAACAGACGCATAAAGTGGCCAATCTCCAAGTGACAGGCTTACATAGCAGCAAAACGATAGTTAAAAAGATAGGGGGCCTCATTACGAGTTTGGCCGTAGCCATGGAGCTATTAGCTTCATGGCTGCCGCCAAACCAGGCTCCTTTACCGGATTCCCAGAATGAGGAATTACCTGTATTTACCTGTATTTACACTGGAATTATGAGGAATGGGCCATTCCGAGTTTGGAGGGCCCGGTAATTCCTCCCTCTGGGAACCTGGGCCCGGACCTTCCCCATTCCCGTCTGAGCCCCCATAGGGCTCAATGGGAATGGGAGAGGGAGCTAACAACGGGCCGATTACGACCGGCCCGTTTTTAGCTCCCTCTTCCCCTCGCGGGACCCGGTAACGACGCCTGGTTTTACCAGGCTTCCTTACCGGGACCTGCGAGGGGACCTCTTAATTTCACGGGACGGGTTTAATGGGTCCGCCTCCATTAGCAGAGCCTGTTAACCCGTTCCGCGAAAGTTATAATGAGGCCCAGGGTCTTGCAGCGGCAAAATTCAAAGGTAAAGTTTCCACAAGAAAGTTTAAAGTGCAAATCTGGAAGGTCGAGGGAATCTCGATGGTCATAATAAACAGAGGCAAGAAAAGAATTGAGCATATAGTGTGGCCTCTTACCTTTTTATCCAGTAATTACAAGGGCTGGCAGCAGGGCAGGGCTGGGCAACAGGCGAACAGTCAGACAGGGAATTTGCCCTTTATACTGTCCTTCGCCGGCTGCCCAGGCAAGGCATGACCCCAATAAGTGCCAATGAGGGGGTGGAGGAGAGATTTGGGGGAGGATCTCAGGTTGAAAAGGGTGAGGTGGGATTGGGGTCTTTCTTTTTTTTTTTCTCTTTTTCCAAGTTAAATTAAATGAAGGGATAATGGCTTAGATTAATTAAAATTACTGTGCATGGGGCTGGCATACAATTAGTAAAACTAAGGCCAGGGGGGTCAGGATCAATTAAAAAATAATTAAGAGCAGGGCAGTCGGGTAAATTAATTAAAAATGAAGGATGGGGTCGGGGTGCATTTATTCAAATTTAGGGGACCGGGATCAGGGTAAATGAATTAGAATTAATGGTGGATGGGTCAGATACATTCATTAAATTAAAGGGTAGGAAATCTGAAAGCCTCAACTTATCTGCTGCTAAATGGGCAAGGCCATTCCAGGCGAGGCTCCAGGAACCAAAATGTGTGTCCCTGGCCTAGTGTTGGTTCTTCTTCCTTGGTGTTGCTGCTTGGGTAATGTGGAGTGGAGGTTTGGGGGAGGGTCTCAGGTTGGGAAGGGGGATGCAAGATTGGTGTGTTTTCTTTTGTCTTTACCAAATTAATTTAAATAACAGGATAAAGGGTTAGATTGATACAAATTACTGGGCAAGGTGTAAGGATATATTGAGTAAAATTAAGGGCAGTGGGTTGGGATGAATTAAATCAAATTATTGACTAGGGGTTCAGAATACATTCATTAAAATTAAGGTTATGGGGGTCTGAATGCCTCGACTTACCTATTGCTCGGTGTGCAAGGGTATTCCTTGCGAGGATACAGGAACCAAGATGATTTCATCAAATGACAACCTGAGGATCAAGGATGGATAATGGGTGTCCTATGAATATGATAGAAGACAGCTCTACACCAGGTCTGCTAGCCTATTTGAACATTAAGAATGAGTGCAGGCTCAAGAGATATGTCTCTCAGAGGTATTATTCCTTCCTCTCCTTCCCCCAGAAGATCACTGTCTCCAGAGCTCTGCTTCTATCTAGGCTGGACTACTTCAACAGCCTCTGTGTAAATCTGCCTGGCTCTATTCTCCGCCCTCTGCAACTCATCCAATACAGGTCTGCAAGACTTGTCCTTGGCCACAAGCCCAGGGATTGTATCTTTCCAGGACTGAAATCTCTGCACTGGCTCCCAGTTGCTGCGAGGATTAAGTTCAAAACCCTCTGCCTTGTCCGCAAGGCCTTCTGGGGCCTGGGCCTCAATACCTTCAGCTCTCTCTTCCTAAATATCTTCCTTCTCAAGCTCTTCACTCATCCGCCTCCTACTACCTCAGGGTCAGTCGCTTCTGCAAGCATCAAGTTGGTGGCAGAGCTCTTTCTTCGGCTGGGGCCTCCCTCTGGAACAGCCTTCCCGTCTCTCTGAAACTTGAGGAGAACCATTTACGGTTCCTAAAGCATCTCAAGACTGTCCTCTTTGCTTCTGCTTTCTCTCCTTCTCTCCCCTGCTGAATTCCTGGCCAAAACTGTAACTGAACTGGTAACCTGCCTACCCTCTGATCTCGGGCCCAGGTTCCCTCCCAGCCAGTTGCACACCTGTACTGCTCCCTGGCAACCCTTGCACTCGGGGGCTGTTTCTGTATCCCTACAGCCCCCTACCAGCACTTGTCACCTGATGTCTGCACTAACCCCAGCACTTGCCACCAGCTGGCCGCACTTCGTATTTATTGTTTTTATTTATTTAACTGTTTATTATATGTACTGCACTCCCCCTCCCCCTTTCCCTTCGCATTTGTCCCCTTCCCCCTCCCCCGCACTTGCCCAATCTCAATGTCACCTGGCCTAGTAAGGTTGTTGTCTCTGTCTTCCCTTGACTCGTCGCGCCATAAATACTTGTGTATAGGCGCGTTATGCATGTCATATCATATCACATCATATATCACTTTATTTTACATTTTGGTATGACACCATAGCCCTGATATCGATTGTTGGTGTCTGGAAAATCAGAGCACACGAGGAGTGGATCTTGATGCCTGGCTCAAATGACTTTGAGTTCCCAGAACACTTTCTCTTATTTTGCTCATACAACTCCAGGTTAAGAAAGTGCTGGCTTCTCCCTTTGTTTAAGCTCACAGTGATCAGTTAGGGGTGACCTTCGTTTCATGGGAAGCACCTCAAATGCTGCAGTGATTTAAGTACTCGATATCTGTCTAGAAGAGAAAGGTGGGCAGCTGCAGATGAGATAAGGAAAGTATAAATGTGTGGGATAAGTGTATTGTATGATTTTACCATATGTAGTCATTGTTTATGTGTTATACAGTATCTGTATTGTTTTGTAGTTATTTGTATACAGTACTGTGTCTCATATGTTTCATTAGTACCCAGCGAGGGAGAATCAGAATGAAAGAACCATTCTGATTGACCCTCGCTGGGGCATTACCAGCCGGGAATCCCCCGGATTCCATGCCTATGTTCCCCGCGGGGTCGTGGCAGCCCCTCAGCCAATGAGGAGGCTCAAAGCGGGGCCATGCCCGCTCCGAGCCTCCATGCGGCTGAAGGCCGCCTTGGTCCCCTGCCGGGGATTCAGGTATGTTTTTTTTTGTGTTGTTTTTCCTCCCCCCACCCCTCCCTCCCAACCCCACTTACCTTCAGCCTGCTTTGTCCCCGGCCATGTGGAGACTGGAGGCGGGGCCATCCCTGCTCCGAGCCTCCACACGGCTGGAGGCTTCCATCGTCCCCCGCCGGGGACCCAGGTACGTTTTTAAAAAAATGTTCTACTTTTTGTCCCATCCCTTCCTCCTGCCGCCTCCAGCCCAACCCCACTTAACTTATTCTCTTTATGTTTTCAGGAACGGATGCGCTGGAAACTGAAGTGTTCCCAGCGCGTCCGCTCCCGATGGCCGCCATGGAAAAGTAAAACGGACTCTGTTTTCCCTTCCTCAGAGGCTTTTTTTTCTGTTCCGAAACACCACAGCGTTTCGGGACAGAAAAAAAAGCTTTTAGTACCCCGGTCTTGCAGATCTTGCGGGCCGGGGTACTAATATCAATATGCCCCTCACAGCCGGGGCATTACCTGCCTTGGTAATGCCCCCGCCGCTCCGGGCATATTGCTTAAATAAAAGATGATGATGGTGATGATGGTCCTATAAAAACATTACAGCTGGTCATTGTGCTGACCTACCACTCTATTGAAGGTTACACTTGCACTTACAGTGGAACTGGGGGAAGTGTATGTCCTCTACATCTGGCAGTTAAATGCACTCCATACCACATGATTCTGACAACTCCCCAGCAGATGCACTTAGTTACGGTTCACCTGTGCATAGTCTATATCGAAATGCACTTCTTCACTCTGTATTGTCCACCTATAGGCACTACTATGAGGAAATACACATGTGCACCTGCTGAATCACTAAATGAAACCACTGTTGAGATTTGTTTTGCAACTGAAAGACATCATTTTAACCATTATGTGCTGCTGATCCTTGAGTGAGTGATCTCATCAAGCAAACCCAGAAACAAGGAAAGGAACACGTTCTCTTATAATCAGGTGAGTAAGCACTTCTATAAAAAATCAACCGATATTTCAGGGCAGCTTGTGGGTCAGGCAGCTGTGGGAAAGTCTGACATTCTCTCGAATCCCTACTACTTGATAGTAGAAATGTGCTGGATAAAATGATTGAAATGACTGCTTCCAACTTTTTAGTGATTCAAAAAGATGAAGAACGTTGGATATTGTGTGGAATCGCTGAACACTGGGAAATGGACCATAACAACACACACGACTCTCATGTCAGACATATATAACATTTCAAAGAGGATTGCCAATTAAAGATGGAAAAGTTGATTGATTGTCAAAATAAGTGTAGTAGGAAAAAAAATCTGGCTACTGTGCCTGCTGATGCCACAAAGACTGACAGCAGATAGGCCTACACAGAAACGTATTCCCATCTTTGTTTGATGATGTACGCACCTATCATGCATTGTTGTCGACAGAGCATATCCTACACCAACTCAAAAGCTGCACCTAGAACCGTGATGATCCATATGCTCAGAGCCACCAGCATGTTAATATCCCTGCCATTGCATGGAGGCAGCTGTGGGTGAAGCGCAGTGGTGACTAGCCTTTATTCTCTCCAGATTATAGCATTCGGCAATAGCAGATCATAACATTCTTCAATAGAGTGATGGAAAAAAGTGACAAATATAAAGTGTGCACTAAGCTTTAAATCAACATTGCTGGCAAGAGTCAATTCTACCCTGATCTTGCCATTGCTAAGCAGTGTACCTTTGTTACACCAGTCTTCTTGAAATAAGGGTTCTGAGAGATTGCACATGCACTGTCTCGTCAGCAAGATCCACAGGTGTACCCTATTCAAATCAACCCAATTTTAGTCCAACGTGGATTTCCTCGCTTAACTGCCTGCTCTGTAATTCCACATTTGAGCATGGGGTGAAGATCCAAATTGCCACGGTCCACACATCCATAATAACGGGGTTCCACATGCTCAGATACCGCTGGTGGTAATGGGCAAAGTCTCTCACTACATGTCATTTTCTCTCCGTCAGTAGGCTTCACCTTGCACCTCCAGGTTTAGTAATGAGTGGCAGGGAATTTCTGGTGGTAGGCCCACCTGCTGTCTGATGCTCATTATTACAAAATGAAGACCAAAGTGACAAGTGTAAGGTAGACCACCAGACAACCAGACCAATGGAAAATGCTCCATTGAGGAATAAGGCTTGTTGCACCTCTTGCAAGGATAACAAAGTTTTAGTTCTCATGCAAAAGAGAAACAGTACATGTCAGTAGGAGCATTCACACCCGACTGCCATGGAGTGCCCTGGTTAGCAAGCAATGTGTTAATACAGGAGTGTGACGTCACCTGTAACACACACAATATAGGGTACTAATTTCGCACACTTTTTGGCAACACATATGTACATACCACATGCTCCGCATGGGATGCTGGATGGTTGGTTGCGGTTTCTTTATTCTCTGTCACTGTTTATCTGTTTCACAGGACTCACAATGTGTATTGAGATGTCAATTGCTTTGGTTTCTGATTTTAAAGTGATGTTATGAATACATTTATTATTTTAATACTAAACCCTTTGTTCTACTATTTCGAGCTGTCCAAAATTTGGTTGAATTTTTTAAAGTGTTGGACTAACGAGCACAACTCAGCACTTTGTCGTGCAGTTGTTTACCTTTCTTTATGGTATGTGTTAGAGAGAACAAGTGTTAATTCTGACCTGGACTAGAGAACTGCACACCAGCACTTTTTGTAGTATTTTTATAGGTTTCACCTATTGAGGGGCTTGTTGCTCGTTGTGTAGGATAATAGTCGTGCCCCCACCTCTCTGTGTGTTAGAGGTTTGCAGTTTCTTTATGCCAGCGCCTTTCCACCGTGGTCCACGACCTTGCCTCCTTAAATTCCAGAGACATGATTGGCGGCCTGCTTGAGAATGGTGCCTTCGCCATGGACACCTCACGCAATGTGCACCTGGTAATTAGACATGAGCTCAGTGGATACTCTTGAGGTCAACTTGGCTCTCTGAAAGAAGAGTAGCTTCATTGGAATCACAGACGCACAGGCACCCCCGCCATTGGCTTCCCGGCACTGCTCTAGATTTGTTGGCCTCACCCCATGCACTGCGCAGTACACATTTCTAGACTTCTGGCTCTGTGCTTCCCCCTTAACAGCTGCGGCCTCATCAGACTCTCACCTGGGCTTCTGCATGCTCCCACTAATCAGTCAGTTTGAGAGGGATTTAGGAGATCTGTTTGTGGGCATCTGGCAGTTCAAATGGAGTGACCATTATCTTTGGTGCGCTAGTATCCTAAATCTGAGTTTGGGCTGTTTTGACAATGACCTGGCTCCCAGGAGATCTTCCTTCAGAGACAGCAACAGCCCTACATGCACTGGGCTGTTCCCATTCCTTTTCGGATTGCATGGGCCTGCAACATGAGACAATAGCTAGTGTGTCAGTGTGGTTTGAAGGGCTTTCTCATCCACAGCTTGGGCTGGGAAAGTGGATGGAAAAGTGTATTTGCGCTGGATGCCAAGATACATTATTGGTATTACTGTGGTCTGGGCCCTCCTAGGTCTTGGGTCTCGGGAGGATAGCTCCAGGGCAACCTGTTCGCCTTGGAAGCAAGAAAACACGGAGCACCACAGGTTTGATCCCCGGGTCTGCGCTTAGAAACCTTGTATTAAGCGCATTATATATAACCTATCATATCATATCATAGACCTCAATAAAATGGCGGAACTCTAGTATTTTCTACCGTTACACATGGCTAACTAATACGGTGTTCATTCACCCTGTGTATTACTCTATTACCTAACCCCTTCCCGTGGGCCCTCATAGGCCACCAACCCCACCTTGCCTTTGTCCCTAAATTGCCCTTAAATAGCCCATGGCCTGTCCACTACCCCCACACCCACCCTCCTTTTAATCTTCACATTATTAATATATTTTCCTCAATCTGAAACGTTTTGGGTGGTAGGGGGCTTGGATATGCACCCCAACAGAATGTAAGGTCCTAATATAAATGTGTAGGCTATACTTCCTTCAGAATCATAAAAGATACCATTGCTTCCCTTAAGTTAGTAAGATGGCTCCGAGGGTTCAGCGAATGCTGACGTTTTTTGTGTGCAATCTCAAAATCTCTAGTATGCAAACTAGCGTGTCTTTCAGGTTTTTCATCATTTCAAGGTTAACTTAATTAGTACTGTCAAGTATGGTGACAATGACAGGTGCAATTCAACGATTAGGGGGACATTCAGCTTATCGCATGTGCACCAGTATGCTATTTTCTTTCCAAGGATAACAAGATAGTTCAATTTATCATTCAGTAGAAGCATTACTCAATTTGCCATAAGAAGCAACGCTGGATGGAAAACATGAATGCCTGGATTTTCGAAGTAACGGTCGCCCGTGGGTCACTTGAGCAGCTCTGGCTCCTCTATGAATTATGTAAACAACACAAAAAATCGAGAACACTTTGGAGCACTATTATGGTTTCCGGCCTCGCCTGTTTTTTTGTAGGTTCAAACCCGTGTGCATTTCCTTACGCATTCCATGTGGATTCCTGGATTATGGGTGCGGGTAATGTATTGCCTTCAGAGACCACGACTTCTCTCACCCTTGGAGAAGTCTTCGCTGATAATAGTTTGTGATGAAACATAACTCGCTCCATCAAGTTGGGAACTGTTGTCATCCATTTGTGCCTGAAACATGATGCATCCTTCATACCGCTTTTATATCTCACCAGATTTATGATGTGTCTTTCTGTCCAGAGGGTAGAACAGATGTCAAGGTTTACATTAAAGAGTTTTTTTTATTAAATCATAGGTAATAAAAAGTCTATGCGCGCTCTTCAGAGTGGACTCAGACTTACCTTTTACTAGTGAGGCTCGGGTCCCTCCACACTTCTATCAACACAAACAACTGTGCATCACTCGCAGGGCCTTTAACAGGGAATCACAGTACACACAAGACAAGTGTGAGCATGTACATGTGTTAGCAAAATCATTGCCGTTCCGGTCCGATAGCACAGCAAGTAGAGTCTTGCTTTGATATCTGTGCAGAGTCTGCTGACACCGGTTCGAATCCCAGCAGTGCCAAACTCAGCCTTTCATTCCTCGGAGGGCAGCAGCGCTCAGATGCCAGAAGGTTCGTAGTGCTATATTAATGCTAAATCATTATTGTAATCTACAGACCTGTGTTGCAGTGTTACAGACACTGTGCACCAGCGCGAGTTCAACTAACACAAAGGAGACACTTGCCAAGGTGAAAAACATTCTTCAAATGCTGTTTTGGACCAGAGTAATGTTTGCTGTAGTCCTACACATTTGCCCTTTTGCAAATATGCATTGCAAAACATACCGGCTTCACCTTATACCTGGTTCACAAAGGCTAACACTGGAGCCTATCTGGAGATGCCTGGAGGATGGCATCTTTAGGAATTGTTTTTTCATGTCAGCATCTATGAGCTTCTTCATGCATCTTCACTAGTCTAACGCTCTAGTGTCAACCTTTGTGAGTTAGGAATACGATAGGAGGTGCCCATTAGAAATGCTCACAGGCATCTCTGATTTGCTCCAGTGCAAACTTTTGGAATTCAGGACATATGTTTTTGCACAATGGAAATCTTTGCATTGTGTGTCTCAGTAGAAGACTTTTCCATTTCCATCCCTTTATCAGCAGCGAGTAATGACTCTTCCACCAGCACTGGATACTACAACCTTCAGCAAAGTCATTTTTAGTCCCAGATCGAGATAAGAAGATTGTGTGCGTTTCTGCAAGTTTCACTCAAACCCCGATTTATGGAACTGCGCTTGTATTTTGCAGCGCAAAGTCAGTGCAAAATGACTTTGCACTGACCTTGTACTGCAAAAATAAAATACACATTGCACATTTCTCAGGGTTTGTGTCGGCAGTGCAAAGTCACTTTCAGCAGGGCAACGTTACTTTGAACCGTGCAAAAATTCCACGAATCGGGTCGGGCCCTTATAGAATTATTGCCATTTAAACACAGATACATGTCAAACTTGGAGAAATGGTTCCTAATTTAAGGGTTTTCATAGTCACGTAGTCGACCCTATGCTAATGTAATACATGTTGAAGTAATACATTAATGAATGCTTTATTCTGAACTTTCCATTAATGCAACCGATCTATACATTATTATAAAATTACACAAGTGAAAAACATTGTCTCGGGAGGATAGCTCAGGGGCAATGCGCTTGTCAAAGCAAGGCGACACTGACTTATACAGGTTCGATGCTTAGAAACCCCTGGGAATTAAGCGCTTTATAAATAACCAATTATTGCACTTTTCCACATATGTAAAACTATTTTTTATAAAATATAGTAAGTATGCCACTAAATGGTTAAACGATTCTGCATATTCTACCATAGCATCTATTAAAACCATATAGTAAGATAACATCAGTGCAAGAGTTAAATCTGAACATTAAGTAGGAACACAGACAGGTCAAGTGACCAGCTTTAAATAATTTCAGGAAACCAGATTGCCTGTAAACGTGTGAAGATGAATTAATTCATACCATGGGATCCCCTTGACAGCATTTAATTCTGCTCGGATCATTAAAAGAAACACATTTTCATTAATAAAGTACTCATTCCCCTCGTTAGCTTAGTCTCTAACATACTAATGAGTTTCCATCCCTCTTGTGAGGTAGTGAGATGCCCAACCTTGGAATTTGCATGTGATTGCTGGTTCCCAGAAGCCTCCTGGTACCTAAACGTGCCCCCTTAAAGCGGGGCAGCTAGAAGAAAGATCCTATTGCTCTGGATGATGGATGCCTAATGCACACTGTGAGAGCCCACATCGCTTTTGTGGTGGTCAAATATTCCTTCTCCGTATGTCTTTGTAATAAGGGGGGAAATAACATCACGTGGGGATGAGTATCTGTATTGATTCCATAGAAGGGACTGTAACTAGTTTCGATTTCATTTAAATGTGGCCTTGATTCTTTCACTGCCAATGTCTTGTTTGAAACGACACAGTCTTTAAACTCCAATGTTACTCTGAGGGCCCGTTTCCTAACTTGCCGCGGTGAATGTGCTAGAAAGCACAATTCACTGCGCCAAATGAGGATGCCCAGGCTCCCCCAGTATTCTCAAGAAGGCCTTGGCTAACTCGTAGTGCGCGACAGTGCACCTTTAGGATTGCACCTGTTTTAATTATAACGGGCGCAATCCTGAAATTTCGGCAGCATTTTTGTAAAATAACGACATATTCGTTATTTTACAAAAATGCTGCTGAGCTGCTTACTTTGGTGTATAGGAAAGTGTTCATATACACCCTTGTAAAGGAAAGTGTTCATTCATTTACACCAAAGTAAGCAACTTCAACGTTGCAGAATACACCCTTGAAGCCGCTTGCTTTGGTCTAAATGAAAGTGTTCATATACACCTGTGCGGTGTATATGAACACTTTGGTGTAAATGAAAGTGTTAATTCATTTACACCAAAGTAAGCAGCTTCAACGTTCCAGACTACAATGCTGAAGCTGCTTGCTTTGGTGTATATGAAAGTGTTGTATATGAACACTTTCATATACACCAAAAAAGGCTTCCTGTGGCACTCCTCCAGTATAACGGCACCAAAATGGTACCAAATATGTACACGATTTTAGGGCACATATAAAACTGGAGGAGTGCCACAAGACTACCCTTCATAAAAAGCCAGGTAATTAATGTGGCGGTTGCTAGGTTGGTTTCCAACCCATTCTAGCAACCGCCACATGTATTCCGAAAGTGGTGCATTCCTACCGACCTCGGAAGAATGCACCACCTTCAGAACAGGTCTTAAGTACCGAAAAGGTTGTTAACCCTTTCAACAACCTTTTTGGTCCTTAAGACCAGGTTGAGAATTGGGCCCTGAGTGTTTAAAGTTGAATTGGATTGGAGTAAATCCAGCTTCAGGAGCTACGGGGCTGCTTAACAAGTTTCTGAAGGCACAGTACCACCTATATCATGACGGTCCACGTGACCCCGAGCACCAGCAGTGTTGCCAATAGGGTGTGGATCCAACATCACCACCAGAAACCCTAGACAGTAGCATGGCTTACTCTGGTGACAGGGCTGAAGGAATGGAGGACTATGCCACCACCACTACCACAGACAAGCAACAGCACTAATCTCAAAAGGACTGTGCACCACCATCAAATGATGCCACATACTGTAAAAGAGAAAGACAGTGAAAATGCAGAATCAAATTGAATTCCTCATTGCATCATCATTTGGTTAAAAAACAAGAACATAGCAGGACACTCATAGTGCCCCCACTTGTGAAAGGGAACAAACATACCTCTGTATGATCGAGAAGATGTACATTTGACACAAATACACTCAAAGGGATTGAATTTGAATTATGTCTGCAAAACACTATTTCTCAGTATCTTGGAGAAAACATTGGAGTACCGGTATTTCAGTATTCGTTGCACAAATCCTTGCGCTTGAGAGCAATTAACAGCTGCTCTGCCTTCATAGGCTGTGACGCGGCAAGCACACTGTTTATCATTGGGCTTCTGCATCAGGCAAGGCTTTCAATCTACAAACACAGCATGGGAGTGTTTCATGCTGTGTTGATTTTCTTTGTCAGCACCCCACAGATGATGTGGAGGCAGACAATGAGACCTCTGCCCTCCCAATGGCATAGATCTCTCTGGCCAGCAGTCCAGAGAGCAGAAGACACAGAAGGAAGCATCGAGTTTGCCTGAGAACAGACGATAGACCTTCCCACACACAGACTGGGATAAAGTAAGAAGAGCGAGCAATCAGGAGGAAAAGACGCTGCAAGGGTGGGAGAAAGATACGCAGAATGGGGGAGAGAAGACATTGGGAAGACATGAGGATGCAAGAGAGCAGGAGAGCAAGAGAAAACAAGAAGAGCTAGAGGAGAATAGGCAGGACAGCAGAAACTGAGCATGTAAGACAAGGACGGAAGAGACATAGATTGGGTCTAGAGAGGAGAAGAGATGCAGTCATGACCAGCAATGAAGAAGGGAAACAGAACAGGCTCAGTAGAGTGGGAAATGAACAGCAGAGATACAATTCGGAATGGAAGAGGTTGGGGAGAAATAAACAAAGAGGCAGTGACAAGATATCAAACACGCATTGGCAAAGGCAATAGTTTTTCTCATATATTGCTGTTTTTTGCATTTTGCATTTATAGGCACCAGGAGAGCACAAGGCTTGGAGGGAGGATGCATGAAGGGATGCAGTGTGTAAGACAATGAGAAGAGGAATAAAGAAAAGGAGGATGCCATTCGAAGAGGATGTCATTGATGATGAGCACGAGGAAAGGATGAGAGAAAAAGTAAGAGTTTCAAGTGAAAGTGAGAGTATGTGATGGAATTAGGGTGCAAGAGACTTTAACTCACACCCAGTAGGCCCACTGCCATCTTATCACCTTTCTGAAAGTTAGTTATAGTTCCTACTCGCATTGCCTTATACCAAACCCCACACCCATCGCAGCAGCGATTGTAACCATGAGACACTGATAATGGTCAATAGTCCTATTTCGTCCTATACATAAATGGTAAATTCCTTCCATCACATTCCCGAAGCATCCTCTTTGGAGAAACCCCACAATCCTCCACGTTCGACCAAACTGTACTGTGATCTTTAACATACTGTTTACTCCACTAAATTACAGCTGTACTACATTCCAGACATGCAAAATACATGCAGTTTCATTCCAAATTGAGAATGTATAAACCACTAACCTGCATTACATTCTGGAACTTTCCACTATTTTCATAGGAAAAGCCCCAAACCAGCTGCCTTAAAATAAGTCTGATGTTAGCTATTCTCTCACGTGCTATCGCTATGCAGTACTATTGGATACTAACCTGTCTGCTATGCCGAATGGCTCCTCCATGACCAGTCTTCCTTTGCACTACCTCCTGACCTACCGCACACTTTGGGGCTGTAACTGCAACCCCTACAGCCCCCCTGCCTCGCTGCACTTACCCAGAGCCTTGTTGCCCTGGTTGTGCTCACCCAGAGCCATGCTGCCCTGATCGCACTTCCCCCTTTCCTCACCCTTGCACTTCCCCCCTCCTGCCCCTTGGAATTCTATCCTTGCACTTACAAGATGCGAATGACACAAGGCTAAGTAGCATAATTTTTCTTGCCATCCATATGTTGCCCCTCCTTGTGTTGTGGCCCCTAGAAACACTTGTGGAAAGGCACATTATAAATGCCACAACATATCATATCATTCCCTAAATAAACTCGACCACCCTTGCCTGGTACACTCCGTTTAGAAGCTTGTAACCATGGTTCACCCTGCATTCAATGTGCCCTTTGTGGGGTGAAATAGCCCTGAACGACATAAGTAAAGGCCGGCGTCCGTATGAGGGCTCCCCAAAATTAAAGCCCTGCTTGAATATACATGGAAATAAGGCCTTGCAATTTCAAAGCAAAAAGGAGTGAATTTAGGCATCAAGACTTGGTGATGCCTAAAAATGTTCATTGCCTCATGGAAGGGAAAGACATGAGACTACTTTTGCAAAAAGTATCAAACGGCTGAAGTCCTGTTGTCAGAAATGGCAGCATCCAGCATGTAAATAAAAAGGACCAAATTGTGTGCAAGCCTGCACAGCAGAAAGGATCTTTCACTGGGACATACATAATTCTATATCTAAATATCTGTGTTTCCCTTTCAATTAAAGATATGGTTCTTAAAAATGTGTGCAAGAGGTGCAACAAATGAAATGGAGTTCTGTTCATAAGGAGCTCAACACAGAAGAATCCTTTAAATTACAAGAATCTACAAGGAAATATGAAATTGCAACATAATGAAGGTTTCATGGCTGGAACTTCCCCCACTAACATTGCAATTGTGCCTATAACATTAAAATGTTAAGCATTCAAAGGTACAGGTAAAGTCTTGGCATATATATTTATGTTGCCCTTTTGTCAGCAAGGTTAGCAGGTAACCACTGTGTGAGGGTCTTACATGATCAATTGCTCAATTCTAAGAGTTGATTTAAATGTAAAATGTTTGCAGCCAAGCTAGGCCACAATCCTAGTTTGATTTCCTTGCAGTGAATCCCCCAAGAGTGAAAATAGATTCCAAGCTCCATTGTCAGGGGGACAAGTTGAGGAATTCTCCTGTTTCCCAAGTTTTATGATTAAAACCACTAAGGTCATCATAAAACTGGCCATTAGCCCTTGAAGCCTTGGATTAATCAGAACAACAGCCTCCCTCATAATGTCAGAGCTAAAACCAATCTCTTCTATGGGTGGGGGCAGAGTTAAGGAGAAGTTTCACCCCCATTGCACAGAATGAGAGATATATTGTTTAGGGGATAACTTGGGAAATATTAATCACACCCGATTCATATTCGGATATCTGAAAAGCTGTTAGTGGGCTGCTTCTGGTGTGCAAAAAACAGTTTTGGTGGCACCAACATAACAGAAGTTAGGAGAAAAATGTTATTGTGGTCTCTGTATAAGTGTGAGAACCATAAAAGTTTGAGGAAATGTGTAAAATAGAATTCATATTCTGCCCACCAAATGCCGTATTTTTTTATTAATATAGTTTTAGCGTAAACAAGAAAATACTGTAGCTTAGCATCAGTAAGGCACATAGACATCAAACACTGTTCATGCGATTCCCTGAAAAAGATAGTATTCAAATTTGCTGGCATATGTGTCATAATATGTCATGCAGTGAGATTTTCCATGTGAAAAAACCAGACCCAGCCCCTTGTCCCATTCAGATGATGGATGAGGTGTCCTCCCTTTGCCCCCCAAAACACACCCACATTCCTTGGACCTATTGGCCCACAGAGAGGAGGGAACCCTTGACCACTGCCCTATCAATGTTGCGAGAAAGATGACACATTTTGATATCATTTGCCTTATAAATAGGTCACGCTGCCTCAAGTCAGGACACTCCATACCAAATCTGAGTTGTGCAGCTGACCAAATCTGGAACCATCCTTGCAGAGAAGGGCCTAAATCATGAAGTGAAGCCAGGAGCTAGTGTAGCTGATTTTGGTGGACAGAGAGAGGCCTTGACTGAGCCCTTTATTGTCCGAGCAGTGAGACCCTAGTGCCCCTTGATGTCCATCAAGCCTTTCCCTTGTAAGTGTATACATCCCCAGCAATAGATTAAATACAATGTATATTCTTTAGCATTGCCATAGAGATTCCCCCATGGAAAAACCCCATATCTTCTTAGTTTGTGTAATTCAGCCATTTTCCCATTGAAAATATTTCACTTGTCTGTGCATTGCAGTAATTGTTTCCATTGAAAATCTGTTGTCTGGCCATGCATTTCTGTCATTTGCCATTGAAAGAATCTCCAGTTGCTTGTGTAGATCCCTAGTATATTTTGCATCAGTTGTCCGTGTGTTTAAAAGGTGTTTTACCAAACAAATTTCAACTTTCATCTGTCATTGTCAACCCAAACCGTTTTTCCTATTGTGAATAATACCTTTGCCCAAAGCGTAACCGTTATGTGCCTCTGTCATTTTAAATGAAAACCGTTTTTCCTATGTGAGATCTCCATTGAAGACGTGTCTGTCTTTATCACCGTTAGTAAAAATGAGTGTCATTGCATTTTTTGTTTTCCTGGAAATTTTGGTTAACTTGTCTAAAACCGTTTTTCCTAGTCTGTGGGCCTCATTACACGGATGGTGGTAAGGATTTACCGGTACCGGTAAAATACTGGTACCGGTAAATCCTTACCGCCTTACTACGAGGTCCCTTTGCGGGTTGGGGGATTTAACACCAGCTTTTTGCAGGCGTTAAAAACCAACCCGCAAAGTGACCCAGGGAGCTAATTACGGTGCCGCAATTTGCGGTACCGTAATTAGCACCTTCCCCATTCCCATTGAGCCCTATGGGGCAAAAATGGGAATGGGGAAGGGCAATGGTGGAAGGGGGAATTACCGCTCCGCCAACCTTGGAATGGGGCGGTAATTCCCCTTTCCGCCAAGGCGGTGCCGGTATTTTACCGGCATGAACCATCCGTGTAATGAGGCCCTATGTCTTTTACTTGACTAAAAGTTCTCTGAAGTCGGTGTTGCCACACCTTGGTGGTTATTGTAACTGTTCATTCAATTAATTTACAAATTAATAAAATATCCATTGATAACACAACAGCCTGGTTTACTGATCACAGGGTGCTTGTGGAGGTTGGGTGCAAGACGGGTTGGAGACCTCCTTAAAAAATCTGATTGTAAAAATTAAAAATGTTTTTATTGTTCATCTCATTCATTTGCAAGGGAAATAGATCCCTGATTTGCTTGTGCTGCATAATATATCGTGACACCTTTCCCATTGCTCCAGCTTACCCATAATAACACATTACAAACATCCATTGGCCGAGCTTTATTACTGGGCTACCAACTCTGTACATGTTTTTGTGGCTAGATGTCTTCCTCCCCCACTACAGTGAATGGGCACCACTTTGCTGAGCCAGAAACCAACCCTAAGCTTACTTGATAAATTAAGGTACTCGACAAACAACTAAAACAAGGGCAGATACAAGCGGAAATATATACCGGACTAAAATCAGATTGGTCTAGTTTGCATCAAATCGCAAAACACTGCATATATGCAAGCACTCTTACTACAGCACACCTTTAGGGGAGAAACATTTAAAGCTCAATGCATTAAACAAGTTATTTTGGTCATTTACCAGCAGTAGCACGTATTTTTCTTCGGACAGACACTTACAACTTTTGTATCCTCAATCCTCTACACCTTACATTATTTCCAGACCTCAAACACTCTTAGCAGCTCGATACGACAAGCAAACAATATTTTGGCCCCCTTACATCGCCTTCGTGTTGACAATATTAATCAGGATTCAGCAATTGAGTGAAGTCTTGTGTCAATTGACTTTCGTCAATGGAGGAACATTCTAACAAGGTCAACTTTCCTTTGGACATTTCCACACACATGCACACTGCAATGTTCAACAAATATTCACAGTGTGACAGAAATCAATACATGCAATAATCCTCAAAGGCACGCATGATAAACTTACAGATAAATGAGACATATACTTTCAATGAGGTCCCAAACAGAGGATAAGAACCTGGGATCGCATGCCTTCATGGATTAGCTCTTAACCACTTTGCCACTGGTGTTGCGCCTTGTCTCGCCCATGTGCACCTCTAACTTAACCAGACCCGAGCTACACCTAGGTTCATCTAACAAGGAGCTCATCTCAGTCATACACGTTCACTCTTGCACTAAAATCTTAAATATATTTGTTATCTTCACAAAATAAATTCTGAGTGAAAATACATGCACTAAAAACAATGCAAGGACGGTGGTCCTCTACTAAAGTGGCAAAAGATCAAAGAAACCAGAGGAAACAGGAAAAGACAAACGTCCCATGGCATGGAGGGGTTGGGTGAACAGGCCAAAACAATGCAGCAACAGTCAATGATAATATCCATATATTGTGAAAAGCGTTCTATTTACTGACATATGTTGTAGACGCTCATAATGAACACGTTTTGGCATCATCCCAGCCTTTGATTAGCAGATTTAAAACAGCCCAAATCCTGCTGTTAGAGCATACTAACAATCTCACAGCAAAACCTAAGACATGCCACAGCACTTTATAGCAACAAAAATATCTTTCTGGAAATAACCTTAAACTAATGGGTGAGCCCCTTCACCATTTTGCCTTAAGAGTGAAACCTAGAATTCTTAACATTAAAGTCAAGGAAAAATAAAATGAGATGAGCGCAGTATCTTACAGATGAACCGAAGCAGCGGCCAGTTCCAAAGGTGAGCCGGAACTGGGTGAGGGGCTGAGCATTGCAAATCCAAAATAGCGGATGCGGCCACAAGAAGAGCCTGCAGCCGGGTGGAAACAAGGAATAAGGAAGTGGGTAGGAAGTAAGGTCTGGGAAACAGGCATAAACACCAAAATCTACAGTATGCGCAGAGAGGCTAGAAATAGAAAGATTATACCTTGCAATGTGGGTACTCTCATAAAGGCAGACCCATGTCTTCTTCACAAGTGTGAACAATGTAAGCGTGAGTGTTAGACAGTTGAAAGGTCTTTGAGGTGTCAGTGGGAAGTCGAACGATTTCCCTTAGTCAACTACAAATTGTAGGCCCTAAAGATGTATTCTGGGATGGAGTAGCTTTAAGTAGAATGACTTAGCCTATATTCAAATAATATTTTTTTCTCAAGGCATACTCGCTGGAGGAAGTTGTTTGTTGTATATGAATATAAGCAACATAAATGTGGCCTATCCACAGTTGTCTTTGGGTGGTTTGCTGGGCAAGGCATGGCAATGAAAACCATCTCTAAATACTCTTGAACACCCATCAAACCAAGAAAACATGTCGACCCACACCCTAACACCTAACACCAGTTACCACATCAAGACCATGATGTCAATGTAATGAAGCTCGAATTTGGTTTGATCTCCATCCCTGCTGCTTTGGTATGGCGCCTTCAAAGAATGTGTGTTTGTTCCCTCCATGTTCTATCCATATCACCAAGTTAGGAAAAGCGCCAGAACAAAACAGAGTGGTGCTCCAGAAAAGTTTCTCTTAAAGAGCTCTGCTGCGTTCCAGGAGCAGCAAGATACATTCTCAGCTATGTCCTCAAACTGAGGTCTTGCACTTCAGAAGAATTGCTTATGGAGACTATCTGCAGAAACAGACAATGCTTCACATGCCATTAAGCAGCTGTTGAATTTGGTATTTATGTCTTGCAATTTGCAGACTTGTTTTGATAGGGTGAATATTGTGACTAAAGAAAGGAGCAGAGTCCAACTTCCATTACTCGCTCAAAAGGGTCTCTTGCTCAATCAGTATCTGACATGTTTGAAATTTGAAATTGTTGCCATTCTTATGTTCCCATAATCTTCTTTTCTTTTATGCAAATGACCAGGCTTGGTTTCAGTACCTGTTATTTGACCTGGCCTGGAGCCATGCCCCTCAGACTCCTCCAACCTCACGGCCCACCGCACCCAGGGATAAGAGGGATCCCTCTGTATTTGTTCCCACTTCCAGCACTGGATTTTGATATGTATTTATGCACAGCCCAATACATTGATATTTTAGTGCTGTTTATTTTATGTACTTTGCTGTATTGTTTATTACTGCTCATTTTCAGTACAGATCTCTCTTTCTCATACTTAGTGTATTTATATAAACGAAGATTTCTTTTTGCTCTGAGGAAACGACTTACCATGGTAACCTGCATGTGTCTTCCATGTTTAAGAGCTGCGTTTTTGTTAATTGTTTTTGGGGCGTCTGATTTGTTTTGGCTTGAATAGTAAAGTTATTTTAAAAACATTTGTATTCAATTTCCATTTTAATTGTTATGCTGTATCCTATGTGCTTGGGCACGGGTGGGAATTAGTTGTGCTCAGTGGTAGTATTAACCTTCAGGCATAAGTATTATAATGATACTACTCATGACACGTTGATTGATGTGACACTTTGGTGGCTACATCCAAACATGGGTGGCTACACAATGGGCCTCATTACGAGGTGGGCGGTAAGGGATGACCGGCACCGGTAAGGGCACTGGTGCCGGTAATCCCTTACCGCCCTACTACGAGTTCCCTTTGAGGGTCCTCCCTTAATGCCTGGTTTTTCCAGGCGTTAAGGACGGGACCCGCAAAGGGACTCTGGAGCTAATAACGGTACCACAATTTGCGGTACCGTTATTAGCGCCTTCCCCATTCCCATTGAGTTATATGGGGGCTCAAATGGGAATGGGGAATGGCCCTGGCGAATGGGGAATTACCGGTCCCGCCAACCTTGGAATGGACAGGTAATTGCTCCATTCACCAGGGCGGAATCAGAACGAGTTTGGAGGCAGCCATGGCGCTAAGAGCGCCATGGCTGCCTCCAACCTCGTAATGAGGCCCAATGTGTTTGTTCCATTGAATACTTCTCTTTCGAATGTCATAGTCTGCTTTGGTCGACTATGGCATAGTCTGAAACACACAGCAACACTTAAGACTCACTTGTTAGGCAAAGCATTGCAAATACTGACCACCATGTGCTAATCCACCACTCAAGGGTGTCGAGAAAATGGTGGCGTTGCTACCTCCTTGGAAGCGCTCATATAGGTAAGCCTCCTCGAGCAGCAAGCCTTTGTCGGAAGCCATTAGAGTTTTCTGCTTTATGAATTCAGCATTATGCAAAATAACATAAAAACGGTGATGGCGTTAAGCTGCGTGGGGAGACTGACAGCTGGCTGTCTATGCAAGTTGCTTTCTTGGCTAGGACAGCCTTTAAAATACTCTGGCTGTCACTGATTAGAATCACTGACCTTTCTCCAGTTCCAACACTGCGGTTGTCGACGGACATCCGAGCCTCTTGATCCGTATTTTTAAAACTGTTAACATAAAATGACTCAATGTATACCAGATGCATACACGGACCTCGGGATGGAGGCTGTGTGAAGACAAACCTGTCATCACAGCGCTCAGAATCACGCCTTGTGTTTCTTATGCACCTGGCTGGGGATGCTGGTAATTGAAAGAGGCAGACCTTAGAGTCTTGTTTTCGGGGAGAAATGTAATTCTTCTCTTAGATAGTCAGGGCACGTGACTCGGTATGAGCTGTGCTGCTATGAAGCGGATAGGAAGCCAATGCAGCTGTTTCAGTGCTGGAGTGGTACATTATGCTTTCTGCAGATAGAGCTGAAGTCCATTTTCTCTATGGTGACCTAAGAAATACAAGGGCATACTTTCCATGTCATGCAACCAGAGACCGATTTCGGATACGTGGCAAATGCCCCATAACCTCCCCAGCTGCTCAGCCTCTTTCACCTCTTTTTCTTTCCTCCCTCTCACCTGCCCCACCTGATGATGTTTCAGACAAGTTGGTCTATGAAAGTCTCATCTAAACAGGTGACCACCTGCTCCTACAGAGCCATTAAGGACAACATTGATTCTCTCACTCCGGCCTTGGCCGATTTCTGCAATCACTCTTTCGCCACTAGTGCTTCCCCCACTCCTCTCAAGCACTCCCTTGAGCACCCCCTACTAAAAAGGACATCTGCCGACCCTCAATTCAAGCAGTCTTTCGCCCGATCTCTTTCACTTCTTCCATGGGTAAACTCCTGGAGAAGTTGGCTATCTCCCAGCTAACCCTACACACTGAAGCTGTTGTTTGTCTCCTTGACCAACAGTCTAGCTTCAGAGCAGCCAGAGGCACGGAAACTGCTCCCCTGAATACCCGTGAAGATCTTCTCTCTAATCTTAACTCTAGATCTACCTCTGTCCTCATTCTCCTCGACCTATCCTCTTCTTTCGACACAGGGGGCTTCAATACAAGTTTATCGGTAGCCTTGCTGGTAAAACTGGCAGGCTGCCGCCAAACTTTCAAATTTTACCGGTGCCCGGTAATGGCCAATTACTGGGTCATTACGGCCCGCCAGGCCCGGTATTTGCCCATTCCCGGGCGCTGATAACAAATGCTCCCCATTCCCATTTGAGCATCATAGGGCTCAATGGGAATGGGGAGGCCGGATGAACCGGCACCATTCACAATGGTGCTGGTGCATTCGACATGCTCTGCTCGCGGGTGCCGGTCCGCCTGCCAGGCACCCGCGAGGAGAACTCGTAGTTTGCCGGTCCGGTAACTACGGTACCGGCAAGCTTACTGGTACCGTAGTTACCGGACCGGGAAACTTGTAAAGAGGCCCAGTGTATCAACATCCCAATCACTCGTCTCTGCGATACCCTGGGCATCACGGATCAGGCTCTGGCATGGCTATCATCTTTCCTCTTGGAGCGACCTTCCCAGGATCAACTTGGATCCTTCCTCTATACCACCGCTCTCTCTCCACATGCGTTATTCCCCAGGGCTCTATCCTTTCCCCAGGTCTTTTCAATGTCTACCTGTCCCCTTTGGCCCGCCTGATCCCTACATTTTCCTCTAACTTTTAGTGTTATGCAGAGGACATGCAGCTCTCTTTCAGCCTGCACTCGGCCTCCTCCTCCTTCTTGCTCATCCCTGACTGTCTGTCCACTATTCCGGTATGGTGCAACTCTCATGATCTCGGCCTTAATGCCAGTAAGACTGAGATCCTTCTCATTGGGACCCTGGCTCCCGCTTTTCCCCTCTCACTTGGGTCGGCCTCCATTGGCCCTCTGCCCTGACCCTTTTGTGAGGCAAAAAACCTTAGGGTCATCTTCAACTCCACTCTCTCCTTCTCTCCACAGATCACAGACCTTGTCAGAATGGCCCATTTCAGCTGGACCTCCTTAGAGGTATTTTCCCTTTTCTCACCTATTACCAGAAGCTCACTGTCTCCAGAGCCCTGGTTCTCTCTGGGCTGGACTACTGCAACAGCCTCTTTCTCAATCTGTCTAACTCTACTTTTCACCCTCTACAACTCATCCAGAACAGGACAGCAAGACTTATCCTTGGCCTCAATCCCAGGGACCGCATCTCTATACGGCCCTGAAATCCCTCCAATGGCTCCCGATGACTGCAAGGATCAAGTTCGAGAACCTCTGCATTGTCCACAAGGCTTTCTGGGGCCGGGCCCTCACTATCTCCAACTCTCTGTTCCAAAGAACTTTCCTACTAGAGCCCTCCATTTGACTACTTCTGTTTTTCTGATAGTGATTGCTTATCCAAGGTGAGATTGGGGGGCAGATCTCTCTTCTCTGCAGGTGCCTTCCTCTGGAATGGCCTCCCTGCCTGTCTCTGCCTTGAGCTGGATCTTCTTAATTCAAGAGGCTGCTCAAGACCCTCCTTTTCTCCTATTGTTTCTCTCTTACTCTCCCCTGCTAACCTTGCCCTCTCCTGCACCGTTCTGCTGACTGGCTGCTTAGTGTTCCTCTGAGACTTACACTACACCAGGCTCCCCCTGTGCAGTCCCCTGCACTTGCCTGATGGCCTTCCTGCACTACTGCCTGGCCTCCCTTGCGCTACTGGATTGTGATTCTCATTGGAGTCCCAGACTTCCTTGCACTTAACTCAGGGCCCTGCTGCTCTAGGTGCACTTCTCCCTGTACCCTCACCCCTTCACTTCTTGTCTGCGCACTTGCATGATGTAAATAATACTAGGCCTAGTAAGATCGTTTGGCTTGTCCTGCCTTGTTCACCCTCCCTTGCCTAGTTGCACCTTGAAACACTTGTGTATAGGCGCCTTATAAACATCTTATCAAACAATCAATCAAAGCTCAAAGACAAAATGCTAGGGCTAAAAGTACTCTCAGTGAAGGTCTTACCTTATTAATACATCTGAGCAGCAGAACATTTACAAAAGGAAGTGATTAGAAATTGGAAAAGGTAACTGGCAATTACCCTTGCTGTGGCACTTTCTTTCTTAGAACTATATTGGGTTTGAATAAGCTATTTAAGTGTGATTGTGGGGTGATTAGAAATGTTGTGATTACAAAACAAGTTGTGTGAAACAATTACCTTGGCATATATTGTATTTCACTTTTTGTTGGTAGGAGATTTTTGTGTAGGCTACAGTTAATTTTCATGCTGGAAATTGCAGGCTTCCATCAATGATGGAGAAAATAAAGCTTCAATGAAAGGGGCATTTTCAAAAGTGGAAAAAAGTATTGTTAAAAGTGTTTACCACTTATATTTATGCCTTGCAGAATTTTTCAAGATTTGGCCAGGCAAGTTGGAGAGTAGAGTGGACTTAACATTCTTGCCTGCTCTACCAAGTTTGCCTGACAAATCGGATGGTTTTCCACCAGCATGCATGTTCATGCTGGTGGTAAACCAATGGGATCCTATGAACTCCACCTGACATTTGAATCTAGAAAAAGCTGACATTTTACAAGGGGATACATTGTGCAGGTGATTTTGCTTGCGTTTTACTATTTACTGTGTTTTAATATTTACTTTTTTAATACATGATGGAAACAACTTAGATTGCATGGAGGGGGACTTTGCTCAAAAGTGCAAGCAGAAGCGGCCCCCTCCATGCCATTTAAGATTTCAAAATAAAATTTCCCCCATACTCTTTTTGATCAACTATGGTAGGTTAGTTTACCAATTAACTTGTGCAAATTTAAAGTTGTCTGTATGAAATGGAGTATTGGTTTAGATTTTCAAATCAAAACCTTAACACGCATTTGTGGTAACTTGGGCTGGGAAGATGTGTGGCCAAGTACCTAAATTTCAAACGAGGTTCAAATTGTGGCTTCACCACTTAACCAATGTGTTTGGTCCTGGGCAAATCATTTAATCTCACTGTGTCTGGTTTAATACAACAGCGTTGTTACGTGTGTAAGAATAGATACCCTTCATATTCACCTTACAAAGTGGCAGATGTCGCTCTGAATATATTGCTTTCACAAGTCCCATTGTTGTTGCAAACTGGCTCTCTCTTCTGACATATTAGCACTTCCTACATCCTTACCTCAATAAAAGAAATGTGAAAAATGCAGCAAAAAATAAAATGTCGTGCTTCAAAATAACATATTTAACCAACAAAATGCCCCATTCCATGCTGCAGTATTGTGGTAGTCTGTCTTTCACAACAAGATGCTGTTGCCCCAGGTCCCAACTGTGTGTCCTGCTTGGATTAGCCACAGTGTTCGTGGAGGCATTGTTGCATCACATTGACAATGAAATGGAATGAGGGATGGGGGGTTGGTCAGCACTCACACAATAGAGGAGGCATCATCATTAATTCTCCTCAGCCAGGCTAAGGACACTCAGTGGGATATGTGGGAGGGGTGGCAAGCAGGAATAGTTGTAATAGTGAGTGGATGGATGATGACAGGGGTGGGGAGGTGAAAGGTGAGAGGGGAGTGGACGGAATAGAATGGGGAGAGCAGATGGGAAGTAAATATCAGTAGATTGATGTTGCCACGCTATTTTTCTTGCTTTTCTTTTACTCTGGGGTTGTATTGTTTTCTTACAGCTCAATTAATGCATATATGTTGTATAAAAGGTACATTGCTTTTATTCTTCGGACATTATTAAAGAGGATTCACCACTCAGGCACGTTCATGAGTCTCCAGTGTATAGTTTTATGTTTCATTTTGTAGCAATAGTTTTCCTTACAGGGAATGAGAGACTGGATGGAAAGTGAGAGGAACAGGGAACAGATGAAAGGAGACGAGAGCATAGTGAATGGAAGGGGAAAGGAGTGTGTGGCTCATGGAAAGAGAGGAGGGAGGAGAGAAGATTTTGGACCAGGCTGTTCGCAGCAACAGTTATACATAACTCCAATAGTAGAAACAGACAACTTAATAAACAGGGAAAATATGTTCTAAAAGTCAATTATAATGACAGCCAACTCTAAGCTCTGCCACCATGCCTCTCCTACCCTGGAGCCTCTGTCAATAATGCCTATACTCTTTGCCTTAAATCTGCCACTTCAAACAATGCACTGTGTTAATATAATGAAATGTTCTTACTGACAATAAAGCGTCAGATTTTTTAAAATGATGTCCTAAATGTTTTTTTATGATGATTGAAGAATAAAAATTTACATTTTAAATTACCGATTGATGCTGGATTGAGGTGCTAATTTCTACAAGCTGGCAACTGCCTTACACCTTCTATCACCAACACTCTGTGAGTGCAGCTCGTCGTTCACCGATTGATCGGTGGAAATAGTTTATTACATGGACGGGGTAGCATCCATGTAGTTATGGTTAAGTTGGTGTTTCCATAGGAAGAGCATTTTTTGGGTGGCTTATAACTTCTCTCCCTCTGGATGAATCCTCACCAAACTTTGCAAAAAGAAGTATATGGCCCACTCTGAATTTTATTGCAAAGTTTGGAGAGGTTTGGTCCAGGGGGGGCAAAGTTATAGGGGGGGTCCCGAAACTTTTGTTTTTTCCCATAGACATAATGGGAAAAAAATGTGCTCACGCCTACAGCCCAAACCGCTGGACGGATTTACGCCAAATTTGCGGCAGGAGCGGGGGATTGGTCCCGAAAGCGTGCTTTTGCAAATTTGGTGTAAATCCGTCCAGTATTTTTTTTTAAAATGACCAAAATGTAAGGCAAAAATATTAGTGATATCTCCGTTCGCTCCGCAGACGGACTTCCCGGTTCGCTCCGCGGACAGTGCCCTGATTGGCCGAGCGGCTTGCGTAATGTCCACGGACATGCGACGTGTTTGCTGATTGGACGGCGTGGTGCGTGAAGCGCGTCAGATTTTCTGTGGCGCCCGCCATCTTACATTCGCGGACGACCGCGGACAGCGCGGTGAAACTTGGATTAAAAATTGTATTTAGTGGAGTGGGTTGGTGTGTAAGAGTGTTTGGGGACAGTGGGGGAGTATGAGATAGGTTCAATGTTCTGGTTTTTTTAAGTGCTAGATGCTTTTGTTGTGTTCGATTTGTCTGCGGACAACAAGGCTGTTCTGAAATTTTCTATATAAACTAAATGGTGGGGTGTTCCGAGGACGCAGTATGTGTCCGTTTTGTTCGTAAGCAAGCTAAAATTGTGCTAAGAACACTCACGGTGTCCTTAAATGCTGGTACATAAACATAATGGGGGTGTCCTTAGGACGCTGTCCGTATTGTATTCTGGCAAGTTGAATGTGTTCTAAGAACACTCGCGGTGCTGAAATGTTTGCTATTAAACAAAATGGGGGTGTTCTAAGAACGCTGTTCGTATTGGTCGTTGTCAGGTTGAAAGTGTTCTAAGAACCCTCCTAATGTCCGCTGACACTACAATTTCCTATGGGTTTTACTCGACTTTTTGTCCACTAAACAAACGATAAATCAGGCTGCTGTGCACCGACATTATGTGATAATCCTATCACTTGCCCCATCGACCTGGCTGACCTGTTTTTGCAACACTAAATCATATCTCCCGCCCCTAAGCCTGACATTATCAATGCATTCATATTCCCCGTCTCTCTCCGTGACGTTACAGGGTGCGTAGCCAAATGCGCCCAGTCGTCTCCAGTCCTACGTGACTTTACACAGAACCCGGAAAACAACACACATCATCTCACAACACGGCGCCCCACAAGATTGTACATTTCGTAAAGTACATTTATTTGACATCATATGTTTAGAGAATATTCAGCGATTTGCATTTGTCTTTGCTGTCGATCCGCAAAAGTTCATCTTGACTCACGTGCTGTTCCTTTGCGCTACACACGGTGTTGGTTTATGATAAAAGAAGCACTATGGTCGCACTGATAATCGGAAGGCTGGTCCAACAACGAGGCATTATGGATTATAAAATACTAGCATATTAAAAATGGCAGTACACGTTTAAGATGCGACAACAGAACAACCTAATCATTGTGGGGTTTATTTAAATATTAGTGCATTTGCATGTGAATGTATGCATATGGATGTAATGAGTTTGCATCTGTGCATTCGCGACTTTCATTACAAAAAAGGGGTGAGCTCAATGAGAGGCTATAACAACCATGCCCTCGGCAATCACTCATCATACACCTGGTGAATTATGCAAATTAGGTTATGACATCATTTAGCTACTTCTAGCTACTTTTATGACGGCCAATAGCTACTTTTCTTACTAAGGAGTTGCCAACACTGCTCCTACGCGACTTCATACAGAATCCGGAAAACAACACAGATCATCTCACAACACAGCGCGCCACAATTCGGAATATGAAACTGTGATTTAAAAGCAAACAGCAAGATTGTACATTTCGTAAAGTACATTTATTTGACATCAAATGTTTAGAGAATATTCAGCGATTTGCATTTGTCTTTGCTGTCGATCTGAAAAAGTTCATCTTGAGTCACGCGCTGTTCCTTTGTGTTACACAGGGTGTTGGTTTATGATAAAAGAAGGACTGTGGTCGCAGTGATAATCAGAAGGCTGTTACAACAACGAGGCATTAGACCACCATAATGGTTGGTATGTTGCTTCTAGCCGCTAGTATCGCGTAAGGGCATATTGGTCCTTGGCGATTGTCCCATAAAATGGTGAGGTTCATGAAGTTGTTTACTCGGAGCTGCACCTGGCAGTAAAAGAATGAGTCGGCCGGGGTCTGAAAATTGTGGCATTGACAGTAGGGAAGGATGTATCTGTTTTAAAAACATAAATTAGTCTCACGAGCCGATCTTCATTAAAAATATTCATTTTATTTATTAGGGCGTGAAAGTATTTGCTAGCGAGGGTAGTGCAACGGAGTATGTTAACTTATTCCCACTAACCCACCCTCTCTCCTCTGCCTTTTTCTGAGCCGTCTGAGCGCCAGCGAACCACTTCGGCGGTGATAGTGTGCAGTACAAAGCAATATGCCACATTGAACGAACAAGTACAACTTAACCAGGCTTTAACACCACGCTACTGTTATTATATTCCGGTATAAAATAATTTAAAGGGTTACTTACATTATATTGGCATTTTCCATTGTCTACGCATAATGCAGTTCATAAATACGACTCCGTCTGTGCCAACAATCTTTCTCATAGTGATATAATATATAAAAGCGGTTTCGTTTCAGAAATGTCATCCTTATCGTCTCTTACGTTTTTGCACCCCTCAAAAGAAGTCTTTTGGCACGATCCCTGTCTGTCAAGGTAAAAAAACAATAGAACCTTATAGTGCGAGTCGTGGGCCACTCCGGCTCGCGAGCAAAAAATGGAAGCAGCTGACCTTCACTGTGAACGAGCATAAATTATTACTTTGCAACATTCTGTGTAAAGCCATCCCTGAGAAATTGCCTTGTACACTCCATCTTTGTATATTGTCTGCGTGCTAATGAAAAACGTTTGTTAAAGGGAGTTTATGGTTAACTTGCGCTTCTAAAAACCTATGAAATTCAGTAAAAAAACTTTGTTAACGGGACGTTTTGGTTAAGTTGCGCTAATAAAAACCTATGAAATTCAATGAAAAAACTTTGTTAAAAGGGACGTTATGTTTAAGTTGCGCTACTAAAAACCTATCAAATTCAGTAAAAAAACTTTGTTAAAGGGACGTTATGGTTCAAAGTAAAACCGAAAACCCCCTGAAATTTGGCAGTTATGGTAAGATAAGCAACCATAACTCGCACCACCGTGCACTGCTAACACTAACACCCAGGACATCAAAGATGATATCACAAATGTCATTGATGACATCACTGATGACATCACATGGCTGGCTCTCCCTTTTTTTCCTTTACTGACATATCTAAGCCACATAGTTTTCTTCAGTAACAGTCAGGAAGTAAAAATTGAAAAGGTACTATATTTGTAGACTTAGGGTCAAGTCATATCATATGAAACATATATATAGCGGAAGACGCAGGCTTGAAAGAGACAATCCTTTCTGTGCATGAAGATAATCATTAGAGTTATCAGCACTTTCTCATAGTTTTATTTTTATTACTATACCTTCCCTGTATATGCTCATATTTGTATACATTGTACTCACACTCCTTTCCTTAGGGTTCACTGACATCATTTGATACACATACATACAGTAAGTAGCAGCTTTGAAACAGAGCAATCATTTCTCTGCATAAAGATAATCAGTTAGGTTATGAACTCTTTCTGCTACTACTTCTGCTTTTTTGCTTACTTCTCTCTCCCTGTATATACTTATATTTGTATGTGTTGTTGTCTCTTTGTGTTTTGTCTGTGTTAAGTGTAATTATGTATTAAGTGGGTTTTATTAGCTACTTATTACATGTTAGATTATGAATATTGCACCTTCATCATGTATACTGCACACACTGCCTACGTTTCTGCATGAGTTGCTTAGTATACTGGATAGAACTTCATAATAGAATGCTATTTATATCAATGCATTGCTTAATGCACTAATTAGCTCATGATATTTATTCAAATGATCCTTGACACTGCTATTTATCATTATCCATTAACAATCTAGTACACAGCACATACTTGAAATAATATTAGCAAAACTGCTATTTATCTTAAAAATGGCATCAGCTATTGCCATCCCTCCTCTCCAAGAGCCACCACCAACTGGAGGACCTACACAACAAAAAAGCACAGTACTTCAAAAGACAATGAAGAGGACCAAGAAGATGAGGTAAAGGAAGTGCCTAGCTCTAGCACCAAGAGGGACTCATGGTGTGACAGCTCTTTACGACTGTTGGGAATGTACCAAAGGCTGAAGCTATCAAATTGAAATGCACTGAGTACTCAGTCTCTGACTACCTGGACAGTACCCCTACGGGACCGTCTGCATGCACCGCAACACCCAATCCAACCACCGCAATACTCTCAGAAAGGTTGTTCCTTTCTTAGCAAGTATTAGGCTGTCTTCCTCCACCTCATCTTCCTCAACCAAAACTGTAACCAGAATCCCTACTACTGTGGAACACAAAATGCCATCGGCTACCTTGCAAGAAATGAAAGAAATTATAAGTTATTTATAACACGCTTAATATCCAGAGGTTTCTAAGCACGGACTCGGGAATCGAACCTGAGTTGCTCCATGTCGTCTTGCTTTCAAGGCGAGCATGTTGCCGCTGAGCTATCCTCCTGAGACAAGCAAAAAACTAGGCTGTTGATCGATACCTTTCGAAGACAGCAGTCCTCTGTACATACTGCAACACTGCACTCTGCAGGTGCTTTCCAAGTTGTAATCAAGGAGCATGAGAAACACTGCCCCCTACCTTAGAAGTAAAACGCGTGCAACATCTTCCCCTGTCCACCTGCTGCTCCATATTAGTGCTTTGTGCTTCTTCCCTCATTTCCCTCCCCAACTTATGTTCTAACCTCTCCTACAAAAAAAATACATAAGAAAACAACAAAAGAAAAGTTCCTTTCACAGTTAAGAAATAGAACAAAAAAACTATTTAAAAAATCCTATAGACTCCATCTACTTTACATTTCTCAGTAAAGTACATAGACTCAATAAGATTTTCCAACATTTCCAATATCATTTTGTGTTATGCTAATAGGAATAATGTGGTGTTCATCCCCCATTCCAGCCCCTGAAATGGGGGATGAATGCCATTAGCACCCTGGGTTCCCAAAGCAGAAACCCAGGATGCAAAGAAAATTATTTTTCTTCCTACACCTGTACACCTGAGGCGTCCCGCTGTACGAAGGAAAATCCTTTTCCAAGATATCCACCATAGAAAGGGAAGGTGAGGCTCGTACAGAGCCCCCATTCCCTTTCCCTGGCAGCATGCAGAAGGTTAAGAGAGAACCCTATGACCATATTACCACGAGCATTCTTCTTTTCCCTTTCAAACCTATCCCACTTTCGAATAACTTTACCACATAGCTGGTCCCAGGTGTACATGGCCACTTTAACCCCATTTGTCATCCCTAGTGGTCATGGCCTGTAGCCAGATTGTCCAGGTCATGACCTTATGCAATGACCCAGACAATCTGCCCACTGCCCATGGCCTCAGTCACCCAAGATATATCACTATTTTTGTACCTACATTATGTCACTTCTAAAAAAAAAAACACGGGCACATTTGCAAAACTATGCTTTATGGAAACACTAGTTTCCTGGAAACCCTCCCATGTTTTATTTTGTCATAATGTATGTACAAACAATAGGCATATAACTTAGACCCCTCTTGACAAAATCCACTCAGACTTTACACAAACATTCACGGTTGGGTCTATAATCTTTCTTAAAATGTTTGTCCATATTCGTCAATTGGCAACAAAGTTATAAACCATCTAAAAATGTTGATACCCCTCTTTTAATTTAGCCCCCTCTTGACAAAATCCCACCAACCTTTACAAAACATTTATATCTAGATCTAAAATATGTTCGCACTTTTTTGTGTAGATTCGTGAAACGACACCACATTTATAAGCCTTTACAATATTTTGGCAACCACCCTCTAATTTTTCCCCCTCCTGACAGAATCTCACCAAACTTTGCAAACATGTGTATATCTAGATTTAAAATTGTTTTGCACACTTTTGTACAGATTCATCAAATGGCAGCACATTTATAAGCCTTTACAATATTTTGGGACACCACCTCTTATGTTTCCTCTTGACAAAACAGCTCCACACTTTCTAAAACCATTTGGAATCAGGTCTAGAATAAAATTCCCAAATTTCATTCAGTTTGATTGAGTGTTGCCAAAGTTATAAGCCATCCAAAAACTGCTCTTCACCAACCCTGTAATGCAGAAATAGGCATCGATGCCCCCGAACATCTGAAGTGTTTGCGAACATCCAGACTGCTTGTGAACTTCGGGGATGAAAAACACTAATTTCTTGGCTTCATATGGCCATAACCCATCCCATCCTCATCACCCCTCACCTCCTCAGAGATTGTTTGATAAGTCTTTACCACAATGTTTGTGGACAATGGTGGCTGTACGCGAATCCAACATGGCAGGTGTTTCCAAACATCTGATGCACTTCATGCTTTATACCATCCAATCAGTGGACATGTCCGAGGTCCGCATACATCACGTCACCCTCTAGGCCAATTGGATGGCCATCCGCGGACCAAACAGGGAAGTGAGTCCGTGGACCAAACCAAGATATCACAAATTGTGCTTTACCTACTTCTGGGCCCTTTTTTAAAAAAAACTGCTGGAGGGATTTACACCAAATTTACAAAAGCATGCTTTTGGACCCAAGCCGCTTCTCCTGCCGCAAATTTGGTGAACATCTATCCAGCGGTTTGAGCTGTAGACGCAAACAGATAAATGTTTCCATTGAGTCAATTGAAAAAACAGACATTTTGGGTCCTCCCCTATAACTCTGCCACCCCTTGACAAAACCTCACTAAACTTCATAGAATCAATCTGACGGGGCCATATTGTTGTTTTGCAAAGTTTGGTAAGTATTCATTCAGGCGGGAAGGCAAAGTTATAAACTGTCCAAAAAGTGCTCTTCCTATGGGTTGAGCAATGTAACCATAACTAAAGGGCCGCTACTGCATATGTATACGCACTTTTATAATGTACAAATCTAACTCCATAAGCAGCATCATAGTGTAGAGCAACCGTTTAGAAGAGAATACGTACATAGATTACATTTTTCACTTTTTTACAAACATGTTTAAAACATTTGTAGCTATAACTGTGAGAGATATGACTACATTGAATACAACTGTGTGTCATCTGCATGTGATGGATAGTGACCTGCCACTCTGCCATAAGACCCCTGAAGCCTCTGTTTAAATGTTACACAGAAACAGTGACATGATTGGCCACTGATGCACCTTACAATTTAGAGGGCGAGGAGGGGGCCTGGAAGAATCCATCTGCATGAATTGAGCCTACCTTGAGGCAAAAGATGTAAACCAGTCCAGGACCCTACCTCCTTTCCCCATACACATTGAAACTGGACTGTGTCAAATGAAGCTTAGAGTTCCAACAGCCCGAGTGGGCCACATCCTTATACACAATCTGTCAAGGATTGTCAACAAACTCAAGGGTCACTTCCTCAGTCCCATACCAAGGCCTGAATCCTGATCATATATCTCTAATACATTAGATTGATCAGGAAGTGCCTGTGCATTGCCTGTCAATGTGGTTTTCAATAATCTTCCCTAAAAAGGGAAGATGCATGATAGGCCTAAAAATCCCCCAGTCTGATGTATCTTTGTTGCTTCATGCAGGTTAGAATGCATCCAGTTTTGAGCCTTGAGGGAAAAGGGCATGTTCCAGAAGTACAAGGAAGTTGTTTTTTTTTGGATATCTCTATCTATCACTATAATGGTGTACTTCAGGTAAAGCCATATCATAAGACAACATATACAAATGCCCTGATACATTATAGTAGCCAACCTGCCAAGCATATTCAAAACAATTCACTGTTTAACAGTAGCACAAGTCAATCATATGTGAGAGAGGCTAATTGTTCATCTAAGAGCTTAATAAACAAGGGATATCCTAGGGCTGTGGTTAAAAGAACATCCAGAAGAGCATTTTGCAACCATTGTGAGGCACTGTTGGAACAGTATCCTAAAGATTACAAAAAACCAGCCAGATTAAATCTATTATGAAAATTAATTGGAAACTGTGTTGTCATAAAACCTTGGAAGAGACAATTTTCTCTTTTAGGAAGAGCACTTGCATTTGCAATATGATAATTCGTAATGCTGTTACACCAAAATCTGGTAAAAAAAAGCCACCATTACAGAGATGTGGGGCATGGATCCCATTATAAGACATTAGCCATGTGGTTCATGCATAGTATGTGATTATCCCTGCACTATGAAAACTATTGATTTAGGATTGCCCAATCTATGGACCCTAAATTACTTCACTAATTGAAACTGTATAAATGTGATTTATGTGATTAGATGCCCGTCTGGTCTAGGATATATTGGGAAGACCAATAGAAAATGGAAGACCACAATTATAGAAAATCGTAGCTGTATTACAAATATTAAAAATAACACTGATAAAACACCTTTAGTGAAGCATTATTATAGTAACGGTCACATTTATCAACATCCACAATGGGTGATTGTTAAGAAAATCAAAGCTGGGAATCAAGAGATTGTTAACAAAAAAGTTTCTTCAGTTTGAACAGCACCTAATATATTTGACTAGGAGCCATCAATTAGGTCTGAATGAAAATAGTTAGTGGCACAATGTCAAATCTGGTTTGGAGTTGGTGAAATTAATTTTTATTATCCAATTATGTTTGCAGCGAGCGTCAAATGCACATACTATTGATGATACATGATTGACTTTGGTCTATAATATTGTCAGACATCACCTTTTTTAATATGAATTTTTTGTGATAAGTGTCCGATTCACATAATAAAGAATTTGTTTCTGGCATGCTTAAGGATTTTTAAGAAGTCGGTTATGCCCCTGATACCTTTGCCTGTAATCATGTTGCTGCAATCATGAGGATATGCTATTATATTGGGGGTCATCAACTTTAATATTACATCGTGGTGGTGCCAACACAGCTTTGTTTAACTGTTTTCGGAGGATATTACGACTAAAGATAGGTGTTCCTCTGTTCACATAATTCTGCCCTGCTTAATATGTCTGCAACTTTATTAAGCAACTACTTTTCGGGGACGTAAAGACATAATTATGTCAATGACAATAAGACAACATACGCTCCGGAATCACAAGATACATTTTTTAATGTAACAACTTGGTGGCGCCAGGATAGTTTTGTCTTAGTGTTACTCAGAAGTGGGTTGGTTTGCTGCACAATGATGTGACAAAGGTAAAACTTTGCAAACCTATAAGACATTCTGTTCAAGATTTCAAATGTATATTAGGTAATCAACACATAACAAATGTTTTTAACTGCCAATCATGGTGTTTTGTTGTATAGACGACATGTATATTCTAGATATCTTAAATGAACATTTGTTTTCAGCTCTCTTGCAGATGATGACATGCCTATTATGCTATGCCCTTAGGAATTTTCAAGATTGGCATTTAGAAAATCATACTTATTCCAATGTTTCTGGAGCTAGTCAGGTGTGTCCCACCCTCTTTTGCAACTATGAGTTGTTATTAATGCAATCTTTGCATAGTCTTCATCAGCAGTTTTGAACACTCCCCCATCCCTGTTCGTTTTGACATAGTGGAGTAAATTTGCTGAAAATGTTGGGGGGGACATGACATCTGAAGAAAAGGTGCCCCAGTCAAATGAATGGAGACAAAATGGTGTGCCATGAAAGTTGGGGGGGACAAACGCCCCCGTGCCCCCTAAAATTACGCCCATGTTTTGACATAAACATTAGGAGATACATTTCTTGCAAATGATTACAAGAGCAATGAGAATTAATTTCTCAAGAAGTATCTACTGCCGAATGTCTGGGGTACTTTATTTTTTAGGTAAATTAATTAATATATTAGTAAGTTGAATGAGAATCAGATGACCCCCTTTATCATTCGACTTATTATTTTGCTTTTTATATCACTCATGGAGACATTTTGTACATAGAACATTAAAGATTGAGATTTGAGATTAATGTGAAGTCCCACCATGTATTCATTGGGTGGGTTAACTCAATGTAACATGGAACATTGTAGCTCATTTCCATGTTGTGCTTTTTTAGGCCACTTAACTTGTAAGAGGGAGTTGCAGATCCTAGGGTATTATTGAAGAAATAAGATGGAACAATAATTCCCTCCCCACTTCACCAAAGCCACAGGAGCAGCTGATCTACTCCTCATGATCGAGTTTCAGCAGCAGCTGACTCAAAGCCTACATAATGCTGAGGTGAGCACCTTGAGGGCCTAGCAGCAACGGACATCTGTTGCTTTTTCTCACATGGCCCTTACCGACTATCGTGCATACTGTGGCCCTGTACGCATCACGTTAATTTCTATTGTTCCTGATCATAAAATGGTCGCCTGCGCTACACGCAGCAGCCCAAGCGTTGCCTAGCAGCACGCCCTACAAACCCGGACGTGTGCAACTGGTAGGCGGAAGCTGGCGTTGCCCATCTAGAGAAGGCCCAGAGGAAAAGGCCCTGTTCTGCACCTTTTGTGCGCATTGGATCGCAGCGTGGCCCACCCCCTTTCTAAAGGTACGACACCACCACCGTTCACATCTCACTGATCCCCAAGACTACACTTGATTTACATACGAGTCGATCTGAACAGTACAAACTCGCTTAAAACCTGTGTAATTATTGTGTTATAGCCTGTACTCGGCTAATCATATTTCCGCCCTAAACTACCATGGCTATTTGCTAAGAGTGTAAATGTACTACAGCGAACATTCATATCTCTTCTCCTCAACGTTCTGAACCACCTGCACTCATAGTACTTCCATGGATAACTATGGCCGTTCACACATATTGTATCTGCTTGCCCATAACCTGTACCCACTGCCTTAAATACATATATTCAATCCAATGTATCTACATGCCTGTTGATTGTTATCGCTGTGATTACATACCTGCTGTTCGCACTATGTTACTATGCGCTTCTAATGGCGTCAATACCAGTATTTGCATACCGATTGATATACTTTAACATTTGCCATTGACTATGTCTCATATCGATTAATGCAGCACATACTTACCACATTATTGACTCCTATTCTTGCTAGCACTAGATTAGCCACTGTGCATAGTGCGCTTGTTTGCATGGTCCAACTAGCATACTAAGAGACATATTCTAGACGATTCTGCTGAGTATCCACTTTTAGTCAAGTCCAGACCAGCCTACTATTGCTGTTTCCACATGGCATACACGGTCAGACTAGCCTATCATATCATGTAAGTCGGTACTGTTGACTCCATCATCCTAACCAATACTGGACCAGCCTACCTTCTGATCCTCATTGCCATTCATTGCCCTGCTTGTACTGTTGGTTTAGCCGATCTGATACTTACCTAGCTTGCATGGTTGATTACCTATTTTAGTTAGTCTAACTGTCTCTGTTCACTACTTTTGTCTGTGTTTGTTACTGAACTAGATCACCAGGGTAATTGACCCAGCCTGTACTATTTGTTTAGTCACTCATAGCTAACATCCTGTATTGTTGTTCATTGCTGCTCACTGCCTTATATGCACTGTCTGATCAGACCACTATGAAAACTACCTTGCCGGTATTGTTGATTCCCTCTCCTTTCCTAATGCTGGACTAGCCTACCATCCGCTGCTCATTCTTGCTCATTGCCTGCACGTTCTTTTGGATCAGCCTATGCGACATTTACCTTAGTCTGTATAATGGATCATCCTCTTAGCTAACGTTAAACTAGCCGATCCCGCTCATTGCTCTTACCTGTGCTGTGTCACTGGACTATGTGCCACTGTGCCACTCTGCTGATATTACCACATCTAAGATCCTTATCTTAACATGTCCACTACAGTGCAGAAACGCTGTGCCTTTAGCAGATTATGTATACTTAACGTACTAGTGTGTCTAGCTCTACTCTCCCTCCTTGACACACAAAGCCTACTAAGTCTGACCAAAATGTTGACAGGCTCCCCTACCACTGGGCAAGCCAGTTATTCCACGTGAACCCATTCCTAAGCAATCCTTGTATTCTAGGCTCTAGGAACTCTAGACTCTGCTCCAGATTATCTAAACTCTTCAAACCTATCACCACATTGTTGCCTACGGCTAATAAGAGAACTATCCCTCCATCCAGCCAGAAGCACATTAGTGTTAACCCCACTATCACTAAACCTTACCTCCACGCTACTAATAAACCCTATAATGCCTACAAACCTAAGAAAGTACCCCCAACTATCACCTACCCTGGGGCCACAGCTACGACCATTGCCAACCCACTCAAAGGAGCCGTAATAAACACCAGGTCCCTGATTGCTCATGTTACAGAAATATCTGACCTAATACTAGCAGACAACCTGGATTTCCTTGCCATCACAGAGACTTGGTTGCATGAAGCAGCAGGACCCATGCTTTCATTAGCAGTTCCAGATGGCTACACAATATTGAGACAAGATAGAGACCAAGCTTGAGGTGGAGGCATTGCCATTATCTCTAGATCTAGCCTCTATATGAGACCCTGTCCCTCCCAGATCTTCAAATCCTGTGAAACCCTCACAATCAAACTCCCATTAGTCAAATCCCAGACCCTTATGATTCACCAAATTTATAGACCACTTGGCCCAATCGGTTCTTTCAAGGAGGACATCTATACCTTACTCTCCAATACCCTCAAAACCACCTCTCACCTACTACTTTTAGGTGATTTCAACCTCGGTTTCAATGACCCTGTAGACAAACATGCCACAGCCACTGCCAATATTCTATCCGAACTTGGTCTATCCCAAAAAATTAGCGAACCTATTCATAACAAAGGGAGAATTCTCGACTTGGTGGTGGACTACAACTGCACTGCCAACATTACCTCCATTTCCTCGCAACCCTGGAAGGACCATTCCCTCCTGTCCTTTGCACTATCAACTACCAGACCACTCCCACCAGCTATACTTATTGCCCCACCTTGTCTAACAAGAAACACAAAGTGTATCACAATGGATAATGTAATCCCTGCCATCCTCCCCACCCTCAACTTGCTTGCTGATAACGTAGATCCAGAAACACTTGTTAACGAGTATAATCAAATTATGCTAACATCACTTGACACTATTGCCCCTATGAAACTCAGACCTAGCAAGGCTAAATCACACTTGAACAAATGGTTCACCCCACAGTTAAGGGACCTACGACAACTAAAGAGGAGCTGTGAAACTTCCTGGAGACTACTCCCTTCGGATGCTAATAAAACCAAACTAATCGAAGCTGCATTCTATTACAAAAAGGAAGTTTACCTGGCCAAACGCAACACCTGCAACAAAAAAATGTCTAATGCCAACTCCAGTATGAAGGAACTATTTACCATTCTCAAGGAACTAGAGTCTCCCATCCCCACTGCTGACACTTGTACTAAAGATAAAACCTGGTGCTCAGATATACAACAAGCACTCTCTAACAAAGTAGCCACTCTCCAAAATAAAATAGCCCTAAAAAAAGCATCTCTCAGGTCACCACGTCTCCCAAACAATACTACTCCTGACCTCCCTGTTAAGGAGACCGTACCGAACCCTCCTGTAAGTTTCAATTCCACAAAAAGATCTATCCTTGAGGTAGAAAATGCTATTCTTACACTAAAGCCTTCCAATTGCCAGGGTGACATCTGCCCAGCCCAGCTCATAAAGGATGCTGCAAGGGACCTTGCCCCATTTATATCCAAACTTATTAATGCCTCATTTGCTTCTGCCACTATCCCTACCAACCTTAAACAATCCTGGGTACTTCCATTGTTAAAAAAGCAAACACTTGATCCACTCATACCCACTAACTACCGTCCCATTACGACAGTACCCTTTCTGTTAAAAATACTTGACAAGGTTGCCTAAGACACAAGTCGATGAGTTAAGAGACAAAGCAAAAAAAAGCCCTCCGCCTACTGCTCGACCTGTCGGTGTGAAAACCAAGATAAAATATCGAGGCTGAGTACCGCAAAAGGAAATACACCGAACAAGGGTTACAAAGGAACATACAAAGATCTTTATTTTATACTGAACAGTTTCAAAGGACAAAGCAACAGATAGCTATCGGCCCTCAGTACAACACAGCGAACTCCAGCATGGTTCGGTGTGCTCAGTGAGTGGGACTGTACATTCGAATAGTCGTACCTTATATACCTTTGAAAACATGATGTCCAACCCATTTCCCAGTTAATATTCGTTAATTCATTACGGATCTAGGGTTTGTGCCGAGTTCACACATCTGTACGTTTAAGGTTTGCCTTTAATACATTCGCCAACAAGCCTTAAGGGCGTCAGTGTACTTTAGAATTCCATGTTAAGCCTTCTAAACAGTTCTATACAATGTAGTTTAAACAAGTGTTCATATTTCAGTATTTCAATACATTGGCCCTCATTACGACCCTGGCGGAGTGGGTTTACGCCAGCGTTATTCGCGGCGGACCCGTCCGCCCTACTACGAGTTCCCGTAGCGCCATGGAACGTTTTCCGCCTGGTTTTTCCGGGCGGAGAAATCCATGGCGCTACGGGACCTTGATGTTAATTACGCCACCGTATTTAGCGGTGGCGCAATTAACGCCTTCCCCACTCCCATTATACCCTATGGGGCAAGAATGGGAATGGGGAAGGGTAAAATGGGGATTGGGGATTTACCGCCCCGCCAAGGTCGGCATGGGGCGGAAAATCCGCCAACCTCCATGGCGCTATCGGCAGCTTTCCGCCGTGCTCCGCGGTGCATTTAGCACCGCGATTTCCGCCAGGGTCGTAATGAGGGCCATTGTGTTTAACATGTGCTTGCGGTTTAGTTTTGTTAGCACAAGTAATCCTTTACACACAGGTCAGCGAAGGACAAGGTCTCAGTTCATGACCCCAACAAGTTGCCTGCAGGCAAGTTACACATTAGTTTAAACACAGAGGTCAAGACGGCCATGTTACATTTTCGCAATGACACTCTCCACCATTTTAGCTCACAGGGTGACTTTGCAGAGGGAACCTAAAATGGCGGATTGACCTAAAATGGCAGCTTACATTGATTCTAAGGTCGGGACCTTGCAACACGGATTTCTTCAGAAGTGGCTTACAAGCAGCTTGGCGTAGGCCAATATACATATATTCATCAAAATAGGAGGAACAATATAATTTCCCATTTGACAAACCCTCCTTTTGGCCTATGCCAAGTGCTAAACTACTTCTGATCTTCTTGCAAACAATTCCATGTATCATCATCCATGCACCCTGAATCACTGTCAGAAATATCTATTGCCATTAGATCAGTTGCTAAAATTTCCTTTAACACATATCCTTTGGAGTTTTTATCTGGGGCATGTACCTTATGTCCTATTGTACCTATCGCCTGTGCGCAACATCCCCCTAGCATTGAACATATACTAGGTAAACACTGGATACAACAGCAAAGAAATAACAAAATTCCCAAAATGATCAGTAAGACCGACAACACCTTCCAACCCCAAGATCGCAAGAAGTCCCAAAACTAAGCACTAAGATCCCAGTTTCCCTCAGGAACATGCAATTCTGAACTAAGGACGTGCAGATTCTGTATTGCCTTGAAGATAGTTGGGGAGGAATCTGGCACGAAAACACAGCAAGCAGACCACACTAATTTACACACTCCACCACGTTCAGCCAGAATGACATCTAATGCCATCTGGTTCTGAAGTGCTACTAACCTTATTGCTTTCTGTTCTAATGTCATATTATAGAGTATGTCCGTGGTCCGGTGGATGGTTCTCTCCAGTACTCTCGCTAGTCTTCTGATGTCTTCGGAATTCGCTATCTGCCCCCAGAATGGCACAAATGATTTTGCTACTTCTCCTAAGACCTGTGCTGGTGTGTCACCATTCTCGTCCCACCGTGGACGAGCCTTTGAAACCTCTATAGTACTTGCTAAGAATACCCCGGGTAACAGGATCCCTAAATAACAAGTTTGCTGCCAATCCCTGGGTAACCATAGAAACGCTACATTACCGCAAACAAAGTAGACAGGTTCGCCTACATACAAAGGTCTGTCTTCCCCAGTCAAATTCGCAACGTTGGCACAACCTTTAAAATCTCCCATTGACTGAGTAACATTCCTCTGTATGCAGAAAGAAACTGAATGGGGGCTATGGTTAACAGTGTAGGAACGAGGCATGGCATCCTTATTGCCTATGAGAGCCATCTTGAAGGAAATCAAAGATTGAAAGGGACGAGACAGTCTATCAGAGGGCCTAATAGAAGCAACGTTAAGCTTACTCCTATTTGCGAACAGCGAGCATCCCAGGGGAGTCAGAACACGTTTCTCAAAACTATTCAAATTAGTGCCATCAAAGTTCCCCAAGATGCTATCATTCAAACGGCCAAAGAACAGTACTCTAAGAGAAGCATAACAAGCAGTTGTTAAAGGTAAAGGATGAATATACCAACCTAGCCCCTTATCCCCATGTTGCGGTAAATGCGAGCAGACCCAACAGTTGGACCTATTAAAAATGGCATGCGTGGCATTCATGATGAGTAACAATGCATTGTTATGATATCTTTGTCTATGCTGAGAGTCTCTAGGAAACAAAGTAAGCAAATGCACAAAAGGAGTAGGGACAGTGGGTACATTTTCATTTGGTAACAAGGTTTCCAATGGATGCACTTCTTCCAGGTACCAGAGACTTAGCACAGTTACTATTATAAAACCAATCGACATTATACGAAGACAGCAATACGTTTTCGGGGCCCAAGAGATTTGTCCATTTTACCGGCTGGTCACACGATCATTTATCAGTCCAGTACGAGCGGTAGCGGTTGCAGGCATTGCAGTCTTCAAACGACAAACCCCAGTGTTATTAGCTGGCGACCTCCCGGCCGCGCGACTTCTTAGTCCTTCCACAACCGTAGCCAACAGAATCCCCTTTTTCTCAAACAATTACTTGGGCAAAAAGCTAGCCCTTGATGAATTTACTTTCCTCTTCGAATGCACAGCCAAACCGTGCCGTAAGTCTATCGAATGCACAGCCGAACCGTGCCGTAAGTCTATCTCCTTGGACGTAAATTATACCTTGCTGTTCCCGGTACTGATTGATCCGAGAACAATGTGTCATCACTTCCCGTTGGAAGCAGCGTATCAAGAGCAAGTGAAAATGCAGAATCCGAAATGGCAGTTTCCGGAAATGAAACTTTTGGAGAGTGTGGAGACAAAATGGCAGGTTCCCCATGCCTCACGGGCTGAGAAAGATTCTCTGTTGCACTCTCAACGCTATTTAGTGCTTCGGGATCGTTGGTTGCAGCGTTAGCGAGGGGTTCTGTTTCTTCTGTATCATGTGGCACTGGGTGAGGAAGTTTCTTGAGATGCGTCGCGTGGATCCAGTTTTTCCGTCCTGCGACACGCACCGCCGTCTGTGTGACCAGCAGGACCTGGAATGGGCCCCGCCAACGAGGTGCAAGGCAAGAAGAACGCTCAAATGCCTTGGTGAGCACCCAATCTCCGGGCCGAATGTTGTGGCCCGGATCCTCGTATCGCACAGGTAAAGCCTCTCGCACCTGGTGATAAATCAAATACAGGTTTTTAGTCAACTGGTTACAGTAATCTGAAAGAAGTACATTTTCAACATTCTTTAATGATCGACATTTTGGAAGGTTCCAGATATTGGCAGGTCTCCCCATTACCACCTCAAATGGAGAGAGCCCAGTCTTAGTTTGAGGGGTTGTACGCATGGCTAGTAACACAATCGGTAAGGCGTCCGGCCATTTTAGTTTGGTGCCGGCACACGTCTTAGCGAGCTTGTTCTTGATGATGCCGTTGTGTCTTTCTACTAGTCCGGCACTTTGAGCGTGTCTGGCTGAATTGAACCGTTTGTCGATTTGCAATGCCGCACATATCTGCAGAATTACAGCAGCGACAAAATGTGGACCATTGTCCGACCAGATGACTCTTGGTAGCCCAAACCTAGGAAAATATTCCTTTAACATAGTTTTTGCAGTAGTCATGGCTGTAGCGTCCTTAACAGGGAAAACCTCGACCCATTTGCTGAAAGCACAGATGACAACTAACACATATTTCAAATTGTTACAACGTTCCATTTCAATAAAATCAAAGTGGATGACCTCAAAGGGGACAGAAGGTGGCCCGAAACTTCCCCTTGGAGTTGATGTTCCCTTTCCCACATTGTGCTGTAAACAGATCATACAGTCTTGGACATAGCGCTGAGCTATTTTCAAAATTTTATCATTCGCCCAAACTTTTTCTAGCATTTTCTTAACCTTCTGGGCACATATGTGTGTAGGGCCATGAGCCATGATGACCATCATCATTACATAGGCGTCAGGAAGTAGCCATTTTCCTTCAACCACATCCACCCAACACCCATCATCATCAAATTTCCCCAAGCCTTCTGTCCATTTCTTGGATTCTTCTAGCGTGGCATCGGCTTGGATATCCCTTATGAACCCAACACCCTCATCCATTGCATAGGCATTTACAGTCTCCCTTGAAACATACATCTCTGTAAAGAGATTGGTGGCAGTCTGTTTAGCTATCTGATCAGCGAAAGCATTCCCTTTTCCTATATCATCTATAATCTTTCGATGTGCTGCACATTTCACGACAGCTAACTGAGTAGGGAGCGCGAGCGCTGAGAGCAGTTGTACTATTAGGGAGCCATGCTGGATGTTGGTACCATATGAAGTTAAGAACCCTCTCTCTGACCAAAGACTCCCAAAGTTGTGAACCACCCCAAAGGCATACTGACTATCAGTATATATGTTTACTGTAAGCCCTTCGGAAAGTTCACAAGCTCGGGTCACTGCTATAATCTCTGCGGCCTACGCAGAGTTATGCGTGATTCCCTTGGTTTCCACAACCGTGCTAAATGTAGCGATTGCATAAGCAGCTGTGGATGTATCATCCAGAAGTTTGAAGCAGGAGCCATCACAAAACAGCTCCCCTTGTGGATTGTTGAAAGGAGTGTCTTTCAGATCAATTCTACCCTTTGTCTCTTGTTCGGTTGTATACAGACAGTCATGTGACTCTTTGTCACTGCAAGCAGTACCTTGCAGGAAAGGTAAGAGTTCAGCCGGATTAAGAACACAACACCTCTTAATTTGTATGTGAGGGGCAAACAAGATTAATTCACATCTCGTCAACCGTGCGGAAGTGAGGTGTTGCGTTTGGGTTGTGTTCAGTAGAACATCTACAGAGTGAGGCACCATCAGGGTTAGATCATGGCCTAGGACCATTCCCTCACTCTGTTTTACAGATTCAGCAGCAGCTGCGACAGCTCACAAACATCTTGGCAAAGCGCATGCTACAGGATCAAGGGCGGAAGAAAAGTAACCACACGGCCTATTCTTCCCTCCATGTTCCTGCGTTAATACAGCCAAAGCACATCTATCACATTCATGCACAAACAACACAAAGGCCTTTTCATAGTTTGGTGTGCCCAAAACCGGTGCTGAGGACAGTGCAGTTTTGAGAAGATCAAATGATTGCTGGTGTTCCGCGTTCCATGGCAATGGCGAAGAAATGCCCTTCTTCGTCAAAACCAGCATCGGTTTAATCACTAGTGAGAAGTTTGGGATCCACAACCTACAGTAAGAAGCCATACCTATCAAGGCTCTAACTTCCTTCTGCGTATTTGGGACAGACATGCCAGAAATGTGTTTTATTCATTGAGGTGTCAATCTTCTTCCCTGCTTTGACAGGAGATAGCCTAAATAGACGACCTCCTGGCAACAATATTGAAACTTTTTAAGCGAAGCTTTGTGACCATGTTTAGCCAGGTGAATAAGCAATAACACAGTGCCCTCCTTACAAGCGCTCTCAGAGTCAGCAGCTAAAAGCAAGTCATCAACATATTGAAGCAATGTACAAGAAGAGGGCAATTCAAGGGTATCAAGCTGTTCTTTCAAAGCCCTACTATAAATGCTAGGACTTTCCATGTAACCTCGCAGTGCACGGGTAAAGGTGAATGAGCGTCCCCCTAAGGTGAACGCGAACAAGTATCTACTGTCCTTGTGTATAGGAACTAAAGAAAGCATTATTCAGATCCACAACACTAAAGTAAATAGCTGTAGCCGGAATCATAGTTAATATTGTCGTCACATCAGGCACAATTTGAAATTGCGGAGCGACGACCTTATTAATAGCACGCAAATCAATTATGAAACGGAATGGAATTGCATTATCGCCTTTTTTGTACACAGGTAAAATTGGACTATTGCACAAACTACCTGTAATTTCCTCAATCAACCCGCGGTGCACAAAATCGGAAACGATGCATTTCAGAGCATGCTCGCCCTCAACTGAAATCTTATATTGTGGAATAGGTGACAGCTTTATTCCATGTTTCAAGACTATTTTAACAGGCTCGATCTGTAAAACACCGACATCATTGTCGTCAATTGCCCATAAACACTCTGGTACATCACTGAATTCTGGTGGCAAAGGTCTGGTTAAGAACTGAGAGACAGAAAGTTGCTGTGGTGAAATCGTCAAACACACTCCATCAGAAGAACAATGAATTACCGCATTTAATTCCTTCAACAGTTTCAACCCCAGCAAATTCTCTCCACAATTCGAAGTCAAAAGGAATGGACAGTGGTCCGTAAAGGGACCCAAAGAAATAGGTAACGGCAAAGAAACTTTGGCAAACAACTGGTGTGCCCGAAAACCCTACAGAGACATTGGTTTGTCCTGACAGTGGAATGTTTGGAACCCGAGAATGATCAATGGAACACTTCTGTGCACCTGTATCTACCAAGAATAGATGTTTCCTATTTCCCACTACCATTTCAACGTAGGGACCTTTCTGATTAACGGGAATAGGCGTAGGTTGCAAACCCTCATTCAGCCAATCCTAATGAAACAGAATATCATCAAAAGGAAGCTCTTCAGAGAGGTAAGCAGCAGATGGATGATCAAATATGTTTCTAGTATCCACACTTGGTACCTAATTATCCTGCGAAAAAGGTTGCTGTGGATCTTGTGTAAACTGACCTCTACCAGGGCCCCCTGCACCCGGGCAACCTCTGGATCATCTACCCATATTTCTGAATGTGTTATTTGACCTTTGTCGAAGGACGGGGCATTGTGCACGCCAATGACCCTCTTGCCGACAATAGGCACACTGGTTAATGTTCACAGGACCCAAGGGCGCATTCCCTTGTGGAACAAATTGACCTCTTATCTGCAAACTACCCTCTCTAGGGCCTCTAACAATTTGCTGTAATAATACTTTAGTCTTCAAATCACCTTTTCTCTTCTCTACTCTTTCCTTTTCATTATTGACACGATTCTCGTAGTACTGAGCCATGTGCAGTACTTCTGATTGGGACTTCGCCTGCAAAGCACTCTCAGAAGACATAATTTGTGACTGGATACCAGGCAGCAATCCACGCACAAATTTGTCCACAAATAATCTTTTCCCAGACTCTGTGCCTAAGTCTTGTCCACTGAAATCCAAGAATACCTGTTCGAACCGATTAAAGTACTCGGTAACACCCTCAGACTTCCCTTGGACACAGGGCGTAAGCTTGTCCCAAATAATCCTCTTTTCGGGAATTATGGTTTTCAATTTAGCAATGATTCTATCAGGCAAAGTTAGTATCACCTGGGGTGGTCTCTCACCAGCTGGCCTTTCTCCATCAAGTCTAATTATGTCAGTCCATGTATCTCCCAACCCTGGTACGTCGTCTATAGTCCTAACCTGTTTCCACAAATCTGCGGGCAGGAGTACAGTAAATAACATATCAATATCACCCAAGGTGAACACTGAGGACTGCAAGACAGACTCTATTTCCTTATAGAATCCTGTCGGATTTTTCCTAATGTCAGGAATAGATTGTTTAATAGTATTCACTTCCTGTCTCGAGAACGGGACGTGAACAAACTGTGATACATAATGTGCAGGAATGTTCACGGCAACCCTATTCATTGTAGGATCGGCCGCAATCTCAACCTTTGGGACAAATGTCAGAGGAACCTCTCTCATAGGCAACTGAGAAGTAGGCAACTCCGAACGCTTACTAAGCAACAGAGCCAAATCGAGCGCTAAAGCAGTTGAAGAAGTGTCAAATGAAAAAGCTCTCTTATAAATGCTCAATAATTCTGTGGGACAACTAATCTTTCTTTTCACACAATCATCTTGCAGGTACTCTATCATTACCTGTATCACTTTCCTCTGCATTTCTGGTGTACACTGACTATATGTGTCATATACCTCAACTGGAGTTATCGACATATCTGAGATCCATCTAATCGCATCTTTCGTACAAATTCGTGCTTCCTCAGATATCGATTTACGACAAGGAAGGAACCGTTTCTGTACATACATACTACCCTCATCGTCATCCTCATTCTGTAACCTTTCCAACTCCTTCCTATACTCAAATACCCTCTCGACATGCTCATGTACTTTCTCCACAGTATCCCTTGAAAACGCTAAAGTGTTCAGATCTCTCAACCCTTGTGGGAGATCTGCATTATTTAATTTGCCCCACATTACACATAAATGAATCCCTAAACCTTCAATAAAAACATTTTTCTCAGGAAAATTATCCATATTAGAAAGTGTGGCAAAAACATTAGCTTGATCATCTCTCTCCATACAATGCTTAGCCCATGCAATCAAATCACGTTTCTTCTCTGGAGGTACAGTATTACGAGTGACAACCCTGACCCCGCACCGTGATCGACTACAAGCGGTACAAGACCATTTGGAAGAGGGGGAGCAGGTAAATTCAATGGAGGTACTGTTACTGGTGCAATAGGAAGAGGCAGAGGAACAGGTGGAGAAACAACGACTGGAGGAAGAGGAACATTAGGAGGAGCAGGAACAACAGCAACAAGAACAGGAAGAGCAGGAATAACAGCAGGAAGAGGCAAAGCAGCAGGAAGAGGAACATATGGAAGTGGCGCAGAGGCACCAGGCCTTCGCTCATTTAACAACTTATCAATAAGTTCATCAGAAACATGAAAATCTTTAGAAGGATAGATTTTCTGAATGCCAAGTGAGAAAGCCCTATCCATATTCCTAGCTGACTCAGACTGTTTATCTTGGTCATACAATAACGCTTTTTCCGCGTTCGTTTTATGACAGCGCGCATGTTTTTCTCTACTCTTGAGCTGCTGTAACGCTTCTTTTTTCCAATTCTGCAAAACATCAAATGGTGCAGGTCTAGCCTTTTTCTTTAATAGAATTGACTCTAAATACTCAAAACAAGGGATTTCAAAACTACCATTGATTGGCCACTGAAGTTCGGAGGCATGTCTGGTTTGTCTGTGCCAAATATCATTAAACACTATAGTTCCAATGCCATGCTTACTGTACATAGTACAAACCGGCGACCCCTCCTGTGGTGCCGGACGGCTACATTCCAAAGATTGCCTATCACTGCGGAATAATGCCCTGAAGCAAGTAGACTATTTCCCAGGCATATCAAAATATTGGTGTTACCTGGTCAATAATTGTATTTGCAGATTCAATACACCAAATCAAAATTATCAGGATACTTAAGAATCGGGTCACGACTCGCCTGATCAATCCTAAGAAGGTCCGATCGGATTACAAAGAATCTTACCTAACTAATCTTACCTCATGTTTGGCGATTTCGGCAAATCTGCCTGCCTCGATAAGTGGAACCTCGTCAAGATGCCGTCTCGGACCACAAGCTAATCGTCCAGGGATCGGGTCATGCAGCGCTGCTGTGGTGTTGCGTCTCTTTCAGAAGGGGCCCCTTATTTTGTCACATCATCCGATCCCGGTCCGATAGCGTGTGTCAACCTTCAACAATCCGGCACCAATCTTGAGGGTCCCTATTCGGGCGCCAACTGTGAAAACAAAGATAAAATATCGAGGCTGAGTACTCCAAAAGGAAATACACCGAACACGGGTTACAAAGGAACATACAAAGATCTTTATTTTATACTGAACAGTTTCAAAGGACAACGAAACAGATAGCTATTGGCCCTCAGTACAACGCAGTGAACTCCAGCATGGTTCGGTGTGCTCAGTGAGTGGGACTGTACATTAGAATAGTCGTACCTTATATACCTTTGAAAACATGATGTCCAACCCATTTCCCAGTTAATATTCGTTAATTCATTACAGATCTAGGGTTCGTGCCGAGTTCACACATCTGTACGTTTAAGGTTTGCCTTTAATACATTTGCCAACAAGCCTTAAGGGCGTCAGTGTACTTTAGAATTCCATGTTAAGCCTTCTAAACAGTTCTATACAATTTGGTTTAAACAAGTGTTCATATTTCAGTATTTGAATACATTGTGTTTAAAATGTGCTTGCAGTTTAGTTTTGTTAGCGTAAGTAATCCTTTACACACAGGTCAGCGAAGGACAAGGTCTCAGTTCATGACCCCAACAAGTGGCCTACAGGCAAGTTACACATTAGTTTAAACACAGAGGTCAAGACAGCCATGTTACATTTTTGCAATGACACTGTCCACCATTTTAGCTCACAGGGTGACTTTGAAGAGAGAACCTAAAATGGCGGATTGACCTAAAATGGCGGCTTACATTGATTCTAAGGTCGGGACCTTGCAACATGGATTTCTTCGCAAGTGGCTTACAAGCAGCTTGGCGTAGGCCAATATACATATATTCATCAAAATAGGAGGCACGATATAATTTCCCATTTGACATCGGCTGCATTTGACCTTGTGGACCACAAGGTCTTATGCAGCCACCTAGACTCAGCCACCCATTTTTCGGAAGCGGCTATAGTCTGGATTAAGTCTTTCTTGAGTGACAGGACCATGAGGGTCTTCTCCTCTACAGCATCAGCAGACCCCATCCCTATCACTTGTGGGGATCCCCAGGGCTCCTGCGTCTCCCCTACATTATACAACATATTCACCAAGCCACTTTTCAACGATCTGGACCATCTTGGTATCACCTACACTAATTATGCAGATGGTACTCAGATCCTCCTCCCACTTTCTGGGGATTATGTAAGGGACTTGGCTTCGGTGAATGGAGTGTATCTCATCATTCAGGCATGGATGGCTACTCACAGTCTTTGCCTGAATGATGACGAAACTGAGCTCATCATCCTGGGGACCAGCACCAACCTGAAGAAACTAGGCCAAGACTACTCATCCTTCATAATCGATGGCAACCTTATCAAGGTGGCTAAAAAGGTAAAAACCCTCTGTATTAAACTGGATTCCTCTCTCTCCTTCACCAAACAAGTGAGCTCCATGGAATCGGCCACTGCCTACACTTGTAAGCTTATTAGAACTGGCAAACCTCTTCTCACAGAGGACAATTGCATCATACTAGCCAGGGCCGTCATACTCTCTAGACTAGACTATTGTAATGCCCTCTACATCGGCGCCAACAAATCGATTATTCAGAAGATACAAATCCTCCAAAACAATGCCTTTAGAGCGGCACTCGGCGTGGCTAGAAGATCACATATTTCTGCGATCAGGCGCCAAAATAACTGGCTCTCTACACTTAACAAAATTCAATTAAAAACTGCATCACTCACCCACAAAGCTCTTAACAAGCCTGCCCCTAGCTATCTCGTGGATAGATTCCATAGAAGAACATAGAAGAACATCCTCCAGAGCCATGAGACTAGCCAACACCAAATGCCTCACCATCCTGAGATTCAAGCTCTCCAAGGTAGGCGGCTGTAGCTTTCCTATCAAAGCTGCCCAACTATGGCACTCTCTGCCACTCCCCATTAAAGAAGACCAACCCTATCTGAACTAAAGACTTATCTACATTAATTGGCTGAAGTCCACTGATCCCTAAGACTTGCTCGTATATCACTCATACTGTGTACTCTAACTGTATGCTCTGCACTTTAGCAATATTTCTTGTATATTGTACACTGTATAGTCTCATCACTGTACTCACTGATTTATCCTCTGCCTGTATATGTACCTTTCCCTATTTACTCTGTAACCCGTGAACTTAAGCTTTGCATATCCTGTAACTGCTGCTCCCTGATACCCCTGGGTCTGGTGCGCATTATAAATGATTAAACAAATAAACAAACAAACAACAATTAAGTAAATTAGTTGACTTCTTCTAGCCCCCAGTGGCTTGACAGAATATCCAGAGTTCAGTAGTAAAACGATACTTTGTAAGTGCTGTATGCAGGGGTCGAGGTTTTTATAGGGCAAGGTCATGGAGTAATATAGTGGAGGGGTCTATAGCTGTTAGCTGTGCAGCTAACATAGTGACAAGGACATTTTGGCAAGTCATTCAATACATAGGCTTGCTAAACAGAAGTCAGATAGATTAGAGTCCCTTTTGGGATTTACTTGCAGCCTTTTAGATTTTCCCAAGTGAGAAGAGGAGAGAAAGAAGGTTTGTGAGGGCTTTGGGAGGCAAGTGGATTTGAAACATAGTTTTTCTAGGGCACAGCTATTGGATTCCTTGCCTGTTTCCACTATTATGACCAGTTGTCAATGGCTCCTGATTTTTCAAGCTTTTCATGAGAAACATTAAGGACACTGTTTCATCACCATAATACTGGAAAATCAGGATGTATTTACTAAATGATGTACGTATTAATGGATAACATGTGAACAAAAGGGGCCCGAGGAATGTATTTATAGTTGAATAGTGCAGCAAGTGTAGTTTGCATGGTCCAGTGTGTAGGTTGGGCAATTAAGTGTTAAGGATTTCAATCAAGCAATACACCCAGGTCTTAGCCTAGCATGCAATGCACAAATGAAATACTTATTTATTGTGCCTATAGGTTCACTATTCTGAACGATATACCACTCATATCACACCCCTTCTCAAAATACCCCCAGGTCACAATGGACGAGGAATCAGGCTGGTTGGTAAAGGTAATATTTATTTAAAATTCAAATCAAACATATGTTTTAATATATGGGGCAGCAATCACCAATGTGGTGACAATACAAATAATAAAGCAGGAAATGCAGTTGAAATCACTTTTTAGCACACAGAATATGAAACACAGAGAAAAGAACAGTTTTGGCTTTTTGGTAAGATAGCGCTTAAGTTAAGATTTCCCCCTGCAGATTTCTCAACTCACAAAGAAGCAATTCTACACAGATGTAATTAAGTGGCAGGTATTTGGGAATATAGAACAGTAACAGTGTGTAGGGTTTGAATGCAATCTTCCCTCCCCAAACAAGAGAGAAAAGCGTTGTGGAAATGTAACACTTTTAAAATGACATTGGAAAAATGTCTTAGAAAAACAATAAAAAGTGTGCAAAAAGCCTTAAATTGATATAAATTCCTATGGGAGCAACACTGAAAAGATGCTAGCACTCATAAGCTTTAGTATGAGCAACAGAACACACTTTGAAGCAGAATGGAAGTTTGGAAATGCTTTGAATGGGCAAACACACGTGTAAAACTTTTGCAAAATTGCGAATTCCCGCCTAAATTTCCCTATGTGATTTTTAAGAAAAACGGATACACTGTGTTTGGATGCAGGTTTTAGGTAGGGATGTAGCTAAAGGTCTTAGGTTTAAGTCAGAGTTGAAAATAAGTCTCTAACTATTAAATTGAAGAGGTTGTGCAAGTTTGAATGAGAGGCGTTTTTAGAAAAATAGAACAGAGAAAAACAGACAATCAGTTTTAAAATGACAGGTTGATTTTACTTAAAGTAGATTAATGGCTACGAAAAAGAAGAATGCCACCCGTGAATCTCCACAGTTACGCATGGCCGCTTGTATCCCTTCACGTGGTGGATACCCAGTTCTTTATGGGAATTACTTTAGTTACTCAAAATCACGAATGACTTATGTTCAAGAAAAACAAAATGAGATAGGGTCGGTGCTAACACTAAGGGCCTCATTCCGAGGCTGGCGCTATCCATGGAGTAAATAGCACCATGGTAAGCAACCATGGAGCTATTTACTCCATGGAAATCCGGCATGGTGAATGGAGTAATTACCGGTCCATTCCAAGGTTGGAGGGACCAGTAATTCCCCATTCACCATACCGGTTCCCCATCCCCATTCCTGCCCCCATAGGGCTCAATGGGAATGGGGAAGGAGTAAATTACGGCACCGTAAATTACGGTGCCGTAATTTACTCCAAGGTCCCTTTGCGGGTTGAATTTTTAACGCCTGCTAAAAGCAGGCGTTAAATGCCAACCCGCAAAAGGGAACTCGGAATATGGTGGTAAGTGTTAACGGTCACCGTTGCCATTAACGGTGACCGTTAACCCTTACCTCCAGCCTCGGAATGAGGCCCTAAGAATTACAGACAGGGTTGCAAGATTGATTCTGACAATATTATGGTTCTTAAGTTAAGGAACAAGATGTAGAATTCAGGAACAAGGCCCCATGCGGAAATCAGGATGGAGTCAGGAATCAATGTGTGTCTGTGTGTTGTGAGGTTCCCTTATTTATCCTGCCAAACGACATCTTTAAGTTTATGGCAGGGGCAGACTTACAACCCACACCCACAAGGCTATGATTGTTCAAAGGCACAGTTCCCGCCTTGCTTTTTACTGGTAGGATGCCAGAAAGGGTTGTCCGGTTTTATGATGTGACTTGGGAACCTCCCATAGTTATTAGGACCAAAATTTAACTTTCCCACGAATATATATTTATATAATTATGCCCTCTAGTAAAATCGGACCCATACATTACATATTTTGTGGGTTACATTTACATCCAACTCCCAAGTCGGTTGGACCTGGCTTTGTCTTTCTGTGGAATTTTGTCAATTTTAATCATACAGGTTTGACCTAACAATTCCTACTTTGGTACATATATGTGCAAGCACCACTAGCACATGGGTACAAAAAATTAGATATGCAGCATTAATAGTCTCTGCGCAATTAGTCTTTTTGCATAACTTTTGTTCCTTACGCAGTAAGATATCCTACCAAGTGTTCACATGTCTATCATAAATTAAGATTTCAATGTATGTACTTTTCATTCATTTACTTATTTTTGCTGCCAAGTTACATGTCTTGCAGTTCAGTGTCAAATAAGCGTTTTAAATTCAAAATCCATGTCAGGTTTTTTTTCTTTCCTTTTCAAGTGGAAGCAGATGGTCAGTCCTTTGAAGTTTATTGAGAAGCCTCTCCCAGCATCCTGCACCTCCTCTGGAAGGATGAGTGTTCCAGCCTTCTATTGTCTTTGCCTGAGGCAAAGACGAATGTCTTATGAGGCCCTGTTATGCTCACCTGGTCTCTGCGGAGGCGTTGGGGCATGGTTGCAGCCCTCCCTGAACTTGAATCACCCCCTTCAGGCCTCTCCCTCAGTAGAAAAGCTGTTAACATTGGTACGTTGTGATACTGCTCCTGCGTGGAGATAAGAGTGTGTGAGTGCGCCAATCTGTGATTGTTGTACCTCTCGAACCCTTCACCCCAAAGTACGGTTTATGTGAGCATACGTGGCCCATAATCCTCACCTGTGAATTATGGAAGATAAGCTCTCTGTCCTGCTACTTCTGGCAGGGGTGCGCCAAATGGTATCTAGTTCCTTCACTGATCCCTGATAAGGATTAGTCCAGTCCAGCTGCGACTATGCTTCTCCTTATGATTGGTAAGTCTTTCTTGAGTTCTTGTGATTCTGTTTGTTCTGTTTAATGACTTTATATGTTGCTCCTATTTATGCCCGCAATAATGTCTCTCTTCTGTTTTCTTCCCTTAGATGGAAATGCGGCCTCAATGCAGCTTTGAGACGCGAGACACGGCCGGATGGAAGATGGATGCTACCACAATGTTCTACAGCAGGTAATTGATGGTTTAAGGAAAGCGCGAAGTATGGCAAAGCACAACCTTAAACTGACAGTTTTTTCAATGTCTAACTTTATCTTCTGTTTTTTCTTGAAGGCGCTGCTGTCAACGATGGAGCGTGTCATGCTGCGGTGCCAAGATGAAGAAATCGACATTCCGGAAAGTGTAAAGATGAATACTTGATTCGCTGAAGAGATGTACAGGTAAGAACAGCTTCCCCCAGTTGGTAAGTATGTTGGCAGGAAGCAGGATGTCCAGGAAGCAGGATATTCAAAGGTAAGTCTGAACTCGGGCGACGGTGAGCGTTATACTGCTTGCAAGTGCAGAATAACGCGAAGCATCTGTCTTGAGGATCGGGGCAGCATATATAGCTAAAATTGTGGGCACGCCCATTTGCGCCGGCTTACCAGCCACACCCTGCCACTCCTAGAGAGTGAGCACGTGTGAAGGCAATCCATTTGCAGCCACACCCAACAATACACTTGGGGCTGCTTAATGGATGGAATGTTCAAGGTTAGTGCATCCTGCTTAATGGATGGAATGTTCAAGGTTAATGCATCTGAAGTACCATGTCCACAATAAAAGCTTTTTGGTGTTACATTGATGTTCTTGTTTACTTTTTTTCATGATCCTGGTGCCAAAGGCGCCAGGACAGTGTCCACCCTGGTCTCCTGTGCATGCGACCCCTGCATGCCTGTGCCCCTGACTTCATGACCATGACAGCACTCTCCCTCAAGGCCCTTCTCAAGGGTGGTTTCCCTCCAGGTCGGTGGGATTATTGCGATGGAACTGTCTGATTTAACGCGTAGTCTGGACGTAGTCTGTTCACTGGGTTCCCTAGTTCGGTCTTGAGGTCCGTAACCTTTCCAGTCAATTAGGTTATACAATTTTGATTGAACCACCTTGGAGTCCAGGATGGATTTGACTCCATATTCTGGTTCTCCATCTATTACTTTGGGCTCTGGTGGAGAACTAAGCCGTGTATTGGACTTCATTAGTTTGAGGAGAGAGTCATGAAATACAGGGTGAATTTTCATGTGAGATGGTTACTCCAATTTCATGGTGACAGGATTGATTATGGACTTTATAGTATAGGGGCACAGGTATCTTGGGCAGAAAGCTCTTGGCCCCTTCAGGGGAATATATTTGGATGCTAACCATACCTTTTCTCCAATCTGGTAGGTGGGAGCTTCCTTCCAATGTCGATCAACAAACAGTTTTTGTCTTTCCTTAGCCTTGGTCAGATGCTCTGTCACCTCCTTAAGAACCTGAGTGATGGTTTTATGCAAGTTTTTTATGGCTGGCATTTTCAGGTTATCGGGTGGATCAAATACTGATGTCCTCGGATGTCTTCCATGCACAGTGTAGAATGGAGTTCGCCCTGTGCTTGTGAGTACTAAGTTGTTGTATGCATACTCAGCTATCCAGAGTATATTTTTCAAAGAATCCTCAGACTATTGCAACATACACCTGAGATATCACTCTAAAGTTTGGTTGGTTCATTCTATTTGCCCATCAATTTGTGGGTGATGGCTTGTGGACAACCTGAGATCGATTTTGGCAATCGTACAACACTTTCTCCAAAAGGCAGAAACAAATTGTTTTCCGCAATCAGATACTAATATTGATGGAAATCCATGCAATCGAACAACTTGATGTAGGAACACAGAAGCGAGAGTTGACGCAGTTGGGAGTCCCTTCAGAGGGATGAAATGGGCCAGTTTGGAGAATAAATCCACAACGACTAATATGGTGTATCCATTGCAGGGTGGAAGATCTGTGATGAACTCCATCGACAGGGTATGCCAAGTTGCTGGCAGTACTGTTAGGGGATGTAGTAAGCCAGCAGGGTTCTGTTTCTGAGACTTGTGTTGTGCACAGACACTGCAGGTTTCAATAAATCGGGCAATGACTTTTCGCCAGGTTGGCCACCAGTAGTTTTGTTTTACCTTAGCCTGAGTTTTGGCTATTCCTGGGTCTCCTTCCACTAATGAATCGTGGTAATTTGTGATGATTTTCTTTTGCAGTTCTTGGACATATAATCGTCCTTGGAAATACTGTAGATTGTCTTCGATGGTGTACTGGTCACCTTTTAACAGCCATTCCTGTTGTGTTAATTGATCCATCAGGGATTGCAAACTGCTTCTTTGGTCATCCACCCACGTGGTGGCAGCTATTCTGGTTTGAATCCTTTCCTCAGGAATTATGGTCACGGAGTCGGATACTGTGAAAGCCTCTTTTTCTTCACTCATGCGTGATAGAGAGTCTGCTTTCCCATTGCATACTCCAGGTCTATAAGTGATAATAAAATCATATTCCATGAAAAAGAGAGCCCAACGAAGTTGATGCGAGGATTATGCTTTGGCGGTTTTCAAGTATTGCAAGTTACAGTGGTCGGTGATGACAGTGACCGTATGTCTCGCCGCAAGAAGGTCATGTCTCCAGGCCTTGAATGCTGCTTTAATCACCAGTAATTCCTTATTTGTGATTGCATAGTTCAACTCGGGGGCTGAAAATTTGCAGGACTAGAATGCAACGGGGTGTAGTTGTCCTGTTTCAGGGTCTCGTTGTGACAATACTGCTCCCATGGCTATTTTTGAAGCATCTGTCTCAACTATGTAAGGTAGGTCTGGTCGTGGGTGTCGAAGAACTGGTGCTGTAGTGAATGCTAGTTTCAACTTCTGGAAGGATTCTTCAGCTTCTGTTGACCAATGGAACTTTTGATTTTTCTTTAATAAGGAGGTCATTTGATGTACAATTTGTGAAAACCCAGGTATAAACCAACGGTAAAAGTTGGTGAATCTGAGCACGCTTTGCACTCCTTTCGTGGATGTTGGTGAGGGCCATTGGAGGATTGCATCCACCTTTCGTGTATCCATATGTACGCCTTGTGGTGTGAGCATGAAACTGAGAAACCCGACCTCGGTTACATGGAAAAAACATTTTTCCAACTTGGCATAAAATTGGTGTTGTGGAAGCTTATGTAAGACTGCCCGGACATGGCCTTCATGTTCTTACATGGAAATTGAGTAGATAGGAATGTTGTCAATGTAAGTGCAGAGTGCAAACATCCAGTAGTTCAGGGAGTATATCATTCATAAAGAATTGCAACGCTGTGGGGGCATTGCATAGCCCGAAGGGCATAACCTGGTAGTCAAAGAGGCCACACTTCATGCAGAAGGCCGTTTTCCACTCGTCTCCCTCTTTTACTCTTACAAGATGGTATGCCCCTCTTAAATCCAGGTTTGTGTAGATTTGAGCATGTTTCACTTGGTCCAGGAGCTCTGGTATAAGTGGTAACGGATGTCTGTTTTTTACTGTGATCTCATTGATGGCTTGTTAGTCGATGCAAGTTCTTAAGTCCCCTCCTTTTTAGGCACGAAGAATAAGGGCAAGGAGGCAAGTGACTTGGATGGGCGAATGAAACCGTTCGTCAGGTACTGATCCAGGTAAGTTCTAAGATGTTGATTTTCCTGTTCTGTCAGAGCATAAATTCGTCTGCACGGTATCTGGGCTCTGGGTACAAGATCTATTTGACAATCGTAGGGTCTGTGTGGGGGCAGAACGTTGGCTTGCTCTTTTTTGAAGACATCCTGGTAATCTTGTTATTCAAGAGGTAAGGAGCTGATGAGGCCCAACACGATTCCTTTCTTCGATTTCAGATTGGTGTCATCTTTTTTGTAACATGTGTCAGCACAATCATGAGGAAATGCCAGAACTCCTTTTCTCCAGTCGATCCAAGGATTGTGGGTCTCCAGCCAGGTCATTCCCAATATCATCTGGAACTGAGGAGCACTGATGAGATCGAAAGTAATGTCCTCTTGATGCCCGTCCTGTAACAGAAGCTTGACTTTCTCGGTGTATTGTGTCACCGGGCCGGATGATAGTGGAGAACCATCCACGGCAGTGACGTTTTCTGATTACTGCCTCTGTCGGAGAGGAAGGCATATTCGGAGAGCCAAATCTTGGTCACTGTAGTTACCCACAGCTTGACAATCAATATATGCCTCCAAGGCATGTATTGTTGATGGTTGCTTGTGATTCACCAAAAGCACTGGAAGGACTAGATGTGAGGTCTGTACGGATTCCTTTTTCAAGCTCAACAAGCGGACCCTTATACTTGCCGGGCATTGGCGTTTCCCGAGTTCTGTTGTTCTTCTTTATCAGTTTTATCTGTTGCCCCAACCGTTTTCTTGGATGGTTTTATCAGACAGTCACAGAAGAAGTGACCTGCTTGTCCACGATATAAGCAAAGCTGTTGTTGTCTTCTTTTTTCCCTTTCTGCTTTGGTAAGGGGACTTCGTAATCCACGAATTTGCATTGGCTCAGACATTTCAGGTGGTTTAGTCTGATTCACACAAGGTTGTACGTAAATTGACCATCCCTCTGATCTAGCTCGATCCATTTTCCGATTCTGCAATCTATGATCAAGTTACACCGTCAGGTCTATGTAGTCTGCATACCTCTCAGGGGGATTCACCACTTGCACCAACACATCCCTAAATTCACCACATACACATCCGTAAAAGAGTGTAGTCCTCTTCTCTTCTGGCCAGTTGGTCTGGGCTATGAGACGATTGAAGTTTGCAATATAGGATAATAGATCTTGATTCGCTTGTCTGAGTGACAACAACTTGTTGTCCAGACTTTGTCCTTGAGTATGACGGGCAAACAATTTCTCCATCTCATGTTTGAAATTCAGAGTCCCGGAGTAAAGGATCATCTTGATTTACCAAAGGTATAGACCAGTCCTCCTCACTACCTCCTAAATACGAGAGTACAACGCCACTTTGGCTTGGTCGTTAGGAAAGGCTCCTGGTCTACACAAGAAATGAAGGTGACATTGGTTCATAAATACGGCAAACTTGTTTGGGTCGCTGATGAAGCGTTCTGGAGGGGCTAGATGCACTGCTCCTGGAAGAACCACCTGAACCAGTGTTGATTGTTGTGGTGTCGTGTGGAAGAATGAGAAGAATGGGTCACTCCAGGCAGTGGAACATGTCCTGCTTGTAGCATTTGTCTTGCCAATTCGTCAGTTCTTTCTTGAGTTACAATAAGTTTGCTATGTAATGCATTGGTTTCCTTTCTTGAAGCATGTACTTCAGCCCGTAATTCCCCAAGTAAGAGAGCTAACTGATCTGTTTCTGAAGTTTCCATAACACCCAGGCAGAGGGTATTAGAGGCTTTGCGTTGTGTTATGCTCACCTGGTCTCTGTGCAGGCGTTGAGGCATGGTTTCAGCCCTCCCTGAACTTGAATCACCCCCTTCAGGCCTCTCCCACAGTAGAAAAGCTGATAATGGCGGTACATGGTGATACTGCTCCTGCATGGAGATAAGAGTGTGTGAGTGCGCCAGTCTGTGATTGTTGTACCTCTCGAACCATTCACCCCAAAGTACGTTTTTTGTGAGAATACTCCGGCCCATAAAGCTCACCTGTGAATTATGGAAGATAAGCTCTCCGTCCCGCGGCCGCAATGCAGCTGTGAGACGCGAGACGCGGCCGGATGGAAGATGGATGCTACCGCAATGTTCGAAAGCAGGTAAGTGATGGTTTAAGGAAAGCGCGAAGTATGGCGAAGCACAACCTTAAACAGACTGTTTTTTCAATGTCGAACCTTGTCTTCTGTTTTTCCTTGCCGGCGCTGCTGTTGATGATGGAGCGTGCCGTGCTGCGGTGCCAAGATGAAGATGTTGGTGTTCCGGAAAGTGTAAAGATGAATACTTGGTTCGCCGAAGAGATGGACAGGTAAGAACAGCTTCCCCCAGTTGCTAAGTATGCTGGCAGGAAGCAGGATATCCAGGAAGCAGGATCTTCAAAGGTAAGTCTGAACTCAGGCGACGGTGAGCGTTATGCTGCTTGCAAGTGCAGAATAATGCAAAGCATCTGTCTTGAGGATCTGGGCAGCATATATATCTGAGATCGTGGGCACGCCCATTAGGGCTGGCTTCCAAGCCACACCCTGCCACTCCTAGAGAGTAAGCACGTGCAAAGGCAATCCATTAGCAGCCACACCCAAGTATTATTTTTTTTTTTTTTTTATTTATTTGTTTTTGGTTTTACAAGAAAACCTTTACAAAAGCATAGTGCATTTCCTTAGATAAAATTACTAACGGTTCTCGGAAGCCAGGGAGTAGCTAAAAAATCCTGAAAGGCCAATGAGTGACCACCAGGCAGCTCATTAGACTGTGTCATCTTTTGATGCTTTGTTAAAATGGTGAGTTCCTCTGATACTTTTACTATCGCGGCAGTGAGCATAATTTCCTGGCCGGAGATCAGTCTGTTCCAGAATGCATCTTGGATTAAGCTCTCTTCTCTGCTGACGAATCTCCTCAGGAAAGTCACTCTTATGGCCCATGTGCCTTCGCATTCCAATAGCAAGTGTTTCAAGGTTTGGAGGTTTGGAGTTTTGCAGATTTCACAGAATTTTATTGCCTTCTCTCCCTGGTTTCTTTGAGCCAGTATTTCTCCTGTGTGGGCTAAATTCAGACGTAGTCTGAGAAAACTGTTTCTTGTTTCACGATCTGGGAATTTTTCCAGATAGCGTGGCATGGTTCCCAGTTTCCTGTCTACTATCAGGAAATAGTTCAGTGATTTTAAGTTTCTGACTCTTGTGATTGTGTCGATCCAGTCAGCCATTTTTAGGTTTTTTTTTACTTTCAAAGGGTTTTGTAGCAGGGTTTCTGTTGTTAAATCAAGCTTATGCAGAATCTGTCCGATCTTCTTTTCTAGGCTCGATAGCTGTTTTGATTTTGCTTTCTTTAGATGTTGATTTATGTCGAAAAAGAGGGTGGCCTCACTGGCTGTGATTATATTACGGTATAGTGAGAGGAGTTTCCACTCTGCGTAGCAGCTCAGTGAGGTCAAGCCTAATTCAAACCTCAGACTAGCTGACGCTGTACACATTGGAAGCCTGATGGAGGATTTCCAAATAAGGCCCTCAATTTTGTACCAATCATAGTTCCACAGCAGAGGTTTTGCCTCCAATCCGTAGAGGAGGACAGGAACTACTTTGCCTACATAGAATTTCTTGAGTGGTAACAGTGAAAATTTACAAAATTTTCCATTTAGGTTTTTCATTTGCGCAATGATTTTCGAGGTCTTGTTGTGAATGGATGAATTCGCCTTGTTTACAGTTGGATGGGCTAAGACTTCGTATCCCAGGTATGTTAGCTCATCTACTCTGGGAATTTCCTCATTATCCAAAACCCAGATCCTTGATGTTACCTTTTTCCTTGGATGTTTGAAAACCAGGACCTTAGATTTTAGTGGGTTTATTTTAAGGCCATTTAACTTGGCGTATTCATTGAGTTTAGATAAGAGATGTTGCAGTCCTAATGGTGAACCATCCAAGAGAACGAGATCGTCCGCATAGGCCAGCCAGTGAATTCTTCTGCTGTTGATCCTGGGACAGATCAGCGACGCCGAGGCCAAGAAGTCTCCTATGTCTGAGAGGAAAAGATTGAAAAGCAAAGGTGCACCCAAGCAACCTTGTCGTACCCCTTTTAGAACCTGGATTGCTTCTGAGAGGTTGCCGGCGTCATCCAGCCTCACTCTGATCGTAGTGTTTTTATGTAGTTCAACGAGCACAGCCAGCAGGGGGGCTGGAATTCCCCGTTTGCTCATTTTCTGCCATAGGAGTGATCTGTCCACCATGTCAAATGCCCTGGACAGATCTACCCATGCCCCATACAACGGCGAGCCTTCTTTCTCATTCGAGCTTTCGCTTAACAGGTTCAGTGTAAGGCCATTAAGGCTGGTAGAAAGACCCTTCCTGAAACCTGTTTGGTGCGGGGGGAGAATTTCGTTTGATTCTACCCAAAGGGAAAGTTCCCTCATCAATATTCTCATGAATATTTTGCTGTCTATATCCAAGAGAGCTATGGGTCTATAGCATTTTGGACTTAGCCTGTCACCCCCTTTGAAGAATGGGATCATCACTGCATTCTTCCACGATGGAGGAAAAGTTTTTTCCCTCATTATTCCTTGAAAGAGATAGTATAGCAGTTTTGACCAAAGTTTTGGCTGATTTTTTAACACCTGGTATGTGAGGCCGTTCGGCCCTGCGGCTTTCGAGGTAGAGGATGATGTAATTAATTCTTCAATGTCTTCTACGGTAAAATCCAGAGACCAGGTGATGTTGCTGATATTAATGTCTCTTGAGCCTGTTGCTCCGAAGTTCTTGGCCAGGTGTTCAACCCACTTGCATTCCGACACTAAGTTGCAAAGAGCACTGTTTTGGCCAGTTTCAAGTTGATTTAGGACTGCCCAAAAATTTCTGCAGTTATTTGTGCTAAGAAGCGAAAGCATTCTCTCCCCATCCTCTTGTATTTTTAAATGTTTGTGATTCTTAGACCAGTTTCTATAGATTTGTTTGGTTTTTTTGAGTTTTTGAATGCAGCCAACGGGATCTTCTGCTCTGGTCTGTCTTATACTTCGCAGTGTTTGTCGCAGGCATCTTTTCCTTTTGAAGGTTTCCTCGTCGAAGTGGTGGAGATGTGTCTGTTTCCCCACTGTTTGTACTTCGCTTGGTCGGCAGGTGGACCATATGAATTTTCCGAATTTTTCTGGATGACACTTTTCGGCCACTATTGAGGGATGAATGGTTGCTAGCTGATCATTCAAGTTTACCCCCCCCATGTTTGTACTTGAGTGCTTTCAATTTCCCTTTAAAGCCCTCCAGTTCCTGTCTAATGCGTGGGTTTGCTGAACTCTGAATTTCAGGAAAGTAGAGTTCCATCCTCGCATGGTCACTTCCCCCTTCCCAATCTAAGTTGAGATGATGTTGGTGCAGGGAAAGTGAAGAAGAGGTGAAGATATAGTCTATTGTTGATTGCAAACTTCCTTGCCGCCATGTTGGTCCGATTTTGTCCTTACTGCTGTCGTCTATAGATAGCATGTCCAGATCCCATGATTGGAAGAAGTCCCGCCATTGTTTGCCTTTCTGTGTAGTACTGTATTTAGGTGAGCTATTTTTCCTGTTCCCTACTCTGATGAGATCTGTGTTTAGGTCTCCTGCTACGATGATCTGTGCTCCTTTGTGGATCATCTTAACCCTAGAGAAGAGCTCATTTAGAGTTCCTATGAAGTCTCGGAGTTTGGAAATGGCTGGGTTCCAGTAGATATTTACCAAAATGAGATTTGCCTGACAGTCATTCTGTCTTATCTCTGCTTTAGTGGCCTGAATGCCCACTGGATTATTGCATAGCGTGACCACGTTTTTAATGGCGGAATTTTTAGTTGCTATTAGCATTCCTCCTGCTGGTCTACCTTTGGCTTTTTGAGAGGCCCTGAGGTTTTGCACTGTGAAGCCCTCTATCTCGATAGGATTAGCTAACCATGTTTCCTGAAATAATAAGATGTCATTACGTTCTAAGAGGTCGTTTTTGAGTTGCTTTTTCTTCAAAAAGCTTGGGCCTCTGGTGTTCCATGAGACTAATCTAAGGCCTCTCTGACTAAAGACTGTTCTGTTCCTCGCCCAGTTTCTGGAGGATTTGCGAGATGATTTCTGGGAGTTTAGTTATCAGGTCTTCTTTTAAACTGCGGCTGCTTGTTGCACTGCTTTGGGGCCCTCCATAAGTTCCGGCAGTGCCCTCAGCAGTGGATGCAGGTTCTTCTGCGGTCTGGTTATGCCACCGGTAACTTCCATACATTCCTTCTTCCTCTGATTCATATACCCAAAGCCCTTCTTTAGCCAGGTCGTCTTTATTATTAATGAGCGCCTGTTGTGCCTTTCTTGAGGTGAGAGCTATCTCCACAAAGAATTTATCCTCCCTGAATGGGAAGGCTAAGAATTCAATGTCCTCTGAATCAAAAAGATAGAGATTATAGTTCTTTTGGATTTCTGACAGTAGGACGGATCTGCATAGTGATATCCTTGTACTCTGATTCTCTAGTCTAAGCCACAACCTTGGGATTGTAAAGTTCGATGCCGCTAATTCCTCGTTTCTTGCTATGGGGATTTGTTGTTTTTGTTCGTTTCCCTCTCTTTCTCCGTTTTAAGGATACCTTTCCAGGTTTATAAATTTCCCGGACCCGTTCCAGCAAATTCCTTCGTTGAGTAAGGGGCTTGGTGATGTCACTTCTTTGCTGGCTGGCCCGGGAAGTGTGTTTCTTTCTTGTAATGCAGGAGCTTTTTTATCTGACGGCTTCAGAAAAATAGGGGCCATTTTTCTCAATGCTTGCTTGGGCTCCCCACCGGGTTCCTTTCTTGGTTCTTTATTTAAATTTTGTTTTAGAAATATTGGAGCCATCTTGATGTTTGTAGAAGCCAGTATGCTTTTTTGGTTAACGGGAGCTACAGATAATGGAAATATGAGATCCGTTTGCATCCCAGCGTTTGATGTTTGGACCTTGGTTTTGCTAGGACTCTCTCTGCCCGTTGAGCACGTCTTTTTGCCCTGGGTTGTCTCAGGGGCGCTCTTGCTTGCGAGGGCCTCCTGTGTTTTTGATGATTGTAAAAGGTTAGTAGCTGGAGATGCAGTGACAATGGGATCAGTTGTCTTTTCAGCTGTGGGAGTAGTGAGGTTTTTCAGGAATAAATTTACCCCTGCTTTCTTTTTTGCCTTATTTTTCTGGTTTTTGGGTTTCTTCCTTGTTTCCCCTGAAGGTTGGGAAGAGGTGGTCTCTCTTTGTTTTCCCCTTTTATGACATTTCCTCCTTCTCGTTATCTGTGGGGCCTCGATATTTTGATTTGTACTATCGGTTTTCTTTCCTTCCTCCTCTTGGGTTTTATGAGGGCTGTTGTTAAGAACTTCTATATAATCAATATCCACATTTGCCAACCTTCTAAATTCTTCCAAGATTGAATTTGAGAGTGGTGTATCATCGAAGGGATCTTTTGACCCTTCTTCGTTTAGAGTCTTGTTCTGTATTTGCAGTTTTTGAATTTCCGAGGGGATTGCCTTTATGAGATTATGAGTGGTTGAGTTATTTTTTGCCCCCTCCTTGAGTAAGCTTTGAATTTGGGCGATGTCTAGCCCCTGTTTGATGCCCTCTGTTTGTGTTTCCTTTAGAGTTGGAATCAGGATACTATTCAAGATATTGGTTAAAGCGACCATAGATGATTCATTTTTCGCAATTTCTTGCGACATTTCCAAGAGATGTCCTGCTTGTATTTGCACCTCTGTTTTCAGTAGTTCGAACACTGAGACCAGAGAGTTTAAAACATAGCTCAGGGCTGCCAATGTGTTTTCTGGTGCCAATGGAGGGCCTTCTGGTGAGATGGCCAAAGGCTCTTCTTGTTGGCTGCGGTTTCTCAGTAAGATTGCCCTGGAACCTTGAGTTTTGTTTGTTGGGGTGGTATTTGCTTCTGAGACCTCCATTGGTGTGCTTGTGGCCTGGGTATTGGATTTATGTGATGGTAAATGCCAGGTAGTGTCAGTAAAGCCCTCTAGGTCATTGGTGCTCTTGTTCCTTTTCCTAGGGAAGTGATCATTAATTCTTGTCTGGATTTTTTCAGTTGTCAGAGTGTACTCTAACCCTCTTTTCCATATTTTTTGAATGTTGAGATTTGGGAACCTTTCCGCTGGAGTTTGTTGTGCATCAGTAAGGGTTTGCGTCTCCTGTGTGTCTACTGAGTCTACTTCAGGGACTGTGGATACCCCCCTCCCTGGCGCGCACTCTGCTTCTATGTAGGACCCCTCTTGTACATCCATGTCTTCTTCGAGAGGCGAGCTGCGCAGTCTCATTACGGTTGTTATACTTGTTGCTTGCTGGTATAGGTGCGCGGGAAGCGCGCTAGTTAAATACCTGTTGGGTGCACCTCAGACCGCCAAACAGCCGCACAACAGCCAAAGGGCTTGTCTCCTACGGGCTTAACGCCGCGAGGGTGGATGGCTCGGCGTTTTGTAGGCGAAGAGGTCACGTGATACGTCACGTGACTTGCAGAAGCCCGCCTCCTCCAGGAAGCACAGGCACCAGCAAGAGCCTCCTCACGGCTCGCAATGCTGAGTTCTCACGCAAGAAGCAAAAGCGTTTCTCCTGCTGAGCACAACAGAGTACAAGTGCTGCAGTATTCGCCCCTCGGGCGGATGGCTCGGCGTTTTGTAGGCGAAGAGGTCACGTGATACGTCACGTGACTTGCAGAAGCCCGCCTCCTCCAGGAAGCACAGGCACCAGCAAGAGCCTCCTCACGGCTCGCAATGCTGAGTTCTCACGCAAGAAGCGAAAGCGTTTCTCCTGCTGAGCACAACAGAGTACAAGTGCTGCAGTATTCGCCCCTCGGGCGGATGGCTCGGCGTTTTGTAGGCGAAGAGGTCACGTGATACGTCACGTGACTTGCAGAAGCCCGCCTCCTCCAGGAAGCACAGGCATCAGCAAGAGCCTCCTCACGGCTCGCAATGCTGAGTTCTCACGCAAGAAGCGAAAGCGTTTCTCCTGCTGAGCACAACAGAGTACAAGTGCTGCAGTATTCGCCCCTCGGGCGGATGGCTCGGCGTTTTGTAGGCGAAGAGGTCACGTGATACGTCACGTGACTTGCAGAAGCCCGCCTCCTCCAGGAAGCACAGGCACCAGCAAGAGCCTCCTCACGGCTCGCAATGCTGAGTTCTCACGCAAGAAGCGAAAGCGTTTCTCCTGCTGAGCACAACAGAGTACAAGTGCTGCAGTATTCGCCCCTCGGGCGGATGGCTCGGCGTTTTGTAGGCGAAGAGGTCACGTGATACGTCACGTGACTTGCAGAAGCCCGCCTCCTCCAGGAAGCACAGGCACCAGCAAGAGCCTCCTCACGGCTCGCAATGCTGAGTTCTCACGCAAGAAGCGAAAGCGTTTCTCCTGCTGAGCACAACAGAGTACAAGTGCTGCAGTATAAACTTGGGGCTGCTTAATGGACGGAATGTTCAAGGTTAATGCATCCTGCTTAATGGATGGAATGTTCAAGGTTAATGCATCTGAAGTGCTATATCCATAATAAAATCTTTTTGGTGTTAAGTTGATGTTCTTGTTTACTTTTGTTTATGAGCCTGATGTCAAAGGCGCCAGGACAGTGTACACCCAGGTCTCCTGTGCATGCGACCCCTGCATGCCTGTGCCCCTAACTTCATGACTATGACAGGTCCTTTGTTATGAGTATGTGAGGCCTCCCAGCAGCAATTAGGCCTTCCTGCCAGCAGTGAAGTGTCAACCTTTCCCAGGCTGAAGACTGTCACGCAGAATTTTTTTTTTTTAAATAGTTAATTAACTCCAAATTGGGTTACTTTAAGTTCCACCTACATCTTTCATTAAAACATATAAAATGAACAATGTTTACAGGTGAACTCTTACATTAGCAATCCTTTGACATTTCTTAAAGAATAAGGCCTTACAACAAAAACATGCTTTCAAAACAGGCAATTTTGTACTTTCTACATGGAAAAACACATTAAAGTGAGTTCTTTAATATCCGATTTTCCTTTGCACACGCACCTTTTATTCATCATTCTTTCTTCCCTTGAGTGCTGGGATTGTTTGCAGTCTAGATACATGTATTCTGCCTTTGTTTAAAGTTTCTGTCTGAACAGCTGATTTTGTTACATGTTGCAATTTTAGCCGTGTTTTTCCCTGTGGAACTGAAAACAAATGTTCCTGGGCTGCTTTTTCCTTAGATACTTTTTTTATAAAGCTGTCAGTCAATGAGGCCCGGTTCCTCTGAGCCACACTAGGTGATCCTGGCATTTCAGTACCCTTTTAATCTCAATGATTCAATGGAAATAAATGGATCTAGCGCCAAAAACAACACTTTTGAATGTTGCTAATCTAACATTTTAAAAGGCATTTTTGGTTTCCAACACAATTCTGCTGCTTTCCTCCATGTTGAATGTAACAGAGCCCACTGGCATGCTCCTGCAGTTTTAACTCTGTTTTCACCCCCCCCTTGACTGTGTGTGGCAGGGTGTGCAGCCTTTTCTTGGTTGTGACCCAAACACAGTTTTGCAGATTTTGGGCGTGCACAGCAGTCAGGGCATCCATTTTTGGGCTGTTTCTTTCACCATTTGTAAAATGATGCAGTGAGGCATATTGGAATGGGTCAAAATATCCCACAGAAGTCCCCCCCTGACGTCGGATGGATTTCCAGTCATGGGGAAGTCAGGCACGTGGATTTTTCTTTCTTCTCCTGAAAAACACAGTTTCTTCCGGTGTACGTTCTTCTTCCCGCAGCGATTGATGCGACACACTCTCTCCTCGCCGGCTCTGGTTGGAATAGGAATGATGCCCCCGTCTTCTCTCCTGTTTTCTTCTCTGGTGGGTGGAGCGACACTCCGGATCTCTTTGGTTTTTCCTCCCGGGCACAGAGGAGGTCCTCCTTGGTTCTTAGGTATGATTTGTGCAACTATAAAACAGAACACAACCCAGTTATGAACATTTTACCACTACTGCCTCCAACAGGGATGACAGCCGTGGGATAAACATATGCATTCAGTGACAATTTAAAATATTCCCTCTCATGTTTTTAATGACGATTTATAATTTTTGTAGGTTTCATCATTCTCTCCATCTGGGTTTCCTGTAGGCTCTTCTATTTGTCACAAAGCATGCCTGGGGTGGCAACTCTTGAGCTGGTTGATATGGACCCACTTGCTTTCTTCTCTCAAGATGCCCTTGGGGATGCAGATTCTGTAGGCGACTGGTGAGATTTTGTCCACAATTTCAAAAGGTCCCTGCCAGCTGGGCAAAAATGTACACTCCTTGGCTTCGTTCCTTTGGAAATTGTACAAGTAGACCCTGTCTCCTACTTGATAGCCCTTTTTGGTTGTCTTAAGGTCATTGTGGGTCTTCATACTGTCTGCAGATCTTTCTAGATTCGGCTTAGCATAAGCAAAAGCATGTTGAAGGTGTTTTCTCAGAATCTCAACATACTCATGAGTTGTGGAGGCATTTATCAATGTCTGCTCTTGGGTTCCATAGAGCAGATGCTGGGGTAGCACCATCCTTCATCCAGTCATCAGCTCAAAGGGAGACATTTTTGTTGTAGAATAAGGGGTAATCGAATATCCCAACTTGGCCCAGAGTCTGCCACAAACTTTTTTAATATGCTCACAATGGTTTTATTGTACCTCTCAACTCCACCACTAGAGGACCTGCGGTATGCAATGTGTAGTTTCCTTTTTACCCCAAGTATCTCCCACATCTTTGTCATCACTTCGCTGGTGAAGTGACAACGTCAGTCTGACTCAATCCTTTGGGGTAGTCCAAAACATGAGAAGATGTGATTGATCATCAGGGCAGCTGCTGTTTCTGCCTTGCAATTTGAGGCCGGGAGACATTCTACCCATTTAGTAAACAAGCTTGTTACTGTAAGCATGTACTTGTCCAGCCTAGAGGAGCGAATCACGGGCCCGATGAAATCTACTTGTAAATCTGACCAAGGCAGTGTCATCCCCTTCTTTTGGAGGGGAGCATGGTGTGTGAGTGATGTTGGCTGAAATTGTGCACATACAAGACACCCCTTCAAGTATTGGTGGAGGTCCTGCCCCATGTGTGGCCAGTATGCAACCTCTTGCAAGATTTCTAATGTAGTATGAAACCCCCAATGACCGGTTGTGGCCGCATCATGGGCATGACTTAGCATCAGGCTACGGAATGAGGTAGGGACCATCCACTGGTAACAGCCAGATATGGATCTCCTCACCAACAAACCGTCTTGGATTCGGAACATTTTTGGACATTTCATCAAAACTTTGAGGTCCTCTTTCCCAATACTATCGGTATCCGTCAGGGGAAAGTTCTCAGGGTCCTCAATCTGTTGCTAAAACTTACCAATGATTGGATCCCCTTTTTGAGCCGTGATTAAATCAGCATCTGGGGTCTCCTTAATCCACTGGGCAGTTGAGAGTTCATTGTGAGCATTTGTCTGGGACCTAGTGATAGCAGTGACCTGGAATTCCCCCAATGACTCTGGTTTTGGCCAGCTGATCAGTTAAGTAATTTCCAGTTTTGTCTGGTCCCTCTACTTTGCAATGACCCTTGATCTTTTTCCAGTAGATGGTCATCCTGTTAGAGGTGACCAAATCATCCATATTTTGTATTAGCTTGCCATGTTTGAGTGGTTTCTTGTTAGCACATAGCATGCCTCTGCTTTTCCAATTAACCGGGTGCTCCACGAACCCGTTCCGGACATAATCTGAATCATTGATTATGACCAGTTTGTGGAGTTGGTGTTGGACAGCAGTGAGGATGGCTTGATGAACTGCCATCAGCTCTGCCACCTGACTACTACCAGGACCAATTTTGTACCCAGCAGAGGGTTCCGGGTCATCATTCACCCAGGCATTCCCCACGCTGGCCACTAGTTCCTTTTCCCTGTTGTTGTCAACATGGTAGGAGCACCCATCCACATATACATTGGGCATTCCCTCACACTTGTCTTCTTCATAGACTTTATGCGGGGAATTCAGGTACGCCTCCATGTTGTCCTGGATTTTAAGACTTTCGTCCTCGAGACTGTTTTCTCTGGCACAATCATGCAAATCAGCCAGACGTTGCGCTAGGGGACTCTTCTTGTTTTGGCCATATCTGACCTCCACAGGAAAGCCTTGCATTGACAGGATCCAGGAAGTAATTTTGGAATTACTCACATTTCCTGCCCGGATTCTGTCACTTTGAAGATATTGCAGAGGCTGGTGTGGAGTCTCCACTATGATGTGGTCCCCCTGGATGAATGGGCGGTAATTATTCAATGCCCACACCGTTGCCAGGATTGCCTTCTTACAATCGTTGAATTTTTCCTCCACAGAGGATAAAATCTAGCTTGCATAGGAGATTACTTTATTGACCTTGTCATGCTTTTGGTATAATACTGCGGTCAAGCATGTATTTGAGAACTCTGTCTCCAAGAAGATCTCCTTGTTTTTGACAGGGTAATGTAGACAAGGTGCTTGTGAGAGGCATATTTTGAGTTGCTTTACTGCCTTGGCTTGTTCTGGACCACACTCCCACTTGACCCCCCCCTTCAACAGATGGATCAGGGGTCTTGTGATCTCTGCGTAATCCTCAATTAACTTTCTACTGTAATTAGTCAGTCCAAGGAGGCTCCTTAGCTCACGCAGAGTTGTGGGCTCTTTTAGTTTCAGGAGTGCTTCCACTTGGGGACAGAGACCGTCAGGAGTTATCTTATGCCCCAGGAAATTGACACGAGCCCTGCACCACTGTGCCTTTTGTAAAGATAGTTTTGCTCCGGCAACCCTCATCTGTGTCAGAACCTAACAGATATCCGCTATGTGTTCCTCCACAGTTGAGCTTTTGATCAGAACATCATCTACATAGTCCAGGTTACGCCTTTCACCCAAGTCGGGCATGGCATTGTGTAAGAAGATATTTAATTTGTTGACTGAGTTCATCTATCCGAAGGGAGTCTGGGTCCATGTGTACTGCTGACCCCCGAAGGTAAAGGCCAGCTTTTATTGGTCCTCCCTACTGACAGATACGGTCCAGTACCCATTGGTCAGGTCAATGGCAGTGTATACCTTTGACCCCTGGATCTGGGACAGCCCTTAGTCAATGTAGGGAAGAGGCCATCGGGACGTGTGGACCCATTTGTTCAGCTCCCTTAGGTCAGCACAGAGTCTCCACTGGTCGTTCGGTTTTAAAATCCCCAGCACCGTATTATTAAAGATGCCGTGGACTGGGAAAATTATCCCACAGAACACAAGGTTTTTAATTATTTCTGTGAGGGACTCCATGGATGCGAGAGGCAAGCGATATTGTTTCACAAACACTGGAGTCATGCCAGGGTCTGTGAGAATTGTTGTTGTATGGATTTTGGTGCGACCAAAGTCATATGAGTTCACCGCAAAGAGATCCTGAAAATCTAAGAAAACTTGTTTCAACTTTTGCTTTTGCTCCAGAGTCTCACAGGCATCAGCTAGGTTGACTCTCTCTTCAACCATTTGCCTGAAGCCTGAAAATACTTCTGGTTTGGCTTTCTCAGCGGCCTCCTGCAGCTGGGTGGAGAAGTCCCTGGTCAAAGTATTGACCTGGACTGAGGCAGCAAAGGCAGTCCTTGTGGACTTGGAAGATCACCTCATCCCTCCTGAAGTCACAGGTCATCTCTTCCTTACCATAAGGGCAGGAAGAGTACACCAGGAAATTCCCCCATGCCGGGTGAAGATCCTGTCTGGTTTTGTGTCATTGTTGCTATCACTGTCAAAACAGTCTTTGGGGATGGATCCTATCAGTTCATTACCTATATCTATGGAAAAAATGCTGGTCATCAACCGCCATCCCAGTAATGGTGCCTGCGCCCGTAGTGATACTCCTAAGGTCGCTGTTATCCACCAATATTGGAATGGTGTTGTGTTCTACATTGACTAATGGTGTTGGGTTTAACCCCAACCCTTGCTGTTGGAGATGAGCGTTGAGGTGAACATATGCATCAGGATTTTGCAGTTTCTGTCCTCATTTAATTTTTACTTCAAGTGAGACTAGTCATGTCCGTCCTGGGATGGTGACTTCCTCTCCAATTTGAATTTCAACTGCATACGGCAGCAATTGGGCTGACCGAAATGCTTTTTCTGAATCATCAAAGTCCATGGGATTACCCCGTAATTGGGACCGGGCTTTGTAGTTTAGCAGGTCCAAATTAATGACAAATCGATTGAGAATGCCACTGCCTAAATAGAATGCAGTAGGGACATCTCGCACGACCCAACAGTTATGTACCATGCTTTTGTTGCCTAAAGACATTTTAATCATACACCTGCTAGGCAGGAGATGTTTGGAATTGGGAGTTTCCAGGTCCATTTCCCATTAGTCTATCAATATAAATGTGGGAATGGCTGGATCTTTTGGGAGTTCTCGGAACATGGCTTCGCTGATGAAGCTCTTACCGTTGTTCATGCACACTCGGGTGAGAACAGAGTCCTTCCCCTCCTTTCACTGAATAGGGATGTACAACTCTTCTCTAATCTTCTGAATGGCAGCTAAGCTTTGAGCTGGTTTCTCATCTTTTTGGACTATGGAAGTTCGATTTTCTGATTGTGAATTAGTATAGAATTTCAGAGTATTTCCTTCCAGTGTGGAATGCCACTTGAAACTGGAAGGAAGGTTGATTTTCAGAAATAGAGAGGAATTCCCATCACCAGTTTGTTGTCCTACTGCAATTGCTGTCACGTCAGGTATTTGGTTGTTTTGAAAACAAACGGAACTCAATGTGATCCTGTTTTTCTTCAACCATGTGGCATGTGCCATTTAAACTAACATGGTTGACACTATGTTTTAATTTTATTGGTGTTAGTCTCGGTCCAGAGGACCTTGTTTACACAGTCTATTAGGGGAGACAATCTGCGCAGGGTTTCATTCCCCATTAAACATCGTGTACCCTCCGGAGTCACGACTATGACCGGGTGTCTCACCTTGTGTCGCCCAAATTTAATTTCCAAATCCGCAGTCCCCTCGACAGGAATTTCATTCCCATCAAAGTTCTGAAGTTGTCCAGGAAGAGGGGTGAGAGGGATCTAGTATCTCTCTCCCCTTCCTGAATTCAGCAGATCAAAGGCTCTCTTTGGCAGAAGGGTGGCTTGGGATCCAGTGTCCACCAGTGCCAAAAATGTACATTGCCCTTGTACTTGGACCGGGGCATAAAATCTTCCCTCCTTCTCATAAAGAGGCAAAGATAATGTGCATTTTCGGCCAGTTGGTGGGTTAGTTTGGGTTAGTTTCTTGATTCTTGATTCTGCCACTGGGGTAGTTTGGGCAGGATTCTGTGTGGGTGTCAGGAGTGGCACTCTATTAAGAGTGGCACAGGACACCCAGAAAGGGTTTGGGTGGTTGTGCCAAATAAAGTGGACAGATAAGAACACACACAGCGGAAAGGAAAGAGAACGAAGAGTAAGCAAGAGTAGCAAGGGAAAAGATACAGAATGAATACCCTCTTGGGGTGTATGCAGATATAGGAAAAGAGTATTCCACGAACCTTGGAAATACTCTAGCCTTCTGCACAGTTTGCTATAACAGAGGCCCACGCTGATTGCTCATGACTTGGAACAGCAGCTCTGGGTGTCTGTAATGTAGAAACAGGACAAGGGAAGGGGCAGAGGTTGACTGATGGGAACCAACAGACAAGCTCTGTACAAAAGGGTCTACAAACAGTACAAGAGAAGATACTACAGACAAATCCAGTAAAGGAGGCGATAGCAAACTAGCAGAAGGAAATGAAAGGAAAGTCGTGTAACAGGATAGGATAGCAGAGGACAGTAAGGAACAAGGTTGAGAGCTCAGAGGAGCAGGAAAGCAATGAGTAAGCCCACAGGGGTAGGACTGTAAGGTAGAACGCCCAGAGGAAAAGGGCTTAGGGCAGCAGAGTAAAGCAGACTGCACGGCAAGGATCCCGTAAGGGCCGGGCAGTAAGGAGTGAACCCTGAGGGACAGGGCCGATGAACGTAGAAGGTAGCAGAGGACTGTAGAGAGCTGCTAGGCCGAGAACCCAGCGGAAAAGGTAGGTAGTAGGCAGCGAAGCGGGATAAGCTGCAAAGTAGGAAGACCCACAGGACAAGGGCTGCAGGTAGCCAGAGAGAGGTAGGCTGCAGAGCAGGGAGCCCCAGAGGACAATGGCTGAAGCAGGAAAGCAGCAGAGCATGATCAGCTGCAATGTAGAGGGTACGCAGGGCAAGGGCGGAGGCTGGAAGGCAGCAGAGCGTGATCGGCTGCAATGTGGAGAGCCCGGCAGGGCAAGGGCGAAGGCTGGAAGGCAGCAGAGCGTGATCCGCTGCAATGTGGAGAGCCCGGCAGGGCAAGGGCGAAGGCTGGAAGGCAGCAGAGCGTGATCCGCTGCAATGTGGAGAGCCCGGCAGGGCAAGGGCGGAGACTGGAAGGCAGCAGACCGTGATCGGCTGCAATGTGGAGAGCCCGGCAGGGCAAGGGCGAAGGCTGGAAGGCAGCAGAGCGTGATCCACTGTAATGTGGAGAGCCCGGCAGGGCAAGGGCGAAGGCTGGAAGGCAGCAGAGCGTGATCCGCTGTAATGTGGAGAGCCCGGCAGGGCAAGGGCAGAGACTGGAAGGCAGCACAGCGTGATCAGCTGCAGTGTGGAGAGCCCAGAGGAGCAGGGCTGTGAGGCAGGGAGCCTGGAAGGCTATGGCTGGAGGCAGCAGGGTGGAGCAAGCAACAAGGCAGGGTCCAAGCAGGAGTGAAGCTAAGCAGCATACAAGATCCGTAGAAAGAAGCAAAAGGTGGAGGAAGAACTCTCAGATGCAAGAGGCTGAGCCACTGCAGGCAGCAGCCTTTATACTGCCTAGCCCAGCACAGAGCCAGGCTAATTGGTTGCACCTGGCTAAACACACCTGCAGGCAATCGGCCACCTCCCTTTCTGTTCCTGGGCTGGTGGAAGCAGGACAAGTCTCTAGGGCTTCTGGGGGGTGTAGTTCCATTGATAACCAATAGGAACAGCCAGGAATCAATGCTTGTAGCCAGGTGCATTATGGTATGCGTAGTTTGTTGGAAATAATAATTAAGCAGCAAAGTCTCGCAAATGGGAAATAAAGTTTCCAAAGTAAATATAGATAGATCCAAGAGTCTGTTGTAAATAAATGATAAACATATAGTCCAAATTGAGCGTAAATGGATGCGCCCATGGCGCAGGCATGACAGTATGCCCCTCTCCAGGCCCCTCTCCAGGCCCCTCTCCAGGTTCCCTGAAGACCGACCTATAGGAAGAATGTCTGTCACACCGTACAAGAGTCTTACTCCAAAAAGGCAAAACATGAAGCACCAGAAACGGGTTGCAAGGTGAGAGTCTTGAATGGCTGTAGAGAGTATCAAGGCGGTAGCAACTGGGTGTGTGGGTGTCATGAGAGAGCCAGCGGGCTGGAACGCACCTGAGACTGGTAGAGTAGAGTCTGGCAGTCTTAGTGCTATAGATACACCAGCAGAAACAACTGGAGCAGTAGTCTTAACAGGAAAACCCTTTGCTGACCCTGCAACAGTTAGCATGGCGGATGTAGGATCAGGAAGAGAAGGTGCTGCGGGATCAGGTTGTGTAGCAGAGGATTCTGCTGCAACGAGCACAGCTGCGAAGGAAGTAGAAATCTGGGCATCGGGAGCATCAGAATTAGCAGTAGCTTCAGGAATCACAGTAGCTATAGCAGCCTCAAGATTTGCAGCAGAGACTTGAGGAGTCTCAAATGTGGCAGGGAGTTTAGGAACCACAGCAGCAGGAAGATCATGGATTGCAGTTGGACGTTCGGGTGCTGTAGCAGCTACAGATAGTTCAGGTGTTGCAACTACTGGTAGATCGGGTATCACAACCACTGGCGATTCAGGGGGTATCGAAGAAACTGAAGATGTTGATTGCTCAAGAGTGTTGTCTGATAGCACAGCCACACTTTGGCAAGCCCCGCTTGCCAACTCAGCATGCTCGGTGTGAACTGCGCCAGTCTCTTCAGCTGCCATTGTCATTTCAGAAGAGGTTGTAAGTGTGAGTACTGGACAATAGGCAAGGGTGAGGGTGGAACCATCCTTTGACTCAGAGGGATTTCCAATCAGAAGACCACCCTTGTTTTGTGGTGTAATGGCTGTGTGCGTGATTTGACCCACCGGAGGAGTTAATTCTTTTCTGTCAGTACAACAACCTGAGTTTCTGTGGCTGGAAGGTGAAAGAGCTGTGTCAGTCTTTAGAAGGGATACATATGCTATATTTAGGTCTTCCATCTGCTTGGTATAAGTCTGTATACTTTTCTGTATGGCAATTCCAGGCCTTATCATGTCGATCTCTAAAGATAAGATGTCAGGTGTTGGACATAGTGTCAGATGGTCTGGTGACTTGTGTCCCTTCATAAGATTCTTATAATGCAAATAAACAAAGTCATCATAGAGGTCTTTGGTCTTTCTTTTAAGGCGTAGGAGTTGTTCGTGTAGCAGGTAAGTATCATTAGTTTGATCTAAAGCTTCAGAAGCTGGTGTGGCAGAAAATTCGATTGTAGCAATGGGAAGACTGACCTTAGGGTTATTGTGGTTAGTAGATACTGTGGAAGCATTAAGACAACCGATGGTTAGTATAGGTCTTTTGTACCCAGGACCAGATGCACAAACCTCAGGATAATGACTGCCTTGTCCTGTCAAATAAGGGTTTCCAGCATTCTGGGGAGCTTGCCAAGCTGATCTTGCGCATATCACTCTGGCAACAGCGTATTCTGGTTTAGAGTCTCCCACAATGAGTGCTATATCCTTGGCTGTTGCGGTGTTAGAAGGCTTGTCAGAAGACGCAGGAGTGTTTTTCACTGTTTGGTTTAACAAGATCTGTAAGAATTCATTATCTTGCTGTAGCTCTGCAAAAGATAAGGACTGCGGGTCGTAGTCGCAGATGTCATAATAATTGTACATGGAAGAAGGGTCAGCTAGCCAGTGAGTATAGTACCGTGTTTGTAAATCTTTGTTTACTGAGGCGAGACTGTCCTTTAGACTAAGGTTCTTGTTTGCTGTCTTTAGGGAAACCATAGGTTTATGCAAAGGTTTCTTTACCCGAAAGGAAAGCATCTTTGTTCTGTGTGTGCCTTTCCGGCCTATGGAACAAGAAATTTTTGGCTCTTGCATTCTGTCAGGAGTGGCACTCTATTAAGAGTGGCACAGGACACCCAGAAAGGGTTTGGGTGGTTGTGCCAAATAAAGTGGACAGATAAGAACACACACAGCGGAAAGGAAAGAGAACGAAGAGTAAGCAAGAGTAGCAAGGGAAAAGATACAGAATGAATACCCTCTTGGGGTGTATGCAGATATAGGAAAAGAGTATTCCACGAACCTTGGAAATACTCTAGCCTTCTGCACAGTTTGCTATAACAGAGGCCCACGCTGATTGCTCATGACTTGGAACAGCAGCTCTGGGTGTCTGTAATGTAGAAACAGGACAAGGGAAGGGGCAGAGGTTGACTGATGGGAACCAACAGACAAGCTCTGTACAAAAGGGTCTACAAACAGTACAAGAGAAGATACTACAGACAAATCCAGTAAAGGAGGCGATAGCAAACTAGCAGAAGGAAATGAAAGGAAAGTCGTGTAACAGGATAGGATAGCAGAGGACAGTAAGGAACAAGGTTGAGAGCTCAGAGGAGCAGGAAAGCAATGAGTAAGCCCACAGGGGTAGGACTGTAAGGTAGAACGCCCAGAGGAAAAGGGCTTAGGGCAGCAGAGTAAAGCAGACTGCACGGCAAGGATCCCGTAAGGGCCGGGCAGTAAGGAGTGAACCATGAGGGACAGGGCCGATGAACGTAGAAGGTAGCAGAGGACTGTAGAGAGCTGCTAGGCCGAGAACCCAGCGGAAAAGGTAGGTAGTAGGCAGCGAAGCGGGATAAGCTGCAAAGTAGGAAGGCCCACAGGACAAGGGCTGCAGGTAGCCAGAGAGAGGTAGGCTGCAGAGCAGGGAGCCCCAGAGGACAAGGGCTGAAGCAGGAAAGCAGCAGAGCGTGATCAGCTGCAATGTAGAGGGTACGCAGGGCAAGGGCGGAGGCTGGAAGGCAGCAGAGCGTGATCGGCTGCAATGTGGAGAGCCCGGCAGGGCAAGGGCGAAGGCTGGAAGGCAGCAGAGCGTGATCCGCTGCAATGTGGAGAGCCCGGCAGGGCAAGGGCGAAGGCTGGAAGGCAGCAGAGCGTGATCCGCTGCAATGTGGAGAGCCCGGCAGGGCAAGGGCGGAGACTGGAAGGCAGCAGAGCGTGATCGGCTGCAATGTGGAGAGCCCGGCTCGGCAAGGGCGAAGGCTGGAAGGCAGCAGAGCGTGATCCGCTGTAATGTGGAGAGCCCGGCAGGGCAAGGGCGAAGGCTGGAAGGCAGCAGAGCGTGATCCGCTGTAATGTGGAGAGCCCGGCAGGGCAAGGGCAGAGACTGGAAGGCAGCAGAGCGTGATCAGCTGCAGTGTGGAGAGCCCAGAGGAGCGGGGCTGTGAGGCAGGGAGCCTGGAAGGCTATGGCTGGAGGCAGCAGGGTGGAGCAAGCAACAAGGCAGGGTCCAAGCAGGAGTGAAGCTAAGCAGCATACAAGATCCGTAGAAAGAAGCAAAAGGTGGAGGAAGAACTCTCAGATGCAAGAGGCTGAGCCACTGCAGGCAGCAGCCTTTATACTGCCTAGCCCAGCACAGAGCCAGGCTAATTGGTTGCACCTGGCTAAACACACCTGCAGGCAATCGGCCACCTCCCTTTCTGTTCCTGGGCTGGTGGAAGCAGGGCAAGTCTCTAGGGCTTCTGGGGGGTGTAGTTCCATTGATAACCAATAGGAACAGCCAGGAATCAATGCTTGTAGCCAGGTGCATTATGGTATGCGTAGTTTGTTGGAAATAATAATTAAGCAGCAAAGTCTCGCAAATGGGAAATAAAGTTTCCAAAGTAAATATAGATAGATCCAAGAGTCTGTTGTAAATAAATGATAAACATATAGTCCAAATTGAGCGTAAATGGATGCGCCCATGGCACAGGCATGACAGTATGCCCCTCTCCAGGCCCCTCTCCAGGCACCTCTCCAGGTTCCCTGAAGACCGACCTATAGGAAGAATGTCTGTCACACCGTACAAGAGTCTTACTCCAAAAAGGCAAAACATGAAGCACCAGAAACGGGTTGCAAGGTGAGAGTCTTGAATGGCTGTAGAGAGTATCAAGGCGGTAGCAACTGGGTGTGTGGGTGTCATGAGAGAGCCAGCGGGCTGGAACGCACCTGAGACTGGTAGAGTAGAGTCTGGCAGTCTTAGTGCTATAGATACACCAGCAGAAACAACTGGAGCAGTAGTCTTAACAGGGAAACCCTTTGCTGACCCTGCAACAGTTAGCATGGCGGATGTAGGATCAGGAAGAGAAGGTGCTGCGGGATCAGGTTGTGTAGCAGAGGATTCTGCTGCAACGAGCACAGCTGCGAAGGAAGTAGAAATCTGGGCATCGGGAGCATCAGAATTAGCAGTAGCTTCAGGAATCACAGTAGCTATAGCAGCCTCAAGATTTGCAGCAGAGACTTTAGGAGTCTCAAATGTGGCAGGGAGTTTAGGAACCACAGCAGCAGGAAGATCATGGATTGCAGTTGGAAGTTCGGGTGCTGTAGCAGCTACAGATAGTTCAGGTGTTGCAACTACTGGTAGATCGGGTACCACAACCACTGGCGATTCAGGGGGTATCGAAGAAACTGAAGATGTTGATTGCTCAAGAGTGTTGTCTGATAGCACAGCCACACTTTGGCAAGCCCCGCTTGCCAACTCATCATGCTCGGTGTGAACTGCGCCAGTCTCTTCAGCTGCCATTGTCATTTCAGAAGAGGTTGTAAGTGTGAGTACTGGACAATAGGCAAGGGTGAGGGTGGAACCATCCTTTGACTCAGAGGGATTTCCAATCAGAAGACCACCCTTGTTTTGTGGTGTAATGGCTGTGTGCGTGATTTGACCCACCGGAGGAGTTAATTCTTTTCTGTCAGTACAACAACCTGAGTTTCTGTGGCTGGAAGGTGAAAGAGCTGTGTCAGTCTTTAGAAGGGATACATATGCTATATTTAGGTCTTCCATCTGCTTGGTATAAGTCTGTATACTTTTCTGTATGGCAATTCCAGGCCTTATCATGTCGATCTCTAAAGATAAGATGTCAGGTGTTGGACATAGTGTCAGATGGTCTGGTGACTTGTGTCCCTTCATAAGATTCTTATAATGCAAATAAACAAAGTCATCATAGAGGTCTTTGGTCTTTCTTTTAAGGCGTAGGAGTTGTTCGTGTAGCAGGTAAGTATCATTAGTTTGATCTAAAGCTTCAGAAGCTGGTGTGGCAGAAAATTCGATTGTAGCAATGGGAAGACTGACCTTAGGGTTATTGTGGTTAGTAGATACTGTAATATATAGATAGATCCAAGAGTCTGTTGTAAATAAATGATAAACATATAATCCAAATTGAGCGTAAATGGATGCGCCCATGGCGCAGGCATGACAGTGGGGGCTTCAGGATCTGTAAGAAAAATATGGCAGTTGGATATTGGGGGAGTTTTGGGCTCACCTGGTTCTGATTCTGCCCCCCCCCCCCTTTTTGGAGGCAGTCCCCAGAATTGGTTTGGACAAGGTGGTTTTCTGGATTATCATTCTGGGGTTCCATGGTGGGCTATCCTAACACAGTCCCCACATTCACCCAGTCTTCATTAGGATCTCTCAGGACCCGTTTTTCTTTGGGAGGAGTTCCCCCGTCCCTGAAGGAGAAGATCTTTTTCCCAGAGTCCGCTGAGAACCCCTCTCCTTCAAATTGGAGGACACTAACCTCCTCCACAAAATGGGTCTTTTTAGGTCCTTTATTTCTCCTACCCGCCTTCTGTTCCTTGAGTTGCAGACTTTCGGGGGCAGGAGATTTTGGTTCCGGTTCCTGGGTTTCCAGGGGCTTTTCACAAGTGGCGAAGGAAGCCTTCACCAAGGCTTTACATCCCCATTCCCCTGTGCCTCCTCCTCCTTCAGAACCAGTGAGTGGTCGGGGTTCTCTCCCCGTCATTGTTTTGGAGTTCTAGACCCATGGTTTGTGGAGTTCTGAGCCGTCATGTTCATCTGAGGGTACTGCTGAGCCCTCAACATGCGACCCAGATCCTGGGACAAGTTCTGGACCTGGCGCTCCAGTTGGGACTCCCGCTCTAGCTGGTACGGGGGTCTCTGGTCCATCCTAGGTGGATCACGGGAAGGGTAACTGTCCCTTCTCCCATAATACCCTGGGTTTGGATAGTTTGGGTAACCCTCTCCCCTTGACCTCCCCTTTCCTGGATTGGGCTGTCTGGGCTCAGGAAAGTGGGGAAAGAAAGGAGGGTTGTTTTGTGGGTTGAGGTTTTGAGTGTACGGGGGAAAGAAACTCAACCCGGCATTTGGGGGATTACTGCCCTCCTGGGGAAAGTTAGGAGGGAAATTTCCTGGCTAGGTACCTACCTGGTTGGATCCCCCTCTTGGGCTGGGGGAGTCCACACATACCCGAAGATTGGTTTGTTACCCTTGTGTTGGGTTCTAATGTAATCAGGGTAGTTCGGGGTCCCATTTGTGGGATTACCTCCCTGACTACCTGTCTAGGATTGGCCCGAGGGCCTTCTGGTTCTTTGGCTGGAAGGATTCTGTACTGGGTTTATTTTTAGGCCCCCCCATCTCCAGATCTAAAATGGGGGCAACCTTCACCTTCACCACCTTAGTAGCAGCAGGGGTGTTGGCTGATTTGGGGTATTTATTGGTGTTCTTGTTCTCTACAGGTTTCTGCACCTCACAAATTTGTGTCGCCTGTTCTATGACCCAGTCCAGTGATCTCTTCTTGTGAAAGTCCCTCACCAGCTGAGTCATGATGTATTTGGGGAGTGCATGAAAAAAGGTGTTAATTAACTCCCTACTATCCGTGTGCACCCTCCTGATGGTCTGCGCAAAGGCACGTTTGAATTCCTGCACAAATTCTTGTGGGGCCTGATCTTCCCCACACTGCAGATTGTAGGCCGCCTTGCGGGCCTCTTGGCGATTTCTATGGACACAAGTGTTTTAAGATGGCCGCCCTGTAGGTGGACCATCTTGAGTGGTTCTGATCCTCCAGCCACACAAAGAAGCTGGAGTACTCAGGGGAGAATGTCCATTTCACATAATGGATGCAAATCTGACTATCTTTCAGATGAAAAGTATCCATCATCTGTTCATTCATGGCATTTTTTAATAGGGAGTTATAACACTCCTAATGGCCTTGATCTGCTTCAGGGGATCTTTTTGCATAGCCCTCTTGATTTTGTTTGCCTTTATGGTCTTAGTCACCCGCGTCCACTCATCCTCTAACTCAGAGGCACTACTACAGGAGGTGGCTATTTGATCCTCTAGGCACTCCCTGATTCTGCGAACTTGAGAAGGGCTTGCAGAATGTGGGTACCTAGTTTCCCTATTCCTGTGGTGCTCAGAAGAGTCTTCTGACTCTCCCCTGATCCCAGGATTGGCGGGGTACCCCCATCCCCACTGCCCTAGCTGGGAAGAGGTATTTAGGATACTCTTTTTGGGTTTCATTTCCTGGAGTTCCCCACCAAATTTAACAAACTGATCTCTTGGAAGGCAGTAGTTTTGTGGATCCAGTCCCCTGACTCTCCCCTCACAGGAGTCTTCCTGATCACAGATGTTAGCCCTAACCTTTGGGGAGCTGTACAGGGACGCCTGTCCCTCCATTTCTGGGAGCCGCTGATCTGTCAGTCCCATTTTACCAATTCTGTTGAAGTCTACCATCCCCATGGCCCCTGGTTCATGTGTGTCAGTGGACATGAAGGTGGCAGAGTAAATGGTACTGAAGGGGTCAGAGTCCCTGATTACAGGGTTCCTGATGTTATGCTCAGGGGTTTCTCTGTCCCTCCCTACTTCTTCTCTTTCAGTCCCTATTCCCTGGTGATATGGCAAAATCTGAATCTTTTGTTCCTCTACTGGTCTCAATAATTTGCTCTTGCATTGCTATGTGCAGGTGGAGCCTATCATTCTTTTCACAGAGATCCTCATTGTCACTCTGCACTTCCTTTCTGGTTTGGTAATACTTGGCCAATTTCTGCTGCAGGAGATTTACCTCCAGAATTTGAGCGTTATTGGAGTGGGGGTTAATTTCCAGAGCATCCTCCACCCACTTGGTGTGCTCTAATAGCTTCTCATATTCTGTTTTTACTTAATTGAGCTCCTGGAGGGCCAGCTTTCTTTCCTTAAGCTTGGTTTTTAATTGGCTTGCTTCCTGGCCTAAGGCGTCACTCTCCTGACTGAGGGAGCCCCTCTGTTCAGCCAGGTCATCCCTTTGTTTTTTTTATGCACTGGATTTCTTGCGCTCCTCATCAAATTCCTCTTGAGAGTGGATGTCTTTAATAATTAATTTATTATTTTCCTCTTTCAAGGATTCTATGTGGTTTTGTAAGGTGACTATCTGTTCTGTGCATGCACTATTATAATTTAAATGTTGTGCTAGTTCCTGTTGACTCGGTTGTAAAGAGTCAACCCTTTCCTGACACTCCTCCTTCAGTGGCTGTAACTGGGTGTCCTGCTTTGCCTTCTCTTCCTGTAGGAGAGCCAGATTGTCTTTTAATTTTGTAACATACTGTCAAGATTCTGTCTCCAACTCTTGGCTCTTCAGTAGTCTTTGCTCTGCAGAGTCTAGATCAGTCTGGATTTTCTCTAGTGTTTCCACTTGATTCTTTGCCAGAACTATGTTTTCTGCATGATTTTCCTGCATTACTCCTATGTGAAGGTATAGGTAGGCTGCTATTTTGGCAATTTTACTCTACTCCTCTTTTGCTTTTGGTGCCATGTACAGTTCACTAAGAGCTTGGTGTAATGGGCCCTTGCCCTGCTTGTATCCAGGTCCATGGCAGTGACCTGTTATTTGATTTCCTGTAGCCAGACCTGTTCATTCTGTTCTGGCCACTCACCCCTGACAAACAGTTTATGAAGTGGGTGTTCCCTAGCCATATTGATTTCTACTGGGATCGCCATTTTAGAAATATGAATTTCTTTATTAATTATTCCAGGATTGATTTACTTTTTACTTTTACAAACAGGCCTGATTTTGGAGTATTTATTTTGAGAGGTGCTTGTACAGTGTTGCACAGTACACCAACCAAGCAAGGTGTCTGTACCCTGCAGGTTAGTCTGCTGTGTTATACTGTCACGGGTGGTAACTCAAACTCAAAATCACGGCACAAGCTCACAAATCTGTTAAGGATTTCAATCAGGCTATATACATAGGTCTCAGCCTAGCATGCAATGCACAAATGAAATACTTAATTATTGTGTCTATAGGTTCAATATTCTGAGTGATATACCACTCATATCACACCCCTTCTCAAAATACCCCCAGGTCACAATGGGCGAGGAATCAGGCTGGATGGTAAAGGTAATATTTATTTATTTATTTAAAATTCAAATCAAACATATGAATTAATATATGGGGCAGCAATCTTCAATGTGGTTACAATACAAATAATAAAGTAGGAAATGCAGTTGAAATCACTTTTTTAGCACACAGAATATAAAACACAGAGAAAAGAACAGTTTTGGCTTGTTGAGAAGATAGCACTTAATTTAAGATTTCCTCCTGCAAATTTCTCAACTCACAAAGAAGCAATTCTACACAGATGTAATTAAGCCGCAGGTGTTCAGGAATATAGAACAGTGTATAGGATTTGAATGCAATCTTCCCTCCCAAACAAGAGAGAAAAGTGTTTTGGAAATGTTACACTTTTAAAATGACATTTGAAAAAAGGCTTAAAAAAACAATGAAAAGTGTGCAAAAATCTTTAAATTGTTATAAATCTGTATAGGAGCAACACTGATAAGATGCTAACACTCATAAGCTTTAGTATGAGCAACAGTACAAACTTTGAATCAGAATGGAAGTTTGGAAATACTTTGAATGGGAAAACACATTTGTAAAACTTTTGCAAAATTCCGAATTCCCGCCTAAATTTCCCTATGCGATTTTTAAGAAAAACGGGTCAAAAGGTAGGGATGTAGCTAAAGGTCTTAGGTTTAAGTCAGAGTTGAAATTAAGTCTCAAGTTTGAATGAGAGGCATTTTTAGAAAAATAGAACAGAGAAAAACAGACAATCGGTTTTAAAATGACAGGTTGATTTTACTTAAGCTAGACTAATGGCTAAAAAAACAAGAAGAATGCCACCCGTAAATCTCCACAGTTATGCACGGCCTCTTGTAACCCTTCACGTGGTGGATACCCTGTTCTTTATGGGAATTACTTTAGTTACTCAAAATCACTAATTACTTATGTTCAAGAAAAACAAAATGAGATAGGGTCAGTGCTAACACTAAGAATTACAGACAGGGTTGCAAGTTTGGTTCTGACAATATTATGGTTCTTAAATTAAAGATGGGATAGGTTATAAGTTGTGATAGGACAAGGCAATATATGCTATGGATCACTGTGATTCCTATTTATACTTACAGTCCACTTTAATTTAAGATTTGTACCATCAAGGTCTCTGGTCATCACAGATCAGGTCTACTGACAGCCGGGCACTTCTGGCGGGATAGGTCAGCTGGGTGGTTCTGGTCCCCGGACTGCAGACTGGACTGGATTAGATTGGCCCTTCTGTTTGCTGGACACTGTAGATCAGTGGGATGGCGAGTTTCAGCAGGCAAGCATTAATGGTAACAAGCCAGACTGGATCAGAATTATTTCCCTTAAGTTTTGGGATGGTTTCATGATTTGGGCCTAGCTGAAAAAGAGTTCAGCAATGCAGAGGCCTTGGCTTTGTAAAGAAATCTGGAATCAGGAGCAAGATGTCGAATTCAGGAACAAGGCACCACGCGGAAATCAGGATGGAGTCAGGAATCAGTGTGTGTCTGTGTGTTGTGAGGTTCCCTTATTTATCCTGCTAAATGACATCACTAGGTTTACGGTAAGGGCAGACTTACAACCCACACCCGCAATGCTATGATTGGTCAAAGGCACAGTTCCTGCCTTGCTTTCTGCTGGTAGGATGACAGAAAGGATTGTCATATTTTATTATATGACTTGGGAACTTCCCATAGTTATTAGGACCAACATTTACCTTTCCCACAAATACATATTTATATAATTATGCCCTCTAATAAAATCGGACACATACATTACATATGTTGTGGGTTACATTTACATCCAACTCCCAAGTCGGTGGGACCTGGCTTTGTCTTTCAGTGGAATTTTGTCAATTTTAATCATACAGGTTTTCGCCTAACAATTCCTACTTCGGTACATATATGTGCAATCACCCCTAGAACATGGGTACACAATATTAGATTTGCAGCATTAATAGTCTCTGCGCTATTAGTCTTTTTGCATAACTTGTGTTCCTTACACAGTAAGAAATCCTACCAAGTCTTCACATGTGTATCATAAATTCAGATTTCAAAGTATGTACTTTTCATTCCTTTACTTATGTTTGCTGCAATATTACATGTCTTGCAGTTCAGTGGCAAAAATGCATTTTAAATTCGAAATCTATGTCTGTTTTTTTTTTACTTTCCTTTCCAAGTGGAAGCAGATGGCAGGTCCTTTGAAGTTCAGTGAGAAGCCTCTCTCAGCATCCTGCCCCTCCTCTGGAAGGATGAGTGTTCCAGCCTTCGATTGTCTTTGCCTGAGGCAAAGACGAATGTCTAATGAGGTCCTTTGTTGTGAGTATGCGAGGCTTCCCAGCAGCACATAGGCCTTCCTGCCAGCAGTGAAGTGTCAACCTTTCCCAGGCTGAAAAAGGTCTAGCAGAATTGTTTTTTTTAATAGTTAATTAATTCCAAACCTGGGTTACTTTAGGTTTTACCTACATCTTTCATTAAAACATATAAAATGAACACAGTTTATAGGTGGACTCTTACATTAGCAATCCTTTGACATTTCTTAAAGAATTAGGCCTTTAAACCAAAACATGCTTTAAAAACAGGCAATTTGCACTTTCTTCATGGAAAAACACATTAAACTGTTTTCTTTTAAATCCGATTTTTCTATGCAGCACATGCACCTTTTATTCATCATTCTTTCTTCCCTTGAGTGCTGGGATTGTTTGCAGTCTGGATACATGTATCCTTCCTTTGTTTAAAGTATCTGTCTGCACAGCTGATTTTGTTACATGTTGCAATTTTAGCTGCGTTTTTCCTGTGGAACTGAAAACAAATGTTCCTGGGCTGCTTTTTCCTTAGATACGTTTTATAAAGCTATCAGTCAATGAGGCCCGGTTCCTCTGAGCCACACTGGGTGATCCTGGCATTTCAGTACCCTTTTAATCTCAAAGATTCAATGGAAATAAATGGATCTAGCACCAAAAACAGCACTTTTGAAGGTTGCAAAGCTTACATTTTAAAAGGCATTTCCGGTGTTCAGTAAAATGCTGCTGCTTTGCTCCATTTTGAATGTAACAGAGCCCACTGGCATGCTCCTGCAGTGATAACTCTGTTTTCACCCCCCCCTTGACTGTGTGTGGCAGGGTGTGAGCCTTTTCCTGGTTGGGTCCCAAACGCAGTTTTGCAGATTTTGGTACACTCAGGAGTCAGCACATCCATTTTGGGCTGTTTCTTTCACCATTTGTAAAGTGATGCAGTGGGACACATTGGAATGGGTCAAAATATCCCACATAAGGAATGGAACATCATTGGGGACACTGTGCGTTTGTAGGAGGGTGCATGCACACACAATAACCTATGCAATATTACAAAAGTAGATGAGGTTGTGCCATTTCTAAGTTCACCAATTAAGTCTCTAGAAATGGATATGGCAACATATTGGCTAAATCTAGTCAGGCAAAGAAGAGTCCTCATGGGTGTTTTTATTCTTTGGTGAGATAGAGATTTGCGTGTGGCTCCTACTGCCCATATTTCTTGTTATCGCTCAGGAAACAGAATGTGCATCTCAGGGAGATCTGTCACCCCAGAGTAAGTTGCCACTTCTTCTAACACTATGACAGGAGCGGCAATGCCCAACTCTCCAAGACCCATGATCAGATCTCTTTTGGTATGATAACTGTGCCACTCTCAATGAGCTTTACAGAGACAGGCATCTTCCCTGAAGATGTGTCCATATTTCCCAGCTGATTAGCATGTGTGAATCTTTCTGTACACCTAGGCAGCACCATATTCAACCCTTGGATCTTCTTCTGTGCTTGTATATGCCTTTGGCATTTCAGCAGAGATGCAAGACAAATGTCAGGGGGAATTGTGATTAGATGGACCTCACGTAAGTCCCAAGCATTGGACAAACCCACCTAAATCATTTGATGCATACTACTTTTCTTATGTTATTGTTCCAGTAAATCACTATTGTGGTTTTACCTTTAGGTGTGCTCCTTTTAATGTTACCCATAGGTTTATACATGCTCTATTTCTGCACTGATTTGTGATACAGTTCCTGGATTCAATGGCATAACACAAAACATGGGGGACCCAATTTGAGCCATGCTGAAGGCTCCCCACCCCCAAGCTCAGCAACAAAAGCATGGGCCATGCCACACTTTGTGCCAGCTTGGGCCACCACACATGCAGAAGGCACATGATGAAACTAATGCTAGAGGGGCATGCTGTGCACTGCACTAGGTGAAAAATATAAGTATGTCTTTTAATCAAACTTTAAATCATTCACATAGCATAGAAACAAGGGGGCTATATCAGGCTCTTTAGTCCGTACACCCAAATGTTCCAGCCAACTCTGTGCTTGCCCAGTAATATTACACACAGTAATGATAACATAAGAAAACATGTTCATGATGGCTCTGCCAGTATATGCCAGTATCCCCTTGTACAATCATGTTCTTGTTTGCTTTGCCCTTAATGCCAATAAAAAGCTCTTGGTACAGGGAAAAGATATGGGGCCTCATTACGAGTATGGAGGTAATGAAAAAAGGAAGGCGGAATGGTATTACCAGCATCGTTAACGGGTCTGGGCCATTACGAGCCGACAGCCCGGCAATATCGCATCCTCCCGTACCATGCCCCTTCTTACCGGCATGTGCGGGTACATGCAGCAGAACTATATGGCAGCCACCACTGCAAAACATCAGGGCAGAGTAGGTCACACATCTAGGCGTACATCTGCCAGAAGGTAACAGCTGTGGGCACAGTCCCCCGGGATGGGGAAGACTGCAGAAAATTATGGAATGACCTAAAGGTCAGGGTGCGCAGCCTCCTCTCACATCACAGTCATTGGCCACCAGATGCAGCACCATTGAGCGCCTTGTCCTGACCCTGTGGGAGTCAGAGCTGAGGCTGCATGCAGCCAGCAGCCAAGACCAATCAGGTGAGTGTAAATCTACCCCTTCCCTTGGCTATTCACTGGGAAAATGACCAACCCTAGCATGTGCACACTGAACAGGGTGAGATGACACCAAATGACCAAAGGAAGCTCCACCCAATGGGTACCCAAGCAGAGCCAGGTTCAGGAATGGGTGATCCAGCGAGTCGCCCAGGACACCACATCAGCCCCACTGACACGTCAGGTGGAGGAGGTGCACAGAATATCATTGTTCCCCTTGCACTGCCAGGGCCAATGCCCTCACTGCATGCAGGGGTAGGTGAGCAACTGTGCACATAACCATGTACAGCAGTATGAATGTGCATGGGTACACATGCAACTATATGCAGCACCCATGTGTGCTGATAAAGTCGAAGTGCCAAAGTGGACCCCAATCCCAACTATATGGAAAGGCCACCTTGGCAGCACAATGGGTTAAGAGCACCTGCCAGTGGGCTGTACACCCTCAGCAGTCACTACAGCAATCTTGCTGTGGTTGTATGCAACGGCCTGCAAATGACCATACCCTGCAATCCACATGTGTGGAATGTCCCTGCACCATGTAGCATTTGTGACTAGCAAGCCAACAAACAAGTATGCACGTTGACAGACATCATGTTATTTCTCACCCAACAGGGTCGCAGCAGACTCCGGAGGAGGGGGAAGGGTCATCAAAGTCCTATGGTCAGGCCTTCAGGGCTACACCATCAGCCACCACCCCTACACTGCCCAGTTATGGCAAGGGCAGGCAAAAGGGCTGGCAAGTGACACCAGGGTCCAGCAGCATTATAGCTGCCAGTGCCAGCACTGCACCCATTGGCAGTGATGGGGACACAACCCCATGGACTTCAGCCCTGGCACCTGCAACTGTCCCCCTACAGCCGGCCAAGGCTGATGTGATGGGGGCACCAGCTGCTGGTAGGCATGCAGGAGGCATCCAACCACCCAACAATCCCATCTAACACTCATGTCACCTTAGCGGCACAGCAAGCATCATGGGCAGCATGGCCAGGAGAATGAGGGTGACTCAGACATCAGGTCCAATGGGTCACCGTGCTTCAGCCTCAGCCCTCCACTTAGCCCTCAACCCATTTCCCATGCCACACTGGATGATGCACTGATGAGCAAGCTGGATGTGATGGAACAGCACCAGGTGCTCCTGGAAACACTTGCTGACACCTCCAGGCCTTCTGTGACTGTGTCCAGGGTGTCACATGCAGGATTGTGAGGACTGGGTCCATAATCGACATCAGGCAGCTGCAACATCTGCCGCTCGGACTGTCCATCGACAGAGGGCACGGGAAGTAAGAGAAGGCATCTCAGCCTTTGCCAAGGCCATGCAGGCCACCATGCAGTTGACCATGCAACACATCCGGGGACCAGAGTCTGAAAATTCCAGCTCCATCACCCCCAGTGAGGACTCATTGTCCAGCACCCCAAGGTGCTGCTTGGCATGCATGCTAGCCCAAAAGGTGCTGGGGGACATCAGTAAGGTAAAGAGGCCATGCAAGTGACTGGACATTTGTAGATAGGCACAAGGGTGTGTAGGAGATGGTGGGTGTGGGGAAGGGTGTGTAAAGGGTTGGTGTTGTGGGGAGGGCAAAGGTGGGGGAGGGTGTGTTGGAGATGGTTTTGTGGGGAGTGGGTAGCTGGGGGGAGGGTGTGTTGTGGATGGTGTTTTAAGGAGGGAGAAGGTGGAGGGAGAGTGTTTGGTTTCTGCACATTTTCACATAAAACAGTTCCCCTAAAGCAATGCCAGGACATTGCTTTCTGTGTACATGTGTTTAATCCTTAATGTGACAGTATATACGGTGGTGCATGGCATGTTGAAAGAAATGTGCTCAGAAAGAATTGTCAATGAATTGCTGATGAACCATTTGTCCAGCTCTGACCATCCCAATCGCTGTGGCAACTGCATCAGCCACGGGCAGTGTATCTGCCTCTTCAGGGGGTGGCATGTCCACTTCAGTGGGTAGAGGGACATTCCTTCTAAGGCACATATTGTGCAGCATGGCACAGACCAGCACAAATTTGTCACCCTTTTCTGGCCTATAAATAGATGCCCCTCCGCTCCAGGCAGTGAAAACGGGCGTTCTGAAAGCCGAATGTTTGCTCAATACGGAGCATGGCTCTGCTGTGTGCATCATTGTAGGCCACTTCCTGTGGAATCTGTGGATCCCACACAGGTGTCATGAACCACAGCAGCTGGGGGTATCAAGAGTCAACTGCAAGGACAAAGGTGTCAGTCAAAGTAAATTGTGGATGTGTTGCCAGTTACTACAGCATGTTGATGGGCATTCTGTGCATTCATTCTGAGTTTCATTGCTCCGCATGTCTTGCTATTGCAGTATTTGCATTGTTGTGTTACCCCATGCATGCAGCTCACTGCCAGCAGTTGCTGTTTTCTGTTCAGTTGCCTTTGATTGTTATGGCAAGATGCCATGGTGCCTATTTTGGACCTGTACATTTCTCTCATGCATGTGCCCTGATGGTTGGTTAGTTGTACCTCAGCGGGTTTCTGTTGTCTGTTTATATTCCATGATGGTGTCATGTACCTGAGTACTTGGCTGTACAACTGCCAGTGGTATTTTTCTTTGGTGCTGTGTTACAATGATTAAGGATGCGTCATGTTGCATTGTGGTACCTGTATTCATGTGTGTGTGTTGTTAGGCTGTTTTGCCAATGTGCATATGCATATTCATACAACACTGTCCAGCATGCCCTAGTCCTGTGGATTGTAGGCTGTCACTGTGTCGTGAGAAGGCAGGTCCTGCATGCAAATGGTCTTGTCAGGGCATTTTTCTGTTGTACCTATGCACCCCCACACCCTTCGCAATGCTTTTCTATAGTGCATCAAACTGACATTGTGTGATGGCCTTGTACTCTTCCACTATCCACATCCATTGGCCTTTGTGCCTCTCCATGTATCCAGGCAGTGTACTATTGCATAGGACCATACATCGTGGGTGGAACCAGGGAAGCAGGCACAGCAGTGTGTGATGTAGAGTTCTGGATGGCAGGTCATCTGGACGTTGAGTGAGTGATAGTATTTCTTGTTGCAGTACATTGCATCATGCGCATGGGGGGCCAACAAGTGCATATGGGTGTAGTCCAGGGCTGCAATGACGTTTGGCATGTGTTCCACAGCATAAAATAGTGCCTCCATGGCATGCTCCTGTGCCGGGATAGTGGGCAGGGAGATATACTGTGACACATGGTGAAGGGGGGCTTCGAGCACCTATCCAAGCACAATTGAAAATGTTGGCTGTGACATGCCATGCATCATGGTCACAGAGTGCTGAAAGGTGGCAGGAATTGCAGGATGGACAATAGCTTTTCCAGCATCTGCACAGCTGTTCTGATGTTAATTCTTCTCTTAATGTCCCCTTCAATTATGGTGAACAGGTCACCTATTGTCTCCTTGTTGAGTCTGAAAGGGTTATCATCTGGATTTCAGTGAGGGTCCCGGGTGAGGGCCTGACGCTGGGTATGGGCGCTCATATTCCACAGCGTCTCCTCCTCCTCTCTGCACCATGTGCTGATTTTCCTGCCTTTGTATTCAATGTGCAGTGTGAGCTGCTGCATATCCCAGTTTGCAATGGTTACTGGTAGCATGGTGTTGGAGAGTATGTTTGGGAAGGCATATGCCTTATGTAGACCTCTTGAGTGGATTGGGTGCACTTTTCGCTTATTATGTGTGACTTGTCTGCATTTAGCTCCATCTAAAAGGTGGAGGTAACTGCACTGTGTTTTTGGCAGTATCGCTGCCCAATTTCGGCAGTATTACCGCCACATCCCAACTTGTGATATGACGGTCAAAGAGCTTTTGTGTTCTCGGTTGTATTTCGGTCATGGTAATACCGTCAGCGGTAATACCATTGACCGTGATACAGTCGACAGAATTATCATCAATGGTATTACCGCTGACTCATAATTCAGCAAAATGGTAAATATGCCAGTAATTCCATTAGCGCCACTTTTACAGCATATCACAACACTCGTAAAAAAAAAGAATGTGTTTGTTGGGAGAGATGATTAGAAAGCAAATGTCATTACAGTGGAGTCAAAATGGCAAGGCTTTGCCAAAGGACAATACTGTGATCTAGTCAGATAATTTTGTTTAAATGTATAGTACCATGCTGCTGTCTGTGGTAATGTTTACCTTCTCTCATTACGGTGTCATTTTAGCCCATTACTTGCTCTTTCAACGCTTTAGTGTTGGATACATGAGGTCTCACTTTTGCAAAGCACGTTTCCCCCCAGCAACAAAAGCCCAAGCCTCAGCGATCTGCGGCACCCATCTGTTTAAAGGCCAGGTCTAGGGAGTAGGGACAGTTTAGGAATGTCTCTCCCGAGCAAGGGTTAAATCTCCATTCAATTTTCCCTGCAGGTGATATTAGGCAAGTGTCCCTGGACGATTTGAGCTCCTGCCTTCTGATATTTTGTTGGGCAGCTTTTCTCATGGTCTCCTCCCCTTCTGCCTAGAGTAAGTCCTCTGATTATTACAATTAGAAGGTGCCAGTTTATTGGTGCTAACTCTCCTATTGGGGGATCATCCTCTCTTCCTCCTCCCAAGGGCCAACCCCTCACTGCGGGTAGGCTAGGGGAGGTCTATGATTGAAGTCAAATGGAGAGGTACACCCCTTTGTCATTTACACATTTTCTTTAGCTTTCAGCTTTTTAACAAAAGTCATTTTACCAATAAATGCCATGAGGTAAAGATATTAACCCCTTAAGTGCGACTTTTTGCATAAACTTGCATAATAGCCTGGCAGTTAAGGGCTTAATATTCCCCTCCTCATGACGGATCAGAAGAGGTTATTTTTATTTAAGCAGGCTATAGCATGGACATGCAATGGTATTTACCCTTTACACAAAAAGTATAATAGTTAATATCCAGAAAAGTAATTCAACAAACCATTAACTCAGCAATTTTTTGATTCAGGAAACTTTTGGGAAGCCAAAAACATTGATTTTATTATACTTGAGTCCCAAAAGTCACATATGAATGAAATTGTGGCAAAACAGTCACTATGAAATTAGCTTTAAAATGACACTGGAATGGGCTTGGTGCGACTTATCGTTGCTGAAAAAATCACCAGTGGTTTATGTATTTATTTAATTTATTTATATTTGCATTTGTTAAAGCATGCTGAACCCTTGGGTATCTTGGAGCTAGTTACATTGTGAGACAAAAAATCCAGAATATGGAGAATGCAAACAGCAAACAAAAAACACAGTGGGTGTGAGTTGTGTCATGGTGTCTTAAAGAGACAGGTATCTGATTGTCTTAGTTTGTTAGCTCAGGGAGCTTTTAGGTGAAAAGCCAAGTTTTGAGTTTTTTTTCTGAAGGTCCAGTAGGAAGATTCCTCCAGGGTGATGGGGAGATTGTTTCAGAGCTTGGTGGCCATGACAGGAAAGCGCTGTCCTTCTGCAGTCTTTCTGGTGAAGGTGAGCCTCGGAGGAGATGGCTGTTCTTGGATCTTAGAGGGCGAGGGGGGTGTATTTCTCCACCTGGCATGATAGGTAGGCTGGGGCAGTGTTTGTGGTGCACCTGTGTGCGATGCGAGGGTCTTCAATTGTATCTGTTAATGGATCGGGAGCCAGTGAGCATCTTTCCTGGCCTTTGTGACATGTTTGTGTTTGGACAAACCTAGTTCTGATCAGAGGGCATTGTTTTGGATGGTTTGCAGTTTGCACAAGTTATGTTCAGAGGTTCCTGCCAAGAGAGAGTTACAGTGATCCAGTTTGGCTCTGATGATGGCTCTGGCTACGGTGAAGCAGTTGGTTGTGGTGAGAAATGGCTTACTGGGATTAAGCAGTTTTGAGGTGTAGGCAGGGGAGGAGGGAATGGTATTTACCTGGCAAGAGAGGTCAAGGGTGGCATCTAGGTAGATGGCAGGGCTTTGGCTGCAGAAGATGTTTGTATACAGTTGCCGTCAATGTTGAATGCTTGTAGGATTGGTCCATGCTGCGGAGGGTGGACTGAGAGCCTACAATGAGGATGTAAGTTTTGTCATAGTTGAGGCCTAACTGGTGTGTCGGGGGGAAATTCTGCCGGGGTCGGCCGGGCCGTCCGCAGACCTCCGGGCAGGGAGGCCCCAACTCCTCCCGTATATCCCAAAAGAGATAGAGTATGAGACACACGCAAGAAGCAAGGTGACTCTGCTGTTTATTAGACAAAAACGGCAGGGATGGGTCAAGGATCGTACGCGTCCGTCCTGACACACACACAATCGTGGGGCTCGCAGGCCCTTTTTACCTTAGTATGACGCGCTACTTGCGTCACCTTGGAAAGTTAGCAAAAAACCTATCGCCACTCTTAATTGGTTGCTCGAGTGGTAGGGTTAGTATAGCATACGTATAGAGAACAATATTAGTGGACAAGGGTTAGTCAGGTGATATATCTGGGTTGTCCCTACAATTAGATACATGAGAATTGTTACATGAAGACCCCTGATGATTGGTTAATGTTAATGGCGTCAGTGATAAGAGCCCCATGTTCTGATTGGTGCGCCCGCGAGCTTCCCAGCCTGGGACCATCGCTGTTCCCAGCTCTCGGTGTACCTGTCATTTGCAACAATGTTTCACTATGAGTACGTGCAGACAATGTGAGGACTTATTCATAAGCTGGAAGGCCGACTACTCCCACTGTCGCAGATGTCCATTGAGCCTTTTAATTGTATCTGCCTGTGTCTTGTAACGAGGGATCCAGACGCCTTCTTCCTCCAGGGCTTGGCATCCTGTCAGGTTCGGCTTGGTCACGTGAGGTGGGACCGTGTTTGAGGCAGAATTCTGCACAATTAATATTGTTTTTCCACTGTGTGCCTGGTTTAATTTGCAGGTGTGATTTTAACGTTGGTGTGCGGCGTGCGAGGTTGCAACATCGTGCCCTTGATGGTCTGCTTTCGGAATGTGGGTTTGCAACATTGCGACCTTGGCTGTTTGCTTTCGCCGGGCTCATTCTGCAGGATCAGCAACCTGACTCTTGTTCTTTTTAACGTCCATGGAAGCTCTTGCTTGCGGCCTACTTAGGCCTGGTGTATAGATAGAACCGTTTGGTGCACAGGCGCTTTAGGTTATAGTATCATATTGCCTTATGACCAGTATCGTGTCTTCGTTATATTTCTCATTATGGCACCTGGGTTTAGGAGAAGCGTAAGCAAGCTCTTTAGATGAGTTCATGATGCGTCTTGCGTTTCTGCATTTTGAGAGCCTATGTGGAAAATAATAAAGATGCACGTCCGTGAGTATGTCTGTCGCCTACGTCATAGCACTGAGTATATTCTTCGTGTAGATTGGTGCGGGAGTGTCCAGTGTGTATATTTGCACAGGTGTGCTGACCGTTGGCTAGGTCGTCATGGCATCTCTAACGACGTGTAGGTTTTAGTCTAGTTGATCCGTGCCGCAGGTGTCGGCATGGGCAGGGCGGGCTGCTGGGCAGGCAGATGGTCACATCCGTATGTTCCTGTACCAGGGTATTTGGTCGTCTGGTAGATGGGCAAACTCTTCTCGTGGCGGGTGCCTGGGCCGTGATCCTTTAGGCCAGGCGCGAGAGGGGAAGGACGGGAGCCTGTTTTTCCATTCTCCCACTTCAGTCCCCCCTCTGGTCGACTTGTCGACCACAAACATATCCTTTTCGTTATCTCCTCTTACTCTCCATATCTTAGTTATTCCTCCTAAATGTCCATAGTGGTTAACATGATCTTCAAATGACCAATACATATATTCACAGGTTCCTCCAGGAGTACAGTATACCCATTTCCCTATGTAACTCCTGGGGTTTCTTGGGTTCTCGATCTTCACCGATGGTGGGTCCAGGTGGTTGGTGATGATCTGGTTGCGCAATTTCTCTCTCTCTTGTATGATTATGCCTGTGTGTTGGCCGTCATCTGCTGGCATCAAGGGGTGCATACCGACCATTTCAAGCAACTCGTCAGTGGTGCGTGCCTTCCGGGCCTTCCAAAATCTTATTATGATCAGTGTAGCTCCAGCCAAAATAGTACAACCAACTATAATTTTCAGTCCATCTGACAGCCAAGATGGCATCCATGACCATAATAGCGAAAACCAGCTCTTATCCTTGTTCACATCTTTACTTTCATCCATCATTTTGGAGTGCATCTGGGCCAATTGTGAAACTGCTTCTGTCAGTGTACCGTTGTCAGCATCGTTGGCAGGAATGAACGTGCAGCATGATTGTCCTATCTTTGCGCAGACTCCTCCTTCCATGGCTGTGAGGAGATCCAATACATATCTGTTCTGAAGTGCTACCATCCTTATAGCTCGCAGCTCCTCTTTTATTGCGTTGAATCCATTTACTGTAGAATTGATGGTCATCATTAGTTTCCATCTAGTTATCTGGAGCCATTTTGGGTTTGCGTAAGCCTGCAGTCCCGGATGGATTATTGAGGAGAAGAACATTGCTGCTCTGCTGAATAGTCTGTGTTCTGGCGGAATTGAAGTGAGTGCCGTTTCCGACCTTCCCCATAGGTAATTTCCTGTCAGAGGTTCTCCTTGTCTTTTCCTTCTATTTAGGACACTATCATTGCCGTTGGTTCTGTTCCCTGGCTCCTCCTGAGGTGGTGCAGATCTCTTCTTTCTCTTGTCCCCTTCATTCATTTTGGGAAAGTTCGCCACATTCACATGCTTCTGGGGTACCACTAGTGATGGTACATTGACGTGCACCATCGTGCATACACCATTCCACAGAGGGGGCAGTGTGTGGTATGCCTTTTCTCCACAGGCCCAGTAAGGGTCCATTATCACTGCTGTTCCTGCTCCCCCCTCAGGTAACTCCATCACGCTTGCACAGTTGGTGTTGTATCCTACGTCCACCTCTCCTTTATGTTGGTAGCATACCTTAGGCGCAGTCAGCGGCAGTATTGTTATTGGGTCTTCATCCGTCTCTATCCACGTGAGCATGGGTACGTACTTGATCCAAGTCGTCCAACATCTGTGGTTGTGTGCATCGATAGTTGATATAGTTTCTTTTGTTACCATGTTGCTGCCAATCACTCCTATCTCCCATTTGTTGTCCAGGTACACCTTCCCTGTTATCGTTACCAATGGTCTCTCCCAACATCCTGGTTTACCAGGAACTTCAGTGGCGTACCAATCACATGGTAAATACTGCAGTGTTACTTTCTTTGTTTCCCCTTTTGCAGGACCACTTGTTATGTATCTGAATGCTTCAGCATGTAAACTGCTCTTGTGGTAACTCAAATAAGTCTTGAGGAAGTTGTTTTCGTATGGGTATGAGTCTCGTGTTTTCCACACCATATGCACCACTGTCCCTTGAAATCTTCCTTTCGTTTGGAACAGTGCCAAGTATATTATGCATCGTGCTGTCTTTTCATCTATTTCTGTGGCAACAAATGTTCGGGAAGCGCTCATGGCGTATGGTATTAATGAGCAAACGTAGCAGCTGTCTTCTGTTGTCTGCTTACCAATGCGGGTCATGTGTTGGTACCATATGTTGTTTGAGACGTGTGCTGAATCTTGTATATAATTGTCAATACCTTTATTATCTGAGTATGTGCTGCGTTGAACTCTATTTTGCTTGTGCGCAATTTTACTAGTATCACCTGACGTAACACCTGTTGCAGCTGGGGATGGGGGTGGATTAGGTTTGGGTACAGCAATAATATTGATAGCATAGCTGTACTGCCATACAGAGGCAGCCAAGAACCCGGTGATCATCAAAATCCCTATTATTTTTATTACACATGCTAATTTCACCGGCATTTTGCTCTTACCTTGCTGCAGTCCGGCAGCGTATTCTTGCGACGTTAGAGTTGCCCGCCTGAAAATTCTCAATATGCTGGTTATTAAATGTTAGTTGTTGTTTTTAAGCTCTCCCTATCAAATAGTCATTCAGTGCCCAGGCGAAGAGCTGTTCCCACGCTAATCTAAGCGATCTATCTCTTAGGACAGGCAAGTATGGGTGGAGGTGGGGCATTGAGTATTCTATGGCCAAGAGGAATGCTGTGTAGTAGACACGTACCCTTCTCCTTTTCAGGTACGTTGGCCTTTTTATTTCATATACAAATTGGTGTGACAATTCTTCTGGGTAGTTATCGTCTGAGGGTACCATCTACTCCTGGGCAGTGAATTTGTTAGTTATCTATTTTCTTAGCAGTACAATAATACGCAGTTCCTGCATGTGCGAGAGAAAAGAAAAGAGAGCATTCACGTGTTTACATGTGTACGTGTGCAAGATAATGTCCTTCAGTTCAGTTATTAATGCAGTGGGGGTAGGGGTCAATGGGCAGGGGGTTTGGGGCTCAACTGGCGGAAGTATCTTTACTCTTTGAGCGTTTGACCATGGGGTGGGCAGTATGGGGATCACCCCTTTCTTCTTCAGTTATTGTCTCTGGGGAGTCTGGGGAGTGACAGGGTATGGGAACACTTGGGCCGTTGGCTGTGGTAGAACTTTCTTCCTCCGTTGGTGATGTTGTTGCTGCTCTCCCAATGGACCTGTCGGTGGCGCTGGGGCGGGTCTGGAGTTTTTAGATCTTTACATCGTGTAGGTGGTTCCAGGCACGCTTGTCATGTAGCTTTACTGCTCTCGTTGATACCTCCTCTACCAGATGGGGGCCAGTGAATCGTGGACTATTCCACTTCCTGTTGAAATTGCGAAGTAGTACGTGGTCACCTTTAGCAATTTTACACAGTCTTTCTTTTTCCAATTCTTTATCCGCGTCTTCTTGTTGATTGCTGTTAGACCCGCCCCGTGTGCGCTCGAGCTGTTGAGACACAAACACTACACTAGTAATCAAAGAAGACACATATTGGTACATTTCATCACCAAGAACACTCGCTGTACTCTCGTGGTCGGTAAATGCTCTTGACGTTGGCATTAGGGGAAGGCGCATTTGACGTCCGGTAACCACCTCGTGAGGGGTGAGGTGGTGGTCGGACCCTGGTCTATTCCTTAGCTCAAATAGGGCTAATGGAAGGCAATATAACCAACTCTTCTTTGTTGTTTGCTGTATCTTTGCAATTGCCTCCTTTAATAGGCCATTCAGGCGTTCACATACACCGTTGGCCTGTGGGTGGTATGCACATGCAAATTTATGCTTGATGTTCAGCAAGGATGTGATGTGCTGGAACATTTTGTTTGCGAAATGTGGGCCATTCTCTGACCTTAACACCTCGCACACTCCCCACCTGGGGAAGACCTCCCTCACTAGGAATTTAGCTGCTCTAAATGCATCTGGGTGTGAACATGGCCCTGCCTCAATCCACCTAGAGAATGGGCATACTACTACAATCATATACCTATTTCCTTGACATATGTTGATCATATCAACATAGTCAATATGGAGATGCCGGAAAGGTCCCTCTGGCCGGGGTATAGTACCGCTTATCACCTTTAGAGTATGGCCGGCCGTAAACTGTTGACATATGAGACAATTACTGATAAAATTTGACACATGAGAATTTAACTCGGGGCAGAACCAGTCTTCCCTAATTCGTGCTGCAATTACTTCCTTGCCTGTGTGGGCTGGATGATGTAGTTGGCTCAGGGCGGTGTTCAAAAGGGCCAATGGTATTACAACCTTTCCAGTGCCACCCTGGCGCCATAGTGCGTCGGTTGGTGACATTGTGCATCCTCTTTTTACCCATATTTCTTTTTCGGCCATTGGTGCAGCCGCTTGTAGCTCCATAATCTGTGTGGCTGGGAGATGGGTGTACCCTTCTCTTATCAACATCTCCTTAGCCATTCCCCTCCCTCTCCCTCGCTGTGACTCTGGGGGGTTCCATATCTCACCAAAGTATGCAGCATACTTCGCATGTGCATCTGCTGCTGCATTCCCCTTCGAGACGTGGTCTTCACCATTGGTGTGTGCGGTGCATTTTACTAAAGCTAATTCTTGGGGGTCATTTATTACTTCAATTAGTTCAGCCAATAAGAGGGCATGTTGCACTGGAGTGCCATCAGCTCTGCTAAACCCTCTTCTTCTCCATTTCGACAGCCCTGAGTGGACAGTGGATGTAACATATGCGCTGTCGGAGTATATGGTCACCCGTTTGTCAAAGCTTTCCTTCAACGCCAAGATCAGTGCAACTAATTCCGCTGCTTGAGCGGAGTAATGCTGTGGTAATTGTACACATTTCATTGCCACACACACCGGTACCTCCATCATTTTTTCCACTGCTGCCCCAGTCCTCCTAATACCATCCCTTTGATCGATAGTTGATGACCCATCAATAAACAAGAGCTCACCTCCCTCTAGTGCGTTTTCTTCAACCTTTCTAGTACATGAGTACATTTCAGTTATTTGCGTACAGTCATGGGCATAATCTCCCTCCTCAATTACTTCTGCTAGGAACCTTGCAGGGTTGACCGTGCTACATCTAACAATTGATAGTTCAGCTCTGGATAAAATGATCTCATAACCTGATGCTCTCTGCGTGGTTAGGGTGGATTTAGGTTTATTCAATATTGCAAATAGTGCATGTTCCACAAACAGTGTAGTTGGGCACCCCATGGTGATTGCTGATGCTTTTTCCACCGCAAAAGCAGCTGCGGCGAGACCTTGTTCGCAAGGGAAGTGACCTAACATCACAGGATCTAAGTGGCCACTGTAAAATGCTACTGGTTTGTAGCCCATGCTTGTTTTTTGAGCCAACACTGCTTTCATTACTGCTGAGTCGCAATGTGAAAATATAAAAAATTGTCGCTCATAGTCTGGGGATGCCAGTACCGGAGCAGTTGATATCGCATCTTTCAATTCATCAAAAGCCTCTTTCATTTCCATCGTCCACCCCAGCTTTTTCTCCCCTTTATTAGCTTCCCTTAACGCCTCAAGCAGGGGTCCTATGTACGAACTGTAATCAAATACCCATGCTCTACAGTAGTTGCACAGCCCCAGGAACTGCTGCAGTTCCCTCACTGTGTGTGGCATTGGAGTGTTTGAAATGGCTTGTGCTCTTTGTGGTGCAATCTTTCTTCCATGTTGGGATATAAGCTGACCAATGTAAAGTACCTGTTCTTGACAGTACTGTATCTTTTCCATGTCTACCTTGTAACCTTTTTCAGCCAATATTGTCAACATCTTTAAGGAGTCCTCTCTGCATGTTCTTTCGTTTGTACTGCAAATTATTATGTCATCCACATACTGCAACACTGTGCTTTCCACTTCAATGTTACCCAAATCCATCTGTATTACTCTATTGAAAATTGAGGGTGATTCGCAATACCCTTGTGGCAATCTGGTGTGCTTCCACTTTGTGTTTCTGTAAGTGAAGCTCGTCAGATCTTGTGAGTCTGGGTGCAATGGTATTGAGAAAAAAGCATTTTTAAGGTCGATCACTGTAAATCGTGATGCTTCTGCTGGAAAGCCACACAATATTGTGGCCGGGTTTGCTGCTACGGGATATTCTGCTTCTACTTTGTTGTTCAAGGGCCTGAGATCCTGTATGAAGTGCCAAGACCCCCCTTTAGCCTTGCGCACTGGGTACACAGCCGTGTTACATGGTGATTCTGAGGGGACCAATATGCCATTATTTATAAGGGCCGTTATGGTTTCATATATGCCCTCATCTGCCTCTTTTGATAGTGGGTACTGTTTCACTCTGGGGAGTATTGCACCTTTTTTCAATTTTATCCTTACACCCCCTATACTTTTTATGCACCCCACGTCATAGGGGCTAGTAGTCCACAATGATTTGGGTACCTTTGACATATCCTCCTTAAAGAAGGGGACTGGGGTGCATGCGGGTGCCTCTAGTGCCATTGCAATTTTCTGTGCTACTTGTTTATAAGCCACTCTTAGCCATATTTCCACACTCATCATAAACACCATTTCACCTTCCTCCTTTTCATCTGAGAACAGCTCCTCATCTGACACCTGGGTGAGCCTACATCCTTCTGCTAATGCTATCACGGCCCTCCATGCTCTTCCTTCTCTGTCTTGGGCATGTACAGCAATGTAATCAGCTGTTGCAATAATGCTCTCAATGTCCATTAGAACCACCTTTCCTTCTGGTTCATTAACAGGTGTTTCTGGTCTGAACAGATAGGCTGCTGGCCTCCTCCATATTTTCCCTTCTATCCCTGGCATCCATGCAAATGCCATATCTGTTCCATACTGGAATAGTTCGCCATCTACTGGCTCCGCCCTAATCGCTGTCTGTCCGCAGTATGCTTGCATAATCTGTCGTGCTGTGAGCATGTTAATCCCTGGAGTAGAGCAAATTATGCCGTCCTCAGTAAAGGAGATCGTCATATTCAACCTGTTCATTATGTCTCTCCCCAGTATATTTACTGGTGAGGCACTGTAATATAGAAGTGGAACTGACAGATCATAATCTCCAATAGATAAGGGAATGTTATCAGTAAAGGGAACCAACCCTCTAGCCCCAGAGAATCCTTGGGTATTCATGGCTTCGCCTGACATCTTAAATTTACCTTCCCTTATGCAAGACCGGGTTGCCCCGGTGTCAACAAGGAATGATAATTTTTTGTCACCTATCGTTACCTCTATGCATGGTTCCTCCGCACTATTAGGTGTTACTGACAGGATGGGACACACCAAGGCCGTCTGTGGGCTGTCCTATTGAGGGTACAACGACTGGCCATTTCCTGTGTAAGGGTTGTGTCCCAAAACCGTCACCCTACCCAGTTGTGTTTGTTGTGCTTGGGGTTGTTGTGTCATCGCTACCTGTTGTTGTGGCAGTGAATATGTTTGTGGCTGTTGTTGTGTTATTTGTTGTTGTTGTTCATTTCCCTGTTGTAACGTCTGCTGTTGTTGTAGGCCCTGCTGTTCCTGTGAGGGCCTTGGTTGTCCCTGTTCACTCCATGATGGTGTTCCTGGTCTAACTCTACACGTGCGTGACATGTGCCCTAATAGTCCACAACTCCAACACACCGGTGGTTCCCTACTCTGCCATGGAAAGCTCCCTGTGTTGTCCTGGTATACTGGTTGCCCTGTGGGGTAGGAATTTCTAAGTCCTCCCACCTGCTGTTGGGTGTTATATCCGTATCCTCTCCCTCTCATAATTCCTCCTCTCCCCCTGTTATAATTATAATACCCAGCTCCTGCCATTGGATGTCCTCCTCCCATGTTGGTCGTGTATGGTTGGATTGGCGGCGCCTGTTGTGTTATAGTCTGTGAAGGTGGTATTTGGGAGGAATCTTGTGCAGCCACTACTTGTGTGGGGCTTTGGGTCATTGTTGTAGGCGTAGTTATTAGTGCCCCTTCCATTGTGTATTTAGTAAGCTTTTTCTGTACTAGTTTAGCCTCTTCCGTTTTCCTGTCCTCTTCCTTTTGTTTCATTTTTCCTTGCCATGTCCTGCAATGATGTACTATAGTCAGTTGTATTTCTGGCCATGGTTTTGCTTCCATTCCCACTACTTTCTTTAGTTGTTTCTGAACTCCTTCTGGGAGCCCTTGTACTAGTATATGGTAAAATATTGCTGGTGTTTTATCCCATTGTTCTCTAGTTTCCATGCGCCACTTCTCTTGGATTTCCTGGATATAATCAACAGGATCTTCGTTCTCACGCATCTTGCGGGAGGTAATTGCTCTTATGTCTGATGTGTCTGGGTACTGTACCCTCAGTGCCTGCCATAGTGCATGTCTGCAGTTTGCGAATGGTGCCCCATCATGCGATGTGTTTGTTATTGTGACCCCATGGAATCCCGCTCTCTTCCAAATGTCATCCGCTCTATCCCCTAATATTGATATTAAAAGGCCCTTTACATCTCCTACTGCCAGTTTCTGTCCTGCGGTGTGTTTTTCCATTTCATATATCCACTTACCCGCACCTCCACCTAATGATTGGAGCCTGCATTTTATATTTTCTTTATCGGTATGCTTCCAAGGGACATACTGTGGTCTAACCCCTCCTCTCTCCAAAAGTGGCATTAAGTTATGTCTCGTTTCACCCTTTGTGTTCCATAATATCGAGTCCTCACACCCTTCCTCCTCCTCCCTTTCTTCTACATCTTCAATTTTGCCCGTATTTCCCCTGATCGTAACTCTTTCTTCTCCATCTTTTCCCCTTCTTCCATTATTTCCTGTATTTAATGTGGGCATGTATATTCGTCTTTCCTGCCTGCGACTAGGGAGGTCTCTAAGCCGACATGCATAGGGTGTCAGTTCGTCTGTGAAGGGCGCGAGTTTTATCTTGCGTAACGAGCGTGAGGTGGTTGAGCATGTAGGGTGCGATGGGGGAGGGCGTGATGGGGATGGGGATGGTGCGGCCTCATGTGTCTGTCTTTCCGCTATTCCTTGCTCTCCCTCCTCACTTCTCTCCAGCTCATCCTTTCTCCTACTGATCCATGGTGAGTCTGTGTTGGTCCGGGTGATGTATAGTTTATCTAAGCTTTCCCTTTCACTGTTTCTTCCTTCCTTCTCCACTCCTTCTTCTTCCTCACTACAAAAGTCAGTCATAAACGGCACCCCCCACTCGGTTTTTTCCCCTTAATCGTTACTGTTTGTAAGTCTATTAGGTCCAGTTCTCCTTTTTCTCCTTTATCAACCGCTCCCCTTTGTGCTGATGTTGTTGCTACTTCTGTGTTTCTATATACATCCCCCCATGCTTCACTCTCCCTTCTCCTATCTTCTCTTTCTCCTTCATTTCTCTCCTCCATCTCCCTACTATTTTCCTCCCTTTTCCTTTTTAATTCCTCCATCACTTCACTACTCATCTGTTCCAATATTCTTTCATCCTCTTTCTTCCTTTCCCATTTCACCCTTTCTCTTTCTACTATACCCTCTATCTCCCTCCCTTCTTCGTATTTCTTAGTTGTTTCTGATAGTAACCTCCTCTTCCACATTGCCATTTCTTTTCCTTTTTCTTCTTCTTCCCTTTTCTTTTCTCGCATCACTACTCTTGATACCCTTTCTGCTGCTCTTTTTACCCTTTCAGCTTCTCTCCTTTGCTCCTCATTTCGTTCCCTTATTTTTTCCAATTCGTTCTTACCTTCTTTCCTTTTCCTCGCTCTCTCTCTCTCCTCCCTCTCGAGCTGCTTGATCAATTCATTCTGCTCATCCCTTAATTTTGCTAGTCGTTCCCCCAAAATCTCTTCCTTTTGTCGTAACAGCTCTTCCCCCCTCATTTCACTCTCCCTGGCATTATCCTCGTCTGTTTTCTTTACTACCTCCTTCTCTTCTCCCGTTAATGAACCTCGTAATTTTAATAATATCTGTGCAGCTACCCACTCATCATTTCCTATTTCCACAGTCTGGTCTTCTCCAGTCCTCCCCTCCCCTGCTGGCATCTTCCTATGAGCCACATATGGTGGAGGGCTGTACGCCGGGTTCGAGTATCCCTCAGCCGCCCTTAACTGTCCTCTTTCTATTTCTCCTAATTCTCTTAAAGGGTACAACCCCCCTCCCTCTGTTTTCACTCCCTTTGCTAGGGGTATATCGTTGCTCGGTTCCTTTTTTATTTCATCTGATGTTTTATTCTTTTCTCCTCCTTCTCCTCTGTTCCCCGTGTTCTTTGGGTCCTCACTCCCCTTTTTCCCATCCTCTCCTTCCTCCGTAATCTCTTTTCCTTCCGGTATTTCCCCCATAGTGAACATTCCATTTGGTCCTGGTCGGGGACCCTTGGAACATCCTCCATAAGTTAAACACCTCCACGTGGTTTGCCAACTTCTTCCCTTTATATGTATTGTGCAGATGGTTTAATAGTGAATGTTGGGCATATGGATCGAAGCTACCATTAGGCGGCCATGGTGTTAGCATTTTGTTATCCGTCCCCTGGGTCCATTCTATGCTATACTTAATCAGTTTCTCCCTATGGGGTGGCAGTGTTGTGCATATGTGTTGTAGTGGGGTAGTGAGGGTGTTCCCCCACCCTCCCGATCCTGTCCTGTATGACATAGTAGCGCTCCACTTGTTACCCTTCCCCTATCTGGTAGCAGTTTATCTCACTAGCAGTTTACAATATACAACCTTATATCGTTACCTGGCCCCGTAAGTTTGGGGACTTACGATAGTCCGCTAAGGAAAATTATAAAAATATAGTATTTTACATTTGTATATTTTCTTCTGTCTTTCTTTATACAACACCCTTACGGCCCCCTGCGGCCGAGGCGCATGTAGCCCCCTGCGGCTGCGTACCCCTTATGACGTTCTTATACAGTCGTCCTATTTTCACGTGCTCCTCCCCCTTCTACACTTGCCGTGGCCGGCGTTCTCCGTGCGCAGCCACGTTCCCCGTTTCGCCTTTCCCCGATCAACTCATTTACCGTTTATCTCCGTTTCCACTCCCTTACCACACTTCTCTTCCCCACCACTCTCAAAACGAAGATGCCTTGTGCTCGCGATATCCTATGAAAGCCCTACTGGTGACGTCACCGATCTCTTCGAGCTACTGGTAAGTTCTTCATATATTCTTTAAGTTCAAAATACACTTGCAATCTACCCCCGTTAACCTTACAGCTGTCTTCCTGTCACTCCTGGAACAAGGTAATCAAATCAATAATATAATCGGACTGCGCACGCTGCGTCGCCTCGCGTGTGATACGCCCCTCGACAGGAGGGCTTAACCAGCCAATTATCTTCCGTATTGGGCAACTAACTAGCTACCGCCTACAGGGAAACGTCATCTACCTATCGAGTTTCTTGCTCGAACAATAGGGATCCTCATCTACTCATTGATCAATAAATGCCAAATCGTAGGAAACCACACACACCCGCCCTTACACGTAGTCGCGACCTAGGCCAATCAGTTTCTACGAGCGGCCGCACGTGATGTTTTCGTGCTCCGCCCCCTCTCTTGCGTAACGTAGCCGGCTGCTCTCGCACTTGTTCGGCTACCATTCATTCCATTGCCAACACTAAATTGTCAAACCTTCGCTGCGCACCTGTGCAACACCTCCCGCCTCCGGTATCTAATTCCTCCCCCCTCCCTCAGAATCTCACACTGCTTGTTGTGCGTGGCATGCTCACCAAGTTCTCTTGATGCCGGGCCGCTCGACTGCGTGCACCCCTCCAAGCGGCTCGTCACCTCCCCTCATCTGGACCACGTCTGGACACTTGCCAACCGCGGGCGGGATACTTCTCAACCGGCTCCCGAGGGCCAATATCCGGATTGCGCTGTCCGGTCTTCTCGCAGCTCCGCGATGGTCCTGTAGTCCTCAGAAGGGGGCAACGGCAGAGAGGGCCGCGCCGCCGGGCCTCCTCGCAACGGCAGTTCCTGGAAAAAGTAAAAATAAAAAGGCGGATCTTAAACAGATCTCAGCAGTGCCTCCAAATTGTCGGGGGGAAATTCTGCCGGGGTCGGCCGGGCCGTCCGCAGACCTCCCGGCAGGGTAGGCCCCAACTCCTCCCGTATATCCCAAAAGAGATAGAGTATGAGACACACGCAAGAAGCAAGGTGACTCTGCTGTTTATTAGACAAAAACGGCAGGGATGGGTCAAGGATCGTACGCGTCCGTCCTGACACACACACAATCGTGGGGCTCGCAGGCTGTTGTGATGTGCTTGTCTCTGCATGTGAAAGCTGGTGATGTCATGTTGGAGTGTTGCCTTGTGAATGTCGGAATGTTTACCCAAGGATTCCACACCCAGCCAGTTAGAGCTCCCCAGCTTGGGTGATGGGAGCCAGTGTTATGGCCTGTCCACTTATGTATATAACTTCATGTAACTGTGACTTAAGTACTTGTAATAAACATATAAGTAATCCCAAGAAGCCTGGAAGTCACTTTACAACATTGGCGACGAGGTGGTCTTAAAAAGAAGAACATGCGAGCAAGAAACTGAAGAAAGTGGAAGAAGCTTGCTGCTGGGGGTGCAGGAAGAAGTTGGACAAGAAGGACAACACTGCCCCAAAACACAAGTAAGACCCATCACCCAGGGCACCAAAAGGGAGGAAGGAAGCCCTATATAGGAAGGATAAGCTGCCCATAAAATGGAGGGAGAGCTGGGTCCTGGGGCTGAAGAGAGGAGCAGGGCCTTGAAGGGAAGCTCAAGAAGGGAGCTAGGCCTTTAAGATTGAGAAATCTGTGTGAAGAAGTGAAGCCTGTTAAAGTAAAACCAGAAGTGTTGTCTGTTAAGTGAAGATAAAAGGAAGCTTAAAATGACACCTGGGCCCTTAAACTGAAGAAGGAATCCCACCCCATTAGTTTAAGAAACCTGTAGATTAAACAAAGCTCGTAGTGAAGATGACTCCCATGAGAGAGGGAGGAGCTAAGGAGCTGCGGGAAAGAGAAGACAGCTGATGCCATGACCAGCAGCAACTCTTTGTGGTAGGAAGGTGTTCCTGGTGTATGGCATGCTGGGTGAAGCTGTCGCCTGTCAGAGGTTGCTTTGCAAGTGTGAAGTACTGAGGGGTGAAGAAGAAAGCTCTGCAGTGGTGTTTCCATTCACCAGTCAAAGTATCATTCCCCAGTCAAGCAGCACAGGGATGTGATGCTGTTTACCCTCATATGAAACCAAAAGTAAGCTTTGGGGAAAGTATGAGGCCCAGTAAGCTTCCTCCCATGTAGGGGTGTAAGTCTGCTTTGAGTTCATAAGTGGGACTTGGAGAAGGATGTGAGACTGCGGACAGTGAGCTAAGGGGTTCCCCAATGAGCCACTACCATGTTAGGGAAGATTTTGAAGTGACAGTCTGGAGTACTGGCTCTGCATGTCCCAAGCGCAATGTGAACTAAAGGTTAGACCCAGGCAGCGCTAGTCTGGTAGCGTATGCTCAGGGAAAGGGATGCAGGGAAAACTGCCTGCGTGCCACTTTGTTTTCAAGGATCAAAAGCGGATCGTGTTTTGGATGCAGTGAACCATTTTAAAATATTGAAGTTGAAGGGTGACATATGCTGGGTCGAGGTACGTGGCATGAGTGTTGTTTGGCTTATGAAGATCAGCATTGCCCCAAGGCAGAAGTGTGACTGGTGACATCACAGCTGGTTTAAGGGAGTCGGCGATGCCATAGAACGCCAGATTCAAGCATTATCTTCATATTAAAATGCACTCACCATGCCAGATTCCAGCCGGTAGCCGAAGCCATTAACCAAGGCAGGATGAAGAATAAAATAAACGATGTTATGAGGAAAGAACCCTGCAACGTGCATTGCCGTGCACAGGAAGAGGAGAGCTGAAGGCATTGGGCCGTAAAATGAGTGAATAAGCCTAAGAGCGTTGTGGGGTGAGAGGAGAGACCTAGTTACGAATCATCTTCACAGTGTGCCTATGATTTTATGGGTATTATCCGGCTGAGAGATGTAGAGCACTGCTGAGCATGTTGGTGTGTCGGAAAATCAGACAGGAATAAGAGCGCAGTAGGAAATCCGAATTCCACTATAGGATTTGCCAAGGATGTCATTGTTGTCATGAATGTCGTTCCTGGTGAAGGGAATGCGGCAAATTTGGGTTATGGTGCATCAAGGTGCTGCGACTGCAGAGGAGGCACAAGGACCGCATTTGAAGTAATGGCTGCAGTGTATCATTTTATGTTTAAGTGATTATGATGGTCACGAATCTGGTCTTTCAGAAGATAACGTTGGACATTCAGGAGCAGCAACGTGTATCCTTTAACTGTTTTTGCATTAAGTTTGTGTTACCAACCTAGTTTTGGAAACAGATTAAGGATTGACAAGCATGGGAGGTGCACGAGAAGTTTGTGTGTGGATATATGCGTGCAGGAATTGAGGTTCAGATCTAAAATGTATTGGATTTAACACATTTGAGGAATTTTAGGTTCAAAAGGACTCATTTGGACATTCTGAACATGCACAATATGCGTATGCATTAAGTTTGTGGTACCAACGGAGTTTTGTTACAGGTTAAGGATTGGCAAGCATGGGAGGTGCATGAGAAGTTTTTGTGTGGATATATGCGTGCAGGAAGTGAGGTTAAAAGTTAAATTTATTAGATTTAACACATTTTTAGGAATTTCAGGTTCAAAAGGACTCATTTGGACATTCTGAGCATGCACAATATGCCTAGATGTGTGCAAGTCAGTAGCAGGGTGTGATAGAGGTTAGAGTAACCATTGAGGGATTGCAGGGTAGACTGCAGCCAACATAGACATGTAGGAATAAATGTGCATATTTCTTGGTTACGCCATAAGGGCTGTGTACGCAAATGTCACTATGAAGTTGAGTTGTTAGGCAGTGTAGACACAAGTGTATGGGTGGGTGAGTGCCACATAGGTGCAAGAACATAGTGTATCAGAGTGATTGTGGGTGAGTGCCACAAAGATGCAGGGTGGTACATAAACTGGCCATGGATTTTAGGAAATGTAATTATATAGTTTGCTATTGCTTTAATGGTGAGAAAAGAAGTATATTTATTGTGCAACATGAATTATTAGGATTTTAATTTTTGCAAAATGGTAATGCAAAATGTTGTTTTATGTGACTCATGTATGAAATGGGTGCACATGGGTAAAACATGTATTTTGCTAAGAGTCAAAGTGGTCGAGTGTTGGGTACCACCCAGAATATGTATTGTATGTGGGTGAAAGTGCCACACGGGTTTGGAGGTAGCGACTCCAGTGTATATGTAAGTATGAGTGTGGTTGAGTGAAACCACAGCTGTATGGGTGGTAGCGCCACCATTACACTAGAAAAATGTGGTGAGTGTGCCACAGCGGTCTGGATGGTAGTACATCCAGTTGTGCAGGGTAAAGGTGGAGAGCCTGCGTGACCATTTGGGTATGTTAGAGGTGTGTGTGGTTAGGAATACCACAGGAGTTGCGGAATACCACAGGTGTTGCTGGGAGGTAGCGCCTCCAAGCATACTCTACTTCCCTTTCAAGCATAGCAGTGAGAATGTATGTGAGTTGGGAGGTAGCATTTCCAAGCATAGCAGTGAGGATTTATGTGAGTTTTCATCACTCCATAATAAGATGCATTCATGTTCCCTCATTGTTCCAGTGTGGCTTTATGTGTGTAGATTAGGAAATTAATGCGTAGTACCATTCTCCATTAAAAGGCACGTTTTTGAGAGATGTGAGGTTTGGGATGTTATGAAATAGTGTAATGGGTGAAGTGAGGTGAGAGCGAGAGTGAGCCAGAGAAGATGTGAAATGGGGCAGCACCCATAGTGTGTGTAGCCTGTGGATGTGCTACAATGAAGTGAGGAGGTAGCGTCTCCGTGACTATAGTGGAGGTAGCACTTCCGCGAGTACAGTGGAGGTAGCGCCTCCCACATGAGGAGCATGAAAGTATTTTTGGAGGTAACGCCTCCGCCAGAGTAATTGAAGGTAGCACCTCTGCCAGAGTAATAGGAGGTAGTGCCTTCGCCAGAGTAGTTGGAGGTAGCGCCTCCGCCAATGTGATTGGAGGTAGTGCCTCCGCCAGAGTATTTGGAGGTAGTGCCTCCGCCAGTGTAATTGGAGGTAGCGCCTCCGCCAGTGTAATAGGAGGTAGCGCCTCCACCAGAGAAGTTGGAGGTAGCACCTCCGCCAGTGTGATTGGAGGTAGCATCTCCGCCAGAGTATTTGGAGGGAGTGCCTCCGCCAGTATCATTGGAGGTAGAGCCTCTGCCAGTGTATTTGGAGGTAGTGCCTCCGCCAGTGTGATTAGAGGTAGCGCCTCTGCCAGTGTATTTTATTTGGAGGTAGTGCCTCCGCCAGTGTAATTGGAAGTAGCGCCTAAGCCAGAGTATTTGAGGGTAGGGCCCCGCCAGAGTATGTGTAGGTAGCGCTTCTGCTTGTGTCATTTGGTAGTGCCCTGCCAGAGTATTTGGAGGTAGCGCCTCTGCCTGAGTAATTGGAGGTAGCGCCTCCACCAGAGTATGTGGCGGTAGCGCTTCTGCTTGTGTCATTTGGTAGCGCCCCGCCAGGGCCCCAGTGTAGTTGGAGGTAGCACCTCCACCGGAGTAATTGGGGGTAGGGCCCCGCCAGAGTATGTGTAAGTAGCGCTTCTGCTTGTGTCATTTGGTAGCGCCCTGCCAGTGTATTTGGAGGTAGCGCCTCTGCCTGAGTAATTGGAGGTAGTGCCTCCGCCAGTGTGATTGGAGGTAGCGCCTCCGCAAGAGTATTTTGAGGTAGCGTGTAGCGAATCTGCTAGAGTATTTGGAGGTAGCATATCCACCAGTGCGATTGGAGATATCACCCCAGATGCTTGAAGGTGTAGGTGGGTGTGTAGGGTTAGTGGCCTACAGATGTAGGGAGAGTGCCCCTAAGAATTGATATTCCCCATGCTGGTGATGGATGTGGAAAGGAGGGGAATATGCTGTGGTGTGCTTGTCCGTGTGTGTTGACGTTTGAGAAGAAGGGAGATATGTTGTGTCTATATGATGTATCTGTGTGGGTGCAGTGTGAATCAGTAAAGGAAGGAGATGTGTTATGTCGTGCCTGAGTGTGTTTGTAATGTTTATCAGTAAAGGAAGGAGATGTGTTGTGATGTGCTTGTCTCTGCATGTGAAAGCTGGTGATGTCATGTTGGAGTGTTGCCTTGTGAATGTCGGAATGTTTACCCAAGGATTCCACACCCAGCCAGTTAGAGCTCCCCAGCTTGGGTGATGGGAGCCAGTGTTATGGCCTGTCCACTTATGTATATAACTTCATGTAACTGTGACTTAAGTACTTGTAATAAACATATAAGTAATCCCAAGAAGCCTGGAAGTCACTTTACAACACAGGCCCTTTTTACCTTAGTATGACGCGCTACTTGCGTCACCTTGGAAAGTTAGCAAAAAACCTATCGCCACTCTTAATTGGTTGCTCGAGTGGTAGGGTTAGTATAGCATACGTATAGAGAACAATATTAGTGGACAAGGGTTAGTCAGGTGATATATCTGGGTTGTCCCTACAATTAGATACATGAGAATTGTTACATGAAGACCCCTGATGATTGGTTAATGTTAATGGCGTCAGTGATAAGAGCCCCATGTTCTGATTGGTGCGCCCGCGAGCTTCCCAGCCTGGGACCATCGCTGTTCCCAGCTCTCGGTGTACCTGTCATTTGCAACAATGTTTCACTATGAGTACGTGCAGACAATGTGAGGACTTATTCATAAGCTGGAAGGCCGACTACTCCCACTGTCGCAGATGTCCATTGAGCCTTTTAATTGTATCTGCCTGTGTCTTGTAACGAGGGATCCAGACGCCTTCTTCCTCCAGGGCTTGGCATCCTGTCAGGTTCGGCTTGGTCACGTGAGGTGGGACCGTGTTTGAGGCAGAATTCTGCACAATTAATATTGTTTTTCCACTGTGTGCCTGGTTTAATTTGCAGGTGTGATTTTAACGTTGGTGTGCGGCGTGCGAGGTTGCAACATCGTGCCCTTGATGGTCTGCTTTCGGAATGTGGGTTTGCAACATTGCGACCTTGGCTGTTTGCTTTCGCCGGGCTCATTCTGCAGGATCAGCAACCTGACTCTTGTTCTTTTTAACGTCCATGGAAGCTCTTGCTTGCGGCCTACTTAGGCCTGGTGTATAGATAGAACCGTTTGGTGCACAGGCGCTTTAGGTTATAGTATCATATTGCCTTATGACCAGTATCGTGTCTTCGTTATATTTCTCATTATGGCACCGGGTTTAGGAGAAGCGTAAGCAAGCTCTTTAGATGAGTTCATGATGCGTCTTGCGTTTCTGCATTTTGAGAGCCTATGTGGAAAATAATAAAGATGCACGTCCGTGAGTATGTCTGTCGCCTACGTCATAGCACTGAGTATATTCTTCGTGTAGATTGGTGCGGGAGTGTCCAGTGTGTATATTTGCACAGGTGTGCTGACCGTTGGCTAGGTCGTCATGCCATCTCTAACGACGTGTAGGTTTTAGTCTAGTTGATCCGTGCCGCAGGTGTCGGCATGGGCAGGGCGGGCTGCTGGGCAGGCAGATGGACACATCCGTATGTTCCTGTACCAGGGTATTTGGTCGTCTGGTAGATGGGCAAACTCTTCTCGTGGCGGGTGCCTGGGCCGTGATCCTTTAGGCCAGGCGCGAGAGGGGAAGGACGGGAGCCTGTTTTTCCATTCTCCCACTTCAGGTGGGTTGCTATCCAACTTTGGGCAATGTTATAAACAGAGTTGATGGTTGCAGCATCAAAGTGGTAGGTGCCTGAGAGAGGGCATGATTCGCGTAGGATATGCTGAGGGCATCCAGATGATCAAAAAGGGATTTAGTATAAATGTTATACAGGAATGGGGAGATGCAGAACCCTTGTGGGACTCCACAGGTTACTGGTGTCGGGGGGCAGCATGGTCGTCCATAAAGACACAGAAGGATCTGTCTGCTAGAAAGGATCTGATCCAGTCTGTTGCTTCTGGGGAGAAGTTTGCTGTTGTGGTGAGGTCGTTGAAGAGTGTCTGGTGGTTGGAGAGGTTGAATGCTGCTGATAAGTCCAGCATGAGTAGCAGGGCGGGTTTGCCTGAGTCTTTGATATCATCTAACTGCTTTTTTAGGTGCAGTAATGCGGTTTTGATTCTGTGACTTGGCTGAAAGCCTGATTGTTGAATGCCCAGGATGTGGTTGTCCTCGAGGTATTGCTAAACCTGAATATATGCTGCATGGCCGAGGATTTTAAGGATGATGAGTACAGTGGTGATGGGGCAGTAGTTAGTGGGGATGGTTAGGTCAAAAGAGGGATTTTAAGTAGAGGGAGGATCCAGGCTTCTTTGAGGGCAGTTGGGACAGTTTTTGTTGTGAAGGAGGAGTTGATGATGGATGTGATGATGGGTGTAAGGTTCTCAGTGCAGTTATGATTGTCAATTTAAACTAATGGGAAATCTTCAACATGTAGGCAATTCTTAACTCCCACTTCTCCATATAGGTTTGATTTCTCTTGTAATGCTGCCTCAGGCTCTGTGGCCTCATTGTTGGTTCAGCTAGCAAAACATCCATAAGTCTTTCTTCTCTTTATGGTTGAAGGGCTGAGGAGATTCTTAGCATGCTCCAGATGGCCTGTGACAACAGAAGGCTGTTTTGGCATCTCCCCTATTGTTCCTGCAATCTTCAATTGACCCTAATTTTGATCTAAGACGTTGTGCCCAGCTTCACAGAGATGACCCTTCTGGATAAGGAGCCAGGCAGGCATCTGCCCAACTACAAGCAGCATTCGTCTGTGTTTAAGGAGATTCACATGTTGTATCTGAAACAAAATAGCCTTCTCAACTGTGGCCTTCTTTTCACAGTGCTGCATCTTACTTATTTAAGCAGTTTGCATCTTTCTGTTATGATTCAATGCCGTTTTTACTAATATGTTCATTGTTTCTTTCCTGCAGCCCTTTTTATCAATGTGGCAAACTGAATGTAAAAGGGCTGCTGTTCATTTTGATCACTCACAACTGATTTTGTTATTACATAATGGCCGTTTTTGTGCTAAAAAGTGGGTCTTAGTCACCTGAAAGGAAAGCTATTTACATAGGTTTGGATTTCGCAAGCAGGGCCCACTTTGGGCTCTGAGTTCTCAAAGTGCACATCATTTTGATGTGTGGCCGTTTCAATGAAAATGCTGTGTTTATCTCTTAGCCAGCAATGTGCCTTTCCAATCTTCAATCTGATTATACTTTTCAGTATACTCTGCGTTTCAAGTGCAGAAAGACACACACTTTCCTTAGTACATTGTTCCTTGGGTCATCTTCCAGCAAGACACATATGTTTGCTCACCAGGCCCTTTCACTGTGTTAAAGTTTGGCTGGCATGTATATGTCACAGTGTCTTTTCCCATTAGAACAATGTACTTCAAATCAGAGGCCTAACCCAGCCTTTCAGTTATGACATTCTGGCAGTCATTAAAACCCACACACCATTAAAAGAGCGGTCTGCAATGTATGGCTTTCCAGATGCTTTGGACTAACATTCCCACCACCCATAGCCAGCGTGGTGAACTATTAAGTACCATTGAAGTTGCAGTCCAAAACATCTTCAGAGCCAGAGGTTGTAGACCTCTATTCTAAACGTGTCCATATTATTGCACCCCATTACTGTATCTCTTCAAACAGTACTCCACTGCTTCACAGCTAGGTTCATGTTATCTAAAATGCATAGCACATACAGGTCTACAGCAAGCTTATTTTCAGGTCTGCTTTTTTGACATATAAATTTGATTTTTTTTCTGCAATTTCAATGGTCTTCACATCATCAATAATAATTGGCAAGCATCTCTCAATAACTATGGAGAACAATCTTTGAAAACCAATGAAATACTGTGGTAAAACCAAGATGAGAACATTTAGGCTCATGTAACTGAGTACTCTGGTACTTGCAGATTTCCATTTATGATGGTGAAAAGGGGAAAAAAAATCTTTATGTATTCTGCTTTTAGATAACATTATTCTATGCATATCTTTTTTTTTTAACACTGCCCTATTGGTCTATCGTGTCATTTGCCTAATTTCCAAATCATATCTACAAAAATATGACTTGTTTTAGTTCACAAAAATCAAACCTTCACAAATAATTACACTGCTGGATGACAAGAACTGGGAAACAATCGTAATCACATGTAGAAATTGCAGACTCGGCCCAAATCCCAGCTTTGCCATTTAACTAAGGTGTTTTATACTGGGCAACTCATTTGACCTCACAGTTTCTAAACTGTCAACAGGGGTTTAGCTGTCTCTTCCCAAAAATCCTTACTCATTGTTTGACTGGTTACAGTGCTACTTCATATGTAGTCGTGGTGACTGTTGGTATATTGCACATCCCAACATCAGGTGTTTCTTGGCTCACTACTGGCACGGAAGACCGTTTGAAAATCATGGCCTTCTTCTGATCTCAGTCTACATTCAGATGTGTACACCATACCCTGCTCCCATGTACTTGCACGTTCTCAATGTCGCGCTCTGAAACACTTCTGTACGAGCGCATTACAAATAAAATAGCAATATCAATTATTATTATACCTTCTAATATGTATCCTCTATACTTCACCATTTGTATCTTCCCCTTTGCTACACATCTCTCTGTGTCCATACTTGAACACATAATAATTCTGCACTAAACTATGCTCTGTTACTTTGCTGAGGTATGCACACATTTTTCATGTGGCTACTGATCTTTGCCCTACTATAGCCTTTAATCCTTAATTGTATATGTTATTGTTAATATGTGTTCTGCGTAGAACACAAGCACCCACATTATTTTCGCTCCAACATGGATGAAGGGGGTCGTCGGACTGCAAGGGAGTTGCTATGCTTATTTTAACCACTGCTTGGTCAACTTATCAAGATATGGGTTGCAATTATCACTACGGGTGGCTGTGACCACAGCTTCTTGGGCCCCTGGGGGTGTGGGGGTCAGGGGTGGGGCAACGTCGTCTGTGTCCCGGGCCCCAAAATCCCTAAAGATGGACCTGTTACTGGTCAAATTTCCGCCAGTCCAACACTACTTTCTACGCACCTGACATTCATAAAATTAGAGCAACGAGCAGTGAATTGAAAGACAAAAACATAAGTGAGTATTCACTTTTTGGTGAGATATATATGTTAAATAATAATCGCCGCTTGCTGCATTATGTTCCTAACACCTGCCCCAATCTCGCCAGGCCAATCGCAGCACTGCAACATGAACCAATACCATCGGTGCTAGTCAATTACGCAGGCTTAGAACACGCTGGGGATCAGGGGTAACACTGACAGGTCCTCTCTCAGCCTATAATGACTGCCTAGTTCCATGCCCATGGACCCACTGATAGCGACGAGACTTTCGCTCGCGTTGCATCATTTAAATATCCCTGCGAATGTTGGAAGAACGTGTCAGGCGTGTTCACTCCCTGCGCATCTGACCGGCTCGCATATGAAGGAAGACGCAGAGGCGCATCGGAATGCCACCCGCCCTGATCTTCTGACCCGCAGAGGTTATCAATAGTACTGCTTGTTATCCAGGAACAGGCAATAATTCATGGAGCAGAAAACATCTGCGGCGATTCAGTGATCAGCGCTCGAGCCTTTCCTCTTAGTAGTACAAAATGTCGGGCGACTCTGCTAGGTCAGCTGCTATAGTCCAAGCTGCAGCGCGGCTAGTGGTCACAGGCGGCCGCGTGACCGCGTGCTGGACGCTCGGACGTCCACCGTAATTAGATTTAGGGCAGGGTCCAGGGCATGAAGGAATCCATAGATTTCACAGACATCACCTCCATTAACCTCACATTTTTCTCTTGAATCTTTCCTCCACTCCCAACACTTACTTACTATTTCCCTGAAGGCCTCGCGGAGGGGCGAATTTGAGTGACTTATGACAGGAATGTTCTGGAAGAGATTAGAGGCAGAGTGCGCAATGATTCATCACCTCAGTGCGCCACGCATGCGTTCTGAAGGCCTGCCAGGGTTGGATAATAAGGCTCCCCGGCAGGTGTTGGTTGCATTTGATGTAGCAGTGACCAAAGCACTTCATGGACTGAGTAATACCAGGAAATAGTTTTATAAGATGTGCTACAGAAAGTGGACTCGTTGACACTTTATTGTATGTCATTGGGCCTCATTACGACCCAGGTGGTAAGTTACCGCCTGGGTCGTACCTTTAGCACCATGGCGTAAACTACGTTTACGCCATGGTGGTTGGCGGACTTACCGCCCCATTCCGAGGTTGGCGGGGCGGTAAGTCCCCAATCCCCATTTACCCTTCCCCATTCCCATTTTTGCCCCATAGGGCATAATGGGAGTGGGGAAGGCGTTAATTACGCCACCGTAAATTACGGTGGCGTAATTAACAACATGGTCCCTTAGCGCCATGGGTTTTAACACCTGCTAAAAGCAGGTGTTAAATCCGCCATGGCGCTAAGGGACCTCGGAATCAGACGGTAAGGGTCGGCACTGTTTACGCTGCCGTAAACCCCTTACCGCCTGAGTCGTAATGAGGCCCATTGCAACTAAAACCCAGGGCTTATGTGTTCTGGGGAAATGTCAGAGTCAACTTTTTTTTGCTGTTTCAGAACTCAACATCATGACCGTGTCAGATAGATTTGGGTCATAAGATAAAAAGGAGGATGTATTCATGATTCGTTTCCAGAGAAATAGTACATAATTGCTATTTTTGTATTTTCAGGCACGGGCAGCAAGGAAAACAGAGGGCTTCTTAACTGTTCTCTCACTTCATAATGTTTTAATATATTTAGAAATGGTTCTTTATAACAATAATAATGCACTGCACAAAAGACCTTCAAAATGACAACATGTGAAGGAGTTAATGATATAAACAATTGCAACAGCAATTGTCGTTTTCAGATACTCCAGGAACAATAATGTTTACATCAGCTGAGCCTTTAATCGGCAAGAAAGTAAGGTATGTATGCATGGAATATGTATTGTTCTTCAGGCATGTTCAAGTATTCCTTTGATATAATGGACATTGGACAGGGTGTTGTATTTGCGCCTTGCTTTGTAGAGTGCAGTACAGTCATGGTGGAGTAAATGATGTAGAATTAATAAACAGTGGAATATGCGATGACAGTATGAAGGGTGGTAAACAACGTACATCATTTGGGTTACTTTGTGCCATTAGATACATAATAATACACCCTTCGGTTAACCCCTTAAGTGCTAAGGTTGAGTATGCTCGTCCTTTTTACATACACTCGATTCAAGCTCAGCAGTTTAAATAATGGGCCTCATTATGAGTGTGCCGGTCCGGTAACAATGGTGCTGCAGGTGGGTCTGGACAGCACCCGCCCGCTGACCTTGGCGGAAGCACCGGCACTGTTGCACACATTGCCGCTGCTTACATCCTCCCCATTCCCGTTGAGTCCAATGGGACGGGAATGGGGAGTAATTTTTCCCAGCGCTTGGCGATTAGGAATTACCGGGTCCGCCGGGGCTGTAATGCCCTAGTAATTCCCCATTGCCAGGTGCCGGAAAAAAAACGACCCTGGCGGCAGCCATGCTTTTTTTACCGGCACGGCTACCGCCAGGGTCCTAATGAGGCACAACGTCTTGTGTCAAACTGTATGCTCATCTATTCGTCATTCTCTCCTAATCCTGTCCCCTGGCCTCAGCCCCATCTCCTACTACCCTTCTCATATAGAGTAGAGGGTTGTAGCTGGTGATAGCCACATACCTTCCTACATAGCACCCCCATACCTCCACATGCATACACTGGCAGGTGGTGAATGTTTAAAGTGAGGGGCACAACGTGAATTACTAAATTACTGCAAGCCCAAGGAGTGAGCTTAGGTAGCACAGGGTGGTTCCGGGAGTGTAGGTTGGTTATTCTATGGCGAACCATATTAATTATAATGGGTTGAAATGATGCATTTTACATGATAACATCCTGAAGAAATGTGTCAAAGGCGGTTCTATTTACAATAGATTCCAAGATATCAATAGTATACAGAAGCCTATGGAAACATATTCATGTTGCCTATACCCAGAGAAAAATCATGAAATCTTATGCAATAATATGCAGCAACATTTTACTGCTTTCTATCTGGTTATGACCTAATAAGGCCTATCAAAACAGTGTACAATCGCTGCCTGCCCCCTGTTCATGCTTGTTGTGCCCATTGGAAGAAATGGCTTAGCTTCTCTTAGGTTTCTGTACCATAATTGTCCCGTGAAACATGCTTTAATTCTGGAGAAACTGAACAATATCCTAATGTTGCCATGTAAAGCACGTCTACATTTTAAAATCTATACAAACATGTCAGCATTGCTCTAAGAATCACATGGCAGTGCTGAACGAACCCCCAAAATGATGTTCAAATAGACCAGAAAAAACACACGTTCATGTTTCTTGTGCCACACAAAATACATGCCAGCAACACCACTGTAAAACATTTTTGTTGTGCTGCTAGTGGCCGAAGCTTTGCCCCAATGATGCTGTCTCTGTCTGAAGTCATTCACAGAATGCTCTCAGTGCCACAGTTCTGTCATATTGGTATTCCCGCTCTGGCATTGCCCATCCACAAACACACACACACACCCACACACACACACACACACTTAGTTATGTTTTCAAACATGTATTTATACCAGACTATAGGCTCTGCTCTACTCCTTCCTCTTCTCCTCTCCCATCCACAGCTGGCAGCACTGTGCCCAGAAACAGGGAGGGACGAAACCCAGCCTCCAAACGGCCAATGAAAAGGCCTTATGAGAGCATCTAAATATACACCTCCTAGCCTTTTCTGGCTCATGCTCCCTTATGCCACCTAGTGGCTCCAGATGTCCCGGCAGGCACTGCTTTTCTCTCGCATGCACAGCAGCCCCTGTTAGGTTTCTAGAAGGAACCGCTTTGCATAACAGGCACCCATTGATGTGATGGATCCACCATGCTGGGAAGAATGTACCCTCTCACCCATTATAGGACACCACCCACTATTAGTCAATACTGTACAGTGTTTCGGTAAGCCCTCCGACTCCACCGCCCATTCCAGTACTACCTCATTTCCCCTGAGGTATACAGCAAAGCCTCTTCGCATATGCTCCTACCCCATTGCCTGCTCTACACTTAGCCCTCCTCCCATACAGGAATCGTCTGCAGCACATGGTACTGATGCCGATGTACCAACAGCATTTTGCAGAGCTGCTTCCCTGCTGAGATTATAATTAAATGTGCTTGCATCGGTGCTTTCCCTTTTCAGCATCATATACCTTTTTCGGCGCAACACCATAGAAGCTGTACAATCAAAGTTGTACAAGCAAAAACAGACGATGATACACAAAGCATTATAACACCATCAAAGTTATTTCACAGGTCGAATATCAAACACAGTTTTCAGTTCATAGGGGCAAACACCACTCAATACAAATCCACCCCATAGGTTGTTGCCGCGCTGGCTAAAAAAGAAATGAATAAAGTGCAGGTGCTCACTGATCATACATATAAGAACTGCTGATCTCAATTGCTTGTTTTGGCTAGCTACATGTATCGTTACAATGCAAGACACATTAGGCCAATTTCTCCTCAGTGTCTTACCAAGGCTGAGTCGAGTCGTCCACTTGTTATGAATTTCTGGAAAAAAAGGGACTAGCAGATATCAAAATGTAGTGCTATGCTAAGCAGATGGTCCGCATCTAACCAAATTACAATATTCCTTTAGTGGACCTTAGATGTTATGATATGATAATTAATTCATAACGCGCCTGTACACAAGTGTTTCTAAGCGTGACAAGACAAGGTAGGGAAGGCAGAGGGAGGACAAGACAAACTATCTTATTAGGCCTTGTGTCATTCAGATCGTGCAAAGTGTGAGAACGAGAAGTGAAAGGGTAAATGGGGGTGGGGGGGAAGTGCCAGGGAGGGGGAAGGGGAGAATAGCTCTGAGTAAGTGCAGCCTGGGCAACGCAGCTCTGGGTAAGTGTGAGGAGGCAAGGAACTGTAGCTGTTACAGTTACAACCCCTAAGTGCATGGTAGGCCCGGAGGCAGTACAGGAGTGATTGATCAGGAGAGAGCCTGGTTCCCAGGGAGACTCTGAGGGTAGGTAGCCAAGCAACCAGTTGGTACAGCAGACAGGTAGGTCAGGTCGGTCAGCAGGGGTGGGAGATAGAGAAAGCAGAGGAGAAGGGGAGGGTTTTGAGCTGCTTCTGGAACTTCAGGTGGTCCAGCTCAAGTTTGAGAGGGCAGGGAGGCCATCCCACAGGTAGGCACCTGAAGAGGAGAGCGATCTACCCCCCACTCTCTGCCTGGAGTAGCATCTGACCCTTAGAGAGTTGGAGGTAGCTGAGCAAAGGGCTTGAGAAGGAAGGTATTTTGGAAAGAAAGTGCTGGATGTAGTGCGGGCCCTGGCCCCAGAAGTCTTGTGGACAATGCAAAGGGTCTTGAACTTGATCCTTGCAGCCACCAGGAGCCAGTGGATAGATTTCAGGGCTGGAGAGATACGGTCCCTGGGCTTGAGGCCAAGGATACATTGCACAGTCCAGTTCTGGATTACTTGCGGAGTGTGGAGAGTAGAGGAAGGCAGATTGAGAAAGAGGCTGTTGCAGTGGTCCAGCCTAGAGAGAACCATGACTCTGGAGATAGTGAGTTTCTGGGGAAGTTGAGAAAGGGAAGAGTACCCTTGAGGAGGTGCTGCTGGTAGGCGACTTCTTGGCGACGTCCAAGATGTGAGGAGATAAAGAGAGAGTGGAGTCGAATATGACACCAAGGTTTTTAGCCTCAAAGCAAGGTGAAGGAAGAGGGCCCAAGGAGGGCAGCCAGCTGAGAGAGGGAAAGTGGGAGCAGGGGTCCCAATGAGAAGGATCTCCGTCTTACTGGCATTAAAACAGAGATCGTTGGAGACACACCAATCCTGAATCGTGGATAGACATTCATGAAGGAGCGAGAGAGGAGAGGGGGCTGGGGGAGCCTGAAAGAAATCTGTGTGTCAATCACATAACACTGAAAGTTAGAGGAGAAGGGAGAGATCAGGTGGGCCAAAGGGGCCAAGCAGAGGTTGAGTAACTAGGCTGAGAGGATAGAACCCTGGGGAATGCGACAGGTTGAGAGAGAAGTGGTGGAGAGAAAGGAACCAATTTGGACCTGGGAAGGGCAGTCCTAGAGGAAGGAAGTCAGCCACTTCAGGGCCTGATCCATGATGCCCAGGTTCTCACGGAGTCGATTGATCAAGTTGCAGTGGTTCACTGTTGTCAAAAGCAGAGGAAAGATCAAGGAGGATGAGGAAAGAAGGAATGCTGGATTCAAGGTTAGAGAGCAGATCTTCAATGGTGTTCAGGAGAGCAGTTTCCAAGCTTCTGGCAGATCCGAAGCCAGACTGATGGTCATGGAGGCTACTAATAGATTCAGTGTGGAGAGTAAGCTTGGAGATGGCCAGCTTTTCCAGGAGTTTGCCCAGGAAAGGAGTGAAATAGATCGGCCAATAGTTTTGCCGGATAGGTAAGATTGGCAGACAGCTTCTTGAGGAGGGGGTGCACAAGGGTGTGCTTGAGGAGCGAGGGCACTGTTGCAGTGACAAAAGCGTGATTAAAGAAATCAGCCACGGCTGGAGCGAGGGTGTCAATATGGTCCTTGATGGGTCTGGAGGATCAGGGGAGCACCTGTTTGGAAGACACTTTCATAGATCGGACTTGTCTAGAAACCTTGTCAGGTTTTCTCAGAGAGAAAGAGGAGAATGGAGGAGGAGAGGGAGAGTTGGCCAAAGGAGGGCCTAGAGAGGAAAATGGAGAGGAAGAGCAGATAGAGGAAAGGATGTCCTGAGATGTAGTGGTGAAGTGAGTGGCCACAGGCGTACAAAGGCCTAGGAGGGAACAGGAGCGGTAGAGACTGCAGCAGGAATGGGCAGTTCCTTGCATATTTTAAAGTGTTTGGGCGTGTTGTTAGAGGCCACAGATACGAAGTCTTGAATGTGGGCTCTCTTCTTGGACTGGACATAGAGTCTGTATCGCCTTTGGAGCAGGCGGAAGGCCAGTTTGTCAGAGGATATGACGAAGCCCTCCACTTTCTCTCAGTCACCCTGCACTATCATTTCATGATGGCGAGGTCGGAGTCTACGAAGAGTTGCACTTGGAGGTAGGCTTCAGCCGGATTCTCATGACACGGGCAAAGATGTCCAGAGAGTTGAAGATAGAAAGCTGCAGATTAGATAGGACTGTGTCAGTCTGTGAGTCATCCGCAGGAGTAGGAGGAGCAGAGAAAGTAGAGGCAAAGGCATCTTTATTTATGTATTTATTAATTATTTAGTGATTAGTTTATTACAAACTTTTTACACATTAAAACACCTTCTTGCTATTAGATCCCATACACATGATCAAGTGAACACTGCCATTGACAATATTTAAAAGTATCGTTTCTCAATATCATGTTTAGTACTTTATCTACAAAACTTGATACCAGCGCGCACACAAGATGGATTTTCTCACAAGAGAAAAAGTCTACACCACTCATCGCACGATAATGAGGTTACATAGGTGTTTCGTCGACTCCATAATTTGGGTATTTTTACAAAAGCAGCAATGATTGTCATCCCATTGATCTTGTTTTCGGGCAAATAACAGTTATTTTGTGGGGTACAGGTTTAGTCTGAAGAGCAGGAATTGATTGCGATGATGTTGGCTGGGAAACTGCCTCAAGTATTTGTGCATTTTGTTTATGGCTCGAGATTCAGATGACAAGTACAAGAACCATTTTGTATTGAGCTCTCAATTGTTGAGTATCTAGCCAGTCTAGTGTACTCAATTTCCGCTTCACCGCACTAAGGTTGCTTATTAGGGTCTCCAAGCACATGTCTAGATGCTTCAAGTGGGACAGACATTTGTTGAGCCACTCTGTCAAGGGCCATGATTATTTCCAGTGGAATGTAGTCTTTAGTATGTTGTATGGAAGGGCAGATTTGGACGTGGACATTTTTCTTAAAAGGGTGAGTGATTCCCACAGTAAAAATGAGTGTAGTAATTGTAGCCCCAGTTCAAATCTGAGAACCACAACGGGAAGTCTTTTTGGTAGGTGTAACATTTTCTTCCAGAATGGTCCCTCTAGGGCACTCCAGATTTTCTATGAACGATTCAGCCCAGCTTCACCTCAGTGTGTTTAAGTCGGGACAACTTTCTGATTGTAAAATATGATCAAGGGCACCATTGTGAACTTGACATATCTGGCGTGTAGAATTGCACCCTGTGAGGCTAACATTTTGACTTTGGATTTCAATTTTAGCATCCACAGTCGTTAACTGATGCTCTTGTATTGGATCCCCAACTCGAATATGGAATTTACTTGTTCTAAATGCTCTTGTCCCACCTTCCATTGAAAGAAAGATTTACATTTCTCCCTTACATGGTCCAGACTTCTGATTTTAGACTTGTTTGTATTTATTGTTAGGTCGTTGGCAGACACGTCTTCTTGCAGGCGGTCAAGTTTACGTTGGAGTCCAATTTGAGGATGTTCAACGAGGACTAGATTGTCGGCATAGATTAACCATGAAATGTGGCAGCCATTGATCTTTGGCGAGAAGTCTTTAGATTGATTTAGTGTCATATGTAGGTCCGACGGATACATGTTAAATAATGCAGACGCTAAGGCGCAACCCTGTTTTACTCCTCTTTCTGTTCTGATGTTCCTTGATAGGGCTCCTTGGTGGTTGAGTCTGATGCATATTGAGATGTTAGTATGCAAAGCTACTATCGCTTGGAGTAGATCAGAAGGGCAGTTCTTAAATCAAAGTTTGTCCCACAGTTTCGATCTGTTGACACTGTCGTATGCCTGTTGGAGATCTAGGAATGCCAGAAATAAATTCAATTTAGTTTTAATTGCTCTGAGTTTTAGAGCATTCAATAGGTAAAATGTAAGTTATGTGCCGACTTCTTTGGTAAACCCAGTCTGTCATGGGTGCTAAGTGACTTTAATTCAGCACTCCAACTAAGTCAATGGCTTTTCTGGGATGCCCAAGGGAAGCCCTTATTTATATATTTTTATGACAAGTTCATAGATCTGGATGATAAACCCTTGTATAACGCCCCTCTCTTTGAATCCCCCTTACCTCACTGAGCCAAGAAGTAGGTTTGTTTTTGCAAATTAAAAGATTTATTTTACAAATTAAACAATATATATATATCACACTTTTATGAATAAATTAATATTTGATAGCACACTTATGAATATAATGTTGATCAACAATGGGTAATTTTACAATTGCACACTCTTTTCAATCAGTGAGGAGATAATATAGAAAGGATAAGGTAGCAGAGAATACTTTTATGGTTTCAAGGAAAAGCAATGATGGAAAGAATGCAGCACAGGGATAAACTGATATGGTTTCAACAAGAGATAATATAATCACTTTTCCCCTTGTGGCAATTCACTCCCCCCCTATGCAATATAAAGAGATGGAAGGGGAGCACACAATTTTCAGGAATATAATCAAATGCAATACAAATTCTTGTTCCCCCCTAGCAAGCTTATAGCAACTGGTATGCTTTTAAAACATGCAGAAATACTTTTAATGTGATTTGCAATGAAGTGAAAATATGCTAAAAATGATTTTAATTCCCTATAGGAGATTCAGGGTGGGTGATAGCTACTTAAGATTGGTTCAGGTCAACAGTAGCAATGATTCATGAGGGATTATCAGGTTGAAAACGAATTTCAGCAATGAATGCAAAAGAAAGCTATTCTTGACAGGTGAAGTTGAGTCAAATTGCAATTCGCGGCACTTTTTCCGAGTGCGTCGAGTGTGAGTAAGGAAAAACTATAAGGAATAGAAAGTCGGTTTGCTGAGGATCTTAGCTTTAAAATGAAAGTTAACTCTCGTTCCTAGCACATGCGGTTCCAAAGATACGGACGATTTAGTGGAGGTAGATTTTCAGAAATATAGTAAGATTCAAATGGCAAATGACACTTTCACAGGTTTGAAATCACAGAATGGACACACGATTTCTATGATGCAGTTTGGACAGGTTAAAATAGTTTGAATAGGATTATTTTAAACTAAGAGATTGGTTTGCACAGTTCTGGCTGGATACTCACACTATAAATTTGAAATAGGCCGTCAAGATCTGGTCAACAGGTTTAGACGGGACTTCTGGCGGGTGGTTCTGGAGTCACAGCTATCTGGGTCAGCTCTGCACTGCTGGTCTGGATCTCTGTTTCTGGCAAAAGTTCTTGGCACTGCGTAGCGGTCTGGTCTTGTCTGCATACAGCTCTGCTTTCTGGGTCTGGTTCTGGTTCTAGACAGAATCAAAAAGCTCGCCCGGCTGTTGAATAGTTTGGTTAGGTGGCTGGATTCTGAGGCCTCTGAAGGATTCAGCTTGTGGACTAGTCCTCTCTGCTACAAGTTCTGAAGTCTGGATTCTAAGTTCTGGTCTGGAGTCTTCTGGCAAAGCGCTTCGCAAGAAATCAGTTTGAAGTGGAAAGTGAATGTCCCTATCTGGGTTTCAATGGTTCTTTTTATGTCTTTTGAAAATGGGTGGGAATGATGACTTTCTATGCCCAACCCTCTGAGGATCCTGATAGGCTAGAGGATTCTCTGTCGCCTGACTGGGGAACTGAGTTGTGAGTCATCCCGTGTCATGAGACATCATTTTTATGGCATACAGAAAGAACACTCCCCTTGTCACTTTGCACACAAATCAATTTTTGACTTAAATGCATATTTATCTATGTACAATTTTTCTGATATTATATGTCCAGTTAACATATTTACTGTAGCGCCAGACCATCCGATCCCTGTCTTTGTAAAATGTTGTGTTCACTTCTGACAGAATTCTGCCCTTTTCATCCAGAACACAACCTCTATACGTTTCCAGAATTTTCCCAAATGTGCGCAAGGAATATGGGCATCAAATGATGAAGTGTCAAATTTTTTAATATACATACATTTGGAGTAATACCCTATTTTCCGCTACTACCCCCAGAACATCCCACAGAGTCCTAACACCTCTTAAAATGTGCACAAAAAAATCACAGGAATAATGATATTATTGATATTATTTTGACAATTTTTTACTATGAATTATCCATCTTTCTAAAATTATGCTCTGGCCCAGATGGCCGTGTTTAGGTCTCAAAGCACATGGGGGAATTTCTGGTTCGTCCCTGCCTCCAAGCTCAGCTGGCTCCCAGAGGCAGTGCCTCTTCCATTTCCTTCCAAGAGGAAGCCATTTACGACCCCCTGATTTAGCAATTGCTTGGAGCAAAGGGAAGTTCAATGTTCTGATATCCTGCAGTCCCAGGTACCCCTCCCCTGATTCAATCAGAGAGGTGTAATCTCCTTTTGGTGGGGCAGCAGAAGGCAGGCTAGGCCTGTGAATGCAGTTGCTGGGCAAGTTTCAACTCCTGTCGGGGGTAGTTGCCGGGCAGAATTCAATCTCCTTAAGCCAGGCTTCAGCCAAAGGTCACTTTTGTTCCCATTTTTCTTCATTCAAATCAAACTTACAATTTTGACACATGCAGCTAGAACGCTGATTCTAAGTTCAAAACCATGACATTTAAGCAGTTGCAACCTATGTGACATTCAAAAGTAGGTCACTCATTTATTTGAAACATTTCGATTTTAGTGGCTTTACATCCCATTTCACTTAAACTGCTGACATCCAAAGCTCAGCCAGTTTTGTTATGAACATTATTTTAGGCTCTTCATCTTTCCAGATTTGGTATGCACACAAAACTTCATTCTACCAGACGTCTGCTGGTGTTGAGTAAGATTTTTGAATATCTTGCAATCTTTGAAATAGGCATTTGGAGCTTGCACTCAGAGAAACAAAGGTGATTTCAAAGCGCTTTTTGAGCTAACAGGCACTGCTGTTTTTCCTTTGGCACCACGTTTCACTCATGGCGCTTCTGGCCCATCACGCTCGCACTGGTCAGGTGACCATTTTGGTATGTGCAAAAACTGCGCGGTTTTCCTGGATTCTGGCGCAAATGTGGGCTTTTCAGCCATCTTGGATTTTCTAAGCCCACAGCACCAAATGTTGCAGCATAATAACTTGAACGTCGGTCGATACACCTGACAAGCCCCCCCGCCCCGTCTGCACTTTGATTTGGAGTCGAGGGGGAGCCGGGTGAAAAAGATGTTTTGACCCACACGCTCGAATGTCTGCATCATCTCCTTCCGATTTCGCAGATGGGACAGTTCAGAATCTTTTCCTCCATCGGGGTGGATCGATCAGTTCTCCTCGCCGGTCCTGATGGGAGTTTCGGGCGGTACCTTGGATCTTTGCTCCCGTTCCCCGGATCGTCCTCCTTGGTCAATCTACATGGTTTATCTGTCCTAGGATGAAAAAGCAAAGCGGCAGAAACATATTCGTAGACATTTCCCCACCACTATTAACGGTGGGGCGAACATATACATTTTATAAATTCCGAGACATTTGCATTCAAGAATCATAGAATTTTATAGGCTATATGTGGAATATTTTAGGGTTGGACTTGTATTAATCTGGAGCGGCCCCCTCTGGGATTGCAGAGGACTCCTCCAGTTGCTGCAGAGTGTGCTTGGGATGGCAACACTTTAGCTGATTTATATGGACCCACTTGTCTTCCCCTTCCGCCAAACTGCCTTTGGGGATGCGGTTCTTGTAGGCGACTGGGGAGATCTTGTCTACAATTTCAAAAGGTCCCTTCCATGTAGGCAGAAATTTCCGCTGTTTGGCCTGGTTCCTTTGGAAATTGTATAGATAGACCCAGTCTCCCACTGTCGTGACCGCAGCCACCAAGGAGTCAGGTTTAGCCCAACTGCCTCGGAAGCTGGGTCACAACTTCATTTCCAGGCACCCATCGGCTCCCATAGGGGCCTTATGGACCTTGCCCTGGCGCCAGTGGCGCCAGGCTCATAAGGGGACTCAGTCCCGGCACAGGACGTGCCGGGCTCATGATGTAATTAATGGTGCTTGGGTGGACCTACCTGCTGCAGACCATGCTGCTCACTCACCTGCAGGATGAAATCCTCATCCATCCATGGCTGGAACTACTTTACCTCTGGGTGTGGCCAGCACCACTCCCTGGGACTGGATACTGGAACTGTTCTGGAAGCTGGGACTTCTTACCTGGGCGAGGCTGCTGTGGAAGGAGACACCTAAGCACTCCAGTAAGCTATTTAAGCCACGCCCGATCAGAGCAACGTGCTTCGCGTTATTCTGCAATAGCAGCAGGACGCTCACCGTGTCAGCTCCAGAGAATCTTCAACTTCTGCATCTGGGGAAGAAAATTCCGCAATCTTACCTTCCGAAATACCATCTTCGTCTTCAGCAGCATCTGAAAAGGGAAAAGAACACCAGGTTAGCACGAGATAAAAACCAGCGCAGCACTTACCCAGTCCATCGGTGCATCTCAAGCCACGGGCTGCAGCTTTCCATTTTTTCCGGCACCCTGTGGAAGCAAAGACATTGGTTAGTAAACCTCCGTGAAACTTTCCTTACCTACGCTGCATTCTTCTCGCCTCCGCCGACGCTGCTACTCGCATCTGCAAAACAAAAGGACATCATTAAGAAATACAAAACTCCATCTATTCGCACGTGTTTTGGGCAACGCTCATCTTTCTCACTCCTCGGTGCATTCCTCGACGTCCATTTTTCTACCCAGCTGCTTCTGCGACCTGAAAAAGGAAAAGAGGCATTAAGAAGTGCTTTTAACTTTGAATTGACATTTTCTACTTGCTTGCCTGCAATACCTTCGCCATTCCATCGCTCTCCGGACCCCCATATTCAAGCAACTGCCGTTCGTGCTGCTAACAACAGCCTAGCTCCAAATCTTCATCCTCTGCAACCAAGAGGCTGGACAATTAACCAGTGAAGTAACTGGCTTCGGCGCCCCTGCACAGACGCAGGATGGAGAGCTCTGCTTTCACCTACATAAGGTGAGCACATTTAGCCTACGAACTACTTGGGAGTACCAAGAAGGGGAGGCAGCTTACCCAGTCAGGCTTATATATCCATATTAACCCCTTGCTCTCATAATTGCAGACACCTCACCCTTCAGATCAAGATCTCAGTGAGGAAAGGGCCTTTCCAGGGTGGCATTCGAGGCCTGCGCGTGACCCTAGAAGACTCCGAGAACCCCCAGCCCAGACCTGCGCCTCCGAGGGATTCAGGTGAGCGTTACAGAACGCGAAGCCTACCGCAATTTTCCCACCCAGGCGCAATGGAAACCTCGGACACAGATCAACTGGCTCAATTGCTTGGGGAACTAAGGGCAGAAGTACACGCATCTCGCCAAGAAACAAACGCTTTACGAAGGGAGTTGATCATTGCCAAGGAACGGACGGATGATCTGGCCAGACAGTTGCTACAGGCTCAAGCGGGACAGACGCCACTGCCTCCCTATGGAGGGGGCGGCACTCCTACAACCTCAAGTAATCCGGTGCAAATTAATCTGCCAGGGAATGTGCCTTTGGCCCCGCCCGAACGTTTTTCCGGTGATCCAAAGCGATATGCAGTATTCATCAATCAATGCCGCTTGCACTTTCTGTGTAGACCCGCCGCATTCCCAACGGACCAAGCCAAGGTAGCGTTTGTACTTTCCTATCTTAGCGGTAGTGCTGCAGATTGGTCCATTCCTCTCGTGACAAGGGATGACCCGCTCCTCTATAACTTTCAAGACTTTCAGACCAGTATGGAAAAGTTGTTCGCAAGACATTCACAGGGGCAGGCCTTGGACAATGAACTCCTGTCACTCAGACAAGGTAATCAGGATCTCCTGGCTTACATAGCGTCCTTTAATAGACTGGTGGTTGAGACCAGGTGGCCTGAAGATAAGAGAATCACGCTCTTCTACAGAGGTCTACGTGGGGAACTTAAAGACGTTTTAGCACAGGTGGTTAATCCGCCGCAAGACTGTTCAGACTATATCGACCTAGTAGTCCAATTAGATCATCGGCTACAGAGCAGGAAGACCGATCGATCCAGATTTGAAACCCGGGTACTTTCAAGACCTCAGAGCCCCGCTAAAGGGAATGACTCCGTGGAACCAATGCAAATAGGAGTAGTAAAAGGACCATTAACTCAGAAAGAATGGGAAAGAAGAAGTCAATTACAGCTGTGCCTATACTGTGGGAATTCTGGACATTTCCTTCGTGATTGCTCAGTGAAACCGGTCAAGAAGACCGTAGGAGTTTCTGATAAAAATGCTGAGAAACTGGAATCGGGAAACGACCTCGCCCGACAAGCATAGAACCAGTTCCTTGACCTCGCATTTGGTAATGCCTATGGTCCTCATAAGTCCCAAACGACCAGACCGCATGCATGCTATCAAAGTATACATTGATAGCGGAGCAATCGATAATTATGTGGACCAAGACTTGGCTATCAGGATGGATCTTACCCTACGTCCCAAGATGGTAAAGGACGTAATCACTACAGTGGATGGTACTGAAATAGCTTCCGGACCAGTTTCTCATACCACCATGGAGGTAACGTTGTTATGTCAAGACGGACATCGGGAGAAGATCGTGTTTGATGTAATCAAGGCCCCGCAGTTTCAGGTGATTCTGGGAATGCCTTGGTTGGAAAAGCACAATCCTCAGATAGACTGGCGAGCCAAGGTAATTCGGTTTCCAGAATGCGCTTCAACCTGTTATCCTCAGCCCGAAATCAAGCTAGCAGCCATCACTTCCGAGGACCCCTGATTACCTCTGGAATACCAAGAGTTCAGCGACGTCTTTCAGAAAGATCAAGCCAACACCCTGCCTCCGCATCGGTCATACGACTGCCAGATAGACCTAATACCTGGGTCCACCCCTCCGTGCAGTAGAATATATGCCCTCACTGAACCAGAAAACCTCCATCTCAGGCAATACTTGGACCAGTACTTGGCTAACGGATTCATCCGCCCCTCGAAATCCCCGGCTTCCTCAGCTTTGTTCTTCGTCCCGAAAAAGGAAGGTGACCTAAGAACTTGTATCGATTATCGCGCCCTGAACCAGATTACAGTCAAAAACCGATAACCGTTGCCCTTGATTCCTGAATTATTGGACCAGGTAAAAGGCGCCTGCATATACACAAAGTTAGACCTCAGAGGAGCTTACCATTTGGTACGCATTAAGGAGGGCGACAAATGGAAAACGGCCTTTCGCACTAAATATGGATTATTTGAGTATCAAGTAATGCCCTTCGGACTATGTAACGCACCGGCCGCTTTCCAGTTTTTCATGAATGATGTCCTCAGAGAACTTATTGATGTGTGCGTAGTCGTTTATATTGACGACATCCTGGTATACTCAGCCTCAGAAACTGATCATCGTAGACACGTCACAGCGGTTTTACAAAGACTTCGCCAACACCGCTTGTTTGCTAAACTGGAGAAGTGCACCTTTCACGCAAAGGAAGTGGAATTTTTAGGGTTCATCTTGTCACCCAACGGAGTTCACATGGACTCAAGAAAAGTGGATGCTATCACCAAATGGCCTTCCCCAACTTCCGTGAAAGGTGTACAGAGCATGCTGGGCTTCGCTAATTTTTACCGAAGGTTCATTCCTGAATTCTCTCGGGTAGTCCAACCTATCACGGCTCTTCTGAAAAAGAATAAAAAATTCGAGTGGACTCCAGAAGCCGAACAAGCCTTCCAAGAATTAAAAGCCAAATTTATCTCTGCTCCAGTCTTAAGGCATCCCCGTCCAGAACTTCCCTACATCGTCGAGACAGACGCTTCCAGTCTTGCAATGGGGGCGGTGCTGTCACAAAGAGACCCCGAAACGCACCAGTTACACCCTGTAGCCTTTTGGTCTCGCAAATTTTCGGCTCCTGAGATCAACTACACAATTACGGACAAAGAACTCTTGGCAATTAAGTCCGCCTTTAAGGCCTGGCGGCATTATCTTTTGGGAGCCCGGCACACAGTAACTGTAATCACGGATCACCGTAACCTCCAGTACCTGAAGTCAGCTAAAGCTCAATCTTCGAGGCAACTACGCTGGGCTTTATTCTTCGCAGAATTCGATTTTGTAATCACATATCGACCAGGCGTTAGGAACGGAAAAGCAGACGCCCTTTCCTGGATAGGGGTAGACAAACTTACAGCTAATCCGGAGCCGGTGCCAATAATTCCTGAACAAAAGATACTAGGAGCAATCAACACACTATCCCTCGAAGAGATTAAAGCAAGGGTCAATCAACTCATAACTCCCGAAGATTCATCGAATTGGCAATTGAAAGGAAAGGATTTTACAATAGATCAGAACCTATTGTATTTTCAAGGAAGACTATTCTTACCCTGCGTTGACTTACAAAAACAGGTCATCACCTGCTACCATGATTCTCTAATGGAAGGACATCCTGGAGTTGCCAAAACCTCAGAGAAAATTAAAAGGCATTTTTGGTGGCCATCTTGGAGGAAAGATGTTAAAAAGTTTGTGGCTTCTTGTGGTATCTGCGCACAAAACAAGAGTCAGAAGGAAAAACCAGCAGGATTACTACGTCCAATAGACATTCCACCAGGCCCTTGGCACACGCTCTCGATGGATTTTATCACGGATTTACCCCCTTGCTCCGGATACAACACAATTCTAGTGATCGTGGACCTTTTTTCAAAAATGGCTCATTTTATCCCACTGAAGGGTTTACCTACAGCTTCCATTCTAGCCCGAGAATTTCTGGAAAACATTGTCCGGTTGCACGGTTTCCCTTCAGTACTAATCTCTGACCGAGGGAGCCAATTTATTTCCCATTTTTGGCGGAGTTGTTGTCGTTTAGCACAAATTGATGTACGACTTTCCACCAGCCATCACCCTCAAACCGACGGGCAGACTGAGAGAACTAACCAAACTTTAGAACAATATCTGCGCTGCATGTTGCATCAATCCGAGGGTACTTGGAAGGATGTCCTTTGGATTGCTGAATACGCTTACAATAATTCAATCCATTCTGGGACGGGAAAAACCCCTTTTTTCCTGCTGTATGGAAGTCATCCTCGAACCTCAAATCTGGACCCACCTCAAGCTCTCGGAACTCCTGCTGTTGACCATCTGCATTCAACGATAACTCAAGCATTTAAAGAAGCCACAGCTCATCTTCAACGAGCTAAAGAATCATACAAAAAAGGAGCAGACCAACATCGAAAAGAGGCTCCTCAATATCAAAAAGGAGATCAAGTCTGGCTGTCCACTAAACATTTATCTTTAAAAGGGCCACGCACCTTCAACCCAAGATATTTAGGACCCTACACGATCACAGCCGTGATTAACCCAGTGGCTGTCAAACTAGAATTACCTACTCGAATGAAGATACATCCTGTCTTCCATGTTTCTCTCCTGAAACCTGTGCAACCCGGAACCCGTTTGACTAAACCTCCTGAGCCAATCCAAGTTGACGGAGAATCCGAATTTGAAATTCGAGACATCTTGGACTCCAAAATTTCCAAATCAAAACTATACTACTTGATTGATTGGAAGGGATATGGACCCCAGGAGAGATCTTGGGAACCCTCAGAATATGTACATGCACCTCGTCTAGTCCGAAAATTTCATCGGGCTTTTCCCAACAAGCCAAAACCCCCGGAAAAGACAAGCTTGGGAGGGGCCTTGAGGGGGGGTGCTGTCATGACCGCAGCCTCCAAGGAGTCAGGTTTAGCCCAACTGCCTCGGAAGCTGGGTCACAACTTCATTTCCAGGCACCCATCGGCTCCCATAGGGGCCTTATGGACCTTGTCCTGGCGCCAGTGGCGCCAGGCTCATAAGGGGACTCAGTCCCGGCACAGGACGTGCCGGGCTCATGATGTAAGGAATGGTGCTTGGGTGGACCTACCTGCTGCAGACCATGCTGCTCACTCACCTGCAGGATGAAATCCTCATCCATCCATGGCTGGAACTACTTTACCTCTGGGTGTGGCCAGCACCACTCCCTGGGACTGGATACTGGAACTATTCTGGAAGCTGGGACTTCTTACCTGGGCGAGGCTGCTGTGGAAGGAGACACCTAAGCACTCCAGTAAACTATTTAAGCCAGGCCCAATCAGAGCAACGTGCTTCGCGTTATTCTGCAATAGCAGCAGGACGCTCACCGTGTCAGCTCCAGAGAATCTTCAACTTCTGCATCTGGGGAAGAAAAATCCGCAATCTTACCTTCCGAAATACCATCTTCGTCTTCAGCAGCATCTGAAAAGGGAAAAGAACACCAGGTTAGCACGAGATAAAAACCAGCGCAGCACTTACCCAGTCCATCGGTGCATCTCAAGCCACGGGCTGCAGCTTTCCATTTTTTCCGGCACCCTGTGGAAGCAAAGACATTGGTTAGTAAACCTCCGTGAAACTTTCCTTACCTACGCTGCATTCTTCTCGCCTCCGCCGACGCTGCTACTCGCATCTGCAAAACAAAAGGACATCATTAAGAAATACAAAACTCCATCTATACGCACGTGTTTTGGGCAGCGCTCATCTTTCTCACTCCTCGGTGCATTCCTCGACGTCCATTTTTCTACCCAGCTGCTTCTGCGACCTGAAAAAGGAAAAGAGACATTAAGAAGTGCTTTTAACTTCGAATTGACATTTTCTACTTGCTTGCCTGCAATACCTTCGCCATTCCATCGCTCTCCGGACCCCCATATTCAAGCAACCGCCGTTCGTGCTGCTAACAACGGCCTAGCTCCAAATCTTCATCCTCTGCAACCAAGAGGCTGGACAATTAACCAGTGAAGTAACTGGCTTCGGCGCCCCTGCACAGACGCAGGATGGAGAGCTCCGCTTTCACCTACATAAGGTGAGCACATTTAGCCTACGAACTACTTGGGAGTACCAGGAAGGGGAGGCAGCTTACCCAGTCAGGCTTATATATCCATATTAACCCCTTGCTCTCATTATTGCAGACACCTCACCCTTCAGATCAAGATCTCAGTGAGGAAAGGGCCTTTCCAGGGTGGCATTCGAGGCCTGCGCGTGACCCTAGAAGACTCCGAGAACCCCCAGCCCAGACCTGCGCCTCTGAGGGATTCAGGTGAGCGTTACACCCACATTGTATTCTTTCCTAGTAGTCTTTAAATCATAATGAGTCTTCATGCTATTGGCTGATCTTTCTAGGTTTCGCTGAGCATAGGCAAAAGCATGTTGGAGGTGTTTCCTTAGATTTTCAACATACTCATGAGTTGTGGAGGCATTGATCAATGTTTGTTCTTGGGTCCTGTAAAGCAAATGCTGGGGAAGCACCATCCTGCGTCTTGTCATCAGCTCAAACGGTGCCATTTTAGTTGCAGATGAAGGGGTAGATCTGATGGCCATTAGGACAAGAGGTAATCGAATATCCCAACTTGGGCCAGAAACTGCCACAAACTTTTTTAAGATGCTCACAATGGTTCGGTTGTAACGTTCTACTGCACCAGAAGAGGCTGGCCGGTAAGCAATGTGTAGCTTCCTTTTAACCCCCAGTATCTCCCACATCTTTGTCATTAATTCGCTAGTGAAATGGCTACCTCTGTCTGACTCAATCCTTTGGGGTAGACCAAAATTCGAAAAGATGTGCTTGATCATCAGGGCAGCTGCTGTCTCTGCCTTGTAGTTTGGGGCCGGGAGACATTCCAGCCATTTAGTAAATAAGCATGTCACCGTCAACATGTACTTATTCCCCATAGAGGAGCAAATCACGGGCCCTATGTAGTCGACTTGCACATCTGACCATGGCAGTGTCATCCCCCTCTTTTGGAGAGGCGCACGGTGTGTGAGGGATGTTGGCTGAAATTGTGCACACACAAGACACCCCTTCAAGTATTGGTCGAGGTCCTGCCCATTGTGTGGCCAGTATGCAACCTCTCTTAAGATCTCAAGTGTTGTATGAAACCCCCTATGATCGGCTGTGGCCGCATCATGAGCGTGAGTTAACATCAGGCTTCGGAATGATGTAGGGACCACCCACTGATCATGGCCAGCTTGGGATTTCCTTGCCAACAACCCGTCTTGGATTCAGAAAATGTTTGGACATTTCATCAACATTCTAAGGTCCTCTTTCCCAATGTAATCGGTATCCATCGCGGAAAATTCTCAGGGTCCTCAATGTGTTGGTAAAACTTACCAATTATTGGATCCCCCTTCTGAGCCGTAATCAAATCAGCATCTGGGGTCTCCTTACTCCATTGTGCAGTTGAAAGATCATTGTGAGCATTTGTCTGGGACCTAGTGATAGTAGTGACCTGGATTTCCCCCAACAGGGACTCAATCTCTATTAGATTCCCTTGGATGGCCCCGGTTTTGGCCAGCTGATCAGCTAAGTTATTTCCAGTTTTGTCTGCTCCCTCTACTTTGGAATGACCCTTGATCTTTTGCCAGTAGACGGTCATCCCATTCGAGGTGACCAGATCATCAATATTTTGGATTAACTTTCCATGTTTCAAGGGTTTGTTATTAGCACATAACATGCCTCTGGTTTTCCAATTAACCAGGTGCTCCACGAACCCGTTCCGTACATAATCCGAATCTGTGATTATGACCAGTTCGTGGAGTTGATGTTGGACAGCAGTGAGGATGGCTTGATGCACAGCCATCAACTCTGCCACCTGACTACTTCGGGGACCAATCTTATACCCAGCGGAGGGTTCTGGGGACTTATTCACCCATGCATTCCCTACGCCGGCCACAAGTTTTTTTTCCCCGTTGTTGTCAACATGGTAAGAGCATCCATCCACATAGACAGTGGGCATTCCCTCACACTTGTCTTCTTCAAAGACTTTGTGGGGGGAATTAAGGTATGCCTCCATGTTGTCCTTGATTTTTAGACTTTCGTCCTCGAGACAGTTTTCTCTGGCACAATCATGCAAGTCAGCCAGACCTTGCGCGAGGGGACTCTTCTTGTTTTGGCCATATCTGACCTCCACAGGAAAGCCTTGCATTGACAGAATCCAGGAAGTATTTCGGGAATTACTCACATTTCCTGCCCGGATTCTGTCACTTTGGAGATATTGCAGAGGCTGGTGTGGAGTCTCCACTATGATGTGTTCCCCCTGGATAAACGAGCGGTAATTCTTCAATGCCCGCACCATTGCCAGGAGTGCCTTCTCACAATCGTTGAATTTTTCCTCCACAGAGGATAACATTTTGCTCGCATAGGAGATTACTTTATTGACCTTGTCATGCTTTTGATATAATACTGCAGTCAAGCATGTATTAGAGAACCCTGTCTCCAAGAAAAACACCTTGTTTCTGACAGGGTTAGCTAGGCAAGGCGCTTGTGAGAGGCTTCTTTTGAGCTGTCTTACTGCCTCGGATTGTTCTGGACGCCATTCCCACTTGACCCCCCCCTTCAAGAGATGAATCAGGGGTCTGGTGATCTATGCGTAGCCCTCAATGAACTTTCTGCTGTAATTAGTCAGTCCAAGGAGGCTCCTTAGTTCCCGCAGAGTTGTGGGGTCTTTCAGTTTCTGGAGTGCTTCCACTTTCTTTTCCTGGGGACAGAGACCCTGAGGAGTAATCTCATGCCCCAAGAAATTAACACGGGTTCTACACCACTGTGCTTTCTGAAAGGAAGGTTTTTCTCCGGCGGCCCTCAACTGTGTCAGAACGGATCTCCGCTATATGTTCCTCCACAGATGAACTTTTGATGAGGACATCATCTACATAAGCCAGGTTACCTCTCGCACCCAGGTCGGGCATGGCTTTATGTAGGAAAATGTTGAATTCATTGCCGGAGTTGAGGTATCTGAAAGGTTGGTGCAGAGTCTCCACTGGCCGTTTGGCTTCAATATTCCCAGCACCGGATTATTGAAGGTGCTGTGAACTGGACAGATTATCCCCCGGGACTCAAGGTTCTTAATTATTTCAGTAAGGGACTCCATTAATGCGAGAGGCAAGCGATATTGCTTCACAAACACTGGAGTCATGCCAGGGTCCGTGGGAATTGTTGTTGTGTGGATGTCGGTGCAACCAAAGTCATATGAGTCTACTGCAAAGAGATCTTGAAAATCCAAGAAAACTTGTTTCAACTTTTGCTTCTGTTCCAGAGTCACAAAGGCATCAGTTAGGTTGACTCTCTCTTCCACCATTTGCCTGAAGCCTGGAAAGACTTTGGGTTTTGCTATCTCAGCGGCCTCCTCCAGCTGGGTGGAGAAGTCCCTGGTCAGAATGTTGATTTGGATTGGAGGCTTCAGGTGGGAAAGGCAGCCCTCATGGACCTGGAAAATCACCTCATCCCTCCTGGAGTCACAAGTCACATCCTCCTTACCATAAGGGCAGGAAGGGTACACCAGGAAATTCCCCCCATGCCAAGTAAAGATCCAGTCTGGTGTTGTGTTGTCATCACTGTCACTGTCAAAACAGTCCTTGGGGATTGGTCCTAACAGTTCTTTTCGTAAATCAATGGAAAAATGTCAGTCATCAACCGCCATTCCAATAATGGTGCCTGCGGCTAGAGTAATACTCTTTAAGTCACTGTTATCCACCTCTATTGGAATGGTGTCATGTTCTATGTTGACTAATGGTGTTGGGTTTACCCCCAAACCTTGCTGTTGGAGAGAAGTATTTAGATGAATATAAGCATCAGGGTTTTTCAATTTTTGTCCTCTTTTAACTTTCACTTCCAGGGAGAATTGTCGGGTCCTTTCTGGGATGGTGACTTCCTCTTTAATCTGAATTTCAACTGCATAAGGTAGCAATTGAGCTGACCTAAATGCTTTTTCTGGATCATCAAAGCCCATGGGATTATCCGCTAATCGGGACCAAGCTTTGAAGTTTATTAGGTCCAAACTAATGGCAAAGCGATTGAGAATGTCACTGCCTAAGTAAAAGGCGGCAGTGACGTCTTGCACGACCCAACAATTATGGACTATGCTCTTGTTGCAGATTTTGAGCATACACCTGCTTGGCAGGAGATGTTTGATATTGGGTGTTTCCAGATCCATTTCCCATTTGTCTATCAGTTTGAATGTGGGAATGGCTGGATCTTTTGGGAGTTGGCAGAACATGGCTTCGCTGATGAAGCTCTTACCGTTGTTCACACACATTCTGGCGAGAACAGAGTCCTTCCCATCATTTAACTGAACAGGGATGAACAACTGCTCTCCAATTTGCTGAATATCAGCCAGGCTCTTAGCTGATTTCACATCTTTCTGGACTATTGGAGTGGGAATGTCTGATTGTGGATTAGTAAAGAATTTCAGAGTGTTTCCTTCCAGTGTGGAATACCACCTGAAACTGGAAGGAAGGTTGATTTTCAGAAATAGAGAGGACCCCCCGTCACCAGTCTGTTGTCCTTCTGCTATTACTGTCACGTCTGGAATTTGGTTGATCTGGAAGTGAAATTCTACTTGGTCAGATTTGTGTTCACCCATGTGGCAGGTGCCGTTTAAACTAACATGGTTGACACTCTGTTTTAATTTTATTGGTCGGCTAGTCTGTGTCCAGAGGACCTTGTTTAGGCAATCTATTAGAGGTGACAACCTTCTCAGGAGGTCATTCCCTAGTAAACAAGGGGTGCCTGTCACGCTCACCTGATTCCCACGGAGGCGCAGGTCTGGCTTCGAGTGCTGATGCTTCTTCAATGGTGAAGCGCAGGACTCTGATGATGGACAGGAAGGGCCCCTCTACTCTGGCTTTTCTGACTCCAGGCATATTCCCCTGTGCGTGAAAAGGGAGTATTACCTACTGACGGAATAATGCTCAAGCCTCCCACTCCCTTCCAACCCTCCTCGATACCCTTCCACGATTCCCCATGAAGTCTCACCTTAGGGTCTGGAAGGATGAGTTCTCCATCCTGCTTCTGATGCAGGGGCGCGTTGAAACCCAGTTACTTCACTGGATTGAGGTTTGATGGGAGTTCAAAATAAGCTTGACTATTCAGGTGAGGCGCTGTAAGAGTTCTGTTGCAAGTTCCAAAGTTCAAGCTTAATAATAATGTTCATTGTATTATTGCAGCAAGCGCTAATGCTTATGTCTTTTTCCCCTTAGGGGCCGGGGTTCGGAATGCCGGAGATATGGCGCCGACCCGAAGTGTAAGTTCTGGATGAGTGTTCAGGTAATGTCTTTGCATTCGCTCATTCAATGTCTTTGTCTTTTTTCCCCATTGGGACCGGGGTCCGGAATGCCAGGAAGCGGCAGGACCCGAAATGAAATGGGAATGACCCAACAGGTAAGTCTTAGAAGGAAACTGAGCTTTTCCTATTTCCTTTCCTTCTCTCACCTTGTTTTCTTGTCTTTTCTCTCTAGGCTCTGGGAAGTGGGTGCGGATCCGGATGATCACTGCTGAAGATGGAGGCGCCCAGGAAAGGTGAGTGAAATGCAGCGCTGCAGCGATCGAAGCGAAATGCTTTTAAAATGATGTCTTCCCTTTCAGGATCGTCGGTGTGATGTCCCCGTGATGCAGCTTTAGCAGGTAAGGTCTTCTTTCTCTCCAATTCTCTCTTTTCTCCCTTTGCAGGCAACCCAGGATGCTGACAGGCGTGGCTGAAGTCCAGATGCCGCAGCTGACACGGTGAGCGTCCAGCTGCGAGGAGCAGAACAACGCGAAGCGTGAGTTGCTGATCGGGCGTGGTTTAAATAGCTTTGGAAGAAGTTCCAGGCATGTATCCTTCCACCGATCAGGTATGTATCCTTCCCTGACCACACCCAGGTGGAAAGTAGTCCCACAGGTAAAGTAGTTTCATTCAGGCCTCAAGAAGGCCTGGATGTAGCAGCATGGTCTGCATCAGGTAAGTGCACATTAAAACACTTGAACACATGTCTAGCTTCATGAGCCTGGCGCCTAAGGTGCCAGGACTGTGTCCAAAGGGCCCCAGCTTGGGCCCGCTGGAACTTCCCTGGGGGGAATGATGCCTGCCTCTGGGGTTGCTGGGTCGGACCTGGCTCCTTGGAGGTAGGCATCATGACAGTACCCCCCCCTCAAGGCCCCTCCCAAGGTTGTTCCCTCCGGGGGTTTTGGCTTCTTCGGAAATCTCCGGTGGAACCTTTGTATTAATCGAGGTGCGTGAACATGGTTACTAGGCTCCCACGATCTCTCCTGAGGTCCATATCCCTTCCAATCAACAAGATAGAAGAGTTTTGACTTTAACACCTTGGAGTCTAAAATGTCTTTAACTTCGAATTCTAATTCCCCTTCAATTTGAACTGGGTCTGGAGGCTTGGACAGTCGGGTCCCTGGTTGTACTGGCTTCAAAAGTGATGCATGAAAAACTGGATGAACACGCATGTTAGATGGTAAATCCAGTTTAAAGGCCACGGGATTGATTATAGCCTTGATGGGATAAGGTCCTATGAATCTGGGATTGAAGGTTCGCGGGCCCTTGAGGGGTAAATGTTTCGTTGCTAGCCATACCTGTTCTCCTACTTGGTAAGGAGGAGTTTTACTTCGGTGCAAATCAGCATTTTCTTTATACTTTTTCTTGGCTTGCTGTAAATGAGTTGCAGCTTCTTTGAAGGCTCGGGTTATTGTGGAATGCAGATGATTTACTGCGGGCATTTCCAGGGTCAGAGGTGGATCTAGGTAAGAGGTCAGAGGATGGTGACCATACAAAATATAAAAAGGAGTTTGTCCGGTTCCAGAATGCACTGAATTGTTGTATGCATATTCTGCGATCTAAAGGATGTCTTTCCAATTTAACTCGGATTGGTGTAACATGCACCGAAGATATTGCTCGAGAGTCTGATTGGTTCTCTCGGTTTGTCCGTCGGTCTGGGGGTGGTGGCTGGTGGATAACCGCACATTCTTTTGTGCTAGTTGGCAACATTTCTTCCAAAAATGGGAGATAAATTGACTTCCACGATCCGAGACTAATATGGAAGGAAAACCATGTATGCGAACTATATTCTCCAGAAATTCCTTGGCCAAGGTGGAAGCTGAAGGCAAACCTTTTAAAGGGATAAAGTGGGCCATTTTGGAGAATAGATCCACAATTACAAGGATAGTGTTGTAACCAGCACAAGGAGGCAGGTCAGTTATAAAGTCCATTGACAAGGTGTGCCATGGTGCCGGTGGAATATCCAAGGGTTGAAGTAGGCCGGCTGGCCTTTTCTTTTGACCCTTGTTTTGGGCACAAATTCCGCAAGACAATACAAAAGACTTTATGTCTTTTCTCCAAGAAGGCCACCAGAAGTGGCGTTTGATTTTTTCCTCCGTTTTAGCGATACCAGGGTGTCCTTCCATTAATGATTCATGATGATGGGCAATAACAAGTTCTTGCAATTCTTTACTTGGCAGAAACAACCGCTCCTGGAAGTAGGGTAAATCATCCTTAACGGTGTAATGAGGACCCTTTTGACTCCATTCCAGTAAGGCTGAAGAGTCTAGAAGTTGTTTTACTTGCGTTTGGATGTCCTCAATAGTTTGCAATGAAGTTAGGCCTAAGATTCTTTGTTCAGGTATGATTGGCACAGGTTCTAAACTCGAATTGGGTTCTTCCATGCCAATCCGGGATAAGGCGTCCGCTTTACCATTCTTGCAGCCAGGGAGATAGGTAATTACGAAATCAAATTCCGCAAAGAATAGAGCCCATCGGAGTTGTCGTGAAGATTGAGCTTTGGCCGTCTTTAAATATTGTAAATTTCTGTGGTCCGTAATTACGGTGATGGTGTGTCTTGCCCCGAGAAGGTAGTGACGCCAAGCCTTGAAAGCAGATTTAATAGCCAGTAACTCCTTGTCGGTAATTGCGTAGTTGATTTCAGGAGGAGAACATTTCCTGGACCAAAAGGCCACAGGGTGTAGTTGGTTAGTTTCTGGGTCTCTTTGCGACAGGACAGCTCCCATGGCCGAACTGGAAGCGTCGGTTTCCACAATGTAAGGGAGATCTGGGTGCGGGTGCTTCAATACAGGTGCAGAGGTGAATTTGGTTTTCAGGTCCTTAAAGGCTTGTTTGGCCTCAAGAGTCCATTCAAAGCGTTTGTTTTTCTTTAGAAGAGCTGTGATGGGTTGGATGTTCGGGAAAATTCCGGAATGAATCTTCGATAGAAACTGGCGAAGCCGAGCATGCCCTGAACTCCCTTCACCGAGCTAGGAGATGGCCATTTGAGGATGGCGTCCACCTTTTGTGAGTCCATTCGGACTCCTTGAGGTGTCAGGATGAATCCGAGAAACTCAACTTCTGTGGTATGAAAAACGCATTTTTCAAGCTTTGCAAATAGTCTGTGCTGGCGCAATTTCTCAAGAACTGCCCTAACATGTTTTCTGTGATCGGATTCTGAAGAAGAGTACACCAGGATGTCGTCAATATAAACAATGACACAGACATCGATAAGTTCCCGAAGAACATCATTCATAAAGTACTGAAAGGCGGCAGGTGCATTGCACAAACCGAAGGGCATCGCCTGATATTCGAAGAGCCCAAATTTGGTGCGGAATGCAGTCTTCCATTCGTCGCCTTCTTTTATACGCACCTCTTCCATTCGTCGCCTTCTTTTATACGCACCAGGTGATAAGCTCCTCGGAGATCTAACTTGGTGTACACACAAGCGTCTTTCACCTGGTCGATAATCTCAGGGATCAGGGGCAGAGGATAACGATTCTTAATCGTTATTTGATTTAGGGCGCGATAGTCTATACATGTTCTAAGGTTGCCCTCTTTTTTCAGCACGAAGAACAGAGCTGAGGAGACAGGAGACTTGGACGGGCGAATAAAACCATTGGCTAGGTACTGATCTAAATACTGACGCAAATGCAGGTTCTCAGGTTCCGTAAGAGCATAAATCCTACTACAAGGTAGTTGAGCATTGGGTACCAGATCGATTTGGCAATCATAAGACCGATGGGGAGGTAACGTGTTAGCCTGTTCCTTCTGAAAAACATCTTGGAATTCTTGGTATTCTGACGGTAGCTGTACAGGGGTGGAAGTAGCTGAGGCTAGACCCATAACTGGATTTCTTGGATAACAAGTTGGTTCACAATCAGGAAAACGTATCTTCTTTGCTCGCCAGTCGATTCTGGGATTATGTGTTTCTAACCAAGGAATTCCAAGAATTACTTGAAATTGTGGGGCCTTGATCACATCAAACACGATTGCTTCCCGATGTCCATCCTGACCCACCAGTGTCATTTCAACAGTGGAATGCGTTACAGGCCCTGAGGCTATTTCGGTTCCATCTACTGTAGTAATGACATCTTGGGTTACTTTCGGGCGGAGAGGGAGCTTAATCCTGGAAGCCAATTCATGGTCTATGTAGTTTCCAATAGCTCCATTGTCGATGTATGCTTTTACAGCATGCAACTGCTGAGGCTGTTTTGGGTCCACGAGCACCATTGGCATGACAAAATGCGAGGTCAAAGAGTTTGTTTTCAAGCTCGGCAAGCGGACCCCTACACTTGTCGGGCTAGCTCGTTTCCCGAATCAGGTGTCAATAAATCGTTATCAGTGGCTCCAACCACCTTCTTAGGTGGTTTAACCGGACAATTTCGAAGAAAGTGACCGGAAGTCCCGCAATACAGACAAAGTTGCATTTGCGGCCTTCTCTCTCGTTCCTTCTGCGTTAATGGTCCTTTAACACCGCCGATTTGCATAGGTTCGGATACGTTGGTACTCTTGGAGTTAGCGTGGGTTTTGATCGGTACTCGGGTTTTGTACTTGAACCGATCTGCTTTTCTATTTTGAAGTCTGTGATCAAGTTGAACCACCAAGTCTATGTAGTCTGCACAGACCTGGGGTGGATCTACTATCTGAGCTAGAACATCCTTAAGCTCTCCGCGCAGGCCTCGATGAAACAATGTGATCCTTTTGTTTTCTGGCCATCCAGTTTCCACAACCAGTCTATTAAAGGTGGCAACGTAGGACAGGAGATCCTGATTACCTTGTCGTAAGGATAGCAGTTCGTTATCAAGGGCCTGTCCTTGAGAGTGTCGAGCAAACAATCTTTCCATGCTGGCCTGGAAGCCCTGAAAATCCTGGAGAAAGGGATCATCCTGATTTACCAATGGAATAGACCAATCGGCAGCACTGCCACTGAGGTAAGATAGTATAAAGGCTACCTTGGTCTGGTCGTTAGGGAAGGCCCCGGGTCTGCATAGAAAGTGTAAACGACATTGGTTCATAAAGACGGCATATTTCTTGGGATCCCCCGCAAAACGTTCAGGCGGGGCCAAAGGCATGTGTCCAGGTAGATTGATTTGTACCGGGTTATTCAAACCCATTGATGTGGAAGTACCTCTGGAATTAGGTAAAGGAGTGTGCCCTGCCTGGGCCTGCAATAACCTTTTGGCCAGGTCATCAGTTCTTTCCTTGGATAGGATCAGTTCTCTTTTGAGAGCGTTAGTCTCCTGGCGGGCTGAGTGCACTTCTGCCTGTAATTCCCCCAAAAGCCGGGCCAGCTGATCTGTCTCGGAAGTCTCCATAGCGCCCGGGTGGGAAATTGTGGGTAGGCTTCGCGTTCTGTCACGCTCACCTGATTCCCACGGAGGCGCAGGTCTGGCTTCGAGTGCTGATGCTTCTTCTATGGTGAAGCGCAGGACTCTGATGATGGACATGAAGTGCCCCTCTACTCTAGCTTTTCTGGCTCACAAGAATATTCCCCTTCGGGTCTGGAAGGATGAGTTCTCCATCCTGCTTCTGATGCAGAGGCACGTTTGCTATAAAGGAAGGATGAGGAGTTAGAAACAGAAATCCGATAGCCGGGAGTGATTGAGGAAGTGAGGTGAAAAAATAGATTAGTACCTAGAGACTCCCTAGAGGGAGGTATGGAGGAAGTTCCGGGTCTAAGCGTGCTTAGAAGTAGAATCGATCCCGGAAAAGCCGGAAATGATAATGAAAGGTTCCGTAATGCCTTCTGAAATAAAAGGGAGGAATGGAGGACGAGAAGGTGAGTAAAGTAGACAAAAATGGTTGAGAGAAAATGTCTTCGTAATCCTAGTGAGGCGAATTTACGAAACGTGTGCCGGCTCCTGAGAGAGTAGCAACGCATCTTCCTTCTGTTGTCGCTAGATTATAAGAGAGTGAACAGGAAGTGATGGTGGAAGGTTGAGAGGCTTCCTGGGAAATAACAACTAGCCTGCACTGTACGCTAGTGATGGTAACCGCTGCAGCGGCCATCTTGGAATCAGTCTCTACTAGACTGTGGAGTGGACGATTTCCTAGTGCAGAAGTGGCGGCCATGTTGGAAATAGGTCGGAAGGCGAAATGCACATTAGAAACCATCACACTGTATCAGTATTTAAGTTGCATTGTGAAACCTAGGCCTTTCTCCCTCTATTCATGATTCTCAAACTTAGCTGTGTTTTTCACCTGGTTTACAATGTGCATTGTGATAGTTCTTTAACTCTGAGTGTCGTTGTCTTCCCCAATTGCTCAACGGTCTCACCTCTCGCAGTCTCATCTTGTCTGCTTGCATCCTGCCCTGGGTCCTTCCCTAGTGTTCTCCCCTTCCGTCTCCCATCCCTCTCTCTCCTCTCCCCTTCTACTCTATGGTGCTCTCTTTCCCTCCTATTTTTTCTAACTGCTTCTCTATTGACTATCCTATCCTCCTCACTAAAAAGAAGTTTAAAAAGTACATCCTGGTCTCCAACTCAGGCCTCCCTATCACTGACACATATACCAGTGCCTCCTCCAGGCAAACTTTCACCAACATCCTCGTTGTCGTTCCCTAGCCAGACCTATGAACCCTACATATGGTCTCTGTGCTCTCTCTGACATCTGCCGCCTTCTGGAGGAACTTGACCTCGACTTCCTCGGTCTCACTGAGACAAGGTTCACAGCCAGCTCTGTCACAAGCTTTGACACACTCCTCCCTGAAGGCTACAAGATCATTTCCGCACCCAGGTCCAATCGATCCGATGGGGGTGTAGCTCTGATCTTCCCAGAGTGGATTCCTTCCTCTGTCATTCCTACGCAGGCATACTCCTCTTTCAAATGCCTCGTCTGAAGGCTGTCTCTCTCCCCTAGCCATTCCCGTACTGTGGCTACTATCTATCGGTCCCCTGGCCAGATCTCCTCCTTCCTCTCCGAGTGGGCGGACCTCTCCTCTTCACTCCTGGTCTCAACCACTCAACTCCTCCTTCTTGGAGACTTCATCATCCACCTGGATGACTTCTGTCCTCCCTCTGGACTCTTTTGCGACCTCTGCGACTCTCTCTCACTCTCTATGTTCCCCTCTGGCCCGACTTACACTCTGGATGCTCTGATCTCCTCGGATTTCCCCTTTCTGTCTTTCTCACCACTCATCTCTCCTGGAGTGATCACTTTCTCCTTTCCTCCCTTCTCACCCTCTCCACCCCTCAGGCCAAACCTCTTCCATCACTGCCACCCACCTTCTCGGTCATCTGACCCCTGAAGGGTGTGTCAGTTGAGGCTTTTGCCACCACTTTCTCATCCCCCTCCCCCTTTGGCTGACTCTCACCCTGACATAGCCCTTTCCATGCTCCACTCTACTATATCTGAAACTCTTGATATTCTTGCCCTTGTCACGAGAATCCGCCTGAAGCCCAAAGCCAAGTGCAAGTCCTGGTATAACTCAGACCCCGCCACCCTTAAACGCAAGGGCAGGGTGGCCGAGAGGAAATGGCATGCTTCATGTACATCCTCTGACAAACTGGCCTGCCGCCTGCTCCAAAGGCAACACCGGCTCTCTGCCCTCACCAAGAAGAGAGCTCATAGCCAAGCCTGCGTCTTTGTGGCATCTAACAACTCGGTTGAACTCATTAAAATCTGCAAGGAACTGGCCAATCATGCCGCAGTCTCTACCTCTCCTGTCAATTCCCAGGTCCTCTGCATGGCACTGGCTTCTCACTTCATCTCTAAAACTCAGGACATCCTGTCCTCACTCTCATCCTCTCCCTCCCTCTACTCCCTGCTCTTCCTCTGGCCCTTCTGCAGTCACCTATACTCCCTCGTTCTCTGCCTTTCCCCTGTTCTCCGCAGACAAGGTTTCTAGACAAGTCTGATCTATGAAAGTCTCATCAAAACAGGTTCACTCCTGTTCCTCCAAAACCATCAAGTACCACATTGACTCCCTTGCTCCTGCCCTGGCCGACTTCTGCAACCACTCCTTCACTACTGGAGTCTTCCCATCCCCCCTGAAGCACCCCCTTGTGTACCCCCTTCTTAAGAAAACCTCTGCCGACCCGTGCTGCCCGGCTAACTATCACCCAATCTCCATCACTCCCTTCCTGGGCAAACTCCTAGAAAATCTGGTCATCTCCCAGCTTAATCTCTGCACTGATCTGTTGCTTGGCTTCATGACCATCAGTCTGGCTTCAGAGCTGCCAGAAGCACAGAAACTGCTCTCCTGAACATCCGTGAAGACCTGCTCTCCAACCTTGTTTCTAACACCCCCTGTGTTCTCATCTTGCTTGATCTCTCTCCCGCCTTTGACACAGTCAACCATGCCATACTGCTCAAAAGTCTCCAGGATAACCTGGGTATCACTGTTCAGGCCCTGCCTTGGCTGACTTCTTTCATCTATGACTGACCCTCCCAGGATCAACTTTGGTCCTTCCTCTACGCTATCTTTTTCTCTACCTGTGGTGTCCCACAGGGATTTAACCTCTCTCCCTGATTGTTCAACCAATACCTGGCACTTCTTGCCTATCGCATTGCTGCTCTCTGCCTCAACTTTCAGTGCTATGCGGATGACACTCAGCTCATTTTCAGGCTACCTTCGGCCACCTCTTCTCCATCTCTCATTACTGACTGTCTGCTATCCAGGAGTGGTGTGCCGCCAACGACCTCCGCCTTAATTCCAGTAAGACTGAGATTCTACTCATCAGCACATCTGCTCCAACCTTTCCTGTCACTCTCTGGCCAGCCTCTCTTGGCCCTCTTCCTGCTCCAACATGCGAGGCTAAAAACCTCAGGGTCATCTTCGACTCCACACTCTCCTTCTCTCCTCACATCTCTGACATCTCTAAGAAGTCACACTACAATTAGCACCTCCTCAGAGGTATTCTTCCTTTCCTCTCCTTCCCCCAGAACCTCACTGTCTCCAGAGCTCTAGTTCTCTCTATGGTGGACTATTGCAAGAGCCTCTTTCTAAATCTGCCTGCCTCCACTCTCCTCCCTATGTAACTCATCCAGAACCGGACTGCGAGACTTGTCCTTGGCCTCAAGCTCAGGGATCGTATCTGTCCAGGACTGAAATCTCTGCACTGGCTCCCAGTGGCTGAGAGGATTTAGTTCAAAACCCTTTGCATTGTCCACAAGGCCTTCTGAGGCCTGGAGCCTCAATACCTTCAACTCTCTCTTCCTAAATATCGTCCTTCTCGAGCTCTTTGCTCATCTGCATCCAACTCCCTCGGGGTCAGTCGCTTCTCCAAGCAATGAGTTGGTGGTAGATCTCTTTCTTCTGCTGGGGCCTGCCTCTGGAACAGCCTCCCTGCCTCCCTAAAACTTGAGGAGAACCATCTCTGGTTCCGGAAGCACCTCAAAACCTTTCTCTTTGCTTCTGCTTTTTCTCCTCCTCTCACCTGATGACCTACTGGTTGAAACTGAAACTGCACTGGTTACCTGGCCACCCTATGATCTTGGGCCCAGGTCCCTTCCCCGCCAGTCACACACACCTGCACTGCCTGCCTGGCAACCCCCACACTTGGAGACTATTTCTGTATCCCTACAGTCCCACTACCAGCACTTGATGTCTGCACTTACCTTTGCACTTGCCACTTGCTGGCCATTACATGTACTTATTGTTATTATTCCATTCCCATGTACTGCACTGGCCCTCCCCCACTGCACTTTCCCCCTTCTCCCATCCCATGCATTTGCTCGATCTGAATGATAACTGGCCTAGTAGGATCGTTGTCTGACCTCCCTTTGTTCCTCTCCCTTGCCTCGTCGCGCCTTGAAACACTTGTGTATAGATGCGTTATACATGCCATATCATATCATATCATCTAAGCCAAGCTGTGTGAAGAGGGCATTGCTTGGAGTAATGAAATTTTTTGAGACACCTTAAGTAAGTACTGGGATGAGGAAGAGTGGGTACTGTATTAAGGTACAATTGCGGGCACAGTATATTGCCAGTACTGGGATGAGTGAGAGTGGATTGTAGGCTGAAGGTACAATTGGAGTGTGCAGGTTATAGCTAGTACTGGGACGAGGGAAAGTGGGTGGAGTTTTAAGGTACAACTGGGGGGTGCAATTTACTGCTAGTACTAGGACGAGGAAGAGTAGGTGCTTTCTTAATGTACAATTGGGGGCACAGATTAGTTCTAGTACCAGGACAAGAAGAGTGGGTGTAGGCTTATAGTACAATTGGAGTGTGCAGTTTAGAGCTAGTACTGGGGTGACTGATAGTGGTTGGAGGCTTAAGGTACAACATGCGTGTGCAATTTAGTGCTAATACTGGGACTGGCAGAGAAGGTGCTGTTTTAAGGTACAATTGGGGACGCAGTTTAGTGCAAGTACTAGGACGAGGAAGAGTGGGTGCTGTCTTAATGTACAATTGGGGTGTGCAGTTTAGTACTAGTACTAGGACGGGGAGAGTGGGTGCTGTCTTAAGGTACAATTGGGGATCCAGTTTAGTGCTCGTACTGGGACGGGGAAAGTGGGTGCTGTCATAAGATACAATTGGGCTGTGTCGTTTAGTGCTAGTACTGGGATGAGGGAGAGAGGGTGGAGGCATCAGGTAGGATTAGCATGGGCAGTTTAGTGCTTGTACTGGACAGGAAAAGTGGATGCTGTCCTAAGGTACAATTTGAGACACAGTTTAGTGTGCGTACTGGGACGGGAAGAGGGGGTGCTGTCTTAATGTATAATAAGGGTGCACCGTTTAGTGCTTGTAATGAGTCGGGGAAGAGTGGGTGTGGGCTTAAAACCTAATTGGGCGGCACAGTTTAGTGATAGCACTGGGACGAGGAAGAGTGGGTGTTGCGTTAAGATGTAATTGGGGGCACAGATTGGTGCAGGTACTGGGACGAGGAATGATGGGTGTAGGCTTAACGTAGATTTCGGGGGTGCAGATTGATGGAGGTACTGGGATAGGAAGAGTGCATGTGGGCTCCATGGAGATTTGGGGGGTTCATTGTCAGGATAAGTGTTGATGGTATGAGTACTGTGATGAAGAATATTCGGAGTGGAAGTACTGATAATTAGCTGTAAGTAATCGTAGATTACTTCTTTCACATTTGCGTTCCCAATGTCACGGATCACATTGCCGTGCGATGTCCGTCGACAGGGACTCTTCGTTTTGTGCTGGGGGCATGTTGTGGGCGTGCGGGGCGCTAATACTTTTTCTTTGCCCTTCAGCTTTCTGCGCAGATTTCATTCTGTGAATCGGCTCAGCACACCATACTTTCAGGCCACACAAAGTTTGTGCTCACGCTTACTACTTTGCACAGAGATTGCGCTTTTTCTGTCAATTAGGCCGCAGGCATGGCCTTATTCATGAATTTCATGGATAAGGCCAACTCAGTGGAAATCGTTTTTCTTGACAACCCCAACGTACGTGTATAACGCAGTTGTTCCCATGTGCCAAAGAGTGTGCTGGTACAACATATGTGGTATAAGAAGAGTCCTGGCTCCTCTAAAGGTTAGCCCGTCTCGGTTGCATAAGGATTTAATGGCACGACTCTCTGGAGCTTTTCATGTCAGCCCTCCCCCAATAAAGCTGCAAACGCAGCTGGAGCGTGACCAAATCAGTGCTGTCCTTTTTCTCACTGTGCCATTTTATTGGGAAAATAATCCGCGCTCCAGCGTATCACAGAGGATACCATCCGGCATAGCAGTGGATATTGTAAACCACAATAATAGCCGAACGTGTCTGATTTATATCAGTCATACTCCTTCCAAAATGTGACTGTTGAATGAACCAGGCCTCTCTTTGCCAATCCTAATATTAAAAATGAAACAGAGAGGCGCACATCAAAGCATCTTCTAACATCTGGAAGAAAATGTTATTTTTGTGTGCAGTGACTGCAAATCCAATCTAAAATGAAATACCACTATTTCCAAAACAAAAGGGCATCATTTCAAAGAGACCGGATTCCAAATGAAAATAGCTCCACCAGACAGAAGGACCTTTCCCAGTTCTGTTGAGTGAAGTGGAGCAATGTCCTATAACACGTCCTTCAAAGACCTTCTGTTCAGTAGAAATATCAAATAAATTAAAAATCCTGGATAATCTATAACTATGCTAGGAAGGAAAACGGGAAGCAAACTACTGATGCAAAATGACTGAAAAGGTTAGAAAGAACTCTGGTTATAATAATCATGTTTATGAAATAGTTTAATGATTGTAAATGTGTGAAAGGTTGGCAACTAACTATAACACAATAAAAATAAATAATTTTGAAACGTTCAGTTTTGAAATGTACAGTAGCAATTTCGGCAGAAATCTCCCTTTACAGGCAATGCTACTGAATTGGTTGTGGAGTCCTAGGATGATGAAAGACAAGGTTACCTCGGCCAGTATTCGAACCTGCTAGCAGACAGGACTTAACACAATAACCTACAATCTCTTACCTGCTACCACTTTGTGTACTGTTTGCTCGAAGCACAAGTAATACTTTTTGCTAGTGCTGGCACCAATTTAATTTTGAATTGATGAAGTTAAATTGGTTACAAAAATTACAGATCGTCAATTCACAAAGGTCTTATTGGATATGCCTCTTAAGTTTGGTGCCAACTTGCAATCGTTCCCAGTTCCATCTGGCAGACATTTAAAATGTTGATGCATACTTGTTAGGTAGAAATATTACAGCACTCATTTCATAATACAATATGTGAGAAGCACATGACATGCTCCAAAAGATGCCAGGTCAACAACAGTAGACAAGTTAATGTTGAAACACAATTTTAAGCAGGCTGTGTCAATGACAATCACAAGGTACTTCCTAGACATTGTTTCTCTAAAACACATTTGAGGGCAGTTTCTATCGAAAACATTTCATGAGACCTTCACTTTCATGAGTCAACTACACATACCGAATTACCACTTGAAAACACATTTTCATTCTGCTTATGTCCAAAGACAATCATGAGATCTGTATCTAGAATACATGTCAGCAATAACATCCTTTCATGCTACTTATTGTGGGATGTTTTTACCCATGCATCCAAGCCCTACCATAAAACTGTGCAGTACTGGCATGGAAAACATCGTGATGGCCAGAACTCCCCAGAGAGTGCACAGAGAAAACATGAAGAATAGGCTGCCACCCATTTTTGCCTATGTTGTGAGCACAGGAGGGCACTGCCTAAAACCACCATTGGGCTACACACACAGTAGCCTGAAACCATTGGGAATGGCAATGCTGATTGCCAAAAAGCAACTCAGAACTGTGGGGAATTAATTTTCTTAATCCCAAAAATGGTTGCATTACCAGTACTCACCACTATCAGAAAGCCGGCGTTTTAAAACCACCAGACTTTTGTGTAAAACTGAACAAATGAAACAAAACCAGACCAAGGAAAGACTTGCTAAGAGGTGGATACAATGTAAAACTATATTCTGAAATGACTTGAAGGAAGTAATTGTTTAATGTATAGGTAAAAATTGTCAGTTTGTTTTGAATGTAGAAAACTGGGAACAAAAAGTGACATTTAGCTGAAACCTGGCTTAATGAAACTGAATTCTGCCTGACAACTACCCCCGACAGGAGTTGAAACTGGATCAACAGCCACTCTTCCCAGGCCTAGCTGCATCCTGCCGCCCCTTGCCAAAAGGAGTTGACATCTCTCTGATTAGATTAGGGGTGGAGCACCTGGGAACTGGAAGGGACCGAACAATGCAACTTCCTTGACTCAGGCAAATGTTACATTGGGGGCGCCGTAAACTAGCTTCCTCTTGGGAGAAACTGGGGGGCAGCTGTGCCTCTGTGAACAAGCTGGCTTGGGGGAAGTGGATAAACCAGTTATTCCACCATGTGATGTGGGAAGCCACACCCCTTTTTGACCAGGGCATAATTTTAAAAAAAGATGGATAATTCATAGTCAGAATTATATAAGTAATACCATTATTCTTGTGATTTTTCGGTGCACATTTTAAGAGGCGTTAGGACCTTGTGGTGTATTCTGGGGGGTTGCTAGCGGAAAATAGGGTCTTACTCCAAATGTCTGCATGTTAAAAATCCAACACTTCATCAATTAATGTCCATACTCCTTGCGCACATGTGTGTAATTTTGGGTAAATGTCCGATATTGCAAAACCAGTTAAAAGCGCAAAATGTTGTCATTTTTTAATGCAAGCCCCCAGGAAGATCAGAGGCGGACAAGCATGGACCATAAGGAATATATAATGTGTACATGTACTTCAACAAATTGTGTATCTGGGAAAGATGTATTTGAATCAAATATAGATTTGTGGGCAAATTCACCAGGGGAGGATCCTCTGACCCATAAACAGACCGCATCATGATGACAATCCATTTCCTTCCCCCAATCATGGGAGAGGGGAGAATTGGGCCAATGACAAGTAGAGAGGGGCAGGCTTAGCCAGGCCCAGACACACACCCATTTTCAAAACACATAAAAAGAGACTGCTGGGACAGGTAGAGACATTCAATTCCATTTGCTGCAGAGCATGCTGACCGACGACTTCACATCCAGAGATCCAGACTTCAAATCCATCAATCTCCAGAACCTGTAGCAGAAATTAACTCCAGAATTTGTAGCAGAGAGGCCTGAATCCACCAGCTGAATCCTCTTCAGCAGGCCTCAAAACTAACCAAACTATTCAACAGCCGGGCGAGCTGTTTGAATTTTTGCCGAGAATTTTTGCAAGAACCTGTAGCAGTACCCAGAAAGCAGTGTTACATCCAGAATCCAGAGAGGCTAGACCAGCAGAGCAGAGCTGACCCAGATCGCCGTGAGCAGAACCGGTGCCTGATTGACCCGCCGAGCAGACAGAACCGCAGCCGGACATGTTGACCAGATCCATGACGAGGCCTAGTTCAAATTTATATTGTGGTACCTAGCAGAACTGTGCAGAACCAATCTCTTAGTTAAAATAATCTAATCCAAACTATTTTAACCTAAGTAGAACTGCCTCCTAGAAATCGTGTCATCTGTCATTTTTAAAGCTGCACAACTGTCACCTGTCAATTCTGCAGCTGCAAGCTGTCACCTGTCATTTTGAGTTTACTTTAAATCCGAAAAACTACCTTTATTTAATCGTCAGTATCTCTGGAACCGTTTGGGCTAGGAACGAAATTTAACTTTCATCTGAAAGCTTAGAATCTAGGCTTTCCAAGGAACTGACTTCCTACTCCCTATACTTTTCCCATAATCGCAAGACACGCACTCGCGGAATTTACCGCGATTTGCGATTTGGCCCGATTTCTTCATCTGTAGAAATCAGCAGCTTTTTGCTTCTCTTTGCTAAAATTCGTTTGCAATCTGCTGATCATTCATAGAGTATTGTCAAAGTGAGCCTGAACTAATATAAAGTAGCCATCACCTACCCTGAACCTCTAGAGGGAATTAAAAGCAATGTTAGCACCTTTTCATTTCTTTGCAAACCACATTAAAGTAATTCCCCTGTGTTTAAAACTCATCCCTGTTTTCCCTAAGCTTGCTGGGAGAACTGGAACTGTGTATTGCAATATAAAGTGTGATTTGTTGGGATTCTTGAAGACTGTGTGCTCTCCTTCCATTTCTGGTATTGCATAGGGGGGGAGTGAATTGTCAAAAGAAAATGTGATCATATTACCTTTTGCTAAAATCATAACAAGTTATTTCTGTACTGCATTTTATTCCACCTTGCGTTTCCTTGAACCATATAAAGCATTCTTTCCCACCTTGTTCTTCTGTTCCTATTCATAGTTACCTCTTGCTGATTACTGCTCATATTCACAAGTGTAATATCCATTATCAATTTATTTATAGAAGTATGATATATATATTGTTTACATTTTCAAATAAACCTTTTAATTTGCAAAACAAACCTACTTCTTGGCTCAGTGGGGTCAGGGGGGATTCTAAGAGGGGGGTGTTATACAAGGGTTGTACTGAACTGGATATAAAAATACATCAATAAAGGTTTTCCTCAGCATCCCAGACTAGGCAATGACTTAGCTGTAGTGTTGATTGAATATCGCTTACATTATGCACAAAGAAAAGCATGATGTGTGTGTACAAAATATATGCAAACATTGTCACTGTAAAAGATATGTTCATGCTGCTGGTGCAAAAATAAAATCATGCATGTTGTTTAAAAAATGCATGCCAGCATTGCTAGAGTGAGGCAAATGTTCATAATGTGTGTTGTCCCAGTTCTGCTCCATGTCGCCTTCCATGCCCTAGCTATGGCCCGTATCATTGCCCCAGTCATACTCACGTACCTCTCACTGCCATAGTTGTGACCCAGAATGACTCTAATTGATCAAGTTCTGTCCCAGTAACTAGTGAAGTCTTTTTGGCCCAAAGGTTCACATGCCCTAGCCCGCCACCTTGGGAGGAGTCCCAACAAAGCTACCAGATGCAATGTATTCATTTATTTTAAATATAGACAATACGTGTCGTGACATTGTCCAGTGCGATGATATGAGCCTTCTGCCTGGCTGTTGCTGACTAGTATGTTCTGATTCGACCAATTAATCCAGTTATTCATTATGTGTTCTCTGTAGTACATACAGCTTGTGTGCTAACACTAGCATGCATTGGGTTCTCTGAGGAATATATTGATAATGTACAACAAAGTTGAAATTCATTTTGGGAAATTTGCGTGCCGTGATAATTCATAAAATAGATCAGTGCATGATGCATGTGTCGTAGACATCTATGTTCATATGCCAGATCACAGTACCAAAGAAACACATTCTTTCCTATCTCAGAGGTTTTTGAGCATCTATATTTGGTGATGGTAACAACTACTTTATCACAAAACAATATACCTTCATCAGATAACGCACGTTACGAAAACTAACTTAGCGCCTGATTCATGGAACTTTTAGTGCGGTGCAAAGTGACTTTGCACTGCCAACAAACCGTGGGTTTTGCACCATGAGACTCTGGGTTCCTCATTTCAGTTGTATTGATTTGCAAAGCAAAAATGCAAATGGTTTTAAACAAAACCAAGCAAAACATTTCATGAATTTTCTTGTACTAATCAGTTACCCGTACCACAATATTCATTACAATGCAATTCTCGATTAGTAATTATAGACAAATTAGATAATTTGCACGCTCATCTGCCCGTATGAAAATTTGGGAAGCATTACCATAAATGCAGTTCAATAAAATAGTTTAAACTAACAGGTAATCACTAAAAGGGCTTACATTGAATTTTGCACAACAATAAACACATCAATCATAATTTCAGCATACTGTATTAGGATTGGTGAGGTTTATTATTGCTGTCTCAATGCCGCCCCATTATCAGTCCCAGTTCAAAGATTTAATAAAAGGTTGCTCTCATAGTGCAAGTTCCGCACCAATGTGGGATGCACTGACGAAGAGCCTAATTAACGGCCTGATTCATGGAAATGTGTGCATTGATCCCGCAAAGGCCCTATGCTAAGAATGGCTTTGCTTGTCGCTGCATGCATAAGATTTTATGCACGCTCTGCATATTCATGGTATGTTTCCCACAAAGTAACCCCATCCGCAAGATGCAGTCGGAACGCACCTGACATGCCCCCACGCAAAGCAAGTCCAGCCACATAAACCTACCTTGGCAGGTTCCGCTGCCGCAACCTCAATCATCCCGCTAATACTGCTTAGGGTCCCCCGCAACCAAGCCAGCACCCCAGCGACACCACGTGGAGTCCCCCGTAACTGTTAACTGCAGCCTGGCGGCATGTGTACCATTTTCTGTAACTCAGGTAATTCTCTGGGTAATCTGCATGCAAACAACCATAAACCGCGGCTTCCCCCCCTACTCTTGTATACGGACACCCCTAAATGTGAACATAACCCCAACTGCATGCACGCACCCCTATATTTGCGGTCAGACCTTATCTTTGCAAGGTTATTCCTTTGCAATTGGTGGCTTACGCCTGCTTTCATATGGAGTTGTGATATGGGGCTTTTTGTGCTGATTCCCCAAATTTGATGTTGTGCGGTCAGAAGCATGAACACTCTTGAGCTGGGAGTGCGATTTTCTCACGCAGGCCGTCCCTAGACCCGCCCGCGTAATGTCTAGTTCTTCCTCATTCTGCTTGGAGAATGGGGAATATGCATGTTCCACCCCCTATTTAGATCTTATTGCAGTCTCCACCCACAGCTGTGTGTTGTCACCGCAAGATCCGGAAAAGTTCTAAAAGTCGATTCCATGAATCAACGGGGGTGGGGGAGGGAGTTTGCGTGAAGAATGGCTTGTAAAGTCCATATTTACAATAGAAAAATATCCATGAATCTGGCCCTAAACATTTAATGATTACTCTAGATTCATGCAGACACTCCAGTTATTCCACATTTTGAAGTCTGGTGGTATTTCGTTGGGGATTGCATATTACTGCATGTGGTAATCTCGCAGGTGGTAGTGGTACTGTGTGAAGGACATGTTCTCCACAAAAAATACAGCGTTTTTTTCAATTTTGAAGCCTTGAGCTGATGATGCAGTAAATGTGCCAGTAACTACATTAATATCAGATTGTCTTACTTCAGCTCAAAACACTTTAATGAGGGCATAGATTCTAAATAAAGTATTACAGCCTTAGTACAACTGAACATCAATGTTTCTGCTAAGTCGCAGTTCAGACCCAACAGCAAACATGTTCCTCTGACTGCCAATGTTCTGCTCCAAACACCCTCTAAGAGCGCAATTCTGCCTCTCTGACTTTTTTTAATTAACACATTCTGGCAGAATGTTGAATTTTGTTTCTTGTTTCTGTTAACCACCATGGCCTCTACTATCAAAAAAATAACCTATTGCTGTTGTCCATGCCCAAGTTCAGTCGCACGTTGCTTTCAATGACACAAAACATCTATATTTCCCCCTGCACAAAAGCACGTATATTCAAACAAATGTTCACACACGTATGCACAAGAACTTATTTTTTTACAAGCATTGGCAACAAACAATTTGGGTTTTTGTGTAGGCATGGGAAAGGAAATTGCAAGGGGCTGCGGTAGTGGAATTAACTGGCTATTAATGGTAGCAGATGCAAAATGGTGTGAGCACCTGGGCATCTAATAGCAGTGGCTGGCAAAAGAAGGACAAGTGTAGAGCGTATACATTGAGTGGCTGAAGGCAGACCTGGTTAAGACATTGTTATTACACCAGTGGTGCGTTTATACCTCCAGTTAAGCCATTAACTCTCAGAAGACTGCTTTGAGAAAACACTGGGAGCTACTTCGAGGGCAAAAGTATGATGCAAGGGATGGTTAAGGCAAGCTCAAGAGTTCCCATGAAAAGGTGTTTTGGGCAGGAACTGGGTGGCAATGGTGATAGGGGTTGGCATGGGCATAAGCAGTCAATGGAAGAGAAAATAGCCAAACAGAACATATAAGCTTTGTGTCCCTCCTCATATGCCCTTTCTCCCCATCTGTACTGCATCGCAACAGTTTTGGCTTATATGTGGCGCTAAAGAGCACAGGCAATGGCAGGACGGCAGGCACTCCCAACACAGTGCAGGTGGGCAGCAGGCACATGCACAGGACTTGCAGCAGCAGATGGCAATGTGAGACCAGGACCACCTAACCCACCCACACTTGCCTCAGGGTTAACATGTCAGCACCATCTTCCTCAGGCCAGAGTGGAAACCTCCACGGAAGTTGACATACTGGTGAAGAAGGTCCTGGAGAACTATGAAGTCCTCTTAGACCCAGTGACGCAATGCGACAAGGAAGGACGTCGACAGATCTGGGAGGAGATAACGCCTACATTTAACAGTGACATAGAGACTGTATTGACAGTTCAAGATACTGCACAGGCTAAATAATAACCCATGATTATATATTAAATAAATGTAATGATTCACGCAAAAATTTTCAAAATAACTGTAATCTAGAATTGAAGTGTGTTTTTTGCTTTAATTGTTCTCCTATCAACGGATAGAATCTCTAACCAACATGTCAGAACAATAGTGGCCTAATAAGTGTGAAATCTCAACTCGTCTCACCAGCCCGGGATTAGTGGATTTTAACGTTTGCAAATTGGTCGCTGTAGTCTCTCTATTGGATAAGGAAGAGTATTAGAGTTTAAATAAGTGGCAACACTGGAACGCTTAACTGTTTTAACAGTGCATCTGCTGTTCTTGGAACAACCATGAAAAAGCGTGTGTTTAATATACACAGACAGAATGATTTAGTAAATCACACATACATCTGTAATGATGTGGAAAGGATAAGCATTCTTAAATGATCATTTAATGATGTCATGTAAATATGTCCTGCAGCCTTGTTATCCGAGCTGGAGTTCATGTGGTGTGGCTCTGATGGAGTGCAGCTTTGATTTTGCATGGCCACTCATTACTCAAGCTTGGGTTTGCTGCTTCTGAACAGACATTGAACAACCAACTAAGCAATGGAAAAATAAGAGTGCAAGTGAAGGCAAGGACGGCATGGCTGAGCAGGAGGATGCACGTAACAGGCTGGACACAGTGCACACAAAATGATGTGTTCACAATTCTTATGTCCTTCAATTGGGATTCCTTTTCGAATTGTTTAAATAAATGATTTCAACAGGCCAGTGTTATTTTGAATTGACTTGCTGCATTCTATCTTTGTTGTTTGAATGCACTCGCATTGTACTTGTAAGATTATATATGTTCTGTAAGTGTTATTCCTTAAGTATTAGTCAATAAAGGTATTCCTCTTGAGAGCTACAGATTGCTCTTTTTGGTGCCCAAAACACCCATCTTATCAGCCTATCTCACCACGCGGATGGCACCAAATCGTCCACGATACATGGCTTAGGTAGGCACGTGAGATGCTGTGTATCATTGTCCAACTCTGCTTGAGATTGAGATTGAACTGGGGAATACGTGCCCAGAACCTAACCAAAAGCCACACCAATGGGAATGGAGCAGACGAAAGTGCTGGGTTATGGGCACATCACTGATGAACTACTGTTTATTTCAGATGTCTAACAAAGGCACCTGTTCAAGTTGATGATATGACGGTATGTGGACTGAACCATTTAATTCACTAGGTTTAAAACAAATATTAATAATAAAGGTGAACATTTGGGAAAAAACATTCCATATGAGCGTTGAGATAGTTAAGTGATCAGACATAGGTGAAATGAAGCTCTTTTATGTAAAACGTATTTTGGGAAGTGATCAGCTAAACACAATATTCCATCATGATTAGTTGAGGGCACACCCATATTTTTTCCCGTACAGGCTTCAACTGGAATTAGATTCAAGCTAAAGCTCAACATTGCTTGTAAAGATATGACAATTTAATGGCTCGACTCGGCCAAGATAAATGTCTATGATAACACTGAATTCTGGGCTACTGTTGTCTGAGGAAATGAGGCTATAGGGCCATCATTTACTGCCTGGGCCCATTCTATTGTAGAAAGAGTAGTGAGACAGATCTCCAAGCTTTGTGTACTTCCTCTAGAGTAGATATTTGCATCTTTCTTAATGCCCTTCTCTTGTTCTGAGCATTTTACCTGTTCAGCCTGCATGAAGCCATGTCCCTTTCCAAGACAGAGATACATATGCTCCTTGCAAGTGGTATGAGATCACTACACTATGGCTACACTATCGGACAGCTCCACACGCCCGGCAGCCTACTTGCCTTACAAGGATACTTGGTAATAGACGCTCCAGTATCTACTTCCCTACCGCGACAACTCCAGCAACCTTCGCTGGACCTCGTCAATTATAGCGAGAGATATCCCACCCTTACGGACCCACTGTTTCTCTGACAGTACTATGAACAGGCTGAATCTAATAACTTCAAGTTCACCGACGACATTACAAAGGCGTTCACACTGTTTGGTCAACAAGTGACCACGTCCTGATGACAGTTCGGACCCTTCCCCGCATCTGCTATCTTTTAGCTTTCGCCAAAGGCTACTAACACCCCGAACCAGAAACACCAACCAGTTTATGTGTTGACAACAATAGCATACTACTAATTGAAAGTAGTATATGAATTTGCACAAATATCTATGCTACTAACCCTCACTTCAATGTGGAGTGTAAATATTTGAATCTTTTTGTCGCCCGTTTGGGCATATATGTGCTTTTTAAGGTCCAATCTTGTGTAAATGGACCTACAGATTTTAGATGTGTGTCTAAACTTTTGATTAAATTGAATTGTTTCCTCAATTTCTCCAGCTATTTCTGTGACCACCTTCAGCTAGTATTTGTTAAACCTAGCCTGCTGCTCTTTATACCTACCGTTAATGTGTGGCTGAACAGTGGTAGCTGTTGACTCTTTCTGTTTCCCTAAAGATGCGTGATGTTTGGACAGAAGGTGGACATTTGATTGCCAGGCAGTGGGCAGATTGATTTCTCGGATTTTATGACCAAACCAGGAAGATCTATGACTTGGATTTCTTGCATAAACTCTCCCAGGATCTTAATTCCTTATGGCCATGCACCCTCACCAATCCACAATGATGAAGGATTATTGATGGAGCAGATGAAACCAGTGTCTGAATTTGGGACAAGAGACAGTCTTTAGAAGTCAGTCATAATTCTGATTGGTTATTTTATTTTATTTTATTGTTCATCTATAACACACTTAATACCAGCGAGTGGGTTCTAAGCACGGGATCGCAGTCACAATCGCTGGCCACCATTTTTCATGCATCCTCCCCAAGCCACAACTACAAATACCCTTTACTGGAAAACATGACACCAGTCCCGCAATTTGTGAAAATGGCTATTAGACCACTATGCAATGTGCTGGTTGGCTGATGTGGTGAAGGGGAGTGGGATACATTGATCTAAAGGCTCTAAATAAGTAAATAAACAGCCTTGTGACTCCAGGTTTTTATTAGTTTAGAGCTTTAGATCCATTGTAAGAGGAAAACAAACTGGTATCGACACAGGTCATGGAAGGCAAGCACACTTTCTAGAGCAGCGTGTACAGTACATATGCAGTGATTGGCCATGAGGACAGACATGGTCCAAAGTGCATTGGCTACACAGGAACTCTGTATAAATACTGCCTTACACAAAGGAACTGTCCTAATGAATATCTATCTGACTGAATGAAGCATATTTGCAAATTGAATTGAATTGAATCATAATTGAGTAAGAAAAATTGTTCAACTATTTATATAGACAAGCAGGTTTTCCAAGGTCAACCCTGGAACCTTTTTCATCTCAATCTAAATATTCTTAATTTGCCTGCTACTCTAGCCACTTTTACATCGTAAATGTATTGAATCTCTCTGCTGCCAATAATTTTGTGGATCACACCTCACTCATCCAAACCATTTCCTCCTTTGTCATCAAGAGCACCATATCTGCTTATCTTTTGAACTGCTCCCTTTCCAGCCCCTTGAACCTAAACATCTATGTTCCTAAGTTCCAGTGGCCATCCCACACGTGTTAGTCATGGGTGAATTCTTCTGCGTCCTCTACACATCCTCCCGTGGGAAACACATGTTATTGTTTGGCTTATGCTAGCAACTATTTGCGATGTCACAACATCTTCTTTTCCTTTCCATCCTTCATCCCTGACAATGTGAAGTGAATCACAGGCTGCCTATCTACCATCCATAACTGGGTGGCTCTATGGTGTCTCATTCTTAAGGCCTCCAAGATGGAAGGCATCTTTCTACCAGTCTCCATAGCAATTCCAATCTCCTATTCTCTTTTTACTTTTTCTCCTGCCATCTCAGGATCCACAAACTTGGCAGTCTGCCTGACAGCGAACTAAAAATGAACCAATTTATTGCTGCCACTGCTACTGTGTCTAGGATTGACCTTCTAAATATTGGGCAAATCCATTCAGATGTCCCTCGCCACTCTGATTCTATACCTTTCCACAGTGAACATGATTTCTGTTCTAGCCTACTCCTGAGCAATTCCTTCTACTCCAGTTTTCCACTCAATAAAGCATTTAATTGTAACACCTGTACTCAGTACAGTCTACAAAGTTCCTCTTCCACCTTCACTTACCAACACTACATCAAATGCATTTCAATACAAATCTCTCCCTCTACAAGTTTGTATGCCTTGTATTCAAATCTGTCCTTGGCCATCCCCTGGGTATCCGCCCTCATTTGCTCCTTCCCATTACTAGACCACATCTCTGCAATGCTCTGCATCTAGGGATCAAATGAATCCAATCCTTGACACCTTTCAAGAGCATGCTCCAGCACCTGTTTGGATAGCCTACGGAGGGTCATCATCAGTTGCGTGATTTCTGCAACCTCTGACTGCTGGACAATATACTGGATGAGTGCCTAGTTGTGTTTCAGAGTTTTGTATGCTTCCATTGTTAAAATTGATCTTATCACTATGTACCCATTCGCCAACTGTCTTGCTCTCCCACATACCATTATGTAACTATGTAAATGCAGCCTGCTCAAGGACGGGCTCTTTTATCAGTATTGTTGTTCTTTGTGAGGCGTTAGGGTTGATATGTTGGTCAACCTACGAAATTAATTAAAAAAAATAAACATGGAGGTCCTCATCAATAAACAAGTATTTGACAGTAGATACTTAGACGTGTCATTCATATTCATGAAGGGTGCATATGGATGAGGGGAACCAGCTAAGTCCTGAAATCCCCTTCAGTGATGTAATTCAAATATGCCCACAGTAAATCCAGCATACACAGTCACTGCTTGTATGGCGCTATGGAGTAGGAGTTCAAATTTAAAATATGTTCTTAGTTTGTTCAACTTTGCACAACCAATGGTCCTCTACCAAAGTTTATTTGAAGAAGCAATCGGACAAAAGCAGTATTTCACAGTGGTTGATTGAGTCCATAAATGCAAAATGTAATTATTTGACGGAATTGATCAATGTCAAATATGTCCCGAATTTGTTCTCTTCTTCAAGACAAATGGTTGTTTGGGACTCGTACTTTAGAAGAGCAACATTAACCAAAATATGTTGCTGTTTCCTCAGTTTTGCCACTATTAGTAAACCAATGACCAATGTTCCTTTTCAGGAAATAACAATAACCAAAAACAATATTTCACCATGATCAGTGAGTCTGTACAAAGAGATATTTTGTAGCGGCTCAGTGCGGCTAGCTGCTGATAATCTCACCACACATATACTACAGCAGTCTGCCCTTTCATAGCTCTTCCCAGTGCTTTTGTGGACTTGTAGTGCACCTGACATCAATTCAATATCAAAAATAATATCCCAACAATACGCTGCAGATGCAAATTTAAACATTGACCTGGAGATGCACCTACCACCAGTCACAGCTCTAAAGTGTGGTTTCTTCTTAGGTTTAGTCTCCAAATAGTCGCACATATTTCAATCAAGCAATGTGTTTTGACTGCAGCCCATTGCATAGTGGCAGTAGGTAAAGAATCAAACATTCATTATTTAACATGAAACAGTATACGTTTTACAATTGATGCTATTGTATTATTATTATTATTATTATTATTATTATTATTATTATTATTATTATTATTATTTTTTTTTAATTGCAGCCCATTATAGGACCTTTTTGACATAAAAGTGTATAAATAAAAGCACTGACCTAAGCAATAGAACCCGAGGAGGGGGGCATTACAGGTAGGGTAATGCTCCTGGGGTGATAGATGCCCGAGTGAAGCGAGTTCTGTAACATAGCCCAGGCAGCATTACCCGACCACTAATGCTCCCCCTTCAAGGATTCTATTGCTATTAGTACCGCGGCATATCGTACCAGGGTACTAAAAACATGTTTTCACAAGTTGAGAAACAGCATTGAAACTGCTTCTCAACTCGAGAAAAATAATGAGAAAAAAATGGCCTCAAGGAAGAAGGAACTGGATGTAGTCCCTTCTCCCTTTCCATGGCAGGCATTACAAATATATATTTTTTAAAACTAAACAAAAAAACTGGACACCAAGGTAGGGGGTGAAGGGACTACACATAAGCCCTTCTCACTTTCCGTGGCAACCATTAAAAACAATTTAAAAAGTAAACAGAAAAGAAAAAAAAAACAAGATGGCCTATGTGCAAGAGGGAGAAGGGGCTTTGTCGTGCTGGTAACGACCCTGCGTGGGCCAATGAGCTTTCTTGTTACAAGCTCACTGCCCCTCACTGGGTACTAATAAGAGTTTTAAAACTAGCTCCCACTATACAAATGATGTGCATAAGAGGCTCATATTACATGGCCTGCGGTAGCGGCATATAGTTATCGTTAAGTTGCTAAACCTATAGGAAGAGCACTTATTGGGTTTGGTTCAGGTGGGGGAAAGTTATAGGGGGGTCCCAAAATGTCTTTTTTCCCATAGACTGAATGGAGAATACATTTCTGTGGCACCTAAAGCCCAAACCGATGGACGGATTTTCACCAAATTTGCAGCAGGAGCGGCGGTTTGGACGCGAAAGCGTGCTTTTGTAAATTTGGTGAAAATCCATCCTGTAGTTTTCTTTAAAACGACCAAAAACTAGGTCTAAAAAAAATAGTGATATCTATGTCCACTCCGCAGACACACTTCCCTGTTCGCTCCGCGGACAGGACACCAATTGAATAATCGGCTTGCGTGTTGTCTGATTGGCTGGGATGAGGCGTGAGCTGCGTCACATTGTTTCGATGCACCTGCCAAATTAAATCAGCAGACAGCGCGTAGTGGAAGTGAACATAACTCTAATTTTGGGGAGTGTGTTGGTGTGGATAAGTGCTTGGAGAGGGTGGGGGAATACGAGATGGTTCAAATGCTGTATTTGTTTAGGTGGGAGAAGTCTGTGATGTGTTTGTGGTGTCCACGGTCACCGATGTTGTCCGCTGACATACTAAACACTGGGCACACCACTGGCTATTTTAGTTTAGTATGATGTTGGTTTTGGGTCGTTAGAAGAGCATTGGGTGTGGAGGTTATGTATTGAAGAGTTTGTACGTTGGTTGTAATTATTTTTTAGAATGTTAATTGAAGTGGATAGGTTTTGAGGTGGATGTATTATGTTTTTGGGTTGTGGTCATTTGGTAGGTGTTTGTTTCGATGGGTGTGTTATGCTGTGGTGGTTGTGGCCATGGCCTAGAGTCTTAGGTATGTGGCCAAAGTGCCGTAGGCCTTTGGCCATGCACCCAACACTCTAGGCCCTGGCTACAACCACCGCAGCAAAACACACCCATGTTACCAAAGATTTTGACTGTGGTATGTGGGCTGCTTAGGGGATATGTTTTCAAAAAGGTGTGTACTGATTGGTAGTAGTGTAATAATGTTTATAGGATAGTGAGATGATGTGTGTTAGTTTGTTTGTTGGATTGTGTTCAGAATGTTGGTATTAAAGACTCTAGGCATTTTGGGTTGTATTTATTGGTGAGGTGTTCGATTGCATGGCTGTGTTATGTTGCAGTGTTTGTGAGTTTAATTATTATATACTTACCGTTTCCTTTGTTGAGGCTGTATGAAGAGTTTTGGCCAGGCCATACAGTCAAGATTGTAGTGTTTGGCAACAAGCGCTGCAGCATATTATTCCCATGGAAGCACATATTTTGGATTGTGGTTTATGGTCAGCTGTTTGCTTGAATGGGTGTGTGATGCTGTGGTGTTTGTGAGTCCAATCATTACATACTTACTGTTTGACTTTTGTGGTTGGATGCAGTGGGTATTTGGAGCCATCATTTTATTTTCAATCATTGTGATAAAAGAAAAAATCATATGTTAGTGTAGGTATTTTATAATAAGTATTGCATTGCATTGTAGACATTTCTGTATTTTGTCGACCCTCATAGTTAGTACTTTAGAAGTACTATAGTTCAAACCAGTGTACTGTGCAATGTGCTTAGTTCCTGTGTTTGTTGATTATGTAATTGGGTCTGTGGAAAAAAAAATCCATGCTGGAAAAAAAAAAAACGTCTACGTTGTGGTACAATATATTTCTTTCACTGAGTTCAGTAGGAGGAATTGAATATGTGTATGGTTTTTGATTTGGAAGTGGATGTAGTATTGTTGCACTTAGATAGCAGTTGGTGTATTCTATTTGTTTATTTCTTTTTCCATTTTAGAGGTATTCATCTATCTGTTGGCTAGTTGCAGATTTTTGGGGCAGTTAGATACCAGTTGGCATATTCTAACTGTTTATTTCTTGTTTCAATTTAATGATATTCATTTATCTGTGTGCATGTTGCAGAATCTTGGGGCAGTTAGATACATGTTGGTGTATTCTAACTTACATAGTTTTGAAGTTCAAGTTTTGTTTATGTTCATACACAGATTAGCTATTACATTTTGGTTTTAAGAATATTAAGTAAGCATTTACAAGATTTGCTGGTAATCTCTGTTTTAGAGTAATGTTAGTATCATTACATTCGAACCATCCAGAATTCTATTTTATATATGCAGTGTAGTGACCTGCATTGGTTGTGGCTCGTGCGTGGTGATTATACCTATTGTTGGGAAGGTTTTCTTACCAAGTGATACTTGACCATGTGTGAATCCAGTTAGGTTGCCGTTGTTTTTGGTACCATCTGCATTATAACGTAAAAGCATTACTATTACGTATTTACTATGTGTCTGTATTTGTAAGGTGGAACGATTATCAGAATTGCAGGTAGTACATAATCTGCCATGGTTTGCATTTTGTACAAGTTGCTGAAACAGAATTAATTCACAGTTAGGTATGGATACGTACACAAAGCATTCATTAGGAACTTCTTCTTGTACTACATGCCTGCAAAGAGTGCATGTATGTTTCCACATATATGAAATCTGGAAGATTTCTTTTATAGGTATGTTTTTTGTTTTCTAGTACTTGTAGTGAGTACATTAGAACTTATTGTGGATCTTCTTTCGAGTTTATAATGAATTTGACCATTCCAGCCAATTCCTGCCTTATTCAAGTAAATCTGTAAGTGTTGTCAGGATTGTTGGTTGCATTTCTATGAAGGACTAACATTTGCAAACAGAATTGGTCTGTACCGTGTAAGTAAATGTTGTCAATAATTGCTGGCAATTGGAATAGAATATTTATTTCTACATTTGCGTAGCAATTTACACCAGTTGTATTTGAAAATTTGAATGGACCTGACAGTTCTGTGTCCAGGTCATTTGTTCGGAGTGTGCGTTGCTTCTTTGAAGAGGTAGTTGAGTTAATTTGAGCAGTAGATTCTTCTTTGGTTGTGGTCCTTGATGAAGTATTAGCTTCTTTTACTTTCTTTGGAGGAATTGCTGTGAGATCTTGCATAGTTTGAGTGTGAAGTAGTTTTCTTTTACAACGTTTTGCTTTTTGCGGAACAGGGTAGGTTTTTAGATGGGGGTTGTAGAGTGAACGCAGTATATTGTATTCTAGAATGCAAGAAATATCAGCATTTACTTTACTTGCATCAAAGTTGATTAGAAATAGTCCGTCAAGTGCACGTAAGCGTGATAGTGCTACATAGCTCATGCCTTCTTTAAAGACTGTGCTACCAATATCTATCAATTGTTTATCTAGGGTAAGACCTTGTGATTTGTGAATGGTGACTGCGTATGCTAGAGTTAGAGAAAATTGTGCTCTATGTACATACATGCAGGGGCGCCTCCAAAGGGTGGCCAAGGGGGGCCACGGCCACCCTTATAGAAAGGCTGGCCCCCCTATTGGCCACCCCCGTGAAAAAGCAACAAAAATATTTTTTTTTCACACTGAACTGTGCATGGACATGCCCAGTTCAGTGCGAAAAAAAGGATTTATTTTTTCCTTTTTTGCTGTGTCCCACAGCCTTTGATGGTCTGGGGCAAGAGAATGAATTAAGGCATAAAAAATGTATGCCAAGAACATATAGCCTGCAGGGCGGGAGTCGTTGCAATGTGTGTCCCACTGTATTCAATGCGTGTGTGTGGCCCATATGTTGGGCAGTGCCGAGTGGCTCCAGGTTGCCTCTGTCTGTTTCTTTGGGGTTGGCAGACGTCACACCCATGTAGCAGCGTGCAGGCACCATGTCCAGAGCAGCAGACCACACAATAGATATTTTGACCAGCTCCCAGAGACACAGCAGTTACCCTGCACCCATCTATGTCTGCGGTGCTGGTGCACACACAGTCAGCGCCCCCACCGTCACTTCTGTTTTCTCGGCTACAACAGAGCCTATCCTGTGAGTGGCTCAATCAGCTCCTTCTGTTTTGCCTTTTGGCTCTGGTGAGAAATGTTGCACTTTATTTCCCTTCCTTGCTTAAGCTGAAGCCTAAATTGAATTACCTCAAGGCTGCCAAGCTCAAATTACAGGCGGTCCTGCAAGCGGCTAAGCAGGGGAGAGACAGCACTCCTGTGTATGGATGTAGGGGCGGTGGGACGCGTCCTCTAATTAGCCGGCTCCAGGTGCCGGTGGCTTGCCTGGGCAGGTCCCCAAATGTGAGCCCAGGGGAGTGAGCCAGAAGTGTGCGTTCCCCTATCCGCAGAGTGGTGCATTTCTTTGCACGCACCTAAGAAAGACGGCCCGGCAGACAGCAGCAGCAGGGGCCATGCAGGAACCGATGCAAGTAGCCCACAGCCAGCCTCACCTCCACACTACGGATCTCATCATTTTAAGGGGAGCCTATAAGCCACACTGCTGGCAAGCTAGCAGAGGTGCATTCCCATGACCTTGCTACCCAGGGCCAGGCCAGTTATACAGCTGCATTTCACTGCAGATATATCCCAGAGCCATTAAAATTAAAGCAAGCCATCTTAAATGTAACGCCACCATTCACTGGCAATGCATGGAGTCAAAGCGCCAGTGGAAAGGCAATCGCATTTCTTCAAGCCCAAAGTGAAACAGGAACATCATTAGAGAGCTGTGGAAGGGAATCCACTGCATTATGGAAATTATAATGTATTATGTATTTATAGTGGACCCCTTACTGCAACAGTAGTCTCACCTAGCCGAGGCTCCTCCCGCGCTGGTGTATTGTGCCCACACGGCAGAGAAGCAGGTTATCACAAGTGCGGGTCAGGGAGGTAAAGAGAAACTCATGTGGTCTGCCCAAGGCTGTCAGTGGTACTGCATGCAAAGGAGACCTGGGCTGCAACGCTGAGAGATGATTCCACCAGGCAGGCAAGAAGCAAGCACTTCAGAGCTGAGAGGTAAGCAGAGTGTGTCTGGAGATACAGTCTGAAGAACAAGAGTATTCCTAAGAAAGTCTAACTTTTAAATTGCCTGGGTTTTTTATGCACACTGATAGGTGGTGACTAGGTTGTGTTCTCAGTGAAACAGAAAATAATAAAGGAAAGATGTGTTGCTCAAATTTACAAGTAACATTCTTAAAACTAAATTGGGGATGACAGAAGAACTGCCATTTCAGAAACTGAAAATAAGCCTTTTGGTAGACCCTCATTTTACCATCAACCTGTCTTCCCAAAGATTCCTTTGTGGAGACCAATGCGTAAAATGTACTGGGTGTATTCCCATCATAAATGCAGTCCAAAGACAAGATACATCCAGTATTCTATTTCTACATAAGTCAAACCCTGCTGAGTGCACCATATTTGATAGGCATGTTGGCAATTAAAAACTTGTGAGTGAGGATTTAGAGGATTCTCTGGCTATGATATGATATATGATATTTCAGCTGTATCGCGCTCATACACAAGTGTTTCCGAGCGCGACAAGGCAAGGGAGGGGAACAAGGGAAGACAAAACAACGATCTTACTAGGCCCACTGACACTGAGTACGCGCAAGTGCAGGGTGGAGCGTAGGGGGGGAGTGCAAGGGAGATGGGAAAAGTGGAAAGGGCTGAGCAAGGGGTACAACAATACAAAAGGTAGTGCAGCCAGCAAGGTGGCAGGTGCAGGTGGTAGGCGGGTTCTCAGTAAATGTTTGGTCCCTTACAATCAATGTGCTCCTTTAATTTAAAACTGTATATTTGACTTTTCAAGTCAAAGTTGAACAACTATTCTATTTGAAGAACAATAAATTGCCCAACATGCATATACACATCACATATTCCTTACATAGCACAAGCAGGATTGTGAAACTCAAAATGTGAACCGTACTGGTATTAGTGTAAGCGCATCTGGTACATTAATTAGTTAACAGTTAAATAATCAATGGAATTATATCAGTATGCAATTTCTTAACTCTCATATATACATAGTTTTCAACTGGACTATATGCTGCATCGGCATAATAGATTTCCTGAAATTCAGTTATGTGTTTGTTTTGGTGTGCCACCCCAAGATTTCCTTTGGCCTCATCAGGCCACCCCTATAAAACATTTCTGTGGGCGCCACTGCATACATGTCTTTGAAAAGAAGGAAGCCGGCTGTTGAGCATCCTATCCTTTTAACTTTGGATAGTTGGTCAAAGCGAATATTGACAAATTGAATGTTGTTGTCACGTGGATATGTTTGAAAGCCAACAACTGTACCAAGTGCTCCATTAACTAGTCCTTGGTCCACGTCAAGGTTACGTTTAAGCATTACTCTACAGTTTAAAGATAATTCTAATATTTTCTCCAAACCAGCTGTTTTAGAGATAGAATTTTCCATGGTGTTTAGCCTTGCTGACACATGGGTAGTGTCATACTATGTACGTCCAGTTTGTCTGTGGAGCCAATTTGAACAAATGTTTGCATTTCTTTTTTTTACATTGTTTCATTACATTTTGAACAGCTTGCAAGAGTTGGCATCAAGGACATACAATTGATATTTTTGTGTGCTAATTGTTCCATGACATCAGTAGCACATGAGTTATGGCCATAGAGTGCATGGATGCGCCTGGTTTTTTAATATAGATTGTGCTTCTTGAGATAGTCCACCAACTCTAATACATTTTAAAATGTTGGCATATGTGAGGTCTGCAGACTGACGCATATTTTCGGTTAATTCTCTGTATTGGAAATGTTGCCAAAGGTTGACATTTCCGATGCTGCCAAGAGTTTTACGGCATAGTTTGTGCCCTAAGGTTTTTAAAATAGGTTCACCTTTCACTGGTGTTAATTGAAGAAGATCTCCGAAAACAATAATGTGTTTTGCTCTGAAGAGCTCTTCGTAGTCTGTTTTGAGGACCTCTTGTAATCTGAGGTGATTCAAAGCCAACATTAGGTTGGAGACCATGCTCACCTCATCTATTAGCAGCATTTTCATTTGTTTGAAAACTCTGCATAGTTCCATTGCAGCTTCTGTAGAAAGTTTGTAATAGTCAAATTTGTTTTGGTGTTGTACTGAAAGGAGTAGTAATCGGTGTAAAGTGACACTGCCTATGTTCTAGGCAGCTAAACCCGTGGGGGCAGTTACAACAGCTGACAGATTGTTGTTTGTCAATTGTTGGAGGAACTTGCTGATGATTTTGATTAAGAATGTTTTACCTGAACCAGCTTGACCACTCACGTATAGCAGTATAGGTTTGTAGTCTTGGAAGGTAGTTTTTATTTTCATGTTGCACACCATGTTCAATTTGTTTTGTTTTGTGTTGTAAATGTACACCATCTACTAAGATAATTAAATATTGATCTATTGGACGTTGCACTCCCAGAGTGTGTACATTTTCTTTGAGATCTAATGGCAAATAAACTACTTTGCCACAAATACCTTTCACTAATTCAGAGGGAGGTAGATTTGCTGTTTTCGGTTGAAGGCATATTATTGCTTGAAATGGGTGCATTGTTTAAATTATGATGCTCTCATATAAATTGCTTTGTTGCAGGGGTTTTGGTAATGGGAATAATTCCAAGTTATTTGTGATAGCACGTGAAGGTGTTTGGTTGCTGTCAAGTTTTGCAGTGCAGTAACTGCAAAGTATTAAGGGGTCAGTAATTTCGTATTTGTTTTCTGCTATAAGATAGAGAGCTAATTGGAACCATTTGGAATCTTCATTGTCTTCTATTTTGTACGTTATGTCTCCCGTTTATGTCCTATTTTTTATAGAAATTCCTGCAACAACACACACACAAATGGTTTGGTATTTCAGCAGATGTACTTTTAACATTCAGTATTTATTTTTTGTATGTGTGTAATAGAAGGTTGCCATCTGTACAGTTGTTGCTAGTCTATTGTATACCTATTGCATTTTGTGATTAGCTCTCAGTTGCAAAATATTTTCTCTGGATATTCTCTATTTCTTCGAGTAGTTGTTTGGCTGTACCATGTAGAAGATTGTTAAATTGGCAAGTGCTAAGCAGGACGTTTGGCATAGTACAGTTTATCGACCAGATCTCTTATAGTTGAATGATGTGTTGATATAATTTTCATATGATGGAAGGTGCTTTGCAAATAGGAGTCCATATTTTGTAGTAGTTTCATTTTGAATTTGTCTTTGACTTTCACATACTGATTGAGGAACTGGCGTAAAGATTTGAAAGATTTTTTGGCAATGTTACGCATTGATGTGCCTGGTCATTTGTAGACTGGACGTATGGGTTCAGTGGAATGGACAGTTGATACTGAGTATTCGTGGATATTTTTGTGAGCAGTGTTTCTTGTTCCATAATGGTATTATTAGGTTTTTCATACCCTCGTCCACTGCTATTTATGGCAATTGGGTTTATTTGCTTTTGTTTGTATGCTTCGCCATTGAAATATGGTTCTGTGCTCGTGGTGTAACTCCATTCACCTCCACAGATGTTTGTGAAGCTATCTTTGTGATATTCTGTTTATTCAGAAGTCTTTTTTGAAGTTTAGTACTTAGTTTTGTTAGTGGTTTCATTCTGTTTAAAACTAAAATAAATCATTTTCTTTTGAGAAGGATTGCACTGTCTATGAGAACTTGTAGGATTAATTTGCTACGTTAGGTTTTCAGGGTTGTGCGTGATTTCTCTCCTGTTTTTATAAGGTTATGAAGGCGGAACATTTTTAGTAAAACAACTTTTCTGGTATGCTTACTTGCTGCTACATCAAGATTTATAGGTGCCGTGTTAGCACTACTGATAGCTGCACTCTTGTTAATCACTTTCTGTTTTGTTTTACATTTTGAAAGAGGAGGCAAAGTTTCTGTACTGGAAGCTTGTTTTTTTTCGCTTAATGACTGTATTAGCTGTTTTGATTTAACTTTATGTACAAATTCTGCTAGAGGTGGATGCTTATTTTAGAGAGTTTTAGTTTGATTTTGTTTACTTTTGCGTTGCTTTCTACAGAGTTGGTTTTTGGTAGGCATTCTTTGGGGTCTGTTGGGGAAAAAAGAAAGTTTGGTTTGGGATCTTGTGTAGTGTATGTGTGCTTTTGCATGAGTGTCTGAGTATGATGGTACGGATGTATGCAGAGGTGTATGATTGTGCAATGGGCTGCTACATCAGGTTGGGAAGGCTATTCTTGTATTTGTATGTTACTATACTGGTGTTCAGATTACAATACAAAGTATGGAGCTGGTGAGGGGAAGCACTAATACTGAATCTAATGTTGCAGTGTTAATACAATTGTTTGTTCTCGAATACTAGAATTCTACAGTGTTGAGTAACAGTTAGAACATTATGGCAGTATTGCACTTACTTTTTTGGATGGAAAAAGTAGGTTTCTTCTGAGTTCTCTTTTGTACTTCAGACGCTGCTGCTTTTCAGGAGAGTGGTCTTCACTGCAATTGTGAAAGAAAGAAGTTAGTAAATATGTGTGTTAATAGCACTGTTGTTAATGTAGACATGGATTTCTTTGTTTTTGCAGTAGTAGTGCTTTCTGATAACTGTGCATAGCATGTTCATGCACTTTCCTTTGCCTATGTGCATTCTGTATATTTCATTTAGAATCTGTTAGTTGAATGTGATTTAGAAATGAGTACAATAGTAAGCGCAAGGAGCACACTTGGCTTCTTAAGGCGGTGTTATTGGATGTTACGAGATAGAAGAAATAATTGCATGCTTTGTTTGCTATTTTTAGAGGGTAAATGGCAGGAACTGTATGGAAAAGTATGCAATGTATGCATTTGTGAAGGTGTGGGAAATAAAGCAGAAGGATTTCATGGGGTCAGCAACTTATTACTCAGTAGGTGATTAGCAAAGTACTGGGTGATTCTGTGGTGCGTGGAGATGGGAGATTCTAAAACAAAGTAAGGGTTGCAAGGAAGGATCTGGTGCTTGTGTTGCAGACTGAAGGGAAGGAGGGAGATGTTGTCTGTCTTGCTTTACAACACTGTACATAGTTGTAGATGATGTGATAGACATGACTGCACCTTTGCATAGTTGAATGCTGTTGTAAATTCTAGAACGGAATGGGCAACCGGCTGGAATGAGAGAGCTGTCTAGATTGGAAGAACAGTTGTAGAGGCAGTGGTGTTGTTTCATCTGGGAGCCTTTCAAATGATATTGGCTATCTGTGTGCATAAATAAAGATGCATGTACTCATCCTGGCTGTGTATCATTTTATAACACACTAGAAAGCCTTTTTCCATAATTATACTGTTATTTCTCCCATCTTTTAACATGAAATGACACTTTGTTAGATAGCTGTGTATGTTGTGTCTGATTACTATTATAATCATTTGTAAAGGAAGTTGAAATGATAGAATGTATGTTAAATATGCAGAATGTATAGAAAGAAAATTGTATGTACATCCTATGCACTATAATGCATTTAATACTATTATGGTTGAAATGTGGATAAATAGGTGGCAGTGGTTACACAAATGATAGAATGAATGTAGAAAATAACAGTTTTCTCATTGCAGTTAATAATATGGGTAAATACATATTTGGAGAGCAGACAACTTTGCAAGTGACACTTGATCATAGCAGATGGTAGAAATGACAGTAAGCTTATATTACAGGTTATACAGTGTAAGTGGCAGTTACTCTGTTTATATGCATTTATACAAGAGATGTACATGCACTGCGCAGAACATGTTCATACCTGTAGTTTGTGTTAGTGCATGAATATGCAAGTAGAAATGTTGGAGAGTTTACTAGTAGTTGTTGCTGTAGGTGCTTTGCAGTCACAGCCCAATTGTACTCAGAGGGATCAACAGTACATCTAAAGTGCTGAATTGTGATGATGGAGTTAGATGTTGAGTTCCTGGATGCGATTGGTGGATGGTTGAGTGACTGCTTAACAGTAGCCAGTGAGGGAATGGTGCAGAGAGTGAAGTTGAATGGGTAGAAGGGCTGCCCCAGTGTTATGTGCTCCGCCGACACCACAGCTGTTCGCGGACAGGGCATGCCACATCCAGGGTTTCTTAGCAAATCCAGTAAATGCACATGTAAAAGCAAAAAAGAAATGCACATATGATGTCATCAGTGACGTCATCAATTAAATTTGTGATGTCATCTTTGATGTCATGGGTGTTAGTCTTAGCAGCTCACGGTGGTGGCGTGAGTTATGGTTGCTTAGCGTACCAAAATGGCGAATTTTAGGGGTTTTTCGGTTTTACTTGGAACCATAACGTCCCTTTTAATAACGTTTTTTTCACTGAATTTCATAGGTTTTTAATAGCGCAACTTAACCATAACGTCCCTTTAACAACGTTTTCTTTTACTGAATATATATAAACATATAATGCACTCAAGGCATCGAGTGCCTATTCTGCAGGTTAGTATACAGTGAGGTATGTTGGGTATTGCTACAACTGTGAATGGGCAGTCCAGTTGGTGATTAGCACCACACAGTGCAGAGAGTGGAGAGGCGCAATTGGATGAAAATGAAATAAATGATTGGAAATCTGTTCGCCAATACAAAGGGTATCCTATCCAAGCAAAGCGTTCATTGCATGTCAGATTATATTATATATATTAATGAGAATTTCTGTATCACAAGTTTGAAGCTCAATTACTCTTTGTTTCCTTTTGTGAAAAAAGTATTTGCACTTTATCAATTGCAAACACAGCACTTTCCTTTATTATAAATGAATTGACATTACAAATCCATACTTTTGTATTTAATTGGAGCAGCCTTTAAATATACACAATATCCAAAACTTCTCAAATGGGGATGGGCACTTACACTTTAAATCATCAGAGAATTCTGAAGCTACCATTAAGTGGCAGAACTTGACTCAAGGTCACGTTTCAAGAACTTTTACATATTCTTTGGTCATTGATCTTTTATGCTTCAGAAACAGTTATAGACCGTTATGAAAACAAACAGAATACAAACAGAATACAATATAATTTTAAAATATGGTACAAGACAACATGGACCTTGGTTCGCCGTGAATGCTGTGCTTGTTGGAGAAGCACATGAATGACAGCAACGTTTTGTGGCAGTTTTTTTGACACCGGACCTTTATATGGTGATGGGAGAATTAGAATAATGAGAGGAAGAGAACGGAGGCGGGATGATGAATGGGAAATTCAATAGTTAGAAAGTCTTACCTTGAGCTTAATAGGTCAAAAACGTAGTGCATGGTTTAGGAGATACACTAGTTAGTCAATGTTCTTCTAACATTGGTTCTTGAAATGTGGCTCTTGCTGTGGGCTTAATTAAGCAGTGGCTCATCAAGAATGGGTCCTTAACTTTGACTCACTGGTATATTGGTTTATCAGAGATTGCCAGTTCATTAAGTAGGGTTAAAAAACAGGTTGAAAGTTCAAAAATGTCTTCAGCCAGGATAAGCGGAACAAAATGAAACCAGAGCTTTTCTTTCCCAGCTGCACACTCATCCTTAAAGTTTCTAGTAGATTTTCCTCTCCACACGTTATGATTGTACAGTGATTTAGGCCCAGATTCATGGAATATTCCCCTGGTTCAAAGTGACTTTGAACTGCCGACACAAACCCTGATTCATGAAACCGTGCAAAGTGTATTTTTGCCGTGCAAAGTCAGTGTATATTCATTTTTGCAGTACAAAATTACTTTGCACAGACTTTGCACAGCAAAAATACACTTTGCACCGTTCCATGGATCAGGTTTTGTGTCGGCAGTTTAAATTCACTTTTTAACAGTGCAAATTCACTTTGAACCAGGACCTTAGTGTTTCCCATTCTACAATGCAGAATCTCATTAGGTTTTTAAGATAATGGAAAACACTGGGCTCCGCTCTTACTTATCTCTAAGCCACGCTACAATGTTGTTCCAGAGTGGATTGTAGGACTGCTGTCTTTTCATCTCTAAAACATTTTTGATAATCATGCTTTTTTGGCCTTCAATTTCTTGTCCCGCGCTTATGACATTGTAATTGCTTTGCTTTAGTCTGTTTCCATCCCTTAATTTGGATTGAATGTAAGGGCCGTTCCTTTCCATTAAGTGATGCTTGGGCTGGTCAGTGTTTTTTGACTTCTGAAGGCCATGTAATAAACTTTGATTTTGGATCCGTTTGAATGACTAGCAGAGTTCTGTTGTTAGTTTTAAACCTGATTGAAATGTTATCATACGTTTGTGCTGACATTGTTCAATTTTATGTGTCGTCAGAGAACATGGTGCTTGATATAGTTTATTTTGTGTAATTGCTTCTAATGCCAGCAATGACCCGTCTAGTTGAGCCCTCCAAGCCAACAAAATGAGGCAATTTTCCCGCTTTTACCAGGGACAGAAAGCACCTGGGAAGGGCTGGTTCCATTCCATTCCCTCACATCTTTCACCACTTCTGAGGTACCATTAGGTTTTATGATGTAGTCATTTGCTGTTGCTTGGAAGGTGTGGCATATTTGATTTCCTTGTGTATGCAAAGGAACATTCAGCGAAAGCTACTTTTCAGATCAAAAAGAAGGTCACTAACCTTGTGCTGTTTCCGTGTTCCAGGGACTTGCACAGCAGGATTCGGGTAGAACTGGAGCCACTCGCATGGGGATTGAAAAGACATAAATCCAGGCCCCACACGCACTCCTTGCTATTTATCATTGAACTCTCTGCGCATTCTTGTATTTTTTGCTGCCTTTGCCCACTCATATGCTATTTATGTGTAATGGTATCTGTAGGTTTGTAAACCTGTAGCAGCAACTCGCTACAGAGCCTTCAGAGAACAAGTCTAGTAAGGGAGACATACAATTCAGCCTGAGAAGACCACTCCACCGCATGTAACTTATTCCAGAGTGCGTCTCCAAGTGTTGCAGAAGACCGAATACCTTGTTTTTCTTTCTTGTAATGTGACATGGGCCATAATCATGACAGTAAATTGTGCTGTGCAAAGTGCGGACCCTCTCTTTTTGTTTAATATTGCATACTGCCCCAAATCCACACCATAACCAAGGGGCAACCCTATATTGTGTGTATTAATGTGGCAATAAGCCACGAGACGACGTGTCAATAACGCACCAGGTAATGCCCCCGGTGTCGTAGTTACAACCCTTCGCTACGCTCGGGCCTGTAACTACGGCCCCGGGGGCATTACAGCGGGCGGTATTGGCCCACCGTCGAGGGGCTTATCGCCATTAGTACCCTGGCCCATTAGACTGGGGTACTAATTGCTTTTTTTTCTAATCCGAAATACGTTTTGGAACAGAAAAAAAAAAGTCAAAAAATGGCAGCCGGGAAAGGGAAAACGTAGTCCATTTTCCCTTTCCATGGCGGCCATCGGGAGCGGGCGCGCTGGGAACACTCTGTTCCCAGGGAGTCCGCTCCTGAGAAAAGAAGAAAAAAGAAGGTTAGTGGGGTGGGTAAGGATGAAAAAAAAAACATACTGCGCTCTCTGGTGGGGGACGGTGAAAGCCTCCAGCCGTGTGGAGGCTTGGAGCGGGGATGGCCCCACTCTGAGTCTCCACACGGCTGGAGATTTCCATCTTCCCCCGCCGGAGACTGCAGGAAAGAAGGTAAGTGGGGTCGGGTGGGGTGGAAGGAGGGAGGAGGAAATGGGAAACAAAAAAAAAAGTCTTACCTGAGCCCCCGGCAGGGGGACGAAGGAAGGCTCCAGCCATGGGGAGGCTCGGAGCGGGGTTGCCCCATTTCGAGCCTCCTCATTGGCTGAGGGGCTGCCACGCCCCTCCCCGGGATCAGAATACCTGGCACGCACGGCGCACAAGGGAATACCGTGTGGTATGGCTCGCCAATGAGCCAATCACCACACTGTATTCCCGTTATGATGCACGTGCCGGGGACTAATGGGCCATAATCATGGCTGCTTTTATTACTAAATTACTTGGACTAGTTGTTTTGCTGGGACCTGTTAATGTCTAGGTACAGGCTGTTACAGTAGTCTAAGCATGAGAGTAAGAGGGCCCTGATCATAGCAATTTTAAGATTCTTATCAAGATATGGGGTTCTATTTTCAGGAGGACATCTAGTTGTATATTTGATACAAGCAGGTGAAGGAGACTATGAACTCTGCTAGTGGCTTATTGTGTAAGCTGAAGAGCCATGACGCGATGATTGCGCTTTGGTGGGCTCTGCAGGAGAGTCTTGCATTCCTGGATATGAAGCCATTTTTATTTTTGATTCTAGACAGTAGGGTAGATATGTTACCTAGGCTGCGGACAGATCGTGAAGAACAAGAGCTGTCAAAATATTTTTTGTTTCAGTATTTCTTATCTCATAAACATGAGACTAATTTGAGTACTCTCGCTGGGATGGAACACTGGTCACTTTTGTGGTGCAGCTGGTTGGCCTCACTATGTGGATTTATTTATGTATTTGTTGCATGTTTATAAGGCGCCTATACACAATGGGCCTCATTACGAGTTTGGAGGTAGCCATGCCCTGAATGGGGAAATACCAGGCCATTCTGACCTTGGAGGGCCCGGTATTTCCCCATTCATGGAACCCGGACCATCCCCATTCCCATTTGAGCCCCCATAGGGCTCAATGGGAATGGGGAGCATGCTAACAACAGGCCCGTTAATGACAGACCTGTTGTTAGCATGCTGGCCCCATTGCAGGACCCGCTAAGGATGTCTGGTAAAACCAGATGTCCAGAGCGGTTCCCGCAAGGAGCCCTCGTAATAGGGTGGTACAGGGTTAACCATTCCGGTGCCTTTATCAGCGCCGTTAACCCCTTACCGCCCACCTAGTAATGAGGCCCAATGTCTTTCCAGGTGCCACAAGAGAATAAAGGGGGTGAGGGGGACAAGGGAATTCAAAAACAGTAGCAGTCCTACTAGGCCTTATGACATTCGGATCGTGCAAGTGCATCAGCAAGAAGTGAGGTTGGAGGAGGGGGAGGTGAGAGAGGGTGCAGGGGCAGGAAGGCCTTGTTCTAGGGGGAGCCCAAGAGGGCAAGGGCCAGGGAATGGACGGGGAAACACTGACTAGTGTGGGGGGTTGACCAGACTTGTAGGGGTGCCACTCCTCCAGGCTGGTCAGGGAAAGGGCCAGAAGGGCAGTTTTTGGTTAGGTGGGTGCTGAGGCAGACTGCACACTGGGGCCTGATGCACTGTAAGGCTCATAAGGGACTAGACCAGCAGTCTCAGTAGACTGACAGGAGTGTAGCACAGGAAGGCTAGAGGGACGAATTCAGAGAAGAACAGGGTCTTGAGCCGCTTTCGGAATTAGGGAGATCGGAGCTCATGTCTGAGAGAGGCAAGGAGGCCATTCCAGAGGGAGGTTCCGGCCGAAGATACAGATCTACCTCCCACTCTCTGCTTGGAGAAACGACAGATCTGCAGAAAGTTGGGGCTAGAGGACCAAAGTGCTCTATCCGGGAGGTATTTAGAGAGAGAGAGCTGGATGCAGTGAGGGCGTAGGCCGAAGAAGCCTTGTGGGTGATGCAGCCACCGGGAGCCAGTGGAGAGATATTAGGGCTGGAGTGATGCAGTCCCTGGATTTGAGACCAAGGATAAGTCTTGGCGTCCTATTCTGGATTAGTTGGAGGGGGGCAGAGAGAGAAAAGAGGCAGATTGAGGAAGAGGCTGTTGCAGCAGTCCAGCCTGGAGAGGAACAGAGCGCTGGAGACATTGAGCTCTGGGGGAATGTGATCCAAGGAAGAATGCCTCTGAGGAGGTGGAGCTCAAATGTGGCCTTCTTGGTAACACCAAGGTTTTTGCCTCACAAGAAGTTGAGGGTCCCTACCCTAGGAGGGTGGCCAGTGAGTCTGAAGGAAAGAAGGAGCAGGCATCCTAATGAAAAGGATCTCATTCTTACTGACATTAAGGCAGAGACCATTAGCTGAACACCATGCCTGAATAGCAGACTGGCAGTCTGGAATGAGAGAGGCAGAAGGGGAGGACGAGAAAGGAAGCTTGAAGGATAGCTGTGTGTAATCAGCATAACACTGCATAGCAATGCAGTTAGTTACATAGTATTTATTTCTTCTAGATTCTTAGCCAACAAGGGTATATTGGTGTTAAGCTGTTACTTTTAATGGAGCTCAGAATTTGCATTTATTTTTGTCTTCCTTTTTGCAGAGAGGTTATAGATGTTGTTTAAAGCGTGAGGGTCCTATCCCAGAGGACAATGAAGCACTACAAAACTATGCCAGAAGTTTGGCTAAGGTGACAATGTTATCCCTGATCAGCACAGCTGGTCATGGATCGGACAGATCGATTAAGGTTATCAGCTTGATTGTTAATCTACTCAGTTCCCCTGATGCAATTATAGAATTTCCTGGGAATTCTGAGTGACGACACTGGAGGTCGGTCATGGTATAACAATTGTTATTAAATGCATTTTTTGGGGTACTGGCTGGTTCCTTTGAGCAGATCGCGGCATTCTGGTTTGAGGGAGGTCTGTTTATGGATTGTATATTTTGAAAACCACTTCCATTTTGTGTGGATCTACGTCATTTTACCGAACCGAACAATTCGACTCCCAAAAGTCTGTTTTTTGTTGTTGTTGTTTTTTTTCAATTTTCCCCCACAGCCCCTACACCTTACCCCTATTCATTTTTTATTCACTTTACCCCCCCCCGACATAAATATATGCGGAAAATTTGGGGTCGAACTTTTGGGCTCAAACTTTTGGGAGTAGGTCATTTTGGACAATACCATTTTGCATAGGTGGCTGAGATTTATTCTTAGTAGAATATTTATGTTTATTGTTTACTGTCTTGTGGGACCATCCATATTGCATCTTGCAGGCCAATTCACATGGTGAATGCTTTAGCTGCTGACTAGTCCACTACCTGGAGGAAGTGCAGGATTCTGATATAGGCACTTCTGTGCTAGAGCAAGTATGCAAGAAAAAATACAGGAAAAGCAAAAGGGCAGATTGTCAGTAGGCAAACAAAGTATACACAGGTTGTGGTCAGCGACCAGTGCTGAGTTTGTTAGCTGTGACAGGACACTCTTACCCTACATGCAAACCCTCTCCTGAGGGCTTACGTTTCACTCCCTCTTTCTGTTCCACAGCTTCCAGTTGGCTGAATATCACACATTCCCCACAATCCACCTACAACCTCTTGATATATTCCCCACTTCGTGTTGGCGACAGTGGAGGAATGATAGACATAGGGTGCAGAAGATGCACTGCAGCAGCACCATAGTCTACAGCCGGGAAGTCCTTCAAAACCACTGACCACAACACTCCAGAGTGAGACAAATGAGGAGCGGGAACTCACCAGAAGGAGGATGAATTCACAAGCCCCACTGCAGTGTACAGCAGCCACTTACAAGAACCATTTATTTCTTGAATCAATCGTAAGCAAATCCCGTTTGTTGTATGCAGCTGAAGTGGAGTTCATAACACAAAATGTAAACAAACAAAATCCTTTATATTTTGAAGTAGAAGTAGGGGTGGGATGGTTGACTACATTACCAACTAACTGGATCCTAACTGGTTCATGGGTCGCCGATTTCAGGCTGTGCCCATGGGTTGCAACTACGTGGACATTGCCACATGTCCTGGAGGGATGGTGAGCATTTTGAGTATCTGCTGTTGTATTTAAGACATATTTTGTTTTCGATGTATATGTGTATTTTGGCCTGACGGCTGAATAAAGTTATGATGATGATGAAGTAGAAATAAGTAGCATTTTGGAGGGTATCTATCAACTCCATTGAAATATAACACCAAGGGGTTCAGATTTGCATCTAACAGATAATGAGAGAAAAACACAGGTGATCTGTAATGTCACTAAGATCTTCAAGTTTGAATACACACTGAAGTTGAAAGCTACCAGCATGCATGTGTATGTTGTCTATGGCCCGATTGCATGACTTTGCCACTTTCACTGCAGCATCTAATGAACAAGCATTACAGGGGTGGAGAACAGACGCATGTGGGACATGGACATAGGAAGTTAACTTAGCATCCTAAAAAGCAATAAACCTCATATCGGTTGATTATGAACTCCATAATACTCTAGCATATCAGATTAGGATGCTACAGAATTCAGAAAGGGAATTATTTGCTAATGGCTTCTGACGAAAGAAATACGTATAAAAATAATCACATTACAAAATGCAGGTGCCCCAACTCATGCAATTAGTAAGATCATACTATTTGACAATGCTGATACACGTGTACAGAAGTAAGTCAACATTTTCAGGGGCCAGGCTTATAGCCCAAAAAAAAAACAGTCTGCGCCTGTCCTGTTGGAACACATCCATTGGGCCAAATTGAACTCATGGTGGGAGGGTGTGTGTGTTTTTTTGTGCCTTCAAGAACATGTCCCACCATTTATTTTTATTTGTTTATTGGCATTTTGTCAAATACAGTGAGTTGCTATGCGCAACAACATATAATGCAGCATGACAGGCCAGAAAGGCTACCAACATGAAGGGGAAATAGGGTAAAGGAAGGGAATTGGGAGTAGGAAGAAAGGAAAGGAGATATATCCAACCAATTGAGCAATACTTATTCCGTTCATGATTGTTACTACAGAATGTTGCATTAACAGTTTACATATTAGACATATGACAGTTCACACAGTAAGAGGTGACATTCAGTCTGCATCCTGAGAGACAACCATTAGACAGGGCCATTAACAGTGGTTTGTCATCAGAGGGGTAAAGGACAGAATTGACTAGTGCTTTCTATGACTTAAACATGAGTCCCACCTCCCCTCCATGTACATTTACAGCATGGCCCCATGCAGTGGTTTCAGCTGTGTACCAGCGTTGTATTTCTTTCAGCCATATTTCATACTGCAGGCCCCTTTTCGATTCAAATTCATTGCTATGCACCTTTTAACTAATATACAGGCTACGTCCATGAACCTAGAGATATGCTTGTGCTCGCTGGTTCTGGTGTACATCCCCAGTATGCATTGTTGTGGGGTCCACTTGTATCTGCTAATCCCTGTGCTTTCACAAGTTTGTCTAATTCTAGACCAGAATCTTTGTACTACACCACATTCCCAATCATATGCATTATGTGGGCATTCTCCTGATCAAATCGGGGACAGGTGGACGGTGCATCACTTTTAAACTTGACAACCCTAGCCGGAGTCATATACGTGCATTGTGTCTAAATCAAACAAAATCGTGCATTGCATGACATATATTTCACATGGCTTAGAGCCTGCAGCCATTCTCTGTCTGTGATATCTGTTCCCAGGTCCCCCTCCCATCTCGCCCCTAGTTTTGTGAGGTCTGTGTTCGTATTTTCGATCAGGGCTTTATACAGTCTAGACAATGACCTCCAGCCATTTTCTAAATCATACTTGAGTGTTAGGGGTGCATTTCGGCTAGGGCTCTGCTGGCCAGTCTGGTCAGGTGGGTTTAGCAAATTTGGTCACTTTCATATATCTTAGAAACTGCCCTATAGGGAGGTCCTCCTTCTGGGTAAGGTCTGGGAATTATTCCCCACCATAACCTTGTGGCAAGGGTGGAGTCCTTATGCCAGGCCCTAAATATGAGGTCTTGAGAATTTCATTTGAATTTACATTGCACCTTGAATCTATTGTGTTCAGGGTATGGGGCCACACGAGGTATTACACAGCAGATAAGCGCGTGCTTCACAGTGATTCTTTTTGTCCGTTATTTAGTGAAAGTGCAACAGGTTTTAACACGGGAGGTTATAGGACACTCCAGATGCCCCGGGGGGAGGGCTTATCTGTTTCAGCAGGATGGGGGGATGTCACAATTACTAGATCGACCTTTTATAAATGTAAATATGCATTTTGGACACATTCTCACGGAAGGCACTAGGACACTCCGAACGCCCCGCGAGGCATGCTCTCTTTACCAGGCTGTGTGACAACGAGTCTGGCCATGATCAAACGAAATAATATATCTGAAAGTGCGGCCATTTCTCACGACCCACGCAGGCCTCATAAAGGCCTAGCACACATGTGAAACACGGGGACAAATGCACACTTGCGACACAGGAGTAAATCCATACAGGTATTGCACCAACAGATTGTTGCAAATCATTAAGGATAGAGGGGATCCTGGAATCGATCATAAGGTCCTCGGGAGCCTTACACATAGACATCTAGGCATGGGTGTTTTTCCAGTAGCAGAGCCAAGTGGGATGTAAAAAGCCCTTTTCACCCTTTTTTCAGTTATGAGATAGACGTCGGCTGAATAATCTACACCAGAGAATTGTATCCAGACATCCATCCAATAGGACGTTGATATCTGTACCCAACGCGTTCTCGTCAGAGGATAAGATTAGCACTTTAGCCATCATACGTACTCCATATAGCGAGTTGTATACAACCTGGATGAAGGCTTGTAGCCCAACCAGCAATATTGTGGTGTTTTCTCTCTTGTCACTAACAGGGATTCGGATACACAAGAAACACCAAAAATGGTGGCAAGAGTCTCCCGGATGTAACACAGCGGGGGTTTCTGACCAATTTACACCGTGGCAATCTGACCACACAGTAAGACTAGTGACCTATTTCACTGAAGTAGGTTATTACATTGATCAAATCAATTGACATTTAGAAGCTTTGTATAAATAATGTGTGCTCTGGGACCCCCAACCGGCCCATAGAGTCAGGGTTTGCCCAGAAGCACTTTAAGATAAGATAGCAGCAGCTGTGAGATGGATGGAGGTGCAGATTAAATAATCCAACACCAAATCAATTATGACAACTCGATGGTTTGGCAAAGGGAGTCAGTTTAATGACAAGTACAAAACGGGGAGTTATGAATATCAGGATTGGCGCGATCTTCCTTGGCGCTTCAACTCCAACGAACTTCATAAAAGACACATCATTTATACCAAAAACTCCTCATCACTGACGTTTAACACTTAAAAGTTGGCATACAATTCTATTGGTTTGGAAAAGGTAACTTTACTATAGCTACTATATCTGTATATGGTAACGGAGTAAGGGGATTGGGCAAACACTGTCAGGTGGGGCATCTAAGGCCTACCTTCAAACTAGCTACTATAGACGTCACTAAAATTACGACATCGCATTGGTTCTACTAACTATAGGACCCTAGATTACTTGGTCCTTTGTGATTGGGTTGGCACCGACCCCACCCGTACTTTTCCAATTCGCTTAGCAGCACGCAGAATAATGAGGCCAGGTGCAGGGAGTAAGTCTGTACCCCAGCTTTCCTCCAATTTATGTTACAGTTATTCATCACTTTAGTGGCCGTGGGTCAATTACTGCCTTGTAGTTTGGCCTTGAGTTTGCCTCTTGGTCTGAGAAAGTTAAGGAGGATAGGTGCGATAAGGCTTCATGGTAGGTGTGATAGGCTAACTTCTGCTCGCTTGGCTGGTCATGTGGTTCAGACACCATGAATTTGCCTCTTCTTATTTTCGTTTCACCCACCACCTGCCTTTGGGTTCTTATCTTGACCCTACAAAGCAGTATATTCTGTTCTTTGCTTCATTAATTGTAATTACTGTTTGTCCTTCTTGACAGATACAACTTTGATTCTCCAGGCACAATTTGCATCTGCTGAGTTTCGTTTCTGCCGCTCTATTCTTAGTTTCGCTACATATGAAACTTTTCTTGTGTGGCCTTTAGTAGTTTTGGTTAATTCTGCTTCATGTGCAAAGTGGAAGTATACGTATATAACATACTTCTTTGAAGTAGATATGTATAGGTGGCGCTTGCCGCCCTATTCTTCTACTAGGCATAGCAAGCCACTTGGTTTTCCTAGCTTTCTTGCAGTTCCAAGCATATGTACATGTGTAAACTGGTTGAATATCTTCATTTTGCTCATGGCTTAAGCTTCTTACATGTGACATTGTTCTTTCATTTTAGGTTCACGATATCCTTGTCTCATGGCGTTCGTCTCTTTACGTCCTTCTCTGGTCGTCATTTCTTCTATATGTGAGTCAGTTCAGGTTCGTGTGACGTCACCATTCATCTTCCATTAAGACCTTCTTGGTTTCTTCAGGGACTGTACTCAGATGATCTTCATTTTGTTTCATTGGTTGATATGGCTTTCTCAATGGATACCTTACTGTCCATGGTTTCCTTGGTACTGGTACTTCAATAGGTGCTGGGCTTTTTTTCTCTTCTTCACTTCTCCATAGACTGAATTTCACCTAATCACCCACAAGCACACAGTCTCCCTTTCGGTAGCTAGCTATTGCTGTCTCTGGTCCTCGTTTGCCAGAAATCTCAGTTTTTACAGCTGATGTCTATTCTGTTCCTCATGAATGTTGAGGGAAGGATGTCTTTCCCTCCACTGATCAACTATTTTTATACCTATTGAAGTAGGCTTTGAGTTATCAATAATTCAATCATGTAACAGAGTGGCTGTTGCTCACTCTATTTATCCAGCAATCACAGCAGGAGATTGGTGGCTTCTATTTCTTGTTCTAGCATTCAATGGTGAAATCTCCCTAGTGGATTAGCCTGCCTCTTTTTTCAAAAAGTCCAGAATACATCCTTTTTTGTGGAGTTGCTGGATAAAGGAAGACTTGTGTTTCTTCCTAAATTTTGGAAGCTATCTTCTCACGCAAGAGCACTGAACATTTCCTGCCTCTATCAAATCAAATGTCCCGCCACCTGATATGACAGAATAAACAAAGGGCCTGATTCATGGAAGTGTTTTATAATGGCACAATCCCGTAAGAAAATGTTCCATGAATCAGGCCCAAAGTGTACTTTATCAAAGAGCTTCACTTTAGAAAGTAAACAATCTGGTTAGGGGCTGTTTGAGCGAGGCAGTCATCTGGATTAATATAATATTTGGAGGGGCGAGCCTCGAGAACTTGCAGTGTGCCGTCGATGTGGCAGTGAATGATGGTGGCGTTTTCACTGCAATGGGGACATCATCTAAAGAAATTTCACGGTTGCAGTGACATGGGTTGTCCCCAGGGCATGGGGCTTTCCAAGAAGTTGTAAAAAGCTGCAGAAGAACAACATAGCCCTGAGGCATGGTGGTGAGTGCTACAGTCCTCTTCAGCCATGGAGGCCATTTGAGAACATTAATTTTGCACAGGTCACAGGGAGGACGGGTGGCGCCTTGTGGTGGATGAGGCCACCCAGAAGTAACATCACAGAGGACACACAGACTGGGGAGAACAGCACTTGTTTTCAATGAGGGGCAGACACACTACAACTAAGGACAGCATCAGAGACCTGGGATTGAGAAGGGGTGGTTGATTGCAGCAGCCAACCCATGTGATGTAATTTGAATAGTTGTCTTTTATTATTTGTAATGTATTGATATGTTGTCATTGTTAGTAGGATAGTTAAATGTATATTTATAGGTGTGTATATGTGTAGTTGTTTATATTTATTAATATATAGTGCATGCTATTACATGGGGAATGTTTATAGTGTTAGTTAGAAAAAGGGCAAGGATAGGAAAAAAGGAAATTTTGATGTGTGCCCTGAAGTGTGGCAGGTGAAGGCAATGGCAGCCTGCCAGAGGCTGCGTAGGGGGTGGGACCACCCACTGGAGTCATTCACTGCCCCCTCTCTTCAGTCGTCGGTGCCAAGTATAGGTTAGGGGTTTGTTCCATCTGGTTCACCCTATGGGTCTGTCTGTGTCCCAGGACAGGGCCCATCTCATGTTTAACAATGATTTTATGTGCAGGTTGCAGTGCCCCCTTCCTGTCCATCATGCTTGAGGGATTGGAGTGCTTGGGTTAGTTGGATCTGTCCCTGGCCTCGGGTGAGAGTAGTGCATCATATTGCCACAGCTGGGGGCCAGAGAATGCATGGGCTACATTGAAGGCACTGCTTAGAGGGAAGAAGCTCTTCAGGGCCTTCAAAGTATCATCATAGTGATGCCCGCTAGCGTTGCTTAGGTTGGCATTCCCAGGGATGGGTAATGTAGGCCGTAGCCTAAACTGGACCCAGCTAGGCAGGGCTAGATGCTTGTCCCCTAAGGGAAATATAGAAAAAAAAGACAGAGGCGCAACGGTATAGAAAATCAAATACTTGATTTGGTGTTAAGATGTATGGTATTTGTGTTTTACTGTACTGAATGTCATGGACTGAACCACCCAGTTCACCATGCGGATGGATATTTATTTATTTCATTTATCTAGCGCCCAGACCTGGAGGTATCATGGTGCCCAGACCCGTAGGGTCTACAGGTGATGAAACACAGTGAACAGCAGTAAATAACAGTATACATCATAGAAGTAAACGTCAGTTAGGTATATGTGTTAAATAGCTAGGAGTTTGGGAGTTTTTTGATTACCAGGAGTGAATGTTCATTTCTGATCTGATTTGGGAGAGTGTTCCAGGGGATGGGAGCTGTCACGCAGAAGTTGGAGCCCTCTGCTCGCTTATGTTGGAATTTGGGGGTGAGTAGTGAGTGGCTTCTTGAAGAATGGAGAAACTGAGTCACTAGTTTTCCAGCAAGGCAGGGTGAGCCAAGAGTGGGCATTCAGGTGGGGACAACGGTGGGCAAGGACAAGTGTTTTAACATCAATTTGTGCTTTTATTCGAAGCTAGTGAACTTCCCTTCTTGCTGCTTAGATATGGTTGGTGAGTTTGAGGCCTAGGGCTGCTCTAGGTTCCTAATTTTGTAGGGTTTGAAGTTTCGCCAATTTCTTGGAGGAGGTGCTGTTAAACAGCACGTTGCAATAACCAAGCTTACTCCCAATGATAGCCCGTCCAAAGGGCGAGGCAGTTTGTGGGTGACATGAATTTCTTACTCAGGGATATGAGCTTGATGGTGTAGGCTGTGGAAGAGGCCAGTGCGCTGATGTGGCAGGACATGTTAAGTTTAGTATCAAGATATACACCCAGTGTCTTCACGTGTTTATAGACCTGTAGGGTTGTCCCATCAATGGGAAAGGATTCATAGGATGGGTCCAGGGTGCTAAGCCGGTGGGTGGAGCCTACAATGAGAAGCTCAGTCATTTTGTCCTTGAGACAAAGGTTGTGGGTCGCCATCTAGTTCTGTTTAACACTGTATCTTTGATCAGTGACTTTGACGTCATGGCTGTAATTCCCTGAAATTGGCACCAGGACTTGCGTGTCATCGGCTACGTTTGAGCAAAGGATGCCTAGGGCATCGAGGTGATCAAAAAAAGGTTTGGTGTAGATGCTGTCGAGTGCTATGGAGATGCAAGAGCCCTCAGGGATGTGACATGGAATGGGGATGGGATCTGCCGAGTGATACCCTATGAGGACATTGGAGATGTGTTTACTCAGGATCCAGTGAACTGCCTAGCAGGGGAAGTGAAAGTTTGTGAGGAGGTGTTGGCAGAGGACATCATGGTCTATGAGGTCAAATGCCACTGACAGGTCAGGGAGGAGTAGAATGGCCAAGTTGCCTGAATACTGGGTATGGGTGAGTTGTATTTTTACATCCAAGATCGCTGTTTCCATGCTGTGTTTTGGTCTGAATCCAGATAGTTTTGTGCCTAGATTCTTTTTGTGGTCTGTACTTTGCGTGTTGAGAGATTTATGATGCCGTTTGGGTGGAGCTTTGGGGTGGCATGATAGGGTAGGTGTGAGCTGCTTAGGCAAAAGAGTGTTCCACAGCAGATGGGGAAGAAGTGCGTGGGGGCGGGGGGAAATCAAAGGCCCTTGTGTTTGGTGTCTTCGTTGTTGAGGCATAGGTGTTTTGGTGTTGCAGTGGACATGTTGTAGCTAATAGGGGTAAGGTGAAAGTATCTAGGATCGTTATTGACTGAGATAGTGTGTTGTCCAATCCGAGCAGTCTTGTTAGGGATACTGGGTGGAGGTGTGTTCCGGCTAGGGATAAGAAGAGGGCAAGAATGGTGTGGAGTGGGGAGTGGGCAGTGCATTGTTGCGTGCAACAGGTGTGATCAGGGCATGTGGGTGGAGCACAGCATCACCAAGCAGGTTGGTGTGAGTGGCTGTGCAAGACTGCAACTTCGAGGATGGTACCGGAGCAAAGGATGGATAAGTAATTGCGCTGGGGGCACACCTAAATCAAGGTATATGAGAGCCTATGGTGGGATTATTACAGTAGTGTCATAGCACAAGTGGGAACAGCATGCAGGCTGGGGTGGAAGTGGGGAGTGGACATGGACACCAAGCTAGGATAGAGAAGAGGTGGAACTCTTCTTACCTTGTTAGCAGCTTTCAGGGTTACAGGTAGCAGGAGCAGTATAATCGGCATCTCGCGTGTCAGGAGTGTGCATGTACAGCTTGCATAGTGTCAGCGCCGGCACGTCCGTGCACCAACAGGAACGGACAGGCTAGGTCCTTTGGTTTGGTCATTCAGGTTGAGACTGAGCCGGCACATCCTGCCGGCAGTGCAAGGAGCATGGTGGTTGGTCACAGCAGAGGCAATTGGGCCCAGGCATTGGCAGTGCCTCAGACAAAGTCAACGGCACCTGGATTCGGCCTGGAAACGGTGGTAGCCATCGTTTTACGGGTAGAAGGCCTGTTTTCCATCTGGATGATACTTGCTAACCTGTGTTCCTAAACAGACAGGCGAGGTCCTTTGGAATCTGAAAGAATTTTTTTAAAAAGGATGAAGGTCCCTTGTACAACAATGTGGTGGGCAGGGAGAAGGGATGTTAAAGAAATGAAGGGAAGGGGGTAGGGTAAAGAAGAATTGCTTTTGAAAGCGGAGCCACATTGAGGGGCCACACAGCATCATTACCAAGAGCCTGGGCTGTGTGCTCGGAGAATCCCTAGCAGGTACGGAGCTGTGAGGGCTTTCGGTCCTTCCGGGGTCCAAACCGGACATGCCCATTGATAAAGGTGCTGTAGCATGTGTGCTGCGTGGTTCGGGGCGAAGAAAGAAAGCCATTGAGTCCAGGCCACTTGCATGCAGTGACCCAAATTCAGAGACCTGGCCGTGCCCACTGTTGGCCTGCTGCAGGGCCAAATGGGTCAGACCGTGACACAAAATTCTCCCAGTCTGCTTATGGCAAGTGTGGCCCAAAAGGTGAAAAGGCCGAGGCAGCAGTGTTGAAATTCTGCCCTACCAGGTTGGGCAGGGTGGAGAAGGAATGTCCCATGCCATCACATCGGATGGCCCAGGAGAAGAGAGGAGTCACTGGTGAAGTCTGCCCTTTCCCATTGGGCGGGGCATTGAAGCCAATTCTAGGGTCACCATGTCCAAGCAGCCTCAGTGAAGCAGATGGCTCTGGAAAGATGACGGAAGCCCAGGAAGTGTGTGGCCTGCCCATTCTCCATGATATTACGAAGAGAGGGGGTGAGGCTGTGAGACCTCACCACATGCCGTGGGTGCGGCGGTGAATGATGCTGGCAACCCCATGGCAACAGGGACAATACCTGAATAAATACACCACCGCTGCAAACACACATAACACATGCTCTAACTTCTCCATCTCAAGTGTTTCCAACCAAATGGCCCTCCGATTCACAAATCCAGAATTATCTGCAGATTCACACCAGAAGAACAAATCTTGCAGGTAATACCTCACAGTCTTGTGACTCTCTAAGGTGTCTTATTACTTATGACATGGCACCCATCTGGCCACCGATCATGCCCAAAACGGATGTGTTATCTCCTTTAATGCCTGACTTATGGCTTACTACATTCAACTTGATTAACAAATTCTGACCATCTCCACTGTACACGTTTTGACTAATGAATAATCCACAGGAGAGCACATCAATAATGACGCCTGTTAGGTAGATACTGTAAGCATAACCCCATCCATCTTGTGGTGTTTTGGTGTGTGTGTGTGCAAACCCTGGCACAGGTATACACTCACTGAGTGTTGTTGGAACCCATCCCTCTTTGTTCTTTTGCGGTTGGTCTCAGATATTGACATGATTTGCCTGTGTACAGTTACAACTTTAGAGTAAGAAGCTGATCCCCCAGTGTGTGTGGTTCTGTGTCATGAGAACTGTGGCCTGACATCGTATGACAGGCATGTGTCCTAGGCCAAGGGCCAACCGATGAGTTAACTGCTGAGCAACCGATGAGTTAACTGCGATGAGTTAACTGCTGAGCAACCGATGAGTTAACTGCTGAACAGACCAGAGCTCTGAATGAAGGCCTCAGCAACCCTGTACTAAACCATCGTCCATGAACATGAAGTGCATGATCACTGTCAGTACATTCAGTGTGACAGACGCGTTTGAAAGGCCTCACAGTGTAAATGTGGAGGACTTCCCTCAAGCAGTCCCTCAACCTGCGGTGTGCTTTCAGATTCATGCATGTAGATATACAAGGAGCATAAAGGGAATATGACGATCACTGATATGACTGTATTTTTCTCCATTGAATCCTGGCAAATATACCCTGGAAATACAAAAGGTGAGACCAAGGAACATTGCAACGTTGTTCCCTCAGGACCTGTTTCAGACATGTTTCAACAGTGGATCATTTGTTGACCGAAAGGCACGCCACAAGAATGTCACATAATCATAAACACACATTTCATCCTAGGTCCCTAGGCTCACCCTGGTTAATGGGTTTATGTTACAGCACACCCACACCACCCCAATCTCTACCAGACAAACCCACACCAACCAGAGAGGGGATTGATTAGCAAACATCACAGTAGTTACAAATGGAAACCTATCAATAAGGCACACAGTCTATAGAGAGAATTCTGTCGAAAGGTTACATATTCTTGACCAGCATTCTTTCCATCTTACCACCTTGCCAGGGTCCTATCTTTGAAAGGGGAGCCCTTTCAGCACCCCATCCGTCTTTCAGAGCTTACATTTACCAAACACGCAAACTAGCTTTTTAAAAATATGTTTTAAAATAAACATCTGATACTGCACAACTTTGCCAGCGACAAAATAGCAGTTATAGTTCCTTACGCATCATCTCAATGTGACTATGGTAACAATTTCTACCAAAGTCTCCCAGACAGAATTGCCAATAAACTCCAAATAATACACAAGTGTGTAGAATGCATGATCTATATGTTAAGGCATTGAGGCCTTTAAGTGGCTCCCTGTGAATTCACACATCCAGTTCAAGCTGTTCTGCCTCTGAGAAGGATTTAGTCCACACATTATCTTGACTCATTGTTCCCACCTAGTCCAAGTATTACAAACTCTGACAAACTATATCATGGTAACGGTGGTAAATAGCTTGCACATTAGCACTGGATGGTAACATAACGGGTGTTCATGAAACATCTTCATGTTAAAGAGTGTTGTTAGATTTCATTTGTCAGTTTGACTCCGTGTTGAGGTATGGTGTTGAATAGGGCAGGTATTTCAGCACTTTGCAGCCAGTGTAACTTGACTTCTTCTTCACGCTGCTTCTTGAATGATGTCTGCGATTTGTGCCTTTGATGCGATTGGTAGGTTCCAGAATGCCATTCTCGGTGTCTTACCAACCCAGAGAGAAGAATGCCTATATCATTCAACTGATCAACCTAAATGCAACCTTGTTTACTGGTAGTGGCATCATTAATGGTTGAATTCATTTTGCCCCATTGTGGAAGTTGAATTTGTGTCTACTTTGAGTTTACTTATCTAGATTAGGTTTGCATCTTACTAGTAGATCATTTCAGTTCATACTCATAGCATTCTCTCTCGCCACACTAATCAAATGTCCAATGTATCTCAGTTTACTAGGGCACAGTCTGTAGTCCCAACCTTACAGCAAATGTAAGCATTTTGCTGACACCTGCATCACCACCTACTAGCCCCAGTTGTTTTATTTACTTTGCAGTAGAGAAATGAGCACCTGAAACTTTGCCCTTTACAGCTAGACAAATCATCAGATGGCTCAACATCTGTGGTAACCGAGTGCTTGAATGCAGGCCCGGTGAAGTCAAATACATTGATTGAAACTCACTCTGAAACTGAAGTCAGGAGCTGCAAGGCAACACCATTTGACAGAGATTGCTATGGTCTGATCAACAGGAGATGATAAACTGACCCATATATTTTTTCTAGCGGCCACAACGTGGCAAAAACCATGAGTCAAGGAACATGGGAAACAATGTTCAGGACAAAATGGTTCCTTGATGGACCAAAATATCTCTATGATCTATAGTGAAGAAAAGTATAGAAGAAATGGGGCAATAATTGACTACATTCTCACCACAGAGACTGGAACTCCAAATAATTGCCTAGCAGTTGACTAGGCTCTGGCATATGGGGAAAGTCCCATATTCCTCATCAGTGATCTGAAAATTGTGCAGAGGTTCATGATGTCCCAACTGAAATATAATTAACATATGTTCTCAAGCTCTTGGTCATACGTTTGAAGATGATCATGTGAAAAGCTATTGACTAAATGTTGGGGTAGGTACCCTGGACTCGGGTGTGTGAGCAAATCTAAACAGGAGTATTGGACGCGAGAAAGACCGTTGGTAAGGGGCGATCTGATTCTGCAGAACGCTATTGGTGGACACACCCAATGGGAAGTTTGCATCACATATTATGGGATTGTCATAAGATTCAGCGGGTTTGGGAGAAGGTTCAATTCACAGCAAGAGAGGTCCAGCACCATGAAATCATGCTTAGCTTTGCTTCTTTAATCATAGATGATTAGTATAATGATGTTAATAATAATGAGTTATTTATATAGCGCCTTAATGCAAAGCGCTTTACACTGCAAATATTTACATACAATATCACCCAATACTCATTTATTGACCTCGGAAGGATGAAAGGATGAGTTGGCCTTGCCTGGATTCGAACCTGCGACCTGCAGATCACGCTCAGATCGCAGCAGCGAGTGCTCAACTCGCTGAGCTACTTTCTCACCTGCGTATATAGATTATATTACCAGAACCTGAAATATCAGCTTACTTGGTGTTGCCATGACTAATGAAGAGCTGAATTCTCAGGCTGTGAAAATTATCCAGCCCACCAAGCCATGGGGATTGGGCAGATACTGTGCTGTCAGCCTCCATAACAGAGAGAGCCGCCTTGAACTAAAAAGGCAGAGGGGAAATTGTTGTAAAGATACAATCATGATTCTCATTCCTATATATGTGATTGATTGGCTTGGGGTGTAGTGTATCCTACTGTTCAATTTCTTAATTGTGGATCTGCTGAACGGAAGCAGGCATTAATTCTCTGTATGGACCCGGATCATTATATGATGCTCCGTTGGATGTTTCCTATTGGAAACCTATTGTATCCACTAATAGTCACGGTTTGTCTCTATGTTCTTCAAGTACAACTGCATTGATGTTGTTGGAAGGTACATTTAATGGTGTTATTTATTTCATTTACATTGAACCGAAAACATGACTATTAAAAACGAAAAATATATTGTAGTACATCTGTTACCAACTAGAGCATCTTATATTTAATTCCATCCTTTTTATCCATGTCAGCTACATTTACCTGGTGGGGTTCATGTTGTGTTACTATGTCACAGGGGGGCCCTGAATATTCACATGATGGTGTAAGTGTGTGAGTGCCTAAAGGCTGAAATCCCTGCCCCTTGAACTCATGGATGCAACAGCCGTGAACAGGTTATGTGTCCATGGCAGTATTGCTGTAACTCAAAACACATTAGGCACAACACATTTTGCTGGCGATATATTTTACCGCTCGAGTAGTGATCACTGGATTCACTGCTGGCGGTAATGCAATGCTGCTGGCGATATTGAGCAGTTGCAATACCAGCGGATGTATCCATGGGCAGAGCAGCAATCTCAGCACATCCGTGTTATATCACCAAGAGTATTTCTTACATTGGAGGCTTCTAAGCATTTTGGAAAATTAAATTTAAAAAAAAGAATTCAGAGGTGCTGAAGACGCCTGACATAGCAGAGAACACCCTTATCTAAAGTCAGACGAATAGCCTGTACCGAAATACACTGCTCTGAAGTTGTACATGTGCTGGTCTGCGCGCTATTTGGTATGTCGTCATCACCTCTAGCGAGGTCTTGTGCCCATGGTATGTATGGTATTGTTTATTTATATAGCGCCTATTCACATGAAAGCGTTTCAAAGCGCTCAAGGAGGGTGTGAACCTGGGGGAAAAACAACAGTCGCTCAGAGCCCTTGAAATTCTGAGACGATATTGGTCTGTACAGAGTAAGTGCGAATAATACATTTAACTAGTTGAGACACAAAAATAGGCCTGACAGCTATTCTGCAGTTTTACCGCTGCAATTGGGGGTGAAGACCAGGGAGAATAGACAGACAATCTTCGGGCGCGGTGGGTTCGGATCGTGCAAGTGTATAGATGGTGGCAGGGAGGGGGAGGTCCAAGTGCACCAGGTCGGTGGAGACTGGTGTAAGTGCATATACGCAGTAGCAGAGAGAGATGTCCGCGTTTATATAAAAAGATACAGGCCAGATTTCAGCTCAAATAACCCATCTGGAGAAAAATAGTAAATAATCCGAACATTTTATGGCTGTAGTCTGGTGACCTGAGCCTAATGATTGTCTTGGCGGTCAGGTTCGGGTTAGCAGTACGTGGGCTGCAGGACAGGAAGAGGTGCACCTCGCATAAAGTGCAATACATCATGCATTCCAAGGCACTCTGGACACCTGCAATAATTGCTTCATCCTCCGGATAAGCTCCCCCTCCCTTTATTGCATCTCTCAGCCAGACGTTTTTATTAGCAGCGTTTACTTCGTTTCAAGTTTCAAGATTGCTCTTCTTCAGCTGAGCTGCAGTCCCATGTGCTCCCAAAATAACTCGCTTAGTTTTGCAGCTGCACAAGCAGCAATTCAATCTTCAATCCGGAGCATTACGAGGCGCACTTTATTGAAGTGTGCTACCAATATACTGACCTACATATCTCAGTGGTGGAAATGGAAACAATGTGAAGGGGGATCCCACAAGGGCAAGTGTGGGGGCGGAGTTTGGTGAGGGGCGGAGTTCCGAGGAGGCAGAGTTCAGAGGGGACAGGTGCCATTTGAACTCTGGTCAAAGGAAATGTCTTTCATTGCTTGAAAAGTACACAAACCATCGTATGCATGTATTCATTTCAAACTACAAATACCAGAATTCATTTGGGAAAATGCAGTGATGAACGAGGCTGCGATGCTGGGGGCTGGGTGTCATTGCATTTTCCAAATGGATTGTGCTTTGTGTGCACAGTGAGCTTTCTGCTGAGTCACAGGTAGGGATGTCATTTGGGTGTCGCCACTGCGACCCCTGATATTTCCTTTACTACCCCTGTTGTCTGCCTTGCAACCCCTAAAAAAAAGAAAAAAGAAAATAATATTCTATTTTTTTGATGTTTTCTTTTTTTCTTTTACATCTGGCCAGGCCCATGTGGCTCTTTGTTTCTGGAGAGGGTGGCATTTATTTTGAGGCCTCCGAAAAAAACAGGGGTTTCCACAAGTGGAACACTTTGAGCAGTGACCCTCAGTAAGAAAGAATAGGAATAACAAATAATGTGTCTCTCTGGAATTCAATACATTAATTGCTAGACACAATCCTTGCCGGGGTGAAAGGACATGTTCTATTGCTTCCCATAATGTCACTTCGGGGTGGGGTCAAATTATCTCACTTATTGGGATGTCGTCAGAGGTCAAGGGTCATGTGATGTCACTTCCGCTACCCCTGGCATTTTGGTAAAATGACGTCCCTGGTCACAGGTTCTTTCACCCTCGACGAACCTGGAGGCTCGCCTCAGTGATCTAATCAGGCCTCTACAAGTGCACTGGGCACACAGGCTCTGTGTGCATAGTGCGCTTGCACAGAAAGATTAGGGCACTGAGGTGACGCCCAAGGTTCACTGAGAGAGGGTCTGCCTTGGCTCCTGCTGCCTGTGACATAGGCATGGTGCGGAGCCAGAACAGTACTCATGGCGCCAATGTGTGTGCCCCCCACTCCATACCAAAGAGCAGCAAGCCCTTTTATTTTTTTTCTTTCTTTTTTTCAAACATAGAGGCTTTGGTTAGTGATGGGCTATTTTGTGCTGAGGCTGGCCGGATCCCGAGGTCCGGCTACACATCTGATGCCGGTTCTCAGATCTGGCGAAAGCCAGCTCATTGGCCAGCGCTGCACACGTATTCAAATTCTGATTGAATGCACATGTTAACATGTAGGGCCTGATTCAGATCTGAATTGGAGCAAATATCCGTGAGCATCTTTAATGTGCTCCAGCTCCCTTTGATTCACAAATAGATTGACTGAAGCAAATCGGAGAGGTCTGGAGCAGCTCTGGGATTCCCGGGTGCACATTTTAGTGATGCACATTGCAGGGGTGCATATTACAAATGCTTCAGGCTGCATCTGATTTTGCTCCAGGTTTAGCCGTAATCAGTCATGCTGCAGTTCCGATTTGCTCCAGGTCAAATCATTGTGAATCAGATCCTCGGTGTAGTTAATAGAAAGAATAGCATGAATTAGACACTTAAGGAGAAGGATATTGCTTATGCAAATTATACATAGTTAGGATGATACAAATATTTTATAAAAAGGCATAGACGTTAGGGAAAGTATGCAGTTATTAAGAAAAAAAACAACACATAACTAGTGGAGGTACGAAAGCTGTGTGAAATCAAGATTAATTGATAAAGGATTAAAAAATAAATTCATTTTAACCACTCTTTTTATTGTTCTAATGTAAAGAATACATGTCACATATGTGTGCCGATGCAAACATCTCTATATTGTTTGTAGTTTGTACTGACCAGGCAGGTTAGGGATATGAGCAGCCCTCGGATTGTTGAGTGCAAAACTTAACTGCATGGTGGTTGATAGAAGATGGATAGGGTATGTTATGGATAGCATATTTACATTCTATGGACATATTTAAGAGATATGATTGGGGGCATGACTTGACAGCAATGGGGTAAGACACTGATCTGCGCTCCTGTCCTTCACCCCGGGCCCATTTATAATGTTTTTTGTCCCAAACACCAATCAATGTGACTCTCTATGCCCTTTGGACCTCTGTAACTGGATGCATGCAGGTGTGGCTCACAGTTCTGTGGGATGTTTTTACCCATGCATCCAAGCCCTACCTCAAAAACTGTGCAGTACTGGCATTGAAAACATCATGATGGCCAGAGCTTCCCAGAAAATGCACAGGGAAATGCATGAAGAATAGGCTGCCACTCATTTTTGCCAATGTTATGGGCACAGAAGGGCACTGCCTAAAACCACCATTGGACTACCCACACAGTAGTCTGAAACCATTGGGAATGGCAATGCTGATTGCCAAAAGCAACCTAGAATTGTGGGGAATTCATTTTCTTAAATCCCAAAAATGGGTGCATTACCAGTACTCACCACTATCAGAAAGCCAGCGGTTTAAAACAACAGCAGACTTTATTTTTTTGTGTAAAACTGAATAAATGAACCCAAAGCAGGCCAAAGAAAGACTTACTGAGAGGTGGATACAATGTAAAGTTATATTCTGAAGTGACTTGAAGGTTTATAACAAGAGTGGCTGAGCTGTGGATTTCAGCAGTTTAAGTAAATTTGGACTGGAAGACACTAAAAACCTAAATGTTTAAAAGAAATGAGTGACCTACTTTTGAGTGTCACATAGGTTGCAATTGTTTAAATGTCATAGTTTAAACTTATAATCAGCATTTTAGCTGCATATGTAAAAATTGGTAGTTTTATTAGAATGCAGAAAAGTGGGTAACTAAAAGTGACATTAGCTGGGGCCTGGCTTAAGGAACTGAATTCTGCCCACCAGCTACCCCCGACAGGAGATGAGACTTGCACAACAGCTGTGTTCCCAGGCCTAGCTGCCCTTTTGCTGCTCCCACCAAAAGGGATATGACACTTCCCTGATTGAATTACCTGGGCTCTGCAGGAAATTGAACAAAGCCCTGTCCTGACTCAGGCAAATGTTTTATTATGGGGGCCGTAAAAAGTGGCTTCCTCCTGGAAGGAAAGGGGAGGAGCACTTCCTGTGAGAGCAAGCTGGCTTGGCAGAACTGGAAAAACCAGAAATTCAACCTTGTGCTGGGGGGAAACCACACCCTGTAGCCAGAATATGGTTTTAGAAAAAGATGAATAACTCATAGTACGGACTTGTCATAATTATTTAAGTGATACGATAATTCTTGTGATTTTTATGCCCACATTTTAAGAGGTTTTTAGAACCGGTGGCATGATCTGGGGGCAAGCTAGCAGTTAAGAGGGTATTACTTAAAATGTCTGCATGTTAAAAGTCTGATACTTCATCAATTAATGCCTGCATGCCTTGCACACATTTGGGTAAATTTGAGTAAGAATCTGGTATTGGTAACTTGACCAAAAAGTGCAAATGTTGCCATTTCTGAACGCAAGCTCCCAGGAAGAGCAGATTTGGACAGGGTATACCTCCTGTGATATGTGATGGGTGCATGTAATTTTAAACAAATGTGTACCTGTGCAAATATGTCTTTTGGGTCAAAATATAGATTGTGTGTAATTTGACAAGGGTGGGTTCTCTGTACCATAAACAGAACTCATCATGATTAAACTTCATTTGATTCCCCCAATCAAGGGGAAGAGGATGAAGTGGCCAATGACAAGTGGAGAGGGGTAGAGCCTAGTGATGCTGCACACACACCCATTTTCAAAAACACATAAAAGCAGACAGTCAGGACAGATAGGGACATTCAATTCCATTTGCTGCGGAGCATGCTGCCGGACCATACCACATCCAGAGATCCAGACTTCAAATCCATCAATCTCCAGAATCCAGAGAGGCTAGACCAGCAGAGCAGAGCTGACCCAGACCGCTGTTAGCAGAGCCAGAGAGCTGACCCAGATCACTGTGAAGTGCCGAGACCAGAGTCCAGTCTAAAACCTGACCAGATCAGTGGCAAGGCCCATTCTATTTCTAAATATATTGTGAGTACCTAGCAGAACTGTGCAGAACCAATCTCTTAGTTAAAATAATATAATTCAATCTATTTTAATCTAACCAGAACTGTCTCCTAGAAGTTGTACTTTGTCATTTTGCAAAACTGTCACTTGTCACTTTGAACTTTAAAATTTCAAATCTGAAAACGACCTTTACCATATCGCTCATATCTCCGTGACCGTTTGTCTTAGAGACTTGCAGTAACTTTCCTCTGAAAGCTTAGAATCATAGCTTTTCAACGAACCTAGAACTGCATTCCCATTCCATACACTTTTGCCGCAATCGCGAAAAACGCACTCGCGAATTTTGCTGTGATTTGCAAATTTCTCCACGTGTGAAAACAACAGTTTCCTTGCTTTCCTCGCCAAAAATTCGTTTAACCTGCTAGTTACTCCTAGATCCTTGCTAAAGTGAGCCTGAACTCATCCCAAGTATATTTCACTCACCCTGAACCTCCTAAAGGGAATTAAAACAATTTTCAGCATATTTTTCACTTCATTGCCAGCACATATAAAAGCATTTTGGGCCTGTGTTTCAAACTTCTGTAGTCTAAGCTTGCTGGGGTGAACTGAATTACATTTGATTGCATTTCTGAGAACTGTGTGCTTTCCTTCCATTTCCTTGCATTGCATAAAGGGGGGAGGGGATTGCCAGAGAAAAGTGATTACATTGTTTTGTTGAAATCATATTGAGTATTTTCTGTATTGCAATTTCATTCAACATTATATCCATCTGAACTTATATAAAGCATTCTCTACCACCTTATTCTTCTGTTCCTATTCACAAGTGTGCTAGTGCCAGACTATCCATTATTGATTACTGCTCAGATTAGGTGTGATATTCAATTATTAAATTATTATAAAGTGTGATATATATATCTATTGTTTAAATTATCAAATAAACCTTTTAACTTGCAAAACAGAACTACTTCTTGGCTCAGTGGGGTCAGGGGGATTCCAAGAGAGGGGTGTTATATAGGGGTAGTCATCCAGAACGCATGAACTGGACATAAAGATATATCAATAAGGGTTTTCATTCAGTATTCTAGACTAGGCGTTGACTTAGCTGGAGTGTTGAATTGAATCCTCTTACAAATTGGGGGCTCGTGCCGGACTTTTGGATTAGATCTATCACTTGTGCAGATTAATACAGCGTGCCAGCTGACCAGATACACATATCCGGTCGGATCACACGCTGTGTTACGCTGTAAAGCACTCCTCAAAGGAACGCTCTAAGGAAAAGGTCTGTTTTGCAAAAATAAAATACAAACTTCTGTAAGTCAGGACAGAGACCAATCTCTAGAATGACGACCTTAGTAGACATGAAAATAGCCAGAGAGCACTTCTTACATAAGTTATTTGTGAGAGGTGAGTGGACTCACCAGGACCGCATGGTCTGGTTGCAGGCCATCACGCAACAGGTCACTGAAACAGGGTCAGATATATGGGGAGATCAGGGTCCCCTACATGTGGCCCTGAGTGAACTATACATGGCTCCTAAAGCTAAGGATGGACAAGACAAGATGGTTAGGATAGCCGCATACCTGTACCTATATATGGGAGACATGCAGGATAAATGTACTGAAAGCCAAGATCTGGTGAATAAGCGACAGATGGCGTTAGAGAAGGTCCAATCTGACCTGGTCTCTTCTGAGCAGAGGCTGCAGGGGAGCCAGGAGTCAGAAAATGAGAGTAGACAGCACATCATTAAAATAAAGAGGGATATGGACATCCTGCAACAGGAAAAGGCTGACCAGGATACCAGATTTCTGGCCTTGCAGAAAGAGTACCAAGAAGGTTTGGACTCCCTACTGCAGAGCCAGAAAAAGCTGGAGCAACAATTAGACTTTAACAGGGCATGCACGGAGCAGGTAGCCACCGTGCAAAGTCATCTAGATAGAGTGAAGGCAGAGAGCAACAAGCTGATTTTGAAAGACCTGGATACCCAGGCAGAGTTTGATGAAGAACGCCAGAAAGCTGGTGCCTTTCAAAGGCAGAGGGACGACCTGGCGGCACAAATGCAGACTCTTAGTCAGGAAAGAGACGTCTTAGGCCAGGAAGTCTGCCATTTAAAAAGAAAAACAGAAGAAAATCACTTGGCCCTCCAGGGGCTGGGTGACCTCCAAAAAGAACACCAGAACTTGTTAGAACACACCAGGAGGGTGGAGGATGCTCTGGCAAGAAAGGAGCAGGCCAATAGGGACACAGCTCAGGAGGTAACCCTCCTGCAGGAAAACCTGGCCCAGTGCTCCAGGACCAATCAGGAGGCACAGAGAGAGAATGAGGCTCTCTGCCAGCACAATGGTAGACTCCAACAACAGGTAGCGATGCAGGAGAGACTGATAGAGTCTAGTAAGGCCTTAACTGAGGAACTGAAGGCACAGGCTCTTGCATTGCAACAGGGAGCAGGGGCGGATCGGGATGAGGTTCGCTGGGAAAGAGAAACTCCTGAGCATAACCCCAGGAGCCCTAGTACCAGAGGCCTTTATATCTCTCAGTCCCTGGACTCTGCCACCCCCATGTCCCCTGGCGCACATGAGCACAGGGCCACAGGGATGGCAGATTACTATCCAGCCAGAAGCATGGGGCTCATAGGCCAGTACCACCCAGGAATGGAGGGGCAGGCATCTGGGTATGGGCACCCAAGCACAGTGCAATTTGATGGGGAACCCCAGGAGAGTAGGCCCATTAAGGGCATCCTGAAAACCTCTGCCCAGTTAGGTCAGTGGGGGGGGTACCCATCAAATCCTGGCAGCAAGGAGGGATCTGAAGACTCCTCTGAGCGGTACAGGACACAGGAGACCAGGTCCCCACATTCTGCCAGCCATTCCCAGGCTCGCAGAATCCGGGAAAACCTGGAAGAACAGACGGGAACCTCTGGGAGCAGTGCCTCTGAGTCAGAAGATGAATGGACCAGGGTTACCCGGACCAAAAGGGCCAATAAGACAAAAAGGGCCTTGCTTAAGGACCCCTTAAAGCAGATTAAGGCAATCAGGAGCGTCATCACGCCTTATCATAAGAACGCCAAGTATTCTGTTTGGGAGCACTTAGAGTTGTTTGAGCAAATGATGGAGACTTTCCATTTGAAGGACAGCCAAAGCTGTATCCAATATGTAAAGTGGACATTCTCCCCAGAGTACTCCAGTTTCTTTGCAGGGCTGGAGGACCAAAATCATTCCGGGTGGTCCACCTATAGGGCGGCCATATTAAAACATTTTTCTGTTCACAGAAATCCCCAAGAGGCTCGCAAGGCAGCCTACAATTTACAATGTGGGGAGGATCAGGCCCCACAAGAGTTTGTGCAGGAGTTAAAGTGTGCTTTTGCACAGACCACAAGAAGGGTGCGCACGGATAGCAGAGAATTTATTAATACGTTTTTCCATGCCTTGCCCAAATACATAATGACCCAGCTCGGGAGGGATTTTCACGAGAAAAGATCTTTAGACTGGGTCATTGAACAGGTGACCAGGATCTATGAGGTCCCGAAGCCAATAGAAAATAAAAATAATGCGCCCAAAAACCCCAAAGCCAACAACACCCCTGCTGCTGCCAAGGTGGCAGAGGTAAAGGTCACCCCCGTTTTAGAGTTGGAGATGGGGGGGCCTAAAAACCCACCTGCACCTAATAATGCTAGGCCCAGAAGGTCCTCGGGCCAGTCACAGACAGGGAGCCAGGGAGGCAGCCCCACAAATGGGGTCCCTCGCTCTCCTGATTATGTAAGCCCTCGTTACAAGGGAAACAGACCCATCCTGGGTTATATGTGGACTCCTCAAGCCCAAGGGGGGGATCCAGCCAAGCACCTAACCCAGAGAACTTCCCTCCCAACTTCTCACAGGAGGGCAGAAACTCACCAAACCCTGGGCAGAACTTCTTCCCCAGGTATCCACCCAATTTCCAGCCCCAAAATCATCCATCCTTCTTTCCCCAATTCGCTGAGCCCAGACAACCGAATCCGGGAGAGGGGAGGCCAAGGGTGGAGGGGTATCCAAATCTTCCCAACCAGGGGTACTACCAAAGAAGGGATAGCTACCCTTCCCGGGATCAGCCCAGGGGAGAAAACAGGGCCCCGTATCAGCCTGAGCGGGTTTCCCAGTTAGAGCGCCAGGTTCAAAACATGGCGCGGGATCTGGGTCACATACTGAGGGCTCAGCAGAACCCTCAGATCGGCATGCCAGCGCAGAACGCACCCAACTCTGGACCTGGTGCTCCAGAACAATGACGGGGCAGCACCCCGATAACTCACCGGTTCCCAGGGAGGAGGCACAAAGGGAAGGGGGGTGTAAAGCCTGGGTGGAAGCTTCCTTCTTCACTTGTAAACAGCCCCTGGAAACCCAGGAACCGGAAACAAAATCTCTTGCCCCTGAAAGTCTGCCTCCTAAGGAGCAGAGGGGGGGTAGGAGAAACAAAAGACCCAAACAGACTCAGTTTGAGGAGGAGGTACAGATCTTCCAATTTGAGGGAGAGGGATCCTCAGAAGATCCTGGGAAAAGGATCTTCTCCTTCAGAGAGGGGGGAACTCCTCCCAAAGAAAAATGGGTCCCTAGGGATGCAAATCCAGACTGGGGAGATGTGGAGACTGAGCTACCGCCGCCCACCATCTCATCCCAGAACCAACAGAAAGAAAATCCCCTGGTTCAAACCCATCCTGGTGACTGCCTCCAAAAAGGGGGGGGCGGCCTGGAACCGGAGCCAAGGGAACCCACAATGGCTCTGATCTCCAGTTGCCAATTTTTTCTTTCAGATTCCCAAGGCTCTCCACAGAATTCCGCCCAAATCTCTTCTCTAGCGATGTCCAAAACCAGAAAGTTAGCCCACCAGTTGTCCAAAAATGTGCATTATCTGTGCCCCCTTGAGGAGAAGGAGGGAAGATACTATGCCCCGGTACAAGTACAGGGACAGGGTATAATTTTGGCACTGGTGGACACGGGATCTCAAGCTACCCTTCTGTCCAGAAGGGCCTTTGATGATCTGAATGCAGGAAGAGGAGGGAATTACCAAATTCCTCTCACCTCACTTCCTGGACAACTCCAGAACTTCGACGGGAAGGAAATTCCCGTCGAGGGGACGGCAGATTTGGACATTAAAATTGGGCGACACAAGTTGAAACACCCGGTCATAGTTGTGACTCCAGAGGGCACCCCTTGTTTACTGGGGAATGACCTCCTGAGGAGGTTGTCCCCCTTAATAGATTGCGTAAACAAGGTCCTCTGGACCCAGACTAGCCGACCAATAAAATTAAAACAGAGTGTCAACCATGTTAGTTTAAACGGCACCTGCCACATGGTTGAACAAAAATCTGACCAAGTAGAATTTCACTTCCAGAATAGCCAAATTCCAGACGTGACAGTAATAGCAGTAGGACAACAGACTGGTGATGGGGGGTCCTCTCTATTTCTGAAAATCAACCTTCCTTCCAGTTTAAGGTGGTATTCCACACTGGAAGGAAACACCCTGAAATTCTTTACTAATCCACAATCAGAAACTCCCACTCCTATAGTCCAGAAAGATGTGAAATCAGCTCAGAGCCTGGCTGATATTCAGCAAATTGGAGAGCAGTTGTTCATCCCTGTTCAGTTAAATGATGGGAATGACTCTGTTCTCGCTCGAGTGTGTGTGAACAACGGTAAGAGCTTCATCAGCGAAGCCATGTTCCGCCAACTCCCAAAAGATCCAGCCATTCCCACGTTCAAACTGATAGACAAATGGGAAATGGACCTGGAAGCACTCAATTCCAAACATCTCCTGCCAAGCAGGTTTATGCTCAAAATCTCAATTGGCAACAAGAGCATAGTCCACAATTGTTGGGTCATGCGAGACGTCCCTGCCGCCTTTTACTTAGGCAGTGACATTCTCAATCGCTTTGCCATTAGTTTGGACCTAATAAACTTCAAAGCTTGGTCCCGATTAGCGGATAATCCCATGGGCTTTGATGATCCAGAATAAGCATTTAGGTCAGCTCAATTGCTACCTTATGCAGTGGAAATTCAGATCAAAGAGGAAGTCACCACCCCAGAAAGGACCCGACAATTCTCCCTGGAAGTGAAAGTTAAAAGAGGACAATATTTGCAAAACCCTGATGCTTACATACATCTAAACGCTGCTCTCCAACAGCAAGGGTTGGGGGTAAACCCAACTCCATTAGTCAACATAGAACATGACACCATTCTAATAGAGGTGGATAACAGCGACTTAAAGAGTATTACTCTAGCCGCAGGCACCATTATTGGAATGGCGGTTGATGACCGACATTTTTTCATAGATTTAGGTAATGAACTGTTAGGGCCAATCCCCAAGGACTGCTTTGACAGTGACAGTGATGACAATACAACCCCAGACAGGATTTTTACCCGGCATGGGGGGAACTTCCTGGTGTACACTTCTTGCCCTTATGGTAAGGAAGATGTGACTTGTGACTTCAGGAGGGATGAGGTGATTTTCTAGGTCCATGAGGGCTGCCTTTCCCACCTGAAGCCTCCAGTCCAAATCAGCACTCTGACCAGGGACTTCTCCACCCAGCTGGAGGAGGCCGCTGAGATAGCCAAACCAGAAGTCTTTCCAGGCTTCAGGCAGATGGTGGAAGAGAGAGTCAACCTAGCTGATGCCTGTGTGGCTCTGGAACAAAAGCAAAAGTTGAAACAAGTTTTCTTGGATTTCCAAGATCTCTTTGCGGTAGACTTATATGACTGTGGTCGCACTGACATCCACACAACAACAATCCCCACGGACCCTGGAATGACTCCTGTGTTTGTGAAGCAATATCGCTTGCCTCTCGCATCAATGGAGTCCCTTACTGAAATAATTAAGAACCTTGAGTCCCGGGGAATAATCCGTCCAGTCCACAGCACCTTCAATAATCCGGTGCTGGGAATATTGAAGCCAAACGGCCAGTGGAGACTCTGTGCCGACCTCAGGGAGCTCAACAAACGGGTCCATACTTCCCGATGGCCTCTGCACTACATTGACCAAGGGCTGGCCCAGATCCAGGGGTCACAGGTATTCACTGCAATAGACCTGACCAATGGATACTGGACTGTGCCTGTCAGTAGGGAGGACCAATACAAGCTGGCTTTTACCTTTGGAGGCCAGCAGTACACATGGACCCGGACTCCCTTCGGATACCTTAATTCCGGTAATGAGTTTAACATTTTCCTACATAAAGCCATGCCCGACCTGGGTGCGAGGGGTAACCTGGCTTATGTAGATGATGTCCTCATCAAAAGCTCAACTGTTGAGGAACACATAGCGGAGATCCGTTATGTTCTGACGCAGTTGAGGGCCGCCGAGCAAAACTTTCCTTTCAGAAAGCACAGTGGTGTAGAACCCTTGTTAATTTCTTGGGGCATGAGATTACTGCTCAGGGCCTCTGTCCCCAGGAAAAGAAAGTGGAAGCACTTCAGAAACTGAAAGACCCCACAACTCTGTGGGAACTAAGGAGCCTCCTTGGACTGACTAATTACAGCAGAAAGTTCATTGAGGGCTACGCAGAGATCACCAGACCCCTGATTCATCACCTGAAGGGGGGGTCAAGTGGGAATGGGGTCCAGAACAAGCCGAGGCAGTAAGACAACTCAAAAGAAGCCTCTCAAAAGCGCCCTGCCTAGCTTACCCTGTCAGAAACAAGGAGTTCTTCCTGGAGACGGGGTTCTCTAATACGTGCTTGACAGCAGTATTATAACAAAAGCATGACAAGGTCAATAAAGTAATCTCCTATGCGAGCAAAACTTTATCCTCTGTGGAGGAAAAATTCAACGATTGTGAGAAGGCACTCCTGGCAACGGTTTGGGCATTGAAGAATTACCGCCCGTTTATCCAGGGGGAACACATCATAGTGGAGACTCCACACCAGCCTCTGCAATATCTCCAAAGTTATAGAATCCGGACCGGAAATGTGAGTAATTCCCGAATTACTTCCTGGATTCTGTCAATGCAAGGCTTTCCTGTGGAGGTCAGATATGGCCAAAACAAGAAGAGTCCCCTTGCGCAAGGTCTGGCTGACTTGCATGATTGTGCCCGAGAAAACTGTCTCGAGGACGAAAGTCTACAACTCAAGGACAATATGGAGGCATACCTTAATTCCCCACACAAAGTCTTTGAAGAGGACAAGTGTGAGGGAATGCCCACTGTCTATGTGGATGGATGCTCTTACCATGTTGACAACAACGGGGAGAAAGAACTGGTGGCCGGCGTAGGGAATGCATGGGTGAATGAGTCCCCAGAACCCTCCGCTGGATACAAAATTGGTCCCCGAAGTAGTCAGGTGGCAGAATTGATGGCTGTGCATCAGGCCATCCTCACTGCTGTCCAGCATCAACTCCGCGAACTGGTCATAATCACAGATTCGGATTATGTACGGAACGGGTTCGTGGAGCACCTGGTTAATTGGAAAACCAGAGGCATGTTATGTGCTAACAACAAACCCTTGAAACATGGGAAGTTGATCCAAAACATTGATGATCTGGTCACCTTGAATGAGATGACCATCTATTGGAAAAAGATCAAGGGTCATTCCAAAGTAGAGGGACCAGACAAAACTGGAAACGACTTAGCTGATCAGCTGGCCAAAACCGGGGCCATCCAAGGGGATCTAATTGAGATTGAGTCCCTGTTGGGGGAAATCCAGGTCACTGCTATCACTAGGTCCCAGACAAATGCTCACAACGACCTTTCAATTGCACAATGGAGTAAGGAGACCCCTGATGCTGATTTAATTACAGCTCAGAAAGGGGATCCATTAATTGGTAAATTTTACCAGCACCTTGAGGACCCTGAGAACTTTCCCCTGACGGATACCGATTACACTGGGAAAGAGGACCTAAGAGTGTTGATGAAATGTCCAAAAATGTTCCGGATCTAAGACGGTTTGTTGGTAAGGAAATCCAAAGCTGGCCACGATCAGTGGGTGGTTCCTACCTCATTCCGCAGCCTGATGTTAAGTCACACCCATGATGCGGCCACCGCCGGTCATAGGGGGTTTCACACAACATTGGAAATCTTAAGAGAGGTTGCATACTGGCCACACATGGGGCAGGACCTTGACCAATACTTGAAGGGGTGTCTTGTGTGTGCGCAATTTCAGCCATCATCCCTCACGCACAGTGCGCCTCTCCAGAAGAGGGGAATGACACTGCCATGGTCAGATTTACAAACCGACTTTGTAGGCCCTGTGATTCGCTCTGCTAGGGGGAATAAGTACATGTTGACTGTGACATGCTTGTTTACCAAGTGGGTGGAATGTCTCCCAGCCCCAAACTGCAAGGCAGAAACTGCAGCTGCCCTGATGATTAACCACATCTTTTCCCGTTTCGGTCTACCTCAAAGGATTGAGTCAGACAGGGGTAGCCACTTCACCAGTGAAGTAATGACAAAGATGTGGGAGATACTGGGGGTCAAAAGGAAGTTGCATATTGCTTACCGGCCAGCTTCTTCTGGGGCAGTAGAGAGATATAACCAAACCATTGTGAGCATATTAAAGAAGTTTGTGGCAGATTCTGGGCCAAGTTGGGATATCCGATTACCTCTGGTCCTAATGGCCATCAGATCTACCCCTTCATCTGCAACCAAAATGTCACCATTTGAGTTGATGACTGGGCGCAAGATGGTGCTTCCTCAGCATTTGCTCTACAGGACCCAAGAGCAGACACTGATAAATGCCTCCACAACTCATGAGTATGTGGAGAATTTAAGGAAACACCTTCAACATGCTTTTGCCTATGCTCAGCGGAATCTAGAAAGATCAGCTGAGAGTATGAAGACTCACTATGACCTGAAAACTTCCAGGAAGGAATATCAGGTGGGGGACTGGGTCTATCTATACAATTTCCAAAGGAACCAGGCCAAACAGCGAAAATGTTTGCCTACATGGAAGGGACCCTTTGAGATTATAGACAAAATCTCCCCTGTGGCCTACAAGATCCGCATCCCCAAAGGCGGTTTGGCAGAGGGGGAAGACAAGTGGGTCCACATTAACCAGTTGAAGTTTTGCCATCCCAGGCACACTCTGCAACAACTGGAGGAATCCTCTGGAATCCTAGAGGGTACTGTCTCAGATTAATTCAGTTCTAACTTAAAATATCCGACATATCGCCTATCAAATTCTGAGTTTCTCAATGTGGGTGTTTTTGTTTTTGAATCCAAAAAGAAATGTGCATGTTCATATGTTTTGACTATAAATTTATATGCCACCCCACTATATCAATGGTGGGGGAGAAATGTCCATTAATAGGTATTGCCGCTCTTCCTTTGCGTCCTAGGAGAAAGAAAACCTCGAGACTGGCCAAGGAGGACGATCCGGAGACCGGGAGCAGAGACGCAAGGGGCCCAGTGTACTGCCCAATATTCCCATCAGGACCGGCGAGGAGAACCGATCGATCCGACCGGATGGAGGAAAAGATGCTGAACTGTGCCATCTATTGGAAGAAGATGAGGAAACATCCCAGGTCTTGGGAGTTCCATCAGTGAAACAGAATGGCCATCGCAAGAGGGGGGCTTGTGGGATGTTTTTACCCATGCATCCAAGCCCACCTCAAAAACTGTGCAGTACTGGCATTGAAAACATCATGATGGCCAGAGCGTCCCAGAAAATGCACAGGGAAATGCATGAAGAATAGGCTGCCACTCATTGTTGCCGATGTTATGGGCACAGAAGGGCACTGCCTAAAACCACCATTGGACTACCCACACAGTAGTCTGAAACCATTGGGAATGGCAATGCTGATTGCCAAAAGCAACCTAGAATTGTGGGGAATTCATTTTCTTAAATCCCAAAAATGGGTGCATTACCAGTACTCACCACTATCAGAAAGCCGGCGGTTTAAAACTGTGTAAAACTGTTTTGTGTAAAACTGAATAAATGAACCCAAAGCAGGCCAAAGAAAGACTTACTGAGAGGTGGATACAATGTAAAGTTATATTCTGAAGTGACTTGAAGGTTTATAACAAGACTGGATGAGCTGTGGATTTCAGCAGTATAAGTAAATTTGGACTGGAAGACACTAAAAACCTAAATGTTTAAAAGAAATGAGTGACCTACTTTTGAGTGTCACATAGGTTGCAATTGTTTAAATGTCATAGTTTAAACTTAGAATCAGCATTTTAGCTGCATATGTAAAAATTGGTAGTTTTATTAGAATGCAGAAAACTGGGTAACTAAAAGTGACATTAGCTGGGGCCTGGCTTAAGGAACTGAATTCTGCCCACCAGCTACCCCCGACAGGAGATGAGACTTGCACAACAGCTGTGTTCCCAGGCCTAGCTGCCCTTTTGCTGCTCCCACCAAAGGGATATGCCACTTCCCTGATTGAATTACCTGGGCTCTGCAGGAAATTGAACAAAGCCCTGTCCTGACTCAGGCAAATGTTTTATTATGGGGGCCGTAAAAAGTGGCTTCCTCCTGGAAGGAAAGGGGAGGAGCACTGCCTGTGAGAGCAAGCTGGCTTGGCAGAACTGGAAAAACCAGAAATTCAACCTTGTGCTGGGGGGAAACCACACCCCTTTAGCCAGAATATGGTTTTAGAAAAAGATGAATAACTCATAGTACGGACTTGTCATAATTATTTAAATGATACCATAATTCTTGTGATTTTTCTGCCCACATTTTAAGAGGTTTTTAGAACCGGTGGCATGATCTGGGGGCAAGCTAGCAGTTAAGAGGGTATTACTTAAAATGTCTGCATGTTAAAAGTCTGATACTTCATCAATTAATGCCTGCATGCCTTGCACACATTTGGGTAAATTTGAGTAAGAATCTGATATTGGTAACTTGACCAAAAAGTGCAAATGTTGCCATTTCTGAACGCAAGCTCCCAGGAAGAGCAGATTTGGACAGGGTATACCTCCTGTGATATGTGATGGGTGCATGTAATTTTAAACAAATGTGTACCTGTGCAAATATGTCTTTTGGGTCAAAATATAGATTGTGTGTAATTTGACAGGGGTGGGTTCTCTGTACCATAAACAGACCTCATCATGATGACACTTCATTTCATTCCCCCAATCAAGGGGAAGTGGATGAAGTGGCCAATGACAAGTGGAGAGGGGTAGAGCCTAGTGATGCTGCACACACACCCATTTTCAAAAACATATAAAAGCAGACAGTCAGGACAGATAGGGACATTCAATTCCATTTGCTGCGGAGCATGCTGCCGGACCATACCACATCCAGAGATCCAGACTTCAAATCCATCAATCTCCAGAATCCAGAGAGGCTAGACCAGCAGAGCAGAGCTGACCCAGACCGCTGTTAGCAGAACCAGAGAGCTGACCCAGATCACTGTGAAGTGCCGAGACCAGACCAGAGTCCAGTCTAAAACCTGACCAGATCCGTGGCGAGGCCCATTCTATTTCTAAATATATTGTGAGTACCTAGCAGAACTGTGCAGAACCAATCTCTTAGTTAAAATAATATAATTCAATCTATTTTAATCTAACCAGAACTGTCTCCTAGAAGTTGTACTTTGTCATTTTGCAAAATTGTCACTTGTCACTTGAACCTAGAACCGCATTCCCATTCCATACACTTTTGCCGCAATCGCGAAAAACGCACTCGCGAATTTTGCCGCGATTTGCAAATTTCTCCACGTGTGAAAACAACAGTTTCCTTGCTTTCCTTGCCAAAAATTTGTTTAACCTGCTAGTTACTCCTAGATCCTTGCTAAAGTGAGCCTGAACTCATCCCACGTATATTTCACTCACCCTGAACCTCCTAAAGGGAATTAAAACCATTTTCAGCATATTTTTCACTTCATTGCCAGCACATATAAAAGCATTTTGGGCCTGTGTTTCAAACTTCTGTAGTCTAAGCTTGCTGGGGTGAACTGAATTACATTTGATTGCATTTCTGAGAACTGTGTGCTTTCCTTCCATTTCCTTGCATTGCATAAAGGGGGGAGTGGATTGCCAGAGAAAAGTGATTACATTGTTTTGTTGAAATCATATTGAGTATTTTCTGTATTGCAATTTCATTCAACATTATATCCATCTGAACTCATATAAAGCATTCTCTACCACCTTATTCTTCTGTTCCTATTCACAAGTGTGCTAGTGCCAGACTATCCATTATTGATTACTGCTCAGATTAGGTGTGATATTCAATTATTAAATTATTATAAAGTGTGATATATATATATCTATTGTTTAAATTATCAAATAAACCTTTTAACTTGCAAAACAGAACTACTTCTTGGCTCAGTGGGGTCAGGGGGATTCCAAGAGAGGGGTGTTATATAGGGGTAGTCATCCAGAACGCATGAACTGGACATAAAGATATATCAATAAGGGTTTTCATTCAGTATTCTAGACTAGGCGTTGACTTAGCTGTAGTGTTGAATTGAATCCTCTTACAGTTCAGAACCACCAGAGGTTCTCACCCACACTAAGGAGGCTGCAAGATAGCAGACTGAAATGGAGCCCAGACAGAGGCAGATGGCAGTGGCAGCCGGGGCCCACAATGTCAGTGCTGGACAACTGGAAAGCTGATACTGGAGAGGAGGTGGGTCCCTCACATGGAGAAAACCCATTTGGAGCCAGGCCGAGATGTAGCCCCTCAGTGAGAGAGACTCTTTTTGACACATGGGCAATGCTAGTGGTTCAAGAGGGAGCCACAGACTTTGCAATTATAGCAATGTAAAGTGATCATATAGAGTGCCCTTCTGCCAGTAATGTAGGCCTCGCTGCACATGGCTCTGTAAGAAAGGAGGGCAGAGTGTGGTAGTCGGAAACAGGAAGGCAGACACAGAAATCTTTGGTGTTGATGGATGCCGGTCAGAAGTACCCATTACCTGTGTGCTGATTTGAAAATGTCTATGTTGTTTTTGGTTGGTACCGACTGGGTAGGTTATCCATATAGGCAGCCCTCGGACTGCAGAGTGCAAATATTAACTGTATTGTTGTTGATAGAAGATGGATCGGGTCTGAATCCGTTACTAGACCTGTTGGTCACCTCAAAGAGTGTGGGAGGTGAAAGGATTCAAGATTTTTATAGCAAGGAGTTAGTTGAGGGATGCCAGGGTAGAGAGGGATGAGGGTGAGGGAAGCGAGAGTGTTGCTGTCTAACGGGTTATCGGCTGTAGATTTCACTGAGATTTAGGTGTGGACCCTTACATCTTGTAACTTTAATCATTTGAAGAAATAAATGCTAATCAAAATAAAAAAAAAGTGTTATGCTGCAGAGTTTCAGATGGTTCACCTCCAGGTGATGAGGTTTGGGTAGTGTATTCCAAAATTTCATGGCCATAACTGAAAATAAAAAGATCCCTCTTGGCGTTTCTTGTTGAAGTTGGGGACTGGTACTAATGCACCATTGCTGACCTAAGTTTTCTGGAAGGAGTGCAGTGTGGAAACTTACTTCTGAAGGACAAAAGGCTCCCTCTGTGGTATGAACAATGGATATTGCGCAATGCTTTGAAATTAACCCCTTTTTTGATGGATAGCCAGTGGAGAATATTTAATGCTGGCGTGATATGTTAAAATCAATGAATTCTGAAAAGTGGTCTTGAGTAGTCTTGCTGCGGCATTATGAACTCTTTGAAGTTTCCTCATCAGTTAATCTGTGAGTCAGAGATACAAGCGTTTTGCATAGTGCAGCTTGCATAGTATTAGAGGATTTGGTCCTGGCCCTGTGGGTGAATGTTAAGTAAGGTAAGATGTGGTGTAGCACGAGCAGCAGGTAGAAACAACTTCTGAAGATGGCTTTGAACTGTGGATCAAGAATGAGGGTATTGTCCAGTGTGAAGGTGTGGGGGAGAAATGCTCTTTTGGTACGAATTGGATTTGCTAGTGTATTATTATTCATTACATGGATGCATGTATCCCCATCATTTCCGTGGATCTAACTGCACTATGTATTTGGATGATTTACCACTTGTTTTGCCAGTATTTCAGTGGTAATTCACTTTGCAATAATGTGGATTCAATATTTTCGGTTTCCTTTTTTTTGGTGGAACAGCGAAACGTAATGGTCATTTTATTATCACCACTTTCAGCCACTACCGTCAAACTTGTAGTGAGGCCTTGTGTCATTATATTTGCCATTCAAGAAAGCTTATTATAAACTGGAGGGAGGTGGAAGAGGGAGAAAGGGGGCAAGAGAGAGAGAAAGAAAGAGAGAGATAGAGAGGGAGCGAGAGAGAGCGAGCGTAAACATGGTATGATGTCACTCAGTGTTTCTGTTGACACTAGATGTATTACTAAAGTTTGATATTTTGGATTTTTCTTGAGGCCTTGGCGAACATATTTGTCTGAACCCTGAATCAGGAGCACTTTTCATTATATTTAAGGTTTAATGCACTTCCCAAACTGCTAAAATGTCCAGCTATTATATGTGGGCTAAATTCGAATCACTTTGTGGCTGGTAAAATATTCTGTTTTTATTATTAGCTATGTTAGCGTCTTCACTGACCATTACTGTTTTTATACATACACTGTGTTATGTTTAACCTAAGTACTTATTTAATCTACTAGTAATACTTTGTGTGTCTTTGTTATAAATGCATGTTTTTCAATTAGCCAGTTTTGGGTATTCTTTTGGGGTAACATTTGGGAATAACTGTACTTCATTATTACACTGCCTTCCTCCCTTAAGCTAATCCTGGCTGCTCTGCCATAAGTAATCCACGGTCTTTTCATTTGGCTGCAAACCCCCATTCTACTCTTTGTTTAGATGGTTTAACCTCCATCACCAGAAGGCCATTGAAAACTCTCCTTAAAGGGGTGTCCAGTCAAACGATCGAAAAAAAAAAGGATCGAATGACCTTTTGCTCGAATACAAAAGGATCGAAAAAAAAGGGGCACATTTTTTATTTATTTATTTATATATATTTTTTAGTTTGGGTTGGTAAAAAAACATATTTAATAAAGAAAACAGGGGGTCCACCCCATAAAAAAAAAGAAATCGACCCTTTTTTCGATTCTTTGACTGTCAATCAAAAGGCATTCGATCCTTTTGTTTTTGACCCTATCACTGCTAACCCCTTAAAGGTGATGCTGGCACATCCATGTGAAGATATTAGGTATAGGAAGATGCTCCACTTGCTGTAAGTTTCAAGTAGAGACCGCACCATCAAGAGCATAGTCTAGGATCCGCCATGTGTATTTCCTCGTGCCTCCCTCCAAGAAAGCAGTCCACATATGAATTGTGGATCTAGAATTGTGGCACAATTACTTCCAGAAGTCGCCAAAATAACATTCTTTAACACAATAACGGAGTCTATGCATACAAGCATGCCCTCTGTTGAAGATTCCGAATGTATCATCTCTGTAAAACCTGTCGCCATCTTCTGCAGCTGGTCACATATAATACTTGTCATCAACCTTTGAAATATCGGCTACTTGATGCACTCTTGCGCTGTCTCTGCATGTGATCACGCCTTGTTTTTTTTTTCTTTTATCCCCTCCTGAATAGGCCAACAGGAACAGTAATGGCACTCATCACTCCCACAGGATTTTGTCCGAGCATGAGGCATTGAGATGTATGAGGTTGTGTTTAGGCTTAACTACACTTTTACAGGCTCCTTGCATATGGTTTGGATTGTAACGTGGTGCACACTTTGGAATTCGTATCATCCGCGCTTGAAGTGTATGTACGTTTTAAGACATTTCTGAACATTCTACTGTTGTCTTGTACTGAAATGTGAACGATTTTTGGGTTGGGCTTTGCATCACAGAATCACCCATACCGCTTGCATACCACATTATACTTTTGAATGTGTTTAGTTGTTTCATTATTTAAATGTGTGATATGGTTTGAGACGCTTCTTTAAATTTCTTTCATTTTAATTTTGGTTTCGGTTATTGTGAGGGAGGGAGCTCCATTTATATGGAGCAGTTAACCTACTGCAGAGTGCCCGAGCAGAGTGCCTGATACTGCCTCTGGCCTCTTGCATGGCGTTCACACCTTTTCAAATGGAAATCGGTCTACCCGGGATAAAGCTGGCAAATGTAGATGGCTGTACGAAACATGGTCCTGAGTGGAACAAATACACTGCAGACATTTAAACACACCGTGTTCCCGTCTTTACATAACACTTCATTTAAAGCACCCAATATGTGTAATGACCATAAAAGTATTCAGTCTGTTTTGCAACTCCTGATTCACTTCACCTGCTGTACCTGCTGTACTTGCAATGACTAAAATCATCGGCACAAGCCAAGGGACTTACTGGCACTGTGTATTCCATAGCATAAGCACAGCAAAGTCTTGTCACTTTCAGGATTTCCATCACACAGACTTCCATTTCATGTGAAAGCATACCAAGAAAAGATCTTAAGCACCAAAAGGTGCAAAAGTATTACTCTATGCTGCACGAGGTGTGGGTTCCAAAAAATGCCAACCATCCCTATTTTCAGTAGACTAGGAGGATATCCTGAAAATCTCAAAATCATTATGAACACTAACATTCCAGTACATTATATTTTAGTCAAATTTTAGAAGCCCATGTGAGATCATTAACAATCTTATTAAGAAAGATGGAGAGCAAACCATGTCCAAGATTACATCTTTGCTGTTCTACCGTCACAGGATCAAAGTTACAGATGGTGTTATACTTGTGTTCATTAAGCGTTAGATTACAAATGCAGACGTTGATGGGAGTTAGAATGTACTTTTCAGTTTCCCTTTGCTGAGGAAGGTGGTGGTGATTTGTTAGAGTTGTGTTTTGTGAAGTATTTCTCCAATACACATACTGCACTGTTCTGCGAACATTATAGAATGCAACATGCCAACAGGTTTTATGCTTTGTCTAATGGGAAACATGTCACTTGGGTGGTGGGACTATAACCATCTATATTTATAAAAGTGAAAATGTGTGGGTTTGTGGCTTGGCGAAGCGTTTTTTTCATATACAATTCCACAATGTTTCACCAATCTGCACCACATTTTGCATAGCTACCTGTTAGGACCCTCCAGACAATACTGGCTACATGACATTTGGACACCCCACCTCGTTCTCCAGATTTCAGCAGAAGTCAAACTTTGTGGGTTTTTGGCTTGGCAATGCATTGCTCCAAATAGAATTCCACACCATTTCACCAATCTGCACCAAGTTGTGCATGCTTACCTGTTAGGACCCTCCGAGCATCACTGGCTATGACATTCGGACACTGCACCCTTTCCCCGGATTTCAGCACCTTCATACATCAGACGGTTGCCTGAAATCAGAAAAACATCAATGTGGTCATGGAAAGACCAGCCTCGACATGAGGAACAAAACTTGAGCCTGTGGGCCCTCAAAAACCAAGTTTCAAGGCCCTAGGATGCACGGCTGCAGAGATTTTTGCACCACAATGCACTTCAACGAAATGCACCATGCCAGGGTGAGGTGACAGCTGGGGAGAGAGCACAGAAGGTCCCAGTATGCAGCAGCACACCAACTCTTGCCTTCTCCCAACGTCTGCTCTGGGGTATGTCAGCCAGCCACACACGCCCATTCTCAATGCAGTTTACTTCAGAGTGCAAGGCACATCAAGCAATTAAGTGAATCGGAACAGCGACCTACAGGATCATTGATTATCACCAATTGAGCAGAGTGTTGTCATGTCTGTCTACAGAACCCATTCGTAGAACGGATACATTTTGCTAGTTCTTTAATAAAACTGAGAGAATCCCCTGCCTTATCCCTACTTTTGAAGCATGCCTATTCTGCACAAAGATGTGCAGAGAACATGTGTGAAAATAGAGAGTGAGTACTGTGCCTAAACAAATGAACTCCTAAGTTCCCAGAAAAGATGAATATATAACAAATAACAACCATCAAACATCAGTCATCTCCCAGGATGGCCCCGATCCCAAAGTCATTGCTGTGTGCAACACAGCTCGACTCAATCCACTGGAGCCTCTCATCCCTCATCACCCAGAACCAGAGCTACTTATCATTGCGAACCATTTTCGATGATCGCACTGCTACTGGTGATGATCAACCTGCAACACTCGATGCTGCCTTGAACACAACTTGCCACCGGTGATCAACGCGACACGCCAACTTCAAACTGGGTTTGAACTCAAAGAAATGCATTCCAAAGACTGGTTTGACCCAATTGAACAGCCTAATAACTAGGGGTGTACTGAACTTCGTCTTCGTGTAAGTATTTGGCTGAATTCCGGCTGAGAAAATGCTATTCGGCGCCGGCCGAATAGCTTCTTGCTATTCGGCTGTTGCCGAATACTTTGTCATTCTCATTTGAATACAATGCAACCAGATCTCAGAAAGACACATTTAGAATTCAGTTTGCAAAACTGAATAGATTTAGACCAGACACTTAACCACAAGACCAGACAAATTGCTATCACACAGCTGTAAAATATCTTATATTGTAATCTGCTCTTTAGGGCATGTTTTGTTACAGATTCTTAGACATAAAAGGTTCTCACCTTTTATACTTAGCCAGCAACAATACAGGAAAATCTTTTCTTTTGGCAAATGTTTATATGCAATGTGCACTTTCTTCAGTTGTAAAAGACAATGGGCCTCATTACGGGCACCGTTCATACCGGCCGCCCAATAACGAGCCCTGCAGCGGGTCCCGCTCTTCACGCCTGGTCAGGTTAGACAGTGAAGAGGAGGATTCACTGCCAGCAAAAAGCTGGTGGGAAAATCTGTCACTTTACCACTGAAAATGAGCAAAATTACTGCCGCCAGAATTACCACCAGCAGTAATTTCAATGAAATCACCATGGAGTCCAATGGAATCCAATGAATGGGGACTAACACCGCCATACTGCCACTTGTAATCCAGAGGAAATTCTGCTGGACCAAGTGCCACTAACGGTAAATCTGTCTAGTTGTATCTCAGCGGATTTACCACTGTGATACCATAATGAGGCCCATAATTACCCAAAATGTTGAAAGCCTGGAAAGAAGAGAAGCATTGCTATCAGAATAGGTATCCATTGCTCACACAAGCATAAATCATGGGATTGGGTTTATGATTCCTGTGATGGAAATGTTTGAGGGAGAATAGAAGGAAGATTATTTTTCAGAAAATAACCTTCGGTCTTTTCTCCCCTGAACATTTCCGACTTGGCCCCCGCCCCCATACCCCAACTTACCTTTGCGGCAGCACCCTTCGCTGTGTGGCGCCAACCCGCTGTGTCCCTGCAACGCCTGTTCCCTTTCACTTCCGTGATCGTGAACCGGCGCGGCAGGGACTTTCCTTTTTTTTCTTTTTCTTTTTTTTTAAATTAAGTTTTTGGGATCGGCCGGGGGACACCCCCACAGCCCCTGTAGCCCTTAGCACTGAATGGGGGATTTGGTCAAACTTTTCGGCCATTGGGAATTATTCGAACGGCCGAAAAACATCCAAATCTCACATTCAGGCATTTTTTTGCTGGCTTTTTGGACGTTTCCTAACCCATGTAGGTCGCATATAGCAGGAAACCATGGCATAAATATTGCTTGCGTCTGTCTACCTCTCACCACTTCACTCTCCCAAGTAGGATTTTTTCTTCTTGCAAAAGGGTATGTGCTCCATTGACACTGTTTCATTTTTCTACAAATAAAGACCACAATATACTTTTGGACCCAACTCTGCCTCTAAGGACCATAATACTGGGCATACACTGAGAATCAGAAACAGATAAGGACTTGAGCATGCATTATGTATAAACAAATTATTACGGCTCCATGTCATTTGGTCCCGTGCAATTTCATCCCCTGTCATTTTAATATGTACATTCCAACGAAAATGCTCGGTTTCTTTGGGGGTCCCCCCACAACCCTGCATCCCATGCTTATTTGTGGCTATTGCCTACCCGCCCAAACCCTTATCTGTCCTTATCTGTCCTTTGCCACTCCCCCTACAAAATTTGATGAGCATATTCGTTGTAATACGTACGTTAAAATGCCTGGGGATGGAAATGCAGGCGATGAAAGGACTTCGTACCATTATTACACAGTTGAAGCATTTTACAAGATCGATACAAAAATCAAGAATCACAGGTTCAGTGCATTGCAAAAAAAAAATAAATAAAGAATACCAGTAGTGACTTTGTCCACTTCCTGCCATCCTTTCTGAGGCTCAGGCTCAGACAAAGGGAGGAACACAAGTTAAGTTCACAGTAAGCCATTTGAACAAGTTAGTAACCAACAACACATGTCGCTAGACTAGTAGAAGCTACGGGCTGCGAAGCAAAGATAATGTTGTATGTCCCGTACCATCCTAGGCACAGTGACAGAATTGGATACAGGTCAAGAGGAGTTCCATGACTTGGGTAGGAATGAATGGCAGGTTAAAAAAAAAAACTATGATTAGTATCTTCAAAATCAAACATTATTGATATCAACAATCACATGGTTTGTGCACTGCAACATGAAAACAGCAAATAGTGCGTCAGTCGATTCCTGCTTGCATTTCCTAGGCACAAGAAAAGAGAAGACCACAAAGGAAGTACATAACAAATCATTATAAAAAGTAAGTAAAGTAAATAGACAACAGCAGACCCTAAACTCTTTAATATAAGTTCAACACATGACTATGTGCCTCGCATATCTGTCTTCCTGCACTGTGGTATGGTCTTGTGGCCGTACTCCAAAAAGGAAATACAACAATTTGGAGTGTGCCTACTCAGTTACCACACACACCCCATATATCCCCCCTTAATAAAAAAATAGTATTACGAGTAAAATAAAGAATTATACAAAATTAAATAATTATATATAAAAAAATGTATTGGTGTGCTCACACTTCCCCTGGATTTGTTGAGGTAGTGGCTGCTTTCCTCCTAACCGGGCTCACAGCCATGCACCTGCCCCGCCCACAAGCGTGTTCACCACGCCACAGCCCACCTCCTTGCAGGCACTCACATATTCGTTGACGTCTCTCCCTCGATGTGCCTGCTTCACTGGCTCCCAACGGCCTATACAAAACTGCTTGCCTCATGCATAAAGCAGTCTTGAATTGTACACCAACATACCGGGTGCAGATGTAGGGAGATTTTGCGGGCAGTGAAATTCTTTTTATCTGCACAACTACCTGAATCAGAGTTGGAGTTCCCAATGTTTGTATTTTTTGGTTCTCTTTAGCTGCACTCCTCTTTATGGCTGGAATGTTTGCTTCCAGAGTCCAGTCATCTGGGTGCCTTTGTGGCCACCAGTGGAATGGGTTTCAGCTACTGCTCTATTGTTGGTTTGACGCTACTCCTCATTGCAGTAACATTACCTTGTAATTCTGCACTTGCGACAACATAAAAGATCAACTCTTTTGCAGAATTACAAACTAAGAATAATTTCTCAGCATTATTGAGGGATGTTTGGTTTACAAATGTTGAGAGTGCACAGGGTGCGGAACTCTTTCAAGAGATTAATTAAAAAGAGGGGTATTACCCATCCCCTCCTGATGTCATAACCCTTTATATTTTGAGTTGATGTGGAACCAACATCATCACACACTACACAAAGAGGACATTTCGTTGGCAGTCGCTGCTAAGGTTACCTGACACGAAGACCTCTCTGATGGGTAACAGAAAGCAGCTACACTACACACAGCACTACATGTCAATTGTCCATTATGCCTGCAAAAACGAGTCTCACACCTTATTTTATGTATTGGTCATTTGCATGGCAACTATACACAAGTGTTTCCAGGTGCCACAACACAAGATGGGGTTGGCGGGGTATGGGAATCACAGAAGTGCAACAAGTAAGAACGGTTATATTGCTCTTGTGAAAACATTCTACCGTGCAAGTGCATGACAAGGTGATAAGTGCAAGGGGATGGGGGGCAGAGGGAGAAGTGCTGGAGTGGGGAGCACCCACGGGCAGGGCGGGGGGGCAGGTGCTGGTCAGGCCAAGGAAGCAAGTGTCAGGGGAAAGAGGGTGAATGGAAGATGAGTGCAGTGGACAGGGAGGACCACGTTGGGAGAGTCCAGGAAAGGGAGCCAGAGGGCAAGTGCTGGCAAAGGATGCTGAGGCAACTAGTGTGGGGGGGTCTGGCCCCTGTAAGACTCTGAAGGGAACAGGCCCCAGTAATGTGGCAGATGGAGAGTTTAGCATGTGATAAGAAGATCCCGCTCAAGTCTGAGGGGGGAGTGAGGCTGTTCCCGAGAGAGGTGCCAGTTGAGGAAAGGGATCCTGAGTTGGAGCCTGACTCTGGTCAGGAGATTTCGGGAGAGAAAGCTGGATGTAGAGAGGTCCCAGGACCAAGACAGGCTTGTGAATGTTGCAAAGGGTCATGAATTAGATCCTTGCAGTCACTGGTAGCCAATGGATAGTTTTTCAGGCTGGAGAGATGTGGTCCCTGGGTTGAGGGCAAGGATAAATCTTGCAATGCTATTCTGGATTAGTTTATTTATTTATTTATTGTTTGCTTGTTAAGCGCTTATACAGCAAATACATTATGTTTCAAAGCGACCATAAGGCAACAGGGAGGGAACATGGGATTGCAGTATAATCAAAACATTACAAAAAGTCCAGTGGGTGAAGGGATGGCCGAACCTACTATGCCTTGTGAGTATTCAGAAAGTGCAAGTGCAGCAAGGAAGAGGGCAGTGGGGTAAGTGCTGGGGTGTCGTGCTCGAGGGTGAGCAACAGATGAAGTGCATTTTATGGTAAGTGCTATGCAGCCAGGAGCCGCATTGGTTGGAAAAGTGTGAGTCTCCATTGCGGAGGGTGTGCCGAGGCAAGTGCTGAAGGTAGACAGAAGCAGGGAGATTGGGTGTGAATGGGCAGGGGCTCCAAGGAAGCATAAGGGTCCAAGACACCAATCACATCAACTGTGGGATTATCAGAGGAGGGAAGAAGGAAATGAGGAGGAAAAGAGGAGGGTCTTGAGGTGATTTCCAAACTTAATGAAGTACTAGTCAAGATGCAGAGCAAGGGGGAGGCTGTTCGAAAGGAGGGATCCAGTTGAGGAAAGCAAACTGCCTCCTGCTCTCTGTTTAGTGAAACACTTTACACACAGGGAGTTGGTGCCAGAGGAGCATAGAGGTCTAGAAGGAGAGTTTTTTGTAAGAGAGAGTTGCAGATAGCGTGGTCTCCAGCCCCAGGCACCCTTGTGGATGATGCAGAGGGATTTGAATTTGATCCATGCAGCAACAGTGAATCAGAGGAGACCTTTTAGGTCAGGAGAGATGCAGTCCGTTGGCTTAAGGCCAAGAATAAGTCTTGCTGCTCTATTCTGGATTTGCTGAAGGGGACGCAGAGTGGAAGAAGGTAGATTGAGTAAGAGGTTGTTGCAATAGTCAAGCCTAGAAAGAACCACTGCTTGGGAAACCTTAAGCTTTTGTGGGAAAGTGAGAAATGGTAGAATTCCTTTGAGAAGGAAGAGTTGAAAGTGGGACTTATTAGCAATGCCCAGAGTGTGAGGGAGGAAGGAGAGAGAGGAGTGAAAGATGACTCTAAGGCTTCTGGTTTCAGAAGAAGGATCAGGGGGAGAGCCCAAAGTGGGAGGGCTTAGAGAAGGGAAGAAGGAGGGAGCAGAGGTCCAGGTCAAAAGGATATCAGTTTTTCTGGCATTGAGGCAGAGATCATTGGAAGTGCACCAAGCCTGGATGGCAGATATGTAGTCAAGGATGAAGGCAGGTGTGAGTGAGTCCGCAGGAAGTCTGAAAAAGAGTTGAGTGTCATCTGTGTAACACTGGAAGTTGGGGGAGAAGGAGGACCTGAGGAGTGCCAGCAGAGCAAGGTAGATGTTAAAGAGTCAGGGGGAGAGGATTGATCCCTGGGGGACACCATAGATGGTGAAGGAAGCAGGAGAGGAGAAGGTGCCCAAGATGACATGTGAAGAGCAATCAGTTAGGAAAGAGGTCAGCCATTCTAGTGCCCGTTCTGAGACACCAAGGATACCGTGAGACTTTATATGAGGATGGAATGGTTGACAGTGTAGAAAGGCAGAGGAGAGCTCAAGTAGGAGGAGGACAGCTGGGGAGTTGGGGTACAGGGATATGAGCAGTTCTTCATGGGTATTCAGAAGACCAGTTTCTGTGTCTCTAGATGCTCGGAATCCAGATTGATGATCGAGCAGACCACCAACACGTTCAGTGTGCGAGTTGAGTCGGGTGAAGGGCAACTTCTACAGCAGTTTCCGCAGGAAGGGAGAGATTGAAATAGGGCGGTAGTTGGATGGACAGGTAGTGTCTGCTGAAGTTTTTTTCAGGAGCAGGCGCACAAGGGAGTGCTTGAGGGAGGAGAGGAAAGAACCAGTGGAGAAAGCGTGGTTTCAGAAATCAGTGAGTGTGGGGGGAAGGGAGCCAATGTTGTCATTGATGGTTCTGGATGAGCAGGGGGGAACCTTTTTGGAAGATGCCTTCATAGAGTTGACAACTCTGGTAACTTCTTCAGATGTGACCGGGGTGAAGGAGGAGAAGGCAGAAGGAGGAGGGTAAGTGGCCAAGGGAAGCAAGGGGATTTGGGGATGGGTTTGGTATATGAATAACAAGGGTGTTCAGGATGTCCTGAGTTTTGGTGGCAAAGTGGGTGGCCAGTGCATTGCAGAGGGCCTGGGAAGGAAGAGGGGAGGAGGAGACTGCAGAAGGGTTGGCTAGATCCCTGCTGATCTTGAGCAGTTCAGACATGTTATTGGATGCACTCGGTGCCGTGCCTGAATGTGGGCCCTTTTCTTGGCATGGATAGAGAGTCTGTATTGCCTTTGGAGCAGGCGGCAGGCCAGTTTGTCAGAGGATGAACCTGACATTTGCCACTTGAGTTCCGCTGCTCTGCACTTTAGTTTCAGGGCTGCACGTTTGACTGGTGCAAATATGTCAAGAGTATTAGGTGATGGCTGAGTGAAGGTTGCTGAGAGCAGAGTCGGTGGTAGAGTTAGAGGTGGGGGAAGGGGAGATGAAGGTAGAATCAAAGGCAGCAGCTGACACTCGTTTCATCAAGCAGATGTTCGAGAATGACGTTGGAAAGGCTTTTGAGTAGGTAGTAGTAGGGTTGAAGGGACCCAGGTGGGAGGAGAGGAGAGAATGGTCTGACCAAGTGAGAGGAGTGAAAAGAGGGGGAGTGAGAGAGAGGTCCGAGTAGATGATGGCGACCAGGTTGTGTCCAGCTGAGTGGGTTGGACCAGAGGGGAGAATGGTGAGGGAAAGAGAGGCGAAGAGATCAATGAAAAGAGTGGATGCTGACGCTGGGGAGTCCAATTGGATGTTTAAGTCACCCAAGAAGAAGAGGTTGGAGGTGATTGAAAGTAAGGAGGATCAGAAATGAGCCCATTCAGAGAGGAACAGGGTGGTAGCACCTAGAGGCTGGTAGATGATAGGAACGGTCAGAGTGGAGGAGGGAGTGGTGACACATTTGCACTGCAGGCTCTCAAAGGTAGAATAGAGTTGGGTGGGTATGATGGAAGAAGGAACCCACTCAGGAAAGATTAAGGCAACCCCACTGCCAGAACAGTGAGGTCAAGTCTTGGAAATTATCTTGAAGCTGTCAGGGAGGTGGGAGTGAAAAGCAGTGACTGAGCTGGCATTGAGTTTCCGTAAGAGCAGTGAGAATGTCGAGGTCAGTGTCTTCAAGAAGGAGGCAGAAGTAAGTACAGTGTTTGTTGGCTGAGAAGGCGTTAAGAGTCACCAGGTGTAGAAGGTCTCTGCCTGTGAAAGTTTTCTGAGGAGGAGTACAGGGGCATGGCACTCTGGTCTGAGGGGGAGGGCCAGTGATAGTGGTAGGGGGAGAGGCAGCAGGAGGAATGAAGTTAATGAGGGTTGGCAGGATCCAGTCAAACAGAAGGAGGTTGAGTTGAGGACCCTGAGCCAGGATAGTGCCAGTGTGGTAGTTTAACGATGCAATGTGAGGATGTGAAGCCAGCCAAAAGGACTTCCCACTTAGTAACACTGTTAATGGGAGAGGAAGTGAAAGGGGAGAGAGTAAAGATGAGATGAGGAGTCCAAAGATCTGGAGAGGGGACGGAAAAAAGGATATCCATGAAGACCTCTCTGGAGGTTGTGCTGACATAGGTGTCTGCTGGTGCTTTTTCATTCCAGACTTAATGAAAGAGAGAGGATAGGAGATAGAGTAGCAATTAGTGAAGATAGGAGAGATGGTGAGTGCTGCTTGGGTAGAGGAAGGAAGTTGAAAGGAGAAGGGTGACTTTACTGCACATTTCTGGTCTAATCTCACAGGTGGCCTAGTAGTAACAAAGGGAGATTAGAAAGCAATGCACATTTTAGCAGAGGATGGACGAGTCACAAATGTAGTGAAATGAGGGTGCAGGATGTAAAATACACACAGCTAAATGTGGTTTTCAGTGAAAAGGCACAAATGCAGTGAAATGAGGGTGCAGGATGTAAAAATACAGACATTAGTTGAAGAGGGTGAAGGGAGAAAAGATGCAGGTTGAGGCACAGGCTATTGCAGTAGTCAAGCCTAGAGAGAACCAGGGCTCTGAAGACCTTGAGCTTCAGGGCGAAGGCGAGGAAAGGTAGAATGCCCCTGAGGAGGTGCAACTGAAATTGTAACTTCTTGGGAAGGTCCATGATATTTGAAGAGAAAGAGAGAGAGGAGTCAAAGATGATCCCAAAGTTTTTTGCCTCACAAGTGGGTGAGGGGAGAGTACCCAAGGAGTCTGGCCAGGGAGTGGGGGGGATAGGGAGCAGGTGTCCCACTGAGAATGATCTTTGTCTTACTGGCATTAAGGCAGAGATCATTAGCAGAGCACCATGCCCGAATAGCAGTCAGGCAGTCAGCTATGAGGAAGGAAGAGGAGGAGGAGGGGGAAGGGGAAATGAGCTTGAAAGAGAGCTGCCTGTCCTCTGCATACAACTGGAAATTAGGGGAGAATGTGGAGATCAAGTGGGCCAGGTAAATGTTGAACAGTCTCAGCGATCAGATAGAGCACTGAGGGACGCCACAGTTAGAGAGTGAGGTGGAGAAGAGAAAAGGATCCCTCTACACTTGGGTGGGTCTGTTAGAAAGGACGGGGGTGAGGTTCATTCTTTCTGTGCATTGCAATGTCAACTCCAGCTTTACCTGTTTTACCATGACAATATATTAAATCACTTATTGCTTCCAAAATTGTTCCCATCAATCTGACACTTCCAGCACCTTGAAACCATGTTGATTTAATGATTTACTGAGTCACTCTATCTCTACCTAATCTCTCGGTGATTAAATGAGTCACTGATTCACTGATTCACTTCTTCACTCACTCACTCACTCACTCCTTTGCTTCAGGACTCATTGACTAGCTCACTTTCTCTGGTAAACAACCACAGATTCACTTGATTATCCGCTGGCTAACTCATTCATTGATAAATACTCCTTTATTTCCTCATTTATGTGTGAAAATGCTGACACACCTGCCCATTCAATCATTCACTCACTCGCTCACTAACTCATTCAGTAGTTCACTGACTCACATAATTGCTCGCAAATTTCAGTTTCAAATTGCTCCCTCATTAAGTCATTCACTCGCTTTTTCACTTAGTAATCACAGAACCACAGATGATCTTAAAGAATGTCACGTAAACCCACTCATGTATTCAGTCATGCACTCCTTTCACTTTCTCTCTGTCTCTCTCACAGACGCACGTCTGCTCTTTTGAGAAGAAATATACTTTTCGATATTATGTTAAGATTTCTTAAGTTAAACACGTCAATGGTGTTGAGCTTCTCGGAACCCCTTCATGAATGGGTGGAAGTGTGAAGGGGCATTAGGCAGAGTAGAGTTCAATTTTCAGCAGTTTTCTGAATGATAGTTTTCAGATGTGGCTTTGAGGCTTAAGATGAGTCTGGTCCAGAGGGAGGTGGCCGTTTTATCGAATCCCATGCATAATCTTTCTAATTGATATACATTGAAATACAAAACATAAAAAAGTATGAAATGTATTTTGATGACTTTTCCTTATCTAGCACATTTGGGGCCAGATCACCAAAACGTTTTCCTTGTGAAAAACAAGGAGCAACATATTTTAGCAAACAGGTTTCGCCCCAACCTGTGTTATCGAACATGTTTGTACTTTTGCAATCATGCAGTCTGTTATTGATCTATTTTACTAGGTTTGCCATGTAGCATAAAATAAAATGTGATAATCAAGCTTCTTTTATTTTGCGCAGCAAACATTCTATAGAGTCTGATTCTTATTTTCACTAGTGTAAACGTGTTTGTATCATGTGGAAGGTAACACAAGCTTCTTTCCCCATTCCGAATTAAGCATGATCTGCCGCTTGGTGTATATACTGCGGGACTGATGTACAAATTCGTTTTTCAATGTGAAACCCCCAAAATGGTTTTGCAAACCAGGCCCAGCAGTCATCGGGTTTCTCATAATGTTGCAGTCGTGTACTGGTCTACTCAGTCCATGAAGTTGGCTCTCGACTCCACTGCAATGCTCTGATGTGAAAAGCAGATTTACACTTCAACTTCCTGATGTGCTGAAAAGTACAAATATAGATCATGAACAGGTTTCCTGGCTCAGAAGTGCATGAAGACTCTGTGGAAGGCACATGAGGGAAGTGTAAAAGTGTGAGTGTATACAGTCAAGTCATTAAAAGGCGTGTTGCCAAAAAATATATTAACATCAACTTTGATGTACTAAAGTTAAAAAAAGGAATGCCTCGAGGCACATAACTTATGGGAAATACATTCACTTCGAATGGAGCTTCAGCTTTAACATTTCCAGAAAGACAGCTGCGTACTGACTACATCACCATGAAGATGGAAATACACCTTTCCCGCTTAGCTCTGAAAGAGGTCGGTGCCTGCCACTACTACTAACACAAGTGACCTTTTATCTCTTGAAGTGTGCTGCTTATAAATGCAGATGTCTTCATGACAAAGGTTATTTTTGTTTTGCTAAGTCGAAGGAAAAGAAGAATGCCTTTACAGATGCGACCTCACAGGCAAGGTCCAGTTTACATGCACATTACTTGAAGCCCCCGTAATGCTTCTCAAAGTGTACTCTTCGGTGAAAGCAACGTACTGCAAAGATAGTCATGTGTCACCTAATGTATAAGGAATAACCGAGGAAAGGCAGAATTGGAAACCATGAGCACATGTGTGGCTCATTAATTAATGTGTTGCCAGGCATTCCATTACACAGGGTTTCTGCTTTCTTTAAATCTGTACAGTGAGATTGTCAGGTCGGCTTGTGTGTGGTATTAAACCTGGCACATTTCCATTGAAGCTGTGTATCTATATGAAGTAGGTGAGCTGCGCTACAACGTAGTGCACATAGCTACTAGGGGCATAGTGGAGAGCACATTCTGAGTCTTCAAGTCATGCTTCTGCTTCCTTGACCTCTCAGGTGGCGCATGCTAAATCCACCCCCTGTAGTATGCAAAATCATGCTGGCATGTTGTGTGCTGCATAATACTGCCACACATTGTGGCATAGCAGTACAGCTGCAGGAGGGCAATACCCTCATCCACTGGCACCAACCCTTCTTGTAGCAGGTCAAAGGATACAGGGACAGGACACATGCAACCAGGTAATACAATTGCAACCCCTGTAAAACACACACAGTAAAGCCATATCCCTGATGGCCTTAATTGATGCAATCAGATCAATCCAGCTTGCCTATGACAACACCCTGAGAAGGAATGCGTGTCTGGGTTTGGCAAACGCTGTGTTCCCCATAACATAAGCAGTACAATGCCACTGCATCAACATCTACCACATAACGTGTTCAAGCCACGTCCACAGTCATTTCAAGATGAAAGGAAAGTTTTGATTTTCCAGGCCCAAAATTCCAAATAGTGCAAAGCCAGCCCTTGGTAGAATGTCTCCATACCGTGTGCTCCCTTAAATCACATGCTTCATGTGCAAAACAATGGCTCACCTGATTGCCATCTTGAGCACGTGTCCCTCTGAACCATTGATGCTGGTCCAGCTCACCTCCACTCACCAATGCCATGTATGTGCATATTGCAATGGGGAAATCAACATTTGCCCAACCGCCCCCTCCTCATGCATGTCTCTGATACCCTGCACATTTCCCTTGTGCAATCATGAAGATGCCCTCCAAATCTCCCAGAAAGCAATGTAGCCACTCACAGAATACACAAACAGAAAATAATAATGCAAGGTCATAGACCCTTCACCATCGACAGTTTGTAATCAGATTGATGGAAAAACAGCAGCAACATCACACATGAGACATGAGAAAGACATATTTTCCGCCGACTCCCGTACCTTACCAGCAGCAATGCACAGCATACGCCACACATCATTCACATGCATATTTGTCACCTGGATCATCTGCTTACATGGATTGTGAGAGTCTAGTGTGTTCATACCCACACATAATGGACTGGGGTGGAATGGGAAACAAAAGAGTCCCTGGAAAGAATTCTTAAAGTGGCCCCATATCACACTTTATCACAAAGGCCAACACTTCCCCTATGATAAAATGTTGAACTACCACACAAATGAGGCCCAGGATGCAGAGGACTACCAGAGAATTTCCAGAGTTCCCTATAGGCCAGTCCACCCCTGATCACGGAGTGGCTACTTGGCATGATAAATGTCAGGAGACAGCATGCAAGACTGACATGACAGGACTGTAAATATATTGTCACACAAAAAAAGAAGCTACTGCATCAGCCCTCACAAAATCATGTGCACAAGAACATCCAGAGGATACTCGCAGCAAGCCATGGAGGTGGACACACACAATCATGTAGGACAACTCACATCTTCAGTGACAGCAGCCATCACTCAATCATCAGCATATGGAATTCGACATGCTGAACCCTACGTGTGCCACATCATGACACTATTAGGATGCAATGTCACTAGCCATGAACATGCATGACAGTTCACAACCTTACCTGGTGGTACTGATGTTGTGCTGTGAATCCCTCACCACCTCCACCTAACACTGGGCTCCCACATTGGTGCTAGGAGGGTCAGTGTTGAGCAGAAGGAATAGGGACCTGGGTGGAAATAGGGTCATCTGGGTCTCATCTCAGGGCCTGTGGGCACTGGATGAGGCAAGATACTGAAGGCACACCCCTATACACTCACACCAGAAAAAATACAACCCGCTAGGGAAAAAGGCCCATGACACCACTTGCGAGGATAACAAGTATTTATTTCTACAAAATAGAACTGCATCAGCAAAGAACTCTGCTACCATCGAACGTTCTGAGCTCTGTCTGCATGTGCGGCACGTTATAAGCACAAGCAATGTCACTGATGGCGTAATTTCATAGAGTAGACATGTAGGGCCTTCTCAATAGGGGATGCCAGGCCATTGGTCCATCTTCATCTGTACATCTTCGTCCACGTGGGTGCTGCGGGGCTCCTCATCCGCAGTGAGGTTGACCTAACAATTAATTAGCTACTTGGAAAAACTATTTTATTTTATCCTTGTAACAGTGCACCTGGCAGGCACAGACATAAGCCTGGGCGCAGAGCTTTGGTTACACTAACTCACACACTTCACTCAGTCCCAGGCAGTTCAGCAACTTCCAAGGCCTTCCACCTTCGGCTTGGGTTATCATTTGAAAACACCCTGCACCTCAAGGCACAAATCATGTGACCCTGTTGTGATAGCCTTGCTTTCTGATCTTAGTGATTGATCGAGGGGTGTAACAGTTTTATGGTCGGTGGTCTGGGTTTGGATGGTACTGTGGTATTGGGGTTCTTAAAATGAAAGCATTGCAAAGCTGTGTATCTTGTGTGTGGATCCTTGGGGGCAGGAGAGCCTTGCTCTCTCTTCCATGGATGGTAACTGCCAAGAGGGACTCTGCTCCCTTCTCATAACCTTGCAGAGCATGTTGTTCCCAGGGTACAAAGGCCTGTAACTTCTAAGACAATGGGGGTCATTACGAGATTGGAGGTAGCCATGCTGCTTTTAGCAGCATGGCTACCCTCAAACCGGTTACCGGGTCCGGGTCCCAGAAGTAGGGAATAACCCGGCCAATCTGACCTTGGAGGACCCGGTAATTCCCTTTCACGGGACCCGGTACATCCCCATTCCCATTTGAGCCCTCATAATCCTCAATGGGAATGGGGAGGATGCTAACAACGGGCCCGTTAATGACGGGCCCATTGTTAGCATCCTCATCTGCTAGTGGGTCCCGCTAAGGACGCCTGGTCTGGCCAGGCGTCCTTAGCGGAACCCACGAGCAGACCTCGTAATGAGGCGGTAGAGGGATAACAGCGCCGGCAGCTCTACTGGCGCAGTTATCCCTCTACCACCTATCTCATAATGACCCCCAATGAAGGGCTTATGGATCTCTGAAAACTGCCCGGTTGGGGGTAATGTCCACGTTCATGCAGGGGATCTAATGCTAACACATTCAATGCTTTCGCCGCACTTGGGCCTACGTTCCAAAATGGCTGCCAGTAACCTGCTCCCTGGATGTTCTCTCTAGTGTTTATTTCTCATTCATTATTACCTAGGAGGGAGTGAAGACCCTCTCTTCTTCCCAACAATACCTGAAATGACATTGACATTTGTTTGGACCAGCGAAATGAGTCTGTCTGAAACACTGCACTTATTCACATCAATGTTGAATGGATTGTTCACCTATATGTGGAAGACTGTAGCAGTCTACAACACCACGTCAGTTGACTCCACTGAGAATGTGTCTCTTTGTGGGGTTCTGCCTGTGCGTGCTCTGCAGGCTGTTCCCTCTTATACCGAGTGGGCCTTGGTGATACTGTGGCACCTGTAGTCTCACAACCACGTTTAGCAGGAGGCCCCTTCTTCTGTCCTCGTCCGTGTCCTCTCTGCAGAGCTTTCTCATTAATGGTGCAAGCTGCAAGGTACATGCAAATCTTGCAGCCTCCAAATCCACATGGTGCCCCTAAATAACTCTCCCTCCGAACACAGCAGGAAATCCGCAAGCTACACCCTAACTCTTGAAACCTCCAAATCCGCAAGCTGCACCCTAACTCACACCACATAAGCACAGAGAAGAGAAGCCACACTCAGGATAGAGGAACTTGTGAGCACATTATTTACAGATTTGCACATGTATGTGTGCTGCATGCAGCATGTAATTTACGGGCATAGGGCCGTTCCTCAAACTTTGTCACTGCTGCCACGTGCATGATATGTAGACACCGATGTCTTGCTTCAGCTCCTGCCTTGTGCCATATCTTGCATCCTCCAGCCTTATTTTGCCATCATACCTCAACATCTCCCGCTGCCTGGTAGTGTGTCACTGGCTGCTGACCACTAGCACTGCTGTGCAGTGCCTGCTATTATCCATAGCCTGTGCTTTTGTGCCTTTCTTGTCAGGTTCTGTGACCGCCTCATCTATCATATAATGACTGGTATGTCATCATGACATGTGTTTGTGTTGGGAGCAAGAGCATTCCTGCTTGATCCTCAGCAACGGGTGCATGTACATGTTGATTGCTACTGTTAGACTGTCTGGGGTCATGTTGGTATATGTGGTTGGGTGGAGATGTCCATATGGTGCTACATGCACATGTGGCCAGGTGCCCTTACCATGGGACTCCCTGCAGGATGCACGTGGGTCACTGCTTCATTGTGTTTGTGATGTGAAATGAGGTGCTGCCATGTGTATGTGCCCAGGCATCAATGTGCTATGTTCACACATGCATTTCACATCGTTGTGACTTGTCCTTGTGCCTTCAGTTGTTTGACTGTAATCTGTCAGACTTCCCAGCGTGGACCTGAGTGTGTGAGGCAGTTGCTTGTTGACTAATGCTGATAGCATGCTACAGATGCACATGGGGAGTGTACACATGTATTGGCACTTATGATTAATCCCTATGTTCTTTGTTTCTCTTTCCAGAGTTGCAGCAGCTGGAGAAGAGGGGACACATTGTGCTTTGCAGCTGAATAACAGTTGCAACGCCTCCAGATGCAGGTGCAGACCCCAATCACCTCCTTTGAGGGTTAGGTTCCTGAGGGAGTGTCCCATTCAGATGGCAATTCTGCTGAGGAGGAGGCTCAGGATCACATTCTCATGGTGGGCACCACAAAAGCAGAGAGACAGGGTAGTGTGGTGGCATTACCACACAAGGGCGACAAGGCACGGAGACCTCATTGGAGGTGTTTGTGTTAATGGAGGAAGAGAAGGAGGAGGAGGCCATTGCAAGCGTAACCATGGTGTCAGGAACGGGTATTGAGGGGGGTGCGCAAGCTGAAAAACTGGCCATGAGACAGGAGGCTGTGCAGTCCACCGTGGAGGGGTCAGTACAACCTCGAGTCCTAGGGCCATCTGCTGAAGCACTGGCCATGTTCACTGATTGCGCCACCCAGCCAAAACCCACGCTTCCGTACAATTTGGTCATCTGGTCCCACTGCTTTCCGGTGGCCACTTTGGACAGGCCACTGTAATGGCCCCTCCTCCTCCTCCTATCTGTGCCCCAGTCAACCTCAACGGAGGCCTCCAGGACAGCTACCACAATGGCCTCATTTGCACCTGTTCTGCATTGGCCAGTCTGGATATGCCTGTGTCGCTGGTGGAGGCGGAAGTCCATACCGTGGCAGATGACGTGATCACTAGGCCTGCCCAGGAAAATACAAGTGAACAGGCTGTGGAGGAACAGCAGGCACTTGATGGCAATGCAGCTGATGTTCTCCCCTGATACAGAATGTCATCCAGTCGGAAGGGGTATCTGCGCTGCTGACACAGTGCCATGCAGCAGGAGATATTGTTGATGAGGAGGGTATTTCACGGAAGTCATTGAAAGCAAGAGGAGGCAAGGAGGTGCAGACATAGTGTAAGTGAGGCAGGGGGCACCACAGCGCTTGCAGGCACTAGTGTTGTCACAGGTGGAATTTTTGAGGCATCAGGATCAAATGAGGGAGCAGGCACATGAGGCAGCAGGTTGGCGCATATGCAGGTTGCCATCTTGGAGGCTTCTTGTGGGGCAGCAGAGGTGATTGAGTCTCGGATGAGGGAGGCTCTGCAAGCCCTCCAGGAAACAACAGCCGGATGTCAATGCTGAATCGGCCTTTGTCTGAGCCATTGTCTGAGATAGGCATGCAATAGCCCGCTAACTCACATATATAGTTCAGTTGTTGCAGGTTTCCCTTTGTTTCATTTATTTATTCAAGGAACATTCTTCTGTTACCGTCATTGTACATAGTTTTGCGTCAATATATATATATGTATATATATTTATTTTTATTTATAAAGCATACAGAGTAAATTAATACATTTTTTTATTTTTCCCTCCGGCTCCATAGTCAAACATTTCCAAGTGATGTCCGACTGGTATTTTTTTTGCCAGATTAGAATTGGTTGAGATTTGTTGTAGGTTTGGCGCTGATGGGGGTTTTCTTAAAATCATAAGGGACAATCCTTCATCCCTTTTTGTTTCTTTTCTCAATTTGTTTTTCTCCTTTGTCTTAAATTTAATTTGAAGTGTTTAACTCTTATTTCAGAATCTTTTTAGCTTTACTTCCAGGAATATTCCCAATGCTCTTGTTGTTTTTGGTTTGAATCATCATATACAGCGGCCCACCATAGATCCGAGTCTAACTCACAGAAAGGTGTTAACAACGCATGTAGCAGTTTCACTCTTTTTGTTCGAAGTCCTGGGCAAAACAGGACCAGGTGTCGCAATGATTCTTCATAATTGTTGCACAGGCGGCAGATGTCAAATCCAACTACGCCATACTTTTTAAGGTTCATTTTTGTTCTTAGGATATTGAGCCTGAAGCGTAGAATTAGATCTCTATGTTTTTGGTTTGTGCTCTTTTTCAGGTATCCTAGTGTGATTTTTGGCAGAATAGTCATTTTTGTTGATAAAGTGTGAGCTTTAGACGCGGCACGCGCGCTTTCCGTTTGTGCCCAGTCCACAGACATGAGTAGAGTTTTAACCCGTGTCAGGTTTCTGCAGAGTTTCTGCCGACGTGTTTAGATTTTGTAGGATCTCACAACTGCAGCGGACATGATCAGCACTGCAAATATGGAGCTGATGCTCACAAACTGTCTCCTCAAATTTGAAACGCGCGGTAAGCACACAGAGACCACATGTTATTATGCCTTGCTCTGTACCAATGACATCTGTATTCTCCAAATAGTATGTTATAGTGCCATCACACTGCCTACGCATTATACTGCATACTTTCTTTAGTGTTCAAATAGCATGCTTTAGTGCCGCCTCATTGCCCACACACCTGCTACGCCTTCTACTTGTTCTTGCCTTGCATCACAAACTGGACCTGTTTGTACCGCATCCAGGACACGTAGTATTGTATAATAGCCATCCCAGTATGTATTAGCCCATTCTGCTCCTTAATGCCTCTTGCACTGCAAGCTAGTCGACTTAGCAGATTCCAGGGCCAAGTGTCAAGTGTTATAAGGCTGTAGTTGCTCAAGTGATATAAGGTTGTGATCACTGATTCACCACTACCATAATGGCTCCTCTGCTACAGACTAACTACTGATGCCTGCATTGCTAGATTAATTCAGCATATTACTGATCTTGCCTGTACTGTCAACTTTAGACTTGTCTAGTAATTAACCACCTAACGTCAAATTCGAACTAGCCTATTTTACTAAATGTAAATTGCTGATGCCTGCATTGCTAGATTAATCCAGCATATTACTGATCTTGCCTGTTCTGTCAACTTTAGACTTGTCTAGTAATTAACCACCTAACGTCAAATTCGAACTAGCCTATTTTACTAAATGTAAATTGCTGAGGCCTGCATTGCTAGATTAACTCAGCATATTAACAGATCTAGCCTTCACTGTTTGACCTTGGATTTAGCCACTACTAACAGCCTATCACAATATGATCACCATAGCCTATAACGCCTGAACCCTTAGTACCATTGTTACTATTAATCTACTACTGTGCCTTAGGCTCTCCCACTCAACGCACAACTCACCACTAGCTTAACAAAAATGACGACCGACGTCCAACCCATAGCAGGACAAGTCTGTCCAATCCCAAGCATTCCCTGCACCTTAAGCTTCGGAAACTCTAGATTGCGCCCCAGACTATCCAAAATCTTTGAACCACGTACCAGATCTCTACCCTCAATAAATTAGAAAACTAATCTTCACAATGAACAGAACAGCACCACTACTAACCACACCACCATTAAGCCATGCCCCTACGCCACCTCTAAGCACCGTATTGGTCCCAAATCCAATAAAAGAAACTCACCAACCACTAAACCCTCTGTCACAGCCACCACCCCTGCACTCCCGCTCAAAGGAGCCTTAATAAATGTCAGGTCACTGTTTGCTCATGCCACAGACGTGTCTGACCTGATACTGGCTGACAACCTGGACTTTCTGGCCATTACTGAATCATGGCTGCATGAAGCGGCAGGACCGATTCTTGCACTAGCCGTCCCTGATGGCTACACCATCCTTCGACAGGACAGAGATAAAGCTCAAGGTGGAGGCATCGCCATCATTGCCAAATCCAGCCTCTCCATGAGACTAGCTCCAACCCAACTCACCCATTCTTGCGAAGTCCTCACTGTCAAACTCCCTCTGGTTAACTCCCATACACTGACCATTCATCTCATCTATAGACCACTTGACCCTAGTGGGACATTTGAAGAGGGCATCTATGACATACTTTCAAACAACCTTAAAACGTCATCCCAACTTCTTTTAGGTGACCTTAACCTGGGCTTTAACGACCCATTAGACAAACATGCCACAGCCACTGCCAACATCCTGTCTGAACTTGGCCTTTCCCAAAAAGATCAGTGAACCCACTCACAACAAAAGGAGAACACTCGACTGGGTGGCTGACTATAATTTCACTGCCAATATCACCTCCATCACACCTTAACCTTGGACTGACCACTTCCTCCTGTCATTTACCCTGTTAAACGCAAGACCACTTCCTCTAGTTACACCTGTTTCCCCACCTTGTTTAACAAGGAATAAAAAGAACACTACTGTCGACAAGGTGATCCCTGCCATCCTCCCTACCCTTAATGCGCTGCAGACAACCTAGACTCAGAAACCCTTGTTAACGAATACAACAAAAACATGCTAACCTCACTAGACAACATTGCCCCACTCAAACTTCGACCCAGCAAGCCAAAATCCCACCTAAACAAGTGGTTTACCCCACAGCTAAAGGAGCTACGACAACTAAAGAGGTCTTGCGAAACCGCCTGGAGATCATTTCCGTCAGAAACAAACAAAACAAAACTAACTGATGTCTCATCCCAATACAAAAAAGAAATCTGCCTAGCTAAACGCAACTCCTACAACAAACACATCTCTAATGTCAATTCCAGTATGAAAGAATTATTCACCATCCTCAAGGAACTTGAAACACCCATCCCTATTCCTGACATTTGCATCAAGGATAAATCCTGGTGCTCAGACATACAACTCTGTATGTTTTTACCCATTGCATTTGCTGTAACTAAGCTTTAAGTTTACTTGTCCTGTTGCACCCAGCTACCTAAGGGTTTGGTGCGCATTACCAAATAAATAAATACACAAACAAACAAACAGGCCCTCTCTAACAAAGTCTCCAATCTCCAAAATAAAATAGCTTTAAAAAAGGCCTCAATAAACTCTATACCCCACGGGCTCAAAGCTTCCCTGGACCAACACCCCAAAGAACCAGCAGCAGACTCCCTGTCCGATTTAACTTCATCAAAACTTCTATATTGGAGGTAGAAAAAGTTATGCTCTCCCTTAAGCCATCTAACTGTCAAGGTGACCTCTGCCCAGCCTAGCTGATAAAGGATGCAGCAAGAGACCTTGCCCCATTAATTTCCAAATTTATCAATGCCTCCTTTGCATCCGGTACCGTCCCCACGAATCTCAAACAATCATGAGTGCTCCCGCTGCTAAAAAAGCAAACCCTCGACCCACTTATACCTACTAATTACTGTCCCATCACGACAGTGCCCTTTCTCTTAAAAATCCTTGACAAGATTGCCTATCTCCAAATTCAAAAATATTTGGAAAACCACAAACTGTTAGGAGCACGATAATCTGGATTCCGCCCATTACATGGAACCGAGACTGCCCTTGTCGACCTTAAGTCCCAAGTTGATGAATTAAGAGATAACGGAAAAACTGCCCTCCTTCTGCTGCTTGACCTATCGGTGGCATTTGACCTTGTTGACCACAAGGTCTTATGCAGCCACCTGGATTCAGCTGCCCACTTTTCCAAAGACGCCATAACTTGGATTTAGTCATTCCTAAGTAATAGAACCATGAGGGTCTTCTCACCTTCTGCAGCAGCAGACCCCAACCCTATCACGTGTGGTGTGCCCCAGGGATCTTGCGTCTCCCATAACTTGTACAATATATTCACTAAGCCCTTTTCGATGATCTGGACCATCTTGGTATCACCTACACCAACTACGCAGAGGATTCTCAGATTCTCCTCCCACTTTCAAGGGATTACGTTAAGGATTTGGCCTTGGTGAATAGAATGTACCTCATCATCCAGGCATGGATGGCCACCCATGATCTATGCCCGAATGATGACAAAACAGAGCTTATCATCCTGGGCACCCACGATAATCTCAAAAAATTAGACCAGGTCTACTCCTCCTTCCTAATTGACAGCAACCTCATTAAGGTTGCAAAGGAGGTTAAGACCCTTGGCTTCTACATCGATTCTACCCTCTCTTTTACCAAGCAAGTGAACGGTATGGACTCTGCCACAGCTTACACTTGCAAGCTCATTAGAACTGGCAAACTCTTTTTCTCTAACGAAAACTGCATTATCCTGACCAGAGCCCTCATACCCTCGAGGCTTGATTACTGCAATGCCCTCTATATCGGGGCTAACAAATCAATCATCCAGAGGATACAAATCCTCCAAAACGACACGTTAAGAGCAGCTCCCGAAGTGACTCGAATTTCACACATTACTATAATTAGGTGCCAAAATAACTGGCTCTCGACCCTTAACAAAATTCAGCTTAAAACCGCATCCCTCACCCACAAAGCACTGAATAACGCAGCCCCGATCTATCTCATGGACAGATTCCACAGGAGATTTAAGCTTTCAAAGGTTAGAGGTTGTTGCTTCCCTGTCAAAGCTGCCCAACTATGGAACTCCCTGCCACATACCATCAGAGAAGATCAACCTTAACTGAAATTCCGACTCAACTACATAAACTTGCTCAAGCCCTCTGATCTTTAGCCCCTTTCGTGCGAGCACCTTGCATTGTAAAAATGTTTTCTCCTATTGTATATATTAGATTTTTCTGCCCTGTAATATTCCCACTGTGTAACAACTTATATATGTGATTTGTCTAAATCCTGTAAATTACTTTATTGTGTAACTGGTGAACCTAAGCTTTGCATATCCTGTAACTGTTGCGCCCTGATACCCTTGGCTCCGGTGTGCATTAGAAATGAATAAACAAACAAACAAACAAACAAACAACATCTTTTTTTCCAAGCTGTTAACGGCCAGTGTGGAAATCTTTCCTTTTCAGTTTTCAGTATCTGATAATGTTGCAGACACTCTGCAGACTCGATTTATCTGTATGTAGATAGTGCTTTCCAAACAACATTTACATGTAGTGAGTGTAGGCCCAACTCATGATGTATAACAGTTATCGGCATGCTATTTGGTAAGGTAAGCACTCGCCTCCGAAACCTGGCTTCAAGTTTATCTCAGTTTCCCAAGGTATTCTTAAGACTGTATCTCCTGCATTTGTGATTGCTGGTGTTACCCTGATGTTGTAAAAGTCAAGAATGCGCTGTAGCGAAAACTTGCAAAATGTTCTTTTTAGTATTAGCGCTTAGGCTATTAGCTGGACCATTTTCCCCTGGAGATGCTCTATCCATGGCTTATCACCCCAATCTGTGCTGATTATTGTGCCTAGGCATTTCGTACTTTTTTATTACTGGAATGGGTTTGTTGTCTATACACCATTTGAAAGTATGTTTCATTTTTGTTTGCGTTTTTTTCATTATCATGATTTCCGATTTTTCTGTGTTTATTGTTTGTCTGTTTTCATTGACGTATTTCTCAAGGGCGTTAAGCTTTCTTTGTAGGCCAAGGCCAGTCTAATCCAGGACAATAAGGTCATCTGCATAAAGTTGGTGGCCTATGGCGTTTTCGCCCAGACGCGGCGGACATGCTCTCTTGGGATTCAGCCAGGTTATTATGTCCCAAATGTAGAAATTATAAAGCAAAGACACTAACGGGCATCCTTGTTTTAGCCTGATTTCTGTTTTTATTCCTTGGCTTATATTGCCCTTCTGGTTTAGCCGACGTACCTGTGTGGAGTGGTTTGATGGCAGCCACTAGATCTTCTGGGCTCCATTTTGTCACACAGAATTTGACGGTCCACTCTATCAAAAGCGGCAGCCATGTCTATGCAAGCGAGAAACAATTTATGATTTTCATGCAGGGTCTTCATTTTGAGAAGTTTAAGTAGCAGCAGATTTAGGCCACAGTCTACTCTTTCCGGTTTTCAAGATTCATTCTTTCAGCCTTTTTAATAGTATGCCTGCAAACATTTTTCACATCCAGTAGTGATATTGGGTGGTCATTTTCGGCTGTTGTCCTGTCCCCTTTTTTAAATATAGGGATTTTTATTGCTTTAGCCCAGACTCAGGTATCTGTCTGCCAAGTACAATTCTTGGAAATAGCTTGAAACACATGTCCTCCCATAGTTCAGATGATTGTTTTAGAATTGCCTTTGACAGGCCATCGGGGCCGGGTGCCTGCGATGTGCTAGCCTTGTTTATTAGGGTCAGGATCTCACTCTTGGTGAAGTCTATTTCCCATGGTTTTTGTGATGTTCTTGCTTGTGGTCGGTTAACTGTTGTGTATAAACACATTCCACTGAACAGTTACCCTCCTTCACATTAGAAGGGGGTGACAAACCATACACAACATAGACCAGGGAGAATGACCCGAAAGTAATATGTAGCCATCCCAACTCTTTTGAAAATCTACATGCACCAACAAATATGCACGCAGTTTGGCTGCATGCTATTATTTTCCATCCAAGATGGCGACTCGTGCTAGCCACTCTGCCACCTACCTCCCAGTCTAGTGCTCTGACATAACGAGCAACAGACGAAGAAGCTGCGGTTCAATGTGTTAGCAGCAAACGCGCAGTATGCAACTACTATGGACGGCTCTCATTCATAAGAGGCTTGTGTGTCCACATTACATTGTTGTAAGGGTTTTCATTATAGATTTAGCCTCACTGGGTTTTTTGGTGTTTGTTATGTCTCTACAGACTGGGCGATACTTGTGCATTTGCAGTACTTGACAACACGCGCACAGCCCTCATATCAACAAGTAGGACAGCGCGAGAACCCTGTCGGCTCGGCGCACAGGTATTTGTTGATTCTTGGTTTTTCATCCATGAATCGACATGGATTAGAGATGCCCTTTTGTTAACTGATAATTCAGCCTGGTAAAACAACTATCAAGGCATTATTTCCTTTTTAAGTTATAGTCTTATAGTAATAAGGGAACACAGTGGCTTGAGTCCATACACATGATCTCAGCATTTATATGCTCATAATTTCGTCAAAATTTTCTGACCGTTAAAATATTTTGAATCATGCTTCATGAGTAAAAAGTGAAGCATTTCTATTCTTTGTGAAAATATATGTAATGTAATTTGGAGAAACACTTTATAGCCATATGATGACGAGGATTGAAACTCTTGTTGAACAAGAAATATCATCAACTTTATTGTGGATGAAGCCTCACACGTCTTTAAATTAATTAGGAGGTTAGTGTTGACAGTTACATTGACCCAAAAAAGAGACACAAAACGGTAAAAGGTTTTTTAAGGTGTCACCAACACAATTTCGTTTTGGTTTTTCAGATTGTCAAAGTGAAGTTTCCCATATCTTGGGCCATCTCTAAATATCCTGTGTCACTACACAGTGTCCTGAAGACGGGTCCAGTGGACGTCGTAAAGCAGATTAAGTCGGCTATAGACTGTCATATATATTTGTTGCTTAGTCCTAGAACACATTGTTTAGTGTCGACATACTCAAGGACAACTATACAACAATATGAGGATGCATAAACTGATCGAAATGTTTACCTCACGTCCCTACTAACCTCACAATCATTTTGTGATAAGGAGACTGTTTTTAGCCAAATTAGGGGCTTACTGATGTCAGTCCCAATAGGTTGATTTCACCATGTTTTTTTATGTGATGTTCTTTTTAATATTTTGTTGGTTTTGTATACACTGATTAAAATATGTGAATCTTTATTACTTTGTCTAAATATATTCAATGACATAGTTTTTGGCGCTACTTGCAACTAGACACACCTAGCACGTTTGAAGGCGGGAAGCTGTTCTTGTGGAGTTCCCTGTACACACATGTATTACCTGTCCTCTTCCACACAGCCCTCTAAACAAAGAGGACCATTTAGCTCTATATCTTGTACACCTATTTAAAATCAGGCCATCTTTTGCTTTTAGCACTCGTTCTATTTGAAGTTTATATAAGTTTTGAACTTGGCGAGGTGCTTTGTGTGTGTGCACTGCTTGGTTCCTCTTTCTTTAATCCACTTCTTTGTTGAGGGATTCAATCTTTGTAGGTTGTGATCTCCGTTGTTTAGATTGGTCTATCATTGCGGTATGTAATTTTTGTTGCTTGATTTCTAGAGCATGTTTTTCATTCAGGAGGTCTCTTTTTTCTTGCAACGTTACAAAACTTGGAGATGTTGATGAACTTGCAATTTGGAACTTCCTCTTTTTCGTGCTCTGTGAACGATTCCTCCTGATTATCTTGGCTTTTCAATTCTATCAGGCTGTTGTTCTCGTTCACTGATAGAGACAGTAAGGCAGCTTGATTGCTGTCAATCAAATCATTCATTGCAGAATCCCTAATGGGAATAGGAGTTCTGAATTCACGTGCTCCTCCATGATGAATCTTTTAGTCTTGAATCTTATTCTTGTCTGTATGTTCACTTTGTCTGACTTCAATTGTTGCATCCTCAAAGGGTTTAAGATTCTGAATGAAGTTGCGCGTTCCGTTATTTGATGCTCCTTTGGATTTTGGCAAATCTTTAGATTTTTTTCTTTGAGTTCTTGCTTACAATTTTACTGTTACTTTTATATTTTGATTTTCTGTTGTTTTTTACTTGACTCCTGTGTCTTTCTATTTTGCTTCATTTGGGTTTTCTATATTGAAAAGAAGAAACACTTCTTTGGTTAGTTTGATGCTTTTCTGTACTTCCACATGACCAGTTTGTGGATTGATCAAAATAGGTTGCTTTCCATTACCATGATTTGTATGTGATGGTGAAGTTTTGTCTTCCTTTTCCATGCTTAAATGAGGCTACTTTAAGTTTTTGACTGCCTTTGTTGCTTGCTTAGAGTTAAAACATGTCACATCGCTTTCATTTGCTTACTCAGAATTTCTGATCTGCAACTCCCTATTGGTTTCCGGGGAAGTGCTTTTTTCTCGGGTTGTGTCTGTGTGTTTCACTTTTTAGGAGATTGATGGTGTCACTGAAACAGTGTAGAAAAGCTCTTTTGTCTTCACGAGCGTCCTCCATCAGGTCAATGAGTGTTTTGAATATAAGGTTTTCTGAGTCTTTTTCTCTGGCTCTTCTTTCTTTTGTCGCCTCAATATATGTTTCCACATATATTAGTTTTGACTGTATTAAGGCCAACAAAGTAGATTGATCTTTATAATTTTCGTGGAGGGCTTCAAATAATTTTAGGAAGGGAGCTAAGATTATTGTTAGCATCGAGCTAAGAGCCGCTTGCACATTTGGACATAGGTCAGCATTTGCCTGGTTGTAGTTTGGTGCGACGGCCTCTTGCCTGTTTTCTCCTGGTTTCATAGTTGAGCGAGCTTTGTTAGGAAAGCATTCATCATCCTCTGTCTCACTTTCTGATGAAGTGGAAATCACGCTTTGGACTCTTGCTTGCATTTTTATAAAGTTTTCACGTGAATGACTCGCAAGTAGTAGTTTTTGGTTTCATGTGGCTCGATTTTAGGATTCAGTTTTTCTAGGTGAGCAAAATCTTCACGTTTTGCAGATTTCGATTTTTTTTTTTCAGGGGCCATTTGGGTGATTTATTTATTAAAGTCCACATCTGTAATGGAACGCTTGGCTCTTCTTTGGTGCGGGGTGGACGTTTTTGATGGTTGTTGTGCTTCAGCTCCTGGAACTACTTTTTGACCGTTGGGAAAGCAGTTCGCATTTTGGGTTCCATTTTGCTTGGTTCTTTTATCAAGAGAACCGGGGTCACTATGGGGAGTTGTTTTGCCCATGTCATCTCGTGCAGTAGTGTTTATATCTTTAGTTTCCACAGGAGACTTTTTCATTTTTAGGGACATAGTAGCCACTGGAGACACTTTACCTTGGTCAAGCTCTGCTGGTTAACAATGACCGGAAACCAGCAGTAGTTCAAGATGGATACTTTGTGGCCGACCTGCTGTTTATTGGATGCCATTTAAAAATGTTCATGACCATTCTCATCAGAGTTTTCTGGCTGGGTAGGTGGTCCTTTTATTATGAAGTGCCATTTTATTGTTTTACTTTCTTTTAAAGGGATTGCACTAAGTCTTTTTGGTTGACTCTGGGGCTGTATTTGTGGTGTACAGATGTTAGTAGATGAATTTATGGTGGTTTTGGATTGTTCCGATTTATTTTGTTTTTGTGTGGTTGACCCATTAATTTTCTTTTGATTTTTTTTTCAATGTTTCTCGCTTCAAGGAGCACGAGATTGTTGTTGAATTTAGCAGGGGCTTTGCCACTGCTTCGGCTCCCTCCTGCAGGATATGACAAAATTGTAAAGAAAGCCTCCTCACCCGGCAGACAAAAGACTTCCTCCTCTTCATTCATGGTGACTAAACATGCTTCACCCGTTTCCCTCCTAGCTCTTTAATCTTGATAGGTAAGTCTTTGGGCGAGTGTCACCACACTTTGGATTTGCTGCTGCACCGGAGCAGGCCGCTCAGGCCGCCGCCCTTTCCAAGTAGACCGCAATTGGCCGTCACCAGGTGGTGGACCAGCGCTTCTCTCAACGGCCTCGCATATGTTTTTTAAAGGCGGCCTCGCATATGTTTTTTAAAGGCGGGGGAGGGTGCGTGGCGGAGCGCTGTGCAGGTTCACACATACCTTTGTCCATGTCCTTGTCTGTTGCTGGTTCAGAGGGGGATTTTGGGCTATGCTGGCATCTTTGCTCCTGTGTGTCGGAGCAAGCTACAGCTTTGGCTCCTCCCTCCTTTGTTAGTGTCACAGGGCAGCGCTGTTCAGAAGCTGTTAGTGTAGACACTTCCTCCTCACTTCCCTCTTTATGTTCACCTGTGTCCGGCAGCTTCATATGACTTCTTGTGCGGGAGCTTGCACGCCTTTGATATGTAGGGGTTTTTCCATGATGGTCTCCACTAATGGTGCGAGGCGCCCACCTCATCGAACACTCTTCAAACACTCTGCGGACGCACCGTGTCTGGAGTGTTTATTTCCAGGGTCACAGTGGTCAGCCTCCAGCAATGACAATGAAAGAGTTACTAGGCTCCAGCAAGGCAACTCTCCACGGGTCAACCACTCGTCAAACACTCCACTGATGCTCTGCGTCTGGAGTGTGTATTTCAAGGCTCACAGGGGTCCGCCTCCAGCAATGACAATGAAAGAATTACTAGGCTCCATCAATGCAACTCTCCATGGGTCAAACACTAGTCAAACACTCCAATATATTTATATTCTTTTGTTCAACAGCACCGTTTGTCGTCTCTTTGTGCCATGTGGAACAGGTCTGAGCCTGCTGGTCTATCCATGCTTTTGTTCTTCTTTCTCCATGTGCTCCTTTTGTTGGAACATGATCTCCAACTAAGTATGTCCTATTGCTGTCATGTGTGTTTGGCCACACTCTGTGGGTCACATTGGTACTGGCTTATGTGATGCTTAGTGTGATGCCTACATGCCCAACGTATGTATGTGGACAATGGTAGATGTGGGGGATTTGACATGTTTGGAATTTCACATGTTTCACATCTTTGTCATGCACTTTTGTGGCTTGGCTACGTCCATACTTTGCAGTGCAGGCATGTTGGTCATTGATGGACATGGTGTGCATGAGTCAACCATGTATGCTTTGGTTGGCATGTCACTTCCTATGTACATGTGTTCATGGGTGTTGAGTCATGTTGGGGGTTGTTTTGAGGTAGGCATGGTGGCATTTCCTTGATTCACTTGGGCATATGGCAATGTGGACATGTGTTTCACAAGACCTTTGCAAGGTTGGGTGTAGCAAGTGATGGTTGACTCATGCCATTCCTTGTGCAGAGGCATTTCATGTTTGCTGTCAGTGTATCAGTGTTGGTTGAATTTGTTTTGGATTGTGTGTATGATGGTCGCGATTTGGGGAGACATTTTGGGATGAGGTACATTTGATAATGATGGTGTGTGTCCCTTATTGAGGATGGGTACTCGTTTGTTTAGCTGTTTGCCGAAATGTTCCTCTGAGCAGGGAGGTTCGGGCTATCTGTTGGAAGCTCATTCACCTCTGCCCATTCACTTCTCAAGGTTTCATTTTCTTATACATTGTGTTCCTCCATGCTACCACAGCTGTTCAGGTATCCCTTTGTCACTTGCTTGTCCATGTGGATGTGCTAACACTTCCACAACAGGTATAGGTTATTGGCATTGGGGATGACAGAAGGAATGTCGTCTCCCTCTTGATTCACTGGGCTACACACCTCACATGTGGACAATGTCACCTGAACATAAAGGGACCAAAGTGCAGCTGCAATGAAAATGTGGTTGGCTGTTGTTGTTTTGCTGTGTGTGCTTCAAGGGAAGCCATGAAAGAGGAGACTGTCCTGGATGCACCAGCGGTGCTTCCAAGTGATCATGTGGGAGGAGGAAGTCTGCCAGATGCACTTCATGGGAAACAAAGGCCAGAGGAGTTGAGGTAGGTTAGTGCTCCACACTGAACTGGCCCATGGTTATTCAGAAGGCATAGCTAGCAAGTCTAACACCACCATCCCACAGAACAAGGCCTGCAAGCCTGTGTGTTGCCTTATAAATAACAGTGAATGGTTGTGGATATCCATTACTGTTGGCTATGTGACTGTAACCTTTTCACAACAGATTATGAGTGTGTGCCAGCATACTGTTTTGTCTGTTCAGCAGGCAACACGTTTTGTACATCTGTGGGAGTCTGATTGTGGTGTCCCAATGTGCAAAGTATATGGGAACCATCCAGTGAGCTGTTGACAGGAAAGTGCCTTGTCCAAATAACATGGGAATGTATGTGGTTTTAGATGGACTGAGTATTCATCATGGACCTCTAGAAGAAAAATGGTTCATTGGATATTCAGTCAGACATTTCACATTTCATCCATATCCGGGTTTCAGTACTGCGCACTGTTATTGTAAGAGTGGGTGTTGGGGTGATTTGTATTTGGAGGGCAGTAATGTGATGTAGCACCTTGTTGGGGAAAGTACTGTGTGGGAGAGGAGTGGGCACAGAGTGGTATGGATTTACATAAAATCAGAAATTACTGTAATCTGCAATTCACATGAATTTCCAAAGATACTGCAGAAATCCATCAGTGTGGTTAATGGTGATTTTTCTAGGTCTTTGACAGAAAGTCGAGATTGTTTTAAAGGCACAGAGGCAAGAATTATGCATCAATATCTCTTTCATTCTCGTACAGCATCACACTTTGTCTTCCAAAGAAAGATTATTTGGTCACCATAAAGGATTCTGTGCACAAGAAGCATGTCCTCTTTTTTGCAGTAAGCCATTGCAGCCGCAAACCCCACATCCTGCCACAAATCCAGGTTTCATCCTTAGAAAGACGCAAACCACAACTGGGACTTGTCATGGAAAAGAAACCAAACGCAAATCATGTTGGGCCATTGTGATATCAATAATATAATCAACAACATCCTGGGTGGTATAACACTCACCTCTGGGCCCTTAATAAAATGTTGACATTCTGTCATAAACTTGACAAAATCGCCATTTAATGGCAGGGCACAGAGGGTCTTTGTGATTAATTGACTTCTGCCCTGCAGGAGTACAAGGATGAGTATAGGCTAAAATGTCCACTTATCCCTCACACATCCAATCAAAACCCTTGTCCTTACAGATGTTTTGGGCCTTGTTGAGGCCTGGGACCTGTGGGACCACTGTGTGACTACGGTACCTGCTCTCTGGGTGGAATAGTGGGAGGTGTCATCACTGTCGCCCTCCTGTAAGAGGCTGGGGCATTGATTAAAATAGTAGTAGCCAGTAAAATGGGTGCAGCTGGGAGCAGCAATTTATGTAGGCATGACATTAATTGTAGTTGGGTCAGCAGAGATAAAGATACATTGGGATAGCAATTTATGTAGTGCAGGTGAAGGCAGAAAAATAAAAATAACACATTGAGTCCATGAGGGGCAGTGAACTAGGCGTTTAATGGTGGCAGAAAAATGTATGCAAAATGCAGCAGATTCAAAATGCACTGAGCACATATCAAATGACTCATGCTATACATGAATTGCCATCTGTGTAATTTTGCATTAAAGACACAAACCCAGATTAATTAACTAACCATCCTGATTAAATGTTATCCCAGTAACTAATTAGTGTTCCTGTTAACACTGCAATGCAAGTGACCACAGATAGAAAATTCAGGTCTTTTGTTCTGAGGAAATAAATGTGCTGCAGAAATGAATGGGCTGTTTTTTCCATTCAGAGAGGTCATTGTTCGTGCAGGAAGTAATAAGATACATACAAGCTCTCGTTAGGTGATTGGACAAATAGGTCAGAATTCTAGAAGTTGCTGAAAACGTCAGAAAGAGGGCAGGTTTAGTTTTGAATAACAGGCAGGAGAGATAAATAGAGGTAGGAGAAAGGGTGTGGGGCTCTTGGGTTGCTGGCTGTTGGGAGAGAGAAATCAGAGGGAAGCGCTGAGCTTACCCAGCATTGGATTTTGCTGGGACTCCAAGGTTGACCTTCGGGGGTGCGAAAAAGCAGTGCGGAATTTCCATCCCTTCATTGCAGATAACCATGACAGAGAGGGAGTTTTCCAGATAAAGCGCAGAAACCTCATTAGTTTAATGTAAGTAGTTGTACAAATTTGAGGAGTGTGGACGAGTGACTGTGTGGTTCCCATCAGTTAGTACAAGGGGTTATTTTTAACAAAATGTTCAATGTTTTCTTTTTGTTACACATGCTCAAGAGCAGATGATAGAAGCTAATGTTACAAATATTTTCCATGTATTGTTCTGTGATTCATATTTCTTCTCTTAGATAACCATGGCAGAGTTGATGCATTGGTAAGAATCAATGTATTGTTGTGAAATGAATTATGCTTTTATTGCAAGCAGCATTATTTTAACACATACATAAAAGTGCTAAAAAGCAGAGTTGGTGTAATGATTTTCTTATGTCTCTTTTAATTATTCTCTAGAGGTGGGAAGGTAATTAGGAAGTGCCTTAGTGCATATGCCATAGTGATAAAATATATTTACTACCGGTGGTAGAGTGAGAAATCAAATGAGATAACCATAAAGGCAAGACAGAAAACCAGTGTGTTTGCGTGAGTGTGTTCAGCTGTGCATGCTGGGGGCTGAACAGAACTGTTACACGCAGAAGGCTGGTGTCGTATATAAGTCATCCGCATAACATATGGTAATATTTTGTTCCCACTAAATGTGTAAGGTTCAGTTATCTATGCTTACAGTCAACCCTCAAACAGAGCATAATTATAAAAGTGGGGAGGTTTGTCTCATCATATGGGGCAGTGCTATGAATATGCTCACCACTAATTTACCACAACACTAAGACATCGCCAATTTACTGCCAATTTAAAACAATACTAAAACCGCCAAGTTAGGTAATAGGTCTATGACAAAAACCCCAACACTCCCCATCCACTTCCCCACCCTCCAGAGAAAGGGGATCTTGAGCTGGAGGCTCAGCACTGCTGCTGGCCTCTGGGGAATCATCCAGGCCCCTACCTTCCTCAAAAGTTTGAAGGCCTTCACCAGTTCAGTCTTCTTTAACCTTACTGCCAAAGGGAAGACTGTGTTAATGGAGCAATTGCCTATATATTGCCTATATATTGGATTCGCTGTAGAAGTTAATAATGATCTACATGATCAAAGGCTGCTGATAAGTCCAAGAGCATCAGCAGCCCTGATCTACTATCATCAATACTATTTAGCATTTCTGTTTGTAGGTCCAGCATTGCAGTTTCTGTCTCATAAAAACTTCTAAATCCTGATTGACGTTGATGGAGTTTATTTGACTTCTGCAGATGTTTTTGGAATTGAATAGCAGCAACTTTGTCTACTAGTTTTAACATGAATGGGACATTAGTTATAGGTCTGAGGTTAGAGTGAATTGTCGGATCTAGGTTAGGCTTTTTCAATAAAGGAGTAACGGTTACATTTTATAGGGAGTCAGGCACATAATTATCAGAAAAACAAGCATTTTAAAATGGGTTATAAAAGGCACAACAATATCGGGGTGTTCTAAAACAATTTTAGCAGGGAGAATATGTTTGGCAAGAAGTAGGGCAAATTTCTTTAAGAGTTTTCATGAGGGAGACCTCCGTGATAGCTTTACATTAAAATAGGAGGTTTTCATGAATTTGACACCGAGTAGTCGGATTCTGAGAGGCTGAACTGGCATTAATCTCTTTAGTGCCAGTGATACTACATTGTGCTTTATATACGTCATAAGCAAAAGCTTTTTGCACTGCCTCGATGTCTTGATTGTTTGGAACAAACTTTCGTGTCTGTGCTTTGGGTATATCCAACGTCTTAACAATCTCAAATCATGTTAAAGTATTGTTTGCAGGATTGGAAATGTGGGCATTATATAAGCCTTTTTTTGCAAGAAGAATTTCCGTCCGATAATTATTTTCAATAGCTTTCCATTTTTCTTTAGTGTCTTGAGATTTAGTTTGTATCCATAGATGTTCTGCTTTCCTCTTTTCCTGCTTCAGATAGGCCAGGTGTGGAGTGAACCATTTTTGGCTATTTTCTCTTTTCCTAATTTTCTATACTTTCAGAGGTGCTAATTGATCAAGCATCTTTCCAATATATTGAGTGTAGTATGATGCCAATGAGACAGCTGAATCATGGCTAGAGGTACACGTCATCAATTCATGTATGCATGTCTGCAGGTCTTGCAATGTAATTTTATTGTAATTTCTACATGTTACTTGATGTACTTTGTTAATTCTAAGAGTCACTTTTTTAGCGATGAGGATGCTAAAAGTCACAGTATAGTGGTCCGACCAGATACAGGACTTAATATGAAGCAATTGTGAATGCAGATTTCTGATGGCCCCCCAATCAAGTGCATTCCCATGAAGATGTGTTGGTTCTTTGCTTAGTATGGTGAAGCCGTGAATGTGAAGCAATTGCTCCAGTTCATTGGCTTCCATGGCCTTGGGTCTCCCTAGACATTTGTTAAAATCTCCAAGAATGATGGTATGGCTATAGGGTTTATTGAGACCTCTGCCTTGGAGAACCTGCCTTCACCTCACAACTGGAGGACTGAAGAAAGGACTGCTCTCTCAGAAGGGCCCAGTGTTGGATTCAAAAGATGATTCAAAGAAGTGGTGTGAGACCCCTACTTTTAAAGGTAAACGTCCACAGGTGATTGGACTAAAGCTAGCCTGCTTTTGCGGTCCAATCCCTGTTCTTGGAATGAGTGGACCTGGCCCCTCTGACATCATAGCAAAAGTGCTTTTAGCTCCAGGAAGTGGAGGACAGAGAGAGAGAGGTCGAGAGAAATAAGATGGCAGAATCTTCCCCAAACTGTACAGATGTCTCTCTGGCCATACAAACCCCACTCCCTCGCTTATAAATCGGATGAAAGGCCTTTAAAAATGCAGCACCCTGGTGCAAGGCCTAGCCCTGTATGAATGGGTGTGCCCTTTGATTCATGTTTCCATGCCAGCGTTCTTTGGGATGGCTGCCACTGTGGAAAGGGTGTTGCCTGCCCTTACAAAGGAACAAATAGAGACAATTCCCCAAGGCTACAGTCCTGCCAGGGGGTAGTCGGATCCTTGTCTGGAATGCATACGCATAACCCTTCCAGAGCTGAACTCGGCTCACAGGGCTGACACCTATGTGATATCAATTAAAAAATGAATAATGATCATAATAATGTGGCTGGGATAACTATGAGAGATGATGGCTACAATACCCTAACTCTGGGTTGGATTATATTTACGTTCTACTGTGCCAACAGTACTGGATCGTCTGAGTTATGCAGCTTTTGGAACATGGGTGCATATCTTGCATGCAACTCCTGTGCTGCAGAGACATGGCTGTCAAGAGGACACCTGTGACCTCTGAACCTGCTTTGTGCCACTGGTCGAGTCAGCACTGCAAATCGGGAAACTGATGCACCAGGGCACAAATACACACAATGCTTTTGGCATGGAATTTATGAAAGGGAAATGTGATCAGCAGATTTCCCTTTCAGAGATGGAATTACCTCAATCATTTTATTTATTAATTTTGAATTTATTAATAAAAGTCAAAAAAGCAAGGGCTTCCAGTTGGACATACGATTTACCATGGATGTATGCAGTTTGTATATGAATAGACCACAACCCGCAGGCCTAGAAGCAATGGAATGGCTTCTTCTGTCCACTGAAGGTTGTGCAGCCAACAAAATATTTGTTCTGGGTCTATTGAAATTGGTTGTGTCAAACAATTTCTTCAGGTTCAAAGATTGTTTCTTTGTGCAGATATCAGGGACATTGACACCGCTATGGCACCGAGTTATGCCAACACATACATCTTATCTTGAAGAAAAGCTTTTTTTGAACAATCCTAGATGGAAGGATCTCTTGAGATGTCTATACGGGTTCATCGATTATGCATTTGGGGTGCAATGAGCTACAGTTGAAGAGTTGACACATTTTTTTCAAGTATATGAATCAGTTGGGTCCAAGAATCCAATTTACTACACAGGATAGTGAAAATAGAATTACATTTCTGAATGTGGAACTTTACGTGAATGGTGGGAAATTGGAAACTTCCATCTAAAATAAGGTAACTGATACAAATTGCACTTTACTAGCAGCAAGCTTTCACGAAAAAAAAACCATTGAAAGCATTCCATACGGTCAATTACTAAGGTACTAGAGGATTATATCTGAAGATCATGAGATTTTGATGAAGTCATTGAAACTATAAAGCACATTTCAAGAAAGGGGTTACTTTACAGAAGTTGTTATAAAAGCCTAAAGCAAAAGAGTCATTGGTGACAAGAGATGAGGCATTGAAACCTGTGCAAAACCACAAGGAGAAAAATGTGTATATGTAACGACATGCTCCCAGCAGAGTTAGAAGATTAAAAGAATACTTAAAAGAAATGAGAAATTCTTGAAAATCGACTCTACACTTGCTCAACTATTTGATGAGATGCCTACTTTTGCCTATAGGAAGAGCAAATCAGTGAGAGACTTTCTTATTATAGCTGATTACCCAGAGGGAAATAAACAAATAATTGTCCATAAGGGAACCCTTGCATGTAACAATTGTCAACATTGTCATAATGTGATAAAGGGTAGTGTGATTAATCATCTATACACTGGAAAACCAATTAAATTGAGACACACAACAACATGTGATTCCTCAAATTTTATTTATGGAATTAGATGGGCGGAACACAAATCAAACATCCGTACTGGACAATTACACTCACCAGTTGCACAACACTTTAAAGACGTCAATCACACAATAGCGCAGATGAGATTTGTGATTTTAGAAAAAGTGAAATGTCTGAGACGAGGGGGAAATCTGAACACCTTACTTTGACAAAAATAAATCTACTGCATAGAACGTCTAGAGGCTTTAAACCCTAAAGGGATGAACCTTGATTATGACCTGACATGCTATATTTGATTTATAACTGTTGTGAGTTTATGGAGGTATGTTGATTGACCCATTATCTGCCATTATGACGTGAAGATCTGGGAAAAGGAGTTTTTGTACGGTAATGAGCACATCATCAAAACATACGGATAGCTATACTCACATGTTGAGCTTTAAGATTATTTAGCTAGACATTGTGTCTGACCCACATGTCAACATAACTTGTAAGAAACAGAGATATTTCAGTACATTTTTGGGGTATTTTACAAATAAGTCTTTGTTCTGTTGGCAACTTGAAACTGAACGTTACCAATACCCATTGCCTCAATGATAGAGGGGGTCATTGTGTTCGATATGGGTCACCCAGGAGGGGCGATACTCAATGTGCCATGTGCACTAGAGGGGAACAAAGAATGGCCTATAGTTAGTCTTACCATGTTCTGAACAATCTTTACTGTTGAGCGAATAAGTCATGTTGGCAACAATAGTATGAGTATGTAGCTGAGAGCGTCTAAATTTAGAGGTTGCTCACGTAAGTGCAATCAGAGTGCTGAAATTACTATTCAAACATGGCAGTGGGAGTAGTCACATGACAACAACAATTTACCTTTAAATGCTGGTACAGGACAATAGGCTGTTTCCACAGCTGTCTCCCTGTTCCTGTACCGGACATTGAACCAACATCATTAAGCTAAAGAGAATTGGACTTGCTATGAAGGGACATAAGAGAGTAGCGGATGGGCACGCCATGTGTTTGCAAGTGTAATAGTAAAGAGTTATTTTTGATTTTGTCCCAGTGGAGTTGATTGGAAAGAGAGGAGCTGAGTCGTTGTTGACTGCCTGGTTGGAAATTGATTGAACACAGTGGATATCTACAAAGAAAGCATGCAGGTTAGTTGATAAACTAATCATGCATAGTTTGGGGTTACAAATATGTAAAATGCGCAATATGAAGTTACTTGATGGTTAAGGACTATATTTATATTCTCCATAGCTCCCCAATTGGTGTTTTACCTCCAGTCCAAGAACAAACAGGTCAGTACTCTGACTATTAAAAACAGTAGCACAGAATTGGTGTATGAGCACAATAAGTTGATTAGTATCCTTTTTCTATATTTTCAATAGATTGTTGGATTAGCTAACAGTTACACCTGATGAAGGGACGGAGGGTACAGAAACGCGTAGTGTGGTGTCAATATGGGAGCATCTCATCGAGAGAACCTCTGTTTTGCTGATGTGGTATTACTCAGATTGGACACTAGATTGTTATCTACATATATGTACACAGAATATTTCTCATGTATAATATGAGAAGACTAAACTATATTAGTGATGTCTCTTCCGTGTGAAGAATTGAGAAGAGTACTTTTTTTCTTTAAAGTACATGTTTACAAAACAACATTATATTATTATATGTTGAAGAGTTATTGGTTCCACATCATTTATCATTGAATCTTCATGTGATTAAAGTCTTATTTTCATGTAAAAAGTCAATAACATGTATGAAGGGGTTTTCTCAACCTCGATAAGAGTGACTGGGTTAATCATCAGAGACAATGATGAATTGTAAATAATGTAGTTCATTTTCTCTGTAGTGAGAGATGGACCCAGGGCACCTTAAAACAATACAATTTTGATTAAGAGTTAACAGAATCTTCTCTAAGAGGAGTAAATAATAGTGGTGCACCCTAGTGAAACCTTCATCATTGGCTTCTACACCCTTGCCAGATGGCAATTCCTCACACTCTTATTATGCAAGTTTAAAGCATTGACATAACCACAGCAATGACATGTTCTATGTTTTTGCATTTCAAAATGCTAAACATATTTTCATTAAAGCAATCAGCAGCTTTAAGGATGTCTTCCAAATGGGCACCAGTCCAATAGACGTCAGATGCAATACCCACTTGTTAAGTGCAATCCAAAGGAGGATAGGTCAACTCCTGCCTGTGCCATTACCCATTTGACCCATCTAGCCATAGAAGTGACAGAGACAGATCTGTGCAGTTTCCTAAAGGAAACAACAATCTGGGAAAAGGAAGCCCAAAAGGGATTTACATTGGCTTAATATGGTTGCATATTCAGTACATTTAGAACCAGACTTGGTACGTTACAAAATGGTAAAACAAAGCCTACTTGGCAAAATGGACTGACTCCTAAGGTCCAAAGCCCTAACACCAGAGACCCTTCTAAATGATGCCAAACACAGCAGAGTCACCAACTTGGTGCACAAGGCTTGTAGGGATATCTCATTTTTGGTAGGGCAATGCCGTATTATATACAGGACCAGGTTAACGTCCCAGAGCACCATGCATCTAGGTTGGGGAGCTTGCTGAAAACAAAGACCCTGCAACAATCTCCAAACCACATGCTGATGTTAAGCCATCCAAAAACATGTAGAGCTAAAATAGCACGTAACTACACTTTAACTGATTGACTGGAATGAGAAAGGGTTAGTTCCAAAGAAAATTTACCACCTTTACCTTACAGACTGCAATGCAATCCAAGTTCTGATCCACATGCAAGCATACCCAGCATTGCCTGCTGGAAATATTGGGGTTTCTAGTACCTGATGTTCACATTCCTGCAGAATGTCTGTAGCAACAGCTGAAAGTCCCTGGCTATGGAGAGAAGACCCAAAACCTTCCATTCCACTAATCTCAAAGCACCAATCATGATCAAGAATGAGGATTCCCCTCTGGGTTGGTTAGTAACACAGAAAGATTCAGAAGAAGCAATCAAATGGCATTGCTCCATTCCAGCAACAGTAGGTACCAAGGGTTAGAATGGTCAAAGGGGCATTCTCAGGGCCAGTGAGAAACACTGAGCTGCCATCTGTAGTAATACCATTGTAAAAAGTGAAAACTGAGGGAACGCAATGAATGAACCCAAAGTTTAAAAAATGTATATATTACCACAGCATGAAGATCTAGTCTCCAGCTGAAACATCTGAGAAGCTAGCTGTTCAGTTGTGATGTAAAAATGCACATTTACATCATCCACAAATGATGGCTGAGAACCATAAATACCAGTTGGAAAAGTGACAATCACTGTCATCTTTTTGATGTAGTTCAATCTCCCAGGGAAGCATTGGCACCAAAAAAATGTGCATGAACCATAATATTGACAGGGAGGTAGAATTTCCATACAGCTTCTAAAAGTTCTGCCAAGTTTTTCCAACATGTCTGCTTAACTTGTTTAAGTAGGCGATTAAAGACACATTTTACATACTTACCACTATAGATCAATTTGCTCTGTATTTTGCAAGGCATCTGATAGCAAAGGCACACATGTTAGCAAAGGCAAATGTCAAGGTCGTGCTACACCTGACTCCTCAACATAAGAGGCTTGCATCACACTGTAATTGTAGACGTTGTGAAATCCCAGAAATTGGCATAACGTTTCTTTCTGACTGAACCACCATTGAATTTCCTTCTTCAGGATTTAGAGGATCCTAATCCACAACGGTGTATCCCTGCCATCGGTTGAAGATCGTTTACTTTACTGTAGCCGACTGTAGATATAAACCCATAATACTGGAAGATTTCATGAACAGTGGAAATTAGTGCAAGACAAAATCTAACACTTTTTCTGTCTGACTTACCTGACTTACTACAAACTCCAATCTCTGAATTAGATTCAGGGTTCACTGATGATGTCTCAGCAATACGTCACTGTAGTGGCCCGTTATGAGTATATTACCCAAGTAAATAAACAAACAAATCCCTTGGCTGTGGCTGATCACTGCCACTGGTTTCAACAACTTGGAAAAACACAGTGGTTGAAGACGAGAGGCCGGAAGGCAAGGGAAACAGAAGTACTTTCTGCCACAATGGAACTGCAGAAAATGGTGTTGGGCAGGATGAATGGGAATCAAAAGTTAAGCATCCAATATCACAGTTGGAGAACTCCCTACAACAAGTGTATTGTCTCGATTTTGAAGCAACAGTACACTGAAGTGTGTTGAGCCCCCTAAAATTAATAACAAGTCAGAATACAATTCAAACAATAAATAGAAAACCTGAAGAAGAGGGCTGTGTTAACTCTATGGTCCCTTTATGGAACACAGCTTGAATTTCTTGGGAAGTAACCTCAAACCCTAGATGGGAGGAGATATTTATACTTATATATGTTGTGACACAACACACTTACAGCCTTGGGACCGAGCAGGCTGCAGCCTTTCAGTGCTCGCCCCGGTTTTCCTCAGGTACTCCATTGGAGAGAGCTCATTTTCGGCTCTCAACTGACCTCCTGGATAGCACAGCTATCCCCTCCAGGATCCACTTTGCAGCCTGTCATCGCTGCCCTACTAAGAGGACAGACACTATTCAATAGCACAAGAAGATTGATCTTGTCCTGAAGAAGATGGTCGGTAATCAGTCATGAACCATCGAAACCGGTCGACCTTACCTGTTGTGGCTCCACCACAACATTTTATGATACCCCCAAGACCAATAGGGGTTACTGCATGAAATTGAGAGAAAACCCACAAAGTATTGGTTTTCCCATCCCACACCAAGTGGGACAGTGCATTTTTTTAGCGATTCGATACTTTGGTAATCACCCTCTTGGACAACCACCCTTTTTGCAAGGAACCCTCTAGTCATTAGTGTTAAAATAAAGTTACATGACTATTCCAATGCCTTAATCTTCGCAGTTTTGATTGCCAGCTGCCTAGATTTAAAAATGCGAGATTGAATTCCCCTCTCGCACTTTTGCATATTTGTGCTGGTTGTCCTCACTTTCATCCCCGCACCAGACCAGCTTCACACCCTGTGTCCAAGAGGACAGGACCACGGTCCATAGAAATATCACTAGTTGTTTGGTCTTGCCCTTACCGGCAAGTTGATGAATTTTTTTCCCCAGCATACCGTTCCCTGTGTACCAGTTATTCCCTACGGTTTGGGAAGGTAGTTGCCATCCTGGCTCTTTGAGCCATAATTTACCCTGTTGTCTGTGTCTGAAGAACCCACAGATCTCTTGTTATTCATGACCAATTGTTCAGAAAGTGTTGTACTTTATCATTGAAATTCGTTTGGAAAGAAAGTGGAAAAGGATCCACCTTAACGTGATCCAGAAATATATCTACTCATGGGGCTCCTCCTCTATACAACTGTCATCATTGTGGAAAATAAGTATTATTCATAAGGATTAGACCCTGACAAACCTCTGCTATTTGAGACAGATGAAGAGCTCTGATATCTGGAAGTGAAGCCAGAGGAGTGGCTCCTGTCCCTTTAACCCTGTGGTTAAACCCTATCAGGATAGAAGAATTTCTTCAGGATATTCTAGGCTTGATCTAATGTTACTGTGTAGCAGGGACCCCAGCCAGCCCATAGGACTGGGGGTTTCTCAAACACCACTTTAAGATGAGTAGCAGCACCCTTGAGATGGATGGGGATGCAGATTAATACTCTTGCATCAAATCAATAATGACAACTCGATAGTTTGGCAAAGGGAGTCCGTTTAATGGCAACTACAAAAAATGAGGAGTTCATGAATATCAGCAATCGATCGTTCTTCCTTCTTGTTTAACCTCCACTTAATTTCAGAAAAAACATAGTATTTATACCAAACACTCGTCATCACTGACGTATAATTTCTCAAGCATGCAACTTGATTGGTTCTAGGAAGGTAACTTTAATATAGGTGCTATATCTGTATATGGTAAAGAAGTGAGGGGATTGGATAAACAATGTCAGGTGGGGCATCAAAGCCCTTCCTTCAAAATGGCTAAAGTAGACGTCACTAAAAGTACGACATTGCATTGGTTCTACTTAAAAATAAGACCCTATTTTACTTGGTCCACTATGATTGGGTTGGCCTCAACCCCACTCATACTTTTCCACTTGCTTAGCAGAGTGCAGAATGGCTGGCCAGGTGCAGGGAGATTGTCTGCACCCCCAGCCTCCCTCCAATTATTGCAACAATCAATCATCACTTCAGTGGTCATGTGTCAATTATTTCTTTTGTATTTTGGCTTTGAGTCTGCTTCTTGGTCTGGGAAAGGTAAGGTGTCTGGGCATGGCAGGAGTCCATGCGTAGTTGTGAAAGTGTCATCCCTTCTGCTTGCTCTGTCACATGATTTCAACACTGTGAAATTGTCTTATTCTCCATGCGCATTTGTGTATTTGATTTAATTCTGCCAGTCGTCTGCCATCTGTGGCTTATCTTGACCTTTCTGCACAGGATACCCTGTTCTTCTTTTCATTAATTGTATCCCCTGTGGGTCTATTTGAGCCGATATGACCATGGCTTCTTGGCATGGTTGTGTTCGTCTGAGTTTCTCTCTGTCTTTAATTCTCGATTTTCTTGCTGTGAAGCTCCCATCTTGAGACCTTTAGTAACCTTTGGTCGATTCTGCTCTTGTGCATAGTGGAAGTATACTTATATAAAGTGCTCCTTTTGAGGTACATATGCATAGGTGGTGCTGGCTGCAAACTATCTTACTACTAAGCATAAGCAAGCCTCACAACTTCTGTGCTTCTTGTGGTTACTGTGCATATGTACACGTTAAACTGGCTGAATATCTTCATCACGCTCATGGCATAAGTTTCTGAGATATTGACATCAATCATTTCATTTTAGGCTCGGGATTTCACTATCCATGGTTTTTCACCTCTTTTCATCATTCTCAGGTCATCATATCTTCTATATGTGAGTCAGTCTGGGTTCTTGTGATGTCACCATTTGTCTTCTTTTAGTATCTCCTTAGCTTCTTCAGGTGCTGCACTTTGACAATCGTCATTCTGTCTCATTTGTCGGTCTGGTTTTCTCAATGGGTACCTCACTGTCCAGGTTTTCTTAGGGTGTTGGTACTTCAACAGATGCTGTTATTCTGATAGGTACTGGACAGAGCCCCGCTTGGCTCTCTAATGGTTTATTTGTTCATCATACGTCACATATTTCGACGTGAACATTCCTGGTACTTCAAAATGGGCGGTCAGAGTGCAATTCGTGCTTGGTACCTCCTCTACACTCCCCCCTCTGGGCGGTTCATCAACCACTTTCACTTCTTCCTTGGTATCCACCTTTTCTGCATCCTCTGGATCCTCTTTTTCTTCATCTTCTGTGTCCACACATGAAGGTCTGAAGAAATGTCTCTTTGGGGTCCATATCTTTATGACTCCCTTCACGCTTCCTGCTGTTCTTACGTGTTCATCTTTGTTCCATGTCATAAATTGACATTGTCCACTTGGGCTGCAAAAGATACATGTTTCCATATAATGTCTGTGTTTTCTTGGATATCGAAACTTTGTTCCTTCTGTTGCATGAATACTAGCTTTCACAAGTCTCTTATTTCTTCATCAGTCAGGTCCTTGGGCTTCCATCCTGGCTCGACATCAATCATGATATTCATCCCTATGGCTTTCTTCACAGTTTTCTGGCAGTGAGGGATTATTATCTTGATAACACAGAGTCCAAGCAATATCATCACTAGCAGGGCTCCTAGGAATTTGAATGCATCTGCCATCCATTGCGGAAACCATGAAAATAGTGATCCAAACCAGCTGTCATCGTCAACTTCGTCAATTTCATCAATCATCTGATTCTGTAGTTTCGTCAGCATACCTATGGCCTATGTTAAGGTTCCATTTTCGTCGGTGTGAGATGGTATAAATGTGCAACATGATTCTCTGATTTTTGCACAAACGCCTCCATCCATAGCTGTGATCATGTCAAGGACATATCTGTTCTGGAGAGTCATTAGTCGAATCGCCCTGAACTCTTCCCTATATGCATTGAATCCTTTTATCATCGTGTTGATGGTCTGCAATAACTCCCATCTGGTTATCTTTAACCATTTAGTATTTGCTCCAACCTGAATTCTTGGCATAACAATTGTCATGAACACTGATGAGGTCAAGCTGAACAGCCGGTGTCCATACAGGTTCGCATGAAAAGCTTCTTCTGATTTAGCTGAAAAGTAATTCTCTCTCTTTATTCGGTATATCAGTTCCACAGATCTCTTCTTCCTTAGGTGAGCATCTGCTTTTGGAAAACTGTCAATGTTCAGATCACTTATTGGAATCACCAACGCTGGAACATGGACATTCTCCAGTGTACATATACCTCCCCAATTCTTCGGCAGTCTGATAAAAGCTTTGGATCCACATGCCCAATAATTGTCCATGATCACTGCAGTACCGTGTACCATTCCTGTAGTGTCAAATACTCATCCACAGTTTTGATCCTTACCCATTTTTCCTGTGCCATTATTCCTGAAGAAGAATTTTGGGCTCTCCAATGGCACTATCTGCAAGGGTCCTCCTCTGTCTTCGACCCATGTCAATAGCTTAGTATGTTTTGGGCATAATGGCTTCCATCCAATTCATACTATGTCAATGGTGGGCTGGTAATGACCGAAGACCATCCACGCTCTGCAGATCACTACTCCTTTTTCCAATCCATCTGGTGAAAGAACTAATCCCCAAATTTGCATTTGGCCTCTGTTTTTCCAACTCCGAGCTTCTTTTGGAGTTTTTCCTTGAATGTTCAGTTTTTGATTTGCCTCTCTTCTGATCTCTGGTCCTTTAAATCCAGGCTTCTCATATCTGATCACAATGTGCTTTGTTTTTCCATTGTTTCTCGTCTTTATGTCTTGGGCATAATTGTCTTCATTTGGATCAGTTGCTTCAGTTGTCCAGTTGTCCATTTGAGTGAAGCAACACTTCCCATGAACTGGCCTCTGGTTTTGCACATTGCTACGTGTGATAGTCACGGCACAGTCTGCACATCTATTTAAACAGCTACAAAGATCTTTGCCTTCCCCATGCTGTAAGGTAGGAGTGCACAAACAAAGCATTCCTCCTCTGAATTTCGTCATCCAACTACTTTCATATGTTGGTACCAGATGTTATTTCCCAGGTGTGCAGTGCTGTCCAGGTATGTGTTTTTCATTAACCTTTTCTCGTGCTTGCTCTGCCGACCCTGTCTCCAGCGGCTCAATTTGTTTGTTACTGCAAGTGAGTGTGTATTATTGCTCATTACATCTATTTCAAGTTTACTCATTCTGCATTCAGAACTTCTAGGGACTGGAATGACTATGTAAGGTCTGGGTGCTTGTGTGGGTTTCATGCTTACATCATTAGGTGGGTGCACTGGAATTGGAACACTTTGTGCACCAATACAAAATGCAGTTTGAATCATCAGTGACAATAAAACAATGATGAACATAATGCATAGATACATGATTCCTCTATAAGTAAGTCTACAACACTTAGTTCTGGAACAATGTGAGCGTCTCTCCTCCTGGGGGATGATAACATTGCTACTTTGGTTGCAAATCTCGATCATTTAAGGAAACAAAACTAACTTTTCAATACACTCTAAACAATAGTTTCTCTGGATTCTGCTGTCTCTGCTCGTAGTTTTGCAGGTAGTGGGACGATTTTCCTTCTTTTCCAGAATAATAGATTGTCTCTCGTTTCTGGAAACAGTTCTCTTTTCTGTATATGAAAATGTCAACAGAAGGTAATAAGTTCAGCAAGTCTCTTAGTGTGCGTGTTCAAAATAAACAAGGTCCCAGTCAATGCCTCTTATCTGTTTCACTCCAGAGGGCATGTTGCTTCTCTGTCAGCAAAAGTGTATTCTTTGTCAACACTTCCTCGATCTGTTTACAATCTTCTCTGGAAATTCTGATGATGATTACAAAGTTTGACTTGCATTACAATACCATGCAGCAGCATGCTCATCTGTGTAGATTTTGCTGGGTCTCTGATGAAAGTGAGGACGTCAACACTGGACGTATCCAATCTAACAGCGGCTCCTCCTCCTTATCCTCTTGGTACATCCACAGGTTCTGGAAAGTCCTCAATTAGGCGAAAGAAGGCGTTGCTTGCCAGTCTGCTATCTTCTGGTGACAGGGACATTTGTCTTGTCCTTGCTGCACTGTGCGCAGCTTCTGTGATTTTGATGAGCTTCAAGAGCAACCTGAATTATGATTCACTTTATAATTAAACGTTCTTTGATTGCTGGATCTCGAAAAAATGTCAAGACATGTGTCTCCCAACAAGATCTGGATAGTCTTCAATTAAGCGAAAGAATAGAACAATGACAAGCCTACTTGCTGTTTCCTCTGCTTGGGACATTTGGTTTGTCCTCACTGTACTCCAGAAATAGAAGGAACTGCTCGTCAATCACAATGAGCAGCCTCCTTATTGTCTTTTCGTTTTCAGGGACCTGAAGAAATTCATTGATGTTAGTGAGCCTTCTCACCAACGTCGGGTATGATCTCAGTACTAACTCGAAGTATGTCAAAACGTCTTTACTGACGTCACTACTGCGTGACACCATAAGTGAGTCCAAATAAGGTTTCTGTGTGAAAAGATTCTGGATACTGCATTTTCTTCCAATTGATGTGTCCTCGATTGAAATTTGGCATATCCTTTTCTTATCAAAGCTTCAGTGGGCCTCAGTCCAAAGTTCATAGTCAACAGACTATGTTGTGGCTCATGCGCACAATTTTGTTCTTCACCCTGCAACTAGGATGCACAGAGTGTCCGTGTTTTATGTCCCTATCCCCTTTTTTATTCAGAGGAAATGTCCAAATTTAAGCCACAGCTTGCACAAAAGTTCTTTGTCTTTGTTTTGCTGGTTATGCGTCCTTCTTCCTCATCATGGATCTCATCTGCACGTGCTGTGGTTCTTCCCCGTTGTCTGTAGTCTCTATGTGTTGGGGTGTGGGCAGGGGGCCTTCTCCGATGTATGGCTTGATGTCACCCAAGAATATCCAAGCTCTTCTTCCCTGTAGCTTGACTGCAGAGGGAGTGACGTCCTCCACTCTGAATGGACTGTTGAACCTTGGTTCGTCCCACTTTCTTCTCGTGTGGTTTCTCACCAGGACAGTGTCCCCAGGGAACAGTTGTTGTACACGTAAACCCTGAACTGGGTCTGTTGTAGTATGTCCTTCTGTGTTCTGTGCTGCCCTGCACCCATTTCGTCATCGCTGCAGCTGTATTACAGTAAGACAAGATGTCATGCAATTCAAGAAATTTTCCATTTTAGACCTTAACACTTCCCCTGTCGGCTGAGCATTACATCTAGCTATATCCCGGGGGGTTAATGGAGTGTGCATCCTTCTGCCTGTTATGATTTTGTGAGGCGTAAAGTAGTGGTCAGAACCAGGCTGGTTTCTGAGCGCATAAAGTGCCAATGGAAGGCCTTGTAACCATCCCTTCTTTAGAGTAAGCTTCAACTTGGCTATCCTTTCCTTTAAAAAGCTTCTCGCATATCCCATTACCTTGAGGATGATATGCCGAAGAGAACTTGTGATTTATACCAAGCAGCAAGCTAATATGCTCAAATACTGCATTAACAAAGTGAGGACCATTATCTGACCTCATGACCTCACACACTCCCCAACTGGGAAATACCTCCTTCACCAGAAATGTGGACGCACAGGTAGCATCTGGGTGTGTACATCGACCTGCTTCTATCCATCTAGAGAATTGACACACCACAACAATTAGGTACCTGTACCCGTTACATACTTGAATCATATCGACATAATCGACATGAAGTACTGAAAAGGTCCATTGGGCCTTGGGATAACTCCTCTGATTACTCGTAGTGTATGCCCAGCCGTGAACTGTTGGCAGATTATACAGTTCACCATAAAAATTCCAATGTGCTCTGCTAAAATTGGTATAAACCAGTCTTCAGCAATCGTCGCTGCTAGATTCTCTTTTGTCATGTGCACTGGATAATGCAACTGTTCCAATGCTATTTTAAATAAGGCTATAGGCATCACCAGTTTACCAGTGCTGTCTTGTCGCCACAAGCTCTCGGAGGGGTTTAAAGAACACCCTCGTCGCTTCCAAACATTTTTTTCCTCCTGTGGTGCCTCCCCTTGGAGTTCCATCAATTGGGTTTTCTCCATGTTACTATAACTGTCAGGTTCACTTCCTGCAACAATCATTCTCTCATGCACATAGTTATTTCCACATTCATTATAACTTCGCCTTTGGTCGACACAGGCTTGGCTTCTGTGTCTACTGCTTTATTTCCTCGTGAGATAAAGTCTGTCCCTTTCATGTGGGTGGCACATTTCACAACCGCTATGCCCACGGGGAGCTGTAGTGCCTTAATCAACCTATCCAATAGGGCTGCATGCTGCACTGGCGTGCCATCGGCTCGGAGGTGGCCCCTCCTTTTCCAGCACGCTAGGCCTGCGTGCACTGTTGTTGTCACATAGGCGGAGTCACTGTACACCATTACTTCCTGGTCTGCGTGATTCTCGAGTGCGAGTATCAATGCCAATAATTCTGCAGCCTGTGCTGAATAATGAGGTAGTAATCATGCACTAATACGTTCTCGAAACTCTCCATTTGCCATGTGCTGCATCACAGCGGTGCCTGTATATCTTTGTCTATCATTTTGATCGATTTTCGAAGAACCATCAACGAAGACAATATCTCCTTCTGCCAATGCATTTTCTTTCACCTGGGAATCTCATCATAGACTTCTTCATAATTTGCGCAGTCATGGATCGGCGTTCCTTCAGTGACTGGCTCTGCTATAAACATAGCTGGGTTCACTATCTTACATCGAATTATCTTAATCGATGGATTTGATATGATAACTTCATATGCAGAAGTTCTCTGAGATGTCAATGTGCCCATTGGTTTCTCTAGAATAGCAAATAGTACGTGCTCAACGAACACCGTCATTGAGGATCCCATCACAATGGTTGTAGCCTTCTCTATGGCGAACGCTGTGGCAGCAAAAACTTTGTTCACACGGAAATTGACCTCTCATCACTGTGTCCAGATTCCCACTGTAGTATGCCAGAGTCTTGTACCCTAACGTGGTTCTCTGAGTGAGTACTGCTGTCATAACACTGCCATTCATGTGTGAAAAAAGGTAGAATTCCTCTGCATAATTGGGAATTCCTAAAACTGGTGCCGTGCAAATGGCCCTCTTTAGTTCGATAAATCCTTCTTCCATGGTCTCAGTCTATTCGATTTTTTCTTTTGTCACCTGTGCTTTCTTTAAGGCTTGTAACAAGGGCTTGGTATAAGAGCTGTAGTCAAAGACCCATGCCCTGACATAATTGCATAGACCTAGATAATTCTGCATTTGTTTTATCGTGTGTAGATTGGCTGTATTCAATGTGGCTTCAGACCTTTCAGGGGTAACCCTTTTCCCCTCATGTGATATCAGCTGGCCTATGTATAGCTGTTCTTGTTGACAGTATTGTAACTTCTCTTTTTCAACGTTTTATACTTTGTCAGCTAATACAGTTAATGGCTGAACAGAATCGTGTCTGCACGTTTCCTCTGTTGTGCTGCAAATTAAGATGTTGTCCACATATTGCAAGGCAACACTCTCTAATGCAATATTGCTTAAGCCCATCTGCAGGACTCTGCTGAAATCGACGGGGACTCACAGTACCCCTGAGGTAACCTCGTGCTTTTCAGACGCATTTGTCTGAACGTGAATGAAGTCAAATCTTGTCAGTCTTTGTGCAATGGGATTGAGAAAAATTTATTTTTCAAGCCAATCACTGTGAAATATTTTGCCTCAATGGGTATATTACATAGGATTGTGGATGGGTTAGGGACTAGAGGGAACTCGGCCTCTACAATATCGTTTATCGGGCGAAGATCTTGGATTATACGCCAAGACCCTCCATTTGATTTTTTAATCGGATTAACCGTGGTTTTGCTTGACGACTCTGACATCACTAAGATGCCCTGCTCCATCATAGCAGAAACTGTCTTGAAAATCCCTTCATCTGCTTCCCTAACATGGGATACTGTTGTGCTTTTGGTAAAATTGCTCCTGGTTTCAATTTAATCCTTGCTTTTCCTACTTCTTACAACAAGCCCACCTCATAAGGGCCTGTTGTCCACACTGAGACAGGCACCTGGGCCATGTTGTCATCAAAATGTTCAGGACGTTTTTGTGCAAGCATCATTTTCTGTGGCACCTCTCTTTGATCATTTTCACCCAGTAAATGAGATTAACTTCAACTGCTGTTTCATCTACACCTGCTTGTTCGTCAAACAGATCGTCATCAGTGACGTCAGACAATCTATACCCTTCCTCAATGGTGATTACTGTGCACCATTGTTTGCCTTCGTCATCACACCCATCGATCTCTGCCATTTTCCCTTGCACTATGGCTGTATGTATTGCCAAGGGAAATACTTGTCCCTTTTCCTCATGCATAGGTATTCTTGGCCTAAATAAAAACTCTTCTACGGGTTCTCATTGGTTTGTCTGCAATGCCTGGTAACCAAGACATTAGTATATGCACTCTGGACGCGAATACTTCTGGTTCCAATGGGACAGCCCTCATAGCTGTTTGTCCCGCGTATGCTCTAATCATTGACATAATGCATTCCTGTAGTTGAACATACTATGCCCTTCTCTGTGAACGAGATTGTCATGTTTAACTTTGTCATTATGTCTCGTCCCAATATATTTACTGGGGTCTGCTTTGAGTATAGCAGTGGCACATTCATGTCACATTCTCCTATAGAGACTGGAAGTTCTTTTGTGAAAGGAATATGACCTGTTGCTCCTGTGAAGCCCTGAGTATTTATGGCATCGCCGGACAAGGAAAACTTGCCTTCACGTATACATGAGTTTGTTGCACCTGTGTCAACTAAAAGGAATATTCTTTATCCCCTATGAAGACATCTACCCTTGGTTGCTCCTGAGGGTCTGGTGTCACTGATAGGATTGAACACATCAGGTTTCTCAGTGAGCTGTCCTAGTCCATATATAACTTTTTCCCATGCTGTGAATGGACTTTCTCAATCAGCAGTGTTGGTTCTTATTCCAGAATTCAATGCCTGTCCTGTACTTGTTGTCTGTTGAGACTGCCCTTGTGGAAAATGTGTCATACTCTAGGGTTGCAAGCTTTGTTGTGCTCCCGGCGCTTGCTGTTGCACCGTGTGATTTTGTGCAACTCCATTTCCATTCTGCTGTAAAAACTCAGATGGATTCACCATTCTTACTCTTGTATCTTGACCTTTTTGCACCATGCATTGACTTCTGCATGTGCACGCTAGATGCCCTGTCATCCCACACGTCCAACATATTGGCGGTGGTCTGATTATTTGCCCATTGGACATATCCTGATTGCCATTTTGCATGTTTTGGAAACCTCCCTGATAACCTTGGAAACCTCCCTGATTACTCTGAAAACCTCTTCCTCGAAAGCCTCTCCCTCTGGGGTAAAACCCATTGCCTCCTGGACTAAACTGCTGTTGATTATTGACCTGCTGTATGTTCGATCCATCTGAGCTAGTAATCATTGCCCTTTCAATGGCATATTTTTTTCATGTACTAATTTTGCCTCCTCAGCTTTTTGTGCAGCTTCTTTTTTGCGATTGTTCTCTTGCAATAGCCTGCAATAGTGAGCTATGGTCAACTGAATTTTCAGACCACGGTTTGGCCTTGTTTCCTACCAATTTCTTGAGCTGCTTCTGTATCTGATCTTTCAGCCCTTGGCATAATATATGGTAAAACACGGGTATAGATTTCCCCCAAGGTTCTCTTGTTTCCAACACCCATGCGTCTTGGAAATTCTGAATGTAAAGCAAAGGATCCTCTCATTCATGTCATTATAGCCCCCATGTCAGAAATATCCAGGTATAGCAATCGTAATGCTTTCCATACCGTGGCTCTGCAATTGTTAAATGGAGCTCCATCATGTGCCATATTAACTGTAGTCACGCCAGGATAACCTGCTCGTGTCCACACATCGTCAGCTCTATCACCAAGTATGGCGATTAAAAGACCCTTAATATCCCTGATAGCTAATGTGTTCCCTCCCGTCATTTCTTCTAGCTCATGTATCCATTTTCCGGCTCCAGGGTATATACTGTGGCCTTGTTCCTCCTTTTTCGAGCAACGGGAACTGTAACAAATGGCACTCCTTTTCTTCTCTCATCATTTTTCAATACAATGCAGGGATAATATTCCTGCAGCGTCTTCTACCTGGTAATGTCCTTAGTCTGATCACATAGGGCAGTGGAGACACCCCCCTCTGACCGTAAGATACTCCTTCATGTTGGTCTGATTGTGTGGCTGACTTTGATGCCATCTGTGCAGACTCACTAGAATCTGACCATCTTATTCCCTTTCCTCTTGAGAAGCATGTTTTCTCATATTCCTCTCTTTCTGCATCTGATATTGTCTGTGCCCAACTCTGTGTGCAACTCTCTCATCTTCCTCGTTCCTATTTAGTGTCAACCTATCTAGGGACAAGTCTCTATTTCTGCTACTACGGGAGGCGTCCTCAGTGTCATACAACTGAGTGCTCTTAAGACGCTCGTCCTCTCCTCTCCCTTGGGGTACCTGTTCTAGCCCCATTTCATCATATATTCTGTCAATCGTTTCTCCGATGCTTTTGGTGTCGAAGTCATCTTCGATATTTGCCCTAGATGTGCCTGGTACTGAATCATACTCCGGAAATAATTCTTCTATGTCTTCCCAGTCTACTACTGGATTGGGTTTCTTAACCTCCCTTTCCAGATATTCAAGATCCCGTGGTCTCTGTTTTCGCTTGCGTTCTATGTCGTCATTGAACTCTCTGCGCTTCCTGTTTCTTCGCATCTCTATGTTCATTTTCCCTTTGTATTTCCTCATCCCTTCGTCTTTTAATTCTCTTCTCCCGTATCGTTTGTTCTTCTTCTTCTATTCTTCGTTGTTCCTGCCTGTCCTGATCAGTAGCTGCTCTTGGTTTATGATCGCGTTTCCTTTCTTGCTCTTCGCCATTCAGCTGTTCTCGTCTCTGTCTATCTTTTTTCCTGATTCTTTCGTCTCTGAATCCGTTTTCCATTTCCTTCTCTTTCCATTTTGAATTGTCTGACTCTCCCTTTTGTCTCACGTCCTCAATGCCTTTACCATCGAGTTTCAATAAAATCTGACCTCCCACACATTTGTTCTGTGCGAATGCCATCTCATCAGTTCTCTCCTCATCTCCTTTCCATCTCTTTCCCTCTCTAGTCGTATCTTGCGATGTACTTGCTTGTGCTTGATCTCCTTTTTCTTTCTCGTGTCTCTCCTTGTCCCTCAGGACTTTAGAGGTGATATCTCTGTCTCTGTCTTTGTCTGGGTTTTCGTCACTACTTTGCGTATGTGACTCATATGCTGGGTTGCTATATCCTGAGGCTGCTTTAAGTTCCATCAACGGGTATAATCCTTCATCTTTACTAGTTTGGCTTTTTGTTTCAGACGGGACGGGTGGCGCGGAAGGCATTTCACCCCCCTCTGTGCATATGTTAAGTATCCAATCTAACAGTGGCTCCTCCTCCTTATCCTCTTGGTACATCTTTCAAAGCTCTAAACTAGCTAGGCTTTTATATAACTTTTTCCAGTATATGTGGCGTGCAAATATGTCGTCATGTGTTGCAGGACAGTTTTAGATAGCGATCCGCCCTGGGGCTATGGCATAAACATTTTGTGGGTGGTTCTTTTGACTCATTCCGCATTGTACTTCTTCAGTTTAGGTGCATGTTTTGGAAACTGTTTGCACAAGTTTACTATCAGTGTAATGTCTTCCATACTTACATTTATTTATCTTCTCATCATACAAAACTTTGTTATGCTTTACATTTCTCAAACAAAATCAACAATATGAGCGAGCACCGATCGTCGCAAGCTCCAATCCCGTTTTTTCACAAAAAATGTTTTACTTTTATTTTTTAAAACAACAACCATCAATTCATATCATACAACGTTCTGGCTATACAATTGCACAATTTTCATGCTATTTCCCCCAAAAATGTTCTTACCTCAGGGCGTCAGAAAAAACAAAAAAAGATGTAACAGACTAGACAGACTCCAGCCGGCTACACAAATATCCTGCCCCTATCATTTATACCGAAATTGAATGTAAGCCCATTTCTTTCAGATCGCCTCTTTCATCGATTCTGGTCTCCTACTGAGTCCTATTCATTCAGGACTTTAAATGCATGCTTCTTCTAGCGCTATATTAAAGCGTAGGTATCTGGGCGTATCCTCTATGCTCAGGTATCCTCCCAGTATCTCTCTGCTCGGTTATCCTCCCGGTATCTCTATATATTGCTCTGGTACCCTCAAGCCAACATTTCTTCCCCTTATATATATACATTCTACTCTTACTATGACGTTATTTTTGTCGCACCTACCTCCGTTACCTTCCCTTACTTGTTCTAAGGCATGCAACTGTTTGCCAAAGCATTTGGTCTTTTTCACTCCCTGTTCGCATTCTTTTCCTCTCTGGATGCTCGGGATCACCACCTTTGTTACCGCCTCTCCTTGCTTTTCGTCCGTTCAGCAGCTCGTAGACGTGGGAAGAGGTTCATGGGAGAAAGCACAGGTTCCTTCAGACCCCAACCTGCAGGGTTTGCACTTTAGACTATCCACTATCTACGGGGGAGCCTCTCGGTCTACTTAGCCGGATGGCAAAGGACTTGTGATATTTACGAGGACCTATAGTTACTTATGTCGACGGTCACTGGGTGTCTTATTCTAATCAATTCTAATCAAACCATCAATCTCTGCTACCAAGTGTGCAGCAGGGACCCCAACCAGCCCATAGGACTGGGGGTTTCCCAAACAGCTCTTTAAGCTGAGTAGCAGCACCCTCAAGATGGATGGGGATGCAGATTAATACTCTCGCATCAAATCAATAATGACAACTCGATAGTTTGGCAAAGAGAGTCAGTTTAATGACAAGTACAAAAAAACGGGGAGTTCATGAATATCAGCAATCGCTCGATCTTCCTTCTCACTTCAACTCCACTTAATTTCAGAAAAAACATAGGCCCTCATTACAAGTCAGGCGTTAAGGGTTTACCGGCGCCGTCTGCGCCGTTAACCCTTAACGCCTGATTCACACTTTAACACCTGCTATTTGCAGGCGTTAAAGTCCAAGGCGCTAAGCGACCTTGGTGCTAATTACGGCACCGTAATTTACGGTGCCATAATTAGCGCCTTCCCCATCCCCATTATGCCCTATGGGGCAAAAATGGGAATGGGGAAGGGCAAATGGTGAATGGGGAATTACCGCCCCACTCACCTTGGAATGGGGCGGTAATTCCACCATCCACCATGGAGGAATCCGGCATGGACCATGGTGCTAATAGCACCATGGTCCACCGCCTGACTTGTAATGAGGGCCATAGTATTTATACCAAAAACTCATCATCACTGATGTATAATTTCTCAAAACTTAGCATGCAACTTGATTGGTTCTAGGAAAGTAACTTTAATATAGGTGCTATATCTGTATATGGTAACAAAGTGAGGGGATTGGATAAACAATGTCAGGTGGGGCATCTAAGCCCTTCATTCAAAATGGCTACTGTAGACGTCACTAAAAGTACAACGTCCCAATGGTTCTACTTAACTATAAGACCCTAGATTACTTGGTCCACTATGATTGGGTTGGCATCAATCCCACTCATACTTTTCCACTTGCTTAGCAGCGTGCAGAATGGCCGGCCAGGTGCAGGGAGTTTGTCTGCACCCCCAGCCTCCCTCCAATTATTGCAACAATCAATCATCACTTCAATGGTCATGTGTGAATTATTTCTTTGTATTTTGGCCTTGAGTCTGCTTCTTGGTCTGGGAAAGTTAAGGCCCCTGGCATGGCAGGAGTCCATGCATAGGTGTGAAATTTTCATCCCTTCTGTTTGCTCTGTCACATGATTTCAACCCAGTGAAATTGTGTTACTCTCCATGCAGTTTCGTGTATTTGATTTAATTCTGCCAGTCGTCTGCCATCTGTGGCTTATCTTGACCTTTCTGCGCAGGATACACTGTTCTTCTTCTCATTAATTGTATCCACTGTGGGTCTATTTCAGCCGATATGATCTTGGCTTCTTGGCATGGTTGTCTTTGTCTGAGTTGACATCTTGAGACCTTTAGTAACCTTTGGTTGATTCTGCTCTTGTGCATAGTGGTAGTATACTTATATAAAGTGCTCCTTTTGAGGTAGATATGTATATGTGGCGCTTGCCTTATTACTAAGCATAAGCAAGCCTCACAATTTCTGTGCTTCTTGCGGTTACTGTGCATATGTACACGTTTAAACTTGCTGAATATCTTCATCACGCTCATGGCATAAGTTTCTGACATTTTGACATCAATCATTTCATTTTAGGCTCGAGATGTCACTTATCCATGATGTTTCATCTCTTTTCATCATTCTCAGGTCGTCATATCTTCTATATGTGAGGCAGTCCGGGTTCTTGTGATGTCACCATTCGTCTTCTTTTAGTATCTCCTTGACTTCTTCAGGTGCTGCACTTTGACAATCGTCATTTTGTCTCATTTGTCGGTATGGTTTTCTCAATGGGTACCTCACTGTCCAGGTTTTCTTAAGTGTTGGTACTTCAACGGGTTCTGGTATTCTGATAGGTACTGGACAGAGCCCCGCTGCAGCTCTCTGCTGGTTTATTTGTTCATCTTACGTCACATATTTCGGCGTGAACATTCCTGGTACTTCAAAATGTGCGGTTGGAGTGTGAATTGTGCTTGGTACCTCCTCTACAATACTAATCCAGTTCTTTGACATATTGATTACCAAAAATAAGCCCTTCTGAATTCAGGGTAGAAGTGTCTGACATGTTCCCTAAATTAGGATGTATTTTCTATAGGAGGCCTTTGTGACCGTCTACTGAATGAGTGCTGATAGTATTCGCCAATAGCGATGTGGCCCTATGGGCACAACCACTTAAACATTCTGGCTCAATCGCAGAGCCCTCCATACTGGCTTCCTCAGCAATATCCATTATTTTAATTTTATCAGGGTACCAAAAGGGTCCAAATATATGCCTGCCACATGAACCAATAGCAGTATTCTCCTAAAGTGGTGTCTTTTCCAAATTTATATGGGAACATACATATTCTGGGGTCAATCACTGGGGTAAACAGCTGTTTGTCAGGAATGGACTTTGGTGGAATTCAGATTTTATTTTCCACCTAGAAATCGGATTCAATTATGTTAGCAGCATAAGCAAGCTAAACAAAAGGGTGATTGCTGGAAGGTTTAGAATACATCTTAGCCTCTGGCGTTGTTCTGGGCAACCCCCCGGACTCTCGTTCTTTGCCTGCCAAACCATTACAAAAGGGGAAAAAAAACATATGAAAATCAGGCTTGGTCCAACCCCAAAAGGGGCAGTCCAGCCAGAACTGCTTGGTCACATCCCTTCTGCACGAGACTATAAGCATCCCCAAACTTGTTTCGGCCTCATTGGGCCTCATCAGTGAGGAGTAGCTTTGGTCTTTAGGCTCAGCAGGCACAGAACCCACATCTGGGAAGACCCATCCCACTTGGGGTGACTACAGCAAAACAAAATGGTGATTGATGGAAGGTTTAAAATAAATCTTATCCTCTGGCATTGCTCTGGGCATTGCTCTGGGGAACCCTCCAGACTATCGTTTTTCTCCTGTGTACTATTTGATTACCTGAATTTTAAGGTACAACATTGTTACATTGGCAGGCTTTTTTTCGTGGAGTTTTTTGCTGAAAATGTTTGAAAAAAACTCATCAAAAAATATGGGTGAGGTGGGTAAGGTGATATAAGGGTTTGGGGGTGGGGAATAGAGACTGGATAACAGAAAAGAGGTAGCTGGGGGAACCCCACCACACAACATTTGAGTTTTTTCAGCCAGAAATATTCAACAAATAACTCAGTGAAAAAACCCTGGCCATCTAAGGACATAGAAATTGAGTGGGCCAAAAGTTTTTAATGTTATGCTGAAAGCCGTACATGTATTAATGGTTGATTCTCTCATTTTACTGTGTTACAGTATTTAAGTGTACTGGAGTATGTTGCTCTAGTACTAATCGTTCTGTAGAGGCTTAACAATTATTGCTGCAAGGAGTGGGAGATGAGGGATAAAATCCATGTTGCGCAGCAACCATTTGACATATATAAGTGTTCTTGTTGGTAACTAACCTCAGTGTTCTGTGTGCTAATTCCTGTAAAAGCAAAACCTCAAATTGCCTCAGCTCACAGAAGAAAAGCAGATTAATATGGGTCTGTGTCTACTGAGAACCTCTTCCACTCTAGATATGCAAGTCTACAATAATTACTTTATATTCCAAAATAAATACTGCTACATTTTATCTGCATTATTTAATATGATGTGGTTTTAATATAAAACATATAATAACCTAAAATCAACTGAAACATGTTTCCCTTAACAATACGAAAAATCTATTTGTGAGATCCAGTCATCTTTCATTAAGTATGTGAAAATGTGTTCAGTTTCTACGTGCAATAGATCATGAACCAAATGTTTTTTTTAAATAAAGCATTCATCATCATGTTTGTTCACATGCCAAGAGTGTTTCATAATCTTATAATGCTCCTTTAAATTGAAAAGCCTACAAGTTCTAAGATTGTAAAAATTTCCTCTTCTGAAACCCATTACCTCAAGAGAACATGATAAATTCAGCCTCAAATGTGTATACTACAGTGCCCTGTAGTTATGGTTAAGTTGTTCAACCCATAGGAAGAGCACTTTTTAGCCAGTTAATAACTTTGGCGCCATTTGACGAATACTCACCATACTTTGCATACAAAGTATATGTCCACCTCTAAAAGACTTTGCAGTTTTGTCAAGCGGGGCAAGGTTATAGGAGGGTCCCAGAACCTTTGAAATCCTCATAAACATAAGTAAAGAAATTATTTGCTCATGCCTACAGCCCAAACCGCTGCACAATTTTGCACCAAACGTATCTGAGGAGTGGCAGCTTGGTCCCAAAAGTGTGGTTGTACACATTTGGTGTAATCTGTCCGTAGTTATTTTTAAAATCGCCAAAAAGTAGGTAAAAGAGAAATTGTATATCTGCATCCGATTCGGAGGCTCACTTCCTGGGGCGGTCAGGATGTTGTATGACGTTTGCGGACATCATACGCGCTTGCTGGATGGTCAATTAAAAACATGAGGTGCGTCAAAACCTTTGAAACAGACACCATGTTGGATTTGCGAACTGCCCCGATAGTCCCCGAACATCGCAGCAAAAATATATCAAAAACACAACATTAAACTAATGAAACAATCTCTGGGGAGGTAAGGGGTGATGGGGACGGAAGGGATGTGTTGATAAAAAGCCAAATATCATGTGTTTTTTCTTCTCCGAAATCCGCTAGCATATCAGATGTTCGGGGATATTGCTGGGATGTTCGTTCGTGAACTTGCCAAAAGTTGGAGGATATCCACGCATATTTCTGCATTATATTGTCACTGAAAAGCAGTTTTTGGATGACTTATAACTTTAGTGTCATTCAATGAAAATCCATGAAAAACTGCAATATAATTTTAGGCACAACTTCAAATGGTTTTGCAAAATTAGAGGAGGGACCCAGAATGTGTGAATGGCTTATAAATGACAATCTGTGTACAAGTTTGCAAAAAGATTTAAGACGCAACTTTGAATGTCTTTGCAGAGTGTGGTGCGATTTTGTCAAGAGGGGGCAACATTAGAGGGTGGTGTCTCAACATTTTTACATGCTTTATACATTTGGTGCAGTTTAATGAATCTGCACAAACGTTTGGAAAAAAGATTATAGACCCAACCGTGAATGTTTGTGCAAAAATTGAGTAGATTGTGGCAATTGGGGGCTAAGTTATATGACCATTTTTTGTATGTAGATTCTGACACTTTTCAAAAAATAAAACAAGGATGGATTTGCAGCAAACTTGTGTGAGTAGCATTGACAAGGACCTGAAAGCATGGTTTAGCAATTGTGTCTGTGTTTTATTTTTTGAAAAGCGTCATAATTCAGGTACAAGAAAATAGTGTTATACCTTTGGTGACGGAGGTATTGCCTGTGGCCATGCAGACAATCTGACCATTGGCCATGGCCACAAGGGCCCGGCAATGGGGTTAAAGTGGGCATGGCACCAGGGATCAGCTATGTGGTAACATTTTTCTAAATCGGGAGAGGTTTAAATGGGAAAAATAATTTTGCTCATGGCTACAGCCCGAAGTGCTGTATGTGATTGCAGCAAAGGCGCCATCAGCATCAGCAAGGACCTGAATGCATGCTTTTGCAAATCTGTCCTGTGATTTATTTCTTTTAAGTGTCAAAATACAAGTACAACAAATTGTGATGTAAATTTAGTCCCTGTGCAGTGGGCCTGGCCCTGAGAAAGGACAAATGTGTACTTTGCTTATTGGTGAATGCGGCATGGTTGAAGCCTTAGGACTGAATGGGAAAAATAACTCTGCTCACGACTACAACCCGAAGTGCTGGACAGGATTGCAACAAACTTGTGTGAGGAACAAACTGCAAAGCCTGCTTTTGCAAATCTGTCCTGTGTTTTATTTTTTCTGAAGTGTCAAAATGTAACTACAAAAACTAGTTATATAACTTTGGTAACTGGGGAGTGGGCCTTGCCCATGGCAACGAGAAATGTCAACTCTAATTTGCTTATTGGGGCATCTGGCTTGGCTGAAGCCCTAGCATTGAGTGGGAAAAGAAATTCTGCTCACGGCTACAGCCCGAAGTGCTGGATGGGATTGCAACAAACTTGCGTGAGTAGCATCAGCAATGACCTGAAAGCATGCTTTTTACAAATCTGTCCTGTGTTTTATTTTTTCCAAAGTGTCAAAAATGTAAGTACAAAAAATAGTGATATAACTTTGGTTCCTGGACAGTGAGCCTGGTCCTCAATAAGGACATATGTCTACTTTGATTTGATTATTGGGGCATGTAACATGGCCAAAGCCCATGCATGGCTCCAAGCCATGAGCACTAGCCGTTGGTAACATTATGAGGGTATAGTGGACACTGAGCTAGGATGCAGGGTAGGTGCGGTGGATAATGGCAAAAGATTTGTGGGACTGGGGTCATGGTCGAGCCTCATGCCCCACGAAATGTATCCATGACTTGCATCTCCAGCATGCGCTGCTGATAATAACACACATCAGTATGTGTTGCAAAAAGTATGTTTGTTAAAGGAGTTTTATACTTCTTACATATATATTAAAAGAGGAATTATTCATAATTTATATACAGTGATGTAACAGCATGAAACATTTTCACTAATATAAAGCTATGAAAACTTTGTTAAAGGGACCTCGCAGTTAAATTGCACTAATACAAATGTATGCAATTCAATGAACACACTTTGTTAAAGAGAAAATACTGTTAAGTTGCACTAATAAAACCTTATGAAATTCAATGGAAAAAACCTTGTTAAAGGGACATTATGGTTGAGTTGCACACATAAAACCTATCAAATTCAGTGAAAAAACGTTCTTCATGGGATGTTATGGTTACAATTAAAATAAAACGAAAACAAGAAATCTTCCAGGTATGGTAAGCTATGCAACCAGAACCCACTACACCGCTATTGCCACGCCACCGCACTGCTCACACTATCACATGATATAACTACCCCATTGAGTCTCAGGGTATGTATCACTGATTCCCTACCTTGATGTATTCTGCTCTATATATTACACAGCCACAGTAGTCGCTGTGTAGTTATGGTTAAGTTGCTAATCCCATAGGAAGAGCATTTTTTGGGCCGCTTATAACTTCGCTCCCCCTGGACGAATCCTCACCAAACTTTGCAAAATAAGTATATGGCCCACTCTGGACAAAGTTTTTTCATTGAATATATATATATATATATATATATATATATATATATTCAGTAAAACAAATTTTGTTAGACGTTATGGTTAAGTTGCGCTACTGAAAACCTATGAAATTCAGTACAAAAAAAACTTTCTTAAAGGGACGTTATGGTTCCAGGTAAAACCGAAAAACCCCTGAAATTCGCCAATTATGGTAAGCTAAGCAATCATAACTCGTGCCACCGCCGTGCACTGCTAATCACATGTCTGGCTACACCTTCTTTCCTTTACTGACATATCTAGGCCACATGGTTTTGTTCAGTAACACTCAGGAACTAAAAATTGAAACAGTACTATATTTGTAGACTTGTTCATACAGTAATTCTCTTCAGGTCAAGTCACATCATATGAAACATATACATAGGGGAAGACACAGGCTTGAAAGACAGCAATCCTTTCTGTGCATGAAGATAATCAGTAGGATTATCAGCACTTTCTGATATATATTTTTTTTGTATTACTGTACTTTCCCTGTATATGCTCATATTTCTATACATAGTACTCACACTACTTTCCTTAGGGTCCAGTCACATCATGTGATACACATACATAGGGTAAGTAGCAGCTTTGGAACATATAAGTGTCTGTAACATAGCTGGGTATGAACGATTGTTGTGGTGCAATAATAATCACTCAACCTACTACAATCCATAAACACTAATGATTTCCTCTCTCACTGAGTGAATATGCATTTCTGTTCAAGAGTGTATTTGACTCCTGTGATGTATGTTCCTACACAATATTATATTAAAGCAGACTTTGGCCACATTTTGAGGACCAAAATGTCTTCTGTGTCCGCTATTTGGATACGAGCAACACAATTCCTATTGGTTTCAATCTAGATAAACACCCCTCTTGTCCGTCATCATTGTTTGAAACATGCTTGAGAGACGCTGATCCTAAATGGTCATATGATTTTTTTTTTCCTATTTAACCTAAGGAGATTCCTATTTAGGTTAATGCAATGTTGCAGTGTTTTAATCCACAATTATTGGACCATCTGGATTTAACAAACTTCATACAAAGTTTAGAGAGTGTATTATATATTTCACAACTATGTTCAATATTTATTTTTAATTTAGGGAACTGAGCAGTTGGTAGAAAAGCAGTAAAACATTTCAAATAGATATGATGAGGGGCGGGGAATAGCATCATATATTTACATGTGTCCCTGTGGACCACTTGATTTACACACATTTTCATTTTTAGCAGTCATTCTGTGACCACATTCCTTAACCTTTTTTCTTTCAAATTCACAGAGAAAAGGCATTGCACTTTTAGCATATGTGCATTTATATGTGCAGTACATTTTACATTCATCATACAGAGATCAATTCCAACTGCTACATGCTAATTTAATGTTCATTGCTATTTGTTATCCAATGTAAAAATTTAGCTTGGGATGAAAGTCTTTTTGCAAGAATTGGAAAGAATCACCATGTTGTAAGAGCAAGATCTAGATCAGTTTATAAAGTACACATCAGAGAAGGGGGCTTCCAGAACGAGCACATGCTGATCATGTAACTTAAATATGGATTGTTTCATGAAACTAACACCCAGAAACGTATCAGATAATAATGAATTACTTTATTACTTAGAACATAGAATAATCTAACATCCAAAGCTATATTTTGACCAAATGAAAAATGTCAGGAAGCATCTGAATCGCTGCATAATTATGTAGCACTCGTATCATTTATTTATTTATATTGCGCCGTAATTCCGCAGGCATCAGAGTGCTGGGTGGAGGAGGACAAAAACATGATGGGATGAACAGAAATAACAGGACAGTATCACAAGGAAAACCATGCAATATTCTTTAGAATGTTGATATAAAATCTACTTCTAATGCTAAATACTAAAGTTATATAGTTTATTAGGAACATTAGCACAGTTATATCACAACTTATTAGTAGCTATATATTATTATAAAATATGTATTTTTAAATCATTTGGAAGATTAAAGATATCCATGTTCATTGACCAGGCGCCTTGTCTAGACATCACAATCTCTAGGGTATTGATCACCAACATCTAACATGTTTTCACTCTAAGTACAAATCTGTATTTCTGGCTATTCTTCCTCATTGAATGTGCAGGGACAACTTTTTTTAAAAATCGGCTACTGTCAAAATGTGTTCAGATAAGTATGGAATATATAAAAGAAACATAGATGACATGCCTTCAATATATTCACTGAAAAACATATTTTTAAAATACATTTCTTCATTCTGTTCAGTATCCACATGTATGTAATAAGCCAGTGGCAACATAAATTATGGCAAAATAATGTCATGAAACCATTACAAATTCTCGTTGAGGGTCATTTTGCCTTTACACAACAGTCAATAATACAAAGGGGGCAGAAATGTTAATTATGCTGGTTCTTATTACCAGATAAATACATTACATGCTGCCTAATTAAGACAGCTAATTTGCAGGAACAAGATCACTTCTCAAATCTGCCATTTTATCATAAAACAGCCATTTCTGATTGTGTTGTCACCAAAAAGTCAGTAAAGTCAGTTTTCCTTGTTTGAATCCACTGCCATTTTGAAGGCTATGTATGTTGCTGAGGGCAAAGTGCAACTGCTAGCCAGAATAAACTGTCCAGCTTGGCAGTATGCTTTTTTATGGCACTCCACTCCCCAGGATCTTGTTTTGAAAACATATTCTGTAAAGTCAGCTTATTAAAACCTTTTCATTGTCTGTAGCCAGCAACTCAACAAAATGACGGTATAGACAGGTCTGTAGGTAGACTCAAACTTGTGATATCTGCCAAATTTTAAAAAAAGCATCACTCTTAAATTGATCAAGTTTATAATTGCAATGACACAGGCCATTCATCAAGCTCATTGAGCCCCTCTTTATTTGACCTAGGTTTCCAAATCCATGTTTATTCTTCACTATGTAGTAGCATCGGTACATAAGTATTTCCATTTATATCCTTTACTACTCAATTCTAAACCAGGATTTATCACTTTTGTTATGTCTGTTTCTCACCAATTTTTCAAAATAGTTTTTCCTAATTGTTGTGCTGAATTTATTGAAGCACTCCCACATAATCCATGTGAAACATCAGTTGGTTTCAGTTTGTTTGTAAAGAGATAAATCCTATTTGTATTTCTGCCTCTTTTGGTGACCCACATCATACATACCTTATCAGATTATTCTCTTGCATTCAGCTTTAAACTAAGGTCGCCTGCTTCTTGTTTGTAACCCTCTAATTTACTGAAATGCCTTTTGAATTGTTTCTGCATAAGCACAAATAGCTTTTTCAGAATTCTATCAGAAACTTCTGAAAGGAATGAAAAGCAATATGTATTGTTATTGCTCATTGATGGAGGAGGCCAATAAAATTAGGAACATTCGCCTTTTTGGACTTACATTACCAAAGAATCTGTACATTCTGCATGCAAATTAGAAGCATTACATGATTTCCAAAAGACCTGGTCCAAGGTTCATTTATTAGGCGGTACTTAATACATTGTCAATGCAATGCAGCCTGAGGAAATTAGAACCTAAATTGAAGCTCCCTAGTCTTTTAAAGCATTTCAAATAATGTAGCAAAAGAACCACAATATGGTGGGCACAAGCAATGATGCCCTTATTGTCTATTAGTACCCGGCGAGGGCGCAATCAGAATGAAAGGACCATTCTGATTGGCCCTCGCCGGGGCATTACCCGGCCCGGAATCCCTGGATTCCATGCTTTTGTCCCATCCCCGCTCTGAGCCTCCACACGGCTGGAGGCCGCCATTGTCCCCCACCGGGGATTCAGGAATGTTTTTTTTTTGTCCTCCCCCCTCCCACCTCCACTTACCTTCTGCCTACCTTGTCCCCGGTGGGGGACGATGGCAGCCTGCAGCCGTGTGGAGACTCGAAGCGGGGATATTATTGCTCCTAGCTGCCACATGGCTGGAGGCTTCCATCGTCCCCCGCCGGTGACCCAAGTATGTTTTTTTTTCCCTCCGTCCCTTCCGCCCTCCTAACCCCACTTGCCTTCTTCTCTGTCATCTTTCGGGAACGGACGTGTTGGGAACTGTTCCCAGCACATCCGCTCCCGATGGCTGCCATGCAAAGGGAAAACGGACTCCGTTTTCCCTTTCCCGGCAGCTAATTTCTTGGTCGTTTTTTTGTCCCAAAACGCTGCCCTGGTCACGCAGATCTTGTGGGCCGGTGTACTAATAGCTATATGCCCCTCGCGGTGCAGGCATTACCGACTCTGGTACTGCCCGGGGCCTTCGTTAAAGCCTTAAAGCTTCGATCGGGCCTATAACTGAGTCGGTAATGCCCCCGCCGCTCAGGGCATATTGCTTAATTATAATGATAATTTCATTGCATTCCTATCATGTAGGCAATAGATTAATCATTGCTGGATGCCACTGAAAAGATCTTTTCTAAGACGACATTTTTTAAATATCTTAAAGAGTGACCTACAACTACCTATTTATTAAACATTCAGACATGTTTTGAGATTTTGTATTTCTAGTTTGGGTCATCCAGTTTGCGCCAGCTAGTATTTTTGATAAATTAAGCACTTACAATCTTTTTGGGTGGTTATAGATAGGTTAATTGACTCTTTCTTAATGTTCAAATAATGTACATGCCAATATTCACTTGATTCCAGTGCAGCTTAATGTTCAAACTAAGTAAATGTCAACATGCCCTCAATTCCAGTGCAGCATGTCCAAGTCTTTATTTAACTTTTGTCCTGGTCTTTGTGAAATCTTTGGGTGACTCATGATATTTTTCAGAGTTAATGGTTCAATGGTTTTCTGGCAGTAGGGGTCGGTTTTACCTCCAGCTATTAGCTGGAGGTAAATTCTCCATCCCTACTGGCGGCCGGTCTGGTAAAAGTGCTTGTAAATGTTATTACCAGCACTTTATAACCGGACTGGCAAACCTGTAAATAGCCACTAGGTGTGTGTGTATTCATGCAATATGTGTGGGGGGGGGGGGTGAGTGTACACTATCTCTGATTGTACTGTGAGTTTGACCTATGTCTGTGTGCTTGAGCTCTTTTACTGTTCAGCTACTAGAGTCTAATCAACAGAAGTGGGGCATAGTGAATACTGTATCTGTGAGTATTTGTGGGCACTGCCTGTCAGCAGTTTGGAACTCTGTGTGGTTGTGAGCTAGTTCATAACTAATTCCTATACACTGTTCAGGGATCTGATGGAACATTGTGCAGTGTTTCAGAGTTGTCTCTTTTTATAATACCAGTGAATCGTTTTTCTTGTTCAGCTCCCATTAGTCTATGTATACATATATGCGTATAAGTGTGTGTTTGTCTGTGTGCTTTATTTGCATACATTGTGTGCTTATCATTTCTTCTCCCATTCAGCCATTAGGCCCTTAACAATAGATTGATGGGTGTACTTTATAGATATTTGTCTTTAATTTTCACACTCTTGACACAAACTGTTTCACACAACTCAGCAAGACTTCGACCATCCAACAAATGAAATGTTGAATCACTTAGAATTGACAATCAGCCTTTTCTAAAGTACCCACATGTTTCCTGGATGTCCTTCGGTGGAAATGCAACCTTATTAATAATATCCTCCAAACCAACCAGAATTAATGGAATGGAGGGCATTGAAACCAAATGACATGGACACCACATTAGGAATGTTCATATTTGAAAGGTCTCTTAGTATGACAGGGGGGAGGATTTGGGGCTGACAGACACAAAATAGAAAAGGTCGGGCTCTCTGACTTCCACTTAGCCAAAGAGAGTATGATTGTACTTAAGCACCTTGTCTAGAAGCACAAGCCTAGGGTTTGGAGAAATATACAAAAATGCCTTGTGTTAACCATAACATAAAAGAGGAAACCAAAAAAAAAAAAAAACAACAACATGCTTGCCTTTTCAGGGAGCTTTTGAAAAACGGGCACATTTGTATTTTTGACATACAACCCTTGCCAAATGTTGTTGGAGGCCTAGGGAAGTAAGTAGAAGGGCTTTGCTGCCTGTGTTTTTGTTCATGGCTTCAACATGCCCAAATTCACCTTGACACTGTGGAAGGCTCACAAGTCAGAGCACTACTGAGTCAAAGACAAGCTTTGTGTCGTTAGCCACTTTGCACAAAAGCACAAGCCTAAGGTTTGGTAAAGTAAAAAAAAATGAAAAACAAAACAGAAATCATTGTGGTAACTTGAATACTGCTGAGTCAATTACAGGCTTTGTGTCCTTAAGCACTTTGCAAAGAAGCACAAGCCTGGGTCCTGTTCAAGTCGTTGTGGTAACCATGACATAATATGTAGGTGAGATTCACAGTCAGGATGCTGGTGGAGGGTGATGTCATTGTCAAGGTAATCATGTCCATGAGGGTGTTTTTCCCTCTCCTCTTGCTGGTGAAGTTGACTAAAACAATCAGGTAGAAAAAAGCGTAAACATGTGCTGCCCTGAAGGAGTTGTTAATGGATGTTGTTATTTGGACATGAAAGGGCATTAATAAGAAGGCAACATGCCCTGTGTTTGTTTTTGCCTGATCTGGAGGATGGAACTGTTGGGTATCTAGTGTGTGTTGGGGTTCATCCTGCAACAGGTTATAAAGGTTCCGCATAGGGATGTGATTATCTTCCTAGCTTGAAGAGTTGTCCCTTGAGTTACTTTGTTGTGAATGTCATTTTATTAAGTTACAGCAAATTATCCTTAGCTCACCACTTACAGAAACTAATATTACTGGACATTAATCCATCATGTCTCCTCTTCCCCTCCACTACCACTTTCCCCATGTTCTCCCACACATACTTCTATACATGTCCAACTCTTGGCACCAACAGCTGGCTTGGCAGACACAGTGCAGTGCCTTGATATCGAGATTGCTTTTTACAAACTAATATGGTCAAACCCTCCACACAAGTTGGGCCCACTTGAGCACTTCTGAAGTCCATTATCCATCCACTCACCATCTAACTACATCTAAAACCATGCTTCGGCCGTTCTACATATTGCTATAGCAAAATAACTCTGCTCTAAACATAGCTGTACTCTCCTGAGTCCAACATTCATGCTTACCAATAACATATCACATTTGAGAAACACACATCCCTGCCTTGACACCATAACACCTCCCTCTCATCGCAATTTTTCTTCTGATGTTCTTTTGTGCACTGTATTGTCTAGTTTCTCTTTCCTTCGACCCCCCCAAATCTCCACTCACTCACCTCAAGAATAGCTGCATTTTGTTGTCATTCACCTGAATCCAGAGAAAGCAACTAAATCAGAATGGCTGTGCAGTGCTGTTCTGTGATTTAAACATTCAAGGCTGCATAGGAAAATTACCTGGATTTACAACACTATCGCACTGGTGCCTACTTTCACTTCAAACATCATACAGTTTTGTTCTATTAAAACACAGCCCTGTCTGTGTATTTCATTTTGAACACCATCAAATAAGGCCATCCTTCCCAGAACAGCATTGTGTCATCAGTAAAGTCCATGAAAAGCAAAAGAATTCTGCTTCAAGTCCGCACAGCTTGGATTTACTTTTTGAAATGAACTAACACACGCAAATTACTTCAAAGAAAAGATGCTTTCTCTCTCTTGCCTCGTGTCAATTACCAAGAAACCATTTTCAAGCATATCTCTGTGTCCAGAAACTGACCAGATCTATAAAAAGCCTTTCAGAAAGTAAATGCAAGCGTAGCGGCATGCAGCAAAAAACGCATTTTGTAAAATGAACATGAGAGAAAAAGAACATAGGTAAATCTGCTTTTTGCAAAGCAGAAAATGACATTGGGAAAACTAAACGTGAAATAATACTGTAGCTCGCCGAGAAACACAATTATACATGTGGGGAGAGGTGCTGAAAAGATGTGTATATTGTGCTCTGTTTTTTACCCCCAAAAGACAAATCATCCTGGCTGAGGCCCTGAAATTTCAGTCCAACCAGTTTGGCAGCAAGACTAATTTCGCACCTACCATTGACTAAGGCTGCAAAGGCATGTGCCCTGTTCTTATGGATCTGACAGTGTGATAATTACAGGTTCTCCCAGACTGCCAGGCAGAACTGCTCCCAAGGACAAAGAATGGGGGGAGGCCCTGTGTTTTGCCTCAGTGGTGTGATTTGCGTTACATTCAGTCCCAGTATCCACTCCAGGCCATCAAAGGGGAGTCATGGAAACTCTGTGCAAGCTGACCCAAGGGAGACAATTTCGATTGTGGGGGTGGCAGCGCCACCCACATCTTTGCAAATTCACCTCATTGACAATGCAACACATTTATACTTTAAGACATTTTTCCCCCGTAATCGGAATAAGTAGTAATGTGATATTATGACATTTTTCTAGCACCTAGAGAACTGAAATGGCAGGAAAAATGTATTTCTTGTGGACGCTTAAATGGCTTAGATATTAAATTTGGGGAAACTATGCCACATCCTAGTATGCTTATGTGTAGCCATTTGCAGAATTTTAGATAATATGTCTCTCCTGAAAATGGCGAAATTGTGCCCAAAGATGAGGCAACATCGCACAGAATTGGCATTCGAACCAACATATTCCTTGTGAAATATGGGATCTGCCTATCTGATTTTTATAATGGTGACTATTGTAAATATTAAGTTTTGTTCCATAACCCAGTTTTAAGAAAAATAGGCTTGTGAAACAAAGGGAGTCATAAAATGCACACTCCTAAGGTGAGGTCACTTCCCTGGAACCAATCAGCCTGGAGAAAGGAGGCGACACAAATAGCCTGGCTTATCCTATCCTATCCAGGGGTTAAATACAGGGTACTTCCACTCAGACTGTAAAATTCTCTGATGTCATTCTGGCTATATAAGGGGTAGACAGGGAGACACAGGGATTCAACATTCAAAATTCACCGAGCAAGATTCCAAGACTCCAGAACCAGGTCCAGAGGCAGCTGATCCCATCCAGGCAGAATCACTTATCCAGAACTACATTCATCCAAATAATCCAGGGAGAAAGGAGGAAAGGCAGTTGATCACTTTAGGAGAATCCAGTGACAAGACTCTTTGCACAGCTGACCCATCCCGCTGTCCACAGTGACCAGACTTTGCCCAGCTGTTCCCTACCAGGAGAGCCCAGCTGACCTAGTAACCAGATCTCTTAACCCCACTGCCCGTGATTGTTCTTTATTTGCTTCAGTTACTTTATTTATTATTTATTTATTCATATTTTTAAAGCGCACATCAGCCCAAGGACATTGTGGCGCTGTTACAGATATTCATTGCTGGTTACAAAGGGAGGAAGGCTTAATAGTTACATAGAAATTTGCATTTACGGTTTGTTGTAGAGTTACATAGAAAATGCATTTACAGTTCAGTTTATAGTTTCAACGGGCGAAGAGAGCTTGGAGGCCTAGGGCTATGTGAATAGTGTGGTTTTGAGGGATTTGTGAAAGGAGTACAAGGAAGGTTCTGCTCTGAGTGCGTTGGGGAGGGCATTCCCAAGTTTAGGTGCTATGTGGGGGAAGCCAATGCCGCCAACATTGGCTCTTTTTATGGGGGGTACGCAGAGTTGGTTTGCATGGTGGCTCCTTTTGGGGCGGGCAGAGATGTTCTTGGTTTTGCTTTCTGACAGGTAGGATGGGGCGGAGAGATTGATGCATTTATGCGGAAAGGTGGGGATTCTGAAGTTGATCCTTTCCTTGACTGGTAGCCAATCGGCATCACGTCTGGCCTGAGAAATATGGTCAGTTTTGGGAATGTGTAGGGCGGCGCGGAGCACGTTGGTTTGTACAATTTGACGCTTGTTGATGTTTTTTGTTGAGGTGCCTGCAAGTATGGCATTGCAGCAATCAAGTCTAGCTCCAATTGTGGCTCTGGCGATGGATATGCAGTTTTGAGTGGTTAGAAAGGGTTTTATGGCATTTATAAATTTGGTGGTGAGGGCAGAGGCGAGGAGATGGCGCTAACCTGTCTTGTCATTGAGAGTGTAAGTAGACTCCAAGGGTCTTTACTGATGTGGAGACTGTTGTGTTAGTGTTGTCGATGGTGAAGTGAGTGTATTTTGGGTTGAGTTTGGATAGAATATCCTTGGGGCCCAAGATGATGATCTCGGTTTTATCCCCATTTAAACAGAGACCATTGATTGCCATCCAAGTTTGGATGGTGGCATATATCTGGAGGAACGCTTCTGCATCTTAGCCATATTCTCCAGTGTGGGGTTGGAGGACTCGGGTATCGTCGGCATAGTTCTTGTTTGCTATGCCAAGTGCATCCAACAAGTCAAAGAGTGGTTTGGTGAACAGGTTCTAGAGGGTCCGTGCACTACATGAGCCCTGGGGGACTCCACAGTTGATGGTGGTGGGGTGTGCATTGGCCTGGTCTGAGTACACCTTCATTGCCCTTCCTTCTAGGAAAGAGGTTATGCAGGAGGTGGCTTTGTTAGAGAAGTAGCTGCATTGGACAGATAGGAGGTGAGGATGTCATGGTCAACAAGATCAAACGCAGCGGAGAGATCGAGGTGGAGTAATAGGGCAGGTTTGCCATTATCCATTATTTTGGGGATTTGGTTCTTTAAGTCTAAGAGGGCAGTTTCTGTGCCATGGCCTTTGCAGAAGCCTGATTGTCTTCTGCCTAAAAAGGCATTAGATTCCAGGTAATGTTGGATTTGGTTGTGGGAGGCTTTGTATAGGATTTTGAGGAGAAAGGGGACGGTGGTGATGGGGCGGTAGTTGTTGAAGCAGGCGGGGTCTAGTGTGGTGTTTTTATGAGTGGGTGAACCCAGGCTTCTTTTAGGCTTTGTGGTACGATTCCAGAGGAGAATGAGGCATTAATGAATGCTGTGATGATAGGGATCAGTGAGTCTGCACATTCTTTGATGATGGTCGGGGGACAGATGTGGAAGGTTTGATGTGATTGAGAAGGTCGGTAACTTCCGTCTCTGTGACGTCTCTGAAGACGAAGAGAGGTGTTTGAGGGAGAGGATTAAGTGGGGGAGGCGTGGGTGCACTGTCCTGATTTGGAAGAGGTTTGTGCTGAGCTAACATTTTTTCTTGGAGCATCTTGACTTTGTTGATAAGAGCATCCTGAATGCTGGAACACCAGGCTTCATCTTTGATGATTTTGTCTGAGCTAGTGGCGGGGGTGGTGAGATCTTTGAATATAGAGAACATTTCCCTTGATTTTGAGTTAGCTTTAGAGATTCTTTGGTATATGAGGATGAGATTTCTTTGAATTAATTTAGAGAGTATTGATTAGGTGTGGATTGCCACTTGGCTAGAGCTCAACGTTTACTGGTGTGTAGTGCAGATAGTTCTTCCGTAAACCATGAGTTTGAGTGCATTGATTTTTTTTCTTTTTTGTCTTCTAGGGGAGCTAATTGCTCAATGGCTTGGGTGAGAGCGTTGGCATAGGTGTTGGCCACAGAGGTGGGGTTGTTGTTGAATGGAGGTTTAAGATCAGGGATGTCAAGAAGAGGTGCATGGTTGAATGAATTTGTTTTTTTCGAGCTTCTGACCTTAGCGGGTGGGGCGTACAAGAGCATCTTGCGAGTAGGAATGGTGGGAATAGAGAAATGAATACAGTGGTGGTCTGTCCATGTGAGGGCTGAGATGTTAGTAATGGATGAGGAGCAGTTGTGGTCTGCGATACAATCAATGGATCGGCCTTTGCAGTGATTTGGTGCTGTGATTTTATGGTTGAACCCAATGTTTGAGAGTTCTTTGGCTAGGGAGGTTGCTGCTTTGTCCTTTGGGTCATGCAGGCCTAGTTTGAGGTCACTGAGCAGGATGGTTTTGGTCGCGTTTTTTAGGTTATTCCCTATGACTTGGAGGTGGTGCTTTTGGTAGTCTGGAGGTGAACCTGGTGACCTATAGGTGATGTTTATGGTACGATTGGGAGGAGTGTCAGTTTGACAGTGAGATCAGCATAGTTTTCCCACTGTTGGTTGCAAAGTCTAATGGAGAGAGTGTCCTTGAAAATGCGGGCTACGACTCCACCTTTGGATGTCTTACAGTCCTGTCTCAGGATAGTGTATCCTTGAGGGACGGCAAGGGAGATGGAAGGGCCTGATGCTTCATGGAGCCAAGTTTCAGAGATGGCTAGTAGGTCGAGATTATGGGAGGTGATGAGGTTGTTGATCTCAAGTGCATGTGCTGGGAGGGAGCGTTTCAATTTTGGTGTAGGATGGTGTATGTGGTCATTGGGCGAGTGTGCTGGAGTTTGGGCTAGGGGTTGTGATGATTGAGTGCTTGGATGGTTGTGAGGGTTTGGAGCTGGGCACGGTGCATTGGATGTGGGGCAGGGTGTTGGGCAGTTGGTGGTGTGGATGAAGTGTGCGTCTTGGCAATGTGGAGATGCGAGAGCTAAGTCTGAGGTTTCTAAGGTAAGTAGTGGGTGGTGTGCTGCGGTGAGTGATGTGCAGCTTAGTGCTTGCTCTGAGTCTGCAGAGCCTGGGGTTGGGGAAGGACTGGTCCTTAAGTTTGATGGTGTGGAGGCTATGCTGGGTGTTTTGTAAGGAGGTAGATGTGGCATGACTGTCGGCTGATGGTGGTGAGAGGTCTGTGTGCATGAGGGACATGCTGCTGATAGGCCAAAGGGCGAGTGTGATGAGTGTAATAGAGAAGAGGGTGAGGTGAAGTGTGGTGTGCTGAGGTGGTGGTGCTGTCAAGCGGGTACTGGGAGGACACATATGTGCAATACAATGACAATAAGATGTCTAATGCGAATTCAGATCCAGCTAAGCAGTTTCAATAAACATTGTGGCATATGTCCATGCAGTCATAGGTCTGCAGAGATATGCTGGTTGTGGACATGGCATTCATAAAGACAGTATTACATATGTCCAATACAAGGAGTTCATACAGAATAACTAGGCAGTTTCAGCTTCAATAGGCAAAACAACAAGACATTGGCCCTCATTACGACCCTGGCGGATTTTTTCCGCCATCGACGGACTTTTCGGCCATGGCGTAAAGTCCGTTTACGCCATGGCGGATGGCGGATTTACCGCCCCATTCCGAGGTTGGCGGGGCGGTAAGTCCCCATTGACCCATTTACCCTTCCCCATTCCCATTTCGGCCCCATAGGGCTCAATGGGAGTGGGGAAGGCGTTAATTACGCCACCGTACATTACGGTGGCGTAATTAACACCAAGGTCCCATAGCGCCATGGATTTTTACGCCCGCAAAAAGCAGGCGGAAAAGTGACCATGGCGCTTTGGGAACTCGTAGTTGGCGGTAAGGGGTCGGCGCAGCTAACGCTGGCGTAAACCCCTTACCGCCAGGGTCGTAATGAGGGCCATTGTGTTGGGAGCTGGCATGGCATACATAAAGGCAGTATTACATATAACCAGAGCTAGTGGCTAATGCAGAACTAGCTGGGCATTTTTGTCTTGATTAAACATTCTAGCATATATTCATACTGCACTGTAGGTGGTGCTGTGTGAAATAGCTTTTTAAAAAGGGTGCCACTCAGAAGATTGGATTAAAAAAGCATGCAATGTTAATATAGCAAGTGCACACCCATATCATTGTTTTAGGAACAATGTGTCATTAGTATAAATCTGTGTAGTAACCTCAAAAACAGTGCAGGCTGTTAATCACATTTGGAGTACGTAGTTGATTCTGCAGAATGAAATCAACATTGTGATATGCATACTTAGATAGGGCGATGCAGAGATGTTAAAAATAGTACATTTGCAGGGTAAATGGAGAGCGGGGGCTGCAGATGGTCGGTGCTCTACAGTGTTAAATTCATCAGTGACACGGGAGAATAGTCTGGTGGAGCGTTGGTGGGTAGAACGTTACGGGCGGTGGAAGGGGGTAATGTCAACAAAATGCAGATACTGTAGAGACTCTCCGAAGGGTTTGAGGTGGTGTGCAGCTGAGGACTAAACGGGCAGCACATCGCCTAGCGCCTGTAGCGCTCTGTCAGCTCAGTCAGCAGCCTTTTGTCGCCGGCCTTTGGTCATAAGGCCGGCTTCGCCTGCCGGCTGATTCCGATTGGGCAAAATGCCTTTCAGGCAGCCAATCAGCTGTGGGTGAATGCAGCGATGTGGAAATGCAGGTAATTCTAAAATAGAACGACCATTTCAGAGAGTAGTGAGCTGTGTAAGTGCCAAGTAACATTTGGAATAACTCAATTAATTCCCCTATAAAGAGATTCACAGTGAGTTGGTTGTAATTCAAACTCAACCTCCTCAGGCCAACAATTATAGTCTTTAAAATATAGTCTCAGCAGAACTAATTGTTGTGCTAACAAAGCCGATTTTACCTGTGTATTTTGCTTTCTTTAAAATCCGATTTGTAATTCCCATAATAAAACCCATACTATCCTAGAAGAGTCATCCCTTTCCCTTAGTATACTATCTGTTCTGTGTCTTTGTTTCCCATCCCAAAAAACGATTTCCGCTTTTGACTGCTGTAAAGACCGGAGGGGGTTTGTCTGTACTTCTGCTCTCTATATTGTAGAGGAGAGGCACAGAGGACCCCTGCCAAGATTCTCTATTGTGGTAGCAATGGAGAGCAATCAAGGCCTACCTTCTCAAGAGGTGATGCAGGCTGGTTCTTAAGTACAGCGTAGTCCCCAATACCCCACAAAGGAATGTGCACACACTGTATTGGTTAAAACACAGTCTTTATATAATTAATATTCGATGTGATGTACACTATCGCAATAACTCACTTTGTGCTCAGAAATCAACAATGGTAAATATACACAGTTCTAAAGTGGTACCACCAATGTTATCAGATCTTATTAAAGTGCATATGGTCAGAATGTCACACAGATCAAAATAAAGAGGAAACCAGCAGTAGAGAGAGGAAGGAAAGCAAGATGGTTCAACAACTGGCAGAATGCTGGTCACTACCGTTAAACACAGTTCTGTGTGGAGATCCCCCCACCTGGGAAACCAGTAGAATAAAGATACAAGCCCAGTCCATATATTGTTCTCAACAGCCTTGCCAATATTTCTGCAACCCCTAAGTACCTGGCGTTGTAGCGTTCCTCGTCAGGGAATCAACGGCCCTTCTTGAATGCCCTCCCTTTAAGGCAGGAGTCACGGGTCGTCGAACGTTCGACGGAGAACAGGTCGAGCTACGATGGTGAAGTGGCAGCTTCATTCCTAGCGGTGCTCGTTGACGGGGAAGCATAAACATCCTGCAAGGAAGAGGCGTGCAGGGCACCTCGGTGTCGATAGTTCTGGACGGCAAAGAGTTTGAAGAACTGTGGCCCAGCAAGGGTGTCGAGTCTTCGGCGTCTTTGTGATCTTTGGGTGGCAGAAAACCCACCGGTGGATGCTCCTCGGCGTGTTGACGGTCAGGCCTTCTCCAGCAGGATGCAGCAGCGACGATACAGATGAGAGCGTCCTTGGATTTGAAAGTTCTTAGGCAAACAGGAGCATGGCAGCTCTGGTCGGCGACGGCGGTCATCGACAGTGGCAGACAACAGTCCGGGCGCTTCTCCTTGGAGTTCCGCAGCAGTCACCGTCTCGTGTCGGCAGCCTGTCGAAGGTCTGTCCACCAGGGAGCTTTGGCAAAGATCAGCTGGTGCACGATGGTCCCTCGTAGCTCAGGAAGAGGGTGCCTTACAAGGTCCTCTCTGGGTCAGTTCTTGGAGGCACAACAGCTTTCAGATTGTGAAGGAGAGCAACAGCAATTATACTCATCCAGCAGGGCTTCAAGGTCAAGCTTCGGTTACTCCAGTTACTCGTCGTAGTGGACTACAGCTTCTGAACATGATTCCTAACAGTGAGAGGTCCCCAGATATATTGTTGATCTCCCATTCATTCCGCTGGGTCACACTCAAGCATCCAATCACGACTAAGGGCATTCATGCAGGCAGGCAACCAATCAGGCACACAGTGCATTCAGGCCATTCACTTCTCTCCAGACAGTCACAACAAGTTATGTGTATTGGGACAAGTACCGAGCCATTCAACACTCCATAATGCATTCATACCAGTTTCGGGCAGGGCTGTCTCAACATTGTGTCAACCACCAGTAACTAGACACCCACAACATAGAATGCATATTCGTCACAAACTCCATTCACCCGGGTCCCACCCACAGGCCTACCCACAACATACGGTCATTGAGAAGGCTCCAGCCAGTCTGGTCGGCACTTCCCCACACTACCATATATGGATCTTCCACCCAACAGACAGTCAGGGGGAAGGGGCAGAAGCAGGGCTTCCCAGGACTTCGGGAAGATCAAGGTAACAGGTGATGGACGGCAAGAGGCCATGGGGGCCATTTTGTCTCCATCAGGAATCAACCGATTCCAATGACAGGGCCTAGGCATCCCAAAATGGAGGACGCTCAGGGCACCAGTCATTTCAGCACGGAGCTGCCACCAGCCGTACCCTGCTCTGTGGGTCACACACAGGTGCCGAAAAACATACACTAGGGGCACAGGGTTGTACCCCCACCCATGGGTGCCATAAGGGTATCCCATGGGTCTGTTCACTAAACCAGAAGAGAGAGCTGCACCGCCAGGAGTCCCACATGAACTCCTGCGCGGAAAACACAACAGAACACACGGTTAAAAGCAGTAAAGGACAAGGATACGGAGGCCCTGTCCCTCCGATGCATTTCCAGCATCACAACTGCTAAGCCCATTTTCTTAGCTGTTTTCCAGTTTAAAGCCTGTGTGAAATAAGAGATTGCAATTCGGCCATGTGTGGTTTTTGTTGCATTGTTTTCCTCCCAAAATCGATCTTCTCACCTGTGTTCACTTGCTTTTTGTGCCCTGCCCAGTAGCCCGTAAGCTTCTTTGTCTATTTAGTGCAGCCACACAAATGTCTGTCCTATCTATTCTACCACAAGTGTAAATTGATCTCCAAGTAACAAGTGCAATCCGATTATGCTATTTTGCTCATTTTGAATATTTTCACTCTCTTCTTTGACCTTCCATTCTGGAGTGGTGAGTCAGATTTTTCTCTCTTCTTGCTGACTCCTTGCCACTGCTTTCCGTCCACACAGAATTTAGTTAGCAGGTTTTTGGGGAAGTGTTGCAGGGGAGTGCATAACCTATGTGCCATCTATGTTTGTGAAGAAAATTTCTATTTTAGATTTATGTAGATGATGTCAGAAAGTTGAATTAATTGTATTATAAGATTTTGCATTTGTATTGCCACACTGTGGTGGCTGCTGTCCTAAATTTCGTTTTGCTCTGATTTTCATTTGAATTCTAAAAATAAATAAACATTTCTTTGTTACACAACGGCCTGGTTCATTGTCCATTGCAACACAGGGGGTTTATTAAGGTGGGTGTGAGACAGATTGGGTACCTCTTCAAGAAAGAATCCAGGATTCAAATAAAAATAAAAAGGTGTGTTTTTTTCTGTGCCACCTTCAGTGTCAGTGGAAAAAGTCTCCAGCTGGAGTGTGCCGTGTCTTAAAATCTGTTCCATTCCAGACAGGGCCAGTGCCCTAAGACCACTATAGTGGTGACAGAAGCAATCTAAATATTGGATAACATCACATAACATACCAACCCAACAGGGTATTTAAATTCCAGACATACCCTCGAGAGTGTCAGACACCTCCATACAGCTATCTCTGCATTCAGTGCTGCGCAATAGAATACAGTTGTATAACAAGATACATTTGGTTCAATTGTACACATAGTGCCTCCGCCTTTTCCTTCTCATTCCTTCCTGAGCATCGTATCTGTATTCCAACTCATCCCAACTATCTACCCTACTTTTATCATCCTTACCACTATTGCATGCTCATTCATACTCGTCTTTTGCCTCTCTGGCGGGCAAAGCAATTTGACACCTTAACCTGTGGCCGGGGGCCCTATACAAATGCAAGGTAACATAACATAACGAACGCCAAACGCTTTTGTTAACATGGCTTACTGACTCATGCAGAGGACGGGTGTACTGCATAACAATATAACTCAGGCGGTCCGGAAATAACGGTGGCGGTAAACCCGCCGCCACCGTTGTTTCCGGACCGCCTGATCCTGACTCCTGCAGGCGGGAGGTGATGTTCCCGCCAGGTCTGACCTGGCGGGTTTAACATCGCCCGCCTTCAGGCGGCCAAGGAAACACCGGCAGCATTACGAGATGCTGCCGGTGTTTCCATGATCCCATTCCCATCGAGTCCCATAGGACTCGATGGGAATGGGGATTAACACCATTCCGCCTCCATGATTCCCGGAAAACCGGGGTTGTAATGCCCTGGTAATTCCGGGAATCACAGAGGCGGAATGGTAATACGAGTCCGGCGGTAACCAGGCGGTTTTACCGCCACGGTTACCGCCGGACTTGTAATGAGGCCCAATGACTGTTGGAAAGATGGCTCTAGTGGAGGAGGTGTGGCAGAGAAAAAGACACCCAGTCCTAGTCACACTTAATCTTTCACTGTGACCGGCTGATTGGTGTCCTAGAGGGTTAATCTGGGCATCAATCAGTCCTTCCAATTTACTCCCCGATTCCTTTTGCACACCAGAATCCAATCAAAGAAGCCTCATTTCTGTTCAGGAAAGTCCTGGGAGTTGGGAAATTCACTGTATTCCAAGCCTGAAACGAAGTGCGGTGGAATGTAAAGAGGAAGGGCCTGAGTTACAAAGCGTTTTACAATGGGACATTTCCCATTGAAAAAATCTTTGTAAATCAGGCACGAAGTGTGTAAGCTCGCAAATATGGAGGTATTAAGCACCCTGTCGAGGAAACGTATCTCGAAAGAATCTGCAACCCAGACTTTGAAGCCGTGTGATCGAAATGTGCCTTTGTTTTATTGTGTAAGCTTCCACAGTTTTGCATCACTTGTTATTAGACACAGCTCGCCTGCCATTCCACGCTTCTAGACCTATTTGTTAATTAGTTGCATGACAACCGACCTGTCCTGAAAGACTTCTCTTAAGGGGGTCACATGCAGATACAATCGGGACTCGACTCCCGGATCCGTATAATGTGGCAGGGAGTCTAGCACTGGATTCTGGACTGATCGATCCATGATCAAGAAAAATATGTGTAGGAGAACTAGCGTTCAAACAAGCATAAAAACACTAACACGCTTTGAATGGAATATCGCCGTTATAAGACTCCCCTGTGAAGGCCCTATCTGCTCCGAACGTCTCTTCTAATTTACAATCTGGACAGACCAACATGCACATGCTTGGACTGATAATAGCCGCCATGCGGGAACTTTATGAAGAAAAAAAAACTAAAAAACTTCAAAAGATCAATTGCCTGAATCTACTATTAGTGATTGCTTGTTTTAAGGCGTGCACTGCATTTATATTTATTTATTTACTGACGTATACGTGTATATTTTTGTTGCACCACCTCCATCCGATAGGCTGGCATATGAATGCTGCTGCTCTTCTTTCAACAGCAATGCCGCACGGTGACTTTAACGACAGGCAGGCAACGTTAGTAAACATGAGTACAACAGACCGAGATCAGTTCCTGCCCCGCTGCCGGTTGTGATTTCTGCTCTAGATAGATGGGGGCTCACCGCATTAACACAGATCCCATTTCCGCATATCTAGAATGCTAATCCATCTTCCTAACAGGCCCCCGGGGCCTGAACTTTACAATCAGTAGGTTTTGATGTGCGTAGAAAGGCCATGCCTGGTACTAAGCCTGCTCTATAGCGGCCCTAGCTGTCTATTTTAGCATGATTAATTTGCTTTTTGTCGCTGAAAATCCTCCTAATTCTTTCACAATGGCAACGAGAAATACATAATGCGATTTATCATCTTTAAATACCTCTTGATTTCAAAGAACCCAAGCTTAGTGTTGACAGAAAGATGTCCTCTGTATGAAGTGCGAGTAGCAATTCACCTCGTTTTTCATTTGCTGGATCACATACTATGCATTGAAGGTCTCCACTGAGAAATGTCATGTTTGTCTTTCAAATGGCCACGATGTTACTTTTCACAAATTCACAATGCCCAGTCCCACAGCGAAAATAAGAGATTGCGGTAGTGTAGTCTGCAATTATTTTATATATAGATGATATGGATTTGACCATGACACAAATTAAAAATGCTATGAATCCGATAGGCTCACATTTAAGAGTTGCAATATATTTGGATGTTCCCATACAATACAAAGGGCCTCATCACGAGTTTGGCGGTAACCCTTAAATCCGGCGGTCGCGCTATTACCGCCAGATTTAAGGGTCCACCAAATCAGGGCTTTGGCGGATTTCTCCCCGGCTCTGAGCTGGGGGGAAATCCGCTGAAAATTCGCGCTATTACCGCCGGCATGAAAATTCCGCATTGAGCCCAATGGGGAAGGGCATTCCCGAATGGGCTCAGTGGGGAATGGGGAATTCCATTATCGCCAAACCCATGATCTGGCACTAATAGCGCCGGGGGGTTTGGCGGTAGGGCTAATACCGCCGGCGGTATTACCGCCGGTGTTACCGCCCAACTCGTGATGAGGCCCAAAGTGTGCTGGAACCGGTCAGCACCTGCGTGAAACATGGAATGTATAGTGTATGTGTGTATATATTTGATTTTCACTGAAAAAATTAAGTTAGGGTGCAGTTAAGATGTGCAGAATTAACGCAACAAAACCCTTGAAATTCAGCAATTGTGGCGAGTCATGACCAGTTTATCTCAGCGTGCTCTTGTTGGTGTCCCAATAATGCTCTGTCCCCCCTAATGCCATTTTGTATGTCATTGTGAATCTCTTCTATTATAAGATGTATGTGTTCATGGGCTTTGCAACAGGAACCCGCTGAGTTAAGCTGGTCATGACTTCCCACATCCACTGAATTTCAAGGGCTTTGTTGTGTTAAATCTGCACATCTTAACTGCACCATAACCAAGGTTTTTTCAGTGAAAATTCAAGGGTTTTGTTACACCATAGTTATTTTACAGGCCTCTAGCCATCAGGGGTCAAGTCCTAAAAATTAAAGTGGGGGGACTCATCAACAAACGCAATGGGGTGTGACGTCGCCAGAAATTAGCATATGAAAGTGAAAAATGCGCATTTCATTAAATTGGCTTTGCATGACCACCCGAATTGAACAGGACGAATGGCATTTGCTTTTCATAAAATCAACACACGCCCAAAACCAAGACAGGATATTTTCTTCTAATAGTGTTTTTGAAAACGTTGAAAGGTGTGCATGTTTTAAACTCCAAGAACCACTACAAATGTTTTCCCTGGGACTTGCAGTACCGAAATGGGATATTTCACCTTTAGTTGTTTGTTATTTTTGATCGGTTATATAGCGCAGTAGTGAAATGTCCGGCTCCAAACCTAATGACGGCGGTCAAGGTCTGCTTTAGTTCATGAATTCAAAGAGTACATCCAATGTTTCTCTTTTAGCTGGGGGGGACTGAGTCCCCCCTCTGAATAAAGTTGGGGGACTCCGTCCCCCCGAGTGTACCCTCGAGTTGAGCCCTGCTAGCCATGGCCTTCGACCATGTCCACAGTGAATGTTCTCCCAAAGTGTTTCTTTTGGATCCACTAGGTGGCCATAGCCTTTGTTTGTGGCCACTATGCATGTCTTTTGGGCCCACTAGCCAGGGCCTTTCCATGTTGCCCGAATAGCTTTCCTCTGGTACCACTAGCCTATGGCCATGCCCAGTGCCCATGGACTTTGACCATGCCCAGTGTCCATGGCCTACAGCCTATGCCACTCTACATTTTGCTCCAATAGGTTTCCTAAACTGGACCATTGGCCCCGGCCAAAGGTTTCTTTGGGCACAATAGCCACAGCCTTTTGCCATGTCCCCTTGAATTATTGCCCACTATGTTTTGTTGGGGTTCACTATCCATGGCCTTCGGCTGTGGCCACTTTCCATATTGCGCCATTCTGTTCTTTATAGTAACCCAGTAGCTGTATTCTTCAGCCACACCCATTACCACGCACCTCACTTTAGCTGTACAATTCCCTTTATTTGTCTTAATCCCATTTTTATCACTCTCCTTTTTATTAATATGTTTCCCCATAACCCGGTTATCAATGTACTACAGATAAACGCAGTTATCCGTAAACGCACACAAATAACCACAGTTATCCATCAAAAGCGCACAAAATCCCAAACTGTTCCCTGCCCTCCCAGGTACTGACCAAGTGCCCCCTCTTTGTGCCAAGCTCCCCAATGTCCCCTTAAGTTCTTTTTCCCTCCCCATTTCCTCAACACTTGTCCTTTCATCTGATGCACTTTCATTCCCGGTTATTTCTCACATCGAACAAAAAATAATTGGTGGCTTTTTCATTTCACAATCTCCAATGGTTTTAAGGAAGCAGGTCAGCCACTTTGTACATTTCTGTGATGCAAGAGGGCTGGAGCTGAATGTGGCTATGACGACATTCATGCAACAAACAAAGGGGGCGTCTCTTTAACCTGTCATTTAATTTCAAGGGGGAGATCATTGAAGAAGTTGTTACATTTGATTACTTGGGTATAAACATCTTCAATGAAAAGAAATGGACAAAGCATGTGGAAAGGGCTTATGCCAACATGGGAAGAACATGTGCCAGCCTTATTCAATTTGCAAACAAAGCAAAATGTAATTCACAGGGCCCTGCTATTGAAATCTATAGAGTACAAATGTTGGCATGGACCCTATGTGAAGCAGAATTACGGGGCTGTTGCAAACCTTATGCTTTTGCAACAACAGAAAATCATGTTTTGAAAAGCCTCCTTCGCTTGCCGGGCAGCTCCCCTAATATTCCAGTCCATATGGAGCTGGGTCGGGATTGTGTGGAAGGTCAGATCGCCCTTAAACTATTGTTGTTATGGGTCTACAAATGGCTGGGCGAAAATCACATGACATTTCAGAACCTGCTATCATATAATAATGTGTGTGTGTGTGCTTGGTTGGTTCAGACACATAAAGGCTTATGCCATCAGGCTAGGGCTGAATGCACTCTGGTTCTGAGAGCTCTCAGAGTCTATCAGAGAATAAAACAATGTGACCATCATGAATATTCACTCCCAGTTAGTTATGTCACAAAGTGTTTGAATATGGCTATGGGATATAAGTAACTGTTGTGTAAAGACATATTTGGTGTGTGCCTGGAGGAAAAGGATGGGTTTGTTGGAAAATGTGCAGTAATTTATGGCAGGACATTTCATTGTATACTGATCAACAGTGTTTATTGTGTCCTTTTAATGGAACTGCATGATATTTGGATTGTGTTTTTATATTGTGCTGCTATATTTTTCCAAAATACAATTATACAATTATAAATGATGAATTCTGAAAAACCTCACTGATGCATTTATAGACACATATATAACTATAATTTTGGGTGAAGGGGGCACTATCTTCTCCATCAAATATTGTAACGACTACTGGCTGGAATAACCCAAGACCTGTCCTGGATATTTTTTAGCGTCTCTCAGCCACTCTGCTGCAATGCATCAAGACCGATAAAAAGGTTTTTAGCAGCTCGAGGCACCCTGCTCTCTGTTGAATATTTTACAAACTACTATATGGATTTACTCCAAATCAGTCAAGGAAATTAAGTCAATGCTTTGTGCCCAAATTGTTTCTTATTTGGTCCAAATCCTCCAAGCAGTTTTCATGCTACATCTGTTAAAAAAGTGCTCCTTTTCTCTATGAGAAAACGAATGGGAGTAGGCTGAAAATTGCATTATCTTTTCTTAACAACTCTTTCATTTTTTGATACATTGTTCCCAAAATGTGTCCAAAATGTCCAGTTTCGGGTGGGGAGGAGGTGTTTGACAAACTTTAGGATTAGAAAATGTCCACCAACTCCATCCAGCATTTCAAAAGTTATTATACTCTCTCAGCCTCTCTACTGCAAAGCACCACAACCAATATAAGGGTTTTAAGGCACATGAGGCACCCCATTCTCTGTCAAATATTTTAGAAACTACTGAATGGATTTACCACAAACTAGTCAAGGAAATTAAGTCAACTCTTTGTGCCCAACTTGTTTCTTATTTGCTCCAAATCTGCAAAGTGCTTGTCACACTATGACTGTTCAGAAACTACACTTTTTCTCGATGAGAACATGAATGTGAGCAGGCTGAAAACAGAGTTTTTATGTTTTCTTAATAACTTTTATATTTTTTTGACCAATTGTTCCAAATATTTACTGGGGCTCTTTTTAGACTGTTTGTTTGGAAAATTGTTCATCCTAATCCATCCAGCAAATCAAAAGTTATTAGTAATAGAATTTTGGGAAAGAAATGGCTGCTTTTTCATTTCTGAAAATACTGTCAGACTCTGTTGCAAAGCACCATGGGAGAAATAGCTATAATTTTGGGAGAAGGGGGCATCCCTTTCTCCAAGAAATATTTTGAAAACGACTGGGAGCAATAACCGCAGACATCTTCGGGAAATTGAGTCAACACTTCATGCCCACGTTGTTTAGTACCTGGTCCAATTCTGTTCAGTGATTTTGGCTGTGCACTGGTGACAAAAGGTGACATTGTCTCTGTGGAAAAATTAATGGGGACTAGGCCGAGCAGCATTTTTGTACTTTATTTTTTTAATGTAGTCTTTATTAAAGTTTTACGAACATGTTATTATTTTCATAACATACCCGCATGCAAACTGTCCTGAAACCGCCCTCCATCTTGCCTCCCCCCAAACTGTTACAGATGATTCAGGTTTATGCAATCAAGTTTGCAGTGCCAACTAACACATCGAAGTAAAGTCATGTTCTCATGTCACAGCTTTGGAGCTAGGCCATCCCCTCTGTACCCTCATTCTCTTTCCTATCTGACTCTTCCCTTTCCCCTATGCCCTGCCCCAAGTAGCATTATATGTTCCCACATTTTCTCTCAGATGCACTTGTCTCCTCCACATACTCGACTTTAATACGTGTTGAAATGAGTTGTCCCTTTCAGGTTTCGTGCATGGTACATCCGAAAATGCATCTAGGATACATCACATCCCCATTTCCCAATCATTTGACTCCACTCCTCCTGTAACTAACTCATATAATAAAACATTGCTGTCAGCATATCCACTGCAAATATGTTTTTAAGTTTCAACATCCAATCAGATTTGTCAGGAAGCTTAGGGTTTTATGACCTTTGGGCCACCGCCCCTCTTTTTATTTGTTATTGGCACTGCCAGTCGACAAATCTGCATGAAACTGACTGAAGTTTGATTTTTGCTTACGTTTGACGCAGCTTTGTTAAGGGGAGCACAGTTAAAGAGGGCCAGGGTTCCAACATTATTTAAATCCCAATTGACAGGATTGGGGGCAAATCTCTGCCACAGTTACTGAATGGATTTTCGCCACTCATGCACGAGGAGCAGTGGCCTGTGCACAAAAGTGAGCATTTACAAATTTGGTGTCAAAGCTTTCAGCAGATTTTTTAAAACTGCTAAAATAGGCAAACAAAATAGTGTTATCTCATCCCGGTCCACATACTCACTTCCTGATGTTGTGTAGCCAGGCGCTCCCTGACCAATGAGGAAGCAGAATGCTCATGGACATTCTGGAAAGGTGCTGATTGGCCAACAGAGAAATGTGAGGAGTGTTCAAATCACTGCGCCTTTTGAGAAAAGGTGCCCATGGACAGCGTGCCGAACAGTTATAAAAATATAATATGTGGGTGAATTTATGGCTGCAAACATTTGAGAGGACAGTGAGTGCATGGTAGTATTTACAATAGCCCAGATGAACGTATTACACTTCCAATGAGTAGGAGGGCTAACTATTACAGGTGTGTAGATGTTTCAACAAAGTACAAAGTAAGCAACTTTTTTATTTCCCAGTGTCCACAGTCATCTTCTTCTGTCCATGCACAGATATGGTACACCAAGCGCAGGCCTGTGCTTTATGTGACATGATGTGCGTCCACATTTCTTTGGCAGTAATAATGCAGTGTTTACTATCTTTGCAAATTTGGACCGTGGCCTGGCACAGGCCAGGGCATGGGTCCTCTTTTCTGTGGCAATAATGATGTGCTGATTGTTGGTTGGGAGCATTTGAAAGGTAGGCTGGGGTATAGTACAGTTCCTGGCCTGTGTCCATTCCTGTCTGTGAACCATGTTTGTTAGCTTTGGAAAGATCTTCATTGACTTTATGGTCATCAGGGCAATGGAAAATTGGGCCTACACGCTGGCTCAGCCAGGCTCCAGGCGCTTTTTTCCTGTCCCTCTTGATTCAATGTCTGCTTTGTATGAACATTTGAAAAGTGGGCCTGTGCCTTGGTACAGGCAGGCATTTTACTTTACTTTAATAAACTTGTATTGTGCAGCAATGGACCCGGAGACATGATAGCACGGACAAAACATAAAACAGACATGAAGCACATATCCAGAGGTCACTCCAGAGGGGAGAAATAGCAAGACTAGCGGGATTAGTCAAACAACCAAGTTCTAAACGTTTTCTTAACAGGCTCAAGTTTCGATTCCAGCCTTAAGTCAAAAGCTAGCCATTCCAGGCAGCCGGGGCTGTTGTAGCAAAAGTTCCCTTTTCTGCCCTTATTGATTTGCTTCTGGGGATGACTAGCATTTTCGTTTTGTTTGATCTGAGTGTTCGATGGTTGGTCTTAATCATGATGAGTTCTTTCAGGTAACAGGGCAAGGTTCCTAGTAAACTCTTAAAAGTGATCAAAAGTAGGCGATATCGGATTCTCGCCTCCAGGTGGAGCCAGTGCAGGGTTCTTCTGGCTGACGTGACATGGTCACGTCTTACTAGGCCCATTACTACCCTCACAGCCCTGTTATGAATCACTTGGAGACGGCTAATCTCAATTTTACTAATGCCTGTCAGGAGTAGTCCATGTTTGCACCTACCATGGCTCTTGCATTGGTCCACTGTTTTTTTTAGGAATGAGGATGCACTGATTGGTGTCTTCTCTGCGGGACTACTTTTCCCTGGCACTGGTTATACAGTGTTTTCTGTCTATGGATGTTTGAAAAGTAGGCAAAAAGTCTGTTACAGGCAAGGGCACAGGCAAACATTTCTGTGGCAATACTGATACAGTGATAGTTGTTTGTGAAGATTTGAAAAGTAGGCCTGGGGTATTGCAAAGGGCTGGCCATGTGCCCATTGTTGTCCTTGAAATAGGTTGACTTTTTTGGAAAGGTATTTATGGGTTTTTCTACCATCACAGTCAGAGAAAAATGACCAGGGCCATCTTGTTCCTGGCCCTATTGTTGAAATGTTTGTTTTGCATGAACATTTGAGAAGTAGACCTGGGGCCTGGTGCAGGCAAACATGTGTCCATTCCTCCTGTGTAATGATGATGTATGATTGGTGCCTTTGTACATTTTGAAGATGCAGGCTCAGTGTTACCTGAAACTGATTACGAGCACATGGTTGAAGTTCTTGGTTGCAGGCCTAACTTCCTTATGACGCTGCACATGCAGTGATTAGTATTTCCTCCATATATGTTCAAGGTGCAGGCTCAGTGTTGTCAGGATTGCTGATGACAAAATCCTAAAGACTTTTGGATCAATTTGTGTTATGTATATAAAGAAGTGAAAACATAATTAAAAGTAGAAAATTACAAACATGATTAACATACACATTTTGGGCCATCATATACAGTACATTTTATGTACCATGTTCTGAACATTATTTACGTACAGCACATTGGTTTTGTCTTAGAATAGTTTTAATCAATGGGTGTATGATATCCTTTGTGCTAGAGTAATGGTTGCATTACTTACCATAACTGGCAAATTTGATCTGCAAACCGTATTTTCACTGAATTTCAAAGGTTTTTTATACACCATCTTTACCATAATATCCTCTTAACAAAGATATTTCTGTGAATGTCAGGTTTGTATTACAACAACTTAACCATAACGTCCCTTTAACAAAAATGTTTCACTGAATTTCAATGTTTTTTTTTTAATACATGATAATGTTTCATGATGTACCAGCCCTGCATGTAAGGTATTACTAATTCCCCTTTAAACCAATATGAAAGAACAATAGCGCTCTTTAAAAAAAAAACATGCTTAGGCATTGCACATTGATGCGTGTCACTTTGAGCAAAACATCTGGCGTTGCAAGCCATGGCTGATTTGCCTACGGTATGAGGCTCGCCATGACTGTGACCTCACAAAACTCCCCTAAACATCCACTGGACGTAGTCTATAGACTGTTCCAGTGTCCAATACACCTGCATATTGGAACCATGGGCCAATGCCCATGGCATGCAGTCATGACTGCAATCAATGGGAGATGGGTTTCAGCCATGTAGTAGGCCCAGTCAAGCAGTCTACAGAAGACATTTGGCAGGGCAGTTTAACTATAATGCACCCTTAGCAAAGTTTCATCAATACATGTAAATGGTTTTATAACGGAAGTGCTGTCCCAGCACTGTGTGTTATTAGAATGTCCTCGTTTAACATATATGAAAGTGTTGCAGTTAGATGTAAAGGGTTAAAAGAGTGTTTTTTTCTTCACTCCAGGCATTGGTTTTCCCCATAACAAAAGGTGCAATTGTTGTCACAAGGTGCAGCCCAAACCAGTGGATGGATGTTCACCAAATAGGAAACAAGCTGTGTACAAGGATTGTGAAGGAAATCTTTTGTTGATTTTGTGTAAATCTGTCCAGCAGTTTTTTAAAGAATTTGGTGGCGAGGCAGGTGCGGGTGACGCCGGTCCCAAATCGTGTATGTATGTCTCTCATGATGCACTGGTTGTTAGGGCCATAGTATGTTCAGAAATACAAATGTGCCCTTTGTATTGATACATTGTGTTGTTGTTGTAGAGGACATAGACTAATGGGAAAATGTGTACGACCTCATGGAACCATTTCTGTCCACTGAAATTTCACAGTGGGACTCAGTGATCTTTTCAAGGTATAGAGGACAGCGACACACCAGAAATAGTCTGTTGTTCATTCAGGTAAGTTAACCGACCCTTGCTGCCCTCTAATTAGAGTGAAGATAAGTATTTGTCTTAACCTATAGTGAAAGTAAAACAAATGGTTGCAATGGGATTGTCTGGCACCAACCTTTGAGTGCCCCCCTAGAATATCAATAAACTTCAACAATATCCCTGTTGTGCTCAGTTATTACTAATACCTCAATATCAACACATATAAATAATAAGGAGATAGTACAGTTGAACATGAATATGGAATACACAATTTTCAGATTTCATTGTATGATGATGAGGTGAGTATGATGGGAATGTTTATTGTTTTTTTTTCTTTTCCTCTTTGATGACTTATATATGATGATGGGATGTGTCAAGTGTTGATATGTTAATGATAGCATATTTTGTTGTTTTCAACATCAATGATGAGCATTTAAGAAGCTCACCAAGAGCCACTTTATATACGTGACCACCTAATGAAAAATGTGTCGGCAATAGAATAGCAGAATGATGTTGTCAATTGAGCTATATCATTTTCTTACTTTGCTTTACTTTAATAGATTTGTATTGTGCAGGCCATGGTCCGGGAGGCTTAAGGGCGCATAGAGGACATAACAAGAAACACAGAGAACCCGCAGAGATGTGAAACAGTCAGATAGGCTGGAAGCCAGGTGAGAAATACCCTAAGCGAACAAGAAGGTTTTCAATTTCTTTTTAAAGACATCTGTTAATTACCTAGAATCTTAGATTTCTATCTTAGTATAATTTTAAACAAAAACACACAAATACTGTTGGATGGCATATTTCTAAGAAGTATATACATATTCAACACTTTGCGATAATGTATTGGTGTTATCATTGAATATGTTAGAAATGTTAGGCTCTGGGCCACGTAACTGCTGATCTCTGCTTGGTGGGGCCTGAGAGTGTGGGGCACAAGCATTTGGAGTCTGAGCAGTGGGGGCAACAGTGAGGTGCAGTGGACGGCCTGTGGAACTCAAGAGCTTGTCATGCATTGTGTGGAAAGGCCCTCGATGACAGAGAACATGAGGCTCTAAGCTGCAATTGGAAACCCGACCTGCAGCGACAGAGGGGGCAGTGCCGCCAGAGAAGCTTTACCTAGGGACGCGGCTTCTAGGTGCCATTGAAGGGGACCAGTCTGTGGCCCTCAGGATATACGCTAATCCCACTCCCCTGCCTAGATCACCCATACTTGCGCACACAATGACAACCACCCCTGCTGTCACCAGCATTCCTTCATCTTTCACAAGAAACCACTGACTCAAAACCCGCACCAGAAGACCCACCTTTGCCATCACCAGCCTTCCTCCATCACTAACCAGCCAGAACTATCATCTCCAAACTTGCACCAGGAGAAGCTCTACACTCTGACCCACTACCCCATCCACAGCTACCCCCATCCATACTAGAAACAAGTTCCTCTGTATGCGCACATGGTCACCACTCCACCCACATCGCCAGCCAAAAAAAAGCCCTCGCTGCCACACCACCCCTACCGATACCATTCCTCTCAAATGTGCCTTAATCAACGCCAGGTCAGTCCCAGCTCATGCCCCTGAGATCCATGACCTCCTGACCTCCAACAACCTTGACTTCCCTGACATATCTGAAACATGGCTCCATCCCGCCGCTGGCCCTGCATTATCCATTGCCATACCAGCCTGCTATGCCATCCTATGGAATGACAGAATCCTCAACAGAGGCGGCAGAGTTGCACTCCTCTTCAAAAACACCCTTTCCATCACACCTACTAACTTGAGCCCTATCCCTAACTGCTAATCACTTGCCACCAAGCTCTTCATTTTACCAACATCCACCTCATCTACCAAACCCCCTACCCCATCCCATTGTTCGAGGACGAACTCTTACATGTCATCAATCCCTCATTAAAACCGAGTTCCAAACTCATCATTTTAGAGGACCTCAACGTGGCCGTGAATGACCCCTCTGACATACACACCAAAAGTGTAGCCATATCTCTCGATCATACTGGCTTCCTTCAGCAAACCACTGACCCTACCCACATCCATGGCCGCCCCCTTGATTGGATTGCTGATCTCAACTGTAACGTCTCCTGCCCGACCAGCTCGACCTGCCCAGAGTCAGATCACCACAACATCACCTTTGACATCCTGATGGCTAAACGGCCCTCCTCCTGCCACACAATGAAACCGAATAGCCTAGCCCGCTGCACCAAGAACCTAACCAAGTACCACCTCCTACCATTCCTATCAGACATCAAGAACCCAACTAACAGAACAACCGAGCCTCTGGCCCTAGTCGAGCTCTACAATGCCACGATTGCTCAAGCAGTTGACATACTCACCCCGCTCAAACAGTGCAAAGCCAAACCGGCTCTAAAGAAAAACTCATGGCTCAACCCTGAGCTCCTTGATTCGCGCTCTCTGAAACATGCTGCAGAAACGACTTGGAGGAAAAACCCTTCTTTAGTCCAATTTACATCTCTCGCCAAAGAGTACAAAAAGGCCATACACACCGCCAAAGCTAACAGAGAGAATAGAAAGTGCCAATTCTAAATCTCTGGTGAAATCTTCACTATCTTGCGCAAACTCGAGTCTCCAGTCACCCTTCCCACCATTTATGCAGTGGACGATGACAGGTGCACAAAGGTGCAAGAAGCCTTTACAGGAAAAATCTGCACACTCCAAAAAATATGCGCTCCAAGCAACAAGCCATCTGAGCCAAAACACCACACTGCTCTCAAGCTAAGGCACAACACTCCCCATCCTTCACACCTTTTGACTTTCTCCCTGTCTCAGAACTGGAAGTAGCCAACATAATCAAAAGCCTCAAGCCATCCAGATGCAAAGGTGACATCTAACTGGCCCGCCTCATCAAAGACTGCACAAAGTCACTCACACCATTCATTACAGCCATAAGCAATGCCTCCTGCTCCACCCACAAAAACAGATCCAGCATCCCTGAAAGAAGCATGGCTTCTCCCGCTACTAGGAAAACCCTCCCTCGACCCCTCCATCCCTACCAACTGCCATCCCATCATAACAGTGCCCTTCATCCTAAAGATCCTCGACCGTGCAGCCCACATCCAAGTACAACAATACCCTGAAGCCAACCACATCTTCGTCTCCCATCTATCAGGCTTCCACAGAAGGCATGGCACAGAAAATGCCCTGCTTGATCTGGAAAATCAACTCAACAACATCAAAGAAACAGGAAAACCTGCCTTGCTCCTCATGCTAGATCTCTCAGCTGCATTTGATCTCGTTGACCATCAGTTTCTCTGAGATCACCTCACCAGAACAGTAAACTTCTCTCCTGCAGCCACTGAAAGGATCAAATCCTTCCTAGCTGACAGATCCTCTCTGGTCTTCATAGACAATCATGCCTCCTCACCCACACCAGTTACCTGCAGCGTGCCCCAAGGGTTCTTGCCTTTCCCCTACTCTGTATAACATCTATACAAAACCCCTCTTCAATCACATGGATGTCCTCTGCATCTCCTACACGAACTACGCTGATGGCACCCAAACTCTCCTCACCCTCTCAAGCTCTTACCACCAAGACACCGCTACCATCAACTAAGTCTACAACATCATCTACAAAACTGGATGGCAACACACATGCTATGCCTAAACGACAATAAAACTGAGATCCTCATTGTTGGCTCCACCACCACTCTCTGCAATTTGGATCGTCCTACAATTCCTTAAACATCAACAGCAACCTAATTCCCATCGCACCTCCCGGCAAAAACGCTGGGTGTCTATCTAGATGCCTCACTCTACCTCTCACGTCAAGTTAACGCCATCTCCTCTGCTGCCGCCTACACAGACAAAATGATCAACGCCAGTAAGCCTTTCCTCTCCATATGCAATCACCTCACAATTGCCAGAGCCATCACCGGGGCCAAGTTGGACTACTGCAACGCCCTCTTTGCTGGCACTCTGGAATGCCTCCTGAAAATGTTACAAATCATCCAAAACAATGACCTCTGATCTGCTCTGCCCTAAGACGTACCAAAAACACCCTCTTCTCAAAAGCCAGAAGAGACGTCCATTTGCTGCCGATCCGAGAACCGATCATCTTCAAGATCCTCTCCATCATTCACAAGTGCATCTCTGAAACAGCACCTTCCTACGTTTCTCAGCACACGGAAAAATACACACCCACTCGCCCACTAAGATCCTCACACGAAAACTTGCTCAAAGTGCCCAGCTTCAATCACCAATCTGCAGTAGGCTCAAGCTTCCCTGTCATTGCTGCTAAGGTGTGGAACAATCGCCCCTTGTTCTTGAGAATGGAACCCTCCTATTGGTCATTTAATAGAAACTTGAAAACCTAGCATTTCGTCTAAGCTCCGCGGAGCAAAGACACTATATCATTGCTGAACATCCTGAACATATGCTTCCTACCTTTACCTGTACAACCCTTCCCCTTTCCCTAATGTAACTAGCACCTATATACCTGAGGGTTCAGCACGCTGCTACAAATGCTAAATAATTGAATAAATAAATAGCATAAGTAATAATTGAGCACAACAGGGATATTTTTGAAGTTAATTGATAAGCCAGAAATTGTACCTGACCTCCTGAAGCCTTCACCTGCAAGAAAATTGCACAATCCGGTCGTCAATAATTTGGAGAAAAAAAATGAAGTCCCAATGTCAACTCTCAAATACATATTACATATTTATGTTTATGCATATATTACAGGACCTGCAGTAGCAGCCAAGTTGTTATGGTTAAGATGCTCAACTCATAGAATGAGCACTAGCTGTGCGGCTTGTAACTTTGACCCCCTGGAAGAATTGTCACACAACTTTGCAAATAATGTATAGGGCCCTCTCGGATCGATTTTCCATAGTTTGGTGCGGTTTCATCAAGTAGGGCAAAGTTATAGGGTGGTTCCAACATTTGTCGAAATCCTCATAGAGCCCATGGAAAAATATATTTGCTTATGTCTAAATCCCAAATCGCTGGATGGAGTTTCACCAAATGTGCACCAGGAGCAGCAGCTTGGTACAGAAAGCGTGCCTTTCTAAATTTGGTGTGAATCGGTCCAGTAGTTTATTTTAAAAACAACCAAAAAGTAGGTCAATACAAATCAGCGACATCTGGGTCCGGTCTGTGTACTCGTCCCTATTCGCTCTGCAGACACCTCCAAGGACCAGTCATGGTCCAGCGTCATGTCCGTAGACATCGGACATGCCTGCTGATTGGACTGTGAAAAGCGTGAGTTGCAACATATTTTTTTAAATGGTGGCCATGTTGGATCCGTGGACAGCTGCTGGAGACCACGGATAGCGAGGTAGGAAAAAATAAAATCGGGAAAACACATTTGGGGTGAAAAAAGTGGGTGCAGGTGCTGCCCAGTCTGCGGACAGCATGGTAGTCCACGGACAGTTCAATGAATGGACAGTTTGGAAAACACATTTGGGGTTATTTGATGGCTGAACACGATTGCTGGTCACTCATGGTCATGGACAGTAGCCAGATTATCCAGGTCATGGCCTTTGCCCATGGCCACAGGCTATATCTCAGTCACAATAGGTAAATCACTATTTGTTGTACCTTTGTTATGACACTTTTCAAAAAATAAAACACAGGCACATTTGTAAAACCATGACTTCTGGTCCTTTCCAATGCACCTTGTACAAGTTTGCTGTAGATCCGTCCATGTTTTATTTTTTGAAAAGTGTTACAATGTACGTACAAAAAATAGTCATATAACTTAGCCCCCACTTCACAAAATCCATTCAAACTTTGCACAAACATTCAAGGTTGTGTTTATAATCTTTTTGTAAACGTTTATGTAGATTTGTCAAACAGCAACATAGTTATAAGACATCTAAAAATGTTGAGACCAAACCCTCTAATGTTACCCTCTCTTGACAAATTCACACAGAACTTTGCAAAAACATTAAAATCTGGGTCTAAAATCTTTTTGCAAACCTATGTGCAGATTCGTCAAACCACACCAAATTTATCAAACTTTCAATTCTTTGGGACCCCTATAACTTTTGCCACCTCTTGCTGAAGCAGCACCATTCAAGGTCAGGTCTAAAATAATATTGCCAAATTTTATGCAGTTCATTGCGTGGCGCCCAAGCTATAAGTCATCCAAAAACTGCTTTCACCACCCCGTAATGCAGAAATATGCATGGATGCCCCAAACATCTGGGATGTTTGCAAACATCTCAACAATATCCATGATTTTTGGCTTTTTATGGCCATATCCCATCCTCATCACCACTCATCTCCCCAGAGATTTTTTCATTTGTTTGACAAGTGCAATGTTGTGTTTTTTAATATGTTTTTATTGAAATGTCCGCTGACTATTGGCACTATTCGCGAATCCAACATGATGCCTGTTTAAAATGTTTTATTTTTTAATGTACCTCACATTTTTAATTGAACAATCAGCAGGTACAAATCATGTCCACGAACATCACGCTGCTCTCTGAATGGTCCAGAGGGTGTCCACGGACGCCGAATCAGGAATTGAGTCCACAGACTGGACCCAGATATCACTATTTTCTTTTCCTGCTTTTTGCCCATTTTAAAACAAATTAAAAACTGGAGGTATTCACACCCAACATTTTTTCCTTTGCGTCTATGAGGATTTCCACAAATCATGGGACCCCCACTATAACTTTGCCCCCTTTGATGAACTGCTCCAAACTTCACAAAATCATTCTGAGAGGGGCCTATACGTTTTCTACAAAGTTTGTGAGGTTTCATCCAAGGGGGGCAAAGTTATAAACTGCCCACATTTATTTTTATTTCTGAGCAACTAAACCATAAGAACAGGGCTACTACCCGAGAAAGATGATCACTGGGTATGGATACCTAGTTGTATATGGAAATAAAGCTGACATTTCCGGTTCATTTTTTGTTGTAAAGAAAACGGTATTATTGTTAAACACAGTGGTTTTAAACATTTATTTGCATTCAATTGTGTACATATATACATTTACATTTTAGACCCTCATAAACAGTACATTGTAAGTACTATGTCTGTTACAAAATTAATGTGTATTACACTGTTGTTGTAGTGACTTGAAATAATCATTGGGTCATTAGGAAACAAATGCATAGTTGATAAAAAAAAACTATATTTTCAAGAATATACATATTAATGTGTACATGTGTGTGGTAGCATTGATATACGATTTGAGTATAGGTGTGGTAGGATGTTTAAAGTGTGTTGTAAGTAAAGATATCTTTAAAGTAGTAAGATACCCATTGGCATATTCTAACTATATTGAATTTTAGATGAAGTATTGCAGTAACAATAAGTGTCATGGTATATTTGAAGTGTATTAGAATTAAAGGGATTTAAAGGTAGTTAGATACCCATCGGCATATTCAAACTGTCTTGGAAATTAAAATTACTATTGTAATATTATGGATGTAGTTAGATACCTGTTGGCATATTCTAACTGTTTACTGTACTATACTTTATCGAGCCAATTTGGGTTGAAGGAATATTAAGTTGGCATTTGTTAGATTTGCTGGTAACCTATGTTTTGGAGTAACGGGTGTGTTGTTACATTCAAACCAACTGTTACATTTCTCATTCTGCACTTTCTTTTAGTTTCTTTGAGATTCATCGGATACAAACGGACTGGCCTAAAGACTTGCCTAAGATACTGGCCTTACACCTGAACACCTGTCCCAAATGATATCGCAGAGCACAGCTCAGCTGAGCTGTGGAATGCAATGCTGCCTCAGATTCCCAGGCATGAACAGCCCCTCCTGAGAAGTACACAGTGGTGACGCTGCTGGCTCAAATCCTAAGGCTGCCAGAGCCTTCCTCACAGAAACAGCCTGCTGTTGCAGATTTTACTTTCTTCCCCTGTTCGGCAAAAATACCTGTTTTTTTAATGATATGTGCTGTTAATAGGTGGAGAATAGATCTAGCTACTCCATTGTACATAAGGATGTGCCAGGGTTGGGAGGGGCAGAGCAGAATGCAGCCTCCTATGCACTGGTGTGTGTTTGCATTATAGCACTGTTCACCCACCTTCTGGTCTCCTGTGTGTTAATTATGTCTGAGTGACTGCTGTGCCTGAGGTGGCAAGAGGGAGCTGGAGGGAGAATTGGTATCAGGGGAGCAGGACAAGGCTGTAACATCAACCAGCTGTTTTCTTAACATATGCAGTATAGGGGGTCTGAAGTGGTTGTTGCACCAGTGTGATAGATTATGCCTACTGTTGTGAAGGTTTTCTTGCCAAGAGATACTTGGCGTATGTGAAGCTAGTCAGCTTACAGTTTTTTTTGGGACCATCTGCATTGTACCTTAGAAGCTTAGTATGACTTATTGGCCTTGTGAGTTTGTTTGTATTCTGGAATGATTGTCTGAATTGCAAAAAAGTCACAGGATGCTATGATTTGCATTCTGGAGAAGCTGCTGTAATGGAATGGATTCACAATTTGGTATGGATACATACACAAACCATTCATTAGGGATGTACTCTTGCAGATAGTGCATGTATTTTCCATGTGTATGACATCTGGAAACATTTCATTTATAGGGATGTTTTTGTTTTATAGTACTTGTAGTAAGTACATTATGAATTCTTGTGGATCTTCCTGTGTGTTTAAGGTGAATTTTACCATTCCTCCACATTACTCTAATTCTTGCCTTATACCCGAGATGTCCGGATTATTAGTGGCACTTGTATGAATGAGGAGTATTTGCAAACACAACTGGTCGGATCCGTTTAAATAAATGTTGTGTACAAATACTGGAAATTGGAAGAGAAGATTGATTGCTACATTTGAATAGAAAGTTACTCCACTTGTGTTTTTGAATCTAAATGGACCATAACGTTCTGCTTTTTGTATCTTTTGATGGACCTGCAGTTGTTGTTTTGAGTAGAGGCATTTTTCTCTTTCTCTTCTGGTATATGTACCGTTGTTTTTGGACTAGAGAGTTTTGTGGTTGTATTATTTGATGATCTAGCAGTTTTGTTTTTCAGCTTTATTGCTGAGAGCTCTTGTATAGGTTCTTGTTTATATTACTTTCTTGTTAACATTTTTTTTCCCGGCACAGGGTACATAGCCAGGTGGGGGCTGTACAGTGCACATTCACTGTTGTATTCTATGATGCAGGGAATGTCAGAGTTGACTTTATTTGCATCAAAGTTAACTAGTCATAAACCATTGAGTGTACAGAGATGTGATAGTGCTACGCAACTAATACCTTCTTTGAATACTGTGCTGCAATGTCAATCAATGCGTGATCTAGGGTTAGACCTTGCAATTTGTGAATAGTGACATCATATGCAAGGCATACATGGAATTGTTCTGTGTTCATACATGTCTTTGAAAAGAAGGAAACATGCTATTGTTCAGCCTATTTTCTTAACTTCTGCAAGTTTGTGAAAGTGTATGTTGACAAACAGAATGCTGGTCTCTTGTGGATATGTTTGGAAGCCAACAACTGTACCAATTTATCCACTGACTAAACATTGTTCTATTTCAAGTTTACTTTTTAGGATTACACTGCAGTTTAGACACAGAGTTAATGCTTTTTCTAAGTCCGCTGTGTGGGAGATACATTTATCTAATCTTTTTAGTCATGCTGTTGCTTGTTGACACAAAGGGAGTGTCATGCCGTGCACTTCAAGTTTGTCACTGTTCGTTGCATTAATTTTTTCAACATTGTATCATTGAATTGACTATAGCTTGCAAGGGTTGGCAATAAGGACAAGCATTTTATATTGTGTTGAGTTAATTGATCCATGACATCCGGAGCAGATGTGTTTTGCCCATATAGTTCATGGAATAGTATTTAAGATGGATGTTCCCTCTTTAGTTAGCAGGGCAGTTTGTATGCTTTTTAAAATGTTAGCAGAGATGAGATCTGCAGACTGACACTTGTTTTGAATTAGTTCTGTTTAGTGACAAATGTTGCTAGAGATTTACATTTTCAATGCTGCCAAGACTGTTATGGCATTGTTTGTGTCCTAATGTTATAAAAATAGGTTCACCTTTTACTGGTGTTAACTGTAGCAGGTCTCTGAAATGATGTGTTTTCCTCCAAACAGTTCCTCATAGTCGGTTTTGAGGACTTCTTGCATTCTGAGATGAAATAAAGGCAAAATTATTTTGGAAAAAATGCTTCCTTCATCTATCAGGAGCACTTTCATTTGTTTCAGAATTCTGCCTACTTAAGTAGAAGCTTCTGCTGATGTAGAATTCTAATTTGTTTTGGTGTTCTACTGGGAGGAGCAGTAGTCAGTGTAAAGTTTCACCTCCTATGTGGTAGGCAGCTAAACCTGCGGGTGCTGTTACAACAGCTGAAAGGTTGTTGTTTGTTAAGTCTTGTAGAAATGTGCTGATGATTTTAATTACAAATGTTTTACCAGAACCAGCTTTACCACTTAGATGCAGGAGCAGAGGTTTATAGTTTTTTAAAGCTACACGTTTTAGTTTCATGTGTGCAATTCTTCAGTGACTTGTAGATAAATGGTGGGTTGTTCATCGTATAGCTGTGATTTGAGCACTGACAAGCCTTCTTAAGATTGATTAGATTGATACATGGTATTTTCTACCTCAGTTATAGTTAATGCTGCTTCATTTAGAAAGAGTAGTTCTCCAACTGGTTCTTGGCTTCCTGTAAGGGAGGGTTGACTGGCCTAAGGAGTGTTTTATGTAGTATAGCTTCAATTTCTTCTTTGAAGTTGACACTTTGTTATACTTCTTTCATTTCCTATCAATGCAGCGTCAAATGAGTCATGGGACCTCATTCTAAGTGTGCCCATCTAGAAACAACAATGCCAGTAAGCCTACCAGTACTGTTGTTTCCAGACCAGCACACTACAACTCTGTGGGTAGGTGCCGTCCCACTCGGCAGGTCGGACCTGCTGGGTGACACCGCACCCGCCCACAGAGTTTTCATGGGAGCACCACCACCATTAGCAACAGTGCCTGTGCACCTGACTTCCTGGCTGCCGGTCTTGGAATAGCCTGATGGCACCGGGAATTCAGGCACCAGTAATTTTGTACGGGTACAGAGGCAACCCACCGGTAGCACCAGCAGGGTTACCGCTGGACCCGTAATGAGGCTGATGGTCAGCTAATAATTCTTCTTTTCTCCAATGTTCAAAAAGTTGTCGTAGGGCCATGTAATTAAGCTCTCTATGTTGCAGAGATTTAAATTATAACTTTCTATGATTAATTAGGCTGGGTTTCATAAGTTTTACTAGGCTTCCTTCACAAGCTAAGACTGAATATTTGTCAGTTGTCTCATCTGGTGTGACATTGCTTTTGTAGAAGTAGTTTTGGGCTATGTTGTATAGACACATGTTTTCCAAACTAGTACTTCTGTTTGGGTAGTATGTGTCAATTCCCTAGCCTACAGCGTAGCATGAAACGCACTTCAGCGTGACATCCAAACCAGTATTCTTTTGTACTACGCATGTTTGCCAAGGGATTTGTGATACTTGACTGCAAAACTTCATCTTTGTCTTTTATTGTTTGAAGCAGTTGTGTAGCATATATGTTTGAACAATTAGAGCCTGTTTTTAAGGTGTGTGCAGCTCCATAGCATAGAGTTGCTAGTTCACTTTCAAACAGGAGGTGGAACATGTATTCTACATTTTGTCTAAATTTGGGGTCTTCAGAATACATTCGTATAGAGCGATATTCTGATGCACTAATTTGTGTTGATCTTTCATCATATCTGCCTTCTTTACCTGAAGGAAAGAATCGAGGAAAAGAATGTGCTTCTACACTTTTCTCCCATTTGCTCTTTGCAGAGCCTTTGGATTGACGCATTTGATATGTTTCTAATGCATCTTCTATGGTGTACCTGGAGTGTAGTGCATGAATTGTATACTGGCCTAAAATATTTGGCTGCAGTAACAGAATCTACCTGTTCAAAATTGCCAGTTTGTAGTGAATCTTGAATTTTTTTGATTTTTTCTTTTAAGTTTTCCTCTATGTTTATATCTGTGTAGTATTCATTGTTTTCTTTATGGTACTGTAGGGCTTCTCTAACTTTGTTTAAGTTGACTAGTTGTTGCCAAATTCTTTTGTCTTTTGTTGGTACACCATTAACTAGTACAATTAATGATTGATCTATATGCCGTTGTACTCCTAGTTTCTACATTTTCTTAACAATCTAATGCAAATATACTACTTTGCCACAAATGCCTTTTATTTTCTGCTGAAGGTGTATCATTAATAGCACACAATGGCATTTGGTTATTGTCCAGCTTTCTATTGTATAGTCTATGCACAAGATTTTGCATAGCGGAATGGTATGCTGCTAACATTTTGATGTGATGAAAAGTGCTTTTGCAAGCAGTTCCTGAAATGCAAGCGAATGAATATCCTCACAGTCATGTGTGGATGTGCACTGGGCAGGAGTCCATGGTTTGTATAGTTTATATTCTACTTTTGTCTTTCAGTTTCACATAGTGATTTAGGAATTGTAAAGATTTGGAGGATTGTTCTCGTACATTACATATTGAGCTGCACGTCCATTTGCATACTGGATGGTTTGTTTGGGCAAATGGAAAATTGGGTTGAAAGTTTGTTGAGGAATATTTCTCTATAAGGGTTTCTTTTGCCGTTATGATGTCTCCTAGCATTTCATAGCCACTGCCATTATTGTCTATGTGAATTGGGTTTCTTTGTTCTTGTTTACAAGCATCTTCACTGAAATATGGCTCTGTGCTGCTTGTGTGAATCCATTCACCATCACCAAAATTGAAAAAACTACCTCTGTTGACATTGTGCATGTTTAGTAGTGCTTTTTGTAATTTAAAGATTAAATTAGCTGGTGTTTTTATTCTGTTTAATATTAATATAAACAACTTTCTCTTTAGTGGAAATGTGCTGTCAATTAGAGCTTTGAGGATTCATTTTCTGTTGTAGTTTTTAAGGGTAGATTGTGGGTTTGTAGCTATTTTTAGAACATTGTTAAGAACACTATGGCGGAACATGTTTTGTAAAATTGATTTTCTGGATTGCTTTACTGTGGCTATGCTAAAATTGGTAGATATAGTGTTAGATTCATTACTTGGTGTGGTTTTGTTTGTACACATGCTTCTACTTGTAGATTTTGCAATAGGAATGTTAGTTATTTTAGTGGTGGCTGGTTTACTTTTGTTGAGTGAGGTTATTAACTGTTCCCTCCTTCCCTCCCCCACTATAACTTGCCTCTCTGACAAAAAAAAAACGAAAGCCAAAAAAGTATAAAAACCAAAAGCACTAAAAAAGTTATTTTAAGATCCATAAAAAAAGTTAATTGATTGCAATACCTCCACCCCAGCCTGTAATTTTCCAGATGACTATGCAGGCTGCAAAAGGGTCCTTTGATTTTCATCTCAGTTCTATTTCTTAACTGTGAAAGGTGGCTGCTAAAGGAACCGTTTTTTAATTTTGTGATTTTGTATATTTTTGGATATGTTCTGTTTTTTGTAGGAGAGGCTAAAGTAAGGTGAGGGGTCTTGATGGAATGGGGCAAGGGACACCAACCACATAGTTGGAGGGGCAGGTGGACAGGAGGAGATATTAGGCAGACCTTACATCTAAGTTAGGTCGCATTGCTTCTTATGTTCCTTGGCACTTCGAAATTGCTGCCCCCTGCAGATAAGTTAGTCGCAGTACAAACAGTATTGTGACCCTCAAAAGGTAAGGGTGAACAGCGTTCTGTATGGCCTGCGAGACAGCTGATGGGATCCTCTGCCCCACAGGAGTGTAGAGAAGGAGCTGAGTACCCCCACCTCAACCATGTGACCCATATTCCCTATTTGTTGGGAGCCAGAGCATGAGACATGTGCAGTACCATTGAGAATACCGATACTTAGGAGAATCCTGGAAGTAAGGTTCCATTGAGAAAACCATACCTACATATGAGAAAATATGATGGCCATTTGAATGAAATTCCAGAAGAAGCAGAGAAAATGAATGACAAAGACAGATGGTGACGTCAAACAAAGTCGAGCTGACGTACATGGAAGATGCAGATACAAGAGAAAGAAGATGTTCTATAAGGCATCAAGAAAGTATCAAAGATAAGTGACATCTTGGGATCAAGGTGGAGTACCTTATGCAACAGAACTGATGAAGATATCAAGTCATTTTACACGTGTACAGATGCAAAGTAACGCAGAAAGACAAAGTATTCTTGATGCTAGCTTTATAGTGAATAGATTGCAGCAAGTGCCAATGTGTGTGGTTTTTGATGTTTTTTTCACCATGAGAATGTGCGAGGATTTTATGGAACTTAAATAAAGTGGAATACTTTTTGAATTTGGCTTCCTGAAATGTTTCTTGGATATATATATATATATATATATATATATATATATATATATATATATATATATATATGTATGTATATATATATATATATATATATGCATATGGACTAATTGAAGATGGATGTATATATATATCCTTTTTGCTGTCTGTTGAACAGTTATATATATATATATATATATATATATATATATATATATATGGACTAATGGACTAATTGAAGATGGATGTGTCCACTATGTATCAAAAGACCCTCATATTGCATATGTTGCAGTTAAAAACAAGTGAATTATAAAGTGAATTTCAGAAAGGCGAAGCTGGATGTGCCAGAAAGCCAAGGTCTAATCAGAATGGAGTAAGCTGACATTGGATACAAATTGAGTGTAAGAACAAAACTCCTGTTCAGAAGGCATGGACAAACAAGGAAGACGTCAGAGGTCTAGTAGAAAATAGTATTTTATATACACTAGAAGCTCAAATCCATTGTCTTCAGTCACATGGAAGGATGAAATTGGACGAACACGATGGTCACACCTACACATGAAGCCAGAGCATGCCTTCACTCCCCTGAATTCTCCAGATCATAGAACATTTCCAAGGACAAGTTCAAAGTCCTAATTGACAGCAGACCACTGAGGTGATGATGGATGAATATGCTAATTGGTGGGAAGCTATGGTTAAGGTGAGCTCACCAGCTCCTGGAAGGCCAGCCTGTGTGCTGCTAGACATAGTTGGAAAAGTACTCACGAAGGTATGAATGCCAACCAATTGTAGGGTATCATGTAATTAAGTGTCCTATAGTTTGTGTAGACAATAGTGATGTTCATAGTGACCATTTTGAGGGGAGGGCTTAGTTGCCCCACCTGATGTTAAGTAGCCAATCACATAGTTTTACTCTCTTAGACTAGTATGTAACATATATTTAGATGTTCACTAAGAGCCTATCACTCTTCTTCGTAGGTTTTTGTAGTTTGCCACATCCAATGAAGTTAGTAAAGCGTAGGTTAAACGTTACCTATGATGATTTTTTGCTATAAAAGAATGCTTTTTTCATAGTCACTGAGAGATTTTACACTGGGAAGTCTGCTAATGTCCGTTGTATTCCCTGTTTTAGATAACTGATATTAAAACAGTTATCCTTTTTGCCACCTACCTGAGTCGTTTCGATTATTGATGTATGAATAAAATGTGGATCCCCATCCATCTCCAGGGTAATTGCTATTCATTGTAAAGGGCTGGGATCATCCAGTTTAGTAGTCACCTGTATGGTTGCAGGAGCAGTCGAGGAAGATGGGGTAGAGCTTGTTAACCTGCTTCTCCCTGAGAAAGGAGCAGCCTTTCTCATAGCACTCTAGAGGTTGGATCTGGTGTGGCGCTGCATCCAGGCTTTCCCGTGAGAGTACAGACCAGGTTTTTAGTGACGGAGTACGACTCAGCACTCAGCGCATCTGAACTTGTCTGCCTGAGCCTTTGGTACACCCCCAACAGTGGTGAAAAACTGCCACACCCATGATTCACATCCGGGGCTGGAGGAAGGCACTTCCTCTACCTCACCTTCCTCTTGCCCTTCATCCTGTTCTGCACCACTGGGCCTGTTCTGCTCTCCAGGCCCTCCAGATGGTGATGGTGGCCTTTCGTTTAGAGGAATGGCAATGACAGATGCCATTGTTTCTATGCTGGAAGTCTCCTGCAAGAAGGTCTCCAAAGATGCTCTCTCCCGGTCTGCCAGATTGAGAATGACTGAAAGTAATGGGTGGGTCCCTTCAGAGGAACCGTCCGCAGACCTCGCAACTGCCCGCGGACTATTGTGTCAAATATAAGCCTTGGAAAGTTGTAACAAGTTGATAGTTCAACCAAGAATTTGTCTAGATGCTCTGGAAGGGTAAACCTTCATTTTGAAAGTTCCTACATTGGCCGAAAATGCATTTATAAACTGTTCATGGTCACAGACACTGTTCGCTGACACGTCATCATGCCGCATGGGTGCTGGCACATGGTGACATCCCCGGAAGTCCACACTGCTGACGGAATGGGAAACATAAATGGGAGAATGTGGAATTTCCATACAATGAACATCAGGGGGAGAGAGAGAAGTTTCATCAAAGTGGCTGTCATTTATATTTTGGAAATTTGATACGGGTGATTGCTTGGGGCAAAGGGGAAAGGTACAAGAAGAACAGTGGTAATCAACATTTCCAATAACATGATTTCTAACATGATTTTAAAGTTCCTTAAAGTCATTACTTAGTTCATCCAATTTTTCAGACAAGATCATGATTTCATTATATACAGTTGGGGATAGTGATTGGCTTTGTGATTCTTGGCATTCGTCATAATTAAATTGGGGTGTAGTTTCTTCATGTAAAGTATGTACTATAAGAAAAGAAGAAATTATGATTTTAATGAGCTGTGTTTAATTTACATTATTTGTTTATATTGAAAGATGTACTGTTCACCATACGAGTTATCATCATTCCTTTCTTCTTTTGGAAAGTTTTCTTCCAACCACTGAAGTGTGTTTGTCATTTCTGTTAGAATAATAAAACAGTGATATTTGCTTACAAGACATGTTTATATAATGAATGGTAATAACATAGAAATAAATACAATGTACATACTATTTGCTAAGGGGTTGTTTTGGAATGAGCTCCTGATGTGTCTAAGTCTGAATGAAGAGATGTACTGAAGTGATAGTATGAGGTGTACAGTTATGGTTTGTGCATTATATTGTCTGCTGAATAAAAAAAGAGTGTTTACATTTTTAAATGATAAATTGTACAAAAAGGTATATTTGGGTGTTACGCAGTGTTGTTTTACGTACATGTGTTTGTTGGTTGATGGGAACAACATTTTCTAATGTCCCCTGTGCTTCTGGGTCTTATTGATGCTATCTGATGTCTGCGGACATTCGTACTGTCCTCTGACTCTATGGCTTCATATTCGGTGAGTATGACATGAAGCATTTGTAGCAGATTAAGGAGGGGTTTTAATAAAAACCTATGACATTCAGTGAAACAACTTTATAATAATAATAATTGTATTTGATATACCAAAATGTGGACTTTACACAAACATAAACAACACATTATAGCTCAGAGGTACTACAGCTCAGTAATACAGTAATAATGATAAAATAATAAAACAATAATAATAAAACCTAACAACAGTAATAACAGTACACAATTCAATTCCACATACAAACTACAAGATCTGTGAGTATCTTCTACTCAATTCCAAGTTCATCAGTCAGCATGGTTCACGATTCATTTAAACATGTATAAATATATTCGGAATATGTACACAAGAAGATACAGCATAGCCCCATTATTACAGTAAGGTGCATAACTTTCCAAAGAATCCCCAGACAACAGACCACACCAACAGATGAATCCTATGGTGTGGGACCTGGAGTCTGTAGGTCAGGATGGAAGGTCTTAACTTGAATCCATACCGTATATAGGGCAAGTTGTAGTGCAATAGTATCTAAATTGAGACAGTAGTCCCACAAGTAATCCTCAGTGATAGCCTCATACCTGTGCACTAGTTTGCCAGGCATACACATGTACACCGGCCGCAGCTTAGTGCAGAGAGTGAGGACTGACTCTATAGATCCGGATCTGCCACAAATGCGACAGGTCCTTTGTTCCAGCCGAACCCCTGAACGGGGGCTAGCGACTGCAAGTACTGAGAGTTGGTTTATGCGCAACCTTAAGAGGAATTGCCTTACCTCAGGGGCTGGGCATAATAGCATAATAAGGTTGGATCTTCCGGAATCTATTCACGACATGGGACACAGTATTATATCCTTTTAATTTAGACAGGTGGATGTAATTCGCACACCAATCCCATCTATTCAATTTGTGTTCAAATGATTTTTCAAATGAATGAATGGCATATCTTTCTTTTTATTAAAGGGCCAATCATCCCTGAGAAGAGGGTTTCATTCAATTGTGTGAAGTTAGACCCTTGAGGAACCTTCTCTGAGTTAAAATTACATCCGGCTAATGCAAGTAATTTGCCATGCGATGGAACCATGCCCAGTACTGCACACCAATAATGGCCCTCAAGTATGTTTAACCAGTTCAGGTCCGGCATCGCCAGTGCTTCTAGGCCATAAAGAATGTCCGGAACTAAGCATTGCTGATATAACTTTACAATGCTGGCCATACTGTAGCCTGCAGGACCTCTGGCAAATTTACAGGCTTGGAGAATAAGTAGTTTAGCCTGCCAAGTCCAAGCCTATATACTGGTAAGATTGTGTATAATCTATCGTGCTCAAGGTTGTGTTCATCCCAGAGCAGCTTGGCCCAATTCTAGTGATTGCAACTATCTTAGTCTTCCCCAAGTTAATAGTTTATCCCTGTTCGGAAGCATACTCTGAGAGCTCATTTAGCATGTTCTTTATGCCTGATATAGTGCGATCAAACAATATCGGATCATCGGCATAAAGCATGCCCACAATAGGGGAATCTCCTAACCTCAGTGGGCAATGGATTTTATGCCATACGAGGGAGGAGGTCATTTATATAGGGATTTTATAGCATGGGTGTTGCCACACACCCCTGCTTAACTCTCAAGTTGATACAAATGGGATCAGAAACTTCCCCCTCGTTGCTTAGTCTGACTCTAGTAGAATGTTCACTATGTAGAACAATCAGAATATGCACAATCCAGCTGGGGCCATTCAGGACTCTGAGCTTGGTCCAAAGTGTCTCACGCACCACTTGATCGAAAGCGCTGCAGAAGTCAACGAAGACTACATATAAAGTAGCCTCCTTTCTACTAAGAATGGTGTTAATTAACTGGTTGAGCACTCTGATGTTGTGAGTTGTGCTCGAACCAGGTCTGAATCCAGTCTGCGCAAAACTCAAAGCCTGATTAGCCGTGACTCATAGCTCCAGTTCCCTCAAAACAAGTGTCATGAAGATCTTGCTTGTAACTTCCAACGGCAGGCGGTAGTTGGATACATTATTCCAGTCTCCCCTTTTATGCACTGGGATAAGCAGTGACAGCCGCTTTGTCGGGGGTACTGAGCAAAATCTACAGACTCGAGATAAGAGAGTCAATAGCACCTGAGCCCAGTTGTTCAGATCCTTTTTAGTACTGAATTTGCCAAGCCATTCGGGCCACGGGAATTGGATGTCTTGAGTTTCAGGATGGCCAGCTTCACAATTTTATGGATCAAGGGTAAGGACCAAACCTCAGACTGCACAATTATGTTGGGAGTACATCGGGCAGCCTTATAGAATTTGTCCGAGATATATTCAACCCGATGATCCCCATGGATTGGATTCAGAATTCTCAAAGTCTGTTCTCCATCTGCTTGTGATAGCAAATGCCACATTTTTCAGTTATCTTTGCTGCGCATGGCATCCGCAAACTTCTGCCAGTTCCCTCTATGCCATGACTGGCGGTAATGACGAAGCCAGGCACGGAAATTTCGTTTTATGCCACTTATGTTGGCAGAATATTTGTGAGCGCCAACAAAAAGTGGGTCAGATATTCTAATGGCTCCAATAGCCTGACACATTGAATGTTTATGATCACGGATGTTAATGTCAAAGGAATTATTTCACCCCGACTTCCATCTTATACCAGGGGCGGGCCTGCCATTCAAGAGTGCTTGAGTTAGATAGAATATCCATCCTTCAATTGCCTCTGGAGTTTTTCCCCTTAATGCTAGATCTATCCTAAAAGCTGGAGGGGTAGGTGAGAAAGTTCATTCGATCAATATTTTTCTGCGTCCAATGAATCCTATTCCCTGAGTGACTGGGTATAACCTCTCCGCATACACCCAGCGCCTCACCACCCTCACTCCCACCCATAGTCAGTGCGAGAGAGGCAGGGTCACTATAAGTATTCAGGGAAATTTGTAATTGTAATACCTGACCCAACAAACACTCAGTAAACCGCTATATAATTCAAGATAGCACATTTACCCACCACACCCCAAGTCATCTGGCCCGGTTCATCTCCTGTGGTGCGTCCATTTAAGAGCATGCAATTCCATTCCTTCAGAAAGTCCAGACATTGGGCCTCATCGCGAGTTGGGTGGTCACGCCAGTGTATTACCGCTGGCGGTATTAACCCTACCGCCAAACCCCCCGGCGCTATTAGCGCCGGATCACGGGTTTGGCGGTAATGGAATTCCCCATTCCCCACTGAGCCCATATGGGAATGCCCCATTCCCCATTGGGCTCAATGGGGAATTTTTGTGCTCTTACCGCTGGCAGATTTCCCACTGGCGGTAATAGCGTGAATTGTCAGCAGATTTCCCCCCAGCTCAGAGCTGGGGAGAAATCTGCTGAAGCCCTGATTTGGCAGAGCCTTAAATCCAGCGGTAATAGCGCGACCGCCGGATTTAAGGGTTAGCGCCAAACTCGTGATGAGGCCCATAGTCTCCCCTTATTGTTGGACTTTCCCAATGGCATTTTACAGTGATCAGATACATTACCATATCGTGTGCACCCCCCCAAATCTACACATCTCGCATTCAAATCTCCACACAGAAGAACCGGGCGGCCATCTGCTCCAGAATATCAAGCAGTGAGGATAGAGTCTAATTATTCACATGTGGCCTCGGTGAGCACAGAGCCTGTGGGGTCATATACATTGACTATCACAATGATTCTGTTATTCCCCCAACCACCAAAAGGGGAAATCTCTACAGCCAAAATATTGCCCCCTGGTTTGCCATGGTAGATTAGTCTGGGATTGAAACTAGACTTTACACCGATTAGCAAGCCCCCCGCCAGTCGGCCCGGATCACCCTTGGTGGCCAGAGTCTGGAATGTAGCATATCCATCAGACTCAATGTCAAATGTGACCCATGTTTCCTGTAAAGCAAAGATTTCATTTGATAGAAGCTTTTTTAAATTCTTTGTTAAAGGGATGTTATGGTTAATTTATACTAATAAAATCCTGTGAAAAACAGTGAAAACATTTTGTTAAAGGGATATTGTGATTAAGTTGCACTAATAAAAACCTTTCAAATTTAGTGAAAAAACATTTTTAAAGTTGCATTATGGTTACAAGTAAAACAGAAAACCCCCAGAAATTCACCAATTATCGTAAGCTAAGCAACCATAACCTGTACCACCACCGTGCACTTAGACTAACAACTGAAATGTTGGCCCTGAAAAAGACTGTTTTCGGGAATAAGGAAAACAGAGGTTGGAACTGGGAAAAACACACATTTTTTATTTTGTGTTTTTTTGTGTTTTTTTTCTTCTAAAGAAAGAGGTCAACAAATATACCTAGGCCCTCATTACGAGTTCGGCAGTAGCCATGCCGCTATTGGCGGCATGGCTGCCGCCGAAATCGCATCCAGGTCCGGGTCCTCAGAATGAGGAATAACTGGGCCATTCTGAGTTAGGAAGGCCCTGTAATTCCTCCCTCCAAGGACCCGGACCCGGTCCTTCCCCATTCCCATTTCAGCCCCCATAGGGCTGAATGGGAATGGGAGAGGGAGCAAACAACGGGCCATTACGAGTTGGTCCGTTGTTTGCTCCCTCTTCCCCTCGCGGGACCAGGAAAGCACGCCTGGTTTGATCAGGTGTTGCTTCCTGGATCCGGCAAGGGGACCTCGTAATGAGGTGGTATGGGGTAAACGGCGCCGGCACCTTTTACGGCACCGGCACCTTTTACGGCGCCGTTTACCCCGTATCGCCAGGGTCATAATGAGGAACCTAGTCTTGGCAATTGGCGGTATGATCTGAAACAGCCTTTCCTCAAGCATCTAGGGTGCCACCTCCTACTTCCATCAATGCTGTGACAGGTTTTTCACATCACAATAAAGTCAGAAATATCAGGTGCAGGCAGGATGGACTGAGGTTGGGTGTTAGTTGGTGGAAAATACATAAGAACCATTTTGGAAATTTCTGGCACAGATGATAAATACTGCTTTGCTGATCTTGCTCCACGCACTTTGACCTTATGTTTCACATGAACCTTCCTATATGATTTATCCACTTCATCCCAATGAACACGGACAAGATGTTCAATTAGCGTGCATGTCCCCAAGCTTTCCAATGGTTTATGAGAAGGCCCCCTCTGCAAAACCTTACCACATAAATTACACATGGCCTCCTCAATCTCCGTTTTGCTGTGTTGGTTCTTTACGTGGAAATATTGCCAACTGTCAGCTATTTGTTTTTGTGTACACCTTGCTTCTTCCGTGGCGGTAATGCTGAAGACACCCACACCAACTCATCATCACTGCTCGTTGTAGTCATTTTGAAATGCAGGACCGTGCTGAAAAATAAAAACTGTAAACATACACAACACAAAAATGACTCTGCCACTTAATAAAAAAAATACACAAATACAAAAAATAACAAACTAAAATAACAAAACCTGACAAAATACAAAGTACAAGACAAAGTTAAAGGAAGAAAAGAAAGGTAAAACATTAATGGACAAAAGGAGATACTGCTTTTGAAAACTTCCTGAAGTCTCAATGAAGTTCACCCACCAAGAGACAAAAAGCAATGACAGAAAACAGAAAAAAGGTGCTTGGGAGAGGGGTATAACTGCAGTTACGAGATATAGCCAACCTGTGTGTTTTTACCATATCCGTGGATACGCCCAAGCGCAATGACATGTTTGTGCCTAAATTATTGACCAATCACCTGAGTGAACGAGGAGATGCGCCTGCATGTGGCCATATACACATTGAGGGAAGGCCCAATCACTTTGAAAGCTGTGTTGCCGCGGCTCTGCAGCTGCGTGCCTGTTTTTCAACAGCCAATCCGATCACGGGATGAACCCCCCCTCTTAGCTGTGTCAACAAATGACCCAATCAAACAGTGTATTGACATGGATACGCCAATACGTGTGTCAAAATCTCTGCATGCAAAATTACCCAATAGGATGTTGAATTCCTTGAACACAACAATGCATCTTTGCGCCAGTTGCGCCAGCCAATCATATCATGCACTGCAGCTTTACGTCTACATGTGATTCCTATCCATGTCAATGAATGGATAAATCCCACATAGCTGTGTATTGACGTGCATACGTCCATGCGTGTGAAGAAATTCACGTGTGAAAAATCACCCAGTAGGAAGTCGAGCTCCCTTAACGTGCCTATGCATATTTGCACCTATGCGCCAGCCAATCATATCACTTGCCTCGGCTCTGCATCTAAACGTGATTCCTATCCATGCCAATGAATGGACCAGTCACAGGTTGCAATGTATTGATGCAGATACTTCCATGCCATGTGATGACATTTGTGTGTGCAAAATCACCCAATAGGCAATCAAGCTCCTCCAATGTGGCTATGCATCTATGCGCCTAATGTGCCAGCCAATTATTTCACATGCTGCGGGTGTGCTTCTACACATGATTTCTATTCACATCATCGAATGGACCAATCACATGTTGCAGTTTATTGACGTGGATAAGCCCATGCCGTGATGAAATCTGTGTGTACAAAATCACCCAATAGGACATTGAATTCCATCAATGAGACTATGCATCTTCGCACCTGTTGCACCAGCCAATCATATCATGCACTGCAGCTGCACATCTACACATGATTCCTATCCGTGTCAACGAATGGCCCAATCACATGTTGCAGTGTATTGACGTGGATACGCCCATGCCGTATGACAAAATCTGCATGTGCAAAATCACCCAATAGGACATTGAACACCTTCAACACGGCTATGCATTTTAGCGCCTGACGTACCAGCCAATCATATCACGCTCTGCGGCTGCACATCTATTTGGGATTCCTATTCACATCAATGAATAGACCAAACACACGTTGCAGTGTATTTACGTGGATATACCTATCCCATATGATGAAATCCACGTGTGCTAAAGTGACCAATCAGAGCGTGTGACAATGTGTAGCCACGAATAATCACCCCACTCACAAACAAATAATTTCATTTGATCATTGTTACTAGTGCTTGTTAGTGAACGTTTTACCAAGTAACTACAAGAACCTTTGGCACTTCAACCCTTTAATTGTTCCTTTTTACCCACTTTTCACCTAATCCTCTTTTCCCTTGTCTTGTCATTTGTTCAGTCTGTGTTTTTTTCATTACTTTTTTTAAACATGTTTTCATTTTTGTGGCATTGTCTTTTTAGTGTTGTCATTTTTGTTTTACATTTTCCTCCCCAGTTGGATATTTTAACATGTCTAACCATGACAACAGCAACAGCAGTGATGACGATGTCATCTGGGTCTCCAATCCATCACCACCCAGGAAGAAAGCCACAAGAATAAAATAAAAACCTGCAGACAGTTGGATATATTTAAAGGTTAAAGCAAAACAGCTCTAAAAAGGATGCAGAGGATGTACAGTGCACAAAAGTGCATGAAGACTCTCAGACATGGACCATCAAATGTGCCGTCGCAAAGCCTTAAAACATCTGTGATGATCAATCATTGGGTGAGAGTACAATGGGATGAGGTGGACACCACAAAACTAAAATGCATTTGGCACTGGATTCCACCAGTGCAACACCACCAACACTGAAATAACCCTCGACTTCAGCAGCAGTGGCATCTCCACATGTTCCAATGTCACCGGCTTCCAATGTCTAAAATGCATTTGGCACTGGATTCCACCAGTGCAACACCACCAACACTGAAATAACCCTCGACTTCAGCAGCAGTGGCATCTCCACATGTTCCAATGTTACGGGCTTCCAATATCTCAGTTATGAGAGTCATATGTGATCTATGTCACCAATAGGTAGCCATTGGAGGTGCTGCAACTAAGGATTGGGACATGTTAATAGTTGAACACCAGAATCACTGACATCCTTATTTTTTTTTACAAGCAGCAATCCCCCCTTTTTCAGAAAACATTTATACAAAATTTTAATAAATAAAATACCCCAAAAATATATGTGCCTCTTTTGTATTACCTTTGATATATGTTTCATCCTTATATGTTTTGCTTCCCTGTTCCATGCCCCTTTTTCCTTCCCCCAAAGCAGCCCTTTTAAGGGCCACCCTCCAAGTTGCAAAAATAGATGAAATTAAACACAGACTACATACATTTATCATTATATCTATTTGATTATAATCCCTCACATTTTCCTTGTAACCGTGGTTACAATTCTGCCAGGTGGACCGTTATCCACGGATAGAATCACCCCAGACATTACTCGTTTTAGCTGCGCCTACCAATACATGTATTTCATTGGCTGGTGTTGTAGCCATGGCTATAGATATTTATATTAAAACAAATATGCAAATCCAAATCTTTGTGTTAAGATATGTGGATTGTCCATGGTTTGAACTGATGTTATCAAATAGAAAACAAAGAATGCATTTTTAAACAAACCCAAAACATCTATAAAAAAATAACGAATTTTAGAAAACTTTATATATGTGGTATGTTGGGATTGGGAATAGTAGTTTTAGCTGTAGGGAAAAGGGTGATTAGATTTTTTTTTCATTCAAAATTAATTCTTTGTTTTATTTCGATAAAATCGCATGTAACCATTGTACATCAGATAATTCTATGTAGAATTGCCCACAATGTCAATAATCTGTGCACCTATGAAGTCGTTTTACTACAATGAAGCTGTGTTTCAATTCTGTACAAACAGTATAAAATATTAAATGATGAATAATGTGCAGATTTATTTATGCAACCCTAACCAGGAACCTAAGACATATAACCTAAGTCTTACAAATAATTGTATGAAGACATTGTAACATTATTTTGAGTAGAAAACCTTTTTAAGTCTAGTCATAACAATATTTCAAATAATAGGTAGATAATAACATCTTTTGTGTGTATAAATGTAATAACACTTACCACAAGCTACACTAAGAACCTAATACATGTAATGTCCATACTTCTTGTGAAATTTGTGCGCGTCCTTTGCTTAGCCGCATACACAAATAATAAGTTAATAATGACATCTGAAAATCTACACATAATGTTTGAATTCTTTTTTAAAAATGGGTATTGTTTATTTTCACAGATAGGTGTGTGCAGTGAAGAATACTTTTTTATGATATCAAAGATGTTTTTAAAATATAACAAATATCTCTGGATTGTCCTTAGACTACTTCTTTTCAAATTGGTGTGCATCCTGTTTGTGGCCACCTACACACTTAAGAAACTAATGACAATTTTGTTTAATCAAAAAACATCCACAGTGTATTGACGCAACAACGTACACAACTTTCCAGAAAATTCCTACACTATAAATAACATTTCTTTAAACATTGAACAATGTAACTCTTAAACAAGGCTATTGTCATTGTTTAATTGAAATGGAATACTGTTTATAAAACAATGTGTGTTTCCTTATTCTGTCCACCTATACAAATAAGTAAAACACAATATATATATATATATATATGTAAATCCTTCCATAAGTCTCTTATTAGTAGTTAGATATCATTTATTTTAGAAACATTGTATTTCATGTTTTTGTATCTGCATCTTACTGTTTACTTGTTTCATATGTAAACAGCCATGAACTTCTACATTCCCTAATACTCAAACTAATGTACATGGAATCACTTATGTAATTTAGTACCTATAGGGAACTCTTGTACATATTACAATATAATCTGTTTTACACAATAAAACAGAAGTAGAAGTTTAAAGATTGATGTTTTTTCTTCTAATTAATGTAATCTTCAGAATGTAATCTCTACATTTATTTCACACTAATTTTAAAATCTATCCTAGCAACAATCTCCCTTGTACTTTACATAAAACACTTACATAAAACACTTCAATTTTAAAGTTTTATTTTGCACGTTTATATTCGCAAAGAATACAAAACAAATGATATGGTTAGTGCATTAGGAACTTTCACATTACAAAAACAAGCATACAAAATGTGTATTAATGAATTTGATAAGAAATTTGAAAATACAATTATATATACATAAATATATGCAATTAAAAATCATTCATAAACATACAAGATGTTATACAGAATGCTTATCAATATAATACAATTCAAATACATACATAAATACCACAATACAATCTAATATAAATACAGATTACACATTACACTGCCACTTAAAAAACGGTGTTAAAATTCAAATCAATAAAAAAAAAAACACCGTTCAATTGCATGAAGCATTCTGAAACTCCAACAATCCTACTTGGTTTCTGAGCTTTTATGTTGCCAACACACTGGTCCTGACATGGTAAAGTGCTATGTGGATAGATTTGTTATTCGTATTCAGACAATAACACCAACATAAGTCACTATTTAAACTGTCATAATTCATTATAAACAGCCCAACGATTTCATAGAGTGAGCCATGTTCTCAACATTCTGTTAAGACGTGTCATGCTCTTTCCTCTTTTCCCATAATACCACATAAACTACTTATTCTTGCTTCTTTAGGCATTCCAAATTCTGGACCAATGATCGACAGAAGTGCTCACTTGTTTATACTTAAAAGAAGGAAAAATCTGTGCAAAGCCGGGGATGGGCTTAATTTAAGACACCTCTTGGGTACTCTGAATGTGTGTGTTACACTTTTCATTTGAGAGTGATAGCTCTTAAGATTAGTGACCACAAAAGTGATGGGTGGAAGGTTTTGAATGAATCTGAACCACTGGCATTGCTCTGGGCAACCTTCCACAGCACTGTTTTTTAGCCCATCTGCGCCATTGCAAAAGGGGTCCAGAAGTTTGTCTCGCTATGTGAGAGAGGGTATGCCCAGACGTGGGTCCCTTGCTCGCTGCACCATAGGGAACCAAGCTGCCACTCACTGAGGAGGCCCAACAAGGCCGAAACATGTCTGGGGTTGCTTGTGTTTCCATGCACAGGGGACCTGGCCTAGCAGTTCGGGCTGGGCTGCTACCATTGGTAGCAGTACCTGACTGATTTTCACATGGCTGGACGCCTTTTGCAATGGCGCAGACGGGCAAAAAAAACGGTAGTGTGGAAGGTTGCCCAGAGCAATGCCAGAGGTTCAGATTCATTCAAAACCTTCCACCCATCACTTTTGTGCTTTCAGTTTGTGAGAGAGGGTATGCCCAGACGTGGGTCTCTTGCTCGCTGCGCCATAGGGAACCAAGCTGCACCTCACTGAGGAGGCCCAACAAGGCCGAAACACATCTGGGGTTGATTGTGTTTCAGTGCAGAGGGGACCTGGTCTAGCAGTTCGGGCTGGGCTGCTACCATTGGTGGCAGTACCTGACTGATTTGCACATGGCTGGACCCCTTTTGCAATGGCCAGACGGGCAAAAAAATAGTGGTGTGGAAGGTTGCCCAGAGCAATGCCAGTGGTTCAGATTCATTCAAAACCTTCCACCCATCACTTTTGTGCTTGCAGTTTGTCTCACTATGTGAGAGAAGGTATGCCCAGACGTGGGTCCCTTGCTCGCTGCACCCTAGGGAATCAAGCTGCACCTCACTGAGGAGGCCCAACAAGGCCCGAAACATGTCTGGGGTTGCTTGTGTTTCTGTGCAAAGGGGACCTGGCCTAGCAGTTTGGCCTGGGCTGCTACCATTGGTGGCAGTACCTGACTCATTTGCACATGGCTAGACCCCTTTTGCAATGGTGCAGACGGGCAAAAAAAAGGTGGTGTGGAAGGTTGGCCAGAGCAATGCCAGTGGTTCAGATTCATTCAAAACCTTCCATGATTACATTTGTGCTTGCAGTTTGTCTCCCTATGTGAGAGAGGGTATGCTCAGACGTGGGTCCCTTGCTCGCTGCGCCATAGGGAACCAAGCTGCACCTCACTGAGGAGGCCCAACAAGGCCGAAACATGTCTGGGGTTGCTTGTGTTTCCGTGCAGAGGGGACCTGGCCTAGCAGTTCGGGCTGGGCTGCTACCATTGGTGGCAGTACCTGACTGATTTGCACATGGCTGGATCCCTTTTGCAATGGCGCAGACGGGCAAAAAAACGGTGGTGTGGAAGGTTGCCCAGAGCAATGCCAGTGGTTCAGATTCATTCAAAACCGTCCACCCATCACTTTTGTGCTTGCAGTTTGTCTCACTATGTGAGAGAGGGTATGCCCAGACGTGGGTCCCATACTTGCTGCGCCATAGGGAACCAAGCTGCACCTCACTGAGGAGGCCCAACAAGGCTTAAACATGTCGGGGTTGCTTGTGTTTCCGTGCAGAGGGGACCTGGCCTAGCAGTTCGGGCTGGGCTGCAACCATTGGTGGCAGTACCTGACTGATTTGCACATGGCTGGACCCCTTTTGCAATGGCGCAGACGGGCAAAAAAACGGTGGTGTGGAAGGTTGCCCAGAGCAATGCCAGTGGTTCAGATTCATTCAAAACCTTCCACCCATCACTTTTGTGCTTTCAGTTTGTCTCACTATGTGAGAGAGGGTATGCCCAGACGTGGGTCCCTTGCTCGCTGCGCCATAGGGAACCAAGCTGCACCTCACTGAGGAGGCCCAACAAGGCCGAAACATGTCTGGGGTTGCTTGTGTTTCAGTGCAGAAGGGACCTGGCCTAGCAGTTCGGGCTGGGCTGCTACCATTGGTGGCAGTACCTGACTGATTTGCACATGGCTGGACCCCTTTTGCAACGGCGCAGACGGGCAAAAATACGGTGGTGTGGAAGGTTGCCCAGAGCAATGCCAGTGGTTCAGATTCATTCACAACAGTCCAGCCATCACTTTTGTGCTTGCAGTTTGTCTCACTGTGTGAGAGAGGGTATGCCCAGACGTGGGTCCCTTGCTAGCTGCGCCATAGGGAACCAAGCTGCATCTCACTGAGGAGGCCCAACAAAGCAGAAACATGTCTGGGTTGCTTGTGTTTCCGTGCAGAGGGGACCTGGCCTAGCAGTTCGGGCTGGGCTGCAACCATTGGTGGCAGTACCTGACTGATTTGCACGTGGCTGGGCCCCTTTTGCAATGGAGCAGACGTGCAAAAAAACGTTGGTGTGGAAGGTTGCCCAGAGCAATGCCAGTGGTTCAGATTCATTCAAAACCTTCCACCCATCACTTTTGTGCTTTCAGTTTGTCTCACTATGTGAGAGAGGGTATGCCCAGACATGGGTTCCTTGCTCGCTGCGCCATAGGGTACCAAGCTGCACCTCACTGAGGAGGCCCAACAAGACCGAAACATGTCTGGGGTTGCTTGTGTTTCCGTGCAGAGGGGACCTGGCCTAGAAGTTCGGACTGGGCTGCTACCATTGGTGGCAGTACATGACTGATTTGCACATGGTGGAACCCTTTTGCAATGGCACAGACGGGCAAAAAAACAGTGGTGTGGAAGGTTGCCCAGAGCAATGCCAAAGGTTCAGATTCATTCAAAACCTTCCAACCATCACTTTTGTGCTTGCAGTTTGTCTCACTGTGTGAGAGAGGGTATGCCCAGACTTGGGTCCCTTGCTAGCTGCACCATAGGGAACCAAGCTGCACCTCACTGAGGAGGCCCAACAAGGCCGAAACACATCTGGGGTTGATTGTGTTTCAGTGCAGAGGGGACCTGGTCTAGCAGTTCGGGCTGGGCTGCTACCATTGGTGGCAGTACCTGACTGATTTGCACATGGCTGGACCCCTTTTGCAATGGCCAGACGGGCAAAAAAATAGTGGTGTGGAAGGTTGCCCAGAGCAATGCCAGTGGTTCAGATTCATTCAAAACCTTCCACCCATCACTTTTGTGCTTGCAGTTTGTCTCACTATGTGAGAGAAGGTATGCCCAGACGTGGGTCCCTTGCTCGCTGCACCCTAGGGAATCAAGCTGCACCTCACTGAGGAGGCCCAACAAGGCCCGAAACATGTCTGGGGTTGCTTGTGTTTCTGTGCAAAGGGGACCTGGCCTAGCAGTTTGGCCTGGGCTGCTACCATTGGTGGCAGTACCTGACTCATTTGCACATGGCTAGACCCCTTTTGCAATGGTGCAGACGGGCAAAAAAAAGGTGGTGTGGAAGGTTGGCCAGAGCAATGCCAGTGGTTCAGATTCATTCAAAACCTTCCATGATTACATTTGTGCTTGCAGTTTGTCTCCCTATGTGAGAGAGGGTATGCTCAGACGTGGGTCCCTTGCTCGCTGCGCCATAGGGAACCAAGCTGCACCTCACTGAGGAGGCCCAACAAGGCCGAAACATGTCTGGGGTTGCTTGTGTTTCCGTGCAGAGGGGACCTGGCCTAGCAGTTCGGGCTGGGCTGCTACCATTGGTGGCAGTACCTGACTGATTTGCACATGGCTGGATCCCTTTTGCAATGGCGCAGACGGGCAAAAAAACGGTGGTGTGGAAGGTTGCCCAGAGCAATGCCAGTGGTTCAGATTCATTCAAAACCGTCCACCCATCACTTTTGTGCTTGCAGTTTGTCTCACTATGTGAGAGAGGGTATGCCCAGACGTGGGTCCCATACTTGCTGCGCCATAGGGAACCAAGCTGCACCTCACTGAGGAGGCCCAACAAGGCTTAAACATGTCGGGGTTGCTTGTGTTTCCGTGCAGAGGGGACCTGGCCTAGCAGTTCGGGCTGGGCTGCAACCATTGGTGGCAGTACCTGACTGATTTGCACATGGCTGGACCCCTTTTGCAATGGCGCAGACGGGCAAAAAAACGGTGGTGTGGAAGGTTGCCCAGAGCAATGCCAGTCGTTCAGATTCATTCAAAACCTTCCACCCATCACTTTTGTGCTTTCAGTTTGTCTCACTATGTGAGAGAGGGTATTGCCAGACATGGGTCCCTTGCTCGCTGCGCCATAGGGAACCAAGCTGCACCTCACTGAGGAGGCCCAACAAGGCCGAAACATGTTTGGGGTTGCTTGTGTTTCAGTGCAGAGGGAACCTGGCCTAGCAGTTCGGGCTGGGCTGCTACCATTGGTGGCAGTACCTGACTCATTTGCACATGGCTGGACCCCTTTTGCAACGGGGCAGACGGGCAAAAAAACGGTGGTGTGGAAGGTTGCCCAGAGCAATGCCAGTGGTTCAGATTCATTCAAAACAGTCCAGCCATCACTTTTGTGCTTGCAGTTTGTCTCACTGTGTGAGAGAGGGTATGCCCAGACGTGGGTCCCTTGCTAGCTGCGCCATAGGGAAGCAACCTGCACCTCACTGAGGAGGCCCAACAAAGCCGAAACATGTCTGGGTTGCTTGTGTTTCCGTGCAGAGGGGACCTGGCCTAGCAGTTCGGGCTGGGCTGCAACCATTGGTGACAGTACCTGACTGATTTGCACGTGGATGGGCCCCTTTTGCAATGGAGCAGACGTACAAAAAAACGTTGGTGTAGAAGGTTGCCAAGAGCAATGCCAGTGGTTCAGATTCATTCAAAACCTTCCACCCATCACTTTTGTGCTTTCAGTTCGTCTCACTATGTGAGAGAGGGTATGCCCAGACGTGGGTTCCTTGCTCGGTGCGCCATAGGGAACCAAGCTGCACCTCACTGAGGAGGCCCAACAAGGCCGAAACATGTCTGGGGTTGCTTGTGTTTCCGTGCAGAGGGGACCTGGCCTAGAAGTTCGGACTGGGCTGCTACCATTGGTGGCAGTACATGACTGATTTGCACATGGCTGAAACCCTTTTGCAATGGCGCAGACGGGCAAAAAAACGGTGGTGTGGAAGGTTGCCCAGAGCAATGCCAAATGTTCAGATTCATTCAAAACCTTCCACCCATCACTTTTGTGCTTGCAGTTTGTCTCACTGTGTGAGAGAGGGTATGCCCAGACTTGGGTCCCTTGCTAGCTGCACCATAGGGAACCAAGCTGCACCTCACTGAGGAGGCCCAACAAGGCCTTAACATGTCTGGGTTGCTTGTGTTTCCGTGCAGAGGGGACCTTGCCTAGCAGTTCGGGCTGGGCTGCAACCATTGGTAGCAGTACCTGACTGATTTGCACATGGCTGGACCCCTTTTGCAATGGCGCAGACGGGCAAAAAAACGGTGGTGTGGAAGGTTGCCCAGAGCAATGCCAGTGGTTCAGATTCATTCAAAACCTTCCACCCATCACTTTTGTGCTTTCAGTTTGTCTCACTATGTGAGAGAGGGTATGCCCAGACGTGGGTCCCTTGCTCGCTCCGCCATAGGGAACCAAGCTGCACCTCACTGAGGAGGCCCAACAAGGCGAAACATGTCTGGGGTTGATTGTGTTTCAGTGCAGAGGGGACCTGGTCTAGCAGTTTGGGCTGGGCTGCTACCATTGGTGGCAGTACCTGACTCATTTGCACATGGCTGGACCCCTTTTGCAATGGTGCAGACGGGCAAAAAAACGGTAGTGTGGAAGGTTGTCCAGAGCAATGCCAGTGGTTCAGATTCATTCTAAACCTTCCACGATCACATTTGTGCTTGCAGTTTGTCTCACTATGTGAGAGAGGGTATGCCCAGACGTGGGTTCCTTGCTCGCTGCGCCATAGGGAACCAAGCTGCACCTCACTGAGGAGGCCCAACAAGGCTGAAACATGTCTGGGGTTGCTTGTATTTCCGTGCAGAGGGGACCTGGCCTAGAAGTTCGGACTGGGCTGCTACCATTGGTGGCAGTAAATGACTGATTTGCACATGGCTGGAACCCTTTTGAAATCGCGCAGACGGGCAAAAAAACGGTGGTGTGGAAGGTTGCCCAGAGCAATGCCAGTGGTTCAGATTCATTCAAAACCGTCCACCCATCACTTTTGTGCTTGCAGTTTGTCTCACTATGTGAGAGAGGGTATGCCCAGACGTGGGTCCCATGCTCGCTGCGCCATAGGGAACCAAGCTGCACCTCACTGAGGAGGCCCAACAAGGCTGAAACATGTCTGGGTTGCTTGTGTTTCCGTGCAGAGGGGACCTGGCCTAGCAGTTCGGGCTGGGCTGCAACCATTGGTGGCAGTACCTGACTCATTTGCACATGGCTGGACCCCTTTTGCAATGGCGCAGACGGGCAAAAAAACGGTGGTGTGGAAGGTTGCCCAGAGCAATGCCAGTGGTTCAGATTCATTCAAAACCTTCCACGATCACATTTGTGCTTGCAGTTTGTCTCCCTATGTGAGAGAGGGTATGCTCAGACGTGGGTCCCTTGCTCGCTGCGCCATAGGGAACCAAGCTGCACCTCACTGAGGACGCCCAACAAGGCTGAAACATGTCTGGGGTTGCTTGTGTTTCCGTGCAGAGGGGACCTGGCCTAGCAGTTCGGGCTGGGCTGCTACCATTGGTGGCAGTACCTGACTGATTTGCACATGGCTGGATCCCTTTTGCAACGGCGCAGACGGGCAAAAAAACGGTGGTGTGGAAGGTTGCCCAGAGCAATGCCAGTGGTTCAGATTCATTCAAAACCTTCCACCCATCACTTTTGTGCTTGCAGTTTGTCTCACTATGTGAGAGAGGGTATGCCCAGACGTGGGTCCCATGCTCGCTGCGCCATAGGGAACCAAGCTGCACCTCACTGAGGAGGCCCAACAAGGCTGAAACATGTCTGGGTTGCTTGTGTTTCCGTGCAGAGGGGACCTGGCCTAGCAGTTCGGGCTGGGCTGCAACCATTGGTGGCAGTACCTGACTCATTTGCACATGGCTGGACCCCTTTTGCAATGGCGCAGACGGGCAAAAAAACGGTGGTGTGGAAGGTTGCCCAGAGCAATGCCAGTGGTTCAGATTCATTCAAAACCTTCCACGATCACATTTGTGCTTGCAGTTTGTCTCCCTATGTGAGAGAGGGTATGCTCAGACGTGGGTCCCTTGCTCGCTGCGCCATAGGGAACCAAGCTGCACCTCACTGAGGACGCCCAACAAGGCTGAAACATGTCTGGGGTTGCTTGTGTTTCCGTGCAGAGGGGACCTGGCCTAGCAGTTCGGGCTGGGCTGCTACCATTGGTGGCAGTACCTGACTGATTTGCACATGGCTGGATCCCTTTTGCAACGGCGCAGACGGGCAAAAAAACGGTGGTGTGGAAGGTTGCCCAGAGCAATGCCAGTGGTTCAGATTCATTCAAAACCGTCCACCCATCACTTTTGTGCTTGCAGTTTGTCTCACTATGTGAGAGAGGGTATGCCCAGACGTGGGTCCCATGCTCGCTGCGCCATAGGGAACCAAGCTGCACCTCACTGAGGAGGCCCAACAAGGCTGAAACATGTCTGGGTTGCTTGTGTTTCCGTGCAGAGGGGACCTGGCCTAGCAGTTCGGGCTGGGCTGCAACCATTGGTGGCAGTACCTGACTCATTTGCACATGGCTGGACCCCTTTTGCAATGGCGCAGACAGGCAAAAAAACGGTGGTGTGGAAGGTTGCCCAGAGCAATGCCAGTGGTTCAGATTCATTCAAAACCTTCCACGATCACATTTGTGCTTGCAGTTTGTCTCCCTATGTGAGAGAGGGTATGCTCAGACGTGGGTCCCTTGCTCGCTGCGCCATAGGGAACCAAGCTGCACCTCACTGAGGACGCCCAACAAGGCTGAAACATGTCTGGGTTTGCTTGTGTTTCCGTGCAGAGGGGACCTGGCCTAGCAGTTCGGGCTGGGCTGCTACCATTGGTGGCAGTGCCTGACTGATTTGCACATGGCTGGATCCCTTTTGCAACGGCGCAGACGGGCAAAAAAACGGTGGTGTGGAAGGTTGCCCAGAGCAATGCCAGTGGTTCAGATTCATTCAGAACCTTCCACCCATCACTTTTGTGCTTGCAGTTTGTCTCACTATGTGAGAGAGGGTATGCCCAGACGTGGGTCCCTTGCTCGCTCCGCCATAGGGAACCAAGCTGCACCTCACTGAGGAGGCCCAACAAGGCCGAAACATGTCTGGGGTTGATTGTGTTTCAGTGCAGAGGGGACCTGGTCTAGCAGTTTGGGCTGGGCTGCTACCATTGGTGGCAGTACCTGACTCATTTGCACATGGCTGGACCCCTTTTACAATGGCCAGACGGGCAAAAAAACGGTGGTGTGGAAGGTTGCCCAGAGCAATGCCAGTGGTTCAGATTCATTCAAAACCTTCCACCCATCACTTTTGTGCTTGCAGTTTGTCTCACTATGTGAGAGAGGGTATGCCCAGACGTGGGTCCCTTGCTCGCTGCACCCTAGGGAATCAAGCTGCACCTCACTGAGGAGGCCCAACAAGGCCCGAAACATGTCTGGGGTTGCTTGTGTTTCTGTGCAAAGGAGACCTGGCCTAGCAGTTCGGCCTGGGCTGCTACCATTGGTGGCAGTACCTGACTCATTTGCACATGGCTGGACCCCTTTTGCAATGGCGCAGACGGGCAAAAAAACGGTGGTGTGGAAGGTTGCCCAGAGCAATGCCAGTGGTTCAGATTCATTCAAAACCTTCCACGATCACATTTGTGCTTGCAGTTTGTCTCCCTATGTGAGAGAGGGTATGCTAAGACGTGGGTCCCTTGCTCGCTGCGTCATAGGGAACCAAGCTGCACCTCACTGAGGACGCCCAACAAGGCTGAAACATGTCTGGGGTTGCTAGTGTTTCCGTGCAGAGGGGACCTGGCCTAGCGGTTCGGGCTGGGCTGCTACCATTGGTGGCAGTACCTGACTGATTTGCACATGGCTGGATCCCTTTTGCAACGGCGCAGACGGGCAAAAAAACGGTGGTGTGGAAGGTTGCCCAGAGCAATGCCAGTGGTTCAGATTCATTCAAAACCGTCCACCCATCACTTTTGTGCTTGCAGTTTGTCTCACTATGTGAGAGAGGGTATGCCCAGACGTGGGTCCCATGCTCACTGCGCCATAGGGAACCAAGCTGCACCTCACTGAGGAGGCCCAACAAGGCTGAAACATGTCTGGGTTGCTTGTGTTTCCGTGCAGAGGGGACCTGGCCTAGCAGTTCGGGCTGGGCTGCAACCATTGGTGACAGTATCTGACTAATTTGCACATGGCTGGACCCCTTTTGCAATGGCGCAGACAGGCAAAAAAACAGTGGTGTGGAAGGTTGCCCAGAGCAATGCCAGTCGTTCAGATTCATTCAAAACCTTCCACCCATCACTTTTGTGCTTTCAGTTTGTCTCACTATGTGAGAGAGGGTATGCCCAGACGTGGGTCCCTTGCTCGCTGCGCCATAGGGAACCAAGCTGCACCTCACTGAGGAGGCCCAACAAGGCCGAAACATGTCTGGGGTTGCTTGTGTTTCAGTGCAGAGGGGACCTGGCCTAGCAGTTCGGGCTGGGCTGCTACCATTGGTGGCAGTACCTGACTCATTTGCACATGGCTGGACCCCTTTTGCAACGGCGCAGACGGGCAAAAAAACGGTGGTGTGGATGGTTGCCCAGAGCAATGCCAGTGGTTCAGATTCATTCAAAACAGTCCAGCCATCACTTTTGTGCTTGCAGTTTGTCTCACTGTGTGAGAGAGGGTATGCCCAGACGTGGGTCCCTTGCTAGCTGCGCCATAGGGAACCAAGCTGCAGCTCACTGAGGAGGCCCAACAAAGCCGAAACATGTCTGGGTTGCTTGTGTTTCGGTGCAGAGGGGACCTGGCCTAGCAGTTCGGGCTGGGCTGCAACCATTGGTGACAGTACCTGACTGATTTGCACGTGGATGGGCCCCTTTTGCAATGGAGCAGACGTACAAAAAAACGTTGGTGTAGAAGGTTGCCCAGAGCAATGCCAGTGGTTCGGATTCATTCAAAACCTTCCACCCATCACTTTTGTGCTTGCAGTTTGTATCACTGTGTGAGAGAGGGTATGCCTAGACTTGGGTCCCTTGCTAGCTGCGCCATAGGGAACCAAGCTGCACCTCACTGAGGAGGCCCAACAAGGCCTTAACATGTCTGGGTTGCTTGTGTTTCCGTGCAGAGGGGACCTGGCCTAGCAGTTCGGGCTGGGCTGCAACCATTGGTAGCAGTACCTGACTGATTTGCACATGGCTGGACCCCGTTTGCAATGGCGCAGACGGGCAAAAAAACGGTGGTGTGGAAGGTTGCCCAGAGCAATGCCAGTGGTTCAGATTCATTCAAAACCTTCCACCCATCACTTTTGTGCTTTCAGTTTGTCTCACTATGTGAGAGAGGGTATGCCCAGACGTGGGTCCCTTGCTCGCTGCGCCATAGGGAACCAAGCTGCACCTCACTGAGGAGGCCCAACAAGGCCGAAACATGTCTGGGGTTGATTGTGTTTCAGTGCAGAGGGGACCTGGTCTAGCAGTTCGGGCTGGGCTGCTACCATTGGTGGCAGTACCTGACTCATTTGCACATGGCTGGACCCCTTTTGCAATGGCGCAGACGGGCAAAAAAACAGTGGTGTGGAAGGTTGCCCAGAGCAATGCCAGTGGTTCAGATTCATTCAAAACCTTCCACGATCACATTTGTGCTTGCAGTTTGTCTCACTATGTGAGAGAGGGTATGCTCAGACGTGGGTCCCTTGCTCGCTGCGCCATAGGGAACCAAGCTGCACCTCACTGAGGAGGCCCAACAAGGCAGAAACATGTCTGGGGTTGCTTGTGTTTCCGTGCAGAGGGGACCTGGCCTAGCAGTTCGGGCTGGGCTGCTAGTACCTGACTGATTTGTACATGGCTGGATCCCTTTTGCAATGGCGCAGACGGGTAAAAAAACGGTGGTGTGGAAGGTTGCCCAGAGCAATGCCAGTGGTTCAGATTCATTCAAAACCGTCCACCCATCACTTTTGTGCTTGCAGTTTGTCCAACTGTGTGAGAGAGGGTATGCCCAGACGTGGGTCCCATGCTAGCTGCGCCATAGGGAATCAAGCTGCACCTCACTGAGGAGGCCCAACAAGGCCGAAACATGTTTGGTGCTGCTTGTGTTTCCGTGCACAGGGGACCTGGCCTAGCAGTTCGGGCTGGGCTGCTACCATTGGTGGCAGTACCTGACTGATTTTCACATGGCTGGACCCCTTTTGCAATGGCGCAGACGGGCAAAAAAACGGTGGTGTGGAAGGTTGCCCAAAGCAATGCCAGTGGTTCAGATTCATTCAAAACCTTCCACCCATCACTTTTGTGCTTGCAGTTTGTATCACTATGTGAGAGAGGGTATGCCCAGACGTGGGTCCCTTGCTCTCTGTGCCATAGGGAACCAAGCTGGACCTCACTGAGGAGGCCCAACAAGGCCGAAACATGTCTGGGGTTGCTTGTGTTTCCGTGCAGAGGGGACCTGGCCTAGCAGTTCGGGCTGGGCTGCAACCATTGGTGGCAGTAACTGAATGATTTGCACATGGCTGGATCCCTTTTGCAATGGCACAGACGGGCAAAAAAACAGTAGTGTGGAAGGTTGCCCAGAGCAATGCCAGTGGTTCAGATTCATTCAAAACCTTTCACCCATCACGTTTGTGTTTGCAGTTTGGCTCACTATGTGAGAGAGGCTATGCCCCGACGTGGGTCCCTTGCTCGCTGCGCCATAGGGAAACAAGCTGCACCTCACTGAGGAGGCCCAACAAGCGAAACATGTCTGGGGATGCTTGTGTTTCTGTGCAGAAGTGACCTGGCCTAGCAGTTCGGGCTGGGCTGCTACCATTGGTGGCAGTACCTGACTGATTTGCACATGGCTGGACCCCTTTTGCAATGGCGCAGACGGGCAAAAAAATGGTGGTGTGGAAGGTTGCCCAGAGCAATGCCAGTGGTTCAAATTCATTCAAAACCTTCCACCCATCACTGTTGTGCTTGCAGTTTGTCTCACTATGTGAGAGAGGGTATGCCCAGACGTGGGTCCCTTGCTCGCTGCGCCATAGGGAACCAAGCTGCACCACACTGAGGAGGCCCAACAAAGCCGAAGCATGTCTGAGGTTGCCTGTGTTTCCGTGCAGAGGGGACCTGGCCTAGCAATTCGGGCTGGGCTGCTACCATTGGTGGCAGTACATGACTGATTTGCACATGGCTGGAACCCTTTTGCAATGGCGCAGATGGGCAAAAAAACGGTGGTGTGGAAGGTTGCCCAGAGCAATGCCAGTGGTTCATATTCATTCAAAACCGTCCACCCATCAGTGTTGTGCTTGCCGTTTGTCTCACTATGTGAGAGAGTGTATGCCCAGACGTGGGTCCCTTGCTCGCTGCGCCATAGGGAACCAAGCTGCACCTCACTGAGGAGGCCCAACAAGGCCGAAACATGTCTGGGTTGCTTGTGTTTCCGTGCAGAGGGGACCTGGCCTAGCAGTTCGGGCTGGGCTGCAACCATTGGTGGCAGTACCTGACTGATTTGCACATGGCTGGACCCCTTTTGCAATGGCGCAGACGGGCAAAAAAACGGTGGTGTGGAAGTTTACCCAGAGCAATGCCAGTGGTTCAGATTCATTCAAAACCTTCCACCCATCACTTTTGTGCTTTCAGTTTGTCTCACTATGTGAGAGAGGGTATGCCCAGACGTGGGTCCCTTGCTCGCTGCGCCATAGGGAACCAAGCTGCACCTCACTGAGGAGGCCCAACAAGGGCGAAACATGTCTGGGGATGGTTGTGTTTCAGTGCAGAGGGGACCTGGCCTAGCAGGTCGGGCTGGGCTGCAACCATTGGTGGCAGTACCTGACTGATTTGCACATGGCTGGACCCCTTTTGCAATGGCCAGACGGGCAAAAAAACGGTGGTGTGGAAAGTTGCCCAGAGCAATGCCAGTGGTTCAGATTCATTCAAAACCTTCCACCCATCACTTTTGTGCTTGCAGTTTGTCTCACTATGTGAGAGAGGGTATGCCCAGACGTGGGTCCCTTGCTCGCTGCACCATAGGGAATCAAGCTGCACCTCACTGAGGAGGCCCAACAAGGCCCGAAACATGTCTGGGGTTGCTTGTGTTTCCGTGCAGAGGGGACCTGGCCTAGCAGTTCGGGCTGGGCTGCTACCATTGGTGGCAGTACCTGACTGATTTGCACATGGCTGGGCCCCTTTTGCAACGGCGCAGACGGGCAAAAAAACAGTGGTGTGGAAGGTTGCCCAGAGCAATGCCAGTGGTTCAGATTCATTCAAAACCTTCCACGATCACGTTTGTGCTTGCAGTTTGTCTCACTATGTGAGAGAGGGTATGCTCAGACGTGGGTCCCTTGCTCGCTGCGCCATAGGGAACCAAGCTGCACCTCACTGAGGAGGCCCAACAAGGCCGAAACATGCCTGGGGTTGCTTGTTTTTCCGTGCAGAGGGGACCTGGCCTAGCAGTTCGGGCTGGGCTGCAACCATTGGTGACAGTACCTGACTGATTTGCACGTGGATGGGCCCCTTTTGCAATGGAGCAGACGTACAAAAAAACGTTGGTGTAGAAGGTTGCCCAGAGCAATGCCAGTGGTTCAGATTCATTCAAAACCTTCCACCCATCACTTTTGTGCTTTCAGTTTGTCTCACTATGTGAGAGAGGGTATGCCCAGACGTGGGTTACCAACTCGCTGCGCCATAGGGAACCAAGCTGCACCTCACTGAGGAGGCCCAACAAGGCCTTAAAATGTCTGGGTTGCTTGTGTTTCCGTGCAGAGGGGACCTGGCCTAGCAGTTCGGGCTGGGCTGCAACCATTGGTAGCAGTACCTGACTGATTTGCACATGGCTGGACCCCTTTTGCAATGGCGCAGACGGGCAAAAAAACGGTGGTGTGGAAGGTTGCCCAGAGCAATGCCAGTGGTTCAGATTCATTCAAAACCTTCCACCCATCACTTTTGTGCTTTCAGTTTGTCTCACTATGTGAGAGAGGGTATGCCCAGACGTGGGTCCCTTGCTCGCTCTGCCATAGGGAACCAAGCTGCACCTCACTGAGGAGGCCCAACAAGGCCGAAACATGTCTGGGGTTGATTGTGTTTCAGTGCAGAGGGGACCTGGTCTAGCAGTTCGGGCTGGGCTGCTACCATTGGTGGCAGTACCTGACTCATTTGCACGTGGATGGGCCCCTTTTGCAATGGAGCAGACGTACAAAAAAACGTTGGTGTAGAAGGTTGCCCAGAGCAATGCCAGTGGTTCAGATTCATTCAAAACCTTCCACCCATCACTTTTGTACTTTCAGTTTGTCTCACTATGTGAGAGAGGGTATGCCCAGACGTGGGTTACTTGCTCGCTGCGCCATAGGGAACCAAGCTGCACCTCACTGAGGAGGCCCAACAAGGCCGAAACATGTCTGGGGTTGCTTGTCTTTCCGTGCAGAGGGGACCTGGCCTAGAAGTTCGGACTGGGCTGCTACCATTGGTGGCAGTAAATGACTGATTTGCACATGGCTGGAACACTTTTGCAATGGCGCAGACGGGCAAAACAACGGTGGTGTGGAAGGTTGCCCAGAGCAATGCCAAAGGTTCAGATTCATTCAAAACCTTCCACCCATCACTTTTGTGCTTGCAGTTTGTATCACTGTGTGAGAGAGGGTATGCCTAGACTTGGGTCCCTTGCTAGCTGCACCATAGAGAACCAAGCTGCACCTCACTGAGGAGGCCCAACAAGGCCTTAACATGTCTGGGTTGCTTGTGTTTCCGTGCAGAGGGGACCTGGCCTAGCAGTTCGGGCTGGGCTGCAACCATTGGTAGCAGTACCTGACTGATTTGCACATGGCTGGACCCCGTTTGCAATGGCGCAGACGGGCAAAAAAACGGTGGTGTGGAAGGTTGCCCAGAGCAATGCCAGTGGTTCAGATTCATTCAAAACCTTCCACCCATCACTTTTGTGCTTTCAGTTTGTCTCACTATGTGAGAGAGGGTATGCCCAGACGTGGGTCCCTTGCTCGCTCCGCCATAGGGAACCAAGCTGCACCTCACTGAGGAGGCCCAACAAGGCCGAAACATGTCTGGGGTTGATTGTGTTTCAGTGCAGAGGGGACCTGGTCTAGCAGTTCGGGCTGGGCTGCTACCATTGGTGGCAGTACCTGACACATTTGCACATGGCTGGACCCCTTTTGCAATGGCGCAGACGGGCAAAAAAACAGTGGTGTGGAAGGTTGCCCAGAGCAATGCCAGTGGTTCAGATTCATTCAAAACCTTCCACGATCACATTTGTGCTTGCAGTTTGTCTCACTATGTGAGAGAGGGTATGCTCAGACGTGGGTCCCTTGCTCGCTGCGCCATAGGGAACCAAGCTGCACCTCACTGAGGAGGCCCAACAAGGCCGAAACATGTCTGGGGTTGCTTGTGTTTCCGTGCAGAGGGGACCTGGCCTAGCAGTTCGGGCTGGGCTGCTAGTACCTGACTGATTTGTACATGGCTGGATCCCTTTTGCAATGGCGCAGACGGGCAAAAAAACGGTGGTGTGGAAGGTTGCCCAGAGCAATGCCAGTGGTTCAGATTCATTCAAAACCGTCCACCCATCACTTTTGTGCTTGCAGTTTGTCCAACTGTGTGAGAGAGGGTATGCCCAGACGTGGGTCCCTTGCTAGCTGCGCCATAGGGAATCAAGCTGCACCTCACTGAGGAGGCCCAACAAGGCCGAAACATGTCTGGGGTTGCTTGTGTTTCCGTGCAGAGGGGACCTGGCCTAGCAGTTCGGGCTGGGCTGCAACCATTGGTGGCAGTAACTGAATGATTTGCACATGACTGGATCCCTTTTGCAATGGCACAGACGGGCAAAAAAACAGTAGTGTGGAAGGTTGCCCAGAGCAATGCCAGTGGTTCAGATTCATTCAAAACCTTTCACCCATCACGTTTGTGCTTGCAGTTTGGCTCACTATGTGAGAGAGGCTATGCCCAGACGTGGGTCCCTTGCTCGCTGCGCCATAGGGAAACAAGCTGCACCTCACTGAGGAGGCCCAACAAGCGAAACATGTCTGGGGTTGCTTGTGTTTCTGTGCAGAAGGGACCTGGCCTAGCAGTTCGGGCTGGGCTGCTACCATTGGTGGCAGTACCAAACTGATTTGACATGGCTGGACCCCTTTTGCAATGGCGCAGACGGGCAAAAAAATGGTGGTGTGGAAGGTTGCCCAGAGCAATGTCAGTGGTTCAAATTCATTCAAAACCTTCCACCCATCACTGTTGTGCTTGCAGTTTGTCTCACTATGTGAGAGAGGGTATGCCCAGACGTGGGTCCCTTGCTCGCTGCGCCATAGGGAACCAAGCTGCACCACACTGAGGAGGCCCAACAAAGCCGAAGCATGTCTGGGGTTGCTTGTGTTTCCGTGCAGAGGGGACCTGGCCTAGCAATTCGGGCTGGGCTGCTACCATTGGTGGCAGTACATGACTGATTTGCACATGGCTGGAACCCTTTTGCAATGGCGCAGATGGGCAAAAAAACGGTGGTGTGGAAGGTTGCCCAGAGCAATGCCAGTGGTTCAGATTCATTCAAAACCGTCCACCCATCACTGTTGTGCTTGCCGTTTGTCTCACTATGTGAGAGAGTGTATGCCCAGACGTGGGTCCCTTGCTCGCTGCGCCATAGGGAACCAAGCTGCACCTCACTGAGGAGGCCCAACAAGGCCGAAACATGTCTGGGTTGCTTGTGTTTCCGTGCAGAGGGGACCTGGCCTAGCAGTTCGGGCTGGGCTGCAGCCATTGGTGGCAGTACCTGACTGATTTGCACATGGCTGGACCCCTTTTGCAATGGCGCAGACGGGCAAAAAAACGGTGGTGTGGAAGTTTGCCCAGAGCAATGCCAGTGGTTCAGATTCATTCAAAACCTTCCACCCATCACTTTTGTGCTTTCAGTTTGTCTCACTATGTGAGAGAGGGTATGCCCAGACGTGGGTCCCTTGCTCGCTGCGCCATAGGGAACCAAGCTGCACCTCACTGAGGAGGCCCAACAAGGGCGAAACATGTCTGGGGTTGGTTGTGTTTCAGTGCAGAGGGGACCTGGCCTAGCAGTTCGGGCTGGGCTGCAACCATTGGTAGCAGTACCTGACTGATTTGCACATGGCTGGACCCCGTTTGCAATGGCGCAGACGGGCAAAAAAACGGTGGTGTGGAAGGTTGCCCAGAGCAATGCCAGTGGTTCAGATTCATTCAAAACCTTCCACCCATCACTTTTGTACTTTCAGTTTGTCTCACTATGTGAGAGAGGGTATGCCCAGACGTGGGTTACTTGCTCGCTGCGCCATAGGGAACCAAGCTGCACCTCACTGAGGAGGCCCAACAAGGCCGAAACATGTCTGGGGTTGCTTGTCTTTCCGTGCAGAGGGGACCTGGCCTAGAAGTTCGGACTGGGCTGCTACCATTGGTGGCAGTAAATGACTGATTTGCACATGGCTGGAACACTTTTGCAATGGCGCAGACGGGCAAAACAACGGTGGTGTGGAAGGTTGCCCAGAGCAATGCCAAAGGTTCAGATTCATTCAAAACCTTCCACCCATCACTTTTGTGCTTGCAGTTTGTATCACTGTGTGAGAGAGGGTATGCCTAGACTTGGGTCCCTTGCTAGCTGCACCATAGAGAACCAAGCTGCACCTCACTGAGGAGGCCCAACAAGGCCTTAACATGTCTGGGTTGCTTGTGTTTCCGTGCAGAGGGGACCTGGCCTAGCAGTTCGGGCTGGGCTGCAACCATTGGTAGCAGTACCTGACTGATTTGCACATGGCTGGACCCCGTTTGCAATGGCGCAGACGGGCAAAAAAACGGTGGTGTGGAAGGTTGCCCAGAGCAATGCCAGTGGTTCAGATTCATTCAAAACCTTCCACCCATCACTTTTGTGCTTTCAGTTTGTCTCACTATGTGAGAGAGGGTATGCCCAGACGTGGGTCCCTTGCTCGCTCCGCCATAGGGAACCAAGCTGCACCTCACTGAGGAGGCCCAACAAGGCCGAAACATGTCTGGGGTTGATTGTGTTTCAGTGCAGAGGGGACCTGGTCTAGCAGTTCGGGCTGGGCTGCTACCATTGGTGGCAGTACCTGACACATTTGCACATGGCTGGACCCCTTTTGCAATGGCGCAGACGGGCAAAAAAACAGTGGTGTGGAAGGTTGCCCAGAGCAATGCCAGTGGTTCAGATTCATTCAAAACCTTCCACGATCACATTTGTGCTTGCAGTTTGTCTCACTATGTGAGAGAGGGTATGCTCAGACGTGGGTCCCTTGCTCGCTGCGCCATAGGGAACCAAGCTGCACCTCACTGAGGAGGCCCAACAAGGCCGAAACATGTCTGGGGTTGCTTGTGTTTCCGTGCAGAGGGGACCTGGCCTAGCAGTTCGGGCTGGGCTGCTAGTACCTGACTGATTTGTACATGGCTGGATCCCTTTTGCAATGGCGCAGACGGGCAAAAAAACGGTGGTGTGGAAGGTTGCCCAGAGCAATGCCAGTGGTTCAGATTCATTCAAAACCGTCCACCCATCACTTTTGTGCTTGCAGTTTGTCCAACTGTGTGAGAGAGGGTATGCCCAGACGTGGGTCCCTTGCTAGCTGCGCCATAGGGAATCAAGCTGCACCTCACTGAGGAGGCCCAACAAGGCCGAAACATGTCTGGGGTTGCTTGTGTTTCCGTGCAGAGGGGACCTGGCCTAGCAGTTCGGGCTGGGCTGCAACCATTGGTGGCAGTAACTGAATGATTTGCACATGACTGGATCCCTTTTGCAATGGCACAGACGGGCAAAAAAACAGTAGTGTGGAAGGTTGCCCAGAGCAATGCCAGTGGTTCAGATTCATTCAAAACCTTTCACCCATCACGTTTGTGCTTGCAGTTTGGCTCACTATGTGAGAGAGGCTATGCCCAGACGTGGGTCCCTTGCTCGCTGCGCCATAGGGAAACAAGCTGCACCTCACTGAGGAGGCCCAACAAGCGAAACATGTCTGGGGTTGCTTGTGTTTCTGTGCAGAAGGGACCTGGCCTAGCAGTTCGGGCTGGGCTGCTACCATTGGTGGCAGTACCAAACTGATTTGACATGGCTGGACCCCTTTTGCAATGGCGCAGACGGGCAAAAAAATGGTGGTGTGGAAGGTTGCCCAGAGCAATGTCAGTGGTTCAAATTCATTCAAAACCTTCCACCCATCACTGTTGTGCTTGCAGTTTGTCTCACTATGTGAGAGAGGGTATGCCCAGACGTGGGTCCCTTGCTCGCTGCGCCATAGGGAACCAAGCTGCACCACACTGAGGAGGCCCAACAAAGCCGAAGCATGTCTGGGGTTGCTTGTGTTTCCGTGCAGAGGGGACCTGGCCTAGCAATTCGGGCTGGGCTGCTACCATTGGTGGCAGTACATGACTGATTTGCACATGGCTGGAACCCTTTTGCAATGGCGCAGATGGGCAAAAAAACGGTGGTGTGGAAGGTTGCCCAGAGCAATGCCAGTGGTTCAGATTCATTCAAAACCGTCCACCCATCACTGTTGTGCTTGCCGTTTGTCTCACTATGTGAGAGAGTGTATGCCCAGACGTGGGTCCCTTGCTCGCTGCGCCATAGGGAACCAAGCTGCACCTCACTGAGGAGGCCCAACAAGGCCGAAACATGTCTGGGTTGCTTGTGTTTCCGTGCAGAGGGGACCTGGCCTAGCAGTTCGGGCTGGGCTGCAGCCATTGGTGGCAGTACCTGACTGATTTGCACATGGCTGGACCCCTTTTGCAATGGCGCAGACGGGCAAAAAAACGGTGGTGTGGAAGTTTGCCCAGAGCAATGCCAGTGGTTCAGATTCATTCAAAACCTTCCACCCATCACTTTTGTGCTTTCAGTTTGTCTCACTATGTGAGAGAGGGTATGCCCAGACGTGGGTCCCTTGCTCGCTGCGCCATAGGGAACCAAGCTGCACCTCACTGAGGAGGCCCAACAAGGGCGAAACATGTCTGGGGTTGGTTGTGTTTCAGTGCAGAGGGGACCTGGCCTAGCAGGTCGGGCTGGGCTGCAACCATTGGTGGCAGTACCTGACTGATTTGCACATGGCTGGACCCCTTTTGCAATGGCCAGATGGGCAAAAAAACGGTGGTGTGGAAAGTTGCCCAGAGCAATGCCAGTGGTTCAGATTCATTCAAAACCTTCCACCCATCACTTTTGTGCTTGCAGTTTGTCTCACTATGTGAGAGAGGGTATGCCCAGATGTGGGTCCCTTGCTCGCTGCACCCTAGGGAATCAAGCTGCACCTCACTGAGGAGGCCCAACAAGGCCCGAAACATGTCTGGGGTTGCTTGTGTTTCCGTGCAGAGGGGACCTGGCCTAGCAGTTCGGGCTGGGCTGCTACCATTGGTGGCAGTAGCTGACTGATTTGCACATGGCTGGGCCCCTTTTGCAACGGCGCAGACGGGCAAAAAAACAGTGGTGTGGAAGGTTGCCCAGAGCAATGCCAGTGGTTCAGATTCATTCAAAACCTTCCACGATCACGTTTGTGCTTGCAGTTTGTCTCACTATGTGAGAGAGGGTATGCTCAGACGTGGGTCCCTTGCTCGCTGCGCCAAAGGGAACCAAGCTGCACCTCACTGAGGAGGCCCAACAAGGCCGAAACATGCCTGGGGTTGCTTGTTTTTCCGTGCAGAGGGGACCTGTCCTAGCAGTTCGGGCTGGGCTGCTACCATTGGTGGCAGTACCTGAATGATTTGCACATGGCTGGACCCCTTTTGCAACGGCGCAGACGGGCAAAAAAACAGTGGTGTGGAAGGTTGCCCAGAGCAATGCCACTGGTTCAGATTCATTCAAAACAGTCCAGCCATCACTTTTGTGCTTGCAGTTTGTCTCACTGTGTGAGAAAGGGTATGCCCAGACGTGGGTCCCTTGCTAGCTGCGCCATAGGGAACCAAGCTGCACCTCACTGAGGAGGCCCAACAAAGCCGAAACATGTCTGGGTTGCTTGTGTTTCCGTGCAGAGGGGACCTGGCCTAGCAGTTCGGGCTGGGCTGCAACCATTGGTGACAGTACCTGACTGATTTGCACGTGGATGGGCCCCTTTTGCAATGGAGCAGACGTACAAAAAAACGTTGGTGTAGAAGGTTGCCCAGAGCAATGCCAGTGGTTCAGATTCATTCAAAACCTTCCACCCATCACTTTTGTGCTTTCAGTTTGTCTCACTATGTGAGAGAGGGTATGCCCAGACGTGGGTTACCTGCTCGCTGCGCCATAGGGAACCAAGCTGCACCTCACTGAGGAGGCCCAACAAGGCCTTAACATGTCTGGGTTGCTTGTGTTTCCGTGCAGAGGGGACCTGGCCTAGCAGTTCGGGCTGGGCTGCAACCATTGGTAGCAGTACCTGACTGATTTGCACATGGCTGGACCCCTTTTGCAATGGCGCAGATGGGCAAAAAAACGGTGGTGTGGAAGGTTGCCCAGAGCAATGCCAGTGGTTCAGATTCATTCAAAACCTTCCACCCATCACTTTTGTGCTTTCAGTTTGTCTCACTATGTGAGAGAGGGTATGCCCAGACGTGGGTCCCTTGCTCGCTCCGCCATAGGGAACCAAGCTGCACCTCACTGAGGAGGCCCAACAAGGCCGAAACATGTCTGGGGTTGATTGTGTTTCAGTGCAGAGGGGACCTGGTCTAGCAGTTCGGGCTGGGCTGCTACCATTGGTAGCAGTACCTGACTGATTTGCACATGGCTGGACCCCTTTTGCAATGGCGCAGACGGGCAAAAAAACGGTGGTGTGGAAGGTTGCCCAGAGCAATGCCAGTGGTTCAGATTCATTCAAAACCTTCCACCCATCACTTTTGTGCTTTCAGTTTGTCTCACTATGTGAGAGAGGGTATGCCCAGACGTGGGTCCCTTGCTCGCTGCGCCATAGGGAACCAAGCTGCACCTCACTGAGGAGGCCCAACAAGGCCGAAACATGTCTGGGGTTGCTTGTGTTTCCGTGCAGAGGGGGCCTGGCCTAGCAGTTCGGGCTGGGCTGCTAGTACCTGACTGATTTGTACATGGCTGGATCCCTTTTGCAATGGCGCAGACGGGCAAAAAAACGGTGGTGTGGAAGGTTGCCCAGAGCAATGCCAGTGGTTCAGATTCATTCAAAACCGTCCACCCATCACTTTTGTGCTTGCAGTTTGTCCAACTGTGTGAGAGAGGGTATGCCCAGACGTGGGTCCCTTGCTAGCTGCGCCATAGGGAATCAAGCTGCACCTCACTGAGGAGGCCCAACAAGGCCGAAACATGTTTGGTGCTGCTTGTGTTTCCGTGCACAGGGGACCTGGCCTAGCAGTTTGGGCTGGGCTGCTACCATTGGTGGCAGTACCTGACTGATTTGCACATGGCTGGACCCCTTTTGCAACGGCGCAGACGGGCAAAAAAACAGTGGTGTGGAAGGTTGCCCAGAGCAATGCCACTGGTTCAGATTCATTCAAAACAGTCGAGCCATCACTTTTGTGCTTGCAGTTTGTCTCACTGTGTGAGAGAGGGTATGCCCAGACGTGGGTCCCTTGCTAGCTGCGCCATAGGGAACCAAGCTGCACCTCACTGAGGAGGCCCAACAAAGCCGAAACATGTCTGGGTTGCTTGTGTTTCCGTGCAGAGGGGACCTGGCCTAGCAGTTCGGGCTGGGCTGCAACCATTGGTGACAGTACCTGACTGATTTGCACGTGGATGGGCCCCTTTTGCAATGGAGCAGACGTACAAAAAAACGTTGGTGTAGAAGGTTGCCCAGAGCAATGCCAGTGGTTCAGATTCATTCAAAACCTTCCACCCATCACTTTTGTGCTTTCAGTTTGTCTCACTATGTGAGAGAGGGTATGCCCAGACGTGGGTTACCAACTCGCTGCGCCATAGGGAACCAAGCTGCACCTCACTGAGGAGGCCCAACAAGGCCTTAACATGTCTGGGTTGCTTGTGTTTCCGTGCAGAGGGGACCTGGCCTAGCAGTTCGGGCTGGGCTGCAACCATTGGTAGCAGTACCTGACTGATTTGCACATGGCTGGACCCCTTTTGCAATGGCGCAGACGGGCAAAAAAACGGTGGTGTGGAAGGTTGCCCAGAGCAATGCCAGTGGTTCAGATTCATTCAAAACCTTCCACCCATCACTTTTGTGCTTTCAGTTTGTCTCACTATGTGAGAGAGGGTATGCCCAGACGTGGGTCCCTTGCTCGCTCTGCCATAGGGAACCAAGCTGCACCTCACTGAGGAGGCCCAACAAGGCCGAAACATGTCTGGGGTTGATTGTGTTTCAGTGCAGAGGGGACCTGGTCTAGCAGTTCGGGCTGGGCTGCTACCATTGGTGGCAGTACCTGACTCATTTGCACGTGGATGGGCCCCTTTTGCAATGGAGCAGACGTACAAAAAAACGTTGGTGTAGAAGGTTGCCCAGAGCAATGCCAGTGGTTCAGATTCATTCAAAACCTTCCACCCATCACTTTTGTACTTTCAGTTTGTCTCACTATGTGAGAGAGGGTATGCCCAGACGTGGGTTACTTGCTCGCTGCGCCATAGGGAACCAAGCTGCACCTCACTGAGGAGGCCCAACAAGGCCGAAACATGTCTGGGGTTGCTTGTGTTTCCGTGCAGAGGGGACCTGGCCTAGAAGTTCGGACTGGGCTGCTACCATTGGTGGCAGTAAATGACTGATTTGCACATGGCTGGAACCCTTTTGCAATGGCGCAGACGGGCAAAACAACGGTGGTGTGGAAGGTTGCCCAGAGCAATGCCAAAGGTTCAGATTCATTCAAAACCTTCCACCCATCACTTTTGTGCTTGCAGTTTGTATCACTGTGTGAGAGAGGGTATGCCTAGACTTGGGTCCCTTGCTAGCTGCACCATAGGGAACCAAGCTGCACCTCACTGAGGAGGCCCAACAAGGCCTTAACATGTCTGGGTTGCTTGTGTTTCCGTGCAGAGGGGACCTGGCCTAGCAGTTCGGGCTGGGCTGCAACCATTGGTAGCAGTACCTGACTGATTTGCACATGGCTGGACCCCGTTTGCAATGGCGCAGACGGGCAAAAAAACGGTGGTGTGGAAGGTTGCCCAGAGCAATGCCAGTGGTTCAGATTCATTCAAAACCTTCCACCCATCACTTTTGTGCTTTCAGTTTGTCTCACTATGTGAGAGAGGGTATGCCCAGACGTGGGTCCCTTGCTCGCTCCGCCATAGGGAACCAAGCTGCACCTCACTGAGGAGGCCCAACAAGGCCGAAACATGTCTGGGGTTGATTGTGTTTCAGTGCAGAGCGGACCTGGTCTAGCAGTTCGGGCTGGGCTGCTACCATTGGTGGCAGTACCTGACTGATTTGTACATGGCTGGATCCCTTTTGCAATGGCGCAGACGGGCAAAAAAACAGTGGTGTGGAAGGTTGCCCAGAGCAATGCCAGTGGTTCAGATTCATTCAAAACCGTCCACCCATCACTTTTGTGCTTGCAGTTTGTCCAACTGTGTGAGAGAGGGTATGCCCAGACGTGGGTCCCTTGCTAGCTGCGCCATAGGGAATCAAGCTGCACCTCACTGAGGAGGCCCAACAAGGCTGAAACATGTCTGGGGTTGCTTGTGTTTCCGTGCAGAGGGGACCTGGCCTAGCAGTTCGGGCTGGGCTGCAACCATTGGTGGCAGTAACTGAATGATTTGCACATGGCTGGATCCCTTTTGCAATGGCACAGACGGGCAAAAAAACAGTAGTGTGGAAGGTTGCCCAGAGCAATGCCAGTGGTTCAGATTCATTCAAAACCTTTCACCCATCACGTTTGTGCATGCAGTTTGGCTCACTATGTGAGAGAGGCTATGCCCAGACGTGGGTCCCTTGCTCGCTGCGCCATAGGGAAACAAGCTGCACCTCACTGAGGAGGCCCAACAAGCGAAACATGTCTGGGGTTGCTTGTGTTTCTGTGCAGAAGGGACCTGGCCTAGCAGTTCGGGCTGGGCTGCTACCATTGGTGGCAGTACCAAACTGATTTGCACATGGCTGGACCCCTTTTGCAATGGCGCAGACGGGCAAAAAAATGGTGGTGTGGAAGGTTGCCCAGAGCAATGCCAGTGGTTCAAATTCATTCAAAACCTTCCACCCATCACTGTTGTGCTTGCAGTTTGTCTCACTATGTGAGAGAGGGTATGCCCAGACGTGGGTCCCATGCTCGCTGCGCCATAGGGAACCAAGCTGCACCTCACTGAGGAGGCCCAACAAGGCTGAAACATGTCTGGGTTGCTTGTGTTTCCGTGCAGAGGGGACCTGGCCTAGCAGTTCGGGCTGGGCTGCAACCATTGGTGGCAGTACCTGACTCATTTGCACATGGCTGGACCCCTTTTGCAATGGCGCAGACGGGCAAAAAAACGGTGGTGTGGAAGGTTGCCCAGAGCAATGCCAGTGGTTCAGATTCATTCAAAACCTTCCACGATCACATTTGTGCTTGCAGTTTGTCTCCCTATGTGAGAGAGGGTATGCTCAGACGTGGGTCCCTTGCTCGCTGCGCCATAGGGAACCAAGCTGCACCTCACTGAGGACGCCCAACAAGGCTGAAACATGTCTGGGGTTGCTTGTGTTTCCGTGCAGAGGGGACCTGGCCTAGCAGTTCGGGCTGGGCTGCTACCATTGGTGGCAGTACCTGACTGATTTGCACATGGCTGGATCCCTTTTGCAACGGCGCAGACGGGCAAAAAAACGGTGGTGTGGAAGGTTGCCCAGAGCAATGCCAGTGGTTCAGATTCATTCAAAACCGTCCACCCATCACTTTTGTGCTTGCAGTTTGTCTCACTATGTGAGAGAGGGTATGCCCAGACGTGGGTCCCATGCTCGCTGCGCCATAGGGAACCAAGCTGCACCTCACTGAGGAGGCCCAACAAGGCTGAAACATGTCTGGGTTGCTTGTGTTTCCGTACAGAGGGGACCTGGCCTAGCAGTTCGGGCTGGGCTGCAACCATTGGTGGCAGTACCTGACTCATTTGCACATGGCTGGACCCCTTTTGCAATGGCGCAGACAGGCAAAAAAACGGTGGTGTGGAAGGTTGCCCAGAGCAATGCCAGTGGTTCAGATTCATTCAAAACCTTCCACGATCACATTTGTGCTTGCAGTTTGTCTCCCTATGTGAGAGAGGGTATGCTCAGACGTGGGTCCCTTGCTCGCTGCGCCATAGGGAACCAAGCTGCACCTCACTGAGGACGCCCAACAAGGCTGAAACATGTCTGGGTTTGCTTGTGTTTCCGTGCAGAGGGGACCTGGCCTAGCAGTTCGGGCTGGGCTGCTACCATTGGTGGCAGTACCTGACTGATTTGCACATGGCTGGATCCCTTTTGCAACGGCGCAGACGGGCAAAAAAACGGTGGTGTGGAAGGTTGCCCAGAGCAATGCCAGTGGTTCAGATTCATTCAGAACCTTCCACCCATCACTTTTGTGCTTGCAGTTTGTCTCACTATGTGAGAGAGGGTATGCCCAGACGTGGGTCCCTTGCTCGCTCCGCCATAGGGAACCAAGCTGCACCTCACTGAGGAGGCCCAACAAGGCCGAAACATGTCTGGGGTTGATTGTGTTTCAGTGCAGAGGGGACCTGGTCTAGCAGTTTGGGCTGGGCTGCTACCATTGGTGGCAGTACCTGACTCATTTGCACATGGCTGGACCCCTTTTACAATGGCCAGACGGGCAAAAAAACGGTGGTGTGGAAGGTTGCCCAGAGCAATGCCAGTGGTTCAGATTCATTCAAAACCTTCCACCCATCACTTTTGTGCTTGCAGTTTGTCTCACTATGTGAGAGAGGGTATGCCCAGACGTGGGTCCCTTGCTCGCTGCACCCTAGGGAATCAAGCTGCACCTCACTGAGGAGGCCCAACAAGGCCCGAAACATGTCTGGGGTTGCTTGTGTTTCTGTGCAAAGGAGACCTGGCCTAGCAGTTCGGCCTGGGCTGCTACCATTGGTGGCAGTACCTGACTCATTTGCACATGGCTGGACCCCTTTTGCAATGGCGCAGACGGGCAAAAAAATGGTGGTGTGGAATGTTGCCCAGAGCAATGCCAGTGGTTCAGATTCATTCAAAACCTTCCACGATCACATTTGTGCTTGCAGTTTGTCTCCCTATGTGAGAGAGGGTATGCTCAGACGTGGGTCCCTTGCTCGCTGCGTCATAGGGAACCAAGCTGCACCTCACTGAGGACGCCCAACAAGGCTGAAACATGTCTGGGGTTGCTAGTGTTTCCGTGCAGAGGGGACCTGGCCTAGCAGTTCGGGCTGGGCTGCTACCATTGGTGGCAGTACCTGACTGATTTGCACATGGCTGGATCCCTTTTGCAACGGCGCCGACGGGCAAAAAAATCGGTGGTGTGGAAGGTTGCCCAGAGCAATGCCAGTGGTTCAGATTCATTCAAAACCGTCCACCCATCACTTTTGTGCTTGCAGTTTGTCTCACTATGTGAGAGAGGGTATGCCCAGACGTGGGTCCCATGCTCACTGCGCCATAGGGAACCAAGCTGCACCTCACTGAGGAGGCCCAACAAGGCTGAAACATGTCTGGGTTGCTTGTGTTTCCGTGCAGAGGGGACCTGGCCTAGCAGTTCGGGCTGGGCTGCAACCATTGGTGACAGTATCTGACTAATTTGCACATGGCTGGACCCCTTTTGCAATGGCGCAGACAGGCAAAAAAACAGTGGTGTGGAAGGTTGCCCAGAGCAATGCCAGTCGTTCAGATTCATTCAAAACCTTCTACCCATCACTTTTGTGCTTTCAGTTTGTCTCACTATGTGAGAGAGGGTATGCCCAGACGTGGGTCCCTTGCTCGCTGCGCCATAGGGAACCAAGCTGCACCTCACTGAGGAGGCCCAACAAGGCCGAAACATGTCTGGGGTTGCTTGTGTTTCAGTGCAGAGGGGACCTGGCCTAGCAGTTCGGGCTGGGCTGCTACCATTGGTGGCAGTACCTGACTCATTTGCACATGGCTGGACCCCTTTTGCAACGGCGCAGACGGGCAAAAAAACGGTGGTGTGGATGGTTGCCCAGAGCAATGCCAGTGGTTCAGATTCATTCAAAACAGTCCAGCCATCACTTTTGTGCTTGCAGTTTGTCTCACTGTGTGAGAGAGGGTATGCCCAGACGTGGGTCCCTTGCTAGCTGCGCCATAGGGAACCAAGCTGCAGCTCACTGAGGAGGCCCAACAAAGCCGAAACATGTCTGGGTTGCTTGTGTTTCGGTGCAGAGGGGACCTGGCCTAGCAGTTCGGGCTGGGCTGCAACCATTGGTGACAGTACCTGACTGATTTGCACGTGGATGGGCCCCTTTTGCAATGGAGCAGACGTACAAAAAAACGTTGGTGTAGAAGGTTGCCCAGAGCAATGCCAGTGGTTCGGATTCATTCAAAACCTTCCACCCATCACTTTTGTGCTTGCAGTTTGTATCACTGTGTGAGAGAGGGTATGCCTAGACTTGGGTCCCTTGCTAGCTGCGCCATAGGGAACCAAGCTGCACCTCACTGAGGAGGCCCAACAAGGCCTTAACATGTCTGGGTTGCTTGTGTTTCCGTGCAGAGGGGACCTGGCCTAGCAGTTCGGGCTGGGCTGCAACCATTGGTAGCAGTACCTGACTGATTTGCACATGGCTGGACCCCGTTTGCAATGGCGCAGACGGGCAAAAAAACGGTGGTGTGGAAGGTTGCCCAGAGCAATGCCAGTGGTTCAGATTCATTCAAAACCTTCCACCCATCACTTTTGTGCTTTCAGTTTGTCTCACTATGTGAGAGAGGGTATGCCCAGACGTGGGTCCCTTGCTCGCTGCGCCATAGGGAACCAAGCTGCACCTCACTGAGGAGGCCCAACAAGGCCGAAACATGTCTGGGGTTGATTGTGTTTCAGTGCAGAGGGGACCTGGTCTAGCAGTTCGGGCTGGGCTGCTACCATTGGTGGCAGTACCTGACTCATTTGCACATGGCTGGACCCCTTTTGCAATGGCGCAGACGGGCAAAAAAACAGTGGTGTGGAAGGTTGCCCAGAGCAATGCCAGTGGTTCAGATTCATTCAAAACCTTCCACGATCACATTTGTGCTTGCAGTTTGTCTCACTATGTGAGAGAGGGTATGCTCAGACGTGGGTCCCTTGCTCGCTGCGCCATGGGGAACCAAGCTGCACCTCACTGAGGAGGCCCAACAAGGCAGAAACATGTCTGGGGTTGCTTGTGTTTCCGTGCAGAGGGGACCTGGCCTAGCAGTTCGGGCTGGGCTGCTAGTACCTGACTGATTTGTACATGGCTGGATCCCTTTTGCAATGGCGCAGACGGGTAAAAAAACGGTGGTGTGGAAGGTTGCCCAGAGCAATGCCAGTGGTTCAGATTCATTCAAAACCGTCCACCCATCACTTTTGTGCTTGCAGTTTGTCCAACTGTGTGAGAGAGGGTATGCCCAGACGTGGGTCCCTTGCTAGCTGCGCCATAGGGAATCAAGCTGCACCTCACTGAGGAGGCCCAACAAGGCCGAAACATGTTTGGTGCTGCTTGTGTTTCCGTGCACAGGGGACCTGGCCTAGCAGTTCGGGCTGGGCTGCTACCATTGGTGGCAGTACCTGACTGATTTTCACATGGCTGGACCCCTTTTGCAATGGCGCAGACGGGCAAAAAAACGGTGGTGTGGAAGGTTGCCCAAAGCAATGCCAGTGGTTCAGATTCATTCAAAACCTTCCACCCATCACTTTTGTGCTTGCAGTTTGTATCACTATGTGAGAGAGGGTATGCCCAGACGTGGGTCCCTTGCTCTCTGTGCCATAGGGAACCAAGCTGGACCTCACTGAGGAGGCCCAACAAGGCCGAAACATGTCTGGGGTTGCTTGTGTTTCCGTGCAGAGGGGACCTGGCCTAGCAGTTCGGGCTGGGCTGCAACCATTGGTGGCAGTAACTGAATGATTTGCACATGGCTGGATCCCTTTTGCAATGGCACAGACGGGCAAAAAAACAGTAGTGTGGAAGGTTGCCCAGAGCAATGCCAGTGGTTCAGATTCATTCAAAACCTTTCACCCATCACGTTTGTGTTTGCAGTTTGGCTCACTATGTGAGAGAGGCTATGCCCCGACGTGGGTCCCTTGCTCGCTGCGCCATAGGGAAACAAGCTGCACCTCACTGAGGAGGCCCAACAAGTGAAACATGTCTGGGGTTGCTTGTGTTTCTGTGCAGAAGTGACCTGGCCTAGCAGTTCGGGCTGGGCTGCTACCATTGGTGGCAGTACCTGACTGATTTGCACATGGCTGGACCCCTTTTGCAATGGCGCAGACGGGCAAAAAAATGGTGGTGTGGAAGGTTGCCCAGAGCAATGCCAGTGGTTCAAATTCATTCAAAACCTTCCACCCATCACTGTTGTGCTTGCAGTTTGTCTCACTATGTGAGAGAGGGTATGCCCAGACGTGGGTCCCTTGCTCGCTGCGCCATAGGGAACCAAGCTGCACCACACTGAGGAGGCCCAACAAAGCCGAAGCATGTCTGAGGTTGCCTGTGTTTCCGTGCAGAGGGGACCTGGCCTAGCAATTCGGGCTGGGCTGCTACCATTGGTGGCAGTACATGACTGATTTGCACATGGCTGGAACCCTTTTGCAATGGCGCAGATGGGCAAAAAAACGGTGGTGTGGAAGGTTGCCCAGAGCAATGCCAGTGGTTCATATTCATTCAAAACCGTCCACCCATCAGTGTTGTGCTTGCCGTTTGTCTCACTATGTGAGAGAGTGTATGCCCAGACGTGGGTCCCTTGCTCGCTGCGCCATAGGGAACCAAGCTGCACCTCACTGAGGAGGCCCAACAAGGCCGAAACATGTCTGGGTTGCTTGTGTTTCCGTGCAGAGGGGACCTGGCCTAGCAGTTCGGGCTGGGCTGCAACCATTGGTGGCAGTACCTGACTGATTTGCACATGGCTGGACCCCTTTTGCAATGGCGCAGACGGGCAAAAAAACGGTGGTGTGGAAGTTTGCCCAGAGCAATGCCAGTGGTTCAGATTCATTCAAAACCTTCCACCCATCACTTTTGTGCTTTCAGTTTGTCTCACTATGTGAGAGAGGGTATGCCCAGACGTGGGTCCCTTGCTCGCTGCGCCATAGGGAATCAAGCTGCACCTCACTGAGGAGGCCCAACAAGGGCGAAACATGTCTGGGGATGGTTGTGTTTCAGTGCAGAGGGGACCTGGCCTAGCAGGTCGGGCTGGGCTGCAACCATTGGTGGCAGTACCTGACTGATTTGCACATGGCTGGACCCCTTTTGCAATGGCCAGACGGGCAAAAAAACGGTGGTGTGGAAAGTTGCCCAGAGCAATGCCAGTGGTTCAGATTCATTCAAAACCTTCCACCCATCACTTTTGTGCTTGCAGTTTGTCTCACTATGTGAGAGAGGGTATGCCCAGACGTGGGTCCCTTGCTCGCTGCACCATAGGGAATCAAGCTGCACCTCACTGAGGAGGCCCAACAAGGCCCGAAACATGTCTGGGGTTGCTTGTGTTTCCGTGCAGAGGGGACCTGGCCTAGCAGTTCGGGCTGGGCTGCTACCATTGGTGGCAGTACCTGACTGATTTGCACATGGCTGGGCCCCTTTTGCAACGGCGCAGACGGGCAAAAAAACAGTGGTGTGGAAGGTTGCCCAGAGCAATGCCAGTGGTTCAGATTCATTCAAAACCTTCCACGATCACGTTTGTGCTTGCAGTTTGTCTCACTATGTGAGAGAGGGTATGCTCAGACGTGGGTCCCTTGCTCGCTGCGCCATAGGGAACCAAGCTGCACCTCACTGAGGAGGCCCAACAAGGCCGAAACATGCCTGGGGTTGCTTGTTTTTCCGTGCAGAGGGGACCTGGCCTAGCAGTTCGGGCTGGGCTGCAACCATTGGTGACAGTACCTGACTGATTTGCACGTGGATGGGCCCCTTTTGCAATGGAGCAGACGTACAAAAAAACGTTGGTGTAGAAGGTTGCCCAGAGCAATGCCAGTGGTTCAGATTCATTCAAAACCTTCCACCCATCACTTTTGTGCTTTCAGTTTGTCTCACTATGTGAGAGAGGGTATGCCCAGACGTGGGTTACCAACTCGCTGCGCCATAGGGAACCAAGCTGCACCTCACTGAGGAGGCCCAACAAGGCCTTAACATGTCTGGGTTGCTTGTGTTTCCGTGCAGAGGGGACCTGGCCTAGCAGTTCGGGCTGGGCTGCAACCATTGGTAGCAGTACCTGACTGATTTGCACATGGCTGGACCCCTTTTGCAATGGCGCAGACGGGCAAAAAAACGGTGGTGTGGAAGGTTGCCCAGAGCAATGCCAGTGGTTCAGATTCATTCAAAACCTTCCACCCATCACTTTTGTGCTTTCAGTTTGTCTCACTATGTGAGAGAGGGTATGCCCAGACGTGGGTCCCTTGCTCGCTCTGCCATAGGGAACCAAGCTGCACCTCACTGAGGAGGCCCAACAAGGCCGAAACATGTCTGGGGTTGATTGTGTTTCAGTGCAGAGGGGACCTGGTCTAGCAGTTCGGGCTGGGCTGCTACCATTGGTGGCAGTACCTGACTCATTTGCACGTGGATGGGCCCCTTTTGCAATGGAGCAGACGTACAAAAAAACGTTGGTGTAGAAGGTTGCCCAGAGCAATGCCAGTGGTTCAGATTCATTCAAAACCTTCCACCCATCACTTTTGTACTTTCAGTTTGTCTCACTATGTGAGAGAGGGTATGCCCAGACGTGGGTTACTTGCTCGCTGCGCCATAGGGAACCAAGCTGCACCTCACTGAGGAGGCCCAACAAGGCCAAAACATGTCTGGGGTTGCTTGTCTTTCCGTGCAGAGGGGACCTGGCCTAGAAGTTCGGACTGGGCTGCTACCATTGGTGGCAGTAAATGACTGATTTGCACATGGCTGGAACACTTTTGCAATGGCGCAGACGGGCAAAACAACGGTGGTGTGGAAGGTTGCCCAGAGCAATGCCAAAGGCTCAGATTCATTCAAAACCTTCCACCCATCACTTTTGTGCTTGCAGTTTGTATCACTGTGTGAGAGAGGGTATGCCTAGACTTGGGTCCCTTGCTAGCTGCACCATAGAGAACCAAGCTGCACCTCACTGAGGAGGCCCAACAAGGCCTTAACATGTCTGGGTTGCTTGTGTTTCCATGCAGAGGGGACCTGGCCTAGCAGTTCGGGCTGGGCTGCAACCATTGGTAGCAGTACCTGACTGATTTGCACATGGCTGGACCCCGTTTGCAATGGCGCAGACGGGCAAAAAAACGGTGGTGTGGAAGGTTGCCCAGAGCAATGCCAGTGGTTCAGATTCATTCAAAACCTTCCACCCATCACTTTTGTGCTTTCAGTTTGTCTCACTATGTGAGAGAGGGTATGCCCAGACGTGGGTCCCTTGCTCGCTCCGCCATAGGGAACCAAGCTGCACCTCACTGAGGAGGCCCAACAAGGCCGAAACATGTCTGGGGTTGATTGTGTTTCAGTGCAGAGGGGACCTGGTCTAGCAGTTCGGGCTGGGCTGCTACCATTGGTGGCAGTACCTGACACATTTGCACATGGCTGGACCCCTTTTGCAATGGCGCAGACGGGCAAAAAAACAGTGGTGTGGAAGGTTGCCCAGAGCAATGCCAGTGGTTCAGATTCATTCAAAACCTTCCACGATCACATTTGTGCTAGCAGTTTGTCTCACTATGTGAGAGAGGGTATGCTCAGACGTGGGTCCCTTGCTCGCTGCGCCATAGGGAACCAAGCTGCACCTCACTGAGGAGGCCCAACAAGGCCGAAACATGTCTGGGGTTGCTTGTGTTTCCGTGCAGAGGGGACCTGGCCTAGCAGTTCGGGCTGGGCTGCTAGTACCTGACTGATTTGTACATGGCTGGATCCCTTTTGCAATGGCGCAGACGGGCAAAAAAACGGTGGTGTGGAAGGTTGCCCAGAGCAATGCCAGTGGTTCAGATTCATTCAAAACCGTCCACCCATCACTTTTGTGCTTGCAGTTTGTCCAACTGTGTGAGAGAGGGTATGCCCAGACGTGGGTCCCTTGCTAGCTGCGCCATAGGGAATCAAGCTGCACCTCACTGAGGAGGCCCAACAAGGCCGAAACATGTCTGGGGTTGCTTGTGTTTCCGTGCAGAGGGGACCTGGCCTAGCAGTTCGGGCTGGGCTGCAACCATTGGTGGCAGTAACTGAATGATTTGCACATGGCTGGATCCCTTTTGCAATGGCACAGATGGGCAAAAAAACAGTAGTGTGGAAGGTTGCCCAGAGCAATGCCAGTGGTTCAGATTCATTCAAAACCTTTCACCCATCATGTTTGTGCTTGCAGTTTGGCTCACTATGTGAGAGAGGCTATGCCCAGACGTGGGTCCCTTGCTCGCTGCGCCATAGGGAAACAAGCTGCACCTCACTGAGGAGGCCCAACAAGCGAAACATGTCTGGGATTGCTTGTGTTTCTGTGCAGAAGGGACCTGGCCTAGCAGTTCGGGCTGGGCTGCTACCATTGGTGGCAGTACCAAACTGATTTGACATGGCTGGACCCCTTTTGCAATGGCGCAGACGGGCAAAAAAATGGTGGTGTGGAAGGTTGCCCAGAGCAATGTCAGTGGTTCAAATTCATTCAAAACCTTCCACCCATCACTGTTGTGCTTGCAGTTTGTCTCACTATGTGAGAGAGGGTATGCCCAGACGTGGGTCCCTTGCTCGCTGGGCCATAGGGAACCAAGCTGCACCACACTGAGGAGGCCCAACAAAGCCGAAGCATGTCTGGGGTTGATTGTGTTTCCGTGCAGAGGGGACCTGGCCTAGCAATTCGGGCTGGGCTGCTACCATTGGTGGCAGTACATGACTGATTTGCACATGGCTGGAACCCTTTTGCAATGGCGCAGATGGGCAAAAAAACGGTGGTGTGGAAGGTTGCCCAGAGCAATGCCAGTGGTTCAGATTCATTCAAAACCGTCCACCCATCACTGTTGTGCTTGCCGTTTGTCTCACTATGTGAGAGAGTGTATGCCCAGACGTGGGTCCCTTGCTCGCTGCGCCATAGGGAACCAAGCTGCACCTCACTGAGGAGGCCCAACAAGGCCGAAACATGTCTGGGTTGCTTGTGTTTCCGTGCAGAGGGGACCTGGCCTAGCAGTTCGGGCTGGGCTGCAACCATTGGTGGCAGTACCTGACTGATTTGCACATGGCTGGACCCCTTTTGCAATGGCGCAGACGGGCAAAAAAACGGTGGTGTGGAAGTTTGCCCAGAGCAATGCCAGTGGTTCAGATTCATTCAAAACCTTCCACCCATCACTTTTGTGCTTTCAGTTTGTCTCACTATGTGAGAGAGGGTATGCCCAGACGTGGGTCCCTTGCTCGCTGCGCCATAGGGAACCAAGCTGCACCTCACTGAGGAGGCCCAACAAGGGCGAAACATGTCTGGGGTTGGTTGTGTTTCAGTGCAGAGGGGACCTGGCCTAGCAGGTCGGGCTGGGCTGCAACCATTGGTGGCAGTACCTGACTGATTTGCACATGGCTGGACCCCTTTTGCAATGGCCAGACGGGCAAAAAAACGGTGGTGTGGAAAGTTGCCCAGAGCAATGCCAGTGGTTCAGATTCATTCAAAACCTTCCACCCATCACTTTTGTGCTTGCAGTTTGTCTCACTATGTGAGAGAGGGTATGCCCAGATGTGGGTCCCTTGCTCGCTGCACCCTAGGGAATCAAGCTGCACCTCACTGAGGAGGCCCAACAAGGCCCGAAACATGTCTGGGGTTGCTTGTGTTTCCGTGCAGAGGGGACCTGGCCTAGCAGTTCGGGCTGGGCTGCTACCATTGGTGGCAGTACCTGACTGATTTGCACATGGCTGGGCCCCTTTTGCAACGGCGCAGACGGGCAAAAAAACAGTGGTGTGGAAGGTTGCCCAGAGCAATGCCAGTGGTTCAGATTCATTCAAAACCTTCCACGATCACGTTTGTGCTTGCAGTTTGTCTCACTATGTGAGAGAGGGTATGCTCAGACGTGGGTCCCTTGCTCGCTGCGCCAAAGGGAACCAAGCTGCACCTCACTGAGGAGGCCCAACAAGGCCGAAACATGCCTGGGGTTGCTTGTTTTTCCGTGCAGAGGGGACCTGTCCTAGCAGTTCGGGCTGGGCTGCTACCATTGGTGGCAGTACCTGAATGATTTGCACATGGCTGGACCCCTTTTGCAACGGCGCAGACGGGCAAAAAAACAGTGGTGTGGAAGGTTGCCCAGAGCAATGCCACTGGTTCAGATTCATTCAAAACAGTCCAGCCATCACTTTTGTGCTTGCAGTTTGTCTCACTGTGTGAGAGAGGGTATGCCCAGACGTGGGTCCCTTGCTAGCTGCGCCATAGGGAACCAAGCTGCACCTCACTGAGGAGGCCCAACAAAGCCGAAACATGTCTGGGTTGCTTGTGTTTCCGTGCAGAGGGGACCTGGCCTAGCAGTTCGGGCTGGGCTGCAACCATTGGTGACAGTACCTGACTGATTTGCACGTGGATGGGCCCCTTTTGCAATGGAGCAGACGTACAAAAAAACGTTGGTGTAGAAGGTTGCCCAGAGCAATGCCAGTGGTTCAGATTCATTCAAAACCTTCCACCCATCACTTTTGTGCTTTCAGTTTGTCTCACTATGTGAGAGAGGGTATGCCCAGACGTGGGTTACTTGCTCGCTGCGCCATAGGGAACCAAGCTGCACCTCACTGAGGAGGCCCAACAAGGCCTTAACATGTCTGGGTTGCTTGTGTTTCCGTGCAGAGGGGACCTGGCCTAGCAGTTCGGGCTGGGCTGCAACCATTGGTAGCAGTACCTGACTGATTTGCACATGGCTGGACCCCTTTTGCAATGGCGCAGACGGGCAAAAAAACGGTGGTGTGGAAGGTTGCCCAGAGCAATGCCAGTGGTTCAGATTCATTCAAAACCTTCCACCCATCACTTTTGTGCTTTCAGTTTGTCTCACTATGTGAGAGAGGGTATGCCCAGACGTGGGTCCCTTGCTCGCTCCGCCATAGGGAACCAAGCTGCACCTCACTGAGGAGGCCCAACAAGGCCGAAACATGTCTGGGGTTGATTGTGTTTCAGTGCAGAGGGGACCTGGTCTAGCAGTTCGGGCTGGGCTGCTACCATTGGTAGCAGTACCTGACTGATTTGCACATGGCTGGACCCCTTTTGCAATGGCGCAGACGGGCAAAAAAACGGTGGTGTGGAAGGTTGCCCAGAGCAATGCCAGTGGTTCAGATTCATTCAAAACCTTCCACCCATCACTTTTGTGCTTTCAGTTTGTCTCACTATGTGAGAGAGGGTATGCCCAGACGTGGGTCCCTTGCTCGCTGCGCCATAGGGAACCAAGCTGCACCTCACTGAGGAGGCCCAACAAGGCCGAAACATGTCTGGGGTTGCTTGTGTTTCCGTGCAGAGGGGACCTGGCCTAGCAGTTCGGGCTGGGCTGCTAGTACCTGACTGATTTGTACATGGCTGGATCCCTTTTGCAATGGCGCAGACGGGCAAAAAAACGGTGGTGTGGAAGGTTGCCCAGAGCAATGCCAGTGGTTCAGATTCATTCAAAACCGTCCACCCATCACTTTTGTGCTTGCAGTTTGTCCAACTGTGTGAGAGAGGGTATGCCCAGACGTGGGTCCCTTGCTAGCTGCGCCATAGGGAATCAAGCTGCACCTCACTGAGGAGGCCCAACAAGGCCGAAACATGTTTGGTGCTGCTTGTGTTTCCGTGCACAGGGGACCTGGCCTAGCAGTTTGGGCTGGGCTGCTACCATTGGTGGCAGTACCTGACTGATTTGCACATGGCTGGACCCCTTTTGCAACGGCGCAGACGGGCAAAAAAACAGTGGTGTGGAAGGTTGCCCAGAGCAATGCCACTGGTTCAGATTCATTCAAAACAGTCCAGCCATCACTTTTGTGCTTGCAGTTTGTCTCACTGTGTGAGAGAGGGTATGCCCAGACGTGGGTCCCTTGCTAGCTGCGCCATAGGGAACCAAGCTGCACCTCACTGAGGAGGCCCAACAAAGCCGAAACATGTCTGGGTTGCTTGTGTTTCCGTGCAGAGGGGACCTGGCCTAGCAGTTCGGGCTGGGCTGCAACCATTGGTGACAGTACCTGACTGATTTGCACGTGGATGGGCCCCTTTTGCAATGGAGCAGATGTACAAAAAAACGTTGGTGTAGAAGGTTGCCCAGAGCAATGCCAGTGGTTCAGATTCATTCAAAACCTTCCACCCATCACTTTTGTGCTTTCAGTTTGTCTCACTATGTGAGAGAGGGTATGCCCAGACGTGGGTTACCAACTCGCTGCGCCATAGGGAACCAAGCTGCACCTCACTGAGGAGGCCCAACAAGGCCTTAACATGTCTGGGTTGCTTGTGTTTCCGTGCAGAGGGGACCTGGCCTAGCAGTTCGGGCTGGGCTGCAACCATTGGTAGCAGTACCTGACTGATTTGCACATGGCTGGACCCCTTTTGCAATGGCGCAGACGGGCAAAAAAACGGTGGTGTGGAAGGTTGCCCAGAGCAATGCCAGTGGTTCAGATTCATTCAAAACCTTCCACCCATCACTTTTGTGCTTTCAGTTTGTCCCACTATGTGAGAGAGGGTATGCCCAGACGTGGGTCCCTTGCTCGCTCTGCCATAGGGAACCAAGCTGCACCTCACTGAGGAGGCCCAACAAGGCCGAAACATGTCTGGGGTTGATTGTGTTTCAGTGCAGAGGGGACCTGGTCTAGCAGTTCGGGCTGGGCTGCTACCATTGGTGGCAGTACCTGACTCATTTGCACGTGGATGGGCCCCTTTTGCAATGGAGCAGACGTACAAAAAAACGTTGGTGTAGAAGGTTGCCCAGAGCAATGCCAGTGGTTCAGATTCATTCAAAACCTTCCACCCATCACTTTTGTACTTTCAGTTTGTCTCACTATGTGAGAGAGGGTATGCCCAGACGTGGGTTACTTGCTCGCTGCGCCATAGGGAACCAAGCTGCACCTCACTGAGGAGGCCCAACAAGGCCGAAACATGTCTGGGGTTGCTTGTGTTTCCGTGCAGAGGGGACCTGGCCTAGAAGTTCGGACTGGGCTGCTACCATTGGTGGCAGTAAATGACTGATTTGCACATGGCTGGAACCCTTTTGCAATGGCGCAGACGGGCAAAACAACGGTGGTGTGGAAGGTTGCCCAGAGCAATGCCAAAGGTTCAGATTCATTCAAAACCTTCCACCCATCACTTTTGTGCTTGCAGTTTGTATCACTGTGTGAGAGAGGGTATGCCTAGACTTGGGTCCCTTGCTAGCTGCACCATAGGGAACCAAGCTGCACCTCACTGAGGAGGCCCAACAAGGCCTTAACATGTCTGGGTTGCTTGTGTTTCCGTGCAGAGGGGACCTGGCCTAGCAGTTCGGGCTGGGCTGCAACCATTGGTAGCAGTACCTGACTGATTTGCACATGGCTGGACCCCGTTTGCAATGGCGCAGACGGGCAAAAAAACGGTGGTGTGGAAGGTTGCCCAGAGCAATGCCAGTGGTTCAGATTCATTCAAAACCTTCCACCCATCACTTTTGTGCTTTCAGTTTGTCTCACTATGTGAGAGAGGGTATGCCCAGACGTGGGTCCCTTGCTCGCTCCGCCATAGGGAATCAAGCTGCACCTCACTGAGGAGGCCCAACAAGGCCGAAACATGTCTGGGGTTGATTGTGTTTCAGTGCAGAGGGGACCTGGTCTAGCAGTTCGGGCTGGGCTGCTACCATTGGTGGCAGTACCTGACACATTTGCACATGGCTGGACCCCTTTTGCAATGGCGCAGACGGGCAAAAAAACAGTGGTGTGGAAGGTTGCCCAGAGCAATGCCAGTGGTTCAGATTCATTCAAAACCTTCCACGATCACATTTGTGCTAGCAGTTTGTCTCACTATGTGAGAGAGGGTATGCTCAGACGTGGGTCCCTTGCTCGCTGCGCCATAGGGAACCAAGCTGCACCTCACTGAGGAGGCCCAACAAGGCCGAAACATGTCTGGGGTTGCTTGTGTTTCCGTGCAGAGGGGACCTGGCCTAGCAGTTCGGGCTGGGCTGCTAGTACCTGACTGATTTGTACATGGCTGGATCCCTTTTGCAATGGCGCAGACGGGCAAAAAAACGGTGGTGTGGAAGGTTGCCCAGAGCAATGCCAGTGGTTCAGATTCATTCAAAACCGTCCACCCATCACTTTTGTGCTTGCAGTTTGTCCAACTGTGTGAGAGAGGGTATGCCCAGACGTGGGTCCCTTGCTAGCTGCGCCATAGGGAATCAAGCTGCACCTCACTGAGGAGGCCCAACAAGGCCGAAACATGTCTGGGGTTGCTTGTGTTTCCGTGCAGAGGGGACCTGGCCTAGCAGTTCGGGCTGGGCTGCAACCATTGGTGGCAGTAACTGAATGATTTGCACATGGCTGGATCCCTTTTGCAATGGCACAGATGGGCAAAAAAACAGTAGTGTGGAAGGTTGCCCAGAGCAATGCCAGTGGTTCAGATTCATTCAAAACCTTTCACCCATCACGTTTGTGCTTGCAGTTTGGCTCACTATGTGAGAGAGGCTATGCCCAGACGTGGGTCCCTTGCTCGCTGCGCCATAGGGAAACAAGCTGCACCTCACTGAGGAGGCCCAACAAGCGAAACATGTCTGGGGTTGCTTGTGTTTCTGTGCAGAAGGGACCTGGCCTAGCAGTTCGGGCTGGGCTGCTACCATTGGTGGCAGTACCAAACTGATTTGACATGGCTGGACCCCTTTTGCAATGGCGCAGACGGGCAAAAAAATGGTGGTGTGGAAGGTTGCCCAGAGCAATGTCAGTGGTTCAAATTCATTCAAAACCTTCCACCCATCACTGTTGTGCTTGCAGTTTGTCTCACTATGTGAGAGAGGGTATGCCCAGACGTGGGTCCCTTGCTCGCTGGGCCATAGGGAACCAAGCTGCACCACACTGAGGAGGCCCAACAAAGCCGAAGCATGTCTGGGGTTGCTTGTGTTTCCGTGCAGAGGGGACCTGGCCTAGCAATTCGGGCTGGGCTGCTACCATTGGTGGCAGTACATGACTGATTTGCACATGGCTGGAACCCTTTTGCAATGGCGCAGATGGGCAAAAAAACGGTGGTGTGGAAGGTTGCCCAGAGCAATGCCAGTGGTTCAGATTCATTCAAAACCGTCCACCCATCACTGTTGTGCTTGCCGTTTGTCTCACTATGTGAGAGAGTGTATGCCCAGACGTGGGTCCCTTGCTCGCTGCGCCATAGGGAACCAAGCTGCACCTCACTGAGGAGGCCCAACAAGGCCGAAACATGTCTGGGTTGCTTGTGTTTCCGTGCAGAGGGGACCTGGCCTAGCAGTTCGGGCTGGGCTGCAACCATTGGTGGCAGTACCTGACTGATTTGCACATGGCTGGACCCCTTTTGCAATGGCGCAGACGGGCAAAAAAACGGTGGTGTGGAAGTTTGCCCAGAGCAATGCCAGTGGTTCAGATTCATTCAAAACCTTCCACCCATCACTTTTGTGCTTTCAGTTTGTCTCACTATGTGAGAGAGGGTATGCCCAGACGTGGGTCCCTTGCTCGCTGCGCCATAGGGAACCAAGCTGCACCTCACTGAGGAGGCCCAACAAGGGCGAAACATGTCTGGGGTTGGTTGTGTTTCAGTGCAGAGGGGACCTGGCCTAGCAGGTCGGGCTGGGCTGCAACCATTGGTGGCAGTACCTGACTGATTTGCACATGGCTGGACCCCTTTTGCAATGGCCAGACGGGCAAAAAAACGGTGGTGTGGAAAGTTGCCCAGAGCAATGCCAGTGGTTCAGATTCATTCAAAACCTTCCACCCATCACTTTTGTGCTTGCAGTTTGTCTCACTATGTGAGAGAGGGTATGCCCAGATGTGGGTCCCTTGCTCGCTGCACCCTAGGGAATCAAGCTGCACCTCACTGAGGAGGCCCAACAAGGCCCGAAACATGTCTGGGGTTGCTTGTGTTTCCGTGCAGAGGGGACCTGGCCTAGCAGTTCGGGCTGGGCTGCTACCATTGGTGGCAGTACCTGACTGATTTGCACATGGCTGGGCCCCTTTTGCAACGGCGCAGACGGGCAAAAAAACAGTGGTGTGGAAGGTTGCCCAGAGCAATGCCAGTGGTTCAGATTCATTCAAAACCTTCCACGATCACGTTTGTGCTTGCAGTTTGTCTCACTATGTGAGAGAGGGTATGCTCAGACGTGGGTCCCTTGCTCGCTGCGCCAAAGGGAACCAAGCTGCACCTCACTGAGGAGGCCCAACAAGGCCGAAACATGCCTGGGGTTGCTTGTTTTTCCGTGCAGAGGGGACCTGTCCTAGCAGTTCGGGCTGGGCTGCTACCATTGGTGGCAGTACCTGAATGATTTGCACATGGCTGGACCCCTTTTGCAACGGCGCAGACGGGCAAAAAAACAGTGGTGTGGAAGGTTGCCCAGAGCAATGCCACTGGTTCAGATTCATTCAAAACAGTCCAGCCATCACTTTTGTGCTTGCAGTTTGTCTCACTGTGTGAGAGAGGGTATGCCCAGACGTGGGTCCCTTGCTAGCTGCGCCATAGGGAACCAAGCTGCACCTCACTGAGGAGGCCCAACAAAGCCGAAACATGTCTGGGTTGCTTGTGTTTCCGTGCAGAGGGGACCTGGCCTAGCAGTTCGGGCTGGGCTGCAACCATTGGTGACAGTACCTGACTGATTTGCACGTGGATGGGCCCCTTTTGCAATGGAGCAGACGTACAAAAAAACGTTGGTGTAGAAGGTTGCCCAGAGCAATGCCAGTGGTTCAGATTCATTCAAAACCTTCCACCCATCACTTTTGTGCTTTCAGTTTGTCTCACTATGTGAGAGAGGGTATGCCCAGACGTGGGTTACTTGCTCGCTGCGCCATAGGGAACCAAGCTGCACCTCACTGAGGAGGCCCAACAAGGCCTTAACATGTCTGGGTTGCTTGTGTTTCCGTGCAGAGGGGACCTGGCCTAGCAGTTCGGGCTGGGCTGCAACCATTGGTAGCAGTACCTGACTGATTTGCACATGGCTGGACCCCTTTTGCAATGGCGCAGACGGGCAAAAAAACGGTGGTGTGGAAGGTTGCCCAGAGCAATGCCAGTGGTTCAGATTCATTCAAAACCTTCCACCCATCACTTTTGTGCTTTCAGTTTGTCTCACTATGTGAGAGAGGGTATGCCCAGACGTGGGTCCCTTGCTCGCTCCGCCATAGGGAACCAAGCTGCACCTCACTGAGGAGGCCCAACAAGGCCGAAACATGTCTGGGGTTGATTGTGTTTCAGTGCAGAGGGGACCTGGTCTAGCAGTTCGGGCTGGGCTGCTACCATTGGTAGCAGTACCTGACTGATTTGCACATGGCTGGACCCCTTTTGCAATGGCGCAGACGGGCAAAAAAACGGTGGTGTGGAAGGTTGCCCAGAGCAATGCCAGTGGTTCAGATTCATTCAAAACCTTCCACCCATCACTTTTGTGCTTTCAGTTTGTCTCACTATGTGAGAGAGGGTATGCCCAGACGTGGGTCCCTTGCTCGCTGCGCCATAGGGAACCAAGCTGCACCTCACTGAGGAGGCCCAACAAGGCCGAAACATGTCTGGGGTTGCTTGTGTTTCCGTGCAGAGGGGACCTGGCCTAGCAGTTCGGGCTGGGCTGCTAGTACCTGACTGATTTGTACATGGCTGGATCCCTTTTGCAATGGCGCAGACGGGCAAAAAAACGGTGGTGTGGAAGGTTGCCCAGAGCAATGCCAGTGGTTCAGATTCATTCAAAACCGTCCACCCATCACTTTTGTGCTTGCAGTTTGTCCAACTGTGTGAGAGAGGGTATGCCCAGACGTGGGTCCCTTGCTAGCTGCGCCATAGGGAATCAAGCTGCACCTCACTGAGGAGGCCCAACAAGGCCGAAACATGTTTGGTGCTGCTTGTGTTTCCGTGCACAGGGGACCTGGCCTAGCAGTTTGGGCTGGGCTGCTACCATTGGTGGCAGTACCTGACTGATTTGCACATGGCTGGACCCCTTTTGCAACGGCGCAGACGGGCAAAAAAACAGTGGTGTGGAAGGTTGCCCAGAGCAATGCCACTGGTTCAGATTCATTCAAAACAGTCCAGCCATCACTTTTGTGCTTGCAGTTTGTCTCACTGTGTGAGAGAGGGTATGCCCAGACGTGGGTCCCTTGCTAGCTGCGCCATAGGGAACCAAGCTGCACCTCACTGAGGAGGCCCAACAAAGCCGAAACATGTCTGGGTTGCTTGTGTTTCCGTGCAGAGGGGACCTGGCCTAGCAGTTCGGGCTGGGCTGCAACCATTGGTGACAGTACCTGACTGATTTGCACGTGGATGGGCCCCTTTTGCAATGGAGCAGACGTACAAAAAAACGTTGGTGTAGAAGGTTGCCCAGAGCAATGCCAGTGGTTCAGATTCATTCAAAACCTTCCACCCATCACTTTTGTGCTTTCAGTTTGTCTCACTATGTGAGAGAGGGTATGCCCAGACGTGGGTTACCAACTCGCTGCGCCATAGGGAACCAAGCTGCACCTCACTGAGGAGGCCCAACAAGGCCTTAACATGTCTGGGTTGCTTGTGTTTCCGTGCAGAGGGGACCTGGCCTAGCAGTTCGGGCTGGGCTGCAACCATTGGTAGCAGTACCTGACTGATTTGCACATGGCTGGACCCCTTTTGCAATGGCGCAGACGGGCAAAAAAACGGTGGTGTGGAAGGTTGCCCAGAGCAATGCCAGTGGTTCAGATTCATTCAAAACCTTCCACCCATCACTTTTGTGCTTTCAGTTTGTCTCACTATGTGAGAGAGGGTATGCCCAGACGTGGGTCCCTTGCTCGCTCTGCCATAGGGAACCAAGCTGCACCTCACTGAGGAGGCCCAACAAGGCCGAAACATGTCTGGGGTTGATTGTGTTTCAGTGCAGAGGGGACCTGGTCTAGCAGTTCGGGCTGGGCTGCTACCATTGGTGGCAGTACCTGACTCATTTGCACGTGGATGGGCCCCTTTTGCAATGGAGCAGACGTACAAAAAACGTTGGTGTAGAAGGTTGCCCAGAGCAATGCCAGTGGTTCAGATTCATTCAAAACCTTCCACCCATCACTTTTGTACTTTCAGTTTGTCTCACTATGTGAGAGAGGGTATGCCCAGACGTGGGTTACTTGCTCGCTGCGCCATAGGGAACCAAGCTGCACCTCACTGAGGAGGCCCAACAAGGCCGAAACATGTCTGGGGTTGCTTGTGTTTCCGTGCAGAGGGGACCTGGCCTAGAAGTTCGGACTGGGCTGCTACCATTGGTGGCAGTAAATGACTGATTTGCACATGGCTGGAACCCTTTTGCAATGGCGCAGACGGGCAAAACAACGGTGGTGTGGAAGGTTGCCCAGAGCAATGCCAAAGGTTCAGATTCATTCAAAACCTTCCACCCATCACTTTTGTGCTTGCAGTTTGTATCACTGTGTGAGAGAGGGTATGCCTAGACTTGGGTCCCTTGCTAGCTGCACCATAGGGAACCAAGCTGCACCTCACTGAGGAGGCCCAACAAGGCCTTAACATGTCTGGGTTGCTTGTGTTTCCGTGCAGAGGGGACCTGGCCTAGCAGTTCGGGCTGGGCTGCAACCATTGGTAGCAGTACCTGACTGATTTGCACATGGCTGGACCCCGTTTGCAATGGCGCAGACGGGCAAAAAAACGGTGGTGTGGAAGGTTGCCCAGAGCAATGCCAGTGGTTCAGATTCATTCAAAACCTTCCACCCATCACTTTTGTGCTTTCAGTTTGTCTCACTATGTGAGAGAGGGTATGCCCAGACGTGGGTCCCTTGCTCGCTCCGCCATAGGGAACCAAGCTGCACCTCACTGAGGAGGCCCAACAAGGCCGAAACATGTCTGGGGTTGATTGTGTTTCAGTGCAGAGGGGACCTGGTCTAGCAGTTCGGGCTGGGCTGCTACCATTGGTGGCAGTACCTGACTGATTTGTACATGGCTGGATCCCTTTTGCAATGGCGCAGACGGGCAAAAAAACAGTGGTGTGGAAGGTTGCCCAGAGCAATGCCAGTGGTTCAGATTCATTCAAAACCGTCCACCCATCACTTTTGTGCTTGCAGTTTGTCCAACTGTGTGAGAGAGGGTATGCCCAGACGTGGGTCCCTTGCTAGCTGCGCCATAGGGAATCAAGCTGCACCTCACTGAGGAGGCCCAACAAGGCTGAAACATGTCTGGGGTTGCTTGTGTTTCCGTGCAGAGGGGACCTGGCCTAGCAGTTCGGGCTGGGCTGCAACCATTGGTGGCAGTAACTGAATGATTTGCACATGGCTGGATCCCTTTTGCAATGGCACAGACGGGCAAAAAAACAGTAGTGTGGAAGGTTGCCCAGAGCAATGCCAGTGGTTCAGATTCATTCAAAACCTTTCACCCATCACGTTTGTGCTTGCAGTTTGGCTCACTATGTGAGAGAGGCTATGCCCAGACGTGGGTCCCTTGCTCGCTGCGCCATAGGGAAACAAGCTGCACCTCACTGAGGAGGCCCAACAAGCGAAACATGTCTGGGGTTGCTTGTGTTTCTGTGCAGAAGGGACCTGGCCTAGCAGTTCGGGCTGGGCTGCTACCATTGGTGGCAGTACCAAACTGATTTGCACATGGCTGGACCCCTTTTGCAATGGCGCAGACGGGCAAAAAAATGGTGGTGTGGAAGGTTGCCCAGAGCAATGCCAGTGGTTCAAATTCATTCAAAACCTTCCACCCATCACTGTTGTGCTTGCAGTTTGTCTCACTATGTGAGAGAGGGTATGCCCAGACGTGGGTCCCTTGCTCGCTGCGCCATAGGGAACCAAGCTGCACCACACTGAGGAGGCCCAACAAAGCCGAAGCATGTCTGGGGTTGCTTGTGTTTCCGTGCAGAGGGGACCTGGCCTAGCAATTCGGGCTGGGCTGCTACCATTGGTGGCAGTACATGACTGATTTGCACATGGCTGGAACCCTTTTGCAATGGCGCAGATGGGCAAAAAAACGGTGGTGTGGAAGGCTGCCCAGAGCAATGCCAGTGGTTCAGATTCATTCAAAACCGTCCACCCATCACTGTTGTGCTTGCCGTTTGTCTCACTATGTGAGAGAGTGTATGCCCAGACGTGGGTCCCTTGCTCGCTGCGCCATAGGGAACCAAGCTGCACCTCACTGAGGAGGCCCAACAAGGCCGAAACATGTCTGGGTTGCTTGTGTTTCCGTGCAGAGGGGACCTGGCCTAGCAGTTCGGGCTGGGCTGCAACCATTGGTGGCAGTACCTGACTGATTTGCACATGGCTGGACCCCTTTTGCAATGGCGCAGACGGGCAAAAAAACGGTGGTGTGGAAGTTTGCCCAGAGCAATGCCAGTGGTTCAGATTCATTCAAAACCTTCCACCCATCACTTTTGTGCTTTCAGTTTGTCTCACTATGTGAGAGAGGGTATGCCCAGACGTGGGTCCCTTGCTCGCTGCGCCATAGGGAACCAAGCTGCACCTCACTGAGGAGGCCCAACAAGGGCGAAACATGTCTGGGGTTGGTTGTGTTTCAGTGCAGAGGGGACCTGGCCTAGCAGGTCGGGCTGGGCTGCAACCATTGGTGGCAGTACCTGACTGATTTGCACATGGCTGGACCCCTTTTGCAATGGCCAGACGGGCAAAAAAACGGTGGTGTGGAAAGTTGCCCAGAGCAATGCCAGTGGTTCAGATTCATTCAAAACCTTCCACCCATCACTTTTGTGCTTGCAGTTTGTCTCACTATGTGAGAGAGGGTATGCCCAGACGTGGGTCCCATGCTCACTGCGCCATAGGGAACCAAGCTGCACCTCACTGAGGAGGCCCAACAAGGCTGAAACATGTCTGGGTTGCTTGTGTTTCCGTGCAGAGGGGACCTGGCCTAGCAGTTCGGGCTGGGCTGCAACCATTGGTGACAGTATCTGACTAATTTGCACATGGCTGGACCCCTTTTGCAATGGCGCAGACAGGCAAAAAAACAGTGGTGTGGAAGGTTGCCCAGAGCAATGCCAGTCGTTCAGATTCATTCAAAACCTTCCACCCATCACTTTTGTGCTTTCAGTTTGTCTCACTATGTGAGAGAGGGTATGCCCAGACGTGGGTCCCTTGCTCGCTGCGCCATAGGGAACCAAGCTGCACCTCACTGAGGAGGCCCAACAAGGCCGAAACATGTCTGGGGTTGCTTGTGTTTCAGTGCAGAGGGGACCTGGCCTAGCAATTCGGGCTGGGCTGCTACCATTGGTGGCAGTACCTGACTCATTTGCACATGGCTGGACCCCTTTTGCAACGGCGCAGACGGGCAAAAAAACGGTGGTGTGGATGGTTGCCCAGAGCAATGCCAGTGGTTCAGATTCATTCAAAACAGTCCAGCCATCACTTTTGTGCTTGCAGTTTGTCTCACTGTGTGAGAGAGGGTATGCCCAGACGTGGGTCCCTTGCTAGCTGCGCCATAGGGAACCAAGCAGCAGCTCACTGAGGAGGCCCAACAAAGCCGAAACATGTCTGGGTTGCTTGTGTTTCGGTGCAGAGGGGACCTGGCCTAGCAGTTCGGGCTGGGCTGCAACCATTGGTGACAGTACCTGACTGATTTGCACGTGGATGGGCCCCTTTTGCAATGGAGCAGACGTACAAAAAAACGTTGGTGTAGAAGGTTGCCCAGAGCAATGCCAGTGGTTCGGATTCATTCAAAACCTTCCACCCATCACTTTTGTGCTTGCAGTTTGTATCACTGTGTGAGAGAGGGTATGCCCAGACGTGGGTCCCTTGCTCGCTGCGCCATAGGGAAACAAGCTGCACCTCACTGAGGAGGCCCAACAAGCGAAACATGTCTGGGGTTGCTTGTGTTTCTGTGCAGAAGGGACCTGGCCTAGCAGTTCGGGCTGGGCTGCTACCATTGGTGGCAGTACCAAACTGATTTGCACATGGCTGGACCCCTTTTGCAATGGCGCAGACGGGCAAAAAAATGGTGGTGTGGAAGGTTGCCCAGAGCAATGCCAGTGGTTCAAATTCATTCAAAACCTTCCACCCATCACTGTTGTGCTTGCAGTTTGTCTCACTATGTGAGAGAGGGTATGCCCAGACGTGGGTCCCTTGCTCGCTGCGCCATAGGGAACCAAGCTGCACCACACTGAGGAGGCCCAACAAAGCCGAAGCATGTCTGGGGTTGCTTGTGTTTCCGTGCAGAGGGGACCTGGCCTAGCAATTCGGGCTGGGCTGCTACCATTGGTGGCAGTACATGACTGATTTGCACATGGCTGGAACCCTTTTGCAATGGCGCAGATGGGCAAAAAAACGGTGGTGTGGAAGGCTGCCCAGAGCAATGCTAGTGGTTCAGATTCATTCAAAACCGTCCACCCATCACTGTTGTGCTTGCCGTTTGTCTCACTATGTGAGAGAGTGTATGCCCAGACGTGGGTCCCTTGCTCGCTGCGCCATAGGGAACCAAGCTGCACCTCACTGAGGAGGCCCAACAAGGCCGAAACATGTCTGGGTTGCTTGTGTTTCCGTGCAGAGGGGACCTGGCCTAGCAGTTCGGGCTGGGCTGCAACCATTGGTGGCAGTACCTGACTGATTTGCACATGGCTGGACCCCTTTTGCAATGGCGCAGACGGGCAAAAAAACGGTGGTGTGGAAGTTTGCCCAGAGCAATGCCAGTGGTTCAGATTCATTCAAAACCTTCCACCCATCACTTTTGTGCTTTCAGTTTGTCTCACTATGTGAGAGAGGGTATGCCCAGACGTGGGTCCCTTGCTCGCTGCGCCATAGGGAACCAAGCTGCACCTCACTGAGGAGGCCCAACAAGGGCGAAACATGTCTGGGGTTGGTTGTGTTTCAGTGCAGAGGGGACCTGGCCTAGCAGGTCGGGCTGGGCTGCAACCATTGGTGGCAGTACCTGACTGATTTGCACATGGCTGGACCCCTTTTGCAATGGCCAGACGGGCAAAAAAACGGTGGTGTGGAAAGTTGCCCAGAGCAATGCCAGTGGTTCAGATTCATTCAAAACCTTCCACCCATCACTTTTGTGCTTGCAGTTTGTCTCACTATGTGAGAGAGGGTATGCCCAGACGTGGGTCCCTTGCTCGCTGCACCCTAGGGAATCAAGCTGCACCTCACTGAGGAGGCCCAACAAGGCCCGAAACATGTCTGGGGTTGCTTGTGTTTCCGTGCAGAGGGGACCTGGCCTAGCAGTTCGGGCTGGGCTGCTACCATTGGTGGCAGTACCTGACTGATTTGCACATGGCTGGGCCCCTTTTGCAACGGCGCAGACGGGCAAAAAAACAGTGGTGTGGAAGGTTGCCCAGAGCAATGCCAGTGGTTCAGATTCATTCAAAACCTTCCACGATCACGTTTGTGCTTGCAGTTTGTCTCACTATGTGAGAGAGGGTATGCTCAGACGTGGGTCCCTTGCTCGCTGCGCCATAGGGAACCAAGCTGCACCTCACTGAGGAGGCCCAACAAGGCCGAAACATGCCTTGGGTTGCTTGTTTTTCCGTGCAGAGGGGACCTGTCCTAGCAGTTCGGGCTGGGCTGCTACCATTGGTGGCAGTACCTGACTGATTTGCACATGGCTGGACCCCTTTGCAACGGCGCAGACGGGCAAAAAAACAGTGGTGTGGAAGGTTGCCCAGAGCAATGCCACTGGTTCAGATTCATTCAAAACAGTCCAGCCATCACTTTTGTGCTTGCAGTTTGTCTCACTGTGTGAGAGAGGGTATGCCCAGACGTGGGTCCCTTGCTAGCTGCGCCATAGGGAACCAAGCTGCACCTCACTGAGGAGGCCCAACAAAGCCGAAACATGTCTGGGTTGCTTGTGTTTCCGTGCAGAGGGGACCTGGCCTAGCAGTTCGGGCTGGGCTGCAACCATTGGTGACAGTACCTGACTGATTTGCACGTGGATGGGCCCCTTTTGCAATGGAGCAGACGTACAAAAAAACGTTGGTGTAGAAGGTTGCCCAGAGCAATGCCAGTGGTTCAGATTCATTCAAAACCTTCCACCCATCACTTTTGTGCTTTCAGTTTGTCTCACTATGTGAGAGAGGGTATGCCCAGACGTGGGTTACTTGCTCGCTGCGCCATAGGGAACCAAGCTGCACCTCACTGAGGAGGCCCAACAAGGCCTTAACATGTCTGGGTTGCTTTTGTTTCCGTGCAGAGGGGACCTGGCCTAGCAGTTCGGGCTGGGCTGCAACCATTGGTAGCAGTACCTGACTGATTTGCACATGGCTGGACCCCTTTTGCAATGGCGCAGACGGGCAAAAAAACGGTGGTGTGGAAGGTTGCCCAGAGCAATGCCAGTGGTTCAGATTCATTCAAAACCTTCCACCCATCACTTTTGTGCTTTCAGTTTGTCTCACTATGTGAGAGAGGGTATGCCCAGACGTGGGTCCCTTGCTCGCTCCGCCATAGGGAACCAAGCTGCACCTCACTGAGGAGGCCCAACAAGGCCGAAACATGTCTGGGGTTGCTTGTGTTTCAGTGCAGAGGGGACCTGGTCTAGCAGTTCGGGCTGGGCTGCTACCATTGGTGGCAGTACCTGACTCATTTGCACATGGCTGGACCCCTTTTGCAATGGCGCAGACGGGCAAAAAAACAGTGGTGTGGAAGGTTGCCCAGAGCAATGCCAGTGGTTCAGATTCATTCAAAACCTTCCACGATCACATTTGTGCTTGCAGTTTGTCTCACTATGTGAGAGCGGGTATGCTCAGACGTGGGTCCCTTGCTCGCTGCGCCATAGGGAACCAAGCTGCACCTCACTGAGGAGGCCCAACAAGGCCGAAACATGTCTGGGGTTGCTTGTGTTTCCGTGCAGAGGGGACCTGGCCTAGCAGTTCGGGCTGGGCTGCTAGTACCTGACTGATTTGTACATGGCTGGATCCCTTTTGCAATGGCGCAGACGGGCAAAAAAACGGTGGTGTGGAAGGTTGCCCAGAGCAATGCCAGTGGTTCAGATTCATTCAAAACCGTCCACCCATCACTTTTGTGCTTGCAGTTTGTCCAACTGTGTGAGAGAGGGTATGCCCAGACGTGGGTCCCTTGCTAGCTGCGCCATAGGGAATCAAGCTGCACCTCACTGAGGAGGCCCAACAAGGCCGAAACATGTTTGGTGCTGCTTGTGTTTCCGTGCACAGGGGACCTGGCCTAGCAGTTTGGGCTGGGCTGCTACCATTGGTGGCAGTACCTGACTGATTTTCACATGGCTGGACCCCTTTTGCAATGGCGCAGACGGGCAAAAAAACGGTGGTGTGGAAGGTTGCCCAAAGCAATGCCAGTGGTTCAGATTCATTCAAAACCTTTCACCCATCACGTTTGTGCTTGCAGTTTGGCTCACTATGTGAGAGAGGCTATGCCCAGACGTGTGTCCCTTGCTCGCTGCGCCATAGGGAAACAAGCTGCACCTCACTGAGGAGGCCCAACAAGCGAAACATGTCTGGGGTTGCTTGTGTTTCTGTGCAGAAGGGACCTGGCCTAGCAGTTCGGGCTGGGCTGCTACCATTGGTGGCAGTACCTGACTGATTTGCACATGGCTGGACCCCTTTTGCAATGGCGCAGACGGGCAAAAAAATGGTGGTGTGGAAGGTTGCCCAGAGCAATGCCAGTGGTTCAAATTCATTCAAAACCTTCCACCCATCACTGTTGTGCTTGCAGTTTGTCTCACTATGTGAGAGAGGGTATGCCCAGACGTGGGTCCCTTGCTCGCTGCGCCATAGGGAACCAAGCTGCACCACACTGAGGAGGCCCAACAAAGCCGAAGCATGTCTGGGGTTGCCTGTGTTTCCGTGCAGAGGGGACCTGGCCTAGCAATTCGGGCTGGGCTGCTACCATTGGTGGCAGTACATGACTGATTTGCACATGGCTGGAACCCTTTTGCAATGGCGCAGATGGGCAAAAAAACGGTGGTGTGGAAGGTTGCCCAGAGCAATGCCAGTGGTTCAGATTCATTCAAAACCGTCCACCCATCAGTGTTGTGCTTGCCGTTTGTCTCACTATGTGAGAGAGTGTATGCCCAGACGTGGGTCCCTTGCTCGCTGCGCCATAGGGAACCAAGCTGCACCTCACTGAGGAGGCCCAACAAGGCCGAAACATGTCTGGGTTGCTTGTGTTTCCGTGCAGAGGGGACCTGGCCTAGCAGTTCGGGCTGGGCTGCAACCATTGGTGGCAGTACCTGACTGATTTGCACATGGCTGGACCCCTTTTGCAATGGCGCAGACGGGCAAAAAAACGGTGGTGTGGAAGTTTGCCCAGAGCAATGCCAGTGGTTCAGATTCATTCAAAACCTTCCACCCATCACTTTTGTGCTTTCAGTTTGTCTCACTATGTGAGAGAGGGTATGCCCAGACGTGGGTCCCTTGCTCGCTGCGCCATAGGGAACCAAGCTGCACCTCACTGAGGAGGCCCAACAAGGGCGAAACATGTCTGGGGTTGGTTGTGTTTCAGTGCAGAGGGGACCTGGCCTAGCAGGTCGGGCTGGGCTGCAACCATTGGTGGCAGTACCTGACTGATTTGCACATGGCTGGACCCCTTTTGCAATGGCCAGACGGGCAAAAAAACGGTGGTGTGGAAAGCTGCCCAGAGCAATGCCAGTGGTTCAGATTCATTCAAAACCTTCCACCCATCACTTTTGTGCTTGCAGTTTGTCTCACTATGTGGGAGAGGGTATGCCCAGACGTGGGTCCCTTGCTCGCTGCACCCTAGGGAATCAAGCTGCACCTCACTGAGGAGGCCCAACAAGGCCCGAAACATGTCTGGGGTTGCTTGTGTTTCCGTGCAGAGGGGACCTGGCCTAGCAGTTCGGGCTGGGCTGCTACCAATTGTGGCAGTACCTGACTGATTTGCACATGGCTGGGCCCCTTTTGCAACGGCGCAGACGGGCAAAAAAACAGTGGTGTGGAAGGTTGCCCAGAGCAATGCCAGTGGTTCAGATTCATTCAAAACCTTCCACGATCACGTTTGTGCTTGCAGTTTGTCTCACTATGTGAGAGAGGGTATGCTCAGACGTGGGTCCCTTGCTCGCTGCGCCAAAGGGAACCAAGCTGCACCTCACTGAGGAGGCCCAACAAGGCCGAAACATGCCTGGGGTTGCTTGTTTTTCCGTGCAGAGGGGACCTGTCCTAGCAGTTCGGGCTGGGCTGCTACCATTGGTGGCAGTACCTGACTGATTTGCACATGGGTGGACCCCTTGTGCAACGGCGCAGACGGGCAAAAAAACAGTGGTGTGGAAGGTTGCCCAGAGCAATGCCACTGGTTCAGATTCATTCAAAACAGTCCAGCCATCACTTTTGTGCTTGCAGTTTGTCTCACTGTGTGAGAGAGGGTATGCCCAGACGTGGGTCCCTTGCTAGCTGCGCCATAGGGAACCAAGCTGCACCTCACTGAGGAGGCCCAACAAAGCCGAAACATGTCTGGGTTGCTTGTGTTTCCGTGCAGAGGGGACCTGGCCTAGCAGTTCGGGCTGGGCTGCAACCATTGGTGACAGTACCTGACTGATTTGCACGTGGATGGGCCCCTTTTGCAATGGAGCAGACGTACAAAAAAACGTTGGTGTAGAAGGTTGCCCAGAGCAATGCCAGTGGTTCAGATTCATTCAAAACCTTCCACCCATCACTTTTGTGCTTTCAGTTTGTCTCACTATGTGAGAGAGGGTATGCCCAGACGTGGGTTACTTGCTCGCTGCGCCATAGGGAACCAAGCTGCACCTCACTGAGGAGGCCCAACAAGGCCTTAACATGTCTGGGTTGCTTGTGTTTCCGTGCAGAGGGGACCTGGCCTAGCAGTTCGGGCTGGGCTGCAACCATTGGTAGCAGTACCTGACTGATTTGCACATGGCTGGACCCCTTTTGCAATGGCGCAGACGGGCAAAAAAACAGTGGTGTGGAAGGTTGCCCAGAGCAATGCCAGTGGTTCAGATTCATTCAAAACCTTCCACCCATCACTTTTGTGCTTTCAGTTTGTCTCACTATGTGAGAGAGGGTATGCCCAGACGTGGGTCCCTTGCTCGCTCCGCCATAGGGAACCAAGCTGCACCTCACTGAGGAGGCCCAACAAGGCCGAAACATGTCTGGGGTTGATTGTGTTTCAGTGCAGAGGGGACCTGGTCTAGCAGTTCGGGCTGGGCTGCTACCATTGGTGGCAGTACCTGACTCATTTGCACATGGCTGGACCCCTTTTGCATTGGCGCAGACGGGCAAAAAAACAGTGGTGTGGAAGGTTGCCCAGAGCAATGCCAGTGGTTCAGATTCATTCAAAACCTTCCACGATCACATTTGTGCTTGCAGTTTGTCTCACTATGTGAGAGAGGGTATGCTCAGACGTGGGTCCCTTGCTCGCTGCGCCATAGGGAACCAAGCTGCACCTCACTGAGGAGGCCCAACAAGGCCGAAACATGTCTGGGGTTGCTTGTGTTTCCGTGCAGAGGGGACCTGGCCTAGCAGTTCGGGCTGGGCTGCTAGTACCTGACTGATTTGTACATGGCTGGATCCCTTTTGCAATGGCGCAGACGGGCAAAAAAACGGTGGTGTGGAAGGTTGCCCAGAGCAATGCCAGTGGTTCAGATTCATTCAAAACCGTCCACCCATCACTTTTGTGCTTGCAGTTTGTCCAACTGTGTGAGAGAGGGTATGCCCAGACGTGGGTCCCTTGCTAGCTGCGCCATAGGGAATCAAGCTGCACCTCACTGAGGAGGCCCAACAAAGCCGAAACATGTTTGGTGCTGCTTGTGTTTCCGTGCACAGGGGACCTGGCCTAGCAGTTTGGGCTGGGCTGCTACCATTGGTGGCAGTACCTGACTGATTTTCACATGGCTGGACCCCTTTTGCAATGGCGCAGACGGGCAAAAAAACGGTGGTGTGGAAGGTTGCCCAAAGCAATGCCAGTGGTTCAGATTCATTCAAAACCTTCCACCCATCACTTTTGTGCTTTCAGTTTGTCTCACTATGTGAGAGAGGGTATGCCCAGACGTGGGTCCCTTGCTCGCTGCGCCATAGGGAACCAAGCTGCACCTCACTGAGGAGGCCCAACAAGGGCGAAACATGCCTGGGGTTGCTTGTTTTTCCGTGCAGAGGGGACCTGTCCTAGCAGTTCGGGCTGGGCTGCTACCATTGGTGGCAGTACCTGACTGATTTGCACATGGCTGGACCCCTTTGCAACGGCGCAGACGGGCAAAAAAACAGTGGTGTGGAAGGTTGCCCAGAGCAATGCCACTGGTTCAGATTCATTCAAAACAGTCCAGCCATCACTTTTGTGCTTGCAGTTTGTCTCACTGTGTGAGAGAGGGTATGCCCAGACGTGGGTCCCTTGCTAGCTGCGCCATAGGGAACCAAGCTGCACCTCACTGAGGAGGCCCAACAAAGCCGAAACATGTCTGGGTTGCTTGTGTTTCCGTGCAGAGGGGACCTGGCCTAGCAGTTCGGGCTGGGCTGCAACCATTGGTGACAGTACCTGACTGATTTGCACGTGGATGGGCCCCTTTTGCAATGGAGCAGACGTACAAAAAAACGTTGGTGTAGAAGGTTGCCCAGAGCAATGCCAGTGGTTCAGATTCATTCAAAACCTTCCACCCATCACTTTTGTGCTTTCAGTTTGTCTCACTATGTGAGAGAGGGTATGCCCAGACGTGGGTTACTTGCTCGCTGCGCCATAGGGAACCAAGCTGCACCTCACTGAGGAGGCCCAACAAGGCCTTAACATGTCTGGGTTGCTTTTGTTTCCGTGCAGAGGGGACCTGGCCTAGCAGTTCGGGCTGGGCTGCAACCATTGGTAGCAGTACCTGACTGATTTGCACATGGCTGGACCCCTTTTGCAATGGCGCAGACGGGCAAAAAAACGGTGGTGTGGAAGGTTGCCCAGAGCAATGCCAGTGGTTCAGATTCATTCAAAACCTTCCACCCATCACTTTTGTGCTTTCAGTTTGTCTCACTATGTGAGAGAGGGTATGCCCAGACGTGGGTCCCTTGCTCGCTCCGCCATAGGGAACCAAGCTGCACCTCACTGAGGAGGCCCAACAAGGCCGAAACATGTCTGGGGTTGATTGTGTTTCAGTGCAGAGGGGACCTGGTCTAGCAGTTCGGGCTGGGCTGCTACCATTGGTGGCAGTACCTGACTCATTTGCACATGGCTGGACCCCTTTTGCAATGGCGCAGACGGGCAAAAAAACAGTGGTGTGGAAGTTTGCCCAGAGCAATGCCAGTGGTTCAGATTCATTCAAAACCTTCCACGATCACATTTGTGCTTGCAGTTTGTCTCACTATGTGAGAGCGGGTATGCTCAGACGTGGGTCCCTTGCTCGCTGCGCCATAGGGAACCAAGCTGCACCTCACTGAGGAGGCCCAACAAGGCCGAAACATGTCTGGGGGTGCTTGTGTTTCCGTGCAGAGGGGACCTGGCCTAGCAGTTCGGGCTGGGCTGCTAGTACCTGACTGATTTGTACATGGCTGGATCCCTTTTGCAATGGCGCAGACGGGCAAAAAAACGGTGGTGTGGAAGGTTGCCCAGAGCAATGCCAGTGGTTCAGATTCATTCAAAACCGTCCACCCATCACTTTTGTGCTTGCAGTTTGTCCAACTGTGTGAGAGAGGGTATGCCCAGACGTGGGTCCCTTGCTAGCTGCGCCATAGGGAATCAAGCTGCACCTCACTGAGGAGGCCCAACAAGGCCGAAACATGTTTGGTGCTGCTTGTGTTTCCGTGCACAGGGGACCTGGCCTAGCAGTTTGGGCTGGGCTGCTACCATTGGTGGCAGTACCTGACTGATTTTCACATGGCTGGACCCCTTTTGCAATGGCGCAGACGGGCAAAAAAACGGTGGTGTGGAAGGTTGCCCAAAGCAATGCCAGTGGTTCAGATTCATTCAAAACCTTTCACCCATCACGTTTGTGCTTGCAGTTTGGCTCACTATGTGAGAGAGGCTATGCCCAGACGTGTGTCCCTTGCTCGCTGCGCCATAGGGAAACAAGCTGCACCTCACTGAGGAGGCCCAACAAGCGAAACATGTCTGGGGTTGCTTGTGTTTCTGTGCAGAAGGGACCTGGCCTAGCAGTTCGGGCTGGGCTGCTACCATTGGTGGCAGTACCTGACTGATTTGCACATGGCTGGACCCCTTTTGCAATGGCGCAGACGGGCAAAAAAATGGTGGTGTGGAAGGTTGCCCAGAGCAATGCCAGTGGTTCAAATTCATTCAAAACCTTCCACCCATCACTGTTGTGCTTGCAGTTTGTCTCACTATGTGAGAGAGGGTATGCCCAGACGTGGGTCCCTTGCTCGCTGCGCCATAGGGAACCAAGCTGCACCACACTGAGGAGGCCCAACAAAGCCGAAGCATGTCTGGGGTTGCCTGTGTTTCCGTGCAGAGGGGACCTGGCCTAGCAATTCGGGCTGGGCTGCTACCATTGGTGGCAGTACATGACTGATTTGCACATGGCTGGAACCCTTTTGCAATGGCGCAGATGGGCAAAAAAACGGTGGTGTGGAAGGTTGCCCAGAGCAATGCCAGTGGTTCAGATTCATTCAAAACCGTCCACCCATCAGTGTTGTGCTTGCCGTTTGTCTCACTATGTGAGAGAGTGTATGCCCAGACGTGGGTCCCTTGCTCGCTGCGCCATAGGGAACCAAGCTGCACCTCACTGAGGAGGCCCAACAAGGCCGAAACATGTCTGGGTTGCTTGTGTTTCCGTGCAGAGGGGACCTGGCCTAGCAGTTCGGGCTGGGCTGCAACCATTGGTGGCAGTACCTGACTGATTTGCACATGGCTGGACCCCTTTTGCAATGGCGCAGACGGGCAAAAAAACGGTGGTGTGGAAGTTTGCCCAGAGCAATGCCAGTGGTTCAGATTCATTCAAAACCTTCCACCCATCACTTTTGTGCTTTCAGTTTGTCTCACTATGTGAGAGAGGGTATGCCCAGACGTGGGTCCCTTGCTCGCTGCGCCATAGGGAACCAAGCTGCACCTCACTGAGGAGGCCCAACAAGGGCGAAACATGTCTGGGGTTGGTTGTGTTTCAGTGCAGAGGGGACCTGGCCTAGCAGGTCGGGCTGGGCTGCAACCATTGGTGGCAGTACCTGACTGATTTGCACATGGCTGGACCCCTTTTGCAATGGCCAGACGGGCAAAAAAACGGTGGTGTGGAAAGCTGCCCAGAGCAATGCCAGTGGTTCAGATTCATTCAAAACCTTCCACCCATCACTTTTGTGCTTGCAGTTTGTCTCACTATGTGAGAGAGGGTATGCCCAGACGTGGGTCCCTTGCTCGCTGCACCCTAGGGAATCAAGCTGCACCTCACTGAGGAGGCCCAACAAGGCCCGAAACATGTCTGGGGTTGCTTGTGTTTCCGTGCAGAGGGGACCTGGCCTAGCAGTTCGGGCTGGGCTGCTACCAATTGTGGCAGTACCTGACTGATTTGCACATGGCTGGGCCCCTTTTGCAACGGCGCAGACGGGCAAAAAAACAGTGGTGTGGAAGGTTGCCCAGAGCAATGCCAGTGGTTCAGATTCATTCAAAACCTTCCACGATCACGTTTCTGCTTGCAGTTTGTCTCACTATGTGAGAGAGGGTATGCTCAGACGTGGGTCCCTTGCTCGCTGCGCCAAAGGGAACCAAGCTGCACCTCACTGAGGAGGCCCAACAAGGCCGAAACATGCCTGGGGTTGCTTGTTTTTCCGTGCAGAGGGGACCTGTCCTAGCAGTTCGGGCTGGGCTGCTACCATTGGTGGCAGTACCTGACTGATTTGCACATGGGTGGACCCCTTGTGCAACGGCGCAGACGGGCAAAAAAACAGTGGTGTGGAAGGTTGCCCAGAGCAATGCCACTGGTTCAGATTCATTCAAAACAGTCCAGCCATCACTTTTGTGCTTGCAGTTTGTCTCACTGTGTGAGAGAGGGTATGCCCAGACGTGGGTCCCTTGCTAGCTGCGCCATAGGGAACCAAGCTGCACCTCACTGAGGAGGCCCAACAAAGCCGAAACATGTCTGGGTTGCTTGTGTTTCCGTGCAGAGGGGACCTGGCCTAGCAGTTCGGGCTGGGCTGCAACCATTGGTGACAGTACCTGACTGATTTGCACGTGGATGGGCCCCTTTTGCAATGGAGCAGACGTACAAAAAAACGTTGGTGTAGAAGGTTGCCCAGAGCAATGCCAGTGGTTCAGATTCATTCAAAACCTTCCACCCATCACTTTTGTGCTTTCAGTTTGTCTCACTATGTGAGAGAGGGTATGCCCAGACGTGGGTTACTTGCTCGCTGCGCCATAGGGAACCAAGCTGCACCTCACTGAGGAGGCCCAACAAGGCCTTAACATGTCTGGGTTGCTTGTGTTTCCGTGCAGAGGGGACCTGGCCTAGCAGTTCGGGCTGGGCTGCAACCATTGGTAGCAGTACCTGACTGATTTGCACATGGCTGGACCCCTTTTGCAATGGCGCAGACGGGCAAAAAAACGGTGGTGTGGAAGGTTGCCCAGAGCAATGCCAGTGGTTCAGATTCATTCAAAACCTTCCACCCATCACTTTTGTGCTTTCAGTTTGTCTCACTATGTGAGAGAGGGTATGCCCAGACGTGGGACCCTTGCTCGCTCCGCCATAGGGAACCAAGCTGCACCTCACTGAGGAGGCCCAACAAGGCCGAAACATGTCTGGGGTTGATTGTGTTTCAGTGCAGAGGGGACCTGGTCTAGCAGTTCGGGCTGGGCTGCTACCATTGGTGGCAGTACCTGACTCATTTGCACATGGCTGGACCCCTTTTGCAATGGCGCAGACGGGCAAAAAAACAGTGGTGTGGAAGGTTGCCCAGAGCAATGCCAGTGGTTCAGATTCATTCAAAACCTTCCACGATCACATTTGTGCTTGCAGTTTGTCTCACTATGTGAGAGAGGGTATGCTCAGACGTGGGTCCCTTGCTCGCTGCGCCATAGGGAACCAAGCTGCACCTCACTGAGGAGGCCCAACAAGGCCGAAACATGTCTGGGGTTGCTTGTGTTTCCGTGCAGAGGGGACCTGGCCTAGCAGTTCGGGCTGGGCTGCTAGTACCTGACTGATTTGTACATGGCTGGATCCCTTTTGCAATGGCGCAGACGGGCAAAAAAACGGTGGTGTGGAAGGTTGCCCAGAGCAATGCCAGTGGTTCAGATTCATTCAAAACCGTCCACCCATCACTTTTGTGCTTGCAGTTTGTCCAACTGTGTGAGAGAGGGTATGCCCAGACGTGGGTCCCTTGCTAGCTGCGCCATAGGGAATCAAGCTGCACCTCACTGAGGAGGCCCAACAAGGCCGAAACATGTTTGGTGCTGCTTGTGTTTCCGTGCACAGGGGACCTGGCCTAGCAGTTTGGGCTGGGCTGCTACCATTGGTGGCAGTACCTGACTGATTTTCACATGGCTGGACCCCTTTTGCAATGGCGCAGACGGGCAAAAAATCGGTGGTGTGGAAGGTTGCCCAAAGCAATGCCAGTGGTTCAGATTCATTCAAAACCTTTCACCCATCACGTTTGTGCTTGCAGTTTGTCCAACTGTGTGAGAGAGGGTATGCCCAGACGTGGGTCCCTTGCTAGCTGCGCCATAGGGAATCAAGCTGCACCTCACTGAGGAGGCCCAACAAGGCCGAAACATGTTTGGTGCTGCTTGTGTTTCCGTGCACAGGGGACCTGGCCTAGCAGTTTGGGCTGGGCTGCTACCATTGGTGGCAGTACCTGACTGATTTGCACATGGCTGGACCCCTTTTGCAACGGCGCAGACGGGCAAAAAAACAGTGGTGTGGAAGGTTGCCCAGAGCAATGCCACTGGTTCAGATTCATTCAAAACAGTCCAGCCATCACTTTTGTGCTTGCAGTTTGTCTCACTGTGTGAGAGAGGGTATGCCCAGACGTGGGTCCCTTGCTAGCTGCGCCATAGGGAACCAAGCTGCACCTCACTGAGGAGGCCCAACAAAGCCGAAACATGTCTGGGTTGCTTGTGTTTCCGTGCAGAGGGGACCTGGCCTAGCAGTTCGGGCTGGGCTGCAACCATTGGTGACAGTACCTGACTGATTTGCACGTGGATGGGCCCCTTTTGCAATGGAGCAGACGTACAAAAAAACGTTGGTGTAGAAGGTTGCCCAGAGCAATGCCAGTGGTTCAGATTCATTCAAAACCTTCCACCCATCACTTTTGTGCTTTCAGTTTGTCTCACTATGTGAGAGAGGGTATGCCCAGACGTGGGTTACCAACTCGCTGCGCCATAGGGAACCAAGCTGCACCTCACTGAGGAGGCCCAACAAGGCCTTAACATGTCTGGGTTGCTTGTGTTTCCGTGCAGAGGGGACCTGGCCTAGCAGTTCGGGCTGGGCTGCAACCATTGGTAGCAGTACCTGACTGATTTGCACATGGCTGGACCCCTTTTGCAATGGCGCAGACGGGCAAAAAAACGGTGGTGTGGAAGGTTGCCCAGAGCAATGCCAGTGGTTCAGATTCATTCAAAACCTTCCACCCATCACTTTTGTGCTTTCAGTTTGTCTCACTATGTGAGAGAGGGTATGCCCAGACGTGGGTCCCTTGCTCGCTCTGCCATAGGGAACCAAGCTGCACCTCACTGAGGAGGCCCAACAAGGCCGAAACATGTCTGGGGTTGATTGTGTTTCAGTGCAGAGGGGACCTGGTCTAGCAGTTCGGGCTGGGCTGCTACCATTGGCGGCAGTACCTGACTCATTTGCACGTGGATGGGCCCCTTTTGCAATGGAGCAGACGTACAAAAAAACGTTGGTGTAGAAGGTTGCCCAGAGCAATGCCAGTGGTTCAGATTCATTCAAAACCTTCCACCCATCACTTTTGTACTTTCAGTTTGTCTCACTATGTGAGAGAGGGTATGCCCAGACGTGGGTTACTTGCTCGCTGCGCCATAGGGAACCAAGCTGCACCTCACTGAGGAGGCCCAACAAGGCCGAAACATGTCTGGGGTTGCTTGTGGTTCCGTGCAGAGGGGACCTGGCCTAGAAGTTCGGACTGGGCTGCTACCATTGGTGGCAGTAAATGACTGATTTGCACATGGCTGGAACCCTTTTGCAATGGCGCAGACGGGCAAAACAACGGTGGTGTGGAAGGTTGCCCAGAGCAATGCCAAAGGTTCAGATTCATTCAAAACCTTCCACCCATCACTTTTGTGCTTGCAGTTTGTATCACTGTGTGAGAGAGGGTATGCCTAGACTTGGGTCCCTTGCTAGCTGCACCATAGGGAACCAAGCTGCACCTCACTGAGGAGGCCCAACAAGGCCTTAACATGTCTGGGTTGCTTGTGTTTCCGTGCAGAGGGGACCTGCCCTAGCAGTTCGGGCTGGGCTGCAACCATTGGTAGCAGTACCTGACTGATTTGCACATGGCTGGACCCCGTTTGCAATGGCGCAGACGGGCAAAAAAACGGTGGTGTGGAAGGTTGCCCAGAGCAATGCCAGTGGTTCAGATTCATTCAAAACCTTCCACCCATCACTTTTGTGCTTTCAGTTTGTCTCACTATGTGAGAGAGGGTATGCCCAGACGTGGGTCCCTTGCTCGCTCCGCCATAGGGAACCAAGCTGCACCTCACTGAGGAGGCCCAACAAGGCCGAAACATGTCTGGGGTTGATTGTGTTTCAGTGCAGAGGGGACCTGGCCTAGCAGTTCGGGCTGGGCTGCAACCATTGGTGGCAGTAACTGAATGATTTGCACATGGCTGGATCCCTTTTGCAATGGCACAGACGGGCAAAAAAACAGTAGTGTGGAAGGTTGCCCAGAGCAATGCCAGTGGTTCAGATTCATTCAAAACCTTTCACCCATCACGTTTGTGCTTGCAGTTTGGCTCACTATGTGAGAGAGGCTATGCCCAGACGTGGATCCCTTGCTCGCTGCGCCATAGGGAAACAAGCTGCACCTCACTGAGGAGGCCCAACAAGCGAAACATGTCTGGGGTTGCTTGTGTTTCTGTGCAGAAGGGACCTGGCCTAGCAGTTCGGGCTGGGCTGCTACCATTGGTGGCAGTACCAAACTGATTTGCACATGGCTGGACCCCTTTTGCAATGGCGCAGACGGGCAAAAAAATGCTGGTGTGGAAGGTTGCCCAGAGCAATGCCAGTGGTTCAAATTCATTCAAAACCTTCCACCCATCACTGTTGTGCTTGCAGTTTGTCTCACTATGTGAGAGAGGGTATGCCCAGACGTGGGTCCCTTGCTCGCTGCGCCATAGGGAACCAAGGTGCACCACACTGAGGAGGCCCAACAAAGCCGAAGCATGTCTGGGGTTGCTTGTGTTTCCGTGCAGAGGGGACCTGGCCTAGCAATTCGGGCTGGGCTGCTACCATTGGTGGCAGTACATGACTGATTTGCACATGGCTGGAACCCTTTTGCAATGGCGCAGATGGGCAAAAAAACGGTGGTGTGGAAGGTTGCCCAGAGCAATGCCAGTGGTTCAGATTCATTCAAAACCGTCCACCCATCACTGTTGTGCTTGCCGTTTGTCTCACTATGTGAGAGAGTGTATGCCCAGACGTGGGTCCCTTGCTCGCTGCGCCATAGGGAACCAAGCTGCACCTCACTGAGGAGGCCCAACAAGGCCGAAACATGTCTGGGTTGCTTGTGTTTCCGTGCAGAGGGGACCTGGCCTAGCAGTTCGGGCTGGGCTGCAACCATTGGTGGCAGTACCTGACTGATTTGCACATGGCTGGACCCCTTTTGCAATGGCGCAGACGGGCAAAAAACGGTGGTGTGGAAGTTTGCCCAGAGCAATGCCAGTGGTTCAGATTCATTCAAAACCTTCCACCCATCACTTTTGTGCTTTCAGTTTGTCTCACTATGTGAGAGAGGGTATGCCCAGACGTGGGTCCCTTGCTCGCTGCGCCATAGGGAACCAAGCTGCACCTCACTGAGGAGGCCCAACAAGGGCGAAACATGTCTGGGGTTGGTTGTGTTTCAGTGCAGAGGGGACCTGGCCTAGCAGGTCGGGCTGGGCTGCAACCATTGGTGGCAGTACCTGACTGATTTGCACATGGCTGGACCCCTTTTGCAATGGCCAGACGGGCAAAAAAACGGTGGTGTGGAAAGTTGCCCAGAGCAATGCCAGTGGTTCAGATTCATTCAAAACAGTCCAGCCATCACTTTTGTGCTTGCAGTTTGTCTCACTATGTGAGAGAGGGTATGCCCAGACGTGGGTCCCTTGCTCGCTGCACCCTAGGGAATCAAGCTGCACCTCACTGAGGAGGCCCAACAAGGCCCGAAACATGTCTGGGGTTGCTTGTGTTTCCGTGCAGAGGGGACCTGGCCTAGCAGTTCGGGCTGGGCTGCAACCATTGGTGACAGTACCTGACTGATTTGCACGTGGATGGGCCCCTTTTGCAATGGAGCAGACGTACAAAAAAACGTTGGTGTAGAAGGTTGCCCAGAGCAATGCCAGTGGTTCAGATTCATTCAAAACCTTCCACCCATCACTTTTGTGCTTTCAGTTTGTCTCACTATGTGAGAGAGGGTATGCCCAGACGTGGGTTACTTGCTCGCTGCGCCATAGGGAACCAAGCTGCACCTCACTGAGGAGGCCCAACAAGGCCGAAACATGTCTGGGGTTGCTTGTGTTTCCGTGCAGAGGGGACCTGGCCTAGAAGTTCGGACTGGGCTGCTACCATTGGTGGCAGTAAATGACTGATTTGCACATGGCTGGAACCCTTTTGCAATGGCGGAGACGGGCAAAACAACGGTGGTGTGGAAGGTTGCCCAGAGCAATGCCAAAGGTTCAGATTCATTCAAAACCTTCCACCCATCACTTTTGTGCTTGCAGTTTGTATCACTGTGTGAGAGAGGGTATGCCTAGACTTGGGTCCCTTGCTAGCTGCACCATAGGGAACCAAGCTGCACCTCACTGAGGAGGCCCAACAAGGCCTTAACATGTCTGGGTTGCTTGTGTTTCCGTGCAGAGGGGACCTGGCCTAGCAGTTCGGGCTGGGCTGCAATCATTGGTAGCAGTACCTGACTGATTTGCACATGGCTGGACCCCTTTTGCAATGGCGCAGACGGGCAAAAAAACGGTGGTGTGGAAGGTTGCCCAGAGCAATGCCAGTGGTTCAGATTCATTCAAAACCTTCCACCCATCACTTTTGTGCTTTCAGTTTGTCTCACTATGTGAGAGAGGGTATGCCCAGACGTGGGTCCCTTGCTCGCTCCGCCATAGGGAACCAAGCTGCACCTCACTGAGGAGGCCCAACAAGGCCGAAACATGTCTGGGGTTGATTGTGTTTCAGTGCAGAGGGGACCTGGTCTAGCAGTTCGGGCTGGGCTGCTACCATTGGTGGCAGTACCTGACTCATTTGCACATGGCTGGACCCCTTTTGCAATGGCGCAGACGGGCAAAAAAACAGTGGTGTGGAAGGTTGCCCAGAGCAATGCCAGTGGTTCAGATTCATTCAAAACCTTCCACGATCACATTTGTGCTTGCAGTTTGTCTCACTATGTGAGAGAGGGTATGCTCAGACGTGGGTCCCTTGCTCGCTGCGCCATAGGGAACCAAGCTGCACCTCACTGAGGAGGCCCAACAAGGCCGAAACATGTCTGGGGTTGCTTGTGTTTCCGTGCAGAGGGGACCTGGCCTAGCAGTTCGGGCTGGGCTGCTAGTACCTGACTGATTTGTACATGGCTGGATCCCTTTTGCAATGGCGCAGACGGGCAAAAAAAAGGTGGTGTGGAAGGTTGCCCAGAGCAATGCCAGTGGATCAGATTCATTCAAAACCGTCCACCCATCACTTTTGTGCTTGCAGTTTGTCCAACTGTGTGAGAGAGGGTATGCCCAGACGTGGGTCCCTTGCTAGCTGCGCCATAGGGAATCAAGCTGCACCTCACTGAGGAGGCCCAACAAGGCCGAAACATGTTTGGTGCTGCTTGTGTTTCCGTGCACAGGGGACCTGGCCTAGCAGTTCGGGCTGGGCTGCTACCATTGGTGGCAGTACCTGACTGATTTTCACATGGCTGGACCCCTTTTGCAATGGCGCAGACGGGCAAAAAAACGGTGGTGTGGAAGGTTGCCCAAAGCAATGCCAGTGGTTCAGATTCATTCAAAACCTTCCACCCATCACTTTTGTGCTTGCAGTTTGTATCACTATGCGAGAGAGGGTATGCCCAGACGTGGGTCCCTTGCTCTCTGTGCCATAGGGAACCAAGCTGGACCTCACTGAGGAGGCCCAACAAGGCCGAAACATGTCTGGGGTTGCTTGTGTTTCCGTGCAGAGGGGACCTGGCCTAGCAGTTCGGGCTGGGCTGCAACCATTGGTGGCAGTAACTGAATGATTTGCACATGGCTGGATCCCTTTTGCAATGGCACAGATGGGCAAAAAAACAGTAGTGTGGAAGGTTGCCCAGAGCAATGCCAGTGGTTCAGATTCATTCAAAACCTTTCACCCATCACGTTTGTGCTTGCAGTTTGGCTCACTATGTGAGAGAGGCTATGCCCAGACGTGGGTCCCTTGCTCGCTGCGCCATAGGGAACCAAGCTGCACCTCACTGAGGAGGCCCAACAAGCGAAACATGTCTGGGGTTGCTTGTGTTTCTGTGCAGAAGGGACCTGGCCTAGCAGTTCGGGCTGGGCTGCTACCATTGGTGGCAGTACCTGACTGATTTGCACATGGCTGGACCCCTTTTGCAATGGCGCAGACGGGCAAAAAAATGGTGGTGTGGAAGGTTGCCCAGAGCAATGCCAGTGGTTCAAATTCATTCAAAACCTTCCACCCATCACTGTTGTGCTTGCAGTTTGTCTCACTATGTGAGAGAGGGTATGCCCAGACGTGGGTCCCTTGCTCGCTGCGCCATAGGGAACCAAGCTGCACCACACTGAGGAGGCCCAACAAAGCTGAAGCATGTCTGGGGTTGCTTGTGTTTCCGTGCAGAGGGGACCTGGCCTAGCAATTCGGGCTGGGCTGCTACCATTGGTGGCAGTACATGACTGATTTGCACATGGCTGGAACCCTTTTGCAATGGCGCAGATGGGCAAAAAAACGGTGGTGTGGAAGGTTGCCCAGAGCAATGCCAGTGGTTCAGATTCATTCAAAACCTTCCACGATCACGTTTGTGCTTGCAGTTTGTCTCACTATGTGAGAGAGGGTATGCTCTGACGTGGGTCCCTTGCTCGCTGCGCCATAGGGAACCAAGCTGCACCTCACTGAGGAGGCTCAACAAGGCCGAAACATGTCTGGGGTTGCTTGTGTTTCCGTGCAGAGGGGACCTGGCCTAGCAGTTCGGGCTGGGCTGCTACCATTGGTGGCAGTACCTGACTGATTTGCACATGGCTGGACCCCTTTTGCAACGGCGCAGATGGGCAAAAAAACAGTGGTGTGGAAGGTTGCCCAGAGCAATGCCACTGGTTCAGATTCATTCAAAACCGTCCACCCATCACTTTTGTGCTTGCAGTTTGTCTCACTATGTGAGAGAGGGTATGCCCAGACGTGGGTCCCTTGCTTGTTGCGCCATAGGGAACCAAGCTGCACCTCACTGAGGAGGTCCAAAAAGGCTGAAACATGTCTGGGTTGCTTGTGTTTCCGTGCAGAGGGGACCTGGCCTAGCAGTTCGGGCTGGGCTGCTACCATTGGTGGCAGTACATGACTGATTTGCACATGGCTGGAACCCTTTTGCAATGGCGCAGACGGGCAAATAAACAGTGGTGTGGAAGATTGCCCAGAGAAATGCCAGAGGTTCAGATTCATTCAAAACCTTCCACCCATCACTTTTGTGCTTGCAGTTTGTCTCACTGTGTGAGAGAGGGTATGCCCAGACGTGGGTCCCTTGCTAGCTGCCCCATAGGGAACCAAGCTGCACATCACTGAGGAGGCCCAACAAGGCCGAAACATGTCTGGGTTGCTTGCGTTTCCGTGCAGAGGGGACCTGGCCTAGCAGTTCGGGCTGGGCTGCAACCATTGGTGGCAGTACCTGACTGATTTGCACATGGCTGGGCCCCTTTTGCAATGTCGCAGACGGACAAAAAAAACGGTGGTGTGGAAGGTTGCCCAGAGCAATGCCAGTGGTTCAGATTCATTCAAAACCTTCCACCCATCACTTTTGTGCTTGCAGTTTGTCTCACTATGTGACAGAGGGTATGCCCAGACGTGGGTTCCTTGCTCGCTGCGCCATAGGGTACCAAGCTGCACCTCACTGAGGAGGCCCAACAAGGCCGAAACATGTCTGGGATTGCTTGTGTTTCAGTGCAGAGGGGACCTGACCTAGCAGTTCGGGCTGGGCTGCTACCATTGGTGGCAGTACATGACTGATTTGCACATGGCTGGAACCCTTTTGCAATGGCGCAGATGGGCAAAAAAACGGTGGTGTGGAAGGTTGCCCAGAGCAATGCCAGTGGTTCAGATTCATTCAAAACCGTCCACCCATCACTGTTGTGCTTGCCGTTTGTCTCACTATGTGAGAGAGTGTATGCCCAGACGTGGGTCCCTTGCTCGCTGCGCCATAGGGAACCAAGCTGCACCTCACTGAGGAGGCCCAACAAGGCCGAAACATGTCTGGGTTGCTTGTGTTTCCGTGCAGAGGGGACCTGGCCTAGCAGTTCGGGCTGGGCTGCAACCATTGGTGGCAGTACCTGACTGATTTGCACATGGCTGGACCCCTTTTGCAATGGCGCAGACGGGCAAAAAAACGGTGGTGTGGAAGTTTGCCCAGAGCAATGCCAGTGGTTCAGATTCATTCAAAACCTTCCACCCATCACTTTTGTGCTTTCAGTTTGTCTCACTATGTGAGAGAGGGTATGCCCAGACGTGGGTCCCTTGCTCGCTGCGCCATAGGGAACCAAGCTGCACCTCACTGAGGAGGCCCAACAAGGGCGAAACATGTCTGGGGTTGGTTGTGTTTCAGTGCAGAGGGGACCTGGCCTAGCAGGTCGGGCTGGGCTGCAACCATTGGTGGCAGTACCTGACTGATTTGCACATGGCTGGACCCCTTTTGCAATGGCCAGACGGGCAAAAAAACGGTGGTGTGGAAAGTTGCCCAGAGCAATGCCAGTGGTTCAGATTCATTCAAAACCTTCCACCCATCACTTTTGTGCTTGCAGTTTGTCTCACTATGTGAGAGAGGGTATGCCCAGACGTGGGTCCCTTGCTCGCTGCACCCTAGGGAATCAAGCTGCACCTCACTGAGGAGGCCCAACAAGGCCCGAAACATGCCTGGGGTTGCTTGTGTTTCCGTGCAGAGGGGACCTGGCCTAGCAGTTCGGGCTGGGCTGCTACCATTGGTGGCAGTACCTGACTGATTTGCACATGGCTGGACCCCTTTTGCAACGGCGCAGACGGGCAAAAAAAACAGTGGTGTGGAAGGTTGCCCAGAGCAATGCCACTGGTTCAGATTCATTCAAAACCGTCCACCCATCACTTTTGTGCTTGCAGTTTGTCTCACTGTGTGAGAGAGGGTATGCCCAGACGTGGGTCCCTTGCTAGCTGCGCCATAGGGAACCAAGCTGCACCTCACTGAGGAGGCCCAACAAGGCCGAAACATGTCTGGGTTGCTTGTGTTTCCGTGCAGAGGGGACCTGGCCTAGCAGTTCGGACTGGGCTGCTACCATTGGTGGCAGTACATGACTGATTTGCACATGGCTGGAACCCTTTTGCAATGGCGCAGACGGGCAAAAAAAACGGTGGTGTGGAAGGTTGCCCAGAGCAATGCCAGAGGTTCAGATTCATTCAAAACCTTCCACCCATCACTTTTGTGCTTGCAGTTTGTCTCACTGTGTGAGAGAGGGTATGCCCAGACGTGGGTCCCTTGCTAGCTGCGCCATAGGGAACCAAGCTGCACCTCACTGAGGAGGCCCAACAAGGGCGAAACATGTCTGGGGTTGCTTGTGTTTCAGTGCAGAGGGGACCTGGCCTAGCAGTTCGGGCTGGGCTGCTACCATTGGTGGCAGTACCTGACTGATTTGCACATGGCTGGACCCCTTTTGCAATGGCCAGACGGGCAAAAAAACGGTGGTGTGGAAGGTTGCCCAGAGGAATGCCAATGGTTCAGATTCATTCAAAACCTTCCACCCATCACTTTTGTGCTTGCAGTTTGTCTCACTATGTGAGAGAGGGTATGCCCAGACTTGGGTCCCTTGCTCGCTGCGCCATAGGGAACCAAGCTGCACCTCACTGAGGAGGCCCAACAAGGCTGAAACATGTCTGGGGTTGCTTGTGTTTCCGTGCAGAGGGGACCTGGCCTAGCAGTTCGGGCTGGGCTGCTACCATTGGTGGCAGTACATGACTGATTTGAACATGGCTGGAACCCTTTTGCAATGGCGCAGACGGACAAAAAAACGGTGGTGTGGAAAGTTGCCCAGAGCAATGCCAGAGGTTCAGATTCATTCAAAACCTTCCACCCATCACTTTTGTGCTTGCAGTTTGTCCAACTGTGTGAGAGAGCGTATGCCCAGATGTGGGTCCCTTGCTAGCTGCGCCATAGGGAATCAAGCTGCACCTCACTGAGGAGGCCCAACAAGGCCGAAACATGTTTGGGGTTGCTTGTGTTTCCGTGCACAGGGGTCCTGGCCTAGCAGTTCGGGCTGGGCTGCTACCATTGGTGGCAGTACCTGACTGATTTTCACATGGCTGGACCCCTTTTGCAATGGCGCAGACGGGCAAAAAAAAGGTGGTGTGGAAGGTTGCCCAGAGCAATGCCAGTGGTTCAGAGACATCAAAACCTTCCACCCATCACTTTTGTGCTTGCAGTTTGTCTCATTATGTGAGAGAGGGTATGCCCAGACGTGGGTCCCTTGCTAGCTGTGCCATAGGGAACCAAGCTGCACCTCACTGAGGAGGCCCAACAAGGCCGAAACATGTCTGGGGTTGCTTGTGTTTCCGTGCAGAGGGGACCTGGCCTAGCAGTTCGGGCTGGGCTGCAACCATTGGTGGCAGTAATGAATGATTTGCACATGGCTGGATCCCTTTTGCAATGGCGCAGACGGGCAAAAAAACGGTAGTGTGGAAGGTTGCCCAGAGCAATGCCAGTGGTTCAGATTCATTCAAAACCTTTCACCCATCACGTTTGTGCTTGCAGTTTGTCTCACTATGTGAGAGAGGGTATGCCCAGACGTGGGTCCCTTGCTCGCTGCGCCATAGGGAACCAAGCTGCACCTCACTGAGGAGGCCCAACAAGGCGAAACATGTCTGGGGTTGCTTGTGTTTCTGTGCAGAGGGGACCTGGCCTAGCAGTTCGGGTTGGGCTGCTACCATTGGTGGCAGTACCTGACTGATTTGCACATGGCTGGGCCCCTTTTGCAATGGCGCAGACGGGCAAAAAAATGGTGGTGTGGAAGGTTGCCCAGAGCAATGCCAGTGGTTCAGATTCATTCAAAACCTTCCACCCATCACTGTTGTGCTTGCAGTTTGTCTCACTATGTGAGAGAGGGTATGCCCAGACATGGGTCCCTTGCTCGCTGCGCCATAGGGATCCAAGCTGCACCTCACTGAGGAGGCCCAACAAGGCCGAAACATGGCTGGGGTTGCTTGTGGTTCAGTGCAGAGGGGACCTGGCCTAGCAGTTCGGGCTGGGCTGCTACCATTGGTGGCAGTACCTGACTGATTTGCACATGGCTGGACACCTTTTGCAATGGCGCAGACGGGCAAAAAAACTGTGGTGTGGAAGGTTGCCCAGAGCAATGCCAGTGGTTCAGATTCATTCAAAACCTTCCACGATCACGTTTGTGCTTGCAGTTTGTCTCACTATGTGAGAGAGGGTATGCTCAGACGTGGGTCCCTTGCTCGCTGCGCCATAGGGAACCAAGCTGCACCTCACTGAGGAGGCCCAACAAGGCCGAAACATGTCTGGGGTTGCTTGTGTTTCCGTGCAGAGGGGACCTGGCCTAGCAGTTCGGGCTGGGCTGCTACCATTGGTGGCAGTACATGACTGATTTGCACATGGCTAGAACCCTTTTGCAATGGCGCAGACGGGCAAAAAAACAGTGGTGTGGAAGGTTGCCCAGAGCAATGCCAGAGGTTCAGATTCATTCAAAACCTTCCACCCATCACTTTTGTGCTTGCAGTTTGTCTCACTGTGTGAGAGAGGGTATGCTCAGACGTGGGTCCCTTGCTCGCTGCGCCATAGGGAACCAAGCTGCACCTCACTGAGGAGGCCCAACAAGGCTGAAACATGTCTGGGTTGCTTGTGTTTCCATGCAGAGGGGACCTGGCCTAGCAGTTCGGGCTGGGCTGCAACCATTGGTGCAGTACCTGACTGATTTGCACGTGGCTGGGCCCCTTTTGCAATGGCGCAGACGGACAAAAAAAACGGTGGTGTGGAAGGTTGCCCAGAGCAATGCCAGTAGTTCAGATTCATTAAAAACCTTCCACCCATCACGTTTGTGCTTGCAGTTTGTCTCACTATGTGAGAGAGGGTATGCCCAGACGTGGGTCCCTTGCTCGCTTCGCCATAGGGAACCAAGCTGCACCTCACTGAGGAGGCCCAACAAGCCGAAACATGTCTGGGGTTGCTTGTGTTTCTGTGCAGAGGGGACCTGGCCCGGCAGTTCGGGCTGGGCTGCTACCATTGGTGGCAGTACCTGACTGATTTGCACATGGCTGGACCCCTTGTGCAATGGCACAGACGGGCAAAAAAACGGTGGTGTGGAAGGTTGCCCAGAGCAATGCCAGTGGTTCAGATTCATTCAAAACCTTCCACCCATCACTTTTGTGCTTGCAGTTTGTCTCACTATGTGACAGAGGGTATGCCCAGACGTGGGTTCCTTGCTCGCTGCGCCATAGGGTACCAAGCTGCACCTCACTGAGGAGGCCCAACAAGGCCGAAACATGTCTGGGATTGCTTGTGTTTCAGTGCAGAGGGGACCTGACCTAGCAGTTCGGGCTGGGCTGCTACCATTGGTGGCAGTACATGACTGATTTGCACATGGCTGGAACCCTTTTGCAATGGCGCAGATGGGCAAAAAAACGGTGGTGTGGAAGGTTGCCCAGAGCAATGCCAGTGGTTCAGATTCATTCAAAACCGTCCACCCATCACTGTTGTGCTTGCCGTTTGTCTCACTATGTGAGAGAGTGTATGCCCAGACGTGGGTCCCTTGCTCGCTGCGCCATAGGGAACCAAGCTGCACCTCACTGAGGAGGCCCAACAAGGCCGAAACATGTCTGGGTTGCTTGTGTTTCCGTGCAGAGGGGACCTGGCCTAGCAGTTCGGGCTGGGCTGCAACCATTGGTGGCAGTACCTGACTGATTTGCACATGGCTGGGCCCCTTTTGCAATGGCGCAGACGGGCAAAAAAACAGTGGTGTGGAAGGTTGCCCAGAGCAATGCCAGTGGTTCAGATTCATTCAAAACCTTCCACGATCACGTTTGTGCTTGCAGTTTGTCTCACTATGTGAGAGAGGGTATGCTCAGACGTGGGTCCCTTGCTCTCTGCGCCATAGGGAACCAAGCTGCACCTCACTGAGGAGGCCCAACAAGGCCGAAACATGCCTGGGGTTGCTTGTGTTTCCGTGCAGAGGGGACCTGGCCTAGCAGTTCGGGCTGGGCTGCTACCATTGGTGGCAGTACCTGACTGATTTGCACATGGCTGGACCCCTTTTGCAACGGCGCAGACGGGCAAAAAAAACAGTGGTGTGGAAGGTTGCCCAGAGCAATGCCACTGGTTCAGATTCATTCAAAACCGTCCACCCATCACTTTTGTGCTTGCAGTTTGTCTCACTGTGTGAGAGAGGGTATGCCCAGACGTGGGTCCCTTGCTAGCTGCGCCATAGGGAACCAAGCTGCACCTCACTGAGGAGGCCCAACAAGGCCGAAACATGTCTGGGTTGCTTGTGTTTCCGTGCAGAGGGGACCTGGCCTAGCAGTTCGGACTTGGCTGCTACCATTGGTGGCAGTAGATGACTGATTTGCACATGGCTGGAACCCTTTTGCAATGGCGCAGACGGGCAAAAAAAACGGTGGTGTGGAAGGTTGCCCAGAGCAATGCCAGAGGTTCAGATTCATTCAAAACCTTCCACCCATCACTTTTGTGCTTGCAGTTTGTCTCACTGTGTGAGAGAGGGTATGCCCAGACGTGGGTCCCTTGCTAGCTGCGCCATAGGGAACCAAGCTGCACCTCACTGAGGAGGCCCAACAAGGGCGAAACATGTCTGGGGTTGCTTGTGTTTCAGTGCAGAGGGGACCTGGCCTAGCAGTTCGGGCTGGGCTGCTACCATTGGTGGCAGTACCTGACTGATTTGCACATGGCTGGACCCCTTTTGCAATGGCCAGACGGGCAAAAAAACGGTGGTGTGGAAGGTTGCCCAGAGGAATGCCAATGGTTCAGATTCATTCAAAACCTTCCACCCATCACTTTTGTGCTTGCAGTTTGTCTCACTATGTGAGAGAGGGTATGCCCAGACTTGGGTCCCTTGCTCGCTGCGCCATAGGGAACCAAGCTGCACCTCACTGAGGAGGCCCAACAAGGCTGAAACATGTCTGGGGTTGCTTGTGTTTCCGTGCAGAGGGGACCTGGCCTAGCAGTTCGGGCTGGGCTGCTACCATTGGTGGCAGTACATGACTGATTTGAACATGGCTGGAACCCTTTTGCAATGGCGCAGACGGACAAAAAAACGGTGGTGTGGAAAGTTGCCCAGAGCAATGCCAGAGGTTCAGATTCATTCAAAACCTTCCACCCATCACTTTTGTGCTTGCAGTTTGTCCAACTGTGTGAGAGAGCGTATGCCCAGATGTGGGTCCCTTGCTAGCTGCGCCATAGGGAATCAAGCTGCACCTCACTGAGGAGGCCCAACAAGGCCGAAACATGTTTGGGGTTGCTTGTGTTTCCGTGCACAGGGGTCCTGGCCTAGCAGTTCGGGCTGGGCTGCTACCATTGGTGGCAGTACCTGACTGATTTTCACATGGCTGGACCCCTTTTGCAATGGCGCAGACGGGCAAAAAAAAGGTGGTGTGGAAGGTTGCCCAGAGCAATGCCAGTGGTTCAGAGACATCAAAACCTTCCACCCATCACTTTTGTGCTTGCAGTTTGTCTCATTATGTGAGAGAGGGTATGCCCAGACGTGGGTCCCTTGCTAGCTGTGCCATAGGGAACCAAGCTGCACCTCACTGAGGAGGCCCAACAAGGCCGAAACATGTCTGGGGTTGCTTGTGTTTCCGTGCAGAGGGGACCTGGCCTAGCAGTTCGGGCTGGGCTGCAACCATTGGTGGCAGTAATGAATGATTTGCACATGGCTGGATCCCTTTTGCAATGGCGCAGACGGGCAAAAAAACGGTAGTGTGGAAGGTTGCCCAGAGCAATGCCAGTGGTTCAGATTCATTCAAAACCTTTCACCCATCACGTTTGTGCTTGCAGTTTGTCTCACTATGTGAGAGAGGGTATGCCCAGACGTGGGTCCCTTGCTCGCTGCGCCATAGGGAACCAAGCTGCACCTCACTGAGGAGGCCCAACAAGGCGAAACATGTCTGGGGTTGCTTGTGTTTCTGTGCAGAGGGGACCTGGTCTAGCAGTTCGGGTTGGGCTGCTACCATTGGTGGCAGTACCTGACTGATTTGCACATGGCTGGGCCCCTTTTGCAATGGCGCAGACGGGCAAAAAAATGGTGGTGTGGAAGGTTGCCCAGAGCAATGCCAGTGGTTCAGATTCATTCAAAACCTTCCACCCATCACTGTTGTGCTTGCAGTTTGTCTCACTATGTGAGAGAGGGTATGCCCAGACATGGGTCCCTTGCTCGCTGCGCCATAGGGATCCAAGCTGCACCTCACTGAGGAGGCCCAACAAGGCCGAAACATGGCTGGGGTTGCTTGTGGTTCAGTGCAGAGGGGACCTGGCCTAGCAGTTCGGGCTGGGCTGCTACCATTGGTGGCAGTACCTGACTGATTTGCACATGGCTGGACACCTTTTGCAATGGCGCAGACGGGCAAAAAAACTGTGGTGTGGAAGGTTGCCCAGAGCAATGCCAGTGGTTCAGATTCATTCAAAACCTTCCACGATCACGTTTGTGCTTGCAGTTTGTCTCACTATGTGAGAGAGGGTATGCTCAGACGTGGGTCCCTTGCTCGCTGCGCCATAGGGAACCAAGCTGCACCTCACTGAGGAGGCCCAACAAGGCCGAAACATGTCTGGGGTTGCTTGTGTTTCCGTGCAGAGGGGACCTGGCCTAGCAGTTCGGGCTGGGCTGCTACCATTGGTGGCAGTACATGACTGATTTGCACATGGCTAGAACCCTTTTGCAATGGCGCAGACGGGCAAAAAAACAGTGGTGTGGAAGGTTGCCCAGAGCAATGCCAGAGGTTCAGATTCATTCAAAACCTTCCACCCATCACTTTTGTGCTTGCAGTTTGTCTCACTGTGTGAGAGAGGGTATGCTCAGACGTGGGTCCCTTGCTCGCTGCGCCATAGGGAACCAAGCTGCACCTCACTGAGGAGGCCCAACAAGGCTGAAACATGTCTGGGTTGCTTGTGTTTCCATGCAGAGGGGACCTGGCCTAGCAGTTCGGGCTGGGCTGCAACCATTGGTGCAGTACCTGACTGATTTGCACGTGGCTGGGCCCCTTTTGCAATGGCGCAGACGGACAAAAAAAACGGTGGTGTGGAAGGTTGCCCAGAGCAATGCCAGTAGTTCAGATTCATTAAAAACCTTCCACCCATCACGTTTGTGCTTGCAGTTTGTCTCACTATGTGAGAGAGGGTATGCCCAGACGTGGGTCCCTTGCTCGCTTCGCCATAGGGAACCAAGCTGCACCTCACTGAGGAGGCCCAACAAGCCGAAACATGTCTGGGGTTGCTTGTGTTTCTGTGCAGAGGGGACCTGGCCCGGCAGTTCGGGCTGGGCTGCTACCATTGGTGGCAGTACCTGACTGATTTGCACATGGCTGGACCCCTTGTGCAATGGCACAGACGGGCAAAAAAACGGTGGTGTGGAAGGTTGCCCAGAGCAATGCCAGTGGTTCAGATTCATTCAAAACCTTCCACGATCACGTTTGTGCTTGCAGTTTGTCTCACTATGTGAGAGAGGGTATGCTCAGACGTGGGTCCCTTGCTCGCTGCGCCATAGGGAACCAAGCAGCACCTCACTGAGGAGGCCCAACAAGGCCGAAACATGTCTGGGGTTGCTTGTGTTTCTGTGCAGAGGGGACCTGGCCTAGCAGTTCGGGCTGGGCTGCTACCATTGGTGGCAGTACCTGACTGATTTGCACATGGCTGGACCCCTTTTGCAATGGCGCAGATGGGCAAAAAAACAGTGGTGTGGAAGGTTGCCCAGAGCAATGCCACTGGTTCAGATTCATTCAAAACCGTCCACCCATCACTTTTGTGCTTGCAGTTTGTCTCACTATGTGAGAGAGGGTATGCCCAGACGTGGGTCCCTTGCTTGCTGCGCCATAGGGAACCAAGCTGCACCTCACTGAGGAGGCCCAACAAGGCTGAAACATGTCTGGGGTTGCTTGTGTTTCCGTGCAGAGGGGAACTGGCCTAGCAGTTCGGGCTGGGGTGCTACCATTGGTGGCAGTACATGACTGATTTGCACATGGCTGGAACCCTATTGCAATGGCGCAGACGGGCAAATAAACGGTGGTGTGGAAGGTTGCCCAGAGAAATGCCAGAGGTTCAGATTCATTCAAAACCTTCCACCCATCATTTTTGTGCTTGCAGTTTGTCTCACTGTGTGAGAGAGGGTATGCCCAGACGTGGGTCCCTTGCTAGCTGCGCCATAGGGAACCAAGCTGCACATCACTGAGGAGGCCCAACAAGGCCGAAACATGTCTGGGTTGCTTGTGTTTCCGTGCAAGGAGGACCTGGCCTAGCAGTTCGGGCTGGGTTGCAACCATTGGTGGCAGTACCTGACTGATTTGCACGTGGCTGGGCCCCTTTTGCAATGGCGCAGACGGACAAAAAAAACAGTGGTGTGGAAGGTTGCCCTGAGCAATGCCAGTGGTTCAGATTCATTCAAAACCTTCCACCCATCACTTTTGTGCTTGCAGTTTGTCTCACTATGTGAGAGAGGGTATGCCCAGACGTGGGTTCATTGCTCGCTGCGCCATAGGGAACCAAGCTGCACCTCACTGAGGAGGCCCAACAAGGCCGAAACATGTCTGGGATTGCTTGTGTTTCCGTGCAGAGGGGACCTGGCCTAGCAGTTCGGGCTGGGCTGCTACCATTGGTGGCAGTACCTGACTGATTTGCACATGGCTGGACCCCTTTTGCAACGGCGCAGACGGGCAAAAAAACAGTGGTGTGGAAGGTTGCCCAGAGCAATGCCACTGGTTCAGATTCATTCAAAACCGTCCACCCATCACTTTTGTGCTTGCAGTTTGTCTCACTGTGTGAGAGAGGGTATGCCCAGACGTGGGTCCCTTGCTAGCTGCGCCATAGGGAACCAAGCTGCACCTCACTGAGGAGGCCCAACAAGGCCGAAACATGTCTGGGTTGCTTGTGTTTCCGTGCAGATGGGACCTGGACTAGCAGTTCGGACTGGGCTGCTACCATTGGTGGCAGTACATGACTGATTTGCACATGGCTGGAACCCTTTTGCAATGGCGCAGACGGGCAAAAAAAACGGTGGTGTGGAAGGTTGCCCAGAGCAATGCCAGAGGTTCAGATTCATTCAAAACCTTCCACCCATCACTTTTGTGCTTGCAGTTTGTCTCACTGTGTGAGAGAGGGTATGATCAGACGTGGGTCCCTTGCTCGCTGCGCCATAGGGAACCAAGCTGCACCTCACTGAGGAGGCCCAACAAGGCTGAAACATGTCTGGGGTTGTTTGTGTTTCCGTGCAGAGGGGACCTGGCCTAGCAGTTCGGGCTGGGCTGCTACCATTGGTGGCAGTACATGATTAATTTGCACATGGCTGGAACCCTTTTGCAATGGCGCAGACGGGCAAAAAAACGGTGGTGTGGAAGGTTGCCCAGAGCAATGCCAGAGGTTCAGATTCATTCAAAACCTTCCACCCATCACTTTTGTGCTTGCAGTTTGTCTCACTATGTGAGAGAGGGTATGCCCAGACGTGGGTCCCTTGCTTGCTGCGCCATAGGGAACCAAGCTGCACCTCACTGAGGAGGCCCAACAAGGCTGAAACATGTCTGGGTTGCTTGTGTTTCCGTGCAGAGGGGACCTGGCCTAGCAGTTCGGGCTGGGCTGCAACCATTGGTGCAGTACCTGACTGATTTGCACGTGGGTGGGCCCCTTTTGCAATGGCGCAGACGGACAAAAAAAACGGTGGTGTGGAAGGTTGCCCAGAGCAATGCCAGTAGTTCAGATTCATTAAAAACCTTCCACCCATCACGTTTGTGCTTGCAGTTTGTCTCACTATGTGAGAGAGGGTATGCCCAGACGTGGGTCCCTTGCTCGCTTCGCCATATGGAACCAAGCTGCACCTCACTGAGGAGGCCCAACAAGCCGAAACATGTCTGGGGTTGCTTGTGTTTCTGTGCAGAGGGGACCTGGCCCGGCAGTTCGGGCTGGGCTGCTACCATTGGTGGCAGTACCTGACTGATTTGCACATGGCTGGACCCCTTGTGCAATGGCACAGACGGGCAAAAAAACGGTGGTGTGGAAGGTTGCCCAGAGCAATGCCAGTGGTTCAGATTCATTCAAAACCTTCCACGATCACGTTTGTGCTTGCAGTTTGTCTCACTATGTGAGAGAGGGTATGCTCAGACGTGGGTCCCTTGCTCGCTGCGCCATAGGGAACCAAGCAGCACCTCACTGAGGAGGCCCAACAAGGCCGAAACATGTCTGGGGTTGCTTGTGTTTCCGTGCAGAGGGGACCTGGCCTAGCAGTTCGGGCTGGGCTGCTACCATTGGTGGCAGTACCTGACTGATTTGCACATGGCTGGACCCCTTTTGCAATGGCGCAGACGGGCAAAAAAACAGTGGTGTGGAAGGTTGCCCAGAGCAATGCCACTGGTTCAGATTCATTCAAAACCGTCCACCCATCACTTTTGTGCTTGCAGTTTGTCTCACTATGTGAGAGAGGGTATGCCCAGACGTGGGTCCCTTGCTTGCTGCGCCATAGGGAACCAAGCTGCACCTCACTGAGGAGGCCCAACAAGGCTGAAACATGTCTGGGGTTGCTTGTGTTTCCGTGCAGAGGGGAACTGGCCTAGCAGTTCGGGCTGGGGTGCTACCATTGGTGGCAGTACATGACTGATTTGCACATGGCTGGAACCCTTTTGCAATGGCGCAGACGGGCAAATTAACGGTGGTGTGGAAGGTTGCCCAGAGAAATGCCAGAGGTTCAGATTCATTCAAAACCTTCCACCCATCACTTTTGTGCTTGCAGTTTGTCTCACTGTGTGAGAGAGGGTATGCCCAGACGTGGGTCCCTTGCTAGCTGCGCCATAGGGAACCAAGCTGCACATCACTGAGGAGGCCCAACAAGGCCGAAACATGTCTGGGTTGCTTGTGTTTCCGTGCAAGGAGGACCTGGCCTAGCAGTTCGGGCTGGGCTGCAACCATTGGTGGCAGTACTTGACTGATTTGCACGTGGCTGGGCCCCTTTTGCAATGGCGCAGACGGACAAAACAAAAAAAACGGTGGTGTGGAAGGTTGCCCTGAGCAAATGCCAGTGGTTCAGATTCATTCAAAACCTTCCACCCATCACTTTTGTGCTTGCAGTTTGTCTCACTATGTGAGAGAGGGTATGCCCAGACGTGGGTTCATTGCTCGCTGCGCCATAGGGAACCAAGCTGCACCTCACTGAGGAGGCCCAACAAGGCCGAAACATGTCTGGGATTGCTTGTGTTTCCGTGCAGAGGGGACCTGGCCTAGCAGTTCGGGCTGGGCTGCTACCATTGGTGGCAGTACATGACTGATTTGCACATGGCTGGAACCCTTTTGCAATGGCACAGACGGGCAAAAAAACGGTGGTGTGGAAGGTTGCCCAGAGCAATGCCAGAGGTTCAGATTCATTCAAAACCTTCCACCCATCACTTTTATGCTTGCAGTTTGTCTCACTGTGTGAGAGAGGTTATGCCCAGACGTGGGTCCCTTGCTAGCTGCGCCATAGGGAACCAAGCTGCACCTCACTGAGGAGGCCCAACAAGGCCGAAACATGTCTGGGGTTGCTTGTGTTTCCGTGCAGAGGGGACCTGGCCTAGCAGTTCGTGCTGGGCTGCTACCATTGATAGCAGTACCTGACTGATTTGCACATGGCTGGACCCCTTTTGCAATGGCCAGACGGGCAAATAAACGGTGGTGTGGAAGGTTGCCCAGAGCAATGCCAGTGTTTCAGATTCATTCAAAACCTTCCACCCATCACTTTTGTGCTTGCCGTTTGTCTCACTGTGTGAGAGAGGGTATGCCCAGACGTGGGTCCCTTGCTAGCAGCGCCATAGTGAACCAAGCTGCACCTCACTGAGGAGGCCCAACAAGGGCGAAACATGTCTGGGGTTGCTTGTGTTTCAGTGCAGAGGGGACCTGGCCTAGCAGTTCGGGCTGGGCTGCTACCATTGGTGGCAGTACCTGACTGATTTGCACATGGCTCGACCCCTTTTGCAATGGCCAGGCGGGCAAAAAAACGGTGGTGTGGAAGGTTGCCCAGAGCAATGCCAGTGGTTCAGATTCATTCAAAACCTTCCACCCATCACATTTGTGCTTGCAGTTTGTCTCACTATGTGAGAGAGGGTATGCCCAGATGTGGGTCCCTTGCTCGCTGCACCCTAGGGTATCAAGCTGCACCTCACTGAGGAGGCCCAACAAGGCCCGAAACATGTTTGGGTTTGCTTATGTTTCTGTGCAGAGGGGACCTGGCCTAGCAGTTCGGGCTGGGCTGCTACCATTGGTGGCAGTACCTGACTGATTTGCACATGGCTGGACCCCTTTTGCAATGGCGCAGACGGGCAAAAAAACTGTGGTGTGAAAGGTTGCCCAGAGCAATGCCAGTGGTTCAGATTAATTCAAAACCTTCCACGATCACGTTTGTGCTTGCAGTTTGTCTCACTATGTGAGAGAGGGTATGCTCAGACGTGGGTCCCTTGCTCGCTGCGCCATAGGGAACCAAGCTGCACCTCACTGAGGAGGCCCAACAAGGCCGAAACATGTCTGGGGTTGCTTGTGTTTCCGTGCAGAGGGGACCTGGCCTAGCAGTTCGGGATGGGCTGCTACCATTGGTGGCAGTACCTGACTGATTTGCACATGGCTGGACCCCTTTTGCAATGGCGCAGACAGGCAAAAAAACAGTGGTGTGGAAGGTTGCCCAGAGCAATGCCACTGGTTCAGATTCATTCAAAACCGTCCACCCATCACTTTTGTGCTTGCAGTTTGTCTCACTATGTGAGAGAGGGTATGCCCAGACGTGGGTCCCTTGCTTGCTGCGCCATAGGGAACCAACCTGCACCTCACTGAGGAGGCCCAATAAGGGTGAAACATGTCTGGGGTTGCTTGTGTTTCCCTGCAGAGGGGACCTGGCCTAGCAGTTCGGGCTGGGCTGCTACCATTGGTGGCAGTACATGACTGATTTGCACATGGCTGGAACACTTTTGCAATGACGCAGACGGGCAAAAAAACGGTGGTGTGGAAGTATGCCCAGAGCAATGCCAGAGGTTCAGATTCATTCAAAACCTTCCACCCATCACTTTTGTGCTTGCAGTTTGTCTCACTGTGTGAGAGAGGGTATGCCCAGACGTGGGTCCCTTGCTAGCTGCGCCATAGGGAACCAAGCTGCACCTCACTGAGGAGGCCCAACAAGGCCGAAACATGTCTGGGTTGCTTGTGTTTCCGTGCAGAGGGGACCTGGCCTAACAGTTCGGGCTGGGCTGCAACCATTGGTGGCAGTACCTGACTGATTTGCACGTGGCTGGGCCCCTTTTGCAATGGCGCAGACGGACAAAAAAACGGTGTTGTGGAAGGTTGCCCAGAGCAATGCCAGTGGTTCAGATTCATTAAAAACCTTCCACCCATCACGTTTGTGCTTGCAGTTTGTCTCACAGTGTGAGAGAGGGATGCCCAGACGTGGGTCCCTTGCTCGCTGCGCCATAGGGAACCAAGCTGCACCTCACTGAGGAGGCCCAACAAGGCCGAAACATGTCTGGGGTTGCTTGTGTTTCTGTGCAGAGGGGACATGGCCTAGCAGTTCGGGCTGGGCTGCTACCATTGGTGGCAGTACCTGACTGATTTGCACATGGCTGGACCCCTTTTGCAATGGCGCAGACGGGCAAAAAAACAGTGGTGTGGAAGGTTGCCCAGAGCAATGCCAGTGGTTCAGATTCATTCAAAACCTTCCACCCATCACTTTTGTGCTTGCCGTTTGTCTCACTTTGTGAGAGAGGGTATGCCCAGATGTGCGTTCCTTGCTCGCTGCACCCTAGGGAATCAAGCTGCACCTCACTGAGGAGGCCCAACAAGGCTGAAACATGTCTGGGGTTTTTTGTGTTTCTGTGCAGAGGGGACCTGGCCTAGCAGTTCGGGCTGGGCTGCTACCATTGGTGGCAGTACATGACTAATTTGCACATGGCTGGAACCCTTTTGCAATGGCGCAGACGGCCAAAAAAATGGTGGTGTTGAAGATTGCCCAGAGCAATGCCAGTGATTCAGATTCATTCAAAACCTTCCACGATCACGTTTGTGCTTGCAGTTTGTCTCACTATGTGAGAGAGGGTATGCTCAGACGTGGGTCCCTTGCTCGCTGCGCCATAGGGAACCAAGCTGCACCTCACTGAGGAGGCCCAACAAGGCCGAAACATGTCTGGGGTTGCTTGTGTTTCCGTGCAGAGGGGACCTGGCCTAGCAGTTCGGGCTGGGCTGCTACCATTCGTGGCAGTACCTGACTGATTTGCACATGGCTGGACCCCTTTTGCAACGGCGCAGACGGGCAAAAAAACAGTGGTGTGGAAGGTTGCCCAGAGCAATGCCACTGGTTCAGATTCATTCAAAACCGTCCACCCATCACTTTTGTGCTTGCAGTTTGTCTCACTATGTGAGAGAGGGTATGCCCAGACATGGGTCCCTTGCTTGCTGCGCCATAGGGAACCAAGCTGCACCTTACTGAGGAGGCCCAACAAGGCTGAAACATGTCTGGGGTTGCTTGTGTTTCCGTGCAGAGGGGACCCGGCCTAGCAGTTCGGTCTGGGCTGCTACCATTGGTGGCAGTACATGACTGATTTGCACATGGCTGGAACCCTTTTGCAATCGCGCAGACGGGCAAAAAAACGGTGGTGCGGAAGGTTGCCCAGAGCAATGCCAAAGGTTCAGATTCATTCAAAACCTTACACCCATCACTTTTGTGCTTGCAGTTTGTCTCACTATGTGAGAGAGGTTATGCCCAGACGTGGGTCCCTTGCTTGCTGCGCCATAGGGGACCAAGCTGCACCTCACTGAGGAGGCCCAACAAGGGTGAAACATGTCTGGGGTTGCTTGTGTTTCCGTGCAGAGGGGACCTGGCCTAGCAGTTCGGGCTGGGCTGCTACCATTGGTGGCAGTACCTGACTGATTTGCACATGGCTGGAACCCTTTTGCAATGGCGCAGACGGGCAAAAAAACGGTGGTGTGGAAGGATGCCCAGAGCAATGAAAGAGGTTCAGATTCATTCAAAACCTTCCACCCATCACTTTTGTGCTTGCAGTTTGTCTCACTGTGTGAGAGAGGGTATGCCCAGACGTGGGTCCCTTGCTAGCTGCGCCATAGGGAACCAAGCTGCACCTCACCGAGGAGGCCCAACAAGCCGAAACATGTCTGGGGTTGCTTGTGTTTCTGTGCAGAGGGGACCTGGCCTAGCAGTTCGGGCTGGGCTGCTACCATTGGTGGCAGTACCTGACTGATTTGCACATGGCTGGACCCCTTTTGCAATGGCCCAGACGGGCAAAAAAACGGTGGTGTGGAAGGTTGCCCAGAGCAATGCCAGTGGTTCAGATTCATTCAAAACCTTCCACCCATCACTTTTGTGCTTGCAGTTTGTCTCACTATGTGAGAGAGGGTATGTCCAGACGTGGGTTCCTTGCTTGCTGCGCCATAGGGAACCAAGCTGCACCTCACTGAGGAGGCCCAACAAGGCCGAAACATGTCTGGGGTTGCTTGTGTTTCCGTGCAGAGGGGAACTGGCCTAGCAGTTCAGTCTGGGCTGCTACCATTGGTGGCAGTACATGACTGATTTGCACATGGCTGGAACCCTTTTGCAATTGCGCAGACGGGCAAAAAAACGGTGGTGCGGAAGGTTGCCCAGAGCAATGCCAAAGGTTCAGATTCATTCAAAACCTTACACCCATCACTTTTGTGCTTGCAGTTTGTCTCACTTTGTGAGAGAGGGTATGCCCAGATGTGCGTTCCTTGCTCGCTGCACCCTAGGGAATCAAGCTGCACCTCACTGAGGAGGCCCAACAAGGCTGAAACATGTCTGGGGTTGTTTGTGTTTCTGTGCAGAGGGGACCTGGCCTAGCAGTTCGGGCTGGGCTGCTACCATTGGTGGCAGTACATGACTAATTTGCACATGGCTGGAACCCTTTTGCAATGGCGCAGACGGGCAAAAAAACGGTGGTGTGGAAGGTTGCCTAGAGCAATGCCAGAGGTTCAGATTCATTCAAAACCTTCCACCCATCACTTTTGTGCTTGCAGTTTGTCTCACTATGTGAGAGAGGGTATGCCCAGAAGTGGGTGCCTTGCTTGCTGCGCCATAGGGAACCAACATGCACCTCACTGAGGAGGCCCAACAAGGCTGAAACATGTCTGGGTTGCTTGTGTTTCCGTGCAGAGGGGACCTGGCCTAGCAGTTCGGGCTGGGCTGCAACCATTGGTGGCAGTACCTGACTGATTTGCACGTGGCTGGGCCCCTTTTGCAATGGCGCAGACGGACAAAAAAAACGGTGGTGTGGAAGGTTGCCCAGAGCAATGCCAGTAGTTCAGATTCATTAAAAACCTTCCACCCATCACGTTTGTGCTTGCAGTTTGTCTCACTATGTGAGAGAGGGTATGCCCAGACGTGGGTCCCTTGCTCGCTGCGCCATAGGGAACCAAGCTGCACCTCACTGAGGAGGCCCAACAAGCCGAAACATGTCTGGGGTTGCTTGTGTTTCTGTGCAGAGGGGACCTGGCCCGGCAGTTCGGGCTGGGCTGCTACCATTGGTGGCAGTACCTGACTGATTTGCACATGGCTGGACCCCTTGTGCAATGGCACAGACGGGCAAAAAAACGGTGGTGTGTAAGGTTGCCCAGAGCAATGCCAGTGGTTCAGATTCATTCAAAACCTTCCACGATCACGTTTGTGCTTGCAGTTTGTCTCACTATGTGAGAGAGGGTATGCTCAGACGTGGGTCCCTTGCTCGCTGCGCCATAGGGAACCAAGCTGCACCTCACTGAGGAGGCTCAACAAGGCCGAAACATGTCTGGGGTTGCTTGTGTTTCCGTGCAGAGGGGACCTGGCCTAGCAGTTCGGGCTGGGCTGCTACCATTGGTGGCAGTACCTGACTGATTTGCACGTGGCTGGGCCCCTTTTGCAATGGCGCAGACGGACAAAAAAACGGTGTTGTGGAAGGTTGCCCAGAGCAATGCCAGTGGTTCAGATTCATTAAAAACCTTCCACCCATCACGTTTGTGCTTGCAGTTTGTCTCACAGTGTGAGAGAGGGATGCCCAGACGTGGGTCCCTTGCTCGCTGCGCCATAGGGAACCAAGCTGCACCTCACTGAGGAGGCCCAACAAGGCCGAAACATGTCTGGGGTTGCTTGTGTTTCTGTGCAGAGGGGACATGGCCTAGCAGTTCGGGCTGGGCTGCTACCATTGGTGGCAGTACCTGACTGATTTGCACATGGCTGGACCCCTTTTGCAATGGCGCAGACGGGCAAAAAAACAGTGGTGTGGAAGGTTGCCCAGAGCAATGCCAGTGGTTCAGATTCATTCAAAACCTTCCACCCATCACTTTTGTGCTTGCCGTTTGTCTCACTTTGTGAGAGAGGGTATGCCCAGATGTGCGTTCCTTGCTCGCTGCACCCTAGGGAATCAAGCTGCACCTCACTGAGGAGGCCCAACAAGGCTGAAACATGTCTGGGGTTTTTTGTGTTTCTGTGCAGAGGGGACCTGGCCTAGCAGTTCGGGCTGGGCTGCTACCATTGGTGGCAGTACATGACTAATTTGCACATGGCTGGAACCCTTTTGCAATGGCGCAGACGGCCAAAAAAATGGTGGTGTTGAAGATTGCCCAGAGCAATGCCAGTGATTCAGATTCATTCAAAACCTTCCACGATCACGTTTGTGCTTGCAGTTTGTCTCACTATGTGAGAGAGGGTATGCTCAGACGTGGGTCCCTTGCTCGCTGCGCCATAGGGAACCAAGCTGCACCTCACTGAGGAGGCCCAACAAGGCCGAAACATGTCTGGGGTTGCTTGTGTTTCCGTGCAGAGGGGACCTGGCCTAGCAGTTCGGGCTGGGCTGCTACCATTCGTGGCAGTACCTGACTGATTTGCACATGGCTGGACCCCTTTTGCAACGGCGCAGACGGGCAAAAAAACAGTGGTGTGGAAGGTTGCCCAGAGCAATGCCACTGGTTCAGATTCATTCAAAACCGTCCACCCATCACTTTTGTGCTTGCAGTTTGTCTCACTATGTGAGAGAGGGTATGCCCAGACATGGGTCCCTTGCTTGCTGCGCCATAGGGAACCAAGCTGCACCTTACTGAGGAGGCCCAACAAGGCTGAAACATGTCTGGGGTTGCTTGTGTTTCCGTGCAGAGGGGACCCGGCCTAGCAGTTCGGTCTGGGCTGCTACCATTGGTGGCAGTACATGACTGATTTGCACATGGCTGGAACCCTTTTGCAATCGCGCAGACGGGCAAAAAAACGGTGGTGCGGAAGGTTGCCCAGAGCAATGCCAAAGGTTCAGATTCATTCAAAACCTTACACCCATCACTTTTGTGCTTGCAGTTTGTCTCACTATGTGAGAGAGGTTATGCCCAGACGTGGGTCCCTTGCTTGCTGCGCCATAGGGGACCAAGCTGCACCTCACTGAGGAGGCCCAACAAGGGTGAAACATGTCTGGGGTTGCTTGTGTTTCCGTGCAGAGGGGACCTGGCCTAGCAGTTCGGGCTGGGCTGCTACCATTGGTGGCAGTACCTGACTGATTTGCACATGGCTGGAACCCTTTTGCAATGGCGCAGACGGGCAAAAAAACGGTGGTGTGGAAGGATGCCCAGAGCAATGAAAGAGGTTCAGATTCATTCAAAACCTTCCACCCATCACTTTTGTGCTTGCAGTTTGTCTCACTGTGTGAGAGAGGGTATGCCCAGACGTGGGTCCCTTGCTAGCTGCGCCATAGGGAACCAAGCTGCACCTCACCGAGGAGGCCCAACAAGCCGAAACATGTCTGGGGTTGCTTGTGTTTCTGTGCAGAGGGGACCTGGCCTAGCAGTTCGGGCTGGGCTGCTACCATTGGTGGCAGTACCTGACTGATTTGCACATGGCTGGACCCCTTTTGCAATGGCCCAGACGGGCAAAAAAACGGTGGTGTGGAAGGTTGCCCAGAGCAATGCCAGTGGTTCAGATTCATTCAAAACCTTCCACCCATCACTTTTGTGCTTGCAGTTTGTCTCACTATGTGAGAGAGGGTATGTCCAGACGTGGGTTCCTTGCTTGCTGCGCCATAGGGAACCAAGCTGCACCTCACTGAGGAGGCCCAACAAGGCCGAAACATGTCTGGGGTTGCTTGTGTTTCCGTGCAGAGGGGAACTGGCCTAGCAGTTCAGTCTGGGCTGCTACCATTGGTGGCAGTACATGACTGATTTGCACATGGCTGGAACCCTTTTGCAATTGCGCAGACGGGCAAAAAAACGGTGGTGCGGAAGGTTGCCCAGAGCAATGCCAAAGGTTCAGATTCATTCAAAACCTTACACCCATCACTTTTGTGCTTGCAGTTTGTCTCACTTTGTGAGAGAGGGTATGCCCAGATGTGCGTTCCTTGCTCGCTGCACCCTAGGGAATCAAGCTGCACCTCACTGAGGAGGCCCAACAAGGCTGAAACATGTCTGGGGTTGTTTGTGTTTCTGTGCAGAGGGGACCTGGCCTAGCAGTTCGGGCTGGGCTGCTACCATTGGTGGCAGTACATGACTAATTTGCACATGGCTGGAACCCTTTTGCAATGGCGCAGACGGGCAAAAAAACGGTGGTGTGGAAGGTTGCCTAGAGCAATGCCAGAGGTTCAGATTCATTCAAAACCTTCCACCCATCACTTTTGTGCTTGCAGTTTGTCTCACTATGTGAGAGAGGGTATGCCCAGAAGTGGGTGCCTTGCTTGCTGCGCCATAGGGAACCAACCTGCACCTCACTGAGGAGGCCCAACAAGGCTGAAACATGTCTGGGTTGCTTGTGTTTCCGTGCAGAGGGGACCTGGCCTAGCAGTTCGGGCTGGGCTGCAACCATTGGTGGCAGTACCTGACTGATTTGCACGTGGCTGGGCCCCTTTTGCAATGGCGCAGACGGACAAAAAAAACGGTGGTGTGGAAGGTTGCCCAGAGCAATGCCAGTAGTTCAGATTCATTAAAAACCTTCCACCCATCACGTTTGTGCTTGCAGTTTGTCTCACTATGTGAGAGAGGGTATGCCCAGACGTGGGTCCCTTGCTCGCTGCGCCATAGGGAACCAAGCTGCACCTCACTGAGGAGGCCCAACAAGCCGAAACATGTCTGGGGTTGCTTGTGTTTCTGTGCAGAGGGGACCTGGCCCGGCAGTTCGGGCTGGGCTGCTACCATTGGTGGCAGTACCTGACTGATTTGCACATGGCTGGACCCCTTGTGCAATGGCACAGACGGGCAAAAAAACGGTGGTGTGGAAGGTTGCCCAGAGCAATGCCAGTGGTTCAGATTCATTCAAAACCTTCCACGATCACGTTTGTGCTTGCAGTTTGTCTCACTATGTGAGAGAGGGTATGCTCAGACGTGGGTCCCTTGCTCGCTGCGCCATAGGGAACCAAGCTGCACCTCACTGAGGAGGCTCAACAAGGCCGAAACATGTCTGGGGTTGCTTGTGTTTCCGTGCAGAGGGGACCTGGCCTAGCAGTTCGGGCTGGGCTGCTACCATTGGTGGCAGTACCTGACTGATTTGCACATGGCTGGACTCCTTTTGCAACGGCGCAGATGGGCAAAAAAACAGTGGTGTGGAAGGTTGCCCAGAGCAATGCCACTGGTTCAGATTCATTCAAAACCGTCCACCCATCACTTTTGTGCTTGCAGTTTGTCTCACTATGTGAGAGAGGGTATGCCCAGACGTGGGTCCCTTGCTTGTTGCGCCATAGGGAACCAAGCTGCACCTCACTGAGGAGGTCCAAAAAGGCTGAAACATGTCTGGGTTGCTTGTGTTTCCGTGCAGAGGGGACCTGGCCTAGCAGTTCGGGCTGGGCTGCTACCATTGGTGGCAGTACATGACTGATTTGCACATGGCTGGAACCCTTTTGCAATGGCGCAGACGGGCAAATAAACAGTGGTGTGGAAGATTGCCCAGAGAAATGCCAGAGGTTCAGATTCATTCAAAACCTTCCACCCATCACTTTTGTGCTTGCAGTTTGTCTCACTGTGTGAGAGAGGGTATGCCCAGACGTGGGTCCCTTGCTAGCTGCCCCATAGGGAACCAAGCTGCACATCACTGAGGAGGCCCAACAAGGCCGAAACATGTCTGGGTTGCTTGCGTTTCCGTGCAGAGGGGACCTGGCCTAGCAGTTCGGGCTGGGCTGCAACCATTGGTGGCAGTACCTGACTGATTTGCACATGGCTGGGCCCCTTTTGCAATGTCGCAGACGGACAAAAAAAACGGTGGTGTGGAAGGTTGCCCAGAGCAATGCCAGTGGTTCAGATTCATTCAAAACCTTCCACCCATCACTTTTGTGCTTGCAGTTTGTCTCACTATGTGAGAGAGGGTATGCCCAGACGTGGGTTCCTTGCTCGCTGCGCCATAGGGTACCAAGCTGCACCTCACTGAGGAGGCCCAACAAGGCCGAAACATGTCTGGGATTGCTTGTGTTTCAGTGCAGAGGGGACCTGACCTAGCAGTTCGGGCTGGGCTGCTACCATTGGTGGCAGTACCTGAATGATTTGCAAATGGCTGGACCCCTTTTGCAATGGCCAGACGGACAAAAAAACGGTGGTGTGGAAGGTTGCCCAGAACAATGCCAGTGGTTCAGATTCATTCAAAACCTTCCACCCATCACTTTTGTGCTTGCAGCTTGTCTCACTATGTGAGAGAGGGTATGCCCAGACGTGGGTCCCTTGCTCGCTGCGCCATAGGGAACCAAGCTGCACCTCACTGAGGAGACCCAACAAGGCTGAAACATGTCTGGGATTGCTTGTGTTTCCGCGCAGAGGGGACTGGCCTAGCAGTTCGGGCTGGGCTGCTACCAGTGGTGGCAGTACATGACTGATTTGCACATGGCTGGAACCCTTTTGCAATGGTGCAGACGGGCAAAAAAAAACGGTGGTGTTGAAGGTTGCCCAGAGCAATGCCAGAGGTTCAGATTCATTCAAAACCTTCCACCCATCACTTTTGTGCTTGCAGTTTGTCCAACTGTGTGAGAGAGGGTATGCCCAGATGTGGGTCGCATGCTAGCTGCGCCATAGGGAATCAAGCTGCACCTCACTGAGGCGGCCCAACAAGGCCGAAACATGTTTGGGGTTGCTTGTGTTTCCGTGCACAGGGGACCTGACCTAGCAGTTCGGGCTGGGCTGCTACCATTGGTGGCAGTACCTGACTGATTTTCACATGGCTGGACCCCTTTTGCAATGGTGCAGACGGGCAAAAAAACGGTGGTGTGGAAGGTTGCCCAGAGCAATGCCAGTGGTTCAGATTCATTCAAAACCTTCCACCCATCACTTTTGTGCTTGCAGTTTGTCTCATTATGTGAGAGAGGGTATGCCCAGACGTGGGTCCCTTGCTGGCTGTGCCATAGGGAACCAAGCTGCACCTCACTGAGGAGGCCCAACAAGGACGAAACATGTCTGGGGTTGCTTGTGTTTCCGTGCAGAGGGGACCTGGCCTAGCAGTTCGGGCTGGGCTGCAACCATTGGTGGCAGTAACTGAATGATTTGCACATGGCTGGATCCCTTTTGCAATGGCGCAGACGGGCAAAAAAACGGTAGTGTGGAAGGTTGCCCAGAGCAATGCCAGTGGTTCAGATTCATTCAAAACCTTTCACCCATCACGTTTGTGCTTGCAGTTTGTCGCACTATGTGAGAGAGGGTATGCCCAGACGTGGGTCCCTTGCTCGCTGCGCCATAGGGAACCAAGCTGCACCTCACTGAGGAGGCCCAACAAGGCGAAACATGTCTGGGGTTGCTTGTGTTTCTGTGCAGAGGGGACCTGGCCTAGCAGTTCGGGCTGGGCTGCTACCATTGGTGGCAGTACCTGACTGATTTGCACATGGCTGGACCCCTTTTGCAATGGCGCAGACGGGCAAGAAAATGGTGGTGTGGAAGGTTGCCCAGAGCAATGCCAGTGGTTCAGATTCATTCAAAACCTTCCACCCATCACTGTTGTGCTTGCAGTTTGTCTCACTATGTGAGAGAGGGTATGCCCAGACATGGGTCCCTTGCTCGCTGCGCCATAGGGAACCAAGCTGCACCTCACTGAGGAGGCCCAACAAGGCCGAAACATGTCTGGGGATGCTTGTGTTTCCGTGCAGAGGGGACCTGGCCTAGCAGTTCGGGCAGGGCTGCTACCATTGGTGGCAGTACATGACTGATTTGCACATGGCTGGAACCCTTTTGCAATGGCGCAGATGGGCAAAAAAACAGTGGTGTGGAAGGTTGCCCAGAGCAATGCCAGAGGTTCGGATTCATTCAAAATGTTCCACCCATCACTTTTGTGCTTTCAGTTTGTTTCACTATGTGAGAGAGGGTGTGCCCAGACGTGGGTCCCTTGCTTGCTGCGCCATAGGGAACCAACCTGCACCTCACTGAGGAGGCCCAACAAGGCCGAAACATGTCTGGGTTGCTTGTGTTTCCGTGCAGAGGGGACCTGGCCTAGCAGTTCAGGCTGGACTGCAACCATTGTGGCAGTACGTGACTGATTTGAACATGGCTGGACCCCTTTTGCAATGGCGCAGACGGGCAAAAAAACGGTGGTATGGAAGGTTGCCCAGAGCAATGCCAGTGGTTCAGATTCATTCAAAACCTTCCACCCATCACTTTTGTGCTTTCAGTTTGTCTCACTATGTGAGAGAGGGTATGCCCAGACGTGGGTCCCTTGCTCGCTGCGCCGTAGGGAACCAAGCTGCACCTCACTGAGGATGCCCAACAAGGGCGAAACATGTCTGGGTTTGCTTGTGTTTCAGTGCAGAGGGGACCTGGCCTAGCAGTTCGGGCTGGGCTGCTACCATAGGTGGCAGTACCTGACTGATTTGCACATGGCTGGACCCCTTTTCCAATGGCCAGACGGGCAAAAAAACGGTGGTGTGGAACGTTGCCCAGAGCAATGCCAGAGGTTCAGATTCATTCAAAACCTTCCACCAATCACTTTTATGCTTGCATTTTGTCTCACTGTGTGAGAGAGGTTATGCCCAGACGTGGGTCCCTTGCTTGCTGCGCCATAGGGAACCAAGCTGCACCTCACTGAGGAGGCCCAACAAGGCCGAAACATGTCTGGGGTTGCTTGTGTTTCCGTGCAGAGGGGACCTGGCCTAGCAGTTCGGGCTGGGCTGCTACCATTGGTGGCAGTACATGACTGATTTGCACATGGCTGGAACCCTTTTGCAATGACGCAGATGGGCAAAAAAACGGTGGTGTGGAAAGTTGCCCAGAGCAATGCCAGAGGTTCAGATTCCTTCAAAACCTTCCACCCATCACTTTTGTGCTTTCAGTTTGTCTCACTATGTGAGAGAGGGTATGCCCAGACGTGGGTCCCTTGCTTGCTGCGCCATAGGGAACCAAGCTGCACCTCACTGAGGAGGCCCAACAAGGCCGAAAAATGTCTGGGTTGCTTGTGTTTCCGTGCAGAGGGGACCTGGCCTAGCAGTTCGGGCTGGGCTGCAACCATTGTGGCAGTACCTGACTGATTTGCACATGGCTGGACCCCTTTTGCAATGGCGCAGACGGGCAAAAAAACAGTGGTGTGGAAGGTTGCCCAGAGCAATGCCAGTGGTTCAGATTCATTCAAAACCTTCCACCCATCACTTTTGTGCTTTCAGTTTGTCTCACTATGTGAGAGAGGGTATGCCCAGACGTGGGTCCCTTGCTGGCTGCGCCGTAGGGAACCAAGCTGCACCTCACTGAGGATGCCCAACAAGGGCGAAACATGTCTGGGGGTGCTTGTGTTTCAGTGCAGAGGGGACCTGGCCTAGCAGTTCGGGCTGGGCTGCTACCATTGATGGCAGTACCTGACTGATTTGCACATGGCTGGACCCCTTTTGCAATGGCCAGACGGGCAAAAAAACAGTGGTGTGGAAGGTTGCCCAGAGCAATGCCAGTGGTTCAGATTCATTCAAAACCTTCCACCCATCACTTTTGTGCTTGCCGTTTTTCTCACTGTGTGAGAGAGGGTATGCCCAGACGTGGGTCCCTTGCTAGCTGCGCCATAGTGAACCAAGCTGCACCTCACTGAGGAGGCCCAACAAGGGCGAAACATGTCTGGGGTTGCTTGTGTTTCAGTGCAGAGGGGACCTGGCCTAGCAGTTCGGGCTTGGCTGCTACCATTGGTGGCAGTACCTGACTGATTTGCACATGGCTCGACCCCTTTTGCAATGGCCAGGCGGGCAAAAAAACGGTGGTGTGGAAGGTTGCCCAGAGCAATGCCAGTGGTTCAGATTCATTCAAAACCTTCCACCCATCACTTTTGTGCTTGCAGTTTGTCTCACTATGTGAGAGAGGGTATGCCCAGATGTGGGTCGCTTGCTCGCTGCACCCTAGGGAATCAAGCTGCACCTCACTGAGGAGGCCCAACAAGGCCCGAAACATGTTTGGGTTTGCTTATGTTTCTGTGCAGAGTGGACCTGGCCTAGCAGTTCGGGCTGGGCTGCTACCATTGGTGGCAGTACCTGACTGATTTGCACATGGCTGGACCCCTTTTGCAATGGCGCAGACGGGCAAAAAAACTGTGGTGTGAAAGGTTGCCCAGAGCAATGCCAGTGGTTCAGATTCATTCAAAACCTTCCACGATCACGTTTGTGCTTGCAGTTTGTCTCACTATGTGATAGAGGGTATGCTCAGACGTGGGTCCCTTGCTCGCTGCGCCATAGGGAACCAAGCTGCACCTCACTGAGGAGGCCCAACAAGGCCGAAACATGTCTGGGGTTGCTTGTGTTTCCGTGCAGAGGGGACCTGGCCTAGCAGTTCGGGATGGGCTGCTACCATTGGTGGCAGTACCTGACTGATTTGCACATGGCTGGACCCCTTTTGCAATGGCGCAGACAGGCAAAAAAACAATGGTGTGGAAGGTTGCCCAGAGCAATGCCACTGGTTCAGATTCATTCAAAACCGTCCACCCATCACTTTTGTGCTTGCAGTTTGTCTCACTATGTGAGAGAGGGTATGCCCAGACGTGGGTCCCTTGCTTGCTGCGCCATAGGGAACCAAGCTGCACCTCACTGAGGAGGCCCAACAAGGGTGAAACATGTCTGGGGATGCTTGTGTTTCCCTGCAGAGGGGACCTGGCCTAGCAGTTCGGGCTGGGCTGCTACCATTGGTGGCAGTACATGACTGATTTGCACATGGCTGGAACCCTTTTGCAATGACGCAGACGGGCAAAAAAACGATGGTGTGGAAGGATGCCCAGAGCAATGTCAGAGGTTCAGATTCATTCAAAACCTTCCACCCATCACTTTTGTGCTTGCAGTTTGTCTCACTGTGTGAGAGAGGGTATGCCCAGACGTGGGTCCCTTGCTAGCTGCGCCATAGGGAACCAAGCTGCACCTCACTGAGGAGGCCCAACAAGGCCGAAACATGTCTAGGTTGCTTGTGTTTCCGTGCAGAGGGGACCTGGCCTAACAGTTCGGGCTGGGCTGCAACCATTGTTGGCAGTACCTGACTGATTTGCACGTGGCTGGGCCCCTTTTGCAATGGCGCAGACGGACAAAAAAACGGTGTTGTGGAAGGTTGCCCAGAGCAATGCCAGTGGTTCAGATTCATTAAAAACCTTCCACCCATCACGTTTGTGCTTGCAGTTTGTCTCACAGTGTGAGAGAGGGATGCCCAGACGTGGGTCCCTTGCTCGCTGCGCCATAGGGAACCAAGCTGCACCTCACTGAGGAGGCCCAACAAGCCGAAACATGTCTGGGGTTGCTTGTGTTTCTGTGCAGAGGGGACCTGGCCTAGCAGTTCGGGCTGGGCTGCTACCATTGGGGGCAGTACCAGACTGATTTGCACATGGCTGGACCCCTTTTGCAATGGCGCAGACGGGCAAAAAAACGGTGGTGTGGAAGGTTGCCCAGAGCAATGCCAGTGGTTCAGATTCATTCAAAACCTTCCACCCATCACTTTTTTGCTTGCAGTTTGTCTCACTTTGTGAGAGAGGGTATGCCCAGATGTGCGTTCCTTGCTCGCTGCACCCTAGGGAATCAAGCTGCACCTCACTGAGGAGGCCCAACAAGGCTGAAACATGTCTGGGGTTTTTTGTGTTTCCGTGCAGAGGGGACCTGGCCTAGCAGTTCGGGCTGGGCTGCTACCATTGGTGGCAGTGCATGACTAATTTGCACATGGCTGGAACCCTTTTGCAATGGCGCAGACGGCCAAAAAAATGGTGGTGTTGAAGGTTGCCCAGAGCAATGCCAGTGGTTCAGATTCATTCAAAACCTTCCACGATCATGTTTGTGCTTGCAGTTTGTCTCACTATGTGAGAGAGGGTATGCTCAGACGTGGGTCCCTTGCTCGCTGCGCCATAGGGAACCAAGCTGCACCTCACTGAGGAGGCCCAACAAGGCCGAAACATGTCTGGGGTTGCTTGTGTTTCCGTGCAGAGGGGACCTGGCCTAGCAGTTCGGGCTGGCTGCTACCATTGGTGGCAGTACCTGACTGATTTGCACATGGCTGGACCCCTTTTGCAACGGCGCAGACGGGCAAAAAAACAGCGGTGTGGAAGGTTGCCCAGAGCAATGCCACTGGTTCAGATTCATTCAAAACCGTCCACCCATCACTTTTGTGCTTGCAGTTTGTCTCACTATGTGAGAGAGGGTATGCCCAGACATGGGTCCCTTGCTTGCTGCGCCATAGGGAACCAAGCTGCACCTCACTGAGGAGGCCCAACAAGGGCGAAACATGTCTGGGGTTGCTTGTGTTTCAGTGCAGAGGGGACCTGGCCTAGCAGTTCGGGCTGGGCTGCTACCATTGATAGCAGTACCTGACTGATTTGCACATGGCTGGACCCCTTTTGCAATGGCCAGACGGGCAAATAAACGGTGGTGTGGAAGGTTGCCCAGAGCAATGCCAGTGTTTCAGATTCATTCAAAACCTTCCACCCATCACTTTTGTGCTTGCCGTTTGTCTCACTGTGTGAGAGAGGGTATGCCCAGACGTGGGTCCCTTGCTAGCAGCGCCATAGTGAACCAAGCTGCACCTCACTGAGGAGGCCCAACAAGGGCGAAACATGTCTGGGGTTGCTTGTGTTTCAGTGCAGAGGGGACCTGGCCTAGCAGTTCGGGCTGGGCTGCTACCATTGGTGGCAGTACCTGACTGATTTGCACATGGCTCGACCCCTTTTGCAATGGCCAGGCGGGCAAAAAAACGGTGGTGTGGAAGGTTGCCCAGAGCAATGCCAGTGGTTCAGATTCATTCAAAACCTTCCACCCATCACATTTGTGCTTGCAGTTTGTCTCACTATGTGAGAGAGGGTATGCCCAGATGTGGGTCCCTTGCTCGCTGCACCCTAGGGTATCAAGCTGCACCTCACTGAGGAGGCCCAACAAGGCCCGAAACATGTTTGGGTTTGCTTATGTTTCTGTGCAGAGGGGACCTGGCCTAGCAGTTCGGGCTGGGCTGCTACCATTGGTGGCAGTACCTGACTGATTTGCACATGGCTGGACCCCTTTTGCAATGGCGCAGACGGGCAAAAAAACTGTGGTGTGAAAGGTTGCCCAGAGCAATGCCAGTGGTTCAGATTAATTCAAAACCTTCCACGATCACGTTTGTGCTTGCAGTTTGTCTCACTATGTGAGAGAGGGTATGCTCAGACGTGGGTCCCTTGCTCGCTGCGCCATAGGGAACCAAGCTGCACCTCACTGAGGAGGCCCAACAAGGCTGAAACATGTCTGGGGTTGCTTGTGTTTCCGTGCAGAGGGGACCTGGCCTAGCAGTTCGGGATGGGCTGCTACCATTGGTGGCAGTACCTGACTGATTTGCACATGGCTGGACCCCTTTTGCAATGGCGCAGACAGGCAAAAAAACAGTGGTGTGGAAGGTTGCCCAGAGCAATGCCACTGGTTCAGATTCATTCAAAACCGTCCACCCATCACTTTTGTGCTTGCAGTTTGTCTCACTATGTGAGAGAGGGTATGCCCAGACGTGGGTCCCTTGCTTGCTGCGCCATAGGGAACCAACCTGCACCTCACTGAGGAGGCCCAATAAGGGTGAAACATGTCTGGGGTTGCTTGTGTTTCCCTGCAGAGGGGACCTGGCCTAGCAGTTCGGGCTGGGCTGCTACCATTGGTGGCAGTACATGACTGATTTGCACATGGCTGGAACACTTTTGCAATGACGCAGACGGGCAAAAAAACGGTGGTGTGGAAGTATGCCCAGAGCAATGCCAGAGGTTCAGATTCATTCAAAACCTTCCACCCATCACTTTTGTGCTTGCAGTTTGTCTCACTGTGTGAGAGAGGGTATGCCCAGACGTGGGTCCCTTGCTAGCTGCGCCATAGGGAACCAAGCTGCACCTCACTGAGGAGGCCCAACAAGGCCGAAACATGTCTGGGTTGCTTGTGTTTCCGTGCAGAGGGGACCTGGCCTAACAGTTCGGGCTGGGCTGCAACCATTGGTGGCAGTACCTGACTGATTTGCACGTGGCTGGGCCCCTTTTGCAATGGCGCAGACGGACAAAAAAACGGTGTTGTGGAAGGTTGCCCAGAGCAATGCCAGTGGTTCAGATTCATTAAAAACCTTCCACCCATCACGTTTGTGCTTGCAGTTTGTCTCACAGTGTGAGAGAGGGATGCCCAGACGTGGGTCCCTTGCTCGCTGCGCCATAGGGAACCAAGCTGCACCTCACTGAGGAGGCCCAACAAGGCCGAAACATGTCTGGGGTTGCTTGTGTTTCTGTGCAGAGGGGACATGGCCTAGCAGTTCGGGCTGGGCTGCTACCATTGGTGGCAGTACCTGACTGATTTGCACATGGCTGGACCCCTTTTGCAATGGCGCAGACGGGCAAAAAAACAGTGGTGTGGAAGGTTGCCCAGAGCAATGCCAGTGGTTCAGATTCATTCAAAACCTTCCACCCATCACTTTTGTGCTTGCCGTTTGTCTCACTTTGTGAGAGAGGGTATGCCCAGATGTGCGTTCCTTGCTCGCTGCACCCTAGGGAATCAAGCTGCACCTCACTGAGGAGGCCCAACAAGGCTGAAACATGTCTGGGGTTTTTTGTGTTTCTGTGCAGAGGGGACCTGGCCTAGCAGTTCGGGCTGGGCTGCTACCATTGGTGGCAGTACATGACTAATTTGCACATGGCTGGAACCCTTTTGCAATGGCGCAGACGGCCAAAAAAATGGTGGTGTTGAAGATTGCCCAGAGCAATGCCAGTGATTCAGATTCATTCAAAACCTTCCACGATCACGTTTGTGCTTGCAGTTTGTCTCACTATGTGAGAGAGGGTATGCTCAGACGTGGGTCCCTTGCTCGCTGCGCCATAGGGAACCAAGCTGCACCTCACTGAGGAGGCCCAACAAGGCCGAAACATGTCTGGGGTTGCTTGTGTTTCCGTGCAGAGGGGACCTGGCCTAGCAGTTCGGGCTGGGCTGCTACCATTCGTGGCAGTACCTGACTGATTTGCACATGGCTGGACCCCTTTTGCAACGGCGCAGACGGGCAAAAAAACAGTGGTGTGGAAGGTTGCCCAGAGCAATGCCACTGGTTCAGATTCATTCAAAACCGTCCACCCATCACTTTTGTGCTTGCAGTTTGTCTCACTATGTGAGAGAGGGTATGCCCAGACATGGGTCCCTTGCTTGCTGCGCCATAGGGAACCAAGCTGCACCTTACTGAGGAGGCCCAACAAGGCTGAAACATGTCTGGGGTTGCTTGTGTTTCCGTGCAGAGGGGACCCGGCCTAGCAGTTCGGTCTGGGCTGCTACCATTAGTGGCAGTACCTGACTGATTTGCACATGGCTGGAACCCTTTTGCAATCGCGCAGACGGGCAAAAAAACGGTGGTGCGGAAGGTTGCCCAGAGCAATGCCAAAGGTTCAGATTCATTCAAAACCTTACACCCATCACTTTTGTGCTTGCAGTTTGTCTCACTATGTGAGAGAGGTTATGCCCAGACGTGGGTCCCTTGCTTGCTGCGCCATAGGGGACCAAGCTGCACCTCACTGAGGAGGCCCAACAAGGGTGAAACATGTCTGGGGTTGCTTGTGTTTCCGTGCAGAGGGGACCTGGCCTAGCAGTTCGGGCTGGGCTGCTACCATTGGTGGCAGTACCTGACTGATTTGCACATGGCTGGAACCCTTTTGCAATGGCGCAGACGGGCAAAAAAACGGTGGTGTGGAAGGATGCCCAGAGCAATGAAAGAGGTTCAGATTCATTCAAAACCTTCCACCCATCACTTTTGTGCTTGCAGTTTGTCTCACTGTGTGAGAGAGGGTATGCCCAGACGTGGGTCCCTTGCTAGCTGCGCCATAGGGAACCAAGCTGCACCTCACCGAGGAGGCCCAACAAGCCGAAACATGTCTGGGGTTGCTTGTGTTTCTGTGCAGAGGGGACCTGGCCTAGCAGTTCGGGCTGGGCTGCTACCATTGGTGGCAGTACCTGACTGATTTGCACATGGCTGGACCCCTTTTGCAATGGCCCAGACGGGCAAAAAAACGGTGGTGTGGAAGGTTGCCCAGAGCAATGCCAGTGGTTCAGATTCATTCAAAACCTTCCACCCATCACTTTTGTGCTTGCAGTTTGTCTCACTATGTGAGAGAGGGTATGTCCAGACGTGGGTTCCTTGCTTGCTGCGCCATAGGGAACCAAGCTGCACCTCACTGAGGAGGCCCAACAAGGCCGAAACATGTCTGGGGTTGCTTGTGTTTCCGTGCAGAGGGGAACTGGCCTAGCAGTTCAGTCTGGGCTGCTACCATTGGTGGCAGTACATGACTGATTTGCACATGGCTGGAACCCTTTTGCAATTGCGCAGACGGGCAAAAAAACGGTGGTGCGGAAGGTTGCCCAGAGCAATGCCAAAGGTTCAGATTCATTCAAAACCTTACACCCATCACTTTTGTGCTTGCAGTTTGTCTCACTTTGTGAGAGAGGGTATGCCCAGATGTGCGTTCCTTGCTCGCTGCACCCTAGGGAATCAAGCTGCACCTCACTGAGGAGGCCCAACAAGGCTGAAACATGTCTGGGGTTGTTTGTGTTTCTGTGCAGAGGGGACCTGGCCTAGCAGTTCGGGCTGGGCTGCTACCATTGGTGGCAGTACATGACTAATTTGCACATGGCTGGAACCCTTTTGCAATGGCGCAGACGGGCAAAAAAACGGTGGTGTGGAAGGTTGCCTAGAGCAATGCCAGAGGTTCAGATTCATTCAAAACCTTCCACCCATCACTTTTGTGCTTGCAGTTTGTCTCACTATGTGAGAGAGGGTATGCCCAGAAGTGGGTGCCTTGCTTGCTGCGCCATAGGGAACCAACCTGCACCTCACTGAGGAGGCCCAACAAGGCTGAAACATGTCTGGGTTGCTTGTGTTTCCGTGCAGAGGGGACCTGGCCTAGCAGTTCGGGCTGGGCTGCAACCATTGGTGGCAGTACCTGACTGATTTGCACGTGGCTGGGCCCCTTTTGCAATGGCGCAGACGGACAAAAAAAACGGTGGTGTGGAAGGTTGCCCAGAGCAATGCCAGTAGTTCAGATTCATTAAAAACCTTCCACCCATCACGTTTGTGCTTGCAGTTTGTCTCACTATGTGACAGAGGGTATGCCCAGACGTGGGTCCCTTGCTCGCTGCGCCATAGGGAACCAAGCTGCACCTCACTGAGGAGGCCCAACAAGCCGAAACATGTCTGGGGTTGCTTGTGTTTCTGTGCAGAGGGGACCTGGCCCGGCAGTTCGGGCTGGGCTGCTACCATTGGTGGCAGTACCTGACTGATTTGCACATGGCTGGACCCCTTGTGCAATGGCACAGACGGGCAAAAAAACGGTGGTGTGGAAGGTTGCCCAGAGCAATGCCAGTGGTTCAGATTCATTCAAAACCTTCCACGATCACGTTTGTGCTTGCAGTTTGTCTCACTATGTGAGAGAGGGTATGCTCAGACGTGGGTCCCTTGCTCGCTGCGCCATAGGGAACCAAGCTGCACCTCACTGAGGAGGCTCAACAAGGCCGAAACATGTCTGGGGTTGCTTGTGTTTCCGTGCAGAGGGGACCTGGCCTAGCAGTTCGGGCTGGGCTGCTACCATTGGTGGCAGTACCTGACTGATTTGCACATGGCTGGACTCCTTTTGCAACGGCGCAGATGGGCAAAAAAACAGTGGTGTGGAAGGTTGCCCAGAGCAATGCCACTGGTTCAGATTCATTCAAAACCGTCCACCCATCACTTTTGTGCTTGCAGTTTGTCTCACTATGTGAGAGAGGGTATGCCCAGACGTGGGTCCCTTGCTTGTTGCGCCATAGGGAACCAAGCTGCACCTCACTGAGGAGGTCCAAAAAGGCTGAAACATGTCTGGGTTGCTTGTGTTTCCGTGCAGAGGGGACCTGGCCTAGCAGTTCGGGCTGGGCTGCTACCATTGGTGGCAGTACATGACTGATTTGCACATGGCTGGAACCCTTTTGCAATGGCGCAGACGGGCAAATAAACAGTGGTGTGGAAGATTGCCCAGAGAAATGCCAGAGGTTCAGATTCATTCAAAACCTTCCACCCATCACTTTTGTGCTTGCAGTTTGTCTCACTGTGTGAGAGAGGGTATGCCCAGACGTGGGTCCCTTGCTAGCTGCCCCATAGGGAACCAAGCTGCACATCACTGAGGAGGCCCAACAAGGCCGAAACATGTCTGGGTTGCTTGCGTTTCCGTGCAGAGGGGACCTGGCCTAGCAGTTCGGGCTGGGCTGCAACCATTGGTGGCAGTACCTGACTGATTTGCACATGGCTGGGCCCCTTTTGCAATGTCGCAGACGGACAAAAAAAACGGTGGTGTGGAAGGTTGCCCAGAGCAATGCCAGTGGTTCAGATTCATTCAAAACCTTCCACCCATCACTTTTGTGCTTGCAGTTTGTCTCACTATGTGAGAGAGGGTATGCCCAGACGTGGGTTCCTTGCTCGCTGCGCCATAGGGTACCAAGCTGCACCTCACTGAGGAGGCCCAACAAGGCCGAAACATGTCTGGGATTGCTTGTGTTTCAGTGCAGAGGGGACCTGACCTAGCAGTTCGGGCTGGGCTGCTACCATTGGTGGCAGTACCTGAATGATTTGCAAATGGCTGGACCCCTTTTGCAATGGCCAGACGGACAAAAAAACGGTGGTGTGGAAGGTTGCCCAGAACAATGCCAGTGGTTCAGATTCATTCAAAACCTTCCACCCATCACTTTTGTGCTTGCAGCTTGTCTCACTATGTGAGAGAGGGTATGCCCAGACGTGGGTCCCTTGCTCGCTGCGCCATAGGGAACCAAGCTGCACCTCACTGAGGAGACCCAACAAGGCTGAAACATGTCTGGGATTGCTTGTGTTTCCGCGCAGAGGGGACTGGCCTAGCAGTTCGGGCTGGGCTGCTACCAGTGGTGGCAGTACATGACTGATTTGCACATGGCTGGAACCCTTTTGCAATGGTGCAGACGGGCAAAAAAAAACGGTGGTGTTGAAGGTTGCCCAGAGCAATGCCAGAGGTTCAGATTCATTCAAAACCTTCCACCCATCACTTTTGTGCTTGCAGTTTGTCCAACTGTGTGAGAGAGGGTATGCCCAGATGTGGGTCGCATGCTAGCTGCGCCATAGGGAATCAAGCTGCACCTCACTGAGGAGGCCCAACAAGGCCGAAACATGTTTGGGGTTGCTTGTGTTTCCGTGCACAGGGGACCTGACCTAGCAGTTCGGGCTGGGCTGCTACCATTGGTGGCAGTACCTGACTGATTTTCACATGGCTGGACCCCTTTTGCAATGGTGCAGACGGGCAAAAAAACGGTGGTGTGGAAGGTTGCCCAGAGCAATGCCAGTGGTTCAGATTCATTCAAAACCTTCCACCCATCACTTTTGTGCTTGCAGTTTGTCTCATTATGTGAGAGAGGGTATGCCCAGACGTGGGTCCCTTGCTGGCTGTGCCATAGGGAACCAAGCTGCACCTCACTGAGGAGGCCCAACAAGGACGAAACATGTCTGGGGTTGCTTGTGTTTCCGTGCATAGGGGACCTGGCCTAGCAGTTCGGGCTGGGCTGCAACCATTGGTGGCAGTAACTGAATGATTTGCACATGGCTGGATCCCTTTTGCAATGGCGCAGACGGGCAAAAAAACGGTAGTGTGGAAGGTTGCCCAGAGCAATGCCAGTGGTTCAGATTCATTCAAAACCTTTCACCCATCACGTTTGTGCTTGCAGTTTGTCGCACTATGTGAGAGAGGGTATGCCCAGACGTGGGTCCCTTGCTCGCTGCGCCATAGGGAACCAAGCTGCACCTCACTGAGGAGGCCCAACAAGGCGAAACATGTCTGGGGTTGCTTGTGTTTCTGTGCAGAGGGGACCTGGCCTAGCAGTTCGGGCTGGGCTGCTACCATTGGTGGCAGTACCTGACTGATTTGCACATGGCTGGACCCCTTTTGCAATGGCGCAGACGGGCAAGAAAATGGTGGTGTGGAAGGTTGCCCAGAGCAATGCCAGTGGTTCAGATTCATTCAAAACCTTCCACCCATCACTGTTGTGCTTGCAGTTTGTCTCACTATGTGAGAGAGGGTATGCCCAGACATGGGTCCCTTGCTCGCTGCGCCATAGGGAACCAAGCTGCACCTCACTGAGGAGGCCCAACAAGGCCGAAACATGTCTGGGGATGCTTGTGTTTCCGTGCAGAGGGGACCTGGCCTAGCAGTTCGGGCAGGGCTGCTACCATTGGTGGCAGTACATGACTGATTTGCACATGGCTGGAACCCTTTTGCAATGGCGCAGATGGGCAAAAAAACAGTGGTGTGGAAGGTTGCCCAGAGCAATGCCAGAGGTTCGGATTCATTCAAAATGTTCCACCCATCACTTTTGTGCTTTCAGTTTGTTTCACTATGTGAGAGAGGGTGTGCCCAGACGTGGGTCCCTTGCTTGCTGCGCCATAGGGAACCAACCTGCACCTCACTGAGGAGGCCCAACAAGGCCGAAACATGTCTGGGTTGCTTGTGTTTCCGTGCAGAGGGGACCTGGCCTAGCAGTTCAGGCTGGACTGCAACCATTGTGGCAGTACGTGACTGATTTGAACATGGCTGGACCCCTTTTGCAATGGCGCAGACGGGCAAAAAAACGGTGGTATGGAAGGTTGCCCAGAGCAATGCCAGTGGTTCAGATTCATTCAAAACCTTCCACCCATCACTTTTGTGCTTTCGGTTTGTCTCACTATGTGAGAGAGGGTATGCCCAGACGTGGGTCCCTTGCTCGCTGCGCCGTAGGGAACCAAGCTGCACCTCACTGAGGATGCCCAACAAGGGCGAAACATGTCTGGGTTTGCTTGTGTTTCAGTGCAGAGGGGACCTGGCCTAGCAGTTCGGGCTGGGCTGCTACCATAGGTGGCAGTACCTGACTGATTTGCACATGGCTGGACCCCTTTTCCAATGGCCAGACGGGCAAAAAAACGGTGGTGTGGAACGTTGCCCAGAGCAATGCCAGAGGTTCAGATTCATTCAAAACCTTCCACCAATCACTTTTATGCTTGCATTTTGTCTCACTGTGTGAGAGAGGTTATGCCCAGACGTGGGTCCCTTGCTTGCTGCGCCATAGGGAACCAAGCTGCACCTCACTGAGGAGGCCCAACAAGGCCGAAACATGTCTGGGGTTGCTTGTGTTTCCGTGCAGAGGGGACCTGGCCTAGCAGTTCGGGCTGGGCTGCTACCATTGGTGGCAGTACATGACTGATTTGCACATGGCTGGAACCCTTTTGCAATGACGCAGATGGGCAAAAAAACGGTGGTGTGGAAGGTTGCCCAGAGCAATGCCAGAGGTTCAGATTCCTTCAAAACCTTCCACCCATCACTTTTGTGCTTTCAGTTTGTCTCACTATGTGAGAGAGGGTATGCCCAGACGTGGGTCCCTTGCTTGCTGCGCCATAGGGAACCAAGCTGCACCTCACTGAGGAGGCCCAACAAGGCCGAAAAATGTCTGGGTTGCTTGTGTTTCCGTGCAGAGGGGACCTGGCCTAGCAGTTCGGGCTGGGCTGCAACCATTGTGGCAGTACCTGACTGATTTGCACATGGCTGGACCCCTTTTGCAATGGCGCAGACGGGCAAAAAAACAGTGGTGTGGAAGGTTGCCCAGAGCAATGCCAGTGGTTCAGATTCATTCAAAACCTTCCACCCATCACTTTTGTGCTTTCAGTTTGTCTCACTATGTGAGAGAGGGTATGCCCAGACGTGGGTCCCTTGCTGGCTGCGCCGTAGGGAACCAAGCTGCACCTCACTGAGGATGCCCAACAAGGGCGAAACATGTCTGGGGGTGCTTGTGTTTCAGTGCAGAGGGGACCTGGCCTAGCAGTTCGGGCTGGGCTGCTACCATTGATGGCAGTACCTGACTGATTTGCACATGGCTGGACCCCTTTTGCAATGGCCAGACGGGCAAAAAAACAGTGGTGTGGAAGGTTGCCCAGAGCAATGCCAGTGGTTCAGATTCATTCAAAACCTTCCACCCATCACTTTTGTGCTTGCCGTTTTTCTCACTGTGTGAGAGAGGGTATGCCCAGACGTGGGTCCCTTGCTAGCTGCGCCATAGTGAACCAAGCTGCACCTCACTGAGGAGGCCCAACAAGGGCGAAACATGTCTGGGGTTGCTTGTGTTTCAGTGCAGAGGGGACCTGGCCTAGCAGTTCGGGCTTGGCTGCTACCATTGGTGGCAGTACCTGACTGATTTGCACATGGCTCGACCCCTTTTGCAATGGCCAGGCGGGCAAAAAAACGGTGGTGTGGAAGGTTGCCCAGAGCAATGCCAGTGGTTCAGATTCATTCAAAACCTTCCACCCATCACTTTTGTGCTTGCAGTTTGTCTCACTATGTGAGAGAGGGTATGCCCAGATGTGGGTCGCTTGCTCGCTGCACCCTAGGGAATCAAGCTGCACCTCACTGAGGAGGCCCAACAAGGCCCGAAACATGTTTGGGTTTGCTTATGTTTCTGTGCAGAGTGGACCTGGCCTAGCAGTTCGGGCTGGGCTGCTACCATTGGTGGCAGTACCTGACTGATTTGCACATGGCTGGACCCCTTTTGCAATGGCGCAGACGGGCAAAAAAACTGTGGTGTGAAAGGTTGCCCAGAGCAATGCCAGTGGTTCAGATTCATTCAAAACCTTCCACGATCACGTTTGTGCTTGCAGTTTGTCTCACTATGTGATAGAGGGTATGCTCAGACGTGGGTCCCTTGCTCGCTGCGCCATAGGGAACCAAGCTGCACCTCACTGAGGAGGCCCAACAAGGCCGAAACATGTCTGGGGTTGCTTGTGTTTCCGTGCAGAGGGGACCTGGCCTAGCAGTTCGGGATGGGCTGCTACCATTGGTGGCAGTACCTGACTGATTTGCACATGGCTGGACCCCTTTTGCAATGGCGCAGACAGGCAAAAAAACAATGGTGTGGAAGGTTGCCCAGAGCAATGCCACTGGTTCAGATTCATTCAAAACCGTCCACCCATCACTTTTGTGCTTGCAGTTTGTCTCACTATGTGAGAGAGGGTATGCCCAGACGTGGGTCCCTTGCTTGCTGCGCCATAGGGAACCAAGCTGCACCTCACTGAGGAGGCCCAACAAGGGTGAAACATGTCTGGGGATGCTTGTGTTTCCCTGCAGAGGGGACCTGGCCTAGCAGTTCGGGCTGGGCTGCTACCATTGGTGGCAGTACATGACTGATTTGCACATGGCTGGAACCCTTTTGCAATGACGCAGACGGGCAAAAAAACGATGGTGTGGAAGGATGCCCAGAGCAATGTCAGAGGTTCAGATTCATTCAAAACCTTCCACCCATCACTTTTGTGCTTGCAGTTTGTCTCACTGTGTGAGAGAGGGTATGCCCAGACGTGGGTCCCTTGCTAGCTGCGCCATAGGGAACCAAGCTGCACCTCACTGAGGAGGCCCAACAAGGCCGAAACATGTCTAGGTTGCTTGTGTTTCCGTGCAGAGGGGACCTGGCCTAACAGTTCGGGCTGGGCTGCAACCATTGTTGGCAGTACCTGACTGATTTGCACGTGGCTGGGCCCCTTTTGCAATGGCGCAGACGGACAAAAAAACGGTGTTGTGGAAGGTTGCCCAGAGCAATGCCAGTGGTTCAGATTCATTAAAAACCTTCCACCCATCACGTTTGTGCTTGCAGTTTGTCTCACAGTGTGAGAGAGGGATGCCCAGACGTGGGTCCCTTGCTCGCTGCGCCATAGGGAACCAAGCTGCACCTCACTGAGGAGGCCCAACAAGCCGAAACATGTCTGGGGTTGCTTGTGTTTCTGTGCAGAGGGGACCTGGCCTAGCAGTTCGGGCTGGGCTGCTACCATTGGGGGCAGTACCAGACTGATTTGCACATGGCTGGACCCCTTTTGCAATGGCGCAGACGGGCAAAAAAACGGTGGTGTGGAAGGTTGCCCAGAGCAATGCCAGTGGTTCAGATTCATTCAAAACCTTCCACCCATCACTTTTTTGCTTGCAGTTTGTCTCACTTTGTGAGAGAGGGTATGCCCAGATGTGCGTTCCTTGCTCGCTGCACCCTAGGGAATCAAGCTGCACCTCACTGAGGAGGCCCAACAAGGCTGAAACATGTCTGGGGTTTTTTGTGTTTCCGTGCAGAGGGGACCTGGCCTAGCAGTTCGGGCTGGGCTGCTACCATTGGTGGCAGTGCATGACTAATTTGCACATGGCTGGAACCCTTTTGCAATGGCGCAGACGGCCAAAAAAATGGTGGTGTTGAAGGTTGCCCAGAGCAATGCCAGTGGTTCAGATTCATTCAAAACCTTCCACGATCATGTTTGTGCTTGCAGTTTGTCTCACTATGTGAGAGAGGGTATGCTCAGACGTGGGTCCCTTGCTCGCTGCGCCATAGGGAACCAAGCTGCACCTCACTGAGGAGGCCCAACAAGGCCGAAACATGTCTGGGGTTGCTTGTGTTTCCGTGCAGAGGGGACCTGGCCTAGCAGTTCGGGCTGGGCTGCTACCATTGGTGGCAGTACCTGACTGATTTGCACATGGCTGGACCCCTTTTGCAACGGCGCAGACGGGCAAAAAAACAGCGGTGTGGAAGGTTGCCCAGAGCAATGCCACTGGTTCAGATTCATTCAAAACCGTCCACCCATCACTTTTGTGCTTGCAGTTTGTCTCACTATGTGAGAGAGGGTATGCCCAGACATGGGTCCCTTGCTTGCTGCGCCATAGGGAACCAAGCTGCACCTCACTGAGGAGGCCCAACAAGGGTGAAACATGTCTGGGGTTGCTTGTGTTTCCGTGCAGAGGGGACCTGGCCTAGCAGTTCGGGCTGGGCTGCTACCATTGGTGGCAGTACATGACTGATTTGCACATGGCTGGAACCCTTTTGCAATGGCGCAGACGGGCAAAAAAACGGTGGTGTGGAAGGATGCCCAGAGCAATGAAAGAGGTTCAGATTCATTCAAAACCTTCCACCCATCACTTTTGTGCTTGCAGTTTGTCTCACTGTGTGAGAGAGGGTATGCCCAGACGTGGGTCCCTTGCTAGCTGCGCCATAGGGAACCAAGCTGCACCTCACTGAGGAGGCCCAACAAGGCCGAAACATGCCTGGGTTGCTTGTGTTTCCGTGCAGAGGGGACCTGGCCTAGCAGTTCGGGCTGGGCTGCAACCATTGGTGGCAGTACCTGACTGATTTGCACGTGGCTGGGCCCCTTTTGCAATAGCGCAGACGGACAAAAAAACGGTGGTGTAGAAGGTTGCTCAGAGCAAAGCCAGTGGTTCAGATTCATTAAAAACCTTCCACCCATCACGATTGTGCTTGCAGTTTGTCTCACTGTGTGAGAGAGGGTATGCCCAGACGTGGGTCCCTTGCTCGCTGCGCCATAGGGAACCAAGCTGCACCTCACCGAGGAGGCCCAACAAGCCGAAACATGTCTGGGGTTGCTTGTGTTTCTGTGCAGAGGGGACCTGGCCTAGCAGTTCGGGCTGGGCTGCTACCATTGGTGGCAGTACCTGACTGATTTGCACATGGCTGGACCCCTTTTGCAATGGCCCAGACGGGCAAAAAAACGGTGGTGTGGAAGGTTGCCCAGAGCAATGCCAGTGGTTCAGATTCATTCAAAACCTTCCACCCATCACTTTTGTGCTTGCAGTTTGTCTCACTATGTGAGAGAGGGTATGTCCAGACGTGGGTTCCTTGCTCGCTGCGCCATAGGGAACCAAGCTGCACCTCACTGAGGAGGCCCAACAAGGCCGAAACATGTCTGGGGTTGCTTGTGTTTCCGTGCAGAGGGGAACTGGCCTAGCAGTTCGGTCTGGGCTGCTACCATTGGTGGCAGTACATGACTGATTTGCACATGGCTGGAACCCTTTTGCAATTGCGCAGACGGGCAAAAAAACGGTGGTGCAGAAGGTTGCCCAGAGCAATGCCAAAGGTTCAGTTTCATTCAAAACCTTACACCCATCACTTTTGTGCTTGCAGTTTGTCTCACTTTGTGAGAGAGGGTATACCCAGATGTGCGTTCCTTGCTCGCTGCACCCTAGGGAATCAAGCTGCACCTCACTGAGGAGGCCCAACAAGGCTGAAACATGTCTGGGGTTGTTTGTGTTTCTGTGCAGAGGGGACCTGGCCTAGCAGTTCGGGCTGGGCTGCTACCATTGGTGGCAGTACATGACTAATTTGCACATGGCTGGAACCCTTTTGCAATGGCACAGACGGGCAAAAAAACGGTGGTGTGGAAGGTTGCCTAGAGCAATGCCAGAGGTTCAGATTCATTCAAAACCTTCCACCCATCACTTTTGTGCTTGCAGTTTGTCTCACTATGTGAGAGAGGGTATGCCCAGAAGTGGGTGCCTTGCTTGCTGCGCCATAGGGAACCAAGCTGCACCTCACTGAGGAGGCCCAACAAGGCTGAAACATGTCTGGGTTGCTTGTGTTTCCGTGCAGAGGGGACCTGGCCTAGCAGTTCGGGCTGGGCTGCAACCATTGGTGGCAGTACCTGACTGATTTGCACGTGGCTGGGCCCCTTTTGCAATGGCGCAGACGGACAAAAAAAACGGTGATGTGGAAGGTTGCCCAGAGCAATGCCAGTAGTTCAGATTCATTAAAAACCTTCCACCCATCACGTTTGTGCTTGCAGTTTGTCTCACTATGTGAGAGAGGGTATGCCCAGACGTGGGTCCCTTGCTCGCTTCGCCATAGGGAACCAAGCTGCACCTCACTGAGGAGGCCCAACAAGCCGAAACATGTCTGGGGTTGCTTGTGTTTCTGTGCAGAGGGGACCTGGCCCGGCAGTTCGGGCTGGGCTGCTACCATTGGTGGCAGTACCTGACTGATTTGCACATGGCTGGACCCCTTGTGCAATGGCACAGACGGGCAAAAAAACGGTGGTGTGGAAGGTTGCCCAGAGCAATGCCAGTGGTTGAGATTCATTCAAAACCTTCCACGATCACGTTTGTGCTTGCCGTTTGTCTCACTATGTGAGAGAGGGTATGCTCAGGCGTGGGTCCCTTGCTCGCTGCGCCATAGGGAACCAAGCTGCACCTCACTGAGGAGGCCCAACAAGGCCGAAACATGTCTGGGGTTGCTTGTGTTTCCGTCCAGAGGGGACCTGGCCTAGCAGTTCGGGCTGGGCTGCTACCATTGGTGGCAGTACCTGACTGATTTGCACATGGCTGGACCCCTTTTGCAACGGCGCAGACGGGCAAAAAAACAGTGGTGTGGAAGGTTTCCCAGAGCAATGCCACTGGTTCAGATTCATTCAAAACCGTCCACCCATCACTTTTGTGCTTGCAGTTTGTCTCACTGTGTGAGAGAGGGTATGCCCAGACGTGGGTCCCTTGCTAGCTGCCCCATAGGGAACCAAGCTGCACATCACTGAGGAGGCCCAACAAGGCCGAAACATGTCTGGGTTGCTTGCGTTTCCGTGCAGAGGGGACCTGGCCTAGCAGTTCGGGCTGGGCTGCAACCATTGGTGGCAGTACCTGACTGATTTGCACGTGGCTGGGCCCCTTTTGCAATGGCGCAGACGGCCAAAAAAAACGGTGGTGTGGAAGGTTGCCCAGAGCAATGCCAGTGGTTCAGATTCATTCAAAACCTTCCACCCATCACTTTTGTGCTTGCAGTTTGTCTCACTATGTGAGAGAGGGTATGCCCAGACGTGGGTTCCTTGCTCGCTGCGCCATAGGGAACCAAGCTGCACCTCACTGAGGAGGCCCAACAAGGCCGAAACATGTCTGGGATTGCTTGTGTTTCAGTGCAGAGGGGACCTGGCCTAGCAGTTCGGGCTGGGCTGCTACCATTGGTGGCAGTACATGACTGATTTGCACATGGCTGGACCCCTTTTGCAATGGCCAGACGGACAAAAAAACGGTGGTGTGGAAGGTTGCCCAGAGCAATGCCAGTGGTTCAGATTCATTCAAAACCTTCCACCCATCACTTTTGTGCTTGCAGCTTGTCTCACTATGTGAGAGAGGGTATGCCCAGACGTGGGTCCCTAGCTCGCTGCGCCATAGGGAACCAAGCTGCACCTCACTGAGGAGACCCAACAAGGCTGAAACATGTCTGGGGTTGCTTGTGTTTCCGCGCAGAGGGGACCTGGCCTAGCAGTTCGGGCTGGGCTGCTACCATTGGTGGCAGTACATGACTGATTTGCACATGGCTGGAACCCTTTTGCAATGGCGCAGACGGGCAAAAAAACGGTGGTGTGGAAGGTTGCCCAGAGCAATGCCAGAGGTTCAGAATCATTCAAAACCTTCCACCCATCACTTTTGTGCTTGCAGTTTGTCCAACTGTGTGAGAGAGGGTATGCCCAGATGTGGGTCGCTTGCTAGCTGCGCCATAGGGAATCAAGCTGCACCTCACTGAGGAGGCCCAACAAGGACGAAACATGTCTGGGGATGCTTGTGTTTCCGTGCAGAGGGGACCTGGCCTAGCAGTTCGGGCTGGGCTGCTACCATTGGTGGCAGTACCTGACTGATTTTCACATGGCTGGACCCCTTTTGCAATGGTGCAGACGGGCAAAAAAACGGTGGTGTGGAAGGTTGCCCAGAGCAATGCCAGTGGTTCAGATTCATTCAAAACCTTCCACCCATCACTTTTGTGCTTGCAGTTTGTCTCATTATGTGAGAGAGGGTATGCCCAGACGTGGGTCCCTTGCTGGCTGTGCCATAGGGAACCAAGCTGCACCTCACTGAGGAGGCCCAACAAGGACGAAACATGTCTGGGGATGCTTGTGTTTCCGTGCAGAGGAAACCTGGCCTAGCAGTTCGGGCTGGGCTGCAACCATTGGTGGCAGTAACTGAATGATTTGCACATGGCTGGATCCCTTTTGCAATGGCGCAGACGGGCAAAAAAACAGTAGTGTGGAAGGTTGCCCAGAGCAATGCCAGTGGTTCAGATTCATTCAAAACCTTTCACCCATCACGTTTGTGCTTGCAGTTTGTCGCATTATGTGAGAGAGGGTATGCCCAGACGTCGGTCCCTTGCTCGCTGCGCCATAGGGAACCAAGCTGCACCTCACTGAGGAGGCCCAACAAGGCGAAACATGTCTGGGGTTGCTTGTGTTTCTGTGCAGAGGGGACCTGGCCTAGCAGTTCGGGCTGGGCTGCTACCATTGGTGGCAGTACCTGACTGATTTGCACATGGCTGGACCCCTTTTGCAATGGCGCAGACGGGCAAGAAAATGGTGGTGTGGAAGGTTGCCCAGAGCAATGCCAGTGGTGCAGATTCATTCAAAACCTTCCACCCATCACTGTTGTGCTTGCAGTTTGTCTCACTATGTGAGAGAGGGTATGCCCAGACATGGGTCCCTTGCTCGCTGCGCCATAGGGAACCAAGCTGCACCTCACTGAGGAGGCCCAACAAGGCCGAAACATGTCTGGGGTTGCTTGTGTTTCCGTGCAGAGGGGACCTGGCCTAGCAGTTCGGGCAGGGCTGCTACCATTGGTGGCAGTACATGACTGATTTGCACATGGCTGGAACCTTTTTGCAATGGCGCAGATGGGCAAAAAAACGGTGGTGTGGAAGGTTGCCCAGAGCAATGCCAGAGGTTCGGATTAATTCAAAACCTTCCACCCATCACTTTTGTGCTTTCAGTTTGTTTCACTATGTGAGAGAGGGTGTGCCCAGACATGGGTCCCTTGCTTGCTGCGCCATAGGGAACCAACCTACACCTCACTCAGGAGGCCCAACAAGGCCGAAACATGTCTGGGTTGCTTGTGTTTCCGTGCAGAGGGGACCTGGCCTAGCAGTTCGGGCTGGACTGCAACCATTGTGGCAGTACGTGACTGATTTGAACATGGCTGGACCCCTTTTGCAATGGCGCAGACGGGCAAAAAAACGGTGATATGGAAGGTTGCCCAGAGCAATGCCAGTGGTTCAGATTCATTCAAAACCTTCCACCCATCACTTTTGTGCTTTCAGTTTGTCTCACTATTTGAGAGAGGGTATGCCCAGACGTGGGTCCCTTGCTCGCTGCGCCGTAGGGAACCAAGCTGCACCTCACTGAGGATGCCCAACAAGGGCGAAACATGTCTGGGTTTGCTTGTGTTTCAGTGCAGAGGGGACCTGGCCTAGCAGTTCGGGCTGGGCTGCTACCATAGGTGGCAGTACCTGACTGATTTGCACATGGCTGGACCCCTTTTCCAATGGCCAGACGGGCAAAAAAACGGTGGTGTGGAAGGTTGCCCAGAGCAATGCCAGTGGTTCAGATTCATTCAAAACCTTCCACCCATCACTTTTGTGCTTGCAGTTTGTCTCACTATGTGAGAGAGGGTATGCCCAGATGTGGGTCCCTTGCTCGCTGCACCCTAGGGAATCAAGCTGCACCTCACTGAGGAGGCCCAACAAGGCCGAAACATGTCTGGGGTTGCTTGTGTTTCCGTGCAGAGGGGACCTGGCCTAGCAGTTCGGGCTGGGCTGCTACCATTGGTGGCAGTACCTGACTGATTTGCACGTGGCTGGACCCCTTTTGCAACGGCGCAGATGGGCAAAAAAACAATGGTGTGGAAGGTTGCCCAGAGCAACGCCACTGGTTCAGATTCATTCAAAACCGTCCACCCATCACTTTTGTGCTTGCAGTTTGTCTCACTATGTTAGAGAGGGTATGCCCAGACGTGGGTCCCTTGCTCGCTGCGCCATAGTGAACCAAGCTGCACCTCACTGAGGAGGCCCAACAAGGCTGAAACATGTCTGGGGTTGCTTGTGTTTCCGTGCAGAGGGGACCTGGCCTAGTAGTTCAGTTCGGGCTGGGCTGCTACCATTGGTGGCAGCACATGACTGATTTGCACATGGCTGGAACCCTTTTGCAATGGCGCAGACGGGCAAAAAAACAGTGGTGTTGAAGGTTGCCCAGAGCAATGCCACTGGTTCAGATTCATTCAAAACCTTCCACCGATCACTTTTGTGCTTGCAGTTTGTCTCACTATGTTAGAGAGGGTATGCCCAGATGTGGGGTCCTTGCTCGCTGCGCCATAGGGAACCAAGCTGCACCTCACTGAGGAGGCCCAACAAGGCCGAAACATGTCTGGGGTTGCTTGTGTTTCCGTGCAGAGGGGACCTGGCCTAGCAGTTCGGGCTGGGCTGCTACCATTGGTGGCAGTACATGACTGATTTGCACATGGCTGGAACCCTTTTGCAATGGCGCAGACGGGCAAAAAAACAGTGGTGTGGAAGGTTGCCCAGAGCAATGCCACTGGTTCAGATTCATTCAAAACCGTCCACCCATCACTTTTGTGCTTGCAGTTTGTCTCACTATGTGAGAGAGGGTATGCCCAGACGTGGGTCCCTTGCTCGCTGCACCATAGGGAACCAAGCTGCACCTCACTGAGGAGGCCCAACAAGGCTGAAACATGTCTGGGGTTGCTTGTGTTTCCGTGCAGAGGGGACCTGGCCTAGTAGTTCAGTTCGGGCTGGGCTGCTAAAATTGGTGGCAGTGCATGACTGATTTGCACATGGCTGGAACCCTTTTGCAATGGCGCAGACGGGCAAAAAAACAGTGGTGTGGAAGGTTGCACAGAGCAATGCCAGAGGTTCAGATTCATTCAAAACCTTCCACCCATCACTTTTGTGCTTGCAGTTTGTCTCACTGTGTGAGAGAGGGTATGTCCAGACGTGGGTCCCTTGCTAGCTGCGCCATAGGGAACCAAGCTGCACCTCACTGAGGAGGCCCAACAAGGCCGAAACATGTCTGGGTTGCTTGTGTTTCCCTGCAGAGGGGACCTGGCCTAGCAGTTCGGGCTGGGCTGCAACCATTGGTGGCAGTACCTGACTGATTTGCACATGGCTGGACCCCTTTTGCAATGGCGCAGACTGGCAAAAAAACGGTGGTGTGGAAGGTTGCCCAGAGCAATGCCAGTGGTTCAGATTCATTCAAAACCTTCCACCCATCACTTTTGTGCTTGCAGTTTGTCTCACTTTGTGAGAGAGGGTATGCCCAGATGTGGGTCCCTTGCTCGCTGCACCCTAGGGAATCAAACTGCACCTCACTGAGGAGGCCCAACAAGGCCCGAAACATGTCTGGGGTTGCTTGTGTTTCCGTGCAGAGGGGACCTGGACTAGCAGTTTGGGCTGGGCTGCTACCATTTGTGGCAGTACCTGACTGATTTGCACATGGCTGGACCCCTTTTGCAATGGCCAGACGGGCAAAAAAACGGTGGTGTGGAAGGTTGCCCAGAGCAATGCCAGTGGTTCAGATTCATTCAAAACCTTCCACGATCACGTTTGTGCTTGCAGTTTGTCTCACTATGTGAGAGAGGGTATGCTCAGACGTGGGTCCCTTGCTCGCTGCGCCATAGGGAACCAAGCTGCACCTCACTGAGGAGGCCCAACAAGGCTGAAACATGTCTGGGGTTGCTTGTGTTTCCGTGCAGAGGGGACCTGGCCTAGCAGTTCGGGCTGGGCTGCTACCATTGGTGACAGTACATGACTAATTTGCACATGGCTGGAACCCTTTTGCAATGGCGCAGACGGGCAAAAAAACGGTGGTGTGGAAGGTTGCCCAGAGCAATGCCAGAGGTTCAGATTCATTCAAAACCTTCCACCCATCACTTTTGTGCTTGCAGTTTGTCTCACTATGTGAGAGAGGGTATGCCCAGACGTGGGTCCCTTGCTTGCTGCGCCATAGGGAACCAAGCTGCACCTCACTGAGGAGGCCCAACAAGGCTGAAACATGTCTGGGGTTGCTTGTGTTTCCGTGCAGAGGGGACCTGGCCTAGCAGTTCGGGCTGGGCTGCTACCATTGGTGGCAGTACATGACTGATTTGCACATGGCTGAAACACTTTTGCAATGGCGCAGACGGGCAAAAAAACGGTGGTGTGGAAGGTTGCCCAGAGCAATGCCAGAGGTTCAGATTCATTCAAAACCTTCCACCCATCACTTTTGTGCTTGCAGTTTGTCTCACTATGTGAGAGAGGGTATGCCCAGACGTGGGTTCCTTGCTCGCTGCGCCATAGGGAACCAAGCTGCACCTCACTGAGGAGGCCCAACAAGGCCGAAACATGTCTGGGGTTGCTTGTGTTTCCGTGGAGAGGGGACCTGTCCTAGCAGTTCGGGCTGGGCTGCTACCATTGGTGGCAGTACATGACTGATTTGCACATGGCTGGAACCCTTTTGCAATGGCGCAGACGGGCAAAAAAACGGCGGTGTGGAAGGTTGCCCAGAGCAATGTCAGAGGTTCAGATTCATTCAAAACCTTCCACCCATCACTTTTGTGCTTGCAGTTTGTCTCACTGTGTGAGAGAGGATATGCCCAGACGTGGGTCTCTTGCTAGCTGCGGCATAGGGAACCAAGCTGCACCTCACTGAGGAGGCCCAACAAGGCCGAAACATGTCTAGGGTTGCTTGTGTTTCAGTGCAGAGGGGACCTGGCCTAGCAGTTCGGGCTGGGCTGCTACCATTGGTGGCAGTACCTGACTGATTTGCACATGGCTGGACCCCTTTTGCAATGGCCAGACGGGCAAAAAAACAGTGGTGTGGAAGGTTGCCCAGAGCAATGCCAGTGGTTCAGATTCAATCAAAACCTTCCACGATCACGTTTGTGCTTGCAGTTTGTCTCACTGTGTGAGAGAGGGTATGCCCAGACGTGGGTCCCTTGCTCGCTGCGCCATAGGGAACCAAGCTGCACCTCACTGAGGAGGCCCAACAAGCCGAAACATGTCTGGGGTTGCTTGTGTTTCTGTGCAGAGGGGACCTGGCCTAGCAGTTCGGGCTGGGCTGCTACCATTGGTGGCAGTACCTGACTGATTTGCACATGGCTGGACCCCTTTTGCAATGGCGCAGAGGGGCAAAAAAATGGTGGTGTGGAAGGTTGCCCAGAGCAATGCCAGTGGTTCAGATTCATTCAAAACCTTCCACCCATCACTTTTGTGCTTGCAGTTTGTCTCACTATGTGAGAGAGGGTATGCCCAGACGTGGGTTCCTTGCTTGCTGCGCCATAGGGAACCAAGCTGCACCTCACTGAGGAGGCCCAACAAGGCTGAAACATGTCTGGGGTTGCTTGTGTTTCCGTGCAGAGGGGACCTGGCCTAGCAGTTCGGTCTGGGCTGCTACCATTGGTAGCAGTACCTGACTGATTTGCACATGGCTGGACCCTTTTTGCAATGGCCAGACGGGCAAAAAAACAGTGGTGTGGAAGGTTGCCCAGAGCAATGCCAGTGGTTCAGATTCATTCAAAACCTTGCACCCATCACTTTTGTGCTTGCAGTTTGTCTCACAATGTGAGAGAGGGTATGCCCAGACGTGGGTCCCTTGCTCGCTGCACCCTAAGGAATCAAGCTGCACCTCACTGAGTAGGCCCAACAAGGCCCGAAACATATCTGGGGTTGCTTGTGTTTCCGTGCAGAGGGGACCTGGCCTAGCAGTTCGGGCTGGGCTGCTACCATTGGTGGCAGTACCTGACTGATTTGCACATGGCTGGACCCCTTTTGCAATGGCGCAGACGGGCAAAAAAACGGTGGTGTGGAAGGTTGCCCAGAGCAATGCCAGTGGTTCAGATTCATTCAAAACCTTCCACGATCACGTTTGTGCTTGCAGTTTGTCTCACTATGTGAGAGAGGGTATGCTCAGACGTGGGTCCCTTGCTCGCTGCGCCATAGGGAACCAAGCTGCACCTCACTGAGGAGGCCCAACAAGGCCGAAACATGTCTGGGGTTGCTTGTGTTTCAGTGCAGAGGGGACCTGGCCTAGCAGTTCGGGCTGGGCTGCTACCATTGGTGGCAGAACATGACTGATTTGCACATGGCTGGAACCCTTTTGCAATGGCGCAGACGGACAAAAAAACAGTGGTGTGGAAGGCCGTCCAGAGCAATGCCAGAGGTTCAGAGTCATTCAAAACCTTCCACCCATCACTTTTGTGCTTGCAGTTTGTCTCACTATGTGAGAGAGGGCATGCCCAGACGTGGGTGCCTTGCTCGCTGCGCCATAGGGAACCAAGCTGCACCTCACTGAGGAGGCACAACAAGCCGAAACATGTCTGGGGTTGCTTGTGTTTCTGTGCAGAGGGGACCTGGCCCGGCAGTTCGGGCTGGGCTGCTACCATTGGTGGCAGTACCTGACTGATTTGCACATGGCTGGACCCCTTGTGCAATGGCACAGACGGGCAAAAAAACGGCGGTGTGGAAGGTTGCCCAGAGCAATGCCAGTGGTTCAGATTCATTCAAAACCTTCCACCCATCACTTTTGTGCTTGCAGTTTGTCTCACTATGTGAGAGAGGGTATGCCCAGACGTGGGTCCCTTGCTTGCTGCGCCATAGGGAACCAAGCTGCACCTCACTGAGGAGGCCCAACAAGGCTGAAACATGTCTGGGGTTGCTTGTGTTTCCGTGCAGAGGGGACCTGGCCTAGCAGTTCGGGCTGGGCTGCTACCATTGGTGGCAGTACATGACTGATTTGCACATGGCTGAAACACTTTTGCAATGGCGCAGACGGGCAAAAAAACGGTGGTGTGGAAGGTTGCCCAGAGCAATGCCAGAGGTTCAGATTCATTCAAAACCTTCCACCCATCACTTTTGTGCTTGCAGTTTGTCTCAGTGTGTGAGAGGGTATGCCCAGACGTGGGTCCCTTGCTAGCTGCGCCATAGGGAACCAAGCTGCACCTCACTGAGGAGGCCCAACAAGGCCGAAACATGTCTGGGGTTGCTTGTGTTTCTGTGCTGAGGGGACCTGGCCCGGCAGTTCGTGCTGGGCTGCTACCATTGGTGGCAGTACCTGACTGATTTGCACATGGCTGGACCCCTTGTGCAATGGCACAGACGGGCAAAAAAACGGCGGTGTGGAAGGTTGCCCAGAGCAATGCCAGTGGTTCAGATTCATTCAAAACCTTCCACCCATCACTTTTGTGCTTGCAGTTTGTCTCACTATGTGAGAGAGGGTATGCCCAGACGTGGGTTCCTTGCTCGCTGCGCCATAGGGAACCAAGCTGCACTTCACTGAGGAGGCCCAACAAGGCCGAAACATGTCTGGGGTTGCTTGTGTTTCCGTGGAGAGGGGACCTGTCCTAGCAGTTCGGGCTGGGCTGCTACCATTGGTGGCAGTACATGACTGATTTGCACATGGCTGGAACCCTTTTGCAATGGCGCAGACGGGCAAAAAAACGGCGGTGTGGAAGGTTGCCCAGAGCAATGTCAGAGGTTCAGATTCATTCAAAACCTTCCACCCATCACTTTTGTGCTTGCAGTTTGTCTCACTGTGTGAGAGAGGATATGCCCAGACGTGGGTCTCTTGCTAGCTGCGGCATAGGGAACCAAGCTGCACCTCACTGAGGAGGCCCAACAAGGCCGAAACATGTCTAGGGTTGCTTGTGTTTCAGTGCAGAGGGGACCTGGCCTAGCAGTTCGGGCTGGGCTGCTACCATTGGTGGCAGTACCTGACTGATTTGCACATGGCTGGACCCCTTTTGCAATGGCCAGACGGGCAATAAAACAGTGGTGTGGAAGGTTGCCCAGAGCAATGCCAGTGGTTCAGATTCAATCAAAACCTTCCACGATCACGTTTGTGCTTGCAGTTTGTCTCACTGTGTGAGAGAGGGTATGCCCAGACGTGGGTCCCTTGCTCGCTGCGCCATAGGGAACCAAGCTGCACCTCACTGAGGAGGCCCAACAAGCCGAAACATGTCTGGGGTTGCTTGTGTTTCTGTGCAGAGGGGACCTGGCCTAGCAGTTCGGGCTGGGCTGCTACCATTGGTGGCAGTACCTGACTGATTTGCACATGGCTGGACCCCTTTTGCAATGGCGCAGAGGGGCAAAAAAATGGTGGTGTGGAAGGTTGCCCAGAGCAATGCCAGTGGTTCAGATTCATTCAAAACCTTCCACCCATCACTTTTGTGCTTGCAGTTTGTCTCACTATGTGAGAGAGGGTATGCCCAGACGTGGGTTCCTTGCTTGCTGCGCCATAGGGAACCAAGCTGCACCTCACTGAGGAGGCCCAACAAGGCTGAAACATGTCTGGGGTTGCTTGTGTTTCCGTGCAGAGGGGACCTGGCCTAGCAGTTCGGTCTGGGCTGCTACCATTGGTAGCAGTACCTGACTGATTTGCACATGGCTGGACCCTTTTTGCAATGGCCAGACGGGCAAAAAAACAGTGGTGTGGAAGGTTGCCCAGAGCAATGCCAGTGGTTCAGATTCATTCAAAACCTTCCACCCATCACTTTTGTGCTTGCAGTTTGTCTCACAATGTGAGAGAGGGTATGCCCAGACGTGGGTCCCTTGCTCGCTGCACCCTAAGGAATCAAGCTGCACCTCACTGAGTAGGCCCAACAAGGCCCGAAACATATCTGGGGTTGCTTGTGTTTCCGTGCAGAGGGGACCTGGCCTAGCAGTTCGGGCTGGGCTGCTACCATTGGTGGCAGTACCTGACTGATTTGCACATGGCTGGACCCCTTTTGCAATGGCGCAGACGGGCAAAAAAACGGTGGTGTGGAAGGTTGCCCAGAGCAATGCCAGTGGTTCAGATTCATTCAAAACCTTCCACGATCACGTTTGTGCTTGCAGTTTGTCTCACTATGTGAGAGAGGGTATGCTCAGACGTGGGTCCCTTGCTCGCTGCGCCATAGGGAACCAAGCTGCACCTCACTGAGGAGGCCCAACAAGGCCGAAACATGTCTGGGGTTGCTTGTGTTTCAGTGCAGAGGGGACCTGGCCTAGCAGTTCGGGCTGGGCTGCTACCATTGGTGGCAGAACATGACTGATTTGCACATGGCTGGAACCCTTTTGCAATGGCGCAGACGGACAAAAAAACAGTGGTGTGGAAGGCCGTCCAGAGCAATGCCAGAGGTTCAGAGTCATTCAAAACCTTCCACCCATCACTTTTGTGCTTGCAGTTTGTCTCACTATGTGAGAGAGGGCATGCCCAGACGTGGGTGCCTTGCTCGCTGCGCCATAGGGAACCAAGCTGCACCTCACTGAGGAGGCACAACAAGCCGAAACATGTCTGGGGTTGCTTGTGTTTCTGTGCAGAGGGGACCTGGCCCGGCAGTTCGGGCTGGGCTGCTACCATTGGTGGCAGTACCTGACTGATTTGCACATGGCTGGACCCCTTGTGCAATGGCACAGACGGGCAAAAAAACGGCGGTGTGGAAGGTTGCCCAGAGCAATGCCAGTGGTTCAGATTCATTCAAAACCTTCCACCCATCACTTTTGTGCTTGCAGTTTGTCTCACTATGTGAGAGAGGGTATGCCCAGACGTGGGTTCCTTGCTCGCTGCGCCATAGGGAACCAAGCTGCACCTCACTGAGGAGGCCCAACAAGGCCGAAACATGTCTGGGGTTGCTTGTGTTTCCGTGCAGAGGGGACCTGGCCTAGCAGTTCGGGATGGGCTCCTACCATTGGTGGCAGTACATGACTGATTTGCACATGGCTGGACCCCTTTTGCAATGGCGCAGACGGGTAAAAAAACGGTGGTGTGGAAGGTTGCCCAGAGCAATGCCAGTGGTTCAGATTCATTCAAAACCTTCCACGATCACGTTTGTGCTTACAGTTTGTCTCACTATGTGGGAGAGGGTATGCTCAGACGTGGGTCCCTTGCTCGCTCCGCCATAGGGAACCAAGCTGCACCTCACTGAGGAGGCCCAACAAGGCCGAAACATGTCTGGGGATGCTTGTGTTTCCGTGCAGAGGGGACCTGGCCTAGCAGTTCGGGCTGGGCTGCTACCATTGGTGGCAGAACATGACTGATTTGCACATGGCTGGAACCCTTTTGCAATGGCGCAGACGGACAAAAAAACAGTGGTGTGGAAGGCCGTCCAGAGCAATGCCAGAGGTTCAGAGTCATTCAAAACCTTCCACCCATCACTTTTGTGCTTGCAGTTTGTCTCACTATGTGAGAGAGGGCATGCCCAGACGTGGGTGCCTTGCTCGCTGCGCCATAGGGAACCAAGCTGCACCTCACTGAGGAGGCACAACAAGCCGAAACATGTCTGGGGTTGCTTGTGTTTCTGTGCAGAGGGGACCTGGCCCGGCAGTTCGGGCTGGGCTGCTACCATTGGTGGCAGTACCTGACTGATTTGCACATGGCTGGACCCCTTGTGCAATGGCACTGACGGGCAAAAAAACGGTGGTGTGGAAGGTTGCCCAGAGCAATGCCAGTGGTTCAGATTCATTCAAAACCTTCCACCCATCACTTTTGTGCTTGCAGTTTGTCTCACTATGTGAGAGAGGGTATGCCCAGACGTGGGTTCCTTGCTCGCTGCGCCATAGGGAACCAAGCTGCACCTCACTGAGGAGGCCCAACAAGGCCGAAACATGTCTGGGGTTGCTTGTGTTTCCGTGCAGAGGGGACCTGGCCTAGCAGTTCGGGATGGGCTCCTACCATTGGTGGCAGTACATGACTGATTTGCACATGGCTGGACCCCTTTGCTGGACCCCTTTTGCAATGGCGCAGACGGGTAAAAAAACGGTGGTGTGGAAGGTTGCCCAGAGCAATGCCAGTGGTTCAGATTCATTCAAAACCTTCCACGATCACGTTTGTGCTTACAGTTTGTCTCACTATGTGGGAGAGGGTATGCTCAGACGTGGGTCCCTTGCTCGCTGCGCCATAGGGAACCAAGCTGCACCTCACTGAGGAGGCCCAACAAGGCCGAAACATGTCTGGGGTTGCTTGTGTTTCCGTGCAGAGGGGACCTGGCCTAGCAGTTCGGGCTGGGCTGCTACCATTGGTGGCAGAGCATGACTGATTTGCACATGGCTGGAACCCTTTTGCAATGGCGCAGACGGACAAAAAAACAGTGGTGTGGAAGGCCATCCAGAGCAATGCCAGAGGTTCAGAGTCATTCAAAACCTTCCACCCATCACTTTTGTGCTTGCAGTTTGTCTCACTATGTGAGAGAGGGCATGCCCAGACGTGGGTGCCTTGCTCGCTGCGCCATAGGGAACCAAGCTGCACCTCACTGAGGAGGCCCAACAAGGCCGAAACATGTCTGGGGTTGCTTGTGTTTCCGTGGAGAGGGGACCTGTCCTAGCAGTTCGGGCTGGGCTGCTACCATTGGTGGCAGTACATGACTGATTTGCACATGGCTGGAACCCTTTTGCAATGGCGCAGACGGGCAAAAAAACGGCGGTGTGGAAGGTTGCCCAGAGCAATGTCAGAGGTTCAGATTCATTCAAAACCTTCCACCCATCACTTTTGTGCTTGCAGTTTGTCTCACTGTGTGAGAGAGGATATGCCCAGACGTGGGTCTCTTGCTAGCTGCGGCATAGGGAACCAAGCTGCACCTCACTGAGGAGGCCCAACAAGGCCGAAACATGTCTAGGGTTGCTTGTGTTTCAGTGCAGAGGGGACCTGGCCTAGCAGTTCGGGCTGGGCTGCTACCATTGGTGGCAGTACCTGACTGATTTGCACATGGCTGGACCCCTTTTGCAATGGCCAGACGGGCAAAAAAACAGTGGTGTGGAAGGTTGCCCAGAGCAATGCCAGTGGTTCAGATTCAATCAAAACCTTCCACGATCACGTTTGTGCTTGCAGTTTGTCTCACTGTGTGAGAGAGGGTATGCCCAGACGTGGGTCCCTTGCTCGCTGCGCCATAGGGAACCAAGCTGCACCTCACTGAGGAGGCCCAACAAGCCGAAACATGTCTGGGGTTGCTTGTGTTTCTGTGCAGAGGGGACCTGGCCTAGCAGTTCGGGCTGGGCTGCTACCATTGGTGGCAGTACCTGACTGATTTGCACATGGCTGGACCCCTTTTGCAATGGCGCAGAGGGGCAAAAAAATGGTGGTGTGGAAGGTTGCCCAGAGCAATGCCAGTGGTTCAGATTCATTCAAAACCTTCCACCCATCACTTTTGTGCTTGCAGTTTGTCTCACTATGTGAGAGAGGGTATGCCCAGACGTGGGTTCCTTGCTTGCTGCGCCATAGGGAACCAAGCTGCACCTCACTGAGGAGGCCCAACAAGGCTGAAACATGTCTGGGGTTGCTTGTGTTTCCGTGCAGAGGGGACCTGGCCTAGCAGTTCGGTCTGGGCTGCTACCATTGGTAGCAGTACCTGACTGATTTGCACATGGCTGGACCCTTTTTGCAATGGCCAGACGGGCAAAAAAACAGTGGTGTGGAAGGTTGCCCAGAGCAATGCCAGTGGTTCAGATTCATTCAAAACCTTGCACCCATCACTTTTGTGCTTGCAGTTTGTCTCACAATGTGAGAGAGGGTATGCCCAGACGTGGGTCCCTTGCTCGCTGCACCCTAAGGAATCAAGCTGCACCTCACTGAGTAGGCCCAACAAGGCCCGAAACATATCTGGGGTTGCTTGTGTTTCCGTGCAGAGGGGACCTGGCCTAGCAGTTCGGGCTGGGCTGCTACCATTGGTGGCAGTACCTGACTGATTTGCACATGGCTGGACCCCTTTTGCAATGGCGCAGACGGGCAAAAAAACGGTGGTGTGGAAGGTTGCCCAGAGCAATGCCAGTGGTTCAGATTCATTCAAAACCTTCCACGATCACGTTTGTGCTTGCAGTTTGTCTCACTATGTGAGAGAGGGTATGCTCAGACGTGGGTCCCTTGCTCGCTGCGCCATAGGGAACCAAGCTGCACCTCACTGAGGAGGCCCAACAAGGCCGAAACATGTCTGGGGTTGCTTGTGTTTCAGTGCAGAGGGGACCTGGCCTAGCAGTTCGGGCTGGGCTGCTACCATTGGTGGCAGAACATGACTGATTTGCACATGGCTGGAACCCTTTTGCAATGGCGCAGACGGACAAAAAAACAGTGGTGTGGAAGGCCGTCCAGAGCAATGCCAGAGGTTCAGAGTCATTCAAAACCTTCCACCCATCACTTTTGTGCTTGCAGTTTGTCTCACTATGTGAGAGAGGGCATGCCCAGACGTGGGTGCCTTGCTCGCTGCGCCATAGGGAACCAAGCTGCACCTCACTGAGGAGGCACAACAAGCCGAAACATGTCTGGGGTTGCTTGTGTTTCTGTGCAGAGGGGACCTGGCCCGGCAGTTCGGGCTGGGCTGCTACCATTGGTGGCAGTACCTGACTGATTTGCACATGGCTGGACCCCTTGTGCAATGGCACAGACGGGCAAAAAAACGGCGGTGTGGAAGGTTGCCCAGAGCAATGCCAGTGGTTCAGATTCATTCAAAACCTTCCACCCATCACTTTTGTGCTTGCAGTTTGTCTCACTATGTGAGAGAGGGTATGCCCAGACGTGGGTCCCTTGCTTGCTGCGCCATAGGGAACCAAGCTGCACCTCACTGAGGAGGCCCAACAAGGCTGAAACATGTCTGGGGTTGCTTGTGTTTCCGTGCAGAGGGGACCTGGCCTAGCAGTTCGGGCTGGGCTGCTACCATTGGTGGCAGTACATGACTGATTTGCACATGGCTGAAACACTTTTGCAATGGCGCAGACGGGCAAAAAAACGGTGGTGTGGAAGGTTGCCCAGAGCAATGCCAGAGGTTCAGATTCATTCAAAACCTTCCACCCATCACTTTTGTGCTTGCAGTTTGTCTCAGTGTGTGAGAGGGTATGCCCAGACGTGGGTCCCTTGCTAGCTGCGCCATAGGGAACCAAGCTGCACCTCACTGAGGAGGCCCAACAAGGCCGAAACATGTCTGGGGTTGCTTGTGTTTCTGTGCTGAGGGGACCTGGCCCGGCAGTTCGTGCTGGGCTGCTACCATTGGTGGCAGTACCTGACTGATTTGCACATGGCTGGACCCCTTGTGCAATGGCACAGACGGGCAAAAAAACGGCGGTGTGGAAGGTTGCCCAGAGCAATGCCAGTGGTTCAGATTCATTCAAAACCTTCCACCCATCACTTTTGTGCTTGCAGTTTGTCTCACTATGTGAGAGAGGGTATGCCCAGACGTGGGTTCCTTGCTCGCTGCGCCATAGGGAACCAAGCTGCACCTCACTGAGGAGGCCCAACAAGGCCGAAACATGTCTGGGGTTGCTTGTGTTTCCGTGGAGAGGGGACCTGTCCTAGCAGTTCGGGCTGGGCTGCTACCATTGGTGGCAGTACATGACTGATTTGCACATGGCTGGAACCCTTTTGCAATGGCGCAGACGGGCAAAAAAACGGCGGTGTGGAAGGTTGCCCAGAGCAATGTCAGAGGTTCAGATTCATTCAAAACCTTCCACCCATCACTTTTGTGCTTGCAGTTTGTCTCACTGTGTGAGAGAGGATATGCCCAGACGTGGGTCTCTTGCTAGCTGCGGCATAGGGAACCAAGCTGCACCTCACTGAGGAGGCCCAACAAGGCCGAAACATGTCTAGGGTTGCTTGTGTTTCAGTGCAGAGGGGACCTGGCCTAGCAGTTCGGGCTGGGCTGCTACCATTGGTGGCAGTACCTGACTGATTTGCACATGGCTGGACCCCTTTTGCAATGGCCAGACGGGCAATAAAACAGTGGTGTGGAAGGTTGCCCAGAGCAATGCCAGTGGTTCAGATTCAATCAAAACCTTCCACGATCACGTTTGTGCTTGCAGTTTGTCTCACTGTGTGAGAGAGGGTATGCCCAGACGTGGGTCCCTTGCTCGCTGCGCCATAGGGAACCAAGCTGCACCTCACTGAGGAGGCCCAACAAGCCGAAACATGTCTGGGGTTGCTTGTGTTTCTGTGCAGAGGGGACCTGGCCTAGCAGTTCGGGCTGGGCTGCTACCATTGGTGGCAGTACCTGACTGATTTGCACATGGCTGGACCCCTTTTGCAATGGCGCAGAGGGGCAAAAAAATGGTGGTGTGGAAGGTTGCCCAGAGCAATGCCAGTGGTTCAGATTCATTCAAAACCTTCCACCCATCACTTTTGTGCTTGCAGTTTGTCTCACTATGTGAGAGAGGGTATGCCCAGACGTGGGTTCCTTGCTTGCTGCGCCATAGGGAACCAAGCTGCACCTCACTGAGGAGGCCCAACAAGGCTGAAACATGTCTGGGGTTGCTTGTGTTTCCGTGCAGAGGGGACCTGGCCTAGCAGTTCGGTCTGGGCTGCTACCATTGGTAGCAGTACCTGACTGATTTGCACATGGCTGGACCCTTTTTGCAATGGCCAGACGGGCAAAAAAACAGTGGTGTGGAAGGTTGCCCAGAGCAATGCCAGTGGTTCAGATTCATTCAAAACCTTCCACCCATCACTTTTGTGCTTGCAGTTTGTCTCACAATGTGAGAGAGGGTATGCCCAGACGTGGGTCCCTTGCTCGCTGCACCCTAAGGAATCAAGCTGCACCTCACTGAGTAGGCCCAACAAGGCCCGAAACATATCTGGGGTTGCTTGTGTTTCCGTGCAGAGGGGACCTGGCCTAGCAGTTCGGGCTGGGCTGCTACCATTGGTGGCAGTACCTGACTGATTTGCACATGGCTGGACCCCTTTTGCAATGGCGCAGACGGGCAAAAAAACGGTGGTGTGGAAGGTTGCCCAGAGCAATGCCAGTGGTTCAGATTCATTCAAAACCTTCCACGATCACGTTTGTGCTTGCAGTTTGTCTCACTATGTGAGAGAGGGTATGCTCAGACGTGGGTCCCTTGCTCGCTGCGCCATAGGGAACCAAGCTGCACCTCACTGAGGAGGCCCAACAAGGCCGAAACATGTCTGGGGTTGCTTGTGTTTCAGTGCAGAGGGGACCTGGCCTAGCAGTTCGGGCTGGGCTGCTACCATTGGTGGCAGAACATGACTGATTTGCACATGGCTGGAACCCTTTTGCAATGGCGCAGACGGACAAAAAAACAGTGGTGTGGAAGGCCGTCCAGAGCAATGCCAGAGGTTCAGAGTCATTCAAAACCTTCCACCCATCACTTTTGTGCTTGCAGTTTGTCTCACTATGTGAGAGAGGGCATGCCCAGACGTGGGTGCCTTGCTCGCTGCGCCATAGGGAACCAAGCTGCACCTCACTGAGGAGGCACAACAAGCCGAAACATGTCTGGGGTTGCTTGTGTTTCTGTGCAGAGGGGACCTGGCCCGGCAGTTCGGGCTGGGCTGCTACCATTGGTGGCAGTACCTGACTGATTTGCACATGGCTGGACCCCTTGTGCAATGGCACAGACGGGCAAAAAAACGGCGGTGTGGAAGGTTGCCCAGAGCAATGCCAGTGGTTCAGATTCATTCAAAACCTTCCACCCATCACTTTTGTGCTTGCAGTTTGTCTCACTATGTGAGAGAGGGTATGCCCAGACGTGGGTTCCTTGCTCGCTGCGCCATAGGGAACCAAGCTGCACCTCACTGAGGAGGCCCAACAAGGCCGAAACATGTCTGGGGTTGCTTGTGTTTCCGTGCAGAGGGGACCTGGCCTAGCAGTTCGGGATGGGCTCCTACCATTGGTGGCAGTACATGACTGATTTGCACATGGCTGGACCCCTTTTGCAATGGCGCAGACGGGTAAAAAAACGGTGGTGTGGAAGGTTGCCCAGAGCAATGCCAGTGGTTCAGATTCATTCAAAACCTTCCACGATCACGTTTGTGCTTACAGTTTGTCTCACTATGTGGGAGAGGGTATGCTCAGACGTGGGTCCCTTGCTCGCTCCGCCATAGGGAACCAAGCTGCACCTCACTGAGGAGGCCCAACAAGGCCGAAACATGTCTGGGGATGCTTGTGTTTCCGTGCAGAGGGGACCTGGCCTAGCAGTTCGGGCTGGGCTGCTACCATTGGTGGCAGAACATGACTGATTTGCACATGGCTGGAACCCTTTTGCAATGGCGCAGACGGACAAAAAAACAGTGGTGTGGAAGGCCGTCCAGAGCAATGCCAGAGGTTCAGAGTCATTCAAAACCTTCCACCCATCACTTTTGTGCTTGCAGTTTGTCTCACTATGTGAGAGAGGGCATGCCCAGACGTGGGTGCCTTGCTCGCTGCGCCATAGGGAACCAAGCTGCACCTCACTGAGGAGGCACAACAAGCCGAAACATGTCTGGGGTTGCTTGTGTTTCTGTGCAGAGGGGACCTGGCCCGGCAGTTCGGGCTGGGCTGCTACCATTGGTGGCAGTACCTGACTGATTTGCACATGGCTGGACCCCTTGTGCAATGGCACTGACGGGCAAAAAAACGGTGGTGTGGAAGGTTGCCCAGAGCAATGCCAGTGGTTCAGATTCATTCAAAACCTTCCACCCATCACTTTTGTGCTTGCAGTTTGTCTCACTATGTGAGAGAGGGTATGCCCAGACGTGGGTTCCTTGCTCGCTGCGCCATAGGGAACCAAGCTGCACCTCACTGAGGAGGCCCAACAAGGCCGAAACATGTCTGGGGTTGCTTGTGTTTCCGTGCAGAGGGGACCTGGCCTAGCAGTTCGGGATGGGCTCCTACCATTGGTGGCAGTACATGACTGATTTGCACATGGCTGGACCCCTTTGCTGGACCCCTTTTGCAATGGCGCAGACGGGTAAAAAAACGGTGGTGTGGAAGGTTGCCCAGAGCAATGCCAGTGGTTCAGATTCATTCAAAACCTTCCACGATCACGTTTGTGCTTACAGTTTGTCTCACTATGTGGGAGAGGGTATGCTCAGACGTGGGTCCCTTGCTCGCTGCGCCATAGGGAACCAAGCTGCACCTCACTGAGGAGGCCCAACAAGGCCGAAACATGTCTGGGGTTGCTTGTGTTTCCGTGCAGAGGGGACCTGGCCTAGCAGTTCGGGCTGGGCTGCTACCATTGGTGGCAGAGCATGACTGATTTGCACATGGCTGGAACCCTTTTGCAATGGCGCAGACGGACAAAAAAACAGTGGTGTGGAAGGCCATCCAGAGCAATGCCAGAGGTTCAGAGTCATTCAAAACCTTCCACCCATCACTTTTGTGCTTGCAGTTTGTCTCACTATGTGAGAGAGGGCATGCCCAGACGTGGGTGCCTTGCTCGCTGCGCCATAGGGAACCAAGCTGCACCTCACTGAGGAGGCACAACAAGCCGAAACATGTCTGGGGTTGCTTGTGTTTCTGTGCAGAGGGGACCTGGCCCGGCAGTTCGGGCTGGGCTGCTACCATTGGTGGCAGTACCTGACTGATTTGCACATGGCTGTACCCCTTGTGCAATGGCACTGACGGGCAAAAAAACGGTGGTGTGGAAGGTTGCCCAGAGCAATGCCAGTGGTTCAGATTCATTCAAAACCTTCCACCCATCACTTTTGTGCTTGCAGTTTGTCTCACTATGTGAGAGAGGGTATGCCCAGACGTGGGTTCCTTGCTCGCTGCGCCATAGGGAACCAAGCTGCACCTCACTGAGGAGGCCCAACAAGGCCGAAACATGTCTGGGGTTGCTTGTGTTTCCGTGCAGAGGGGACCTGGCCTAGCAGTTCGGGATGGGCTCCTACCATTGGTGGCAGTACATGACTGATTTGCACATGGCTGGACCCCTTTGCTGGACCCCTTTTGCAATGGCGCAGACGGGTAAAAAAACGGTGGTGTGGAAGGTTGCCCAGAGCAATGCCAGTGGTTCAGATTCATTCAAAACCTTCCACGATCACGTTTGTGCTTACAGTTTGTCTCACTATGTGGGAGAGGGTATGCTCAGACGTGGGTCCCTTGCTCGCTGCGCCATAGGGAACCAAGCTGCACCTCACTGAGGAGGCCCAACAAGGCCGAAACATGTCTGGGGTTGCTTGTGTTTCCGTGCAGAGGGGACCTGGCCTAGCAGTTCGGGCTGGGCTGCTACCATTGGTGGCAGTACCTGACTGATTTGCACATGGCTGGACCCCTTTTGCAACGGCGCAGACGGGCAAAAAAACAGTGGTGTGGAAGGTTGCCCAGAGAAATGCCAGAGGTTCAGATTAATTCAAAACCTTCCACCCATCACTTTTGTGCTTGCAGTTTGTCTCACTATGTGAGAGAGGGTATGCCCAGACGTGGGTCCCTTGCTTGCTGCGCCATAGGGAACCAAGCTGCACCTCACTGAGGAGGCCCAACAAGGCTGAAACATGTCTGGGGTTGCTTGTGTTTCTGTGCAGGGGGGACCTGGCCTAGCAGTTCGGGCTGGGCTGCTACCATTGGTGGCAGTACATGACTGATTTGCACATGGCTGGAACCCTTTTGCAATGGCGCAGACGGGCAAAAAAACGGTGGTGTGGAAGGTTGCCCAGAGCAATGCCAGAGGTTCAGATTCATTCAAAACCTTCCACCCATCACTTTTGTGCTTGCAGGTTGTCTCACTGTGTGAGAGAGGGTATGCCCAGACGTGGGTCCCTTGCTAGCTCCGCCATAGAGAACCAAGCTGCACCTCACTGAGGAGGCCCAACAAGGCCGAAACATGTCTGGGTTGCTTGTGTTTCCGTGCAGAGTGGACCTGGCCTAGCAGTTCGGGCTGGGCTGCAACCATTGGTGGCAGTACCTGACTGATTTGCACGTGGCTGGGCCCCTTTTGCAATGGCCAGACGGGCAAAAAAACGGTGGTGTGAAAGGTTGCCCAGAGCAATGCCAGTTGTTCAGATTCATTCAAAACCTTCCACCCATCACTTTTGTGCTTGCAGTTTGTCTCACTATGTGAGAGAGGGTATGCCGAGACGTGGGTCCCTTGCTCGCTGCACCCTAGGGAATCAAGCTGCACCTCACTGAGGAGGCCCAACAAGGCCCGAAACATGTCTGGGGTTGCTTGTGTTTCCGTGCAGAGGGGACCTGGCCTAGCAGTTCGGGCTGGGCTGCTACCATTGGTGGCAGTACATGACTGATTTGCACATGGCTGGACCCCTTTTGCAATGGCGCAGACGGGCAAAAAAACGGTGGTGTGGAAGGTTGCCCAGAGCAATGCCAGTGGTTCAGATTCATTCAAAACCTTCCACGATCACCTTTGTGCTTGCAGTTTGTCTCACTATGTGAGAGAGGGTATGCTCAGACGTGGGTCCCTTGCTCGCTGCGCCATAGGGAACCAAGCTGCACCTCACTGAGGAGGCCCAACAAGGCTGAAACATGTCTGGGGTTGCTTGTGTTTCTGTGCAGAGGGGACCTGGCCTAGCAGTTCGGGCTGGGCTGCTACCATTGGTGATAGTACCTGACTGATTTGCACATAGCTGGACCCTTTTTGCAATGGCCAGACGGGCAAAAAAGCAGTGGTGTGGAAGGTTGCCCAGAGCATTGCCAAATGTTCAGATTCAAAAACAAAAAGAAGTAGAACTGCTACCTTCCAGGTTTATACCCAATTTTTATCAGTAAATGAAACAAATGACAGTGGGGGAGCCTGGTATAATTATACTAATGGATTAAATCCCTAAGTTAGTAACCCATGAGTTCTGTCCAGAAAGAAGAAAGGTCAAATAAGGAAACTCACACGTGTCAAAAGTTGTGAACATACAAGGTTTATATTCAAACAAAAAAAACATCAAAGAAACACAATTTGGAAAACAATGTGTATGAGACAAATTACAATAATCTAGACAACGAATAACTTGGTGGGGTACATGAGAAAATCAAGAAAATGCCCATTCAGGCCTTTTAGTGTTTGCTGAATGGAGAGTATTAAGGCGTGAACTATTCACAAATGATTGTATGGTTCTGAGTTTTAGAACAACTCCATCTATGATACATATGGGAATCGAGAAGATTTATTAGACCTGTAGCTATATAGGTCCTGGAGTTACTTAGGGAGATGCTTCTATACAAGGAAGCATCTCATCTTGCAGTTGCCAACGTGGCAGGGGGAACTGGGTCAGCTTGTGAAATACAAATGCTGGCCTAAGGATGTTGGTAAAATAAGTACTAATCAGACATATGGATCAATATAGCCCCCTTGCACATAGTACACGTTTCGGCGGAAAAATGATCCCATTTGGAAATGCTTCTGAGGGATACATTTTGTTCTACGTGAACCGCCTTCATCAGGGCGAGTGGGTGGCCCCTGTAGCAAGAAGATAAAAATAAAGAAAAAAAGGGAAAAAACAAAAGGAGAGAATCAAAGTCAAGTCCTTATGTATCGAGACCCTAATTCTTTCTGGACATCACTGGGTTAAAATAGTAACAACAATTAAATTGTGCAACGAACCGAATGTTCGAATTCATAAGAAACCTAAGTTTAGTAGGTGGGCAATCCTAAAAATCAATTACGTAAATGCAAGAGATTGCAACTGTAATCTGTCTGTGGTGGTTGGAAGACATGCCTAACTCACCACAGAAACCTTGAGGTTAATCTCACTGGGAGGCAGGCACTCCTTGTGGGCCGGACCAGTCAAACCGCACCGTGTGTTGCTTGGTTGATGAGAAAGTGGCTGGATTTAGTCCACAAAAATGGATAATGCAGGGAACATCATTCTGTGCAGAAAAAGCAAGAGACAAAACAGTGTCATAGCACTATCAATTGCGTGTGCTAAAGAAAGCTCAATGGGTTCTGTAAGGTGTGCTGGGTTGGGAGAATCCTGAGCAAAGAAGGAGAGGAGTATGTTTGTATTGGTGGTGTAGTATCTGTTCGTCCCCATGTAGGGACGTTGCGTATATGAGCAAAGGCGGTACCTGGGCTGGAGGTAGCTAACACCCTAGGTGTGTGGATGTCGCTCATACGGATGTGTGAGGCGGGACATCATTTGTGCCAGCACCCGGCCTGGAGCAGACAGTAGCCGTCCCAAGCCGGTTGCTAGTAGCTCCTATGCGTATGGGCGAAAGGAGCCCTTGGCGCCCGATCCGAATATTGTGGTCGTGTGGTGAGCTAATAACTAAGGCACAAAATTTAAATAAATACCTGTGGAGTGATGCTGAAGGCACTCCCAACTTGGTGCCTGTCTGAACGTAAGTCTCCAGATATCCCAGGCGGTGCTGGAGTGAACGCTCAAACGAGCGATGCTTGTAGTCTGGTGGGCTTCTCCAGACTGAAAGCATTCGTCTTGTGGGCGTGTTTATAACGTCCTGGAGGTGTGTGGGAGCTGGCCAATCAGCTCGTAGAACGTGTTGTGTCCTGATTGGTGGATGCATCAGGAATGCAGAACCGACTCTAGAAAATCCGCTGTGTGAACGGGCGGAGTTACCTACTGGGGCCGGTGCTGGGAGTTCGAGAGAGGAAAGACAAAGAGTGGCGTGGAGTCCGAATTGGCCCGGATGGAAATGCCCTGTGCTGTCACTGTACTGCGCTGACGAAGGTACAGGGAGAGGGCGCCTGGGCGTTCATTATTGCAAAAATGACTCAGGTGGGTCAGAGTGGGCCGGTACTCCAATCTAGGCAGGCCAGAGTCCGCCTGATTGATTGCCCGTGTCACGTTAAATGATCGGGGGGCGCTGCATGTGGGTGCACCCTGTTGTTAAAAAACTGGACGGTGGGGTCAAAAAGTGTCATACCCCGGGGGAGAGCTCTAATGGTGGAGCAGGGTATGAAGTAGAGTTTTTTGTATGAGAATTAGAGCTAATTAAGACACGTGAGTGTCTGCTAACTGTGTGCTGGTAAGTGGCCAGCGTGGCATAGTTGGCAAATTCGTAGATCGAGTATCTTCATTTATGTCTCTGATGAGTGTTTCTCTGGGAAATGCACGGGTAAAGAGTGTAGGGCGGACCATTCTATCCCTTTTAATATGGGAAAATTTGTTGTTCATTAAGGCCATGTTGTACCGAGTCCAGTCTGTGGATTCACCTACATTCAAGGTCTAAGAGTCTGCCTTGGATGTTGGGGCCATGGCGCACTCTTTCAAGGACCCACCATTTGATGTCTTGGGTGGTGTGCTTTTTGTCCATGTAGTGTTGTACCAAAGGTGATATAGGATTTTTACACCTGATCCGTGACCGGTGTTCAGAAATCCGTGTGCCAATATTGCGCATGGTTTGCCCGACATAGCGTAACTTGCAAGGACATTCTATGCAATAAACCACTTGGTTGGTTTTGCAATTAGAAATGTCTTTAAGAGCCCAGGTTTTTTGTCCCACTTGGAAATGTTGTATTTTGGACGTAAATTGACAAACCGAGCAGGACCCACATGGGTAGTGTCCTTTTAGTGGTCTTAAGTTCCACAAATTGCTTTGAGATGGTCTCTTGATATACATTGAGTGCACTAAGTGCTCTCTGATGTTCCGTGCTCTCTTGAATGCAAATCGGGGTGTTTGTTGATCAGGGAGACATACTCTGGCAATGGGCCAGTACTTGTGAATGATCTGTTTGACCTGGAAAGCATGCTGGCCGTGTGTTATCACGCATGTGATTTGGTCTTGAGATTCCTCTCTAATTTTGGGGGTAAGGAGTGAATCCCGGCAGGTAAAGCGTGCCCTCTTCAAAGATCTGGACACCAGCTTCCTGGGGTAGCCCCTTTCCAGCAGTCTCTTGCTTAGTAACTCAGCATCATGGTAGAAGTCATTTAGGGCTGTGCAGTTCCTACGCAAATGGAGGAATTGTCCGTATGGTAAGTTTTCTTTAATGTGCTTAGGGTGGTCACTCTGGAAATGGAGGAGGGTGTTACGGTCAGTTGGTTTGCGAAAAGTGTTACAAATTAATCTACCCTGATTGTATCCAATCGTCAGGTCCAAAAAATTGATCCTGGTATCACTGTGTTCCATTGTAAATTGTATGTCTGTGCTGCAAGTGTTCAGCCAGACAAAAAAGTTTTGTAATGTGTCCTCTGTTCCTTCCCATAAGCAAATAACGTCATCAATATATCAACGCCATTGTTTAATATTGTTTTTCCAAGGGTTGATCGTATTATGGATAAAATTCTTTTCAAATTTGGCCATAAATAAGATGGCCAAACTTGGGGCAAATGCCGCCCCCATGGCTGTCCTCTTAATTTGCAAGTAAAACTGTTTGTCAAATACAAAGAAATTCTTACAGAGGGCAAGTGTCATTAGTTCAATGATGAATTCGGGTGGAGCCTTAGTCTCTCTATTAGTTTCAACAAGATATTCATATACGCAATCAATCGCGGCTTGTTGAGGAATGCTGGTATATAACGACTTGATGTCAAGATTCACTAACAAATTTTTTTGAGGGTCAAATTCTAAATTTTCGAACATCTGAATTGTGTGCATCGTGTCTCTAATATAAGATTCTGTGGTGATGCTGATAGGTTTGAGGAAATAGTCCACAAACTTGCATAGTGGCTCTAGAATGGATCCGCACCCTGACACAATGGGTCTGCCGGGAGGGTTGGTGGAGTTTTTGTGGATCTTGGGTAGTGCGTATAGGCAGGGAGTTCTTTTGTGCTTTCAGTTTGTCTCACTATGTGAGAGAGGGTATGCCCAGACGTGGGTCCCTTGCTCGCTGCGCCATAGGGAACCAAGCTGCACCTCACTGAGGAGGCCCAACAAGGCTGAAACATGTCTGGGGTTGCTTGTGTTTCTGTGCAGAGGGGACCTGGCCTAGCAGTTCGGGCTGGGCTGCTACCATTGGTGATAGTACCTGACTGATTTGCACATAGCTGGTCCCTTTTTGCAATGGCCAGACGGGCAAAAAAGCAGTGGTGTGGAAGGTTGCCCAGAGCAATGCCAAATGTTCAGATTTATTCAAAACCTTCCACCTATCACTTTTGTGCTTGCAGTTTGTCTCACTATGTGAGAGAGGGTATGCCCAGACGTGGGTCCCTTGCTCGCTGCACCATAGGGAATCAAGCGGCACCTCACTGAGGAGGCCCAACAAGGCCGAAACATGTCTGGGGTTGCTTGTGTTTCCGTGAAGAGGGGACCTGGCCTAGCAGTTCGGGCTGGGCTGCTAGCAGTGGTGGCAGTACCTGACTGATTTGCACATGGCTGGATCCCTTTTGCGATGGCGCAGACGGGCAAAAAAACGGTGGTGTGGATGGTTGCCCAGAGCTATGCCAGTGGTTCAGATTCATTCAAAACCTTCCACCCATCACTTTTGTGCTTGCAGCTCTTAAGATTAGCCAGATGTGTATAATTGTCAATCCAATCCCATCGCTCTAATTTTGTAGTAAATCTGTTTTGCAATACATGTAGATCTTATTTATTTTATTTATTCATTGTTTGCTTGTTAGGCGCTTATAGAATGAGAAAATAATGTTTAAAAGTGCCCACAGGGCAGGGAGGGAGGGTGTGAAATACATTACAATACAATATTCAAGAACAGAGAGGGAAGAGGGACAGGGACAAACCTACTATGCCTTGTGAGTATTCAGAACATGCAAGTGCAGAAAGGAGAGGGTGGAGGGGGAAAGTGCGGAGGAGTCCGACCTTGTGGGTGAGCCATAGACAAAGTGCTAGAACTGTTGAGTGATACACGGCCTGGGCCAGGGGAGGTGTAAGTGCGAGCCTAGAGAGCGGAAGGTGTGTAGATGCAAAGTGCTGTAGATAGACAGGAGCTTGGAAGAATTGGTGTGGGAAGTCAAAGCCCAGAGGATGCATAAGGGCCAAGGACACTGATTCAGCAACTGTGGGATGAGCAGAGGGGAGTAGGAGGGCAGGAGGAAGAAAATAGGAAAGTCTTAAGGGGCTTCCGGAATTTGAGAAGATCGTGCTCAAGGTGCAGGGGTAGGCAGAGGCTATTCTAAAGGAGGGTGCCCACAGAGGAAAGTGAGCGACCCCCTGCCTAGAATTGGTGTGGGAGGTTGAGGCCCTGTTAGGACTCCACTCTATTGCCTCAAAGGTTTTTTCCACCAATCTGGTATATTTACTTTTAGCATTTGCGCTGATTTAATCCCCCAACAGTTGTAATAAAGGGCATCTCGGGAGCACTCTTGATTTTAGGCGTAGCAAACATCTTCTCTTTAGGGTCAATGCCATGAGTGATGTTAATCCCACTTCCAATCCTATTATTTCCATTGGTACACTGGGTCCTAACCCAATAATTCTTCTCTAAAATGTGCCCTCTATAGTTTCCAACGAGGATAGGTCATCTATACATAAGGCCTCAAGGTCATACAGCAGAGTTGCAGAGAAACTTTGCTAATATTGCATCAGTATCCAGATGCTTCTCGAACACATCTTGCAATCATTGAGGTCAATACTATAGCTTTCCTTTTTTTCAGCAATGATGGGTAGGTAATCACATTTAGTTGTTGAAAACAAACCTAGATATTTAAAAAACTTAACATGTTTAATATGATTTCCCGCCACCAGTATCCTAGGTATTGATGTGTTCCTAAGGGTAAAGTCACTTTAGTTTTTTTCACAATGTATATTTAACCCATTTAGGTTTGCGTAGCTTTGTAATTCAATTGATGATCTTTCAAGGCCCATGAACGTGCGATCACACAGGACAAGATCATCGGCATGTGATATACATACCCACTTCTCCCCTGCTAACCTTCGGGGGCAGTTGTAAACGCACTAGAGATACCCAGGTAGCTCTGCTAGGTATATATTGAACAGCAGGGGGGCCATCACATATCCCTGTTTGACACCTCTCTGGTTCACGTTTTGGCGAGTGGCGGGCCCTGCTGTCCAATCTAACCTGCAATGTGGTCTTCCCCTGTAAACTTCGCACAACATGTAAAAGACTTTCCGGGCAGCCATATATTTCCATTTTAGACAACAGTCTTTTTCTATCCACGGTGTCAAAGGCCAATCTGAAGCCGATCATGGTCACATGTAAGTAAGGATTTCCCTTGAACTTAGTTTTCCTAGTTATTGTATCCATAAGCCAAAGGCAATGCATAATATCGGATCTCGCCCTAAAGCCCATCTGGAATTTATCCAGAAGGTTAATAGATTTCTTCAGAGATTCAAGAATTAAGGATGCAAAAATATTTCACAAGATGTCAAGCAGTGCCAGAAGTCTAAAGTTTGCAGGTATTGTACGTTTACCCTTTTTATAGATGGGGACCAGATATTATCTCTGCCAAGAGGCGGGTATATTGCCTTCTTTACAGATCCTAGAGCACAGAATGAAAAGCAACCTGGCCTAGAATACAGGAGATTTTTTCAAAACAATATTTGAAAGACCTTTCAGGCCTGGTGCTTTGGAGTCATTAAGGTTACATATTTTAATTCAAATATCATCCTGGTCAAAGAAATGTTTTGTAACTTTCCCGAGTAGGGGCATCCACTGTTTGAGACTCACCCGAGGCATTGAATGTATCACGAAAATATTTAGTCCATTCTTGTTTTCCGATATTACAAGTCACTTGCTTTGTCTTATTTGATTTGAACTTACCAGGCAAGTGCCACCTATTTCTAATATATTTAATTTTAGCTTTAGTTAACAGGTGTTCTCATTAGGTGTTTCTGCAAGATACATCCACCCTTTGATCCATATACTGTATCTATTTTTTACTAAACGTATTGCTTGATACGTGTCTTCTACAGTATGCTCCATACCTTTAATGGGTCATATCTCTCCGCATAGCCCTTTTTGAACCTTTAACAGGTTTGTCAGAATATTGTCTCCTACTGGTGCCTGTCGTGTAGGTATAATATCCCTTTTATTGACAACATCGACATGGTGTCAGCTATCCATGTCTCAATCCCGTCCACTGCCTGATCACATAGTTGGTCTAGCAGCAGCTCGGGATTAGTGGCAGCAAAATGGCTGGTTCTTCTCCATCAAGTGTATTCTGTTGCCACTTGGATTTACCTTTAGGTCACCGGCCTGCATTGTGTCAGCACCTATATCACAACCTAATAGAGTCAAGGTAACAATGGCATGGTCACTAAACACGTTTGTTGCTACTGACAGTTTCCTAACATATGATATAAAAAGGTAATTACAAAAGAAATAATGCCAAGTGGCTTTTTTCTCAACACTTTTCCAGGTATGTTTACCCGGTATGTCACAAAGCACTCACCCATTAAGCCTATAGCCGCGCCAATCTAACATCGGCTAAGTCTGTGCAATTACCTTATTGTTGAAAATATAACTTTCCATCTTAGATTTATTATTTACATAATCAGATTCAGTTATCTGACTCTTACAGCAACAGTAAAGTCTCCTCCTATTAATAATAAAGTGTGTTCGCCTAAGATATTTTTGTCGCAGATTATTTCTGAGACGGATTCCATAATATTCTCAGTACGCTGCACACCAGAAGGATTATAGATATTTATTATTACCAAATCTGTCTTACAATTTGGAAAGCGGACTCTCACAGCCAGCATGGATGGATTTTCAACAGCCAAAGATATTCTGATGGCTTTTATGAGATTTCTTACACCAATTATCAGGCCTCCTTAGGGACGTCCCCTAATGCCCTTTTTAGCTATTATATGAAGAATGAGGTAGCCGTCCATGCTGAGCTCCATGAGTAGCCAGCACTCCTGAAGAAAACTCTCATTTTGTAGCAGCATTTTTAGAGATCCCTCTACAGCTAAGAAGTGGGAAAAGCCTTGAGTATTCCAGCTGCATATCGTCAAATTTCAGTTGTTTTTTGTATAGTTTTGTAGTCGTTGTTCTGAATTAGCAAATTCAGCCTAATATGTTTTCTTGCAGAGTGTTGACACTAATTTGTCCTCCTGTATTACACCCAACAAACTTAAGGCTATCTTGAAGCTTTGCTGTATCCAGTGACTGACATTTTGTTAGAGGCCTACTTTCAACAACGGCATCCAACTCGTAACTGAATTCAGGGTACCTATTTTTTTATGCTCTCACCATATTTGCTGTTTCAATCATGGAGCAATGAGCTAAATAGGTGAGAAGTATTTTTAATTGGTTCAATGAAATCAAAATCTGTTGTGTCCAAAATTGCAGAGTGGCAGTATTTGACGCATTAAATTTAAGAAGTCAGATCTATTAATATGTGGTTTATGTTTTGTTAATCCTTGTTACTCCTTGTGTTATCCTTTTTTATTTCACATTTGCTCACAAATCCTGGTGCATTTGGCTTGTACCCCCAACACACTCTTGTAGTACCTGGCATACTGTAGCCATGATCTCAGTGTACAATTCTCAAACCACTTTGCAAGAGACGAAATGCTCACTGGAAAGTTACAAGTGGTGATTACCGTTCCCAGTAAGCTGGCAGAATCCAGAAATCTCTACAAATAAGCAAAAGAACATTGGCCAACATCATAACCACTTTAGCACTGCCTCATAAGACTTCTCATGTGTATAGCCACATTCAAACAATTCCAGAACTCTGACGCACCAATATAGGGTCACAGAAAACAGCTTGATATCCAACTACGAAGCACATACACAGCTGCAATATCTGTCAAGGGTAGGGTTATGCTGCTAGATTGACAGTAGGGTTTGCTATGCACCTCGATTATGTTCACATCTTCCAATGCCTGTGCATTGTGTAACAGTATATGTCAACACATAGTATGGTACCCAAGTGGGTCCCTTCCCTCTCACAGTCACCAGTTACAAGCAGAGTGTTTATTGTTTATGAAATACTGCCAACATTTAATTCTGACTAGTACACACATGAGCTCATCTGCATGGAATGGTGCTGTAAATGATGGTACCAAGGGTGTTCTGGATGCAACACAGTTATGCAATGTATTTTCAAATCTCTGTCAGAAATGCTACACTCAATTTCACTTATATTCTTATTGAGCAAACTGTGGATACCTAAGGTATATAATGCAACATAACTCAGAACATAAACCCTATTTAAAATGGATTTTCTTCCCTAACAAATAACTTCTAATCACACATTTCTTAGAGACAAATAGCAGATTAATGTTAACAAATATAAAGATAAAACAACATTTCCCAAAGCCACAATATCAGCAAATTATCAAATACATCCTTAAACAGGAAAGTGAGAAAGAACCTTTAATGGGAAATATAATTTTTCCACACATAACCATAGTATAACATGTACTTCTGCTTGAACACTCTTCAGAAAACACTGAAATAAAATATGGAAAACCCTACTTTCCAAGTATTACCTATGAACTGTACTAAATTACAATACAAACCTAAATATACTAATGCATTTTAAATAAACAGCAATTCCTTTTGTACATAAAACATATAAAACACATGATCACCTATTTTCAGCTGCTCCAAAGAATGAATAGATATGTTTAATAGCCAAATAAAGACCATCTGCACACTCTGGGTTCTGTAATCAGAATGACAAAAGTTCTCAAAAAGGTCACAAAAAGGTCACTTTCATAGCTTTCACAAATCAGTAGCACAAAAAGAGGACAGTACAACGCAAACAAGTAAAATGGGCAACACATTTTTATTATAACCTATAACAATCAATACACCCCAAAAAATCCTTCTAAAGACTACTTTATAGATCATGTAGAAACACAATGAAATAAAACCCTTTTTTTATTAGAAAAATTACATAACCACAGCTATAACCCTGGCTACACTGAGAGGTATCACATTACATGTACATATTTCCATAAGCTGAAAAACACATATAGCAAAGGTTTCAAATTTAAATCACACATGCCTGGAGATGAAAACATCCACCACAAAGTATGACATCCAATGGGAGCGTTGCTAGCCATGGGTCTGGCAATCTCCAGTAGCTGCAGCTACCTGTGACATTTTTTAAGATTCAAAAAGACATATTAACGAGATGTAAAATTGTAAACAACGCAAAGGTACGCATGAGAGCATAGAATCAGAAACACATGTAAAATTGTGTGGTGTAAAATCCATGAAATATCATGATCAATGCATAACAACTGACATGGCAATAACCGCAGCTAAGTAGGCAGCAGTTACAGCCACGGCTGCACCCGCCACAAATCACATCATGTCCCATTGGGTTGCTGCTACCCGTGGCCAGAATCAGGCCTGACTATTAAAATAAAATAGGCATCAAACATATTTTCGTTCTCCAATATACTTAGAAACTTCTGTGGGTGGCTCTCAAAAGAGCCTTTGTGTTCTTTTACTATTGTATTTAAAATAATCTTTCAGAAAAATACTCTTCACCTCGATTACAATTCAAAGATTTTGTTGGAAAATGTCTCTGTGCTCTTTCCTTAGATCACTAATTAATTATTTTTTCCCAAAGAGAAAACAACTTGTGCTCCCTATCAAAAATAGTTCTCCTCAATTTGAGCATAAACCTCTCATTTCAAAAGAGCTCCATCTAAAATAATACCAGAAAAACATTCCGAGCCAATGGTTTGAAAGCACATTATCAATGTCCAAATGTCCCATTCTAAAGATTATCAAAATCTCCACAATCCTCTGAAAAATGAGATTCCTCAACTTCAGAAATTGGCTCCATTTTTCAAATATAAAGTAAAACAATAGAAATAGCCCCAAAATAGCACAATATCCTAAAACCACACATCACTCTCAAACAATAAACATGCAATATATAGAAAAACTCTTAATATTATTATGTAATATAAACTATAGTTTTATTGGCACATATGAACAAAAAAGGTACATTGTCTGATAGGATCAACAGTAGAAAAACATCTAAGGTACTTAACATCCTATTGGAAGCTGTCCACTACACAAACAATAAACAAAGATTCAGTAAGTAAATACAAAGTAATTCCACCTTCTCTCCTCATGTAATCTTCCTCCATTGCATATCCTAATATCTGCGGAGACAAGTAGTATTGTTTTCTATCACAGTACAGTTGAAACTATATGGAATGGCTGGAGGAAAACTATCCTACAGAGGAAGTCATTAAAAAAGAAGATGCTGAAGAGAAGGCACCAGAAGGAAATATGCAACATTCATATATATTTATGTAAAATGGGACTAACAGTAATATATTAAGAAACAAATATTAGTCACCAAACGGATGTAGTTTATCTAACTACTTTTAAATGTCTATGCAACCAACACAATTTTTTTATTATATCTTCGATTGTTTAAAAATATTTCACATTTTTTCAAACAGATGAAGGAGTAATTCAAGTAATTCAAGTATCATAAATAGTTAAACAAGGAGCACCTAAAGAACGAACCGTGAAACTCATCATTGATACATTAAAATAAATAACACAACTATTAGTTAATATTAAAAAAAGAAGTACAATCAATGAAAAAGGACATTGGAAATTTAAGGCAATTTGTGGACCGTAATAATCCACATAATTTGGCCAAGAACATGTATCAGTGTTCAAAGTAAAATAAAAATAAAACCCACAACCACATTCCCCCCAAGTAAACCTGCTTTTAATAAACCTTGTTTGCAAACTTATTTCAGATTTTAAAGTATGTGCGGTTATATGTATTATTAATGAATAAAAAGTATTACAAATGTGACAATAACTGTTTTCAAAAACTACACTCAAAATATCTTTTAAAAAAACTACACAAGACACATATATGTACACATTTTTTTTTTAAAATAAATGTGTATAGCCATGGCTAGACATCGCACAGAGTGTGATGACAACTTATTAGTTGTGGCTGCACAGGGTGCGACTTATACCCATGGGTAAACATGCCACCCACGGGGTTGGTGGGGGATAGCCTGAGTATGGAATATGAATGACCAAAGAGACAGTGGTTACAATGGAAGTTAAAAGCAGTTCTGTAAGGTACATGATGCTATAGAGAGCACAACAAATGTACTAAAATACTACACTCTGCGTATCTCAAAACAGTCCTTTTATCAAATATAAATACACAAATACAATGATATAACAGTATCTATCATAGCCACAGCTATTCGGCGTGGCTACAAATCTTGCCTTTTAGCCGAGGCTACACGTACATTTTCTGCAAACTAAGCCAACCTTCAAAACTTCAAATAAGACAAGGGAACACTTCAGCACATAAAATAACAAACACAGATAACATTCAGAGCTCTGTCATCCACATAACAATATAATCATTGCAGAGAAAATGTAACCAATGAAATGGCGAAAAAGCATTGAAGCGCACATGCACATGCTTGTTATAGCTGCGGTTATAGAGAAGGTTTATAGTGAAAAAACCGAATTACAAAATATCGAAAACAAAAATCTCAAATCCAAAATATCGAAAACAAAAATCTCGAATTTTTTTTTAATACGTTTTTATTTCGAAATGGGGGGGTTATTTTTTTTTTTTTTTTATTTTACCCTTTTTTTATACTTACCTGAACCCACAAATACATATAAATAAATAAATAAATAAATAAATAAATAATTCGAGATTTTTTTTTTGTTGAGATTTTGGATTCGGGATTTTTGTGATTCGATATTTTGTTTTCGGTTTTTTGACCGACCACCTATAGAGAAGCCTCGGCTGTTCGGCTGTTAATAGCCGCGGCTACCACATGCCCAACCATACTTGACATGCCATTTGCTGGTATGTAGCTGATGCTCACGGGATACCACTTTTACCCATGGGTAGCAACACAGCGCAACAGGTGGGTACTGGATAGCCATGGGTAAACACCCCAGCCATTGCTGTAAAGCAGGTGTGGTCCTCTATTCACCAATCACTCTGTTTTTTGTAAAGCTGTGGTTGTAACATTTAAAAAAGATATATATATATTTATATATATATGAGTATGAAATAGGAATGACGAAAGAGTCAGTAGTGATACAATGGTAGTAAAGATGTCACTACAGTAAATTACTGCTCATGGAGTTATGTGAAGTGGATGATGATAAGGAAAGCACAGTAAACACAATAGTTAAGAATCAGAAGATGGGGTTAACTTGGCTGCATGCAGACAAGTTCATACACATTAGTATCCTTCTATCAGCAAAAAAAGAAAACCCAATTAAAGAACACACTATATGAAAAACAATTAAATCATATAATGTAATATTTATACAATATAAGATACAACATATGTGCAGAATACACTGTTCTCTTTGCACATACTAATAATTGGGTCATTTGGAAAACAAATCCAACTTGGATTTAAAAAAAAAAACATACATGAATATAAATTAAAACTGTCATTTCAATAAATGAACACCACTATATAAACTGAGTAAGAAAAAAACAGGGAAGATTATACTAGGTAGTTACAATAGAACAGATGAGGTAGGGTAAGTAAACTTGGAGAGCAAGAGAATATAGGGTGGGAAAAGTAAACTTGGAGAAGATGGGATAGAAAACAAACACACAGGTAGAAACACAAGTACTTAAAAAAAATATCTTTACTTTTTTGTAAAATTGTCTTATCTCTGGTTTTATATTTTTCTCTTCTTTTAGACATTTGGGGGCCGATTCATGGAACAAATGTGCGCCGAAAATCTTGGCGCAGGCATGAAAAAGCAAGCGCACGTGCACGCGTGCGATTCATGGAAGGGCCTGCGCGTGTTTACTCCTTTACACACCAAAAAGGGGGCGGAACTCGGGGCGGAACACGCTGAATTGGGAACAACGCGTGAAAATGAAGGCGTAACTGGGGAAGTACTGCTGGGAAATACACAGAACGTGCACATGCACACGAACAACACGTATTCATGGAATCGGATACAGGAAAACCGCGCACGCTAAAAGACGCACACAGGCGTCAACACGTCCGCCACACGAAGGCAGGCAGAAGCATCCCCGCATGCAGTATAAAAGTGGGCGCAAACAACAAACACGTATATACAGCTACTATGAATGCCCCATTTGTCGCAGCACTGATCGTGGGACACCGCAGGAGGAGGAAAATAGACAGGCCCCACATTTTTTTTCCCCGGACCATTCATTTTGTTATGCCTGATGACCAGGTCTATGGCAGGTATAGGTTTCCACCTCGTATCATCCTAGACCTGGTCAGGGATTGGGGAGATGACCTTACATCACCCTCCCTGTGCTCCCACGCATTGAGCCCCTTCGAGAAGGGGCTCAATGTCCTGCATTTTTTGGCCACTGGGTCATTTAGGCAGACAACTGCCATAGTGGGGGGGTCTCACAGGCCACGCAATCACGCTGCCTACACCAGGTGTTGGCAATCATGACTGCGCGCCCCTCAGTCTGCAGGCACATATACATGCACAGAACACCCACAGAAAGGCAGGCTGTGGTCCAGGACTTTTAGAGGGTGGCACACTTCCCCAAGGTGCTTGGTGCCATAGATTGCGCCCATGTGGCCCTACATCCACCTAGGGCCACTGAGCACATCTATCGAAACCGCAAGCACTGGCATTCCATCAACATACAGGTTGTATGCGATGCCCATGGAGTCATCACCTCTGTCTATGCAAACTACCCTGGGTCTACCCATGACAGTTTCATATACAGAATGTCTGCCCTAAGCCAGGTCCTGGAAGCTGGGAAGCATGGTGACACATGGCTCCTAGGTTAGTACAAATGCCTGTGCACATGCATGCATGTCACACACAGACAAATGCACAAACCCAACTAATGACAATCATTATCACCTCCCAAGGGACAGTGCCTACCCTCTGAACAACCACATGATGACGCCAATCCGGAACCCCACCACGCCACCCCAGGTAAGATACAACGCTGCCCATATTGCTACCAGGTGCATAGTGGAGCGCACATTCGGAATGCTCAAGTCACGCTTCCGCTCCCTTGACCGCTCTGGTGGCCAGCTACCATATGCACCCCCAGTAGTGTGCAGGATCATTGTGGCAGCATGTGTCCTGCACAATGTTGCAACACGGCGGGACGTACTGGTGGACATGGTGGTGCCCCCACATCCCCAACCACATGCACAGGCGCTGCCCATGGGAGGGGAAAGGGCATGTGGCGAGGAAGCCCGGACCCAGCTTGTGGCCACATTTTTCACCTAAACCCCCACCCCTGCGGAGTGTACAGAGGCCTGGCACATACATGACATGTCATACATAGGTGACAATTGATGATGACAAAGAGACAGTCAACTGTCACAACTTTACCACCGTGAGAATGTTACCACGGAAGTGCTACATTGTGTGCATCCCTAGCTACTTAAACATAACCAATCCTGTGTGACCAAAAGTAACACATGCAAGGTGTGTATCACACCACCCCCTGCAAAACAGGCCATGAGAATCACTGATATGTCACCCCAACCCTCTCAACCCACATCACCCTTGTCTGCCACACCATTACATGGCATGCAACAGCAAAAGCCCAACACATGACCAATTACATACAAAGTGACATGTTATAAATGGAAAGAGGCCGAGACAATCACGCATGGAATCAGATGAAATGACTGACCCACAATCTCCCACACATACAAAGTCATACACAAATGCTTGCCACTAGTGGTAGCATCATCAAAAGACTGAATGCCTGTTCACATTCACACGGGCCAAGCCAAATTTGCTACTCCCTAACCCGTGTGCTGTGTGTGTCTCCTGCAACACGCTGCTCAGCATACAGCACAGTGAGCAGCCATTGTGTTGGGGAAACACCTTGAGCATCACATAAAAAGGACAAACCAAGCAAATAACCTATTGACGCATGTACACGATCCCCAAATGGTAATTGAGCATGCGCTGCAGGGACACAGCGTGCCAGAGAAGGCAATCTAGGTGCACCTGTGGACATGGAGAAAAGGCCTCCTGTGCTCTTTGCAGCTCCGCTGCGAGCACGTTTCCCCACACGCCAGCTGGATGCCTCATCAGCTGTTCTCCTTTCCTTGTCTGCCACACCATTACATGGCATGCAACAGCAAAAGCCCAACACATGACCAATTACATACAAAGTGACATGTTATAAATGGAAAGAGGCCGAGACAATCACGCATGGAATCAGATGAAATGACTGACCCACAATCTCCCACACATACAAAGTCATACACAAATGCTTGCCACTAGTGGTAGCATCATCAAAAGACTGAATGCCTATTCACATTCACACGGGCCAAGCCAAATTTGCTACTCCCTAACCCGTGTGCTGTGTGTGTCTCCTGCAACACGCTGCTCAGCATACAGCACAGTGAGCAGCCATTGTGTTGGGGAAACACCTTGAGCATCACATAAAAAGGACAAACCAAGCAAATAACCTATTGACGCATGTACACGATCCCCAAATGGTAATTGAGCATGCGCTGCAGGGACACAGCGTGCCAGAGAAGGCAATCTGTGTGCACCTGTGGCCAGGAGAAAAGGCCTCCTGTGCTCTTTGCAGCTCTGCTGCGAGCACGTTTCCCCACACGCCAGCTGGATGCCTCATCAGCTGTTCTCCTTTCCTTCGGAACAACCGTGTGTTCCGAGAAAATCCCTGCCGCCTGGAGGAGCCACAAAATGGATGCCGTTGCCATGGAGATCTCGACATCAACAACTGCTGCCGCGCAGTTCACCGCCGCAGGCCCAGGCTCCCATTTGCTGTGTTCGCCTGCCCGCCCCTCCCCTCCTGCTTTAAATGGAGGGGGAGAGAGCCGAGAGGCGAAGCCGACGAGAGAAGGCCAGGAGAAAAGGCCTCCTGTGCTCTTTGCAGCTCTTCGCTGCTCGTCTGCCGTTTGCCTGAAACCTACGCCGCACCCAGAAGGTAAGAAGCTCTACCCTTGCAAGCTTCTCTCCCACCCCTGCACCACCTCAAGGCGCTTCAGGTTGCGCGCCCGTACTTTGAAAGCCGCCTTCAGCTCACAGCCCATTCCCACGAGCAGCCGTAATACGCGGCTATGCTCACGCACTGTACAACCCTCCTCACTTGCTGATAAAGCCAGGCACCCCCGCAAAACCTCAAAGCCTGCATCCACCTCAAGTACTACCAACACAGCCACCAACAAAGTACTTAACCTTTCGTATAATTATACCGCCTCCATAACCAATGTGATTACAAATGTGTCCACCACCGCTGAAAATGTGACCCCCAGTGTAAAAACTGTGATTAGCAATTCTTCTACCACCATCTTGAATGCTAGTGTGCCAAATGCTATACCACATGTGTCCACCACCGCTGAAAATGTGACCCTCAGTGTAAAATCTGTGATTAGCAATTCTTCTACCACCATTTTGAATGCTAGTGTGCCAAATGATATACCACGTGTCCACCACTGCTGAAAATGTGACCCCCAGTGTAAAATCTGTGATTAGCAATTTTTCTACCACCATTTTGAATGCTAGTGTGCCAAATGCTATACCACATGTGTCCACCACCGCTGAAAATGTGACCCCCAGTGTAAAATCTGTGATTAGCAATTCTTCTACCACCATTTTGAATGCTAGTGTGCCAAATGCTATACCACATGTGTCCACCACCTCTGAAAATGTGACCCCCAGTGTAAAATCTGGGTTGTGCATCTCCCCTAACACACAGAGCTCAACACCCCCCTCCACCAAAGCCTCTCTCATCATGAACCCCCTCTCAGGCACTACCGAACCCCACATGAAATGCGCCATGATTAACGCTAGGTCCATCAATGCCCACGCACTAGACATACACGACCTCCTAACCTCCCACAACCTAGATCTACTCATGATCTCAGAAACATGGCTACATTAGGCCTCCGGCCCGGCACTATCCCTCGCCCTACCCCCTGGCTATTCCATAACTAGACAAGACCGCCTCTCCAAAGGTGGAGGTGTAGCAATTATTGCCAGAGACTCGCTCTCTATCAGAAAGATAGAGAAATCCCCGACCAACAACAACAGCGACTACCTCCAAGTTAAAATAACCCTCTCTCCCCATTGCACCATTACTGTGCACACCATCTACCGCCCTCCAGGCCCAACAGGAGACTTCCAAGCCTCTCTCATCCACCTCCTCTCTGACAACCTCAAAAAACAGTCTAAAGCCATTTTCCTCGGGGACGTCAATCTAGGGCTCCGGGATAGTAAGGACGTAGCAGCCAAATCCCTTGACTCTGCCCTCAATGTTCTAGGCTACAAGAACACCATCCTTAGCCCTACTCACACTCAGGGCAGAACGCTCGACTAGATAGCACAGCATAACTACCCACTCATCATCACAGGTAACAATCCCACCCCGTGGTCTGACCACCACATCATCACCTTTAGCATCCTCACCACTAGCTCCCCTGCTGCCCCGTTGCCTCAACCGCTCCCACCTTGCCTCGCCAGAAGCTCCCGCCAGCTCACTAAGGAAAGGCTACTGCCCTTCCTCCAAGGCCCAGCCTTCAGACCACCTTTTTCATCAGACCCAGAAACACTCGCAACAACCTATGATACTGCCATCAAAGCAGCTATCAACTCCATTGCCCCTCTCAAACCACGCAAATCCAAACCCACTACCCATTCCAACTCTTGGTTCACCCCTGAGCCCCTCACACTCCGCAACGAGAAAAAAGCCGCACTCACACAGTGGCAAACGTCCCACTCTGAAAAAGACAAGATGATCTTTAAAGCCCTATCCACCAAATGCAAAAAGGCAATCACCCAAGCAAAGGCCAAATCCTTTGAATCCAGAATCTCGGAAGCCCAATCTAGCACAAAAGAAATCTTCGCCATTTTCAGAGAGCTCGAGACACCCACTCCCGCCCCCCAGAATTTCACCAAAGACAAAGACTGGTGTGACAAAATACAAACGGCCATGCAAATCAAATTAAGCCTCCTCAAAAGCAAAATACTAGCCACTAAACAAGCCCTACCCAGTTGGCATATCCCTTTCCCATCACCTGCCCCGGATCCCCCCCTACCCTTCTCCTTCAAACCCATCCAAGAAAAAGACATCATCAACATTAAGAGGAACATCAAGCCCTCTAACTGCAAAGGTGATGCATGCCCAGCCTCCATTATCAAAGACTGCACGGAAGCGCTAGCGCCCTTCCTAACAGCCTTTGTGAATGCCTCCTTTACCACAGGGAAAGTCTCCGCCTCCCTCAAGGAAGCTTGGGTTCGCCCTCTTTTGAAAAAAACAACTCTCGATCCCACCTCCCCCAACAACTACAGACCTATCACCACTGTCCCATTCCTCCTCAAAATATTGGACAAAGCAGCCTACTTGCAGGTCCAGCACTTCATTGAAGAGAACAAACTCCTTGGACTCCGCCAATCTGGCTTCCGCCCCAGACACGGGACCGAAACCGCCCTACTTGACTTGAAAAACCAAATGGACGATGCTAGAGACATGGGTAAACCAGCACTTCTCCTACTCCTTGACCTATCCGCGGCATTCGACCTCGTGGATCATGGCGTCCTATGCCACCACCTTTCCTCCACCGCCAAATTCTCCCCAGAGGCCACAGCTTGGATCACCTCCTTCTTACAAGACAGAACCATGCAAGTATTCTCTGACCTAGCCGCCGCATCACCAACTATTATACTTTGTGGTGTACCCCAAGGCTCCTGTCTCTCCCCCACCCTGTACAACATCTTCACACGACCCCTCTTCCTCATCCTCGACGCTATGGGCATCTCATACACCAACTACGCCGACGACACCCAGATCCTCCTCACTCTCACAGGTAACTATGACACCGACTCCCTGACCCTCAACAACCTCTACAACACCATCCAAGCCTGGATGGCTGACAACGGACTATGCCTCAACTCTGACAAGACGGAACTCCTCCTGGTAGGTTCCCCCGACACGCTAAAAAACCTAGATGCCCAATTCAGCCACTTCACCATTGACTCCATTAAAATCCCGGTCTCCGATTCTGTCAAAACTCTGAGAGTCTACCTGGACTCCAGCCTATCCATGGATAGACAAGTCAACGCAATAGCATCCGCAGCTGCATATCATGCTAAATTTATCAACGCAATCAGGCCCTTTCTATCCAAAGAGAACTGCACCAACATAGCCAGAGCCATCACCGGCTCCAGGCTAGACTACTGCAATGTACTCTTTCTAGGAAGCTCCAACAAAAACTTAGAGAGACTACAAGTAATACAGAACAATGCTCTCCGGGCAGCCCAAGGCATTGCTAAAAGAGAACACATCTCTGAAGCCAGAAAACTAGCCCACTGGCTCCCAATAAAGGAAAGGATCGTATTCAAAGCCCTGACACTGACCCACAAGTGCATTCACTTCACTGCTCCTGCATACCTTTCTCAAAGGATCCACCCTGTCTCCACTACCAGGCCAACCAGATCCCCGTACACCAACATGCTCTCTGTGCCACTAGTAAAAAGAGTGAAAGCGGGTGGATCCAGCTTCCCCTATCTCGCGCCCACCCACTGGAATGCCCTACCTCCCACTATCCGTGGCGAGGACTCCCTCACCACCTTCCGCAAAACACTGAAAACTACCCTCTTCACATAAGGACCGACACATCAGCACGAATAATTATCATATATGTTTGTAATATACGACCAAACAACAGTATGATTTCTTGTACTATTCATAATGTGTCAACAATCGCTATCATATGTACCATGTAACTAAGTTATTGCAAGTAACAGCGCCTCAATGCCCCTGGGCTGCTTGCGCGCTATATAAATATAAATAAATAAATAAATAAATAAATACATAAATGGAAGGGTGGTTGTATGTGTGGTGGAGCATTGTGTAACTGTGTGTGTCATTAGGGACATGCACTCAATAAATGCATGTGAAATCAAGTGACCCTCAGTATCCTGTACACATCACATGCAAACATTGCCCATGTGTACACCCCAGCATGTCAAACCACAACAATCCCCTAACACCTGAAAAGTAAACACAACACAGGAACAGCCATTGACCAGCAGAACACATCATGTACATAGTACCCCACAATTACAATGCCAGAGAGTGCCCAAACAATGTAGCCCAAGCTTACTGTCCAACAACAAAAGGCCCTCCCTCATTTACACATCACCATGACCTTCTGAACAACTGTGTCTGGGGTATGTAGCCTTCTTCCTTCTAGTCTACCTGGCTACAGGATCCCCCTACCCCTTGGTCTCCATGTTCCACCTTGCGTGTATATAGGGTCCAGCCCCCTCAGAGGCCACCTTGACTGGTAAAAATAACAAATCACAGAGAACTCCAAGGAGCCAAACCCCAACCAGGGAAAAAAGCTGTAGCCACCAAAAAACCCTGGACGAGTCTCCAGTAGATGACTTGAAGCTGCACAAAATGTCCAAGCACATGTCCAAGCAGAATGATAGAACAACCAAGGTAGCACAGTCAACAATGGTCCAACAGGATTGGTACCAATTTCAGTACATAATATACAATGAGGATGAAACAACTGATGGTTAGTGTCATAGCTCCGGTCTCCAGGCGCAGGAGTGGCATGAACCAACCACCCCCTCTGCGGTCTGTGCGCCTGCAAGGCCTCCGAGACCCCGGTAGGGAAAGAGGGTCAGGGATCCGCTGTTTGGATAAGCATTGGTATTCAGGATATCCGGAAAGAGGGGCAGGAGAGGGGAGTTGGATGGTCAAGGGAAAGTATGCAAAATACAAAATACAACTATTGACAATAACACTTACTCAATCAGACAAAACATGTTCTACATGCACATTGTACAAAATGAGTCAAATGCAAGCTAAAGAGAGACTTATCTCTGGGGTGAGTGCTGGCCGCCTGCCTGCACACTCTCAGGTCCGGTAACAGGAGCAGTTCAATGCTGCAAAGAGAGTGTGAGTTACTAATCTGTGTGTGTTTTCAACAGACACACACAACACCATTCATGCCTCAAACTAAGTGACTTCTCCCCAAACAAACACTCTTGTCTGCTGCTTTGTTCGTATACTTTAGCTAGCCCCCATGATGGTTCATACACTGTCAATGCAGTAAGGCAGGTGCACTTGGCCGCGTGGTAAATGGAAGACCAATGTGTCAAGAATCACACATGATAGAATGGTCCCTGGGTGAGCTGCAAGATGCGTATGGTGAGGTGCGACTTCAGTACAAGTTGTGTTTTGCCAGCCGCGGATTTCAATAGGTAGTGCATGTGGCAATTTGCACATGCAAATGATATGCACTGCACTCGAGTCTGTGCCTCGCTGGGTGCCCCGTGTGCTGTATTAGTTTCTGGCTAGGAACGCTACAGCGCTAATAACTCAGCTTCTATGGAGCAGGGGGGACTCGAGGATATGGGCAACGGCCCCTGCGTGTGCCCCTGACAACTTATAAAGCTACTCGGCATTTGCTCCTCAACGCGTGTTAGCTGCATTGTGCGCTTCTTCCCCAATGCCTGGCCAAGCTCCCCAGCAGTGGCGCTACTTAGCATGCATGTGCAAGGGGCCTGGTGGAAGGTTGGCTGGGGTGTGGCCCCTTGTGCTGCTCACCTTGCTTGGAGCTCCTAGAAACAGGTCTGCTTCTGTCGGACGTCTGAGCACAAGCCCTGTGTTTCTGCTTGTGCACACATGTGCACGTGTGCACCACCCAACGTGGCCAGGTTTCAGTAGTTCTTGGCCCTCTGTCTGCTGGGAAAGGTAGTCTGGGTGCTCATTTTCCTACAGAACGGGCACAAAAGATATTAATAAGGTTGGAAAGTTCCCTGTGTGTGTGTCTGCATGCTGGTTGTCACTGGGCCATTTCTTAGACCTACATCCAAACCCCTCCCACCATCAGTGTGACTTTGACACCCAAAGGGTGCAGGCTACTGTCTACAGCATGAAGTGCATGAAGCACATATACAGGCAAGAAAATAAGATACATCACAATCAAGATCAATAAATGGACATATCAATCATGCACTCACCAAAATTGATTGCAGACATGCCGTGGAGAAAATCCGACTAAATCCCCACTAGGGGTGTTAACACAAGTAGTACAGCAGCAGACAGGCCACAGATAGGACGAAAGTCCAATGCCCTTGTGTAAATGGTTGTTACACCGAACCATCCTAGAGAGTCCATGGATAGGGGAAGCAGGAGTGGCATATGTGAGTCAGGACCCCAAGATGCAAACACATACATGAGACAAGCTTGAAGGGCCCAGCTGGAACAGACAGTGGATACTTTCAAAAGCCACAAAGCACCACACCGTCACGTGAATGCACAATAGACAAGCAATTTTAAACTATATTAACTAATTAAACTAACTATAGAACACCATTTTAACTAATTAAACTAACTATAAAAAAACATATTAACTAATTAAACTAACTATAAAAATCAAAAATGGCCACATACGACCTGGGGGGGTGTTACCCAGGATGGGGGAGGTACAGGGTGCACCTCAACACCCACATGCGATGATGTTGAGATAAAAAAAAAACCTCCATGGGCTCAATGCCTGCACAGCCCGACCTGTGTGGGAAATAAGTCGTCGTCCTCCTCACCCTCTGGCTGAAATGGTAGATGTGGCACAGTACCCTGCCCACGCCTATGCGCAGCTTGCCCCTCGTGGTGATGACATGTAGGTCAGCATGCAGAACTTTGCGTGATACGCGTGCTTCCTCTTGCAAGGTAGCACGTGTAACACAGAGTTCTTCCTGCATGGCCTGGCTGGACAACTGGTACACCTCCCGGCAGGCATGTAGCTCAGCCGAGATGGTATTCTCTAGCTGCTCCAACCTCTCCTCTGACCGCTGCCACTGGGACATCAAGAGCACACCCAGAGTAGATCTGAGGGATTCATAGTCAACCCTCATGGCCTCCACGTTTGCCTCTGCATGAGCAGCAATTATTTGATGCAAAGACATGACTTCATCCGGCGTGCCCTGTCTGAGGCCGCCATGCCCAGCCTGAGCGAGCGGGCCGTGGACTGTGCCACCCACTGCTGGAGATCCACCTGCCTAGCAGGGGCAGCACGGATTGGGCCACACGTTCCATGCTCTCAGCGATGTTATCAATTTCTGCCCCCTTCGGAATTGGCAACCATGGCTTGCTCCCACTCAGTATACCCCAGTGGCAACCCCCGCGGCAGGTGTGGGGGGGCAACTGGGTCCTGGGGCTGGGCTGTAGAGTGATGGTACTTCAGTCAGGAGTCTTCAGTTCCAGCAGGGGTGGTCACTGCAACTGGACCCCTGCAAATGGCAGATGGCAGTTGTGCAGGCACCAAATGGCAGGGCACAGTGGCAGCAGGCAGGCAGGCAGCAGCAGATGGCTCGTGGGAGGCTGCTCGGGGCTCTGGGGGGCAATAGGTCGGCCTTCTGGGCAGGAGCGTGGTCTTCCGTGTGTTGTCGCGTGGCCAGCTTGATACGGAGTGATTTGGCACGTGAAAAACAGCACGTTAGCGTGTAATTCGAGGAAAGGCCCTTAGCGCTTAAGTGCGTCTGTTGACGTAACACGCACAGGCGTTTCCCTCACCACGAGTTGAAGGTCCTATGTGGGTGTTCATTGCTCTGTACGTGCTCTTCGTGGGATGCGGTATGTGAATTCCGAGGGTGCACGTGTACTTTTACATGCATTTTGGCTGGCGCGAGAAAGGTATGTGTATTCCAAGAGGTGCGTGGGGAGTTTTCTGTGCGTTTTCAATAGCGCGAGAGGGGTACGTGTATTTCGAGGTGTGGATGTGGACTTTTACACGCGTTTTCGATAGTGTGGGCGGGGTACGTGTATTCCGAGGGGTGCGCTTGTACTTTTACACGTGTTTTCGATAGCGCGAACGGGGTACGTATATTCCGAGGGATGAGCAGGGAGTTTTTCATGTATTTTCGTGCTTGGAGGGGCTGTATGCTGGTCCCATGGCCTTTGCGCCATGTAGGAGATTTGTGCAATGTTTTTGGAGCACGGGGCGGGATTGGGTGCATTACTGGCGCTGCTGCAGGGTCGCTGCACCACTCTGCGTCACAGCTGGTTATGGATGTTAAAATCCATGAATAAGCTGTGCGCTGAAATGGGTTTTGGCACACGCGACTGGCTCAGACTGCCACACGCTGTGCGCCAGCCACGTGCGCCACTTGTGCGCCGAATTCTATGAATTACCCCTTTAAATTTGTCTGACAATTCGAGCAGAATGGAGAGTACCACACCCAGTTGCCAATATATCAAAGTGAAATAAGACTGAACTGGTGTGAGTGACTTCATCTTTACCTCCATAAAAAAGCAATGTGTGCAGCAAACAATTTTCCTGACAGTTTGCAGTATTACTGCATGAAAGAGGAACACAGCAAAAAGGAGATTGAGAAAGTGATGTGCACATTCTGTGCAAAGGTTTTACAGAGGGATCCTTAAACAACATTGGGAGGGATGACTAATGCAGCCTTAATGAGCTGTTGGAGTCTAAGGTCACTGCCAAAGAGGATTCCAAGATTGGGAGTCTTGAGTTAAGGAGTGAGGAGGTCCACAGGGAATGAGATAAGAGATGGGAGGGTGGAGTCAGCATTGGAGACAGAGAGAAATATGATCAACATTTTGAAGAATGTAAGTATCAGGCAGCGTAAGGCCATCCATTAATGGATGACTGTTGAAACAAACTGTTGCAAAGTTTTGGAACCTCAAAGTTCATTTAACATCTTGTCTGCGTACATTGGAATGAAGTGAAAGAATCATATATGAAGACTCATAAGAAACATTAAGTGAAATTGCATGGAACACAATCAGCAAACCAGTATTTATCATCTGCAGCATAGTGTTCAAATACTATCACTGCCTATTTTCCACCGCCCAACCTCAAACCATCCTTCCTGCATCCGCTCCCAAAGGTGAGAGATGTCACCCTGATGGTTTAGACAAGGCTATTTCAGAACACCAGGACAATTGCCTATGTTGGGTGCAGCATTCAAAATTAGACGAGGGTGGCTGAAGTTCAAATTCAGGGAAAGCATGGTTGTAACGCTCACCTGGTATCCACGGGGACATCACTCAGCCTGTTCTGACCTCTTACGACCTTGAACCCTTCCCTGGAGTCTACTCGACTGGAGACTGGGCCTGAAACACAGGATTGGTAGAGTTGAACTCCCTATTGTCTCTTTGTGATTGAACCCCTTCTTCCCTGGGGTCCAAACCTTCCCTTTGATCCACAGCTCACCTTGTTTTCTTAGAAAGTGTGCTCTCCATCCTGCTTTCAGCGCAGGGGAGCGTTGATTGATGCAGGTTTGTTGCTGCTAGTTACTTCACTGGCAACTCTGACAGGTAAGTATAATGAGTCTTTTAAACAGTTCTCTAACTTCGTTCCTTTCCTTCCTTAGATGATGGCCGGCGTCCGGGGATGGCGACGTGCTGCTGAGATGAGCGACGTGCTGCTGAGATGAGTAGCGCTGAAGGTGAGTGAGAGCGCGATGCGTGATGCAACCCTTTCGTATTTGTATTGAACTGAATTCTTTTTCTGTGTCTTTTAGGTGCCGCAACGTTTTCAGCGTGGATGCCGGTTATGAAGAAGAAATACAGTGAGTAAGCGCGGTATGAGGCACCTCTGGATGTTTCCACACTAACCTGGAGTGTCTTTTCCCTCTTGCAGATGGATGAGAAGTTCCGGAGACAGAGTTCCCCCAGAGCGGCTGGGATTCAGGTAAGCGTTCAAGCTCGTACAGTCTTTAAAAATAAGCAAAGATTTGCTGAATGCTTACTAATGCCTTTTTTTCTGTTCTTTTCCCTTTTCCTTAGGAAGCAGCATGCCAGGATGGGAATGACACTGCCGAAGATGCCCGCAGAACAGAAGGAGCGATGAATGATGGGCAGAAGTGCCGCAAGGTAAGGCTGTTCCTAACAGTGTTCTTGTTCTTGTTCTTGCAGGAGCTGAGTGCAGAAGAAAGATGCATGCCTACTGGAGACCGATCCGAACACAGTGAGTGTCACGCTGCAGGTGCAGAAAACACAAAGCATGTTTCTCAGCCTGGGCATGGCTTAATAAGTCTCTGGGTATCCCAGGTGTCTCTGGGCTGAACCACACCCAAAAGACTAGACTGCACATGCAGTTCTGGGAACCGAAATATGTGGGGGCATCCATCTTGTCCCCATCAATGCACTACAAGTCCAATCCCCAATGTTATCCTATGGGAGTGAGTGAGTCTGGTGCCACAAGCGCCAAGTCTGACTCCAAGTGGGTCTTTGGAGGGATGGAGAGGCCCTTGAGGGCCATGTAGGTGATCTTGGCCTGGCTCTAGCCAGACATCTTGGAGGGCTGGGGACATGAGGGGCAGGAATCATGACAGCGGGTTGGACACAAATAATAACAGTATAGTGCACAGCGTTTCAGAGGATAAGGGTCCAATGCATAGGGAATAATACAGTAGGGATGGATATGTGTGACCCAACTGACAGGAGTGATCACAAAATAGTGTAGGTTCCTAATCCTTCCCCACAACATAAAAGGGCTACAGGAATGAAAACTTGTGCACACATGGTAAAACTACATAGAGCTGTACAAGATGTGGATGAACTACAACTACAATAAATCGCAGACCAAACTAACAATAAAGGCATAAAAATGATAACTACAATAAGCACACAGGGATATATAAACTGGGTGAGAATAAACAAAGGACATAATACTGGGTGTTTGCAAAACAGAGAATGGAGACGGTTAAGTAAACTTGGAGAACATGAGAAAATAGTGTGTGATAAACCTGGAGAACAAGGGCTAGAAAACAATCACACAGATTGTTTTCATTTTTTTAGCATTCTCTTTCACCCCACAGAAAACCAACCTCCAAGAACACCACTGCTGATAGCTGGATATATTTCAAGATAAAATAACACTGATAAAAAAGAGGAGAACATGCTATGCACCTTCTGCAAAAAGACACTAAGACGAGAGCCTTCAAATGTTCCATTTCAAAGCTTGGAAACATTCAGTTTCAGTGGGACGCCACTGACAGTGAATGAAACCTCAACCTCTGCAGCATTGTCAATTCCATCTGTTCCAATTTTACTGGCTCCCAATGTTTCATTCATGAGAGTTATTTGCTACCTATGCCACAATTGCCTTCTACTGGGAAATGAAGACTAGCCCACTGAGAAATTACTCACTACAAACATAATGTACATTGCCATCACTAATTCACTAACACAATAGGGGTACTAAAAAAGTATGCATACTGTTACTATAATCAATTAACATACATATATAAACTGTATGAGAACAAACAAGGGACATTATGCTAAGGAACTACAACAAAGAGAATGGGGTAGGTTAAGTAAACTTGGAAAACAAGAGACAATGGGGTAGGTTAAATACACATGTACATCAAGCAAGGGGAAGAACATGGGAAATAAAACAGTCACACAGATGGAAACCATACCCATGACCAATCAGGAAACCTGAGATTCCATAGACGAGACATCTACCACACCCAAAAAAATAACTTTATATTCATCATTGAAATCAGTCCTTTTTAGTGAACAATGTACCATCCCAAAGGTTACAAACTTCAGTACTGATCAACCCTCAGTTGAAGGTTCACTAGGACAATGAATGTAGAAAAGCAATACCTCCTCCACCAACACCTCCATGAACTCTTGTGAGTCCACTTGGACGGTGAGAACGATCCATATAAGAAATCGCACAAGCACCACAAAATGAAAATGCAACCGCCTCAGGCATTACATCACAGACAATCAGCACCTCATCCAGCAAGTCCATCCACCAGTGGAAAAATATCAACAGTCAACCCTCAACTACTGTTTCAATTTGATCTCTTGCTAAACTACCGACAACCAATTTATCTGTTAAGAAAATGTTCTGAAAGTGTTCCATAAGCCACAATTTGATTTCCACAAAAGATTCAACAACATAAGACTGGCACAGAGGTACATCTACTTTTTAACTAATGCTCTTTTGCCTTCACTAGTTATTTCTTCATCCACTCCGACATTTCAAATACAGGTTGACCTTCCACTGGAGTAAACTGAACAGCTTCCTCAGTAGCAACAGAGCACATCAAGTACTTGAATACTATCAGTACCTGCCCACCATAAAAACAATAAAGACCTAATCAGAAAATAAATGCAAAAAATCCAACTTTTTCTCAACAGATACTACAAAAAGCAGCCACAAGAAAATAAAACAATAAAGAAATGACTAAAATAAACTTGCAAAACACCATCAATTGTACTACCTCACGGAAAACTGAAAACAGCTAAAAGTACTGCATATTGAAAGTGCATTAAAATGACAACAAATACAATCAAATAAACTTTAAATCTCACTAACAGGAATACAAAAACTAAACACTTGCATATAAATGCCATTCATTGAAAAATCTAATTTTGTAAGTCCATGTAAGTGAAAGTTATAAAATACATAAAAAAACACTTTCCACACAATCAGAGTACATGAAAAAAATGACAATGAACACCATCTGATAGCAGTGGTTAATATAACTAACACACACAACACTGCAAATAAACCTTCAAATATGTACATCATTATTAACACTTACTTTCATATCAGCCACACTCTTGCTGTGTGCACACTGTGCGTTCTGGAATCAAAAGGATGAAACTGCAGCAAATGGTGGCTTTTATACATTCAAAAACGAATACCATAAAAAAGAGTAGTATATACCAATAAATCTACTAAAACGGATGGCACATTTTCACCAAATCCTATCACAGACAGCAAAACAAATGATCAACAACCAATAACAATCAAAGTCACTAAAATCTTTTGTATCCCTGCACAGCATCTCTCATAGCTGCGTCTACCTCCATAAACACCCCAGCTGTTGCTGTTGCTCTGCGTGATCCTCAATACACCAATCACACCACTTTATTTATAGCCACGGCTATACGAGTTCTTTAAAAAAAAGCATCTGAGTATGGAATATAAATGATAAAAGACATTAATAATAAAATACTACTTACGAGGTGTCAATAAAATAAATGATTGCTCATGGAGTTATTTAAAGTGGATGATGATAAAGAAAGTATAAATATTAGTTAGGATACAGAAAACTGAAGTTAGGTAGGGTGGATGAGGTTCAAAAATAGGTAAAGGATGTGTTGGACACAAAGAATGAAAGTATAGTAGATAATTAATTATTTTATTTATTTATATTGGCATTTGTAAAGTACGTCTAACCCTGAGGCATGACTTCTAAAAATGTAAAGCACAAGACTGCACAAAAAGGTGCCTTTTATACTTTCCAAAATCAAAACCACAAAAAGAGGACTATGTTTACTATCCAAAATACTGAAATGGCTAACACATTTTGACTGTTACCTAACACAGTCAAGCACAACATTACAACAGTAAAATCAACCAATTACGAAAGCTGAAACAAACACATCATACATACCCTACTCTTAGATATTAGTAAAAATTCAAACTAGGAATAATTTTCCTGGAAACAGAGAAAGACTGCAGATATCATGGCTGGTTTTAAAATTGTGTGGACGATTGGAGACAGTTGGATATTTTGGTTACTGGCTATTTGTAAGAAACTAAATATTAACAAGGACCTGGGTTTGAGTAATTTGTCAACTAAATGGTTTGGTCTGCGGAGAATATGTTGGAACCAAGTATTTCCAAAATGGTTCAGACTGAAATGTACAGGGCAGACAGACATCATACTAATTCATTGTGGCAGCAATGATTTGGGTAATGTACGAGTTGTGCCTCTTGCTTTGATAATGAAACAAGACTTGGAAAATCTAATGGAACTTTTACCTCACACCATCCTTTCTTTTCAATCTGACTCAGAGGGAAAAATGGCGATGGACAACCAGAATTAATGGGAAAATTGAAAATTCACAGTGAAATTATAACAAAGTAGTTACAGCATTCATGACAGACCACACCAATTATAGACTTCAAACAACAACATACAATTCTATATAACCAATTTGTATACACCTAACTGATGAAGGTAATGCACATTTTCTTCATAACATCCAAATGTTCTAAAATACAACTCTCAGTTTACCTCAACACAGTGTGCCCAGGACTACATATCACATATACATACACAAATACAATGAAAAAAAATCCAAAAGCATTTTTCAATTTAACTGCGGTTAGAGTTCTTTGACAATTTTTTAAAGCTGTGGTCACAAAATGATATTTGGGGGAGTCACACAGGTTTTTATACATATACACATTTTCATGTTATAGATGGTTCTTAAAAAGTACTGCTTCAAATACATAAAGTGTACTTTTCAACATTAAAACCCGCGGCTACCACCTCCAGACATTGCTGCAGTTGACCGTGCCTCCAAAATTAAACCCCCCCCCCATCGAGCTACATGTTAGCAGCAGTTATGTATATATTTTTAAAAACATATATTGACATTCCTATATATGTGGGAGTCTTAATGGACAACACACTAACATTAGAACCACATGTAAATGCAATAATTAAGAAATGCTTCTTCCTCTTTCATTCAACAAATCCCTTCAACATATCAGGAAAGGTTCCTAGAACAAACACAAGAGAATTCTAAGATTTTTGACTAGCGCTTCAATTAAGTTAAACTAATCCAAAACACTAATGTCATTCTTCAGCTTTTCTCATTACCTTGGGAATTTGTGTTGTTAGCTCTCCATCCTGCATCGGTGCAGGGGCGCTAGTTCTGAAGAAGGGATATGGCGCTAATTATAGTGGCAAGGAAGGACGTTATTACTAAAGTTCAAATGAACTGGGAAGGTACTTCGAACAGATGTTCACACGGCTTGATAAAGAGTGTGAACCCTAGACGACTGTGCCTAAACTGAAGTAGCTGAAACTATTGGTCAATCCAAGGGACCCCCACAGGTGAATAGGGCTGGGAAAGATTGCTGAGGGGAGTACTTGGATGTGAGGAAAATTTCTACACACACGCTTTCGTGGAACCACCACAGGAAACGAATTTACCTCAGGAAAACGCTCACAACCACTGAACGTGCAAGCCTTTGAAAATAGTAAAATGCGTCATCAAAAGCTTGTGGCAAACAATGTGTGAAGAACACATACCAACTAAAACCGAAAGCTAAGAAAGCTCAATAACTAATGAAGCGTAAAACCGGCTCCATTACATTGCGCGCAACATGTGTTTAGATAAATATTACAACGTAACACAGAACTTTACAATGCCATGAAAAACCATGACACTTCAGGGAAAATAAAAGATACTTGCGAAATATCCTGACTGAAACCCTTGAACCATGGAAACCGCTCTGTGTCTGGAAAGTGACGGGGCTAACTGAGTGACAGGGAAGAATTCCGTGACTAGAGTTCAAGACCCTACTGTGGAAAATTCTGTGACTGGAAATGTAGGAATTACAGGGAACTCCGGGGAAACAAATAACGGGAGCAGAGGGAACCAAAATGACAGAAAAGGAAGGGTGACTAGTGGCGCTGAACGTGACAGGACCTAAAGCTGGACAGCGGTAAGCGTTGACTGGATTCTTTCCGAACGCGAAGCAGGGAATGCTCGAGGGGAGGGGCTTAAATAGGAGGAGAGAGAAAACAACTAGACCTACACTGCGCACGCTACCAGCATAACCCAGGCAGCCCTGTTGAGTGTCAAGATGTACTACCCATGCCTAACACTTCTCTGAGTTGTCTTTTCCTAACATCCACGAATGGTAGATTGAAGACCAATTCTTTTTGGAAGCAATTTTAGGAACCTTTGCCGTGATCATGACAGTATTCCCCCCCAAGGCCCCTCCCAAGGTGAAACCTTCTCCCTTTGGTTTGCTAGGATTATTCAAATGGAAGGATTTAATTAATCGGGGCGCGTGAAGGTTTTCAAGGGGTTCCCAGGTTCTATCCTGCGGCCCATAACCCTTCCAATCCACCAGGTAATACAATTTTCTGCGAACCATCTTAGAGTCCAAGATAGCCTTAACCTCGAACTCTGGTTGGTCACCTTCCACAATTACAGGAGCCGGTGGACCCTGAATTCGAGTATTTGGACTTACAGCTTTCAACAAGGACACGTGGAATACCGAATGAATTTTCATGTGTTTAGGGAGTGCCAATTTCATAGCCACCGGGTTGATGACCTTCTCAATGGCAAAAGGACCCAAAAATCTAGGAAGAAATTTCCTGGATCCCTTCAACCTCAGATTCCTTGTAGCCAACCACACTGAGTCTCCCACCTTGTATTCTGGGGAGTCTCTTCGCTTTTGATCAGCGAACTTCTTCTGAGCAGTCTTCGCCAAGCACAACTGTTTTCTGGCTAGGTGAACGGCGGTTACTATATTGTCATGCAGAGTCTTTATAGCTGGCATTTCCAGAGATTCAGGTGGATCATGAACCGAGGTTCGTGGATGTCTACCATATACAGTGAAGAATGGGCTTAATCCAGTCGAGGAGTGTACGGAATTATTGTAGGCATATTCTGCAATCCACAATATTTTTTGCCAAGAGTCGTCAGTTTGGTGAAGCATGCACCTGAGGTACTGTTCCAACGTTTGATTTGTGCGTTCTGTTTGTCCATCAGTTTGTGGGTGGTAACTTGTGGACAAACGTATCTCCATCTGAACCATCTTGCAACATCTTTTCCAGAATTCAGAGACAAATTGGCTTCCTCGATCAGACACCACAATGGAAGGAAAGCCATGCAGCCTTACGATGTTTTCCAAAAATACCTTGGCTAGGACCGACGCAGTAGGCAATCCTTTCAATGCCACAAAGTGTGCCATTTTGGAAAATAGATCCACCACCACCAGGATGGTGTCAAATCCTTCACTATTGGGTAAGTCTGTAATAAAATCTAGGGAAAGTGTGTGCCAAGGAAGAGGCGGAATCTCCAATGGTTTGAGAAGACCAGCAGGTTTCTTTTTCTGCGATTTATTTTGAGCACAAACTCCACAGGTCTTGATGAATTGAATTACATCCTTATGCCAAGTTGGCCACCAATACGATCTCTTGACTCTTTCTAAGGTTTTAGTGACTCCCGGATGTCCTTCCATTAGTGCACTGTGGTAGTCTGCAATCACCTGCTCTCGTAGCTTTTGAGTTGGCAAGAAAAGTCGCCCCTTAAAAAAGGGCAATTCTTCCTGCACATAACAATGTTCCTTCTCAGATGCCCATTTTTGCAACTCTGCTGCACTGATATTGGCTTTGATTTCAGCCCTCAATTCTTCAAATAAAGAATCTGTAACATCCATGACTCCAAGCACCTTTTCAACTGGAATTATCTCCACCGGAGTTGTGGCACTGTAAGCTTCTTCTCCTTTACCAATTCGGGACAGAGCGTCGGCCTTTCCATTACGGATACCAGGCCGAAATGTGATAACAAAATCGTACTCAGCAAAGAAAAGGGCCCATCTCAACTGTCGCGAAGATTGTGCCTTTGCCGAGCGCAAGTACTGCAGATTCCGATGATCTGTGAAAATGGTAACGGTGTGTATAGCCCCCAGCAGATAATGTCTCCATTCCTTCAGTGCACACTTTATCGCCAACAATTCCTTATCGGTGACTGTATAATTCAATTCCGCTGCTGAGAACTTTTTTGACCAAAAGGCCACAGGATGTAATTCGTGCGAGATAGGATCACGCTGCGACAAGACTGCGCCCATGGCGACGTTGGATGCATCGGTCTCTACCACAAAGGGAAGATCCAATTTAGGATGTCGAAGGACCGGCGCTGCAGTGAATTTCTCTTTCAGTTTCTGGAAGGCCTCACCAGCCTCATTTGTCCAAGCAAAGGTCTTATTCTTTCACAGCAACGACGTGATAGGATGAACCAGCTGAGAAAAATCAGACACAAATCGTCGGTAAAAGTTAGCGAATCCCAAAAAACTTTGGACTCCTTTAACTGATGTTGGAGCTGGCCAGGATAGAATTGCGTCAACCTTTCTGTTGTCCATTTTCACCCCGTCCGATGACAATATGAATCCCAAAAATTCTACCTCTGGAACATGAAAGTGACATTTCTCCAATTTTACATACAAGAAGTTTTCCTTGAGGATTGAAGAACTGAAGTTACATGTTTGACATGTTCCCGGGGGTCGGCAGAAAAAATCAGGATGTCATCAACATATATCACAACACAGATATCCAGAAGCTCCCGAAAAATGTCATTCATGAATGACTGAAACGCTGCTGGAGCATTACATAATCCAAAAGGCATAACCTGATATTCGAAGAGCCCATAACGTGTGCGAAAGGCAGTCTTCCATTCATCTCCAGGTTTAATGCGAACGAGATGATATGCCCCACGAAGGTCAAGTTTGGTGAAGATCCTAGCTCCTTTCACCTGGTCCAGCAACGTGGAAATTAGAGGCAAGGGGTATCGGTTCTTTATAGTGATTTGATTTAGGGCCCTGTAGTCGATGCAGGTTCTCAGGTGCCCTTCCTTTTTGTGCACGAAGAACAAAGGCGACGCTGCTGGGGACTTGGATGGTCGAATAAATCCATTGGCTAAATACTGGTCCAGATATGTTCTCAAATGGAGGTTTTCCTTTTCAGTTAATGCATAGATTCGACGACACGGGAGTTGGGCTCCTGGAACCAGATCTATTTGGCAATCATAAGGTCTATGAGGGGGCAGGACTTCAGCTTGCTTCTCCTCCTGAAAAACATCCTGGAACCGTTGATATTCATAGGGCAACAAACCGATGAGACCCAATGTGATTTCTGGAGTGTTCGGCGGTAGTTCCTTTTCCTTAACATGTTCTGTCCCATTACAAGTTTCTTGACACTCTGAACTAAACACCACAGTCCTTGCACGCCAATCAATGACAGGATTATGTCTTTCTAGCCAGGGAATTCCTAGGATGATCTGGAATTGTGGCGCCTGAATAAGGTCAAAGGAAATCTCCTCCTTGTGTTCCCCCTGGCAGAGCATTATGATATCGTTAGTGCGTTGTGTAACTGGACCTGACACAAGGGGTGTACCATCCACTCCAGAAACATTTTCTGCTTCCAACTTATCAGTTAACGGAATGCCCAATCTGCTTGCCAGGTTTAAATCCATATAATTGCCGATGGCCCCACAATCAATGTAAGCGTATAGCGTGAATTTTTTTGTAGGACAATCCCGACTGAATAGGATGACTGGAATCACAAAGTGTGAGGTCGCCGAAACCTTCTTCACGCTCGACAAGCTGACCTCTATGCTTGTCGGGCACTTAAGTTTTCCGGAGTTTGCTCCTTCTTCTCCTGACTAACACCGCCCAGGGGTTTTCGTGAAGGTTTCACAGGACAGTCCTTCAGGAAATGACCAGCTTTTCCGCAGTACAAACAGAGCTGTTGCTGCCGCCTCTTTTCCCTTTCAGCTTGGGAGATAGGACCACGAATGACACCCAGTTGCATAGGTTCGGCATGGTTTTCTGACGACACCTTTCCAGAGGTTTCCTTGGGGCGAACAAAATATGCCCGACTCTCTGGGCGACCTCGATCCATTCTTCGATCTTGAAGTCGGTGATCCAATTGGATGGTTAAGTCTATGAATTCGGCGATTCCTTCTGGTGGGTTCACCACTTGTGCTAGGACATCCTTCAGTTCACTCCGCAACCCACGGTAAAACAAGGTGGTTCTTTTCTCTGAAGGCCAATTGGTTTCTGCAACTAGTCTATTGAAGGTGGCTACATATGCTAGCAAATCTTGGTTACCCTGTCGAAGTGACAACAATTCATTGTCTAATGCTTGACCTTGGGTGTGGCGAGCAAAAAGCTTTTCCAGTTCACGTTGGAAGTCTTGAAAATTTCTCAACACCGGATCATCTCTATTGACAAGAGGAACTGCCCAGTCAGCCGCGTACCCCCCAAGGTAAGACAACACAAAGGCCACTTTAGATTGGTCTGTGGGAAACGTTCCCGGCCTGCATAAGAAATGTAGCCTGCACTGATTTAGAAACACTGCGAACCTTTTTGGATCCCCAAAAAAGCGCTCTGGGGGGGCCAAGGGAATATTTCCTGGCACGATTACTTGGACAGGTACTGATGGTGCAATTGGGGCTGAAACTTGGGGGTTCCCAGAAGGCAACGGAACCTGACCAGCTTGTGACTGTAATACTTGGCGGGCCAATTCCTCAGTTCTATCCCTGTTTACCACTAATTCTTTCCTCAGAGCATTAGTTTCGGAACATGCTGCATGCACTTCCGCTCTCAATTCCCCCAACAATTGGACCAACTGATCAACCTCAGGAGTTCCCATGATGTCCAGGCAGAGTATGTTTCAGTGCGGCTTCGCGTTCTGTAACGCTTACCTGGACTCTGCGGGGACACTCACGATGGAACTACGTAACACAGCTTTTCTCAATTAGTGTGCCTCCAATTCTCCCTTCAACATACCCGGAAAGGATCCTAGTTCAAACACTAGAGAATTCTAAGTTTTTTGACTAGCGCTTCAATGAAGTTAAACTAATCCAAAACACTAATGTCATTCTTCAGCTTTGTTCATTACCTTGGGAATTTGTGTTGTTAGCTCTCCATCCTGCATCGGTGCAGGGGCGCTAGTTCTGAAGAAGGGATATGGCGCTAGTTATAGTGGCAAGGAAGGACGTTATTACTAAAGTTCAAATGAACTGGGAAGGTACTTCGAACAGATGTTCACACGGCTTGATAAAGAGTGTGAACCCTAGACGACTGTGCCTAAACTGAAGTAGCTGAAACTATTGGTCAATCCAAGGGACCCCCACAGGTGAATAGGGCTGGGAAAGATTGCTGAGTGGAGTACTTGGATGTGAGGAGAATTTCTACACACACGCTTTCGTGGAACCACCACAGGAAACGAATTTACCTCAGGAAAACGCTCACAACCACTGAACGTGCAAGCCTTTGAAAATAGTAAAATGCGTCATCAAAAGCTTGTTGCAAACAATGTGTGAAGAACACATACCAACTAAAACCGAAAGCTAAGAAAGCTCAATAACTAATGAAGCGTAAAACCGGCTCCATTACATTGCGCGCAACATGTGTTTAGATAAATATTACAACGTAACACAGAACTTTACAATGCCATGAAAAACCATGACACTTCAGGGAAAATAAAAGATACTTGCAAAATATCCTGACTGAAACCCTTGAACCATGGAAGCCGCTCTGTGTCTGGAAAGTGACGGGGCTAACTGAGTGACAGGGAAGAATTCCGTGACTAGAGTTCAAGACCCTACTGTGGAAAATTCTGTGACTGGAAATGTAGGAATTACAGGGAACTCCGGGGAAACAAATAACGGGAGCAGAGGGAACCAAAATGACAGAAAAGGAAGGGTGACTAGTGGCGCTGAACGTGACAGGACCTAAAGCTGGACAGCGGTAAGCGTTGACTGGATTCTTTCCGAACGCGAAGCAGGGAATGCTCGAGGGGAGGGGCTTAAATAGGAGGAGAGAGAAAACAACTAGACCTACACTGCGCACGCTACCAGCATAACCCAGGCAGCCCTGTTGAGTGTCAAGATGTACTACCCATGCCTAACACTTCTCTGAGTTGTCTTTTCCTAACATCCACGAATGGTAGATTGAAGACCAATTCTTTTTGGAAGCAATTTTAGGAACCTTTGCCGTGATCATGACAGTATTCCCCCCCAAGGCCCCTCCCAAGGTGAAACCTTCTCCCTTTGGTTTGCTAGGATTATTCAAATGGAAGGATTTAATTAATCGGGGCGCGTGAAGGTTTTCAAGGGGTTCCCAGGTTCTATCCTGCGGCCCATAACCCTTCCAATCCACCAGGTAATACAATTTTCTGCGAACCATCTTAGAGTCCAAGATAGCCTTAACCTCGTACTCTGGTTGGTCACCTTCCACAATTACAGGAGCCGGTGGACCCTGAATTCGAGTATTTGGACTTACAGCTTTCAACAAGGACACGTGGAATACCGAATGAATTTTCATGTGTTTAGGGAGTGTCAATTTCATAGCCACCGGGTTGATGACCTTCTCAATGGCAAAAGGACCCAAAAATCTAGGAAGAAATTTCCTGGATCCCTTCAACCTCAGATTCCTTGTAGCCAACCACACTGAGTCTCCCACCTTGTATTCTGGGGAGTCTCTTCGCTTTTGATCAGCGAACTTCTTCTGAGCAGTCTTCGCCAAGCACAACTGTTTTCTGGCTAGTTGAACGGCGGTTACTATATTGTCATGCAGAGTCTTTATAGCTGGCATTTCCAGAGGTTCAGGTGGATCATGAAGCGAGGTTCGTGGATGTCTACCATATACAGTGAAGAATGGGCTTAATCCAGTCGAGGAGTGTACGGAATTATTGTAGGCATATTCTGCAATCCACAATATTTTTTGCCAAGAGTCGTCAGTTTGGTGAAGCATGCACCTGAGGTACTGTTCCAACGTTTGATTTGTGCGTTCTGTTTGTCCATCAGTTTGTGGGTGGTAACTTGTGGACAAACGTATCTCCATCTGAACCATCTTGCAACATCTTTTCCAGAATTCAGAGACAAATTGGCTTCCTCGATCAGACACCACAATGGAAGGAAAGCCATGCAGCCTTACGATGTTTTCCAAAAATACCTTGGCTAGGACCGACGCAGTAGGCAATCCTTTCAATGCCACAAAGTGTGCCATTTTGGAAAATAGATCCACCACCACCAGGATGGTGTCAAATCCTTCACTATTGGGTAAGTCTGTAATAAAATCTAGGGAAAGTGTGTGCCAAGGAAGAGGCGGAATCTCCAATGGTTTGAGAAGACCAGCAGGTTTCTTTTTCTGCGATTTATTTTGAGCACAAACTCCACAGGTCTTGATGAATTGAATTACATCCTTACGCCAAGTTGGCCACCAATACGATCTCTTGACTCTTTCTAAGGTTTTAGTGACTCCCGGATGTCCTTCCATTAGTGCACTGTGGTAGTCTGCAATCACCTGCTCTCGTAGCTTTTGAGTTGGCAAGAAAAGTCGCCCCTTAAAAAAGGGCAATTCTTCCTGTACATAACAATGTTCCTTCTCAGATGCCCATTTTTGCAACTCTGCTGCACTGATATTGGCTTTGATTTCAGCCCTCAATTCTTCAAATAAAGAATCTGTAACATCCATGACTCCAAGCACCTTTTCAACTGGAATTATCTCCACCGGAGTTGTGGCACTGTAAGCTTCTTCTCCTTTACCAATTCGGGACAGAGCGTCGGCCTTTCCATTACGGATACCAGGCCGAAATGTGATAACAAAATCGTACTCAGCAAAGAAAAGGGCCCATCTCAACTGTCGCGAAGATTGTGCCTTTGCCGAGCGCAAGTACTGCAGATTCCGATGATCTGTGAAAATGGTAACGGTGTGTCTAGCCCCCAGCAGATAATGTCTCCATTCCTTCAGTGCACACTTTATCGCCAACAATTCCTTATCGGTGATTGTATAATTCAATTCCGCTGCTGAGAACTTTTTTGACCAAAAGGCCACAGGATGTAATTCGTGCGAGATAGGATCACGGTGCGACAAGACTGCGCCCATGGCGACGTTGGATGCATCGGTCTCTACCACAAAGGGAAGATCCAATTTAGGATGTCGAAGGACCGGGGCTGCAGTGAATTTCTCTTTCAGTTTCTGGAAGGCCTCACCAGCCTCATTTGTCCAAGCAAAGGTCTTATTCTTTCACAGCAACGACGTGATAGGATGAACCAGCTGAGAAAAATCAGACACAAATCGTCGGTAAAAGTTAGCGAATCCCAAAAAACTTTGGACTCCTTTAACTGATGTTGGAGCTGGCCAGGATAGAATTGCGTCAACCTTTCTGTTGTCCATTTTCACCCCGTCCGATGACAATATGAATCCCAAAAATTCTACCTCTGGAACATGAAAGTGACATTTCTCCAATTTTACATACAAGAAGTTTTCCTTGAGGATTTGAAGAACTGAAGTTACATGTTTGACATGTTCCCGGGGGTCGGCAGAAAAAATCAGGATGTCATCAACATATATCACAACACAGATATCCAGAAGCTCCCGAAAAATGTCATTCATGAATGACTGAAACGCTGCTGGAGCATTACATAATCCAAAAGGCATAACCTGATATTCGAAGAGCCCATAACGTGTGCGAAAGGCAGTCTTCCATTCATTTCCAGGTTTAATGCGAACGAGATGATATGCCCCACGAAGGTCAAGTTTGGTGAAGATCCTAGCTCCTTTCACCTGGTCCAGCAACGTGGAAATTAGAGGCAAGGGGTATCGGTTCTTTATAGTGATTTGATTTAGGGCCCTGTAGTCGATGCAGGTTCTCAGGTCCCCTTCCTTTTTGTGCACGAAGAACAAAGGCGACGCTGCTGGGGACTTGGATGGTCGAATAAATCCATTGGCTAAATACTGGTCCAGATATGTTCTCAAATGGAGGTTTTCCTTTTCAGTTAATGCATAGATTCGATGACACGGGAGTTGGGCTCCTGGAACCAGATCTATTTGGCAATCATAAGGTCTATGAGGGGGCAGGACTTCAGCTTGCTTCTCCTCCTGAAAAACATCCTGGAACCGTTGATATTCATAGGGCAACAAACCGATGAGACCCAATGTGATTTCTGGAGTGTTCGGCGGTAGTTCCTTTTTCTTAACATGTTCTGTCCCATTACAAGTTTCTTGACACTCTGAACTAAACACCACAGTCCTTGCACGCCAATCAATGACAGGATTATGTCTTTCTAGCCAGGGAATTCCTAGGATGATCTGGAATTGTGGCGCCTGAATAAGGTCAAAGGAAATCTCCTCCTTGTGTTCCCCCTGGCAGAGCATTATGATATCGTTAGTGCGTTGTGTAACTGGACCTGACACAAGGGGTGTACCATCCACTCCAGAAACATTTTCTGCTTCCAACTTATCAGTTAACGGAATGCCCAATCTGCTTGCCAGGTTTAAATCCATATAATTGCCGATGGCCCCACAATCAATGTAAGCGTTTAGCGTGAATTTTTTTGTAGGACAATCCCGACTGAATAGGATGACTGGAATCACAAAGTGTGAGGTCGCCGAAACCTTCTTCACTCTCGACAAGCTGACCTCTATGCTTGTCGGGCACTTAAGTTTTCCGGAGTTTGCTCCTTCTTCTCCTGACTAACACCGCCCAGGGGTTTTCGTGAAGGTTTCACAGGACAGTCCTTCAGGAAATGACCAGCTTTTCCGCAGTACAAACAGAGCTGTTGCTGCCGCCTCTTTTCCCTTTCAGCTTGGGAGATAGGACCACGAATGACACCCAGTTGCATAGGTTCGGCATGGTTTTCTGACGACACCTTTCCAGAGGTTTCCTTGGGGCGAACAAAATATGCCCGACTCTCTGGGCGACCTCGATCCATTCTTCGATCTTGAAGTCGGTGATCCAATTGGATGGTTAAGTCTATGAATTCGGCGATTCCTTCTGGTGGGTTCACCACTTGTGCTAGGACATCCTTCAGTTCACTCCGCAACCCACGGTAAAACAAGGTGGTTCTTTTCTCTGAAGGCCAATTGGTTTCTGCAACTAGTCTATTGAAGGTGGCTACATATGCTAGCAAATCTTGGTTACCCTGTCGAAGTGACAACAATTCATTGTCTAATGCTTGACCTTGGGTGTGGCGAGCAAAAAGCTTTTCCAGTTCACGTTGGAAGTCTTGAAAATTTCTCAACACCGGATCATCTCTATTGACAAGAGGAACTGCCCAGTCAGCCGCGTACCCCCCAAGGTAAGACAACACAAAGGCCACTTTAGATTGGTCTGTGGGAAACGTTCCCGGCCTGCATAAGAAATGTAGCCTGCACTGATTTAGAAACACTGCGAACCTTTTTGGATCCCCAAAAAAGCGCTCTGGGGGGGCCAAGGGAATATTTCCTGGCACGATTACTTGGACAGGTACTGATGGTGCAATTGGGGCTGAAACTTGGGGGTTCCCAGAAGGCAACGGAACCTGACCAGCTTGTGACTGTAATACTTGGCGGGCCAATTCCTCAGTTCTATCCCTGTTTACCACTAATTCTTTCCTCAGAGCATTAGTTTCGGAACGTGCTGCATGCACTTCCGCTCTCAATTCCCCCAACAATTGGACCAACTGATCAACCTCAGGAGTTCCCATGATGTCCAGGCAGAGTATGTTTCAGTGCGGCTTCGCGTTCTGTAACGCTTACCTGGACTCTGCGGGGACACTCACGATGGAACTACGTAACACAGCTTTTCTCAATTAGTCTGCCTCCAAATCTCCCTTCAACATACCAGGAAAGGTTCCTAGAACAAACACAAGAGAATTCTAAGATTTTTGACTAGCGCTTCAATGAAGTTAAACTAATCCAAAACACTAATGTCATTCTTCAGCTTTTCTCATTACCTTGGGAATTTGTGTTGTTAGCTCTCCATCCTGCATCGGTGCAGGGGCGCTAGTTCTGAAGAAGGGATATGGCGCTAATTATAGTGGCAAGGAAGGACGTTATTACTAAAGTTCAAATGAACTGGGAAGGTACTTCGAACAGATGTTCACACGGCTTGATAAAGAGTGTGAACCCTAGACGACTGTGCCTAAACTGAAGTAGCTGAAACTATTGGTCAATCCAAGGGACCCCCACAGGTGAATAGGGCTGGGAAAGATTGCTGAGTGGAGTACTTGGATGTGAGGAAAATTTCTACACACACGCTTTCGTGGAACCACCACAGGAAACAAATTTACCTCAGGAAAACGCTCACAACCACTGAACGTGCAAGCCTTTGAAAATAGTAAAATGCGTCATCAAAAGCTTGTTGCAAACAATGTGTGAAGAACACATACCAACTAAAACCGAAAGCTAAGAAAGCTCAATAACTAATGAAGCGTAAAACCGGCTCCATTACATTGCGCGCAACATGTGTTTAGATAAATATTACAACGTAACACAGAACTTTACAATGCCATGAAAAACCATGACACTTCAGGGAAAATAAAAGATACTTGCGAAATATCCTGACTGAAACCCTTGAACCATGGAAGCCGCTCTGTGTCTGGAAAGTGACGGGGCTAACTGAGTGACAGGGAAGAATTCCGTGACTAGAGTTCAAGACCCTACTGTGGAAAATTCTGTGACTGGAAATGTAGGAATTACAGGGAACTCCGGGGAAACAAATAACGGGAGCAGAGGGAACCAAAATGACAGAAAAGGAAGGGTGACTAGTGGCGCTGAACGTGACAGGACCTAAAGCTGGACAGCGGTAAGCGTTGACTGGATTCTTTCCGAACGCGAAGCAGGGAATGCTCGAGGGGAGGGGCTTAAATAGGAGGAGAGAGAAAACAACTAGACCTACACTGCGCACGCTACCAGCATAACCCAGGCAGCCCTGTTGAGTGTCAAGATGTACTACCCATGCCTAACACTTCTCTGAGTTGTCTTTTCCTAACATCCACGAATGGTAGATTGAAGACCAATTCTTTTTGGAAGCAATTTTAGGAACCTTTGCCGTGATCATGACACTTACATTCCTGTCCTACACCCATTCCTCCTCAAACTATCCAGAAGAGATCACATCACACCAGCGCTAAAAGTGCTACATTGGCTTCCAATCAAACAACGTATCACGTTCAAAACAATGTGCATAACACACAGGGCAATCAGCGGCCAGGGAGCAGAATTCCTGCAAAAGAAAATAATCATCTACAAGCTGAGTAGACTCCTTAGATCAATAAATGAAATCTGCCTGCAACCAAAGCCATATGGTAGGAAAAAACTTGGGGACTCCTCTTTCTCCCACCTGGTGACAAAAACGTGGAACAACCTCCCGAAAGAAATAAGAAACACCAAAGACCACCTAAAATTCAGAAAACTACTAAAAACCAGGCTCTTCAACCCCACAGAACCAGATGGAAACAACTGAAATAATAAAACCAAAAAATGCAAAGAGAACCAGTTGACAGAACCCATGATGGTACAATTAACACCTAAAACCGACAGAGAGGGGGAACACCCACAAGAACAAGAAATACAGTGATAGGTGGAAACGACCAACAGCAACAACCCAATCAGGACAAGCAATAGCTAACTAGGCTGACACACACAGGTACAACTGTCAACCTTACCCACTACCAAGCTTCCCCCTAACATACATGACTACCTGAACCTTGTGTAAACCCAAACCCAACACAATCATGGATCCACACTATCCAACTTCTACCTCACGCTCACAAGGCAACCATCCTCAAACCAAACCCTCCATATAAGCTAACCCACTAGCCAAATGAGACCATTAGCACCACATTAAGAAACCTACACCCAAGTAGAAGATGGAAAGCACTAGACCAACATACACAATACCCTTGCAGTACTCTTGGAGATGTACTGACTTCCTAACGATTAACCCAACACACACAACAAATCATCTTAGACATAGGTATGGTGATCCACTTGCGTCAACCCAGACATCCTGGTAAAAATAAACAAAAATAGTAATATCCTTCTATCTGTAAAAAAATAAATTGTTAGAAAATACACACACTTTATGAAACACAATTAAATAGTCAAATTTGTTTGACATTCATATCTCATATGTAGTGCACCACACACACTATGTAAGATACAACTAAAAAGAGAACAGGGTGGCTGCAGCAGCTACATATTACATTTTAAAAATGACATATTTTTTTCATATATACATATATATGTAAATAAACAGTACTCCTTTTACTTCATTATATTTTTCTTCTAAGAATTACCATTATAAGAACCGCACTCAGACAGAGCTATGGCTATGGGCATAGGTCACATCTAGACAGATCCGTTGGGACCAGTTTGCATCAGGAGCATCCTGGGAAGCAGGGGATGGCCTGAGTAAGAAAGAACAAATAATTGTAGAGAGTAACTGATGCAACACATGGACAGAGAGACAAGAAACAGACTTGTCTTGTTGAAACTAGATCAATATAAGACACACAATATGAGTGCGCATTTCTCCAGACAACAGTGCCAATAGCCAACCCTACTAAAACCTCACCCCTCTTCACACACCTCTCAAACCCTAACTAAACACAGCCAACCTCTTAAACCACAGCAACTTGCACACACTTCACCACACCGCAACAACAAACACACCACAAAGAGCCTTAAACAACAGCACACAAAGGACTCCGATCGGACACCACACCTAAAAGCTCAGCGAACAGTGTTAACCGACCTGAAGCTGCCAACAGCACATCGCAGCTTCCTTGCTCTTTCTCCAAACTTTGACCTACTAACGCACCCTAACCTACCCGCCTTTCTTTCAGATCTGCCAGAGCGCCAGGGGACCACTACGGTGGTGATAGTGCACAGTATAAATATCCTTTAACATTAACATTAACATGTGTAAACTGAATAAGAATGAAGAGGTGGAGTATGGTTAATGTATAGAGACTGTGAATACTTTCACTGGATGTAGAAAAGGACTTATATAGTAATATCCTTCTATCTGTAAAAAAAAACATTGTTAGAAAACACACACACTTTATGAAACACAATTAAATAGTCATATTTGTTTGACATTCATATCTCATTCATATCTCATATATAGTGCACCACACACACTATGTAAGATACAACATTTGTGCATACAACACTTGTTTTATCTTCACAAATAGTCATTAATGGGTCAGTGGGAAAATAAATCCAAGATGGATACAAGATGGATACAAAAAAACAAAGATAACAAAATCAATAAAGTAAAGAGGTAATGTAATGGGTACAATTACACAAGGCATAGTATCATGAGTGAGAATACACGTTAAAATACATTGGACAGGGCAACTAAAAATAGAACAGGGTGGCTGCAGCAGCTACATATTACATTTTAAAAATGATATATTGTTTTTCATGTACACATATATATGTAAATAAACATTACTCCTTTTACTTCATTATATTTTTCTTCTAAGAATTAACCACACTTCTTTTTGTATTGAATTTATTTTGAAAGTTGTCTTCCTTTTTCCAACACAGTCTCACATGTAAGAAACTCTGGAAACACACAGCCAAAATCAATAAGACACCCAAGTACCTACCACGTCACTGACCATGGCCTTTGGCCATGACCAGTGATTCTTTTCACCCCAATGTCACTATACCTATAAAAATAACTTTCAAAAAGAAATAAAACACAAATACCCCAAAATCTATAGCCACGGGCACGGAACTACTGATATCCTCTGCTATCTTTAGTCCTTTATAGCCTCGAATATAGCCCCTAATATTGGAAAAAATGGCTGGGAAAAACATGCTTTCCTGCCCCCACGCCCTCACCAAGTGCCCCCCTCATCTGTGCCAGCTCCCTCCACTACCCAGATGGCCTCCTCACCTCCCCTGTCATCTCTGCTTCCCCCACAACACATGCTATTTCTGTGCTTTGAGATTTCGGCTATTCGGGGCTATAGCCACGTCTACATAAAGCTTTGTGTTGCAAACTCAGACCCAGGGCCTCCCATAACTTCCAAATTTCACTTGCTGTCCTCCAGCGACCTCCCCACCTCTAGGCTAATGTTATTTGGAATTATTTTAGCCTGCAAACAGCTTTTTAACTACTTTTCTTGTCCCGGTATCCTCGCCATAGCCATGGTTCTCGTATCGAGAGAAAAAGAAGATGAGATGGCATTCATTTAATTTCTAAAAAGAACAGTTTTAGTAATTTGCCCGAGATATAGCTATCTATTTTTGAGTAGGGGGCACCACCTTCTCTTATCAAATATTTAAATATCTACTGCACAGAATAATCCCAAATCAAGAATGGATCGCAAATCAATGCTTCTTGCCTAAGTAGTGTTGGACCTGGTCAAAATCTGTCCAGCGGTTTGGGATGTGTGCTTTGGCAAAAATGTACCCTGTTTGTCCATGGAAAATTGAATGGGAAGTAGGCTGCAACTTTGGCTTCTTGAATCATTTTTCATTTTTTAACAGATCTTTACGAAAGTTTGGAGTCTGAGGTGGGGGGTGCTCAAGTCCCTAATCAATTTAGAAATTTCTGGAATCAAAAGTTATTAACAACAGAATTTTGAGGGGTTTCTATGGGAGTCTGAATCACCTTAACAATAGGGCAGCTATCACTGTGCAGCCTGACAGTGCAACCTGACAGAAATTGACCTTTTTTCTCTATGGCAAAATGAATGAGGACTAGGCCGAAAGTTCTTTTTTTATTTTTCTTCTTAATAACCTATTCATTTTTTAACACATTTTTCCCAAAGCGTCAACTCTGGGGGACAGTTGCATACAAAATTGTACAACTCAAAAGTTATTAGCAATTCATTTTTTTGATTTCCTATGTATCTCAATACTACCCTATAGGGCAATCGCCACCCTATATTTAAGGTGAAACCTATGGGCCACAGGAAATACAAACATTCTATTGATAATACCTTTTGCTTTGGTGGATGGATTTGGATGTAATTTTCCAAACACAAGGTTTATTCCCAGTCTGGAAACTAAGGGAAAAATGTGTTCAAACATGAAAAAGTTATTATGAAAGAAAAAACACTGTTTTCGGCCTACTTCCATTAATTTTGCTATTGAGAAAAAGTTACATTTTTGGGAAGCCGAAGTGCGAAAAACCATGGGAGGATATGAATCAAATAAGAAATAACCTTTGGTGAGCCAGTTTCAGGTAGAAAATGTTTGACTTGTAGTAATATCGGAAGAAGCATGCAAGATTACTGTGGCAATGCGCTTGGAAAAGAAACTGTCTCAGATAAACCGAAGAGTGATTGAGGATAAAGGGATACGCTTAGTGAATGAAAAAGCAAATGAAGGGACTAAGCAAAGTGAAGGTGGCAGATGGTGTTTGACTGTGAGGATGGGGAACACATATCATTTTTCAGATCTTTTTCGGGTTTATCCGGGGAATACCGGGAGATAACTGCAGCAGTTTTCAAAAAAGACCATGGTTAATGGGCCCTAAAGAAATGTATTGGAGTAATATGTACAGTTGACATGGCTGGTGGCCGTGACCACTGGCCATGGCAGACGGCCATGGATAGTGAGCCCTGAACAAACCTATTGGTGGAACATTTACAGTGGCTATGGCAGAAGATCATGGCCAAATGCCATGGCTAAAGGCCCCCAAAGAAAACTATTGGTGAAGCATATACAGGGGACACGACCAAAGGCCATGGCTAGTGGGCCATAAAGAAACATATTGGTGCATGGGCCCCAGAGAAAACATTTGGTGCAACATGTTCAGTGGCCATGGCACTGGCAATGGCCAAGGACCTTGGATAGTTTGCCCCACACATTCCTATTAGTTCAACATTTACAGTGTCCAAGGCCAGAGGCCAAGGCTAGCGGAAAAAAAAATACTTGCTAAAGCACATGGCTACTGGGCCTCAAAGAATCTTATTGGTGCACCAAGTACATGTCCAAGGGTGAAGGGCATGACTAGTGGGCCCCAAAGATACCGATTGGTGGAACATGTACACTAGCCATGGCTGAGGTCCATGACTAGTGGGCCCCATAGAAATCTATTTGTACAGCCGGGTGTACAGTGGCCATGTGTGAATGCCGTGGCCACTTGCCATAGCCAAAGCCAATGGTTAGTGAGCCCCAAAGAAATGTTATTAGTGAATGTGCCTCAAATAAATCAATTGGTGCAACATGTACAGAGGCCTTGGCTAGTGGGCCTTAAAGAAACCTATTAGTGCAATATGTAGAGTGTCCACCGCTAATGTCCATGGCCATTGCTCATGGCCAAAGGCTATGGCTAGTGCGGCCCACAGAAACCTATGTGTGCAACATGTACATTGGACTCAGGCTGAATGTCATGGCTAGTGGGTCCCAAAGCAACATACTTGTCAGGAAGGCCATGGCTAGATGAACCCAAAGGAACAAATTGGTGCATGGGCCAAAAAATCTATTGGTAGAACATTTACAGTGGCCATGGCCGAAGGCCATGTCTAGTTGGCCCCAAAGAAACTTCTTGGTGCAACATGTACAGTGACCAAGGCCGAACGCGATTGCTAGTGTGCCCCAAAGAAAGCTATTGGTGCCACATATGCAATGGCAAATGGTGGTGTGCCAAAGGGTGCTTGTTCATGCCCCTCCTTCTTTGATATCTACTGATGCCCACTTTGTGGTCTCTTGGATAGGCTGGGAGTGCATTATACTAATTACGCTGATGACACTCAGCTTGTCTTTGAGGTGGGCGGCAAGTACACAGAGGATTTTGAGAGGATTCATAAAGTTTACGTTACAATACAGAATTGGATGGCCACCAACGGGTTGTGCATGCTACTAAGATCAAACGTATGCCTTTTGCCTAGTCCCAGACCAGAGTGAAACTTGACAGTCAGTATGTTGGGCTTACCATTGAAAAGCACCTTATGAAGGTAGTTGGTAAGGACAAAACATTGGGTCTTTACATTTGAATGGTCCTTGAGCTCAGATGCTCATTTTGAAAAAGTTACAAGCAAAGTCCAATACCTTCTTAGGCTCTTGAGACTAGTGAAAGCCTATGTCTGAGAAGTTAACTGTGCTACACTTGTCCGTGCATTGTTAGTGCCAAGGATTGACTATTGCAATGCTTTCATGACTGGGGTTTGTAAAAACAGCTTAAAGCACTTGCAGATATTACAAAATGACGCAGTACGTATTGTTAAAAACGTATCCAAGAACAAACCCATTTCCTCCGATAGAAGGAGCCTGCATTGCCTCCCGGTGGAAGCACGAATCCGCCTCAAGGTTATATGACGATAGTCCACAAATGCTTATATGGTCAAGCCCCTGGTTACCTGAAAGGCTGTGTTAAGGCTCATCACCCGGTAAGAACTACCAGATCAAGTGATGGTGTTTGCCCATATGTTCTCAAGAGTAATCGAGCTAGAGGTGTGGGCTGGCCCTATGCTGTTCAGACCACCATGTTGTGGAATAAACCTCCGAAAGCTTTGCGTGCGGAAAACATTTTGTTGAGCTTTAGAAAAGGTTGAAAAGCATATTTTTTAGTAATTAATGCTGGATGACCCTTGTCTGTCTTTCCTCTTCTCTCCTCTTTTCCTTTTGTCATGCTTCTTTTCTCTGCACACTGATGCCAGCAGGCAGCAGCACATTACAAATGAACAAATAAATAAAGGCCATGGCTAGTATGCCCCAATGAAGCCTACTGGTGCAACATGCACACTCACCATGGATAAAAGCCATGGCTAGTATGTCCCAAAGAAACCTATTGATGCAAGATGTATAGTGGCCACAGCCGAAGTGAAAAAACCTTAGTTAATGACACGTTAATGTGAAAATGTAATGCAACAAAACCCCTGAAATTCGGCAGACATTTTGAGCAAAGTCACCTTAACAACACGCTTCCCATTGCGCAGCATATAACCACAATGACTCCATCAGAGATAACATTACTGATGACATTGCTGGTGACATCACTAATTACATCATGTAATTACATCAGCGATGACATCAGACATAACTTCATATATGACCTGACTGATATAAGTACTGATTACTTTCATTACGTTTTCAGTTAAAGGTGTCAGCCCACCCGCATCGTTGTGTTGGGGCCGGCCGCCGTTGCGGCCGTAACGTAAGGATGTCCAGGACGTGACGTCAGGGGAAGGGGAGGGACGGGAAGGGAGTTTGGCAGTTGCCGCCATAGTAGAATAAAGGAAGGTTGTATGCATACCTTGCTCCCGCGTGTTATTGCAGCGAGGCCTGCGCGCGCTGCGTATTCCTCGGGCGGTGGCCTGACAATGGCGACGAGGAAGTACGGCCCACTAATGCCGTGTTGAGGTCTGCAATCGTGTGGTTCGGCGCGTCGGCGCACCTCCACAACGCTCGACAGCTGGGAGGCGCCAGCGTCCGACGGCAGCTCCGGACCACGCCGTGAGCCCCCGGACTGCGGGTCAGTACACCACACGGGCAGGCACAGCCCCACCGCAGGAGCGCGGGGACAAGCTCACCGTCAGAGGCACGTCGGTCGGCGGAAAGCTGGTCAAGATGTCGGACACTGCAAGTACGCCTGCCTCATCCACAGGAGGGGCAAGCACCGCAGCAGCCTCGCCAGGAGGTGGAGATGGAAATCAAGGCAACAATCTCCCCACTCACACGGAAGGAGGAGCAGCACAGGTGATGCACATGCCAAACCCCTTCGAAATTAGAGACACGTCAAATATGGGACCCCGATGAACGATATGGCTCAGGGACTTCACATTCTACACGGGAGCGATAGGGCTAACCGATGACGCAAGGTTGAAGAACACGTTGTTCATGGCAGTTGGGCCAGCAGTGAGGGACATAGCCGGAGAGCTACTCAACGTCGACACAGTAACATACGGCGAACTCCATGCCAAATTATCTGAATACTTCGCTCCACACACGAACGTCGACTAAGAACGTCACGTATTCCACACGACCAGGCAAGAAAAGGGCGAATCCATCGACAATTTCGTTATGCGCCTGCACATAAAACTAAAACATTGTGAATTCCACAAATATTCAAACGAAGAAGCCCTCAGATCGCAAGTGATCGCGGGATGCCTCTCGCAACCTTTTCGCAAACAACTCCTGCAGAAACAAATGGTCACTCGAAGAAATCCTAGCACTGGCTCGCATGGAGGCCGCCGTTGATTCGCAACTGGACAATCTGGGGAAAGTCTCCATACAACAGCCAGGAGAACACACGGAATCTGTCAACAAGCTCTACACAAGCCCCAGCCAGGGAGGGAGGCGCACAGAGGCCACCTGCTACAAGTGCAGTTACGACTATCCGCACGTCGGGGAGTGCCCGGCCCTGGGACAACAATGCGCAGCATGCGGCGGCATGGACCACTTCAGGGCCACGTGCAAGAACGCCCCAGTGAACGCACAGGCCAGACCCCGAACACAAGAGAGACGCCAATATAGTCGGCAGAGCCCGCCCAGATCCAGAGGAGAGAGTGACCGGAAGCCGACGAAAAGAGAAGACAGCAGCAGATCCAGCCATTACTCCTGGGACGACAGACGCTCGTCGGAGGACACGCGACGCTCCCACAGAAGACGTTACGTCCGATACATAGAAACGCGATCCCCCACCAGCAGCGACACCCCGTCCTCAGGGGATGACCAGAGGAAAAAGGGCTACGTGTGGGCCGTCAAGACTAACACGACAGCCACACAGCACAGCCCTATACTCACATTAAATGTAAACAACACGCCGGTGAAGTTTCTCATAGACACCGGGGCCACGGTGAATATCATTAACGAACAAACCTATGAAGCACTGACTCCACCTCCCAAAATCAAGAAGGCCGAGATAGACATTTTCCCGTATGGATCCACGACTCCCGTACCGTGCAAAGGCACAATAACAGCGTGGTGCACCCACATAGACCACTCCGCGAGAATCCCGCTACATATCCTCAAAACGGAAGCCAATAGCGGCTGCATCCTAAGCTTCAGGACAGCTGTGGAAATGGGCCTGGTACACATTCTCTATCAGCTGATGGCCCACAAGTACTTTGCCAAACCGGAGATTATTGAACAGACTTTCCCTAAACTATTCCACGGCCTAGGAAAATTAAAGCACCGGAAAGTACACCTGCATATAGACCCACTCATCAAACCAGTAGCCCAACACTACCACGGGATTCCATTTAACATTCAAAGACAAGTGTAAGAAGAACTTGATAAACTGATCAAGATGGACGTTATTGAACCAGTGTCGGGGCCCACCCCCTGGGTCTCACCCATCGTCCCAGTCCCCAAGAAGACACCGGACGGGCCCATCTGTCTGTGCGTCGACATGCGCAGAGCAAACACCGCCATCGAGAGAGAGAGACACACGGCGCCCAGGATCACAGATATGATCCATCTCCTACACGGATCAAGGGTTTTCTCAAAACTGGACCTGACGAAAGGATATCACCAGATCGAAATTGCAGCCGAATCCAGATATATCACCACGTTAGTCACCCACCTTGGGTTATTTCAATACAAAAGACTCAGTTTCGGCATCTCTTCAGCGGCTGAAATCTTCCAAGAAGAGATTCACAAAGTAATTCGGCACATCCCAAACTGTCTGAATTATTCAGATGACGTCCTGGTGCATGGCAAAACGCAGGAAGAACCCGACAGGGCGCTCCACAAAGTGTGTCAGGTGATGGAAGAGGCCGGCCTCACACTAAACAAGGCGAAGTGTGAATTCTCCAAGGGATCCCTGAGATTCTTCGGTCACATATTCTCAAGGAAAGGCATGAGGCCGGACCCAGAAAAAGTAGAAGCTCTGAACTCTGCCACCCCCCCGTGAACACAACAGATCTGCGCTCGTTCCTGGGCCTAGCTAGCTACTGTTCCAGATACCTAAAGGACTATGCCACAGTCAGCAACCCCCTTCGACTGCTCACGCGAAAGGACACACCGTTCATGTGGTCGAAGGAGTGTCAAGAGGCGTTCGAAGCCATCAGGAGCGCCATTTCACAGGCAGAGGACATGGCGTACTTTGATGCCCGACGAGACACCGAGGTGATTGTAGATGCCAGCCCGGTAGGCCTTGGTGCCATCCTGACACAAAAAGATCCGGAAGAACCATGAAATGTCCACATAGTCGCATACGCCAGCAGGAGTCTAACAACCACAGAACAGGCATACTCCCAGGCGGAAAAGGAGAGCTTGGCGGTAGTATGGGCCTGCAAGTACTTTCACCTGTTCCTCTTCGGCAAGAGATTCACAATAGTCATGGATCACCAGGCCCTGCTGACCATCTACGGAAACCCTAAAGCCATTATGCCACCAAGGATAGCCAGATGGGGCCTAAGGCTACAAGACTACCAATTCACGGTAAAACAACAGCCCGGAAAGGAGGACTATCCGGCCGACTATCTTTCCCGTCACCCCGCGACATCCACGGTGTCTCAACCCTCCATCGCGGATGCGTACATTAACTACATCATTCATCACCTACAACCGCTGCCCATAGGATGGGCAGAGATAGCAGCTCACTCGGAATCGGATCCTGCACTACGCATCGTCAGACATTGCCTACTAACAGACAAAAGGGCCCTCATGAGGCAGCAAGCGAAGGCGGAAGCGGACGAAGTCAAGGAAGAGGTTAAGGGGCTACATCTAGTCCGTGATGAATTGACAGTGGTGGAGGGCATGGTACTACTAAAAGGGTGCAAGGTCGTCATTCCAAGGACACTCCGGGAGAGGACGATACACCTGGCCCATGAAGGACATCGCGGGGTAGTGGCCACGAAACGACTTCTCCGGCAGAAGGTGTGGTTCCCACAGCTCGACAGCCTAGTAGAAACCATCGTAAGGGGGTGCCACATCTGCGCACAGGTAGCTCCGCCGCCACACCCGAATCCGTTACATATGTCACCGCTTCCCACTAAAGTATGGGAGGAGCTAGCAGTGGACTTGTTCGGACCATTGAATGATGGCATGCACGTCGTGGTACTCATGGATGAACATTTGAGATACCCCGATGCCCAGATCGTGGAAAGCAGTGCAACATCGAACGTTATCCCCCCCTCGACCGGATGCTGTCAGCGTACGGGATCCCCAAAGTCATAAAGTCAGACAACGGTCCCACCTTCATAAGTCACGAGTTTCAAAAGTTTGCACGATACATGGGATTCCAACATCAAAGGATAACACCCCGATGGCCTCAGGCAAATGGCATGGTCGAAAGATTCATGACCAACGTCAAGAGAACACTACAGATCGCCCACATCCAAAACAAACCCTTCGAGCAGGCCCTCAATCAGGCCGATCACCACAAGGCTACCAGAGGACCCAAGACCCAAGGGCGCGACAAGCCTTGAACGAGAAGCAAGAGTCAATGACGAAAGCAACAAAGTGCAAATGAAGGAAGCAACGGACAGAAAGAGAAGGGCGCGAGAAAACCTCATGCAGCCAGGTGACGAAGTATGGGTCAGACAACCCAAACACAGAAAGGAAGAAGCAACCTTCGCACCCACCCCCCTCGTCATCACTCATAAGAAAGGAACGATGGTCACAGCACAAAGAAGTGACTGCACGTCCATAACCCGAAATAGCTCACAGTTTAAGCGGGTAAGGCCCCACCACGGAGAGCGGTGGGAATGGGACAAAGACAGTGACGAGGATGGTCCGTCAGAGGAACCCTACCAAGGAGACGCCGAGGAGTCGGAGACCGAAAGGGACAGCACAACCCCTGTCAGAGACTGTGCGACACCGTGCGGGGCGAGACGTCTTCAGAGGAGCCGCATCAAGCCGCTCTGCCTTATAGAAGAAATGGGGTAAGGAGACAGGAGCATCTCGCATGTTAAAAAGGGGGGAGATGTTAGCCCACCCGCATCGTTGTGTTGGGGCCGGCCGCCGTTGCGGCCATAACGTAAGGACGTCCAGGACGTGACGTCAGGGGAAGGGGAGGGACGGGAAGGGAGTTTGGCAGTTGCCGCCATAGTAGAATAAAGGAAGGTTGTATGCATACCTTGCTCCCGCGTGTTATTGCAGCGAGGCCTGCGCGCGCGGCGTATTCCTCGGGCGGCGGCCTGACAAAAGGGGCATTATGGTTGCAAACTAAAATCAAAAAAACCAAAGACATTCTCTAGTTATGGTAACCTATGCAACCATAACTAGCACCACCACCATGCTCTACAAAGACTAACAGCAAATCCGTCGTACAAGTCAAAAGATATCAACAATTCATTTTTCGGGTTTCCTACGTACTTTATACTCAACTTAAATATAGAGAAGGTGACTGCCACACTATAATATGTCTGATAGTTATTTGAGCCAAGTCACACATTGCACAATGCCACCTAGTAGCCATCGCTGGAAGTTCACATACAGCTCAGAGCCACATCAGCAAGGCGTTGTGGGTATGCAAATTGGCCTAAATGTGAGCCCTTTTCTCCAAGAAATTGTCTTTGTCGTAGAGGTCTGTGCTACTTTATATATAGCTATTCAACCCAATAAAAACAAGACTGACATTTTGGAAGGCTGTCAGGAAAACTACATACCTGGCTTCACCATTTTTAGGTATCTGTAGTGAGTCCTTGTGGTTGGATAATTGGGCATGTATACAAAACATCAAAAAAGTCATGGCGGGTTTAAAAAGGCTTGAGAAAAAAACGTTGCACTGAAATGTGTAAGTAGGATAGTCTATTTGAGCCAAGTCACACATTCCACAACTCTCCACCTAGTTTTAACAAATAATACTGGTCAGATTTCTGCCAAAACAACAAGGAAGGCATTGGGATGGAATTCATGGCACTGTTTATCTTGAATGGACTGTTAATCCATTCATGACACCTGATTTATAAAAGGACTTTTCAGTGTGTGATGCATGTGACAGAACATTTGCAACTGAGCATTTTTTTTACAAGTACAGTAGAGAAGAGGAAGTACCATGTCAGCGTCATAAAAGTGCTTTCGAAGTGACAATTAGTTGTGGATAGTGACATGTTTTAGTGGAGGAGCATAGCTATTCCCCTCAAATTTGTATGAGCGGCTGAGAATAACTAAGGGTCCTAGACCTTCCAATTCGAGGTTGCCAGAATTTCTCTCCCAGGGAAGGTTGTTTACATTAATGTTTAGAATGAATGCTAATGAGCAGCACATTATTTGCTAAACATTGGATAAACACTATCCATTAGATACTATGTCACCAACAAGGCACAGGAGCATTTTACAATAAATGTTCATGATGCCCCTGATCACAATGTACGTTATCAAAGCAACTGTAAATCAAATGTTGATGATGCTTGTGACCATGGTCTATGTAACCACTCTCACTATAAATATGTTCATGGTGCTGGTTCCACAATATAGGTCATTATAGTCAATGAAGCACTTTTCTGATGTTGGTGTCAACACCATATGTAGTGATGGACCAGCAAAATACTTTTGTGATGCTTGTGTCCGCACTTCATGCCATCATTGCCACTATAAAACATTTCTGTTGCTGGTGTAGGTCATTATTTCCACTGTACACTCCATATCTGATGCTGGTGTGCACCATTAAAGTTAAGGTCAAGGGCGCTCACTTGCACACCATCCCACACCGTGAGCGGACGACAAAATGGTCAGGCGGAAAATGGCCAATCACGCCCTTGCCTGCCCAGCGGAAGGGCGTGGGTAACTTTTTACTACTGCAAAAATTAGTTGTAGTGAGCCTAAAGAGCTGTAAGCCAGTTTGCTTCAAATGGCTGCTAGGATATTGCTCTCCCATTGCGCTCCCAGGCGCCTAAACACTGTGGTGATCAACGCTAGTGCAGCCCTTGGGGGCTTGAGAAGTTGTGTTGATACACGGAGAGTGCAATAATCATAATGTATGCTGCGCATTACTTCATCTTTGTCAAGTGGTTACGACACTGCAGCCCCCCACCTTCCCTCCCTTGCTTTTGCTGTGTCTCTGCTGCTGTGCTGCTGTGTCCCACAGCTGTAAATTGGTTTCCTCCTCCCCTCACACACGTTTGAAGGGAGTGAAACATGCTGGGTAAGGTAACTAATAAAGTGCGGACCTACAACCTGTGCAGAGGGAAACCTTATGCAAAAGCAAGACATTGTATCAACGTTGGAGCACAGGCTTCGCTGCAAGTAACCAATATCTCTCCTAATGTGCCTAAGCAGCCAGAGGTGGGGCAGGCTCAGGGAATAGGCACACAAGTGGGGAAGATCATCTACTTCTACCCGCCTCAACAAACGGGTACGAACAAGGAAGTTGCAGCGACTGCGAATCCTCCTGGTCCTAATCACTGTGACACCATTTCTGACTTTGGGGATATTGATAACAACTCCCTCCTTGATATGTGCTATTCCATTAGAGACATGGTTAGGGGTAGCTCCGATCCTGCCCCTACTACTGAAGAGCTGGCACGCTCACTAACAAACAGTAGTGAGCGATGACCAGTGACTTCTGCCCAAGACGAGGACCTGGGCTTATCCCCCTGTCCTAACTTATGTCATGATCTTGGTAATAGTGTGAGTGTGGGAGTCCCCTATGGGAATGACAATTTACCTGATATCCTGTTTAGTGGTATGGCTACAGGCTCCCCTGACTCTGCCAAGCCGTCTACTGAGGTGTTAAAATATTGCTGAAATTCTGTGGGAACATATTGGAGGGGATTAACAACCAGTGTAAATCTTTACACAATTTATTTGCCTGGGTTTGCGCCCTCCTACTGTAATGGCTACTGAGACCAAGTAGGCAGGGACAGGGCCCAGCAAAACACGTTTATATCTCCTGATTGTGAGGTGGTGGAAGCACCAAATGCCAATCTATCGATCCTTACGTCTAGGAGGATGTGACAAATGGCTAAACGAGCCAGAAAAAGGGTGTCAACGCTGCGTAGTGCTAAACAAGTTGTTGCGGGCCCTGCCCCTTCTGGACTGTAACAGATCAATTCCACTTGCATTGAGCCACCCCAGCCCACAAGGAAAGCCAGAAAGAAAGCATTCATGTGGCAAAATGTTGTGTTCAAATCTGTAGGATCTTGGATTAGTTGGCGTTTGAAGGATGACAAGGACTCCCCTGTGGAGAAGGACGCCGACGGCCAAAACATGGTGGATGAAGAGGGTGGCTGCTAATCAAGCTTTGGCAGCCCCTCTGTGAAACCTGCCTCCTGCCCCCCATTTGGAACTAGAGCCTATTGGTCTTGATTCATTGGTGCTTACAGTGGAAAATGGTCCCTTGGCATTTGATGACAAATGGACCAACAGAGCCACAGTAATGATGTTGTGCCAAATGTCTTTCGTTGCCAAGATTCATTGCCTTGTCCCTGAGGTGCCCTGTCTTATTCAGGCACATAAGGAGGAGATTGGTCATATGGGGTATGTCATTGATTGCCCATCTCATGTGAGTTCACCCAACTATGGCGGTGGTACTAGAGTCTGCGAAAAGTGGCACTGCCCAAACCAAGCCCTTGGCACCAGCACTAGCAGATTACCAGGGGTGGGAATGGTTCAACAGCGTTTTGGTTAAAAAGCTAATGGAGGAGAAATGAATTGCCAAGTAAGCATGTTGGAATACCACGGACCATGGTAATTTCTTGGGGAACCAGGGATATCTCAACCTGTTGAGGGCTCCCGGCTCACAATGTTTTACTCCTGAAGTAAACTTGTCTGACATCCCTCATTCATCTTGAGGGATATGTTTCGTTTCAGGAACTGGCTACTAGGGGAGACAAGTGTAGACCTTCCGGTGGGCTAATTATAGGGATAAAGCAAGGCTTCCATGTATATGCGCTCAAACTCCCTATGAATAACAAAAACATACTAGCTGTAGTGGTTGGCATTTTGTGTGTGGGTAAACCTGTGGAAATGTGGCTTATACACGTCTACAGTCCCCCGGATGGGCAGTAACTGGATCCCACACAGGAGAGTATTTATGTGGTGCTACTCCTCTGGCTGGCATCTTCTGATCATGTGCTCGTTCTTGTGGGTGGGGACCTAAATGCTGGCTGTCGAGATCCCACCCCTCGGACAAATTACAGTTAGATGGACCCAGAAGAACATTGTGTGGGCATTTGCGAAAGTAAATTCTATCCCTATTAATGGGGCTCAGGTGTTGGATCAACTGACTGGGAATGAAATTGAATAGTGTTTCAAAGCTCTGACGGGTGATGTTGGACGGGAGAGGGTGGGAAAGGTTGTTGTCTCAAGCATCCTTTTGATGTGGCATTACGCGACAATAAGCGAGAACCTAGAAGGAGCATTAGAAAGGTGAAACATGGAGAAGGCCTTTGACCATGATGATTCAGTCAGTTGTTAAGTTAAAACAGACCTACAGGCAGTGGCTGAAGTGTCATCATTTATCACATAAAACTACACACTGGCAAAAGATGTTTAGCGCACTCTGTAGTGGAAAAACCTGCACGATTTGGCAAATACATTCTCTGGCAAAGAGTGACAATAGAAAGCTGATGGTCAACCCGATTAGTGAACAGAAGTGGCTCGAGTACTTGCGGGCTACTAGACGGTATTAGCCTACTAGTGCCTATGTGGGAGTGTAGGTGCCCTGTTGGCCATTATGTATTAGCATTTCTGACATCTCTCAGTCTATTATGCGATTGAGGGTCTAGGGCTCTGCGAACAATTGGTTAGCAAACACAGTCTTAGAGGACGACCCGAGACATGAGTCGTATATACTAAAAACACATTTCTCGACAAGTTATGCCACACAATGGCTATTCCCGAGTCTTGGAAAGATGCCATCCTTCTTCCAATCTATAAGAAGTATGATAGACTGGCTCCAGACAATTACAGACTACTCTCTCTACTGGACGTCTCAGGAAAGCACTTTGCAACATTTGTATTGGCTGAACTACATCAGTGGGTGAATAAATATAATATCTTGGACCCAACACAGACAGGCTTTCGTCCAGGATCAGCTATCTCACAACATCAGGGTGCTGGACAAAATTATAGTAGAAGCAACGACCAGAGGTAACCCAGTTTTGTATCTGATTTTTGTTGACTTCAAGGCAGTGTTTGACTCGGTCAATTGCTCACTGCTGTTGCAGAAGCTAGAGGCCCGGGGTTGCCCTGCATAGCTCCTGTTGATCTTTGTTCTTTTGCAAATGGATTCGGGAGAGAGGGTCCAGTTAAATGGGTCTGGGCCGCTATCGGCTAGGGTGAGTTTGAACAGGCGGGTTAAGCAAGGGTGCGTGGCGGCCCCCCTGTTCTACAATCTCTACCTGTCTGATCTGCTGAGGCTTTTAAAAAAGGTAGGCCATCCTGTGAGGTTGGGCCCAGGCTCTGTTTCAGGCTACTGTACGCGCACAATTGGTTCCTTGTTGACCGCAATTGTTGGGAGGTATTAGAGCAAAACTCCAGGCCTTGATCTACTATGGCCTGGCCAACGATCTAAGTATAAACCTGAATAAAGTTAGGGCCTGGTTGTTTTGGATACTAAATTCGGGCCCATTGACTATGTTAAACACTAGCCGTATGTAGGCCTTCATATAAAGGCAAAGGGCAATTATAGTAACATCATAGCCCGTAAACAGAATAAAGCTCTGAATTTGATGCACATGATTAGAAATGTTGCTATGCAAACGATGGGTTTTTAATGGAAGGGATTATCAGGCTGAATAATCAGTGCTTTTGCCCTTATGATGTTATATCTATGGAGGCATTGAGTATGCAGGATTACAACTCGTTTAATGGGTTGGAGGGTAGTTTTTGGAGAACCATATTCAAATTGGCTCTCTCTACTCCAATGGCATAGATTCGGTTGGTGATGTGGCTGGTCTCTCTTGTTTGCCAGGCAATGATGTGCCGTGGGTTGCTATACATAAAATCTCATACAAAACCTAGCTGCCCATTGCTAGCACTGATGGCTGGGTGTGATGGGCCTGAGCTCGCTACGCCCTCGATTTATATGAAGCTTAACCCTGAATACTTTGCTTGTATCGAGTGGAGTCCTGTTTTTGAGAGAAGTACCTGCTGTGAAACGCTGAAAAGAAAATTCAAGGGGAAGGCTAAACACTGGAACTGGATCAGAAATTATGAACATGTTCACCACTTACAGATCTATAAAGATGTTGGTTGTGTAGCACACTGTGTAGCACACACTTTTCTTAAAGCACAACCTTATTTGATCCGGTGTCCCAGCCTGGCTATATGTGATCTAATCCTCCAGCTGCACAAACATCAGCTGCCTCTAAGGGCCACATTGGGCACCTATACAAGCTTGCCAATTGAAAAGCATTGCTGCCATATATGTGGCCTACAAGATAAAATGGAGACGGCCCGGCACGTGTTTATGGAGTGTCGGAAGCTGGGTACCACGTATATATGCACGCTGGGCCAGTTTGTCAAGCACTACGACTCCATTAAATCAATTGAGTTCTGTGACTATTGCCTGAATACCATCTCTGACACTTTGCACATTGCACCTTTCTGCCTGTGGAAGCGCATCCTGAAATACTTTGTGAACTGAGGACACATTTGGATGCAATTATATGATAATGAATGCTGTTGCACCTTATGGAGTGTATTGCTATTAACAGGTGTTTTTAGTAACATATTCTATTTTTATGTTATAACTCCATTTTATGGATCATGTTCTCTCTTAAATGTGACTGTTTTGTCTAGTACATAATCAATCGGCTATATTTTGTGAGTTGTGCTTTTTTAATTTGTTTATGAATTTTGTAAAAGTTCTTGAACTAATACAAATAACATAAAATAAAAAACATGAATCATTCCCTCTGGAAATCACATTCATGACCCTCCAAACTATATTTCATCTTTGCCACATAAAGTCATGTTCACAACACTCATAGTCACCCTCATAGTCACCCTCATAGTCACCCTAAATCACATCCATGATGTTGGTGCCCCTACTATACGTCAGTTGCACCACTTTAAATCATGCCCATGTTGAGGGTGTCAATAAAATATGCCAACATAGTCACACTATAAGGCTTTCATGACATTGGGTTACCCAATGTAAGTCATTAATCCACTTTAAAAACACTTACATGACACTGGTGACCTAATACATACCATTAAAAACACAGTTATGAATCTGATGCCCCAAAATATGTCCTCAGTCTCACTTTAAAAACACTTTGACACTTTAATGACATTGGTGGGCCAAGTTATTTAATCATTGTCACTATGAAAGTATTGTTTTGATGCCCACATTTATGTCATTATTGACAGCGGGTTAAGCAGAGCAGTGATGACATTAATATATACCTTAGCAGTAAAGCATATAGTTGGCGGGAGGGAATCCTGCTAAGTAGGAAAAACGTGTTCTTTAAGTTGTGGAGTGACATTAAAGTAAGAAAACTTGCCCAGCTGGAAGAATCCCAAACTAAGGGCCTGATCAAATTGTAAATTGTAATTGGTTATTTATAATGTGCTTAATACCCAGAGGTTTCTAAGTGCGGACCCGGGATCCAACCTGTGTTGCTCTGCATCATCTTGCATCCAAGGCGAGCGCGTTGCCCCTGAGCTATCCTATCGAGACAAGTGTTGGGCGGAGTGGTAAAAATGCTGCGTTATCGCTATTATTGCTGCATTACGGCTCCGCCCAATTCTGAGTTTGGGTGGAAAGTATCAGATTTACCTCCAGCTTCTAGCTGGAGGTAAATCTTACCACTTTCTGCCCATTTGCCATGCTAATAGTACTGATTCTGCCCCACTCATAGCACCGGATCGAGTTGCGGTAATGCTATTTGCGTTGGCGTTATCCGGGCGGATTTACTGCTGGGATACCGCCAAACTTCTGATGAAGCCCCAAGTGTAATTAGTACCACAGGAAATAATGTGGTACCGCAGGGAATAATGTGGCACGCTCTGAATCGCTAATCTCTGCACTGTAAAGCTTGGTTCATCTTGGAGTTTCTGCCACATCACACACCTCCCTGTGGACTTGCTCACTGCGCTGTTGCTCTGGCAGCCATCCTTCCACTTCTCAACCGCCTCTGCCTTCTTGCATGCTGTAGTCTTCCGTTTTCGCTCCCCCAGCTGCCACTGCCACTCTCTTTTCTGCTGCCACTCTCCTTTAACTTCCCTCATGCACCTCATGTTCATTGCATCGCTATTGCGCAGAACCACGCTGGTGACACTCTCCAAAGACCTTCCCCCACTTCCTGGTACGGCTTCCAATTATTCTCCACAGACTAATATAGCACATACATCCTGTCTTCATAGTACTAATTGCTTTGTAGTCTACACCCATGGGCTGCGCCAGCTCATATTGTTGCTGTGCCTACATTCACAACAGGCAAATGGCTTCTAAGCCATTTTGAACTAGTTTAGCCCACAAATGATGTTTATTTGTATTATTGTTATTATTGTTATTATTATTATTATTATTATTATTATTATTATTATTATTATGCACTATTATCTGCTGGGGCTCTTTTGCCAATTTCTTGGCCATACGAGCCGGTATAGCTCTGAAATCCTGTATGGCCTGGAAATTGGGCAATACGGAGATGCTGTGTCCGTCCCCCAGAGGGGAGAGTGCTGCTGGCCGGACTCTCAGCACTGCGCTCCCTCTGATCATAGGTACTGCTCTCTGAGAGCCCTGCTGTCAGCACCATTCCCTTCAGGACCCTCGTCACTGAGCTCCAGTGATTAGAGGGAGTACAGCGCAGACATCACTGCTGCAAGTGCAGTGGCTCTCCATCTGATCATGGGAGGGCTGTGCTCAGATCCCTGCTACCAGCACAGGGTCTCTTCGCACAACGCATCCTCTGATCATAGGAGCACCACTCTGAGAGTCCTGCTGCCAGAGTAAGGGCTCTCGGTGCGGCACTCCAGTGGCAGAACCATGGGAGCAGCACGGGCAGGAACATCCCCCTTAGTCCCCCCTGGTGCCCAGTGCGCCCCGAGCCTTCCGCTGGCACCCTATTTATTATCTGCTCCCGGCACCAATAGCAGCCTCTGCTACTGCAGCATTCTGCCCCTGGCCCGCACCTGTCAGAATCAGTTTGGGAAGCAAACTCACCCCCACCCTTGCTCCTTACCTTACCTGGGGGCCATTTCAGGGGCTACAACTAATTGTCACCGGGCCACACCGTGATCTGCAGGTCACAATTTTGAATCCCGGCAAGGCCAACTCAGACTTTCATCCTTCCGAGGTCGATAAATGAGTACCAATTTCGGTTGGGTGATATTGGGCCTCATTACAACCCAGGCGGTAAGTTCCCTACTTTACCACCATGGTGTAAACACCGTTTACACCATGGTAGATGGCGGATTTACCGCCCCATTCCAAGGTGAGTGGGGCGGTAAATCCCCATTCCCCATATACCCTTCCCCATTCCCATCTTTGCCCCATAGGGCATAATGGGAGTGGGGAAGGCGCTAATTACGGCACCGTAAATTACGGTGCCGTAATTAGCACCAAGGCGGGTTAGCTCCTTGGATTTTAACGCCTGCTAAAAGCAGCCGTTAAAATTGTAATCAGGCGTTAAGGGGTAACCCTTAACGCCTGGGTTGTAATGAGGCCCATTGTATATAAATATGGGCTCTGTAAAACGCTTTGGATTAAGGCGCTATATAAATAACACATCATTATCATTACTCTGTATTCGGGGCCCAAAACTCTCGGCCCTCGGATTAGGTTTCTAAAGCTAAATTATGAATACAAACCAAAAGGGAAAACTCTTGGGCTGTGCGTTGTTATCTGGAGTGTTTTATATGTTCATGCATCTTTTCTCTGAATCATCCAGTAGTAGGCTCCATTTAGTATTATAGCTGACTCTTCTTTACTTCTATTGTCGAGTTGAAAATGATATCTCCTGAGAATAATCTGATCGATTTTTATATTCAGCTGCTTTTCAAAGGGAAACATGGCTTTGGCAACTTTAAGAATAAGGTAGATCACAAAGACAAACAAAACAGAACAAAAAAATCATTAAAAATACAGAACACATAGTCCGCAGGCCTTCCCGGGAAACGTCAACGCTTCTGCAGTCTCCAGTTGTATCACAAATGACTCAATTTGTTTGTTTCATGATCTTCTATCGAAACCAGAATTCAGAGCTAATGCATTTCAGAAAAAAACAAACATCAACAGTCTGCATGTGGTTTCTGTTTACAGTTTTTGAAGTGGAGGGCATTTCAATGTTAGCGCGGGATGTTTCGATTAGATACACTGAAGTCAAGTGTTAAATACAACCAGCTGCCGTTCGCCTTTTTGGAACCCATTTGGATCTAACCTGAATTTATTTCGCCATTTGGAAACCATAGGAGGCTTATAATTCACTGGAAATGAACGGAGAATGATATACAAGGATACACAATGTGGTGTTACTTTACATAAGCTCGAATGTAACTGGCTGGCAGGGCCCAGGGGATATAAGGAATTTGGCGAAGACCAATGCCAAAGACAGACTTGCAGTGCTCACTCTGTCCCCCCCAAATCCCAATGTCATGTGATTAATGCCTTTGCATGGATGCTTCGATGGAAGGTTTATCCCAGGGGATGCTGTAACCCTTTTGACTTTTACATGATGTTGTGTTTGAAGAGGATTCACGATTTAGCGCAAATTACACACATCTCTTCTCTTCAGATCAATCACTGGGATCATGCAATCGATCGGGAGGTCTTTCCATGCACAGCAACAACACAACACACTGCATCACACACTGTGGTACTGTGAACTCCAGAGCCAGTGGGCGCGTGGGTTCTCCCTTTCTTCGTTCATGCAGTTTATGGCTTAAGTTCGACCTCGCTCCTTTTCTCATGGCATCATTGGCACATCCACTTCATTTATAAACAAATGCTCTGGCTCACATTAAAAACAATATGGGGGAACATCAAATTGCACACATAGTTTTACATTTCATCAGTATTCATTTTAACACATGAAAAATGTAATTAAATATCTGTGAAATTGATGTAGGTGGCATGTTTCAAATGCCACATTTTTTTTATGAAGACCACATAATGTAATTCTCCGACGATTTCTCTTATAATGATTATCACAGTAACATATTCACCACATGTTTTCTTAATCCTTCCTGAGGATCTGGTTTTGATTTCCCATTTGCGAATGCATTAAATGAATACTGCATCCACTGGGAAGAGTGACGAAGGAGAGGTGTAACGGTACAAGAGGGAAGGAGATACCCCAAAAATTGTAAGCACTATCAACATCTTGATGACTAAGTGGAATATATGCTCGTGTGGTCGAACAAAAAAAACAAATTCATGGGGGTTTTTCAATATCAAGTTGTATGTTCCCAGATGTGCTCCGTCACTTCCTGCCCCACTGAAAATAAGTACACTTTTAGCATGATGAAGACATGTTTGGTGATCCATGAAGCAACATGTCGTCTTCAAAACAGATGGCCATAGGCATGCAGTCTAGAAGCTACATGAGGAGCCTTTGTAAAACGACACGGCAGACGTGAGACCAAAAGTCCAGTTGGTAAATAAAAACACTTCAGTTGTGAGAAATTCCCTGAGGGAAATGTGAACAATGTTGCTTCATTGAGAAGATGTGCAGTGGTGTACAGGAGATGGCAACTATTGGTCACGGTGCTGTTATTGATGCTTCGAGACATGGCTGAAGTCCTTTGACTTTCGAGCTCCTGAGAAAACAGCAAGACTGAGCCACTCTATCGCCACAAATGGTTCCGTGCTGTGCATTGATACTTGACCGTGTAAGACTCCTCTGAAAATGTGTTCTACTGCCAGCCACACTAGCTGTGCATTGTGGCTGAACCAAATATCACACATTTTGTCAACAGTCTCTTGCTCATGAATGCTTTGAAGGGACATCTTTCTTATGAGTGTGTGTGTTTTTTTTTTTGTGAAGGAGGTCAGTGCATGAAAGTTACTGCATGAAAGGTTATTGTTCTTCAGCACATGGACAATGAGGGCGTTGGTTGTCAATGACTCAGAGTTAGTGACTTTGGAAGTCGCAGAACCTCCACCCCGTGCCCTGGCTGATTCTGCCTCGGAGCCCCAAGAATTACCCAACAACCATTATCAGACATTCCTAAAAAGAAGGGGAAACAGCAGCTCCAGAAGAACGTTAAAGATCAATAACAAAAAAAGAAAACAAAAAACATGCCTCTATTAAGCGCAGTGAACCAAATGATTCTAGGTGTGTCTAGACAGGCCGAGTTGGATGGCTTGCAACTGTCTTTGGACAAAAACATAGTAGAAGAAATAAGGCATGATCCCGGCTGTGAGTCAGAAGATGAGGAACTATTGAACTTCTCTACTTACACTTCCGAAGAGCTTATGGAACAAGAGATGTTGCAGGAAATAGAAGTGCAAGTACAGAATTCATCGATGACTATCAATGGAATGGAAGATGTATCTCCCTGCCTAAGATACGTAAATGTGCCCTTCTCCAATCTGACCCAAAGAAGAATGCTAGCTGACCAAAAATACAGGAAGGTCAAAAAACATCAGGATCTTGTATTGCACAATTTGTGGTAGAACATAAAAGATAAACCTAGGATGGAAGGCAGGGATCTTAAGGGTGGGAATACTTTATTCTTAGAATGCTTACTATCCACAAAGAATAGTTTAATTTTGAATCGTTCAAATATACTAAGACTACTCCATCATATCCCTATATTTCGGCCAAAAGAAACTGAGGATATCAAAATAGTGGAGTTTGTTAATGAATTACAGATGGAGAGGTTTGCTCTTCAACTCATTTAAACTTTGGTTAAGACTCTAGTCTTGAACTCCGCCTCTTTGTTTCTGCCTTTGGAATTTAAACTAATGGAAACAAGGGCATACCTTGGCTTACAACAGAAAAGAAGCCAGAGGTTAAACTGCCAAACATGAGAGTCTGAAAGGAGTGAAAACTTGATACGGGTTGCAACCTCATATCAACAACCCTTGATTTTTGATGACTAACTATGCAATGCTAGAATGGATATGACTTGCCCCTTTAGGGTAACTTTTAATTGTAGAAATGCATTGGATAGAAATATTAGGGAATTGTCAAAAACCATTTCAAATGTGTTGAAAAGCGATAGTTGGATGTGGATGGCAGAGACTTTAATAGTCACCTCTAAAAAGTAGTATGTGCTTGGTACTGACCATTTGGAGTGGGTGATCGGATCCTGGAATACTCAGGGGTTCACTCATCTCTTTAATGATCATGGAGCTTGTTTTGAAACCTGACTGTGGGAAAAACCTATGTTAGATGGCTATAGTGTCCATCTAAATCCATCAAAAAAGGGACCGAAGGGAAGGCCCTCTTCAGGCCTTTTGACATTGGTGAGAAACGACCTAGAGCTGGTCGTTTTACAAACTTGGAACCCAAACCTGTTGATTCAGGTGCTTCTGATTAGAACAGAGTGAGAATATGTATTGAAATCCTTTGGGGGTGGATCCAGGCACATTTCTGGAAACAGTAATGAATATAATCGACAAGTGCAATGCTCCATGGGCCACACACAATATTGTTATAAGCAGAGACCTAAATATAACGTGTCTTGACAAAAAGCGACAGGTAATTACTGAAGTTGAAATGGTTGGGAATACTGGGCCTACAACAGCAATGGCTTGGATTAGAGCACTGAACATGAGAGATTTCCACATGTTAAACGGTCAGATAGTGGGAGACGTTTCGCATAGACCTACCTGGTAAATTATCCCCCAGTTAGGAGTCCTGCACTCTTTTTTCGTTTCAGGAAATATGATTCCCTTAGTAAAAACATTGGAGGTTATTTTTACAACAAAGAGTGATCACTCTCTATTGAAAATGACATGGACCGTGACATCAGAAGAAGGGTATGGTGGACTACTATCGTAGAGATATTGCAGGGGAAAAACAGGTTGAGAATAAAGCCCCAAAAATTTAGTCACCTGCTCCAAAAGGTAGGGATGGCTTGAGAACTAAAAAATCTGGGCTGATTTACGCATCTCTATTGCTCGAGTTCGAGGTGGCTGATAAAAACCGTGCTAAACTGCGCTTCTCACATAAACATACTTATTATAGTGAGATCGTAGAAGCCAAAAAACAACTATGCACTGACATTAGAAAAACAAATACATTTCTGAAGGGACCAGAAGAAGTCCTTTTGAGGAAATGAAGGCAACATTATAGGAATTGGTCAATTTACCATAGAGCTCAAATGCTGCATCTAATGGCAAAGTCATGTTAAAGGCTTTTTTTAACAAAAATACAGCTCAAATTTTGCAACTTTTTAATAATAAAAGCACTCCCCAGCCAGCCCTTCAAACTAATGTGGTCACAGAAGAGAGGTGGGTAGAGCATCTGTTTGCCCCTATTAATACCATTTATAAGTTCTTTGGAAAAGAAGTAGTTAGTGCATGGTCATTTACGTTTTACAAAGCCAGTATTGAACTACAAATTAATAAGGCTAGCACCTCGAGATCCCTCAGCCCCAGATGGGCTTTCCAACTATATTATTAAAGCTGTGCCTGGGCAGTGGACTGATTTGATTAGAAGTCTTTTTGTGCAGATGATCATGTCACGGGATGGCCCAAGCTTGTAAAAATCTGCAATAACTGTCCCCATATTTAAGAAGGGCAATAGGGCGGATCCTAATAATTACCACCCTAGTGCCCTTTTGGATTTCCTGGGTAAACCTTTTGCGTCACTGATTTTAGGACACCTGACACAAGGGGTTAATGAAGTTGGTCAACCTTATCCTGGACAGAGAGGGTTTGTTAAAGGGGTCAGAATCAATTTAAATCCGTTCCTGGTAAATTAGCTAAAATTGAAGGTAATTGGAAATGATACAAATATCTACCAGGCCCTTATTGATTTGGCTAAAGCCTTCAACAGTATTGATAGATTCCTTTTGTGGAAGAAATTACGAGCTTGTAACTGCTCTGTGGAACTACAGTCCAGGTCAGACTAAACTCTCAGGGTTTATTGTCGAGGGAAAAAAAAACACTTGTAGGAGCTTAAAGGAGGGATGTCCATTGGCCCTGGCTTTATTTAATTTGATTTTATCTGACCTGAACATTACTTTGGATGAAGCCCCAGGCTTCCCTCCTACCACATTTACCATTGTGTTGTGCCTCTTGGTCGCCTATCAGACCACATTTACCATTGTGTTGTGCCTCCTGGTCGCCTACTAGACCACATTTACAGTTGTTGTGCCTTGGTCACTTGGTCGCCTACAGACCACGTTGCTTGTTATGATGCCCTGCATAGCTACTCCTCAATCAAATTCAATACATTTATGTTGTGCCTCTGTTCGCTAATAGACCACCCCCGTCACCCTGTGTACCAGTATCACCTTAAACATTGTGTATTGGTACCTATCAACGCTCATCCACCTACTGTATACTTACAGTAGTTATTGGTCTAGTCAGCCCAACCTACACTCTAAACAATACACCTCCACTAGATTAGGTATGGCACCCACCACCTCCTCCCTGAGGCCCAGCACCATGACACCCGCAAATCCATACTTGGATGATCCAGCACTCTGGATACGCCACTTTGCCTCCAAACCAACACCTAACCAACCCTGTACTATCACCATCAGAAATTCTAGACTGAACTCTAGAACTAAACCACCCACCCACCCAGGATCGTTCCACCCTAGCACACTGAAGAGAAATACTAGTCTGAACATCCGAACCAGTCCTCCTACCTCCCCGTACTTTCACCACCCTAGTATCTTAAGCAGGAACTCCAGACTAAGGGCCCGCACCATGAAACACTCGCATCATGCCCATAATCATGCTGCTCCCCCCTTTGACGTCAATAATCTAGCCCATATTCCACCGTCAACATTTGAAGAAAACCTCAAAAAAGATAAACTCATCAAAGCAGCACTAGTGAATGCCAGGTCTCTTCCTGCCCATGCTCTCGACATTGCTGACTTTATAAGCTATGAAAACCTTGATGTCCTCGCAGTCACTGAAACCTGGCTTAATGCCGCATCCGGCCCATCTCTGGCCCTCGCAATACCTAATGATTATGCCATTATAAGAGCTGACAGAAACACCACTCAAACAAAGGGAGGCGGACTTGCCTTCATATACAGAAATACCTTCGACATCAAAATCATCCAAGATGCGCAAATCCGGTCTGCCGAATCCTTGTCAATTAAGCTACCCCTCTCACCTAACCACACGGCCACCGTGCACCTCATTTATCGACCACCAGGACCCATCTCCTCTTTCACAGAGGACATTGCATCACTTATATCCATAAACACCAAACCTAACTCGCAAACCATCCGACTTGGGGACTTTAACCTCGGTTTCAACGATCCTAAAGACACTAACGCCCTTGACTTAGGCAATTCATTATCTGATTTGGGTCACACGCACATCATCCACGAATCCACCCATATCAAAGGTAGAACTCTAGACTGGCTCTCACACATCAATTGCTCTATTGACCTCCTATCTAATGACCCATTCATCTGGTCCGACCATCACAAACTAACCTTTGCTATCAAAGCTAACACTACTCATTTAGCGCCTATCATCGCCCCTGCCATCCACACGAGAAACAAGAAAGACATTACTCCAGACAAACTCCTACCTATACTACTCCCCATATTGAATAATATTGATTCAGATGCAGACCCTACAGCTCTAGTGGACACTTACAACCAGGCTATACTTAAAGCTCTGGATCTATTGCCCCGCTAAAACTGCGGAAACCGAAACCACAGCGTCACCTTAACACATGGTTCACACCACAGTTAAGAGAATTACGTAAAGCCAAAAGAACCGCTGAGGCACTTTGGAAAAAACACCCCACAGCTCCTAACAAATCTGAACTAACCCTAGTATCCTCTAGCTACAAAGAAGCCATACTCCTCGCCAAAAAAGACTCCTATAACAAAAGGATTACACAAGCGGAATCCAATACTAAAGAACTTTTCAAAATACTCAAAGAATTAGAATCCCCTATTGCCCCGACTGACAAAGGTATTACTGACACACTATAGTGTAGCAACATCCAGAAAGCCTTATTAGATAAAATAGCTCGTCTCCAATCCAAAATGAACGCAAAAAAATCTGTGCTATCTGCAGACCCTAACCCCAAACAACTTCCTGACATACCTCCAACCTTCCAGACGACTTGTAAACCTTTCAGCTTCTCACCCCTTTCAACGTGGGAAGTAGAAAACATCATCAGGAAACTAAAACCTTCAAACTGCCAAGGTGATGCCTGCCCTGCCCCGATTGTTAAAGCAGCTGCACACGATCTGGCGTCGTTCATCACCAATCTCATCAATGCCTCTTTCAAATCTGGAATAGTTCCTGACAATCTTAAAGACGCTTGGGTCATTCCACTCCTCAAAAAACCTACGCTTGACCCAGCCAACCCGTCTAATTACAGACCAATAACGACGGTACCGTTCCTATTAAAAATACTGGACAGAGCAGCCTACCAACAAATACAGGCTTATCTAGGAGCTAATAATCTCTTAGGGCTCAGGCAATCAGGCTTCCGACCGAGACACGGTACGGAAACTGCACTAATTGAACTTACCACCCAGATCCAAACCTTGAAAGACCATGGCAAACTTGCACTCCTTTTGTTGCTTGACCTGTCAGCAGCATTTGATTTGGTTAACCATCAAACACTCTGTCAACACCTGAAATCCGCAGTCCACTTTTCAGATGCAGCCACGGCATGGATCAGCTCCTTCCTGGTGAACCATGAGGGTCTTCTCTCCCACAGATTCCGCCGAGCCGGCCCCTGTACCTTGTGGTGTCCCGCAAGGCTCATGCGTGTCCCAGACACTTTATAATATATTCACGAAACCCCTCTTCGATATCCTAGACTATCTGGGTGTTACGTATACCAACTATGCGGACAACACCCAGATACTCTTTCCTATCACGGGTGACTATGAAATAGACATCACGACCCTCAATGAAATCTACTCCGTTATACAAGCATGGATGGCACACCATGGATTGTGTCTCAATGACGATAAAACCGAGCTGATCATCTTGGGCACTCATGCCAAACTTAAAAATCTCAATCCTTCATTCAAAGCCTTTACCATAGATGGCAATCTCATCTCAGTCTCTAATAACACTAAAACTCTTGGTATTTACATCGATGCTACCTTATCCCTCTCTAAACAAACTAACGCAGTAGCGTCATCAGCTGCTTACACTTGCAAGCTTATCACTGCATGCAGACCATTCATCTCCGCACCCAACTGAATCAATCTCGCGAGAGCACTAGTCCTCTCCAAAATAGACTACTGCAACGCCCTCTACTTGGGCACCAGCCACAAAAATATTAATAAATTACAAGTAGTCCAAAACAATGCAATCAGAGCTGCCCTTAACATCCCCAAAAAAGCACACATATCTGAGACCAGACGTAACCTACGCTGGCTCCCTGTCAAGCATAGAATATCCCTGAAAACGCTTGCCCTCACACACAAAGTTAGGGCTAACCTTGCTCCAGCATACCTCACTAACCATTTCACACCACACTCCGCCTTGAGACCTCTTTGAGAAGCCCAAACTAACACCTTGACCATACCGAGATTTAAACTCCACAACTCGGGTGGAGCTAGCTTCCCGGTACAAGCATCCAAACTATGGAACACCATCCCCCCACATCTACGTGCAGAACCTTCATTTAACCGGTTCAAACATAGCACAAAGTGTTGGCTCCATAACACAGACTCCTGACAGCCTAACCTTAGCCTATTGGACATTGGCCAATCACTTGGAATTAATATTTCTGCGTATGCACTTGCTTATTATGCCAGTTCCTACCTGTAACTATTATGGAACTTGGCTGACTGTATTGTTTTGATTGCACACTTATGTAACTGTAACCTTCCTGTAAATGTAACGTAACTCTGTTTAACTGTTCCCCTGTAACCAGCTCTACCTTACGCGCCCTTATGCCCCCGGGCATGGCTGCGCTTTATAAATAAACTAAATGCAAATACAAATACACATATCTCAATGGCAATGAACTGGCTCGGATGGTATATGTGGAGGATTTGAATCTTACTGACCAAACTCCAAAAGACCTTCAGCACAGACTAAATTCACTACAGGAGTATGTTGTGCGAAATTGCCTTGTGATTAATGCAAGCAAGACGAGAATATTGACCTTTCAGACTCTGAAGGGAAGGCAGAAGGTTTCCTTTAAATAGCACATGGGGTTAGATGAGTTAAAGCAAGTGGTCTCTATAATCTATCTGTCGACCTGCATACCTGCAAGTATAAATGATAACCACAGGGCTATAAAGTTCAAAGCGAGAGCAAAAAGCTTCGCCACTCAGGGTATGATAATACACAAGAGATATGGAAGTTTTACCATCCTCTGGTTTTGACTTGTTTTAAACTGAAAGTGGTGTCAGTCCTTACATATGTGGCGAGGGCCTCTTTAAGTCTTCCATGGCAAATCTGGGCCAGATTAGATGGATTTCTTTGGAGGAGAGTTTTGCGGATCCCCAAAGGAATACCAATATCTATCATAAAACACGAACTTGGTTCAATATCAATGTACAGAGTAGTGATCTGGAAATATGTCTCTCTGTTTCAAAAACATATAATGGCTAAGGTTACACCCCCATTTGAGCTATTGAAAATCGTGGAGGGTAAGGGAAGCCTATGAACAATAGATCATTGGAAGTGTAAATGTATTAAATGTAAATGTATGGAAATCCTAGATAACTTGGAAACCACTATAGAGGTGTTGGAGCGGAATCCAGGTGCAGTAAATTGGACGCTTTGGCACCAGGATTGGATAGAATCCCAACAGACACAGAACAAATAAAAGCTGTTCTCACATCTGAATAATGAAGTAAGAGCTTGTAATGTGGTACCAAAATATCTAATTAGATTTCCTAGCTCCCATTACCGTTATCAATTCATGAGGTTTTGTGTGAATTCATATCCAACTTGGTAAGTTCTATGTGCCTGAATACAAGTGGAAGTAGACTCTGGTTGTAGGTTCTGCTAAAAACATGATAGGGTGGAGACATTAAAACACATCTTGTTGCATTGTTCAAGTTTGACAGTTATGAGAAATACTATTTGGGAAAATTTATTGCAGAGAGGTGTTTGTTTAATGCAGAGGAATGGTGGTTGGTGTTTTTATCAGGGGAAATGTTTTGATTATTTTTCCTTTGAACAGAATGTTGAACAAAGCTTTTATGAAGTTGATCAATGGAGATCATTTGTAAAATTTGGAAAGATTGATCATTTGGCAAAGACCTTTAAATGAAGTTATTGATTTTATTTGATGAGAGGTAACTATTTTTTCTAAATGATGTCGTAATAGAATTATGAATGATGAAATTAGATTATGAAATTGTTTTGTATGTCTCCGTGATGGGAAAGGTGAAAAGGTTTCTAATAAAGCGAGCATCATAAATACGAAAAATATAATGAATCAAATCCAAGATACAAATTAAAAGTACTCACTGAGACAGCCGTTCCGCACTTTTCCCCCACTGGTGTAGCAGAGTTTGGAGACAATATAAGCTGAAGAGGGTAAAAGCATTAAAACTAACGTTCTAACAGTATAAACGCATGTATTAGACACGAAGCAAACCTGCACTCCACATGAAGAACACGTACAATAGATTATATATGCATTTAGACATTAAGAAAACTAACACAGCATCCACAGACATGAAGAACCAGTGTACAAGGTGAATGCAAAATGAACAAAATGCACATTTATCTCACTTAGCACAGAAGGAAGAGTGTCATTGGGCAGCCATCTTCTTAAAAATGGAAGCCACAGCATGTCTTTGAGCGACCACAGACCTGAAGTACTCGAGAAAATTAAAATGGCTGAATCCACCGAAATACATATATGTGAAGAGCTCAGACTGTGACTGGCTTCTAGTGCCAAGGTTACTGTGAAGTAGTGAAGGATGGAAATGAGGAACGAAGGCATGAGATAACAATTCCAAAGACGCAAGCAGTATCCACCCAGATTAGTTAACATTTTATAAGAGCACAACCAGCCTTTGCTGGCCAGGTGAAATACAGCTGTAAGCCAAAATATTCCATGAAGAATAACTCAAAGGTGTCCATGGTGGCAACAGAAAACACGACACACACATTAATATTAGCTAAAATCTTAATAAATAGGAGGTACATCTATTCCAAACATGGCCCCATCGAACTTGGCCCATGATTTGAGAGCACTGGCATTCATTAGAAACAAGCACAGACATGGCACGGGCGATCCACCCTAATATCAGACATAGACACAAGGTGCTGCACAAGGCCAAGTACAAAGATATTGCCCGATCTAATGGCCTGAGAATGAGGGATGGTAACTTTTAATTGAAGAAAGCATGCTCTATGGGTCTCTCTTCCCCTACGCTACGTCTGTATCATATCTTGATGGCCTGGCAAGTGTCTAAAGTTGTTTAGCAATGTGCCCACATATCAATATCCTTAGTTTCCTACCGCCCACTAAGTAGTGTGCCAACCAATTCCTCATCGTAGAGATGATATGTTTTAACCTTTACAATATAGGGAGTGGTTAAAGCTGGAACCATCAGATACTTGTAACCTAATGAGCTGTTTAACCCATATGTAATCTATATGTAGCTAAACCCACTAACCAATCTAAAGTCCCCATATGTTTTGTATGATGATATCATGTTATGATGTCATTGATGTCACATTCGTATTACTTAAGAAACTGTTTTTCATAAGCATGTCGAGGGCAACAAGATTTCAATGCTTGTATGCTGTCCTGGCTTTGTCTTGATGTTAATAGAGTTGGATTTTGCTGCACACTTTATCTACTTTGTCATTGAATCAGGTTTGGACTGATTTTGATTCCTCTGGGCCTATTTGGGATTGTGGGTCAATATTAATATATGGTAGCAGAATACAGCTAGCTAAGCATCCTCGGATTGTCAGGGGGGTTGCCACTGTTCCCCGAGGACTGCAGAGGCAACCTGTGGAGAGTAGGATTAGGCACAACAGAGAGAGGTCGACAGGACCCCCTTTGGAGATAAGTACTGAGCGGTCCCCGCAGGCTGCAATATAAGGTGTGGAGGACAGTAGGCTGATATGGGAGACTTGACACTGAAGACCTTAAGCATATCTGTATATGTAAGTATGACATAGGCATGGAAACATTGGGGAGGGGGTCCTTTGTATATTATGGGGTTGTGAAGAAATACGAGATTGAAAACTAGATATTATCTGAAAAGGGTTGGGAAAGATCAAGTGGTAAGCCTTGTTACGAGCAGTAATAAAAGAGATTGAGATGATAACAGTAGTTTACTGGTGTAATGGTCACTGGCGCCAGCCTTATGTTGGGAGATAGCGTAAGCTTTTCAGAAGTGGGTTTTCATATATTTGTGGTTGACGGGAAGTGGTGGTATTGACCGAGGAGTGTTGTCCAGTTTGGAGCAGCGAGGAGCGGCTGCTCAGAGCATGAGTGGCATTTGTGGTGCCGCTCAGAAGGGTTAAGAGACACATAAGGTGTGGTCTCGGAGAGAGATAAAGTTTTTGTTAATTTGTGGGGAATATTGTCGAGGAGGGCTGCATAAAGGGGGAAAAAGCTAAGCGAGAAGTGAAACAGTGATTGTTGATCATAGGTAAGTTGTATTTTTAATTATTATCATGGGGGATACTCCAATCATTTACTTAGGTAACACATTGCCCCAGTACAAGGACAACATTGTCATGTACCACACAGAATGGGTTAAAGACATGGTGGGCAAGATGTGCATGCCCTGGCCACAAGAAGGCTCTCATTCGAAGATGGTACTGCAACACTGTGCACCTATGTACATGCCACTTATAGGGGTAAACAGTTACAGAAAAGACTAGGTATACTTCAGTTATGGAAAATGTTTGAGGAAGAGGTGGCGGAGCTAGATATGAAAGAATGGATGCTTAACTAGAATGATGACAGGTGTATGATGCCCACCACTCCTCCTCCTCCTCCCCAGAGCAGTGACCCGTCCTCGACAGTGCAGGGGTTATAACCATTAAAAACATTAAAAGCAGCTACAGGACATGTTAATGCATGCACCCCTCTCCTATGGTGATGAAGATATTATAAGTGGATGGAAAACGCCAAAACAGAGACCATTGTCCACACACGTAGCATAGGACAAGCACTGCAGCTTGCAAGCAAAACTAACAGAGTCTGAGGAGGAGGTGCAGTGAGGCGACAGGGTGGAGACAGCAATTGTGCATAATGAATGGGTAGGAGGACAAATACTACTCAAATTCAATGGAAACAGTATTGATGATTCTAATGAGAAGTAAAGGGAAGATAAAGAAAGAAAAGTGAAGGAAGTATAGGAAGAAAGAGAAGTGGGAAGAAAAAGAGAGAAGAGGGAGAACAGACAGAAGGAGAGACAGCAAGGAAAAGGGAAGAAAAAAAGGAAACGGAAAGGAGATGAAGTTTAGAGAGATGTCACAGGGAAATTGATGAGATCATATCGAACAAAACAGGACTAGAAATGGGAGAGGAAGACGTTAGGAGAAGAAAAGGTACCAATCTACCCAAGAATAGAGGTGAGGGAATCGAAATAAGAGGAAGTTGGGTAATGCATCAGCAAGAAGGAAGCAGGTATATATTGGAAGAGGTAGGGTAAATCGCCTTTAAAGACTAGATTTTGAGGACAGAGAGGATGACAAAGATGAAGACAGTGAAGACACAATATTGGAAGATGAACAGTATGAGGAGAGTGCGGAAGAGGAGGCTACAAGGGGCCAATCTATGTGCACCGGGTGGCCTGTTCAGACTTGGAAGAGCCAGTAATAAGGCTGGAACCTATAAAATATCCATGGCCCCCACAGATGAGCCGAGAGGGGCCGAGAGGAAAACTCCATATATAAATAGACTATGAGATTTACCGGGTGGAAAGAAAGTTAGCCTAACTGAAGTATCAAAATTATCAAAAGGGAAGAAATGGACGACAGCACCCTTACGTCACACAGGGACGGCACAATACCCCTTATTACTAAAAGGACAAGGACTAGCACAGTATATACTGTGGCCTTATACAGATATAAATAATTAGATTTACATGTTACTGTCCCTGCAGCAGGGGCAATAAAGGGGATCTATGAGTTAGAAAGAGAGACAGGTGGCATGACATTAGCTGTGGATGACATGAAGAGGTTGTTCCCTGCTATATTGGGTGAACAATCAAATGACATTTATAAACAAGCAGGGTACACTGGGGTTACATCCCAAAATATGAGCCATGACAGGGAATTTTTCAATATTTATCAAGCAGAGGTGTGTAGTGCACTTAGAATACAATTCCCAGACACATCAGATATGAGTACCATAATGATATGGAAAATGGGATCAGATGATGACCCCGCTGCATACATACAGGAGATTCAGGAGAAATGGCGTTTAGAGACAAAGGAAACATGGGACAAAAACATAACTATTTTGATCAAATTTTATGTCAAGGTCTTCCCAAAGAAGTACAGAGACAGTTAAAGAGGTACAATTAGCTATTGTTCATCATTGTAGACTAAAACAAGAAAAGGATAGAAAGAATGTTGAGGATAGGAAGGTGGAGTAAGCAAAGTTGCTCCATATAAAATTATGTAATTTAACAGTAGAAGTAGCAGTGTTGACAAATAGTGGGGAAAACTGCAATGTACAGGAAACACAACAGATGCAGCCAGAGTTAAAAGGGTACTTTGTGGGAAGAGGGGGTTATAATTATTATCACTGGTGAAAAGGAGGTGCACCCAGAGCTAGAGGGTTCACATTTCAAGCCCCACAAGGGGGAAGGTTCAATGGGGGACAGCACGGTTTCCAGGGTCTCCACCAAAATGTTGAACATATGGGAAGATGGGACATATTTCACTCATATGCAAATACAAAAAAATTGGCAATCATTTCGCCGAAGAGGAGGGCAAGCACCCCCCACCATAAAGTATGGAGCCACAGGAATATTATGCCCAAGATCACATGCAATATCAGATACAAGTGCCCCAAATACAGCAGATGCAATAGGCGGTGCAGCGTCAGATAGAGCAACCGCCAATGCAAGCACCAGTTTAACAGAATTCAGTGACTTCATGGAACACAAACAGATTGCATCTGGCACCTACACCTGGAATAAGGGGTGTGACAGTAGTTGGACGGAATCATTTCACCAGATAGGGACTGATATGTACCCACAATAGGACAGCCCACAGAAGAACCTGATTTGTTCCATCCAATCAATTGCACCAGACCCACCAGAGGAACCAAGGGTTGTGGCGACAATAGACAACAATACATTTTCCTTTTTGGTAGATACAGGGCTGAATAGCTCCTGTGTTAGAGACAGATACATTCCTGATGTCTGCTATTTCCATGGACGCACAAGGATTTTCTGAGGCTACAACAATGGTTCCTTTTACAGATAGCTTACCCATAAATATAGGAGAACACTACATGGTTATGCCATTGTTATATTCCTACACAGCGCCAGTAAACATATTGGGGAGAGACCTGATGAGCAAACTAAGCATGACAATCTCATTTACTGAAAAGGGGATCATATGTTCTACACCAGGGATCCATTATGTGAATGCACAATAATTCAAAACAGCATTTTATGCCCAAAAGGTGCCAAAAGGGGTGCCACATAAACCAGAAATATTCCTTTATGGAGTACACATGTTGCTAGCATGGCTTCCAAGAATAAGGGACATATTATTGAGGTTACCTGCAGAGTTTTTGTCTAGACCAAAAGTACCCATTGATGTGCCAGAAGGGCAGATAATTACAATTGAGCTAGAAGGAGCAATAGGAAGAAAGGACAGGGTAATATTACATGGAGTAGACAATGAAGGGGTACATTGGTGCACAGTGATAGCACTTGACTCAGTTCATAGACTGACTGACTTGACAGATGAAGAATTGTTTACAGATGAGGATTCAGATGATGTTTAGCATCAGACTCACATATCAGTTGAAAATTGAGGACATGGAGATCCCCAGGAAATGTAATTAGTGAGAAAAGTGCCATACTTTCTTAAAGAAGATTTGTCACACATACCAAGCCACTGTGGACCAGCAGTCTATGTGATATTGCTCTATTAAAAGGAGTAGGAACAGTCCAAATTAAATTGAAAATGGAAACCATTTTACCACTTGTAAAACAGTATCCCACGTCAAAGGGAGCTGCTGAGGGTTTCTACGAGACTATCACTGCCGTTAGTGTGACAGCAGATATTAGTGCCTTCAGAATCGCCATGCAGCATGGTGGTGTACCTGATTAAAAAGACAACAGGGGGGTCATGGAGATGTATACAGGACTTATGCCCCCTGAATAATATTGTTGAGGCAGAATGTCCATTAGTGCCAAATACAGCCCCTATATAATGTAATACACAATCTGCAGCCAAATACTTTACAGTGATTGATTTAAGGAATGCCTTCTTTTCAATTCCCTTGCATGAAGAGTCTCAATATTAGACATTGTTCACTAATCGCAGAATCCGATTTCATCATTCTCATGTACCCTAGCGGTACTCTGAATTGCCCTCTGTCTTTAAAAGGGTAGTAATGATGGTTTTGGGGAATGTGTGCTTGACAGTTTGTCAGCCAGTATGTGGATGACATCTTAGTCTGCCGCATCACGGAGGAAGAGTGCAGAACATACTCAGTGAAACTATTGATTGTAGGAACAGCAAAAGAATACAAAGTGGGCAAAGATAAACTACAATATTGTCAGGAGGGGTCCTATACATAGTCCAAATAATATCAAAAGGAAGTGACACCTGATAAAGCAATCACTAAAACACAAAGGCCAGAGACAGTGAACTACAGAAATGTCTAGGCCTTTGCAATTATTGTTGGGCATTGGTTTTTGACTACAGCACATATGTCAGCCCACTCTTAAAAGGACTGAAAGAAGTACATAAAGACAAAAGTGACATAGCCCCAGACAAGCAAGATGATGAATGCCTTCAATGAGTCGAAGCTAGCAATTAGCACAGCTCCAGTGTTAGGGATTCCAGATTTAAATGAACACTATTTCTGTTTTCCCATTCAGTAGTTTACAAACCATTACCCTTCTACAGTGGGATCGTAGATCCAGTAATGAGAGGCCATTGCCCATGTGAGCAAGCATCAACTGAAGCGCTTTTGCAATTGAGAAATCTGCAAAAATAAATAATGGTTGTTTATATGTTGAACATGCCCTTTTCAGAATCCTTTAAAAGCCCAAAAGTACATAGACAACACAGAGAGCGTCAGGTTATGAAATGATTACATCTAATCCATCGATCATAATTGTCAGGGTCCCAATAATGATCCTAACCAGATATGGAGCAGAAGAAGTAAAGAAGACAGACTATGTACATTGATTGTTATGATACTGTACTTTGTATCAAGGAAAATGCCCTAAGAGGGGGGATAATTATCTTCATTGATGGGTCTTTGACGATAGATCAGAGCTCTGGTGAAAGGCCTAGTGGAAAAGCAGTAATGAAGGCAGAAGAGAATGACAGCTTCAAAATAGTAACCCACACTAGATTGCCAGCGTATTTTTCAGCACAAGCGGCAGAGCTGGTAACTGTGATGTTGGCACTTGAAACGCATTAGGATGAGGCAGTCATGGTGTATTCTGATGCCGTCTGCATGATGTCAACAGTATACACAGGACTGTCACATTGGAAAAGGAGGGGTTTCCTGCACACAGATAGCACACCAGTACAACATTTGCCATTACGAGAAAGTCTCATGGGTGCAGTTGCAGATATGATTTCTCACTGTAATGAGGCTGCTGATTTAGAAGCAAAAATGGCAGCATATTTCCCTGTAGTATCTGACATTGCAACTGCCGAACCAAACGCAACACATACAGGCAACATGATGATGAGTTTTAAAACACTACCAATAGAGCACATTATGGAGTTGGACGGAAGGGCACCACCAAAACAGCAGGAATTGTGGAAGAGGAGTGGATGCTCATTGTCCCCCACAGAAGCAATGTGGCAGCAGGACAGCACTGGGAAACCTGTTTTGCCCCTAGGAATGCTTACAGTAGTGCTAAAACAGTTGCACTATCCACCTCACATGACAAGAAACTGCCTTGCAGTACTGATTTCTGAGGAGTGGTTTGTCCCTAATCTAAATGAGCACAGTGCACATTTTTTTCATCAATTGTCTAGTAGGTCAAAATGTCACTGCTGGTCATACTTTGAGAATGATGAGAGGAGAAATACCTCATCCTACTGGTCCCTTTGAGCATTTGCATATCGCCCATGGATATGCCCCAAATTTGTAAATAGCTATGAGTATTTGATAGTAGTCGTATGCTCTTTTACCCGTTGGATAAAAGCCGCTCCATGCACACATCCAGATGCCACGTCTGCCGCAAAGTTCCCCATACATGAGGTATTTCCAAGGTGGGTAGTGTGCTAAGTGCTATGTTCCACCAGCAGACCACACTTTGTAAATTAGGTGTTTGAAAACATCACTATCCTTTTGGTAATAAAGCATTCATTCTCATCAGCCTATCATCCATGAGCAAACAGCGTTTATGAGTGCCTAAACTGAATCTTAAAAGAATGTTTTACCAAAATAAAGGAAAATCCTGAAATGAGTTAGCTTCACTGCCTTCCGTTATCACTATTTGCCTTACGCTTTTAGCCAGGCTTTGACCATCACCTGACTCCACATGAGCGTGTGACTGGGCACCGAATACATACTCCCGTTACTCCCCACACATGGGCTTGTACTGATGCTGAAAATGATTCCACTGTACTTGAACAAGAAATTAACAATTATTTGAGACCCATTTCCAAGGACCTTTTACTCTGGAAGGTGTCACTCAATATAGGCAGACAAGCATGGATCCACCTTTACATCCACCTCAGCGACATCCAACTATATAGAGGTGAGACCAGCCATGTGTGTGAATACAGAGCCAATTAGCAGCAAGAACAATAAAGATGCATCAGTTTCTTTTTTTACATACAAGAATAGCTGTTCCAACATCTTGTAAAAATGCTTATTTAAAATAAAGTGTGCCACTTCTAAAGTAAAAGAGAAGTGAGAAATGTTCCCCATATCAATCTTGTTTTTTTATCCTGTCATTTTTTGGTGAATAATTAGCCCTTTATAGGAGCCTGGAATGTTTATTTAACAGTAGATTTGTTTTTTTGTTTGTTTGTTTTATCATTTAGAATGTGGGTAAAAGACCCGGGGATATCAGGGTGCAAGAGCATCAAGGATATTTTCAGCTTAGGTTACAATGCTGTACAAGTATATACAGGAAAAAGTTGAAATGGAAAAGGCATTAGGAAAAAATTAATCGGCATAAAAGTGCCATACAAATATATACATAACAAGTGGAGGGGTAAGCATTTGGAGAAAATATATACAGGAATAAAGATGGCAAAGACTGTCAACTGTGATGAGGCAGAAGTTACAATATATGCAGTGTATACAATGAAGGATAGTGGTGTGGATGAGTGGGAGGTGCCTGGCATTTCAGTGGTCGTTTTCTTTAGACCAATTGATGATATTGCATATGAAGTGGGGGTATGTTTGGTCAGCCCTTAGGGTAGGGGGAAGGGAGTTCCACAACTGCACAGCTTTAACTGGGAAACTACATACACCAGTTTTGGATAATTTAAATCTAGAGACAGTCAGGGAGTTGGCGTTTGCTAGTCTTGTTGAACGACTGGAAGATTGCCTCTTAAATCTTTCAGTGAGGTAATGAGGGGCAGTGTCATTTAGACACTTATGTGTCAGTGAGGCTGTTTTTAACGGGATTTTATTGTTGGTAGTGAGCCAATTATTGGACCTTCTTATCCCATGCTAAGTGCTCTTGTTTTGCTATACCCAACGCTGCTCTAAGGGCGTTATTTTGGAGGATCTGGATTTTGTTGATGATGTATTTATTGGCTCCCAGATAGAGGACATTGAAGAATCTAATGTTGATGAAAATTAATGTTTTTCATGGAAAGGAAGAGTTTAGCGGTTCTAATTAGCTTGCAGGTGTAAGCCGTGATGGAGGTCATGGAGTTTGCCAGCTTGGTGATGGAGAGGGTGGCGTCTAGGTAGAAACCTAGTGTTTTAACTACTTTAGAGACATTGATAGTATTGCCATCAATGGTGAAGCTTGTATAGTTGTTGCCGAGTTTGATCAGCTTGGGGGTGGTGCCAAGGATTATGAGCTCAGTTTTTCATCATTCAGGCATAGACCATGGGTGGCCATCCATGCCTGGATGATGAGGTACACTCTGTTCACCAAGGCCAAATCCTTGTTGTAATCTCCCATCAGCGGTAAGCGGATATGGGTATCATCTGCATAGTTGGTGTAGGTGATATCAAGACCATCGAGATCATTGAAAAGGGGCTTTCTGAAAATATTGTAGAGGGTCGGGGAGACACAAGAGCCCTGAGGCACTCCACAGGTGATGGGAATGGGGTCGGCAGATGCTGGCGGTGAGAATACATGCATGGTCCTATTATTCAGGAAGGATTGTATACAGCCTATTGCTTCTTGCGAGAATTGTGCCGCTGTGTCACGGTGGTTACAAAGGACTCTGTGATCTACTGAGTCGAACGTGGCTGAGTGGTCGAGTAAGAGGAGCAGGGCGGTTTTTCCATTGTCTCTGAGTGCGTCAATTTGGGCTTTTAGGTCTATCAATTCTGTTTCGGTCCCATGTTGAGGCCTGAAACCTGATTGGCAGACTCCTGATAGATGGTTATGTTCTAAATACTGCTGTATTTGAAGGTATGCGTTCCTATCTAAGATTTTGTGCAGGAAGGGGACGGTAGTGATGGGTCTATAGTTAGTGGGTATGGAGGGGTCTAATGTTGTTTTTTAAGAAGAGGGAGTACCCAGCACTCCTTAAATTTGCTGGGAATGGTGCCGGTGGAAATGGATGCGTTAATATGTTTGGAGATGAGAGGGTATAGATCTCTAACAGCATCTTAAATGATTTGGGCAGGGTATGGTTCACCTTGGCAGTTCAAAGATTTGAGGGTGAGGATAACTTTTTCTACCTCTAGGATAGATACTTTGGAAAAGTTGAAGCGGCGTAAGGATTTGTGAGAGGGCGTGGCCATGTTAGGTGGTGGGGCGGGGATGTGAAGGTTTTCTTTTTTATTGGCTGTCTAATCCTGGAGGGATGCTATGTTATTGGATAAGGCTTTTTGTATATTGGTGCACCAGTTTGTATCCTTTACACAGTTTTCTGGCACGGGGATGGGTGTTTCAATTTCTTTGAGATTTAAGAACAGTTCTTTTATTCTTTATTTGGCTTGCACAATTCTCGTGTTGTAAGATTCTTGTTTCACTAGAAGTATTTCTTTCTTATAGTGGTCCGATATGAGTTTGAGGTTGGACTTGTTGTCATTGGAGGGAAGGTGTCTCCATATAGCTTTGCTTTTTTCTTTTTTTTTGGCGTAGCGATTTAAGATGAGGAGAGAACCAAGTGTTCAGGTGCATTTTAGGATTGCTCTTTTTCAACTTTAGCAGGGCAATGGAATCTAGTGCTGTGGTCATTATTTTGTTATATTTCCCGACTAAGGTGGAGGGGTCAGTGGACTCAGAAATGGCATTTAGTGTAGGTAGTATTAGGGGTACAAGTTTGCCAGCTGTGATGTCTTTTTAAAAATTCCTAGTAGGTATAGCAGGGGCCGATAAATTGTTGTTCATGGTGGGTATTATGGCTTCAAATGAGAATGCTAGGAGGTGGTGGTCAGTCCAGGACTGTGGGGTGATGGACGTAATGGAGGCACTGCAGTTGTAGTCTGCCACAAAATCAAGGGTTCTTCCTTTATTGTTGGTGGGTAGGGTTACTTTTTGGGTGAAACCTAGTTCAGCAAGAATGGCCGTGATTTGTGCTGCTTGCTGGGCTTTTGGGTGTTTGTATCCCAAGTTGAAATCACCTAGCAGGCAGATTTGAGATGTGGTTTATAAATTGTCAGAGAGGATGGTGGTAAGATTCTCCTTGAACAACCCATTGGGGATGGGGGGCCTGTAAAGTAAATTAATGGTAAGACTTTTGGACCGGAGATAGGTAATTTGGCAATCAGGGATTCACAGTATTTGGTGTCAGGTGAGGGGGCTAGTCTCATGTCTAAGCTGATTTTAGCTATTATGGCTATGCCTCCACTGTGGGCCTCAGTTCTGTCTGATCTGAGAATGCTATAGTTCTCAGGGACAGCCAGCATGAGGGCAGGTCCAGCTGCTGAGTGGAGCCAGGACTCGGTGATGGCTAGGAAATCGAGAATTTCTAGTTGTTGAAGGTCAGCTTTCTCTAAGGCATGAGCCATTATAGTTCGGGCATTTATTAAGGTCACTTTAAGGTGAGGAACAATGTTTCTTGAATGGACATTTAGTGGGGTCTGGTGGTTGGATTCATTCTTGGAATGAACATTGAGGGGTTTGGGCTGTGGGCGTCTTCTCAGAGAAGTATGGTTAGGGAGAGTGGTTTTGGTTGGTGGGCAGGTTTTTCTGGTATTGGAGGATTTAGTGATTGTGGTGGGCGTTGTGAATAATTGCAGAAGCCTTGAGCAGAGTCTAAGGTTTCTAATGGTGGGATTGAAGGGCCTGTTGTTTTTGGGGGGTGGGGTCTTAGAGGTACCTGATGGAGGATGATATCTGTACATGGCTCAGGTTGCTGGGTAGTAGTGGGGCCATAAATGTTGGAGATGGATCTGTTATGGATAGGTGGGATGTGGGTAGACAGTAAAGACTTGAGGTCCAGGTATGAGAGATCAGGTCTAGGATGGTCCTGAGTAGCACTGTATATAGTGCTGTCACATACATAGAGGCAGAGTGCAGTAAAGGCTAGTCAGCTGAAAAAGCAGTTGGGCATAGTAGGAATGTTCAGGTTGTTGGTACTGGCAGTAGTCTTGCAGAGCGTGGTTGGGTAAGAAAGGTAGGTCCTGCTTCAGATTGCTAACCGAGGGCTAGAAGGTATTTAGGTCTAGTACGCAGGTGCTGGATACTAGCTAGGGATGGCTGCGTATTAGGCTAGTTCAGGTTAATAATGGTAGGATGGAGGGGCATGGTTAGACATAGGGGCAGTTTCAATGGGCAATAGTTAGTATACAGTAAGCTAGACCAACAAACCAAGTATTGGATAGTGTGTGCTGTTAAAGCAGTGACACAGTTAGATATGAAGTTCAATGGGCAAATTCAGTGGACAATAGTTAGAATGCAGTAGGCTAGTGCAGCAATCCATGCGTTGGGTGGTGTGTGCTGTTAATTCAGTAACACTTAGGGCCTCATTACGACTCAGGCGGTAAGGGTTTTACGGCGGCGTAAACTACGCCGACCCTTACCGCCTGAGTACGAGGTCCCTTAGCGCCATGGCGGATTTAACACCTGCTTTTAGCAGGTGTTAAAATCCATGGCGCTAAGGGACCATGGAGTTAATTACGCCACCGTAATTTACGGTGGCGTAATTAACGCCTTCCCCACTCCCATTATGCCCTATGGGGCAAAATGGGAATGGGGAAGGGAAAATGGGGATTTACCGCCCCGCCAAGGTTGGAATGGGGCGGTAAGTCCGCCTACCACCATGGCGTAAACGTAGTTTACGCCATGGTGGTAAAGTCACGGCCCAGGCGGTAACTTACCGCCTGGGTCGTAATGAGGCCCTTAGACATGAAAGGCTGTTTCAATGGGCAATAGTTAGTATTCAGTTAGTTATTATTGCCTTAGACTAAGTACATCAATTTGGTATTGGGCAGTGTATGCTAGCACAATAGGAAGTGAAAGACAAATCCAAGATGTTAACAAAGGCTAGCGGTGCACAGTTGGGCATGGGGCCAGTTCAGGTCGTTAGCGGCAGTCAGAAGGACACAACTAGACATGCTAAACAAGTTTAGTGGGCTAAATTCTAGTTCGATAGCTAGTGCACAGAAGGCGAATGCAGCAGCCCACAGGATAGGCAGAGTATGCAGTTAGAACAATGGCTCGTACTAAGTACATGATAGATAATGTGTGCAAGTAATACAAAGGCAAGTATATAGTACATCAACAGCTGTGTGCGATTATGCACATATTCGGCAAAGCGGGCTATTGATGTCTTGGCTAGCAGATAGTGATCTGTACAAACTTGTATTGGGCTATGCGGTAGCTAGTAAACAAATGGCAAGAAGCGACAGTCAAGGTTACGGACAACAACGGCTGATAATGTAATAGCTGGTGAGTTGTCTGTTCAATGAGTTGATCCAGCAATAGAACAAAGTTTGCTACTGATGTGTAATGTGGCTAGTAACAGATAAGAAACAACGGCACATCTTTCTATCAGCAGCGTTGTGCATCGGGTGTTGGGCTGAAGTAAGTACTGGGGCCGAGCCGAAGGTGATGAACCGGTTACTCGTGGGGGTGAGTATGTGGGTCTTGGTTTGAAAAGGTAGCTCAATCGACACAAATTAAGTTGAGCGGTAATGAACTTACTCAGAGGCGAGGAAGATCCGGGCGTAGTCCGCGGCCCGCATGGCCTAGACAGGCACAAGACAGGCATGTGCCTTATAATTGGGTGCCTTGTTATTTAATTTGCAAACATATATTGTTTTAGAAAGAAATATCATCTCACTTCTAACCAGGCTTTTCTTGGGAACACTTGCTTTTTTAAGAAACAAAAGAGACACTTCATCTGACAGAATAATTTGCATATTGAATTGTGTGAGATATTCTATTCTAGAGCCTAGAATACTGTCTACCTATAGGTATCTGCAAAAGGTGATAGCAATCATGATAGGAGCAGTGTTTTTCTCCTCTTTGGGTCTGTACTGTATTTAATGGTTCACAGTTAACAACAGTACAATACATGTAGTAATACTAAATGAAACATATCCTGGGGAATATCCTAAACATAGAACTCCTGGGAGGACAGCAAAAAGAAAAGTAATGGATGATCAACGCTTTATGGGACAATATTTTGATAATATTGTTCATGTTTTGAAAATTCTGTTGTATAGACATATGAGCCGAGTGGGGAGGGACACGTCTGATGAGAGCTGTTTTGTGTGTTTCATCATCCTCTATGCCATGTTTGCCTCTAGAACGTTTATAGCCACCGAAGTACCCACACAAGTAGCACACTGCGTGACACCCTTGCAACATGCATGAACAGAGAGCAATTTCGGGGAAGAAGTGCCTCCCTCAACTGGGTAACAAAGGAAGATTCTCCACATGAGGATAATTTCATAAAAGAAGTGTACCTGATAAGCAATGTTGACACACAACATGAAGTAATACTTTACGTATTGTCAGGATCAAGAAGAGGGGAAATAATAACAGAATACCAACAATTTCTGCAATGCACTGACACAGAGGGAAAATAAATTCCTGGATGTTGGGAGAGATGCCAGTTACAAATAAAAAGGACAGGTAATTACCACAGAAGGTTGGGTCGAAGAACTGATTGGCTGTAAAGCAGTGGTGCTTGGAGAGCAACTATGAGTGGTTGAGCAAAAAGTAAATACAGAATGCCTTACAGAATGGGCTAAATACGCTAAAATACTAAATAGGTAGAGGATGAAGCAGGCCCACTACTCATGCTACCACTGAAGGTTGCCACCCTAGGCATAAGAAATATGGGCACTGAAAACATAGGGTAAAACAAATGGTGCACATGCATTTTCGATATGCCTGAAATTAAAGTAGGCATGGCAGTATTAATGGACCATTACTGGGATTGTGGTTCCAGACCCTACATGCAACTCCCTCCAAAATGGGGAAGCCTTTAATTTCTATGGTAATAAGTGCACCGTCTCTAGTAATGCCCCAGAGTGAGGTGAAGATTGATGATTTCCACAGGAGCAAGGCAAACCCTCAAAGAGGTATAACTATTCCTCAGCAAAAGCAGCAAAGATGTACGATGACATACCAGATGAGTATAAATTGTTCAGTAGAACAGAAATGTTGTTTACATCCTTCTGTATTGCCAGGTTACAGGCACATGCAATGGGAATTGTTGTGGACAACAAATACAACTATGAAAGGCTTTAATGCCATAAGAGAAGAACTGAGAGCAGTTAGGTTCATGACTCTCTAAAATAGCTATGTCCTTGACCTTATTACGGCCATGGAAGGTGGCGTGTGTGCAAATATCGGTCAGTCTTCCTGCACATGCATATCTGCCCACGATGAGGAAAATGGGACCCTCACAGACGCAATTGCCACCTTGAAAGGATTGCACACAAAAATGTTCTCCTGGATACTCACCTGGTTGACTAAAACATGCCAATATACTAGTGGCCTACTGGTACTGGTAATACTAGCTTTCCGTGTCTAAAAATGAAAATAGTGATAAACTTGGATACTCACATGAATGAGTATACACAAATGGATGACTTCTCCGTACCCCAACTATGGAAAGCCTTATTGTACCTCCTGGGTCAAAATCCACATATCCCCAGGACCTAAACAATGACAGAGAGCATTGGGTACACTGTCACTCTGAGGGTGAATGTTGCTATATGACCGGGATTCCAGATGAACTTGTGAGACATGGAAGTCACTTGAGGGTGAGTGAATAAAATATGGGTGCCCAAAGAGCCCTATCTGGGGGGTGGGGGGGGCAGAAGAATGAGTTTGGTCAAGGACTCGACCAGCAGGGGGGAATCTTGGGTGGAAGATGAATGTGTCATTTCTAGATTCTGCTCCATTCCCAATACCTCAAAGGTCAGAGACTTTACTCACTGAGACATCCATTCCACCCTTATCACACACTGGTACAGCAGGGTTTGGAGGCAATATAAGCTGACAGGGGTAAAAGGATTAAAAGAAATGTTGTAACAATAAATGTGTATGCATTACTTACAAAGCAAACCTGTACTCCATATGAAGAACAAGGTAATATATGAATTTATACATGAAGAAAACTAGCATAGCATCCAAAGACAAGAAGAACACTAACAGAACTAATGTATGAGGTGAATGCAACATGTATGACATACAAATATAGCTCGCTAACCACAGAAGCAAGAGTGTAATTGGGCAACCAACTACTTAAAAATAGAAGCCACAGCATGTTTTTGGATGAGCCCAGGAAGATCTTGAGAAAACCCCAAAAGGCTGAGTCCACAGAAATACATATCCATTCATAATTCAGACAGTAGCTGGCAACTAATGTCAAGGTTAAGGTGAAATAGGGGAGCATCGGAATGAGTAATAAATGCACGAGATATCAATTACCAAAATGTAAGCAGCATCCTCCCAGATTAATTAAAATTTTATAGGAGCACAACCAGCCTTTGTGAGCTAGGTGCAATAGAACATTAAGCCAAAAGAATCCATGAAGAATAACTCAAGGGCGTCACTGGTGTCAACAGAAAACACAACACACACATTAATATTAGTTAAAACCTCTATAAATAGGATTACATTTTTTCCAAACATGGTCTGGTTGCATGTGATCCATAATTGGTGAACACTGACCATTCATTAGAAACAAACACAGATATGTTATGTTTATGTTACTCACTAAAATCACACATAGACATAAGGCACTACAATTGGCCAAGTACAAAGGGATTATCTGGTTTCATGGCCTGAGAATGAGGCGTGGTAACTTTCAATTAAAGGAAGAATACTTCATGGGCCTATCTCCCCAAACTCAACATCTGGCTCATATCTTGATGACCTGTCAAGTGTCCAAGGTTGGTTAGCAATATGTCAACCTATCAAAATCTTTAGTGTCATTCCACCTATCAAGTAGTGTGTCAACCAATCTCCTGTCATTAGAGATTATATGTTTTAAGCTTTATCAATATATGGGTGGTTCCAGGTGGAGCCATCAGATACTCGCAACCCAATGAACTGTTTAACCTGTATGTAATCTATGTGTAGCCAAACTCACTAACCTATCCCCAGGAATGTTTTTGCTTATATCATGTTGTGACAAAATCAAAGACACATGTATTGTACTTAAGTAACCGTTTTTGATAAGCATGTTGTGAGTGGCAAGATTTCAATGCTTCATTACTGTCTTAGCTTAGTCTTGAATTGAATAAAGCTGGGTTTTGCAGGGCATTTTTTCTACTCCATCATTGAGCCTGGTTTGGACTGATTCCTATTCCTATGGGCCTATTTGGGATTTTGGGGGCACATTAAAACAGCGGCAATTCATTGTAATTGGAGTCCACCATAGTTAATAAAGTATTTGAAATCTGATCCTTTCAAAATGTATTGGGGTGGTTGTTGTGAAGGTGAACTTGATTAAATGACAATACTGAGAAAGTTAGGTTCTGCTGTCCTGGAATTCCAAAAAGAAACATATTGATTGAACCCAATCCTTTATAATAATTACAATTATTTCAACTCCATAAAGATATCCTATTATATCTTTGGCCAAGCTAGGAACCAATAGTTTCTCACATGTAGTGTCCAACAGGTTAGAATAGAATTAATCCAAGCTTCAGAGAACTATATGTAAGAGCACATATTTTCTCTGTTGTCAATACTTGTCAATGATTTCATAGAAAGCTAGATGAATTGTTTTGTTTCAAACTTAATTAGAAGAACTATTTAATCTTTCTGAATTATCTAGAATATTATATAGAATGGAAATTAGTATTCTTTTTTCATTCCATGGGCATGCATTTCGGACAACCAGTATACTTAAACTTCCCCCTTGTTTTACCCGGTTTTGTTGTGTGGATGGAAGTTTTGGTAACCCTTTGTTCTCCCCTTCTGACCAAGTCAGCTTCTTGTTAGAAGTAGATTCTGGTGGTCTCCAATGGACATTGAGAATATGCTTCCCAGCGCTGATTAAAGTTAGTTGGCTTTTCTGGTTGATTCATACCTCTGTGTCTATGCGGGTGGGATAGTCCATTTGCCTAGACCCCTTTCAGCTCTTCCCCTCTACTTGTTTGACTCACACCCACGTCTAAATTATATTCTTCTACCTCTTCTCCTTGGAATATTTCTCTTATGCTCTTTTTTCTTAGGGGTACCTTCAATCTAGAGCATACGTTTTCCCCTTCCTCGGGTACTCTCCTCTGTTCAGTCTGACTTACACCCACTTCTCAGGTACATTGTTCTCGCTCTCCCCAATGAGGTATTTCTCTTATGCACTGCTTTCTAAGAGTCTCTTCAATCAGGGGGGCTATTGGTTCCCTTTCCTCTGGTCCAATCCTCTGTTTGAGCTGACATTAACCCACTTCCTTGATACATCCCTTTGGCTCATCCCCTTGGGGTTTTTCTATTGTGTTATGTTTTCTAGTGACCGGTCTCTTTTTGCATAAGGGATATGGCCTCCCCTTCATTGGATCTCAAGTGGGAATCTTTTCTGGGCTCTTCTGGCCTCTGAATTATGGGAATCTGAACTTTCGATGGCTGGCAATGGAGTTCAAACATCTAAAACCTGTACCGCAGAATTTCCCATCACATTCCAAGATGGTTTATGCCCATGCACTGTAATCGCATGGCATGTTCTAATGATGCACAATGTCAACACATTGCCAGGAACCAATTTAGCAATCACCAGGACCACTGCTCCTTGCGCCTCAATGCTGTTCATTAATCTGAGCAGACGCTCCACTTGTTCTTCTTCTTTGTTTGCTTTGCTTCTGTCCTTCCTTTCCACATGCCTTCCTGAGTCTCTGTTTCCTTCAACGCCTGGGCTACATTCTATCTCCTTGTGGACCAGCTAGCCTGCTCTCATTCCTCCTGGCTGGTAACTACAGCACCTGAATTTCCATCACAAGTTCAACCATCTTGTATTCTGTGGAGGTTTTATATGGTTTCTGGTCTTTCCCTCCACTTTCCTGCCTTCTGGAGGGCATAATTTGTATTTAGTGTTATGATATGATATGTTATGGCATTTATAACGCGCTTATTGTTAAGTATTTCAATCAGGCGATAAGCCCTGGTCTCAGCCTAAATGCACAGCTGAAATGCTTTTTTATTATATATATAGGTTCAATATTCTCAGTGATATACCACTCATATCACACCCCTTCTCAAATACCCCAGGTCACAATGGACCAGGAATCAGGCTGGTTGGTAACGTTAACATGTATTTATTTATTTATTTAAAATTAAAATCAAACATATACTTTTGAATAGGGAGCAACAATCACCAATGTGGTGACAATAACAGATAAGAAGGTATGGAAGGCACTTCAATTCACTCTTTAGCAACACAAAATATAAAACACCAGAGAAAAGAACACTTTTGGCTTGTTTGGAAAGATATCACTTAAGTTAGGAGTTCCCCCTGCAATATTCCTCAACCCACAAACAAACAATTCTAAATAGATATAAGGAAGCAGCAGGTTATCAGGAATCAGGAATGGAAAATAGAAATCAAATCTAACCTTCCCTCCACAAACAAGAGAGAAAAATGGATTTGAAATCTTACACTTTAAAATGGCATTCGGAAATGGCTGTATAAAACAATGAATGTGTGCAAAAATCCTTAAATCAGTAAAAATCTCTATGGGAGCAACATTGGAAATATACTAACAATCGTGGGCTATAGTTTGAACACAAATAAACACTTTGAATATGAATGGAAGGTTGAAATTAATTTAGAATAAAAATCACACATGTAAGACTTAGCAAAATTGTGGATTCCCGCCTAAAATTAACCAAATGGTTTTTAAGTAAAACAGGTGAAATACACTGATTTGGAGTGCGGTTTGGATTGGGGTGTAGCTATAGGTCTTAGGTACACCCCAGAGTTGAAATGAAGTCTCTGGCTATTAAACTGATAAAGATATGCAATGTTGAATGAGAGGCGTTTTTAGAAAAATCGGGTAGTGAAAACAGAAAAGAAACTCAGTTTGGACAAGAAAATATTTACTAAAGTTTCACTCTAGACTAGAGCATTCTGGCCAGAATACCAAGGAGGGACACAGTAAGCTCTAGAGTTGATTTATGACTTCAACACTGGATCCCCAGCGTCCTCTCCGGCGGAACCAGTTGGATCACTCGAAGTAGGATTGATAGTTTAAGATTTGCACCACATATAAATGACTAAAGAAATGGCGCTTAGCAAGAGAAATCGAGACAGGATTGCAATAAGGATTCTGACAATGTTACAAATGATTAAGCTAAGGTTAGGATGGTTTAGAGATTGGGATGAGGCAAGGCAAGGTATGCTATGGTTTTCTATGATTCCTATTAATACTTACAGTCCACTTTAATTTAGGATTTTGGACCGTCAAGGGTTCTGGTCATCACATGGATCTGGTCTAACCAAGGACAGCTGGGCAATTCTGACAGGATCATCTAGGCCGTTTTGGTCACTGGACTGCACTGAACTGGCCTTTCTGGTTACTGGAGACTAGAGATCAGTGGGATGACGAGTTCACAGCAGGCATGCATCTAGTGGTAGCAAGCCAGGTTGGATTAGGATGCTTCCCTTGGGTTTTTGGGATTTTTAGAATTTGAGACATAGCTGAAAAGGGGTTCAGCAATGCATAGGCTTTGGCTTTGCAGTGAAATCTGGAATCAGGATCAAGTAGGATGAAGAAATCAGGAACAGGACACCATGCAGGAAATCAGAAAGAAAGTCAGGAATGAGTGTGTCTCTGTGCTGTCAGGTTCCCTTATTTATCATGCCAAATGACATCACTAAAGTATATAGCAAGGGCAGGCTTATTACCCACATCCATAATGCTAGGATTGGGCAAGAGCATAGTTTCCGTCTTGCTCTTCGCTGATTGGATCACAGAAAAGGATGTCATGTTTATGGGATGATTTTTACAATGACTAGAAACCTCCCCAAGCCACTGGAACCAAAATCTAATTTTTCCACAAATAAATATTTATACAGTTATAATCTCTGAGAAAATCATATGCACAGGTTACATATTTTGTGGGTCATATTTCAATCCAAACCCCAAGTCTGTGGAACCTGGTTATGCCTTTATGCTACATTTTGGCAATTTTAAACATGAAGGATTTGGCCTAAAATGTCCCAACTTTGTACAAAGATGTGCATTTACCCCTGGGATGTGTGAGCAAAATGTTATGTGTGCAATATCAATACGTTCCCCACAAACTGTAATTCTTTACAACTTCTGTAATGAGTTCTACCACATCTTCTAAGAAAGAACAACAAATTAGATTTAAAACTATAAATGTTTCATATTTTTCCCCATTCTTGCTGCAAAGGTAAACGTCTTTAAAGTTCGGTTACAAATAGGCTTTTTAAAACCAACAGGAAGGTATTAAGGTATTGTCACTTAATCAGTTTTTTTTTCTTTTCCCCAACTGCAAGCAAATGTCAATTGCTTTGAAGCAGGATGAGGGGCCTCTCTTTTGACTGAGGTTTACTGCCCCTCACACTTGACAGGTGAGAGTCTCAGCCTGCTATTGTCCCAGCCTGGAGCAAAGACGAATGTCTGATGACGACTTGGAAGTCCCTTTGTCCTGGGTATTCAAAACCTCCAAGCTAGCAATTAACCTTTCCTGTGCCTGAAATGTGTGTGGCAGGGCAGTGCAGCCATTTTTTAGTTGTTACAAAAACGCAGTTTCGAGATCTTGGCGCGCACAGGAGTGTGCTGTTTCTTGCACCAATGCAGCAAAGTGACATAGCAAGGCACATCTGAGTTGGTCAAAATATCCCACACTGTTTCAAGGCGCGATGAGGCAAGAGAGAGGTTACAGAGGGAAGACAGAGACAACAATCTTACTAGGCTAGATGATATTCAAATTGCACAAGTGCAGGGGAGGGAGGAAGGGGAAAAGTGCCAGGGGAAGGTGAAGGGAGCAGTGCAGTGCATAGGATAAACTGTAATAAATACAAAAGATAATAAATAAAAGTGCGGAGAGCTGGTGGCAAGTGCAAGGGTAAGTTCAGACACCAGGTGTCAGGAGCTTGTGGGAGCTGTAGGGATACAGAAACAGACCCTTAGTGCAAGGGGCAGTGCAGGTGTGTAACTGGCGGGGGGGACCCTGGGCCCAAGATCAGAAGGTAGCCAAGTAACCAGTGAAATTTCAGTTTCAACCAGGTGATCAGCAGTGGAGAGGAAGAGAGAAAGAAGAATCAAAGAGGAAGGTCTTGAGGTGCTTCCGGAACTGGAGATGGTTCTCCTCAAGTTTCAGAGAGGCAGGGAGGCTGTTGCAGATGGAGGCCCCAGCAGAAGAAAGGGATCTACCACCAACTTGTTTCTTGGAGAAGCGACTGACCCTGAGGGAGATGGAGGCAGATGAGCGAAGAGCTCGAGAAGGAAGATATTGAGGAATCGTGAGTTGAAGGTAATGAGAACCCAGGCCCAAGAAGGCCTTGTGGACAATGCAGAGGGTTTTGAATTTAATTCTCACTGCCCTTGGGAGGCAGTGGAGAGATTTCAGTCCTGGAGTGATACAATCCCTGAGCTTGAGGCCAAGGACAAGTCTTGCAGTCCTGTTTTGGATGAGTTGCAGTTAAGACAGTGAGATTCTGGGGGAAGGACAGGAAAGGAAGAATACCCCTGAGTAGGTGCAACTGGTAGTGTGACTTCTTAGAGATGTGAGGAGAGAAGGAGAGTGTGGAATTGAAGATGACCCCAAGGTTTTTAGCCTCACAGGTGGGAGAAGGAAGAGGGCCAAGAGAGGCCAGCCAGAGAGAGACAGGATATTAGAGAGAAGGTGTGCCAATGAGGAGAATCTTGCTGGCATTAAGGCAGAGATCATTGGTGGCACACCACTCCTGGATAGCGTACAGACAATCAGAGATGAGAGAAGGAGAGGAGGTGGCAGAGGGAGCCTGAAAATGAGTTGAGTGCCATCCGCCTAGCACTGAAAGTTGGGGCAGAGAGCGGCAATGTGGTGGGCAAGAAGTGCCAGGTATTGGTTGAACAGCCACGGAGAGAGCTTAGACCCCTGGGGAAACAAACAGGTAGAGATAGAGATAGAGGAGAGTAAGGACCGAAGTTGGACCTGGGAAGGTCGATCAGAGAGGAAAGAGGTGAGCCAAGCCAGGGCCTGATCAGTGATACGCAGGTTATCACGGAGATGGTTGAGCAGGATGACATGGTTGACCGTGTCAAAGGCAGAAGAGAGATCAAGTAAAATGAGTACACAGGGGGTGTTGGAATCAAGATTGGAGAGCAGGTCTTCACGGATGTTCAGTACAGCAGTTTCCGTGCTTCTGGCAGCACTAAAGCCAGACTGATGGTCATGGAGACAACCAACAGATTCAATGTGAAGATTAATCTGGGAGATGGCCAGCGTTTCCAGAAGTTTACGCAGGAAGGGAGTGATGGAGATTGGGCGATAGATAGCTGGGCAGGAAGGGTCAGCAGAGGGTTTCTTAAGAAGATGGTGTATAAGGGAGTGCTTTAGGGGGGAAGGGAAGACTCCACTGGCAAAGGAGTGGTTGCAGAATTCCACTATTCACTGCACCAAAGAGTTTTTTGGAGGGACAGTCCTTGCCTCAATCAGCCCCATGATCATCGGAACCAAGAGGTAAGACTTGTCGCTGACACTTACCCACACTGTCACACCTGAATTTATTAAGTAAAATAGTCTATAATCCATCCCTATTTTCGCATAGGCATTGCCTCATGGGGCCAGATTACAGAAATATTGCATCAGTGAAAGTGCAAATTTGCACGGTATTAGCACTTGAACAAAGTTTGTCCTTTTTCTAAAAACAGTGCGACATATTAGAAAATAATTCCACCATAACAAGGGCAGTTTGGGATGGTAGTAGCACCAGGGCAACCATTGCCCTTGTACAAAAAAGATACATTATCAATGCATTTATGCACCACGGAAAAATGTGCCCTACTGCTAATACCCTGCAACTTTTCACTTGCACCAGTGCAAATGTTGTTATCTGGCCCCTGGTGGTCAAGTGAAACATATTAATTTTCTGTGAGGTACACATGCATGTCTCGCTTGTCTTTCATGGGTAGTCAATTGTGTAATTTTTCAGTCAGAATGTTGGTCTTACAGGTGTTCCCTCCAACTTGATATAGCTTGAGCAATCCTGGGGTTGTTGACCAGTTTTCCAAAGTCTCAATGAAGCTACGCCTGATCTTTCGTAGATGGACGACTATGGGCCACTTGTAACACAATACCTCTGGAAGACTCTACCACACTCTCGAAAAACACTGAAGTGGCACAAATTCTCGCAGCTAGACAAATAGTTTCTTGGAGTATCTCAGAGTGTCCTTGCCTTCCTCCTGGTGTTTACCCACATCAGTTTCTAATATCTTTTCAACACCTTGCAATACTCGGGTCTTTACGACTTTCCCAAGACTTTCCCCCACCTGCACTCTTCCCTTCTTGGAAGTTATCTTTGTTAATTGCCTTTCTACTGCACATTTCTTTTTCTGTCACAAACTGGTTTCCAAATGCTGCCTCTCTCTCCACGTATCTTTCTTTTCTCTTCCTCTCCAGGTATTTGTTATGCGTGCTTGCTCTTCTCAACTCCTTTTCATCATGCCTTCATTTCCTCTTGAGACCTCACTACTCTAATCTCTGCCGCCTTTCCTCTGGATAATTATTTCTTCTTGCTGTTCATGTTCTCTCTTCTTTGCACCCCTCTGTGTTCCTTCCAGTGTCCTTTCCTCAGGCACTCCAATCTTTCTACCTCATGCTTGTCTTATTCTTTTCTTCCTAGATTCGTATACTTTCCTCTCAGCCTTGTACTGTATAGTTGTTTAGTCCCTTCTATTGGTCTTGGCTCCTAAGTTTCTTTCTTCTTGTTCCTCCATTGTTAATTTCACTCTCCTTCCCACCTTCTTCTCTGTCTCTTTCTAGGCCCCCTTTCCAGGGTGTTGCACTTGCCGTTGCTCCGCTCACTTCCTGGCCTCCTTCTTGCTTTTCATCGCCTCTAAGACCTACCTCTACTCACGCTCCTATGCCTCAGCTCCTTTCTTGCCACATTTTCTGCTACTCTGCAGCCCCGAATACCACCACCTTCCACTATTCAATATCCTCCTAACTTAACATTAAGCAGCAATCAACGTTTTATGCATGCAGACAGTGGGGTCCACACATCCTTGATCATTGCTCGGCTGTGCAGGATAACCTATGAAAGGTGGGACTTGGCTCACAGAATGCAGCCTGCACTTTTATCCTCTGCACTAATTGGTATATACATTCCAGTGGGGATCAATAGAAGGCATCTTTGGGTTGTTGAGTCATCGTTTTGGATGTCACATTCCTGTGTATCCCTGTCCTGCTGTTTCCACGCCCACCAAATCCTTCCTTCAAGCATGCACACCCTTTCACACCTAGGTCAAACGCAGGCACGTGAAGCAGTATCTCCTCCTCCTCCTTCCACCAGGTGAGCACATGTGTTTTTGTTAATTCCCTGCAGCTCGAGGACCACACATTCACCTTGCTCTGTCTATCGAATTAGCTCGCCCCATGATCATACACAAAAGTCATCACATGTGAAATGTTCAGAGAAAGACACATTCTCGTCTGAATATTGGAATTATTCCATAATTAACTTGCGACAAATAAGTGCTTCAGGGGATCAGCATTCACTACTTCGGATGGAAAGTAGGTCTTTGGAAGGGTGGGTCAGAATAGGGGGGTGTGGATGATTTTTGTAATAAAGACCTATGTCAACTTTCTGGGGAAAAGAACGGCCTCCCTTATAACCTCATCAAGCAATTCTCCCCTTACAGGACTTGGTTTGGTTCACTCTGATTCCCTTACCCTGGTTCCCCTTGAATGTTGTGAGGGGCTGGGCAGGAGGGTGAGGGAGTTGAGGGAAAGCATCAGTTTACCTCATCGAGACCCTAGATCCGAGGGTGAGGGATAATAGCTCGCCCCCATTGTCACCAGAATCTTCCCTCCAAGGCTAAAACATGGGACTTTGTTGCAGTGCACAGCCGCTAGTGGGCCTACAGCTGCACTGGTGTGAATGCATATTGAAAAACACCATCTAGATCAGAAAAGGTTGATGATGAACTGCTGTATTAGCTCTCCAAGCACTTTGTGTGGCCTGCAACTCATGTTCATGTACCTAATAAAACCACAACCTCACACCTAAGTAGCAACCAATCACAAGGTGTATTTAGTGATGCGGGTATTATTTGTCTACAACCACAGAAGACCCAAATCCGCTCATATCGAACAACACAGCATCATTAAAATGAATGACTCCCATATGCCATGAAGCACTTACACTTGCAAAGACACTTCAACAAGGTCTTCAAAGTCAGTCTTAGACACAGATGATTCTGTCTCCCAGTGGAAGGCGGGTCATTCAGAGCAGTGGGTCTAGTAGGAACTGCGTTTTCACATCCCAGCTACGGCTAACTCAATCACTGGGAATTAGAACATTATGCATAAGAGCGTTATGCACAATCTTTCCTTGAGTCTACCACTAAGTCAAGTGAGTTACTCTTACCGATAATGTTTGGCTGCACTCTTGGGGAAAGGAAACCTACTCGAAATATGTGGCTGTACAAACAATGGGAAATGGGCAATCCTCCAGAATTGTTGGTAGAACTCCCAGGGGAGAACGATGCTCTCGTTCATTACTTGACCTTTCCGCAGGTGGAATGTGGTAAACACCAAGATGTATTTGTTCCACTCCCATAGGGAAGGCCTCACGCAATACCAATGTTTTGGTTCATGGCTGCTCTCCCCATTGAAAGAGAACACGCTCAAGAATAAGAGTGCATTCCCAAAGACAAGGAATGCGCGCAAAATTTCTAACTGCATTTCAACTGGAGAAGAACACACACAAACACCGAAAAAGTGGGACGTATTGCACAACATTGCTACCAATTCTTAGCAAGAAATATTTCATAGTGTTGCCACAGGGGACAGTGAGGAATCCCCTTAAGTGCCAAGGACGAGCATGCTCCTCCTTTTTGCATAGACTTGCATAATAGCCTGCCACTTATGAGCAGCTGGCCTCGTGTCCTCACTCTGACAGATTAGCCTAGGATATTGGCCAATATTGCTAAGGGTTTGCTGTCTGTTACCCTGACACTGTAGATAACTTCACTGTGTGTTTGATGGATAGGGCGTTGTAAAGTTCCCAGAGTCAATGCAGCAGGGGGTTCGGAACGAAAGTAAATCCCAGCGAATGGAAGATTCCACTGTCATTTTGCCATCTTGACACCAGGCACACTTTTATCGTGACAAACGGTGTTACCTGTTCTGTCGGACACTCTTTCAGACATCTTCAAATAGGCACATAACCAAGGTGGTGATGGGTCTAGTGCTTGAAAATGTTGCTCATACCCGTCTAGAAAAAAACGCTATATCTGAGAGGACACGATGCCCAGTGAATGGCAAATGCTTTGCCCCTGTTCACTTATATCTGGTAATGTTTGCATTGGTGTCAAAAAAGCAAAAAAACTAAAACACACAGGTGTATCCAATAAAGTGCTTCATATCGTCTGATCACTATCTGAATTATGATAAATAATGTGCATGGAAAGGATTACCACACCTGTTTATAGGTTCCATCCCTAGGCACATGCCTATTGATTCATTCGGGCGTCCAGAACCAGGTAATGGGCAGTGGGCCTTGACTAGTTAGGTGTAACTCATTGTTTGAATTTCAAATGCAAAAATGCGCTTAGTGTACACAAGAACTAGTGAGGGAATAGTTGGTTGAGTGAAAGATATGTTTCATTTTTATTTTTAAAAAGCTTTAAAAGCGACTGTTTCGATTTGTTAAGGTGCTTAACTAATATTTAATACACACAAATGGGTGGCTAGACTGGTTGGGTTTGTGGGGGGCTAATGAGTGTTTATATTATTTCTGCGCCCTATATATTCTTTGTGGCAGTGCTAAAAACATCAACTCTACTAAAGGGTAATGCGTAAGCGAGATAGCAATTATAAGTGCAAGCAAGTGAGAACGTGTGCAAGTAAATAGGTGAGAAAGTCAATATATGTTTGGGGGACTCATGAGTGTGTAGATTAGCGGGTGAGTGAGTGGGTAGGTGATTGAATTGGGTGGGTGATGACTATATAGCAAGAGTGCTGAGATCCTGGACTTTTGATTTGTATTAAGTAATACAATAATGCAGGTAATTCCATCTCAGGAATGGTGACCTGCTAACCTGGTCCTCCTTTCATAAGCACCATGTCAAAAGCATAGAGTACACCTGTGATCTGTTGAATTGGTAGTTTGATTGTAGAGTCTGCCTCCAGTTGCACAGAACAGGTTCAGGTCACAGGTGACCTCTTGACAGCTGCAGTGACAGCCTAACCCCAGCTGCACTGGGGCTGCATTTAAGATATGCACCTATGTTCCAAAAATGACAAAACTATCAGTTTCTATCCTGATAGCATGATAAACTGTAAATGTAAGCCAGGCATGAGCATGAGGTATTGTGGCTAGCATCTCTCATAATTATCCAAGACACATCAATATGATATCACACGTGTCAGCCAGGTAAGCCCAGCTCAACTGTGGAAGGGTTATGTGTATTCCCCAGCCAGGCTATCTCTGCTGCTCCCAGCAATATAGCATCCCAGTGTGTCACCTCACTTTGATCCTTTGTGAGGGCAGGTAACATCCTCTCAGGTGAGAATATCACTCTAAAGACATCTGTCCTATGAACTGGAATCAAAGAGCTTAACCTTCACAAAGGGACAAGTCTCATACTGTAAGAGGATTCAATTCAACACTACAGCTAAGTCAATGCCTAGTCTGGGATACTGAATGGAAACCCTTATTGATCTATCTTTATGTCCAGTTCATGCGTTCTGGATGACTACCCCTATATAACACCCCTCTCTTGGAATCCTCCTGACCCCACTGAGCCAAGAAGTAGTTCTGTTTTGCAAGTTTAAAAAAAATGTATTTGATAATTTAAACAATAGATATATATATCACACTTTATAATAATTAATAATTGAATATCACACTTAATCTGAGCAGTAATCAATAATGGATGGTCTGGCACTGGCACACTTGTGAATAGGAACAGAAGAATAAGGTGGTAGAGAATGCTTTATATAAGTTCAGATGGATGTAATGTTGAATGAAAATGCAATACAGAAAATACTCAATATGATTTCAACAAAACAATGTAATCACTTTTCTCTGGCAATCCCCTCCCCCCTTTATGCAATGCAAGGAAATGGAAGAAAGCACACAGTTCTCAGAAATGCAATCAAATGTAATTCCGTTCACCCCAGCAAGCTTAGACTACAGATCGGAGTTTTAAACACAGGCCCAAAATGCTTTTACATGTGCTGGCAATGAAGTGAAAAATATGCTAAAATGCTTTTAATTCCCTCTAGAGGTTCAGGGTGAGTGGTGTCAAGTTAATATTAGCCCAGGCTCACTCTAGCAATGATTCTAGGAATGATTGGCAGGTTGCAAACGACTTTCTAACAGTTCTAGCAAGAAGCTGCTGTTTTCACACGTGGAGGAATTTTCAAATCGCGGTAAAATTTGCGCGTGCGTTTTCCGCGATTACAGAGGAATTACAAGGACTAGCACTATCATTTTGGGGTCCTAGGACAGCCTAGGATCTCAGATTCCAGATGAAAGTTACTGCAAGTTTCTAGGACAAACGGTCACGGAGATATGAGCAATATAATAAAGGTTGTTTTTCAGATTTGAAATTTTAAAGTTCAAAAAGACAAGTGACAGCTAGCAACTAGAAAATGACAGGTGACAGTTAGGAGGCAGTTCTGGTTAGATTAAAATAGATTGAATTATATTATTTTAACTAAGAGATTGTTTCTGCACAGTTTTGCTAGGTACTCACAATATATTTTTGAAATAAATGGGCTTCGCCACGGATCTGGTCAGGTTTTAGACTGGACTCTGGTCTGGTCGCGGCACTTCACAGTGATCTGGGTCAGCTCTCTGGTTCTGCTAACAGCGGTCTGGGTCAGCTCTGCTCTGCCTCTGGTTCTGGATATTTATAGATTTGAAGTCTGGATCTTTCTGCACAGCTTTCTCTAGAGATTGATGGAGGTAAAGTATGGATTTTCCCGGCAGAGCGTCCCGCAGCAAATGGATTTGAAGGTCCCTATCTGTCCTGACTGTCTGCTTGTATGTGTTTTGAAAATGGGTGTGTGTGCAGCATCACTAGGCTCTACCCCTCTCCACTTGTCATTGGCCACTTCATCCTGTTCCCCTTGATTGGGGGAATGAAATGAAGTGTCATCATGATGAGGTCTGTTTATGGTACAGAGAACCCACCCCTGTCAAATTACACACAATCTATATTTTGACCCAAAAGACATATTTCATAGCTACACAGTGGTTTGAAATTGCATGCACCCATCATGCATTACAGGAGGTATACCCTGTCCAAATCTGCTCTTCCTGGGAGCTTGTATTCAGAAATGGTGACATTTGCACTTTTTAACTGGTTTCGCAATATCGGACATTACCCCAAATTTACACACATGTGCGCAAGGAGTATGGACATTACTTGATGAAGTGTCAGATTTTTAACATGCATACCTTTTAAGTAATACCCTCTTAACTGCTAGCTTGCCCCCAGATCATGCCACCGGTTCTAAAAACCTCTCAAAATGTGGGCAGAAAAATCACAAGAATTATGGTATCATTTAAATAATTTTCACAAGTCCGCTCTATGAATGATCCATCTTTTTCTAAAACCATATTCTGGCTACGGGGGTGTGGTTTCCCCCCAGCACAAGGTTGAATTTCTGGTTTTTCCAGTTCTGCCAAGCCAGCTTGCTCTCACAGGCAGTGCTCCTCCCCTTTACTTCCAGGAGGAAGCTACTTTTACAGCCCCCGTAATAAAACATTTGCCTGAGTGAGGACAGGGCTTTGTTCAATTTCCTGCAGAGCCCAGATAATTCAATCAGGGAAGTGTCATATCCCTTTTGGTGGGAGCAGCAAAAGGGCAGCTAGGCCTGGGAACACAGCTGTTGTGCAAGTCTCAACTCCTGTCGGGGGTAGCTGGTGGGCAGAATTCAGTTCCTTAAGCCAGGCCCCAGCTAATGTCACTTTTTGTTACCCAGTTTAAGTCAAGACAATGTTTACATATGCAGCTAGAATGCTGATTCTAAGTTCAAAACTATGACATTTAAACAATTGCAACCTATGTGACACTCAAAAGTAGGTCACTCATTTCTTTTAAACATTTAGATTTTTAGTGTCTTTCAGTCCAAATTTACTTAAACTGCTGAAATCCACAGCTCAGCCAGTCTTGTTATAAACCTTCAAGTCACTTCAGAATATAACTTTACATTGGATCCACCTCTCAGTAAGTCTTTCTTTGGCATGCTTTGGGTTCATCTATTCAGTTTTACACATATAAAAAAAACCTGGTGCTGTTTTAAAACGCCGGCTTTCTGATAGTGGTGAGTACTGGTACTGCACCCATTTTTAGGATTTAAGAAAATGAATTCCCCACAATTCTAGGTTGCTTTTGGCAATCAGCATTGCCATTCCCAATGGTTTCAGACTACGGTGTGGGTAGTCCAATGGTGGTTTTAGGCAGTGTCCTTCTGTGCCCATAACATCGGCAAAAATGAGCGGCAGCCTATTCTTCATGCATTTCCCTGTGCATTTTCTGGGAAGCTCTGGCCATCATGATGTTTTCCATGTCAGTACTGTACAGTTTTTGAGGTAGGGCTCGGAGGCATGGGTAAAAACATCCCACAAGCCCCCCTTCTTGCGGTGGCCATCTGATCCTTCACTGGTGGGATCCGCAAGATATGGGATGTAGTTCTCATCTTCTTCCGGTAGATGGCCAGTTCAGCATCTCTTCCTTCATCCGGTGGATCGATCGGTCATCCTCGCCGGTCCTGATGGGAATATTGGGCGGTACCCCGGGCCCATTGGATCTTCGTTCCCGGTCCCTGGGTCATCCTCCTTGGTCATTCTCCATGGTTTCATCTCTCCTAGGATGATAAAGCAAAAGCGGCAATACCTACTCATAGACGTTTTTCCACCACTGTTGAGATAGTGGGGCAGCATATACATTTCATCATAACGAAACATTACATTCTTATTTTGAAAAAAAAAACAGTATAACTAAGAGACAGTTTCATGCAAATCACAATATTTTAGAGACTAGATGTGGTATGTTTTATGGTTGGAACTGAATTAGTCTGAGACAGTACCCGCTAGGATTCCAGAGGATTCCTCCAGTTGTTGCAGAGTGTGCCTGGGATGGCAACATTTCAACTGGTTGATGTGGACCCACTTGTCTTCCCCCGGACCTTTGGGGAGGCGCACGGTGCGTGAGGGATGATGGCTGAAATTGTGCACACACAAGACACCCCTTCAAGTATTGGTCAAGGTCCTGCCCCATGTGTGGCCAGTATGCAACCTCTCTTAAGATTTCCAATGTTGTGTGAAACCCCCTATGACCGGCGGTGGCTGCATCATGGGCGTGACTCAACATCAGGCTTCGGAATGAGGTAGGAACCACCCACTGATCGTGGCCAGCTTTGGATTTCCTTACCAGCAAACCGTCTTGGATTCGGAACATTTTTGGACATTTCATCAACACTCTCAGGTCCTCTTTCCCAGTGTAATCGGTATCCGTCAGGGGAAAGTTCTCAGGGTCCTCAAGGTGCTGGTAAAATTTACCAATTATTGGATCCCCCTTCTGAGCTGTAATCAAATCAGCATCAGTGGTCTCCTTACTCCATTGTGCAATTGAAAGGTCGTTGTGAGCATTTGTCTGGGACCTAGTGATAGCAGTGACCTGGATTTCCCCCAACAGGGACTCAATCTCAATTAGATCCCCTTGGATGGCCCCGGTTTTGGCCAGCTGATCAGCTAAGTCATTTCCAGTTTTGTCTGGTCCCTCTACTTTGGAATGACCCTTGATCTTTTTCCAATAGATGGTCATCTCATTCGATGTGACCAGATCATCAATGTTTTGGATCAACTTCCCATGTTTCAAGGGTTTGTTGTTAGCACATAACATGCCTCTGGTTTTCCAATTAACCAGGTGCTCCACGAACCCGTTCCGTACATAATCCGAATCTGTGATTATGACCAGTTTGTGGAGTTGATGCTGGACAGCAGTGAGGATGGCCTGATGCACAGCCATCAACTCTGCCACCTGACTACTTCGGGGACCAATTTTGTACCCAGCGGAGGGTTCTGGGGACTCACTCACCCATGCATTCCCTACGCCGGCCACCAGTTCTTTTTCCCCATTGTTGTCAACATGGTAAGAGCATCCATCCACATAGACAGTGGGCATTCCCTCACACTTGTCCTCTTCAAAGACTTTGTGTGGGGAATTACACAAGGTATGCCTCCATGCCTCCATGTTGTCCTTGATTTTTAGACTTTCGTCCTCGAGACAGTTTTCTCTGGCACAATCATGCAAGTCAGCCAGACCTTGCGCGAGGGGACTCTTCTTGTTTTGGCCATATCTGACCTCCACAGGAAAGCCTTGCATTGACAGAATCCAGGAAGTAATTCGGGAATTACTCACATTTCCGGCCCGGATTCTATCACTTTGGAGATATTGCAGAGGCTGGTGTGGAGTCTCCACTATGATGTGTTCCCCCTGGATAAACGGGCGGTAATTCTTCAATGCCCACACCGTCGCCAGGAGTGCCTTCTCACAATCGTTGAATTTTTCCTCCACAGAGGATAAAGTTTTGCTCGCATAGGAGATTACTTTATTGACCTTGTCATGCTTTTGGTATAATACTGCCGTCAAGCATGTATTAGAGAACCCCGTCTCCAGGAAGAACTCCTTGTTTCTGACAGGGTAAGCTAGGCAGGGCGCTTGTGAGAGGCTTCTTTTGAGTTGTCTTACTGCCTCGGATTGTTCTGGACCCCATTCCTACTTGACCCCCCCCTTCAGGAGATGAATCAGGGGTCTGGTGATCTCTGCGTAGCCCTCAATGAACTTTCTGCTGTAATTAGTCAGTCCAAGGAGGCTCCTTAGTTCCCGCAGAGTTGTGGGGTTTTTCAGTTTTTAAAGTGCTTCCACTTTCTTTTCCTGGGGACAGAGACCCTGAGGAGTGATCTCATGCCCCAAGAAATTAACACGGGTTCTGCACCACTGTGCTTTTTGAAAGGAAAGTTTTGCTCCGGCGGCCCTCAACTGTGTCAGAACATAACGGATCTCCGCTATGTGTTCCTCCACAGATGAACTTTTGATGAGTACATCATCTACATAAGCCAGGTTACCCCTCGCACCCAGGTCGGGCATTGCCTTATGTAGGAAAATGTTGAATTCATTTCCGGAGTTGAGGTATCCGGGTCCATGTGTACTGCTGGCCCCCAAAGGTAAAAGCCAGCTTGTATTGGTCCTCCCTACTGACCGGCACGGTCCAGTATCCATTGGTCAGGTCTATTGCAGTGAATACCTGTGACCCCTGAATCTGGGCCAGCCCTTGGTCAATGTAGGGAAGAGGCCATCGGGAAGTATGGACCCGTTTGTTGAGCTCCCTAAGGTCAGCGCAGAGTCTCCACTGGCCGTTTGGCTTTAATATTCCCAGCACCGGATTATTGAAGGTGCTGTGGACTGGACGGATTATTCCCCTGGACTCAAGGTTCTTAATTATTTCAATAAGGGACTCCATTGATGCGAGAGGCAAGCGATATTGCTTCACAAACACAGGAGTCATGCCAGGGTCCGTTGGGATTGTTGTTGTGTGGATGTCAGTGCGACCACAGTCATATGAGTCTACCGCAAAGAGATCTTGGAAATCCAAGAAAACTTGTTTCAACTTTTGCTTTTGCTCCAGAGTCACACAGGCATCAGCTAGGTTGACTCTCTCTTCCTCCATCTGCCTGAAGCCTGGAAAGACTTCTGGTTTGGCTATTTCAGCGGCCTCCTCCAGCTGGGTGGAGAAGTCCCTGGTCAGAGTGCTGATTTGGACTGGAGGCTTCAGGTGGGAAAGGCAGCCCTCATGGACCTGGAAAATCACCTCATCCCTCCTGAAGTCACAAGTCACATCTTCCTTACCATAAGGGCAAGAAGTGTACACCAGGAAGTTCCCCCCATGCCGGGTAAAAATCCTGTCTGGTGTTGTATTGTCATCACTGTCACTGTCAAAGCAGTCCTTGGGGATTGGCCCTAACAGTTCATTACCTAAATCTATGGAAAAATGTCGGTCATCAACCGCCATTCCAATAATGGTGCCTGCGGCTAGAGTAATACTCTTTAAGTCGCTGTTATCCACCTCTATTGGAATGGTGTCATGTTCTATGTTGACTAATGGTGTTGGGTTTACCCCTAACCCTTGCTGTTGGAGAGAAGCATTTAGATGTATGTAAGCATCAGGGTTTTTCAAATGTTGTCCTCTTTTAACTTTCACTCCCAGGGAGAATTGTCGGGTCCTTTCTGGAATGGTGACTTCCTCTTTGATCTGAATTTCAACTGCATAAGGTAGCAATTGAGCTGACCTAAATGCTTTTTCTGGATCATCAAAGACCATGGGATTATCCGCTAATCGGGACCAAGCTTTGAAGTTTATTAGGTCCAAACTAATGGCAAAGGGATTGAGAAGTAAAAGGCGGCAGGGACGTCTCGCACGACCCAACAATTGTGGACTATGCTCTTGTTGCCAATGGAGATTTTGAGCATACACCTGCTTGGCAGGAGATGTTTGGAATTGGGTGCTTCCAGGTCCATTTCCCATTTGTCTATCAGTTTGAATGTGGGAATGGCTGGATCTTTTGGAAGTTGGCGGAACATGGCTTCGCTGATGAAGCTCTTACCGTTGCTCACACACACTCGAGCGAGAACAGAGTCCTTCCCATCATTTAATTGGACAGGGATGAACAACTGCTCTCCAATTTGCTGAATATCAGCCAGGCCCTGAGCTGATTTCACATCCTTCTGGACTATAGGAGTGGGAGTTTCTGATTGTGGATTAGTATAGATTAGTATAGAATCTCAGAGTGTTTCCTTCCAGCGTGGAGTACCACTTTAGACTGGCAGGAAGGTTGATTTTCAGAAATAGAGAGGACCCTCCATCACCAGTCTGTTGTCCTACTGCTATTACTGTCACGTCTGGAATTTGGCTATTCTGGAAGTGAAATTCTACTTGGTCAGATTTTTGTTCAACCATGTGGCAGGCGCCGTTTAAACTAACATGGTTGACACTCTGTTTTAATTTTATTGGTCGGCTAGTCTGGGTACAGAGGACCTTGTTTACGCAATCTATTAAGGGTGACAACCTCCTCAGGAGGTCATTCCCCAGTAAACAAGGGGTGCCCTCTGGAGTCACTACTATGACCGGGTGTTTCACCTTGTGTCGCCCGATCTTAATGTCCAAGTCTGCAGTCCCCTCAACGGGAATTTCCTTCCCGTCAAAGTTCTGCAGTTGTCCAGGAAGAGAGGTGAGAGGAATTTGGTAATTCTCTCCCCTTCCTGCATTCAGTTCGTCAAAGGCCCTTCTGGACAGAAGGGTAGCTTGAGATCCAGTGTCCACCAGTGCCAAAATTGTACCCTGCCCCTGTACTTGTACCGGGGCATAGTATCTTCCCTCCTTCTCCTCAAGGGGGCACAGATAATGCACATTTTTGGACAACTGGTGGGCTAACTTTCTGGTTTTGGACATCGCTAGCGAAGAGATTTGGGCAGAATTCTGTGGAGAGCCTTGGGAATCTGAAAGAACAAGTTGGCAACTGGAGATCAGAGCCATTGTGGGTTCCCCTGGTTCCGGTTCTGGGACGCCCCGCCCTTTTTGGAGGCAGTCATCAGGATGGGTTTGAACCAGGGGATTTTCTTGCGGTTGGTTCTGGGATGAACCTGTCTGGATTTGCATCCCTAGGGACCCATTTTTCTTTGGGAGGAGTTCCCCCCTCTCTGAAGGAGAAGATCCTTTTCCCAGGATCCTCTGAGGATCCCTCTCCCTCAAATTGGAAGATCTGTACCTCCTCCTCAAACTGAGTCTGTTTGGGTCTTTTGTTTCTCCTACCCCTCCTCTGCTCCTTAGGAGGCAGACTTTCAGGGGCAAGAGATTGTGTTTCCGGTTCCTGGGTTTCCAGGGGCTGTTTACAAGTGAGGAAGGAAGCTTCCTCCAAGGCTTTACACCCCCCTTCCCCTTGTGCCTCCTCCCTGGGAACCGGTGAGTTATCGGGGTGCGGCCCCCGTCATTGTTCTGGAGCACCAGGTCCAGAGTTGGGTGCGTTCTGTGCCGGCATGCCGATCTGAGGGTTCTGCTGTGCCCTCAGTATGTGACCCAGATCCTGCGCCATGTTTTGAACCTGGCGCTCTAACTGGGAAACCCGCTCAGGCTGATACGGGGCCCTGTTTTCTCCCCTGGGCTGATCCCGGGAAGGGTAGCTATCCCTTCTTTGGTAGTACCCCTGGTTGGGAAGATTTGGATACCCCTCCACCCTTGGCCTCCCCTCTCCCGGATTCGGTTGTCTGGGCTCAGGGAATTGGGGAAAGAAGGATGGATGGTTTTGGGGCTGGAAGTTGGGTGGATACCTGGGGAAGAAGTTCTGCCCAGGGTTTGGTGAGTTTCTGCCCTCCTGTGAGAAGTTGGGAGGGAAGTTCTCTGGGTTAGGTGCTTGGCTGGATCCCCCCCCTTGGGCTGGAGGAGTCCACACATAACCCAGGATGGGTCTGTTTCCCTTGTACCGGGGGCTTACATAATCAGGAGAGCGAGGGACCCCATTTGTGGGGCTGCCTCCCTGGCCCCCTGTATGTCACTGGCCCGAGGACCTTCTGGGCCTAGCATTATTAGGTGCAGGTAGGTTTTTAGGCCCCCCCATCTCCAACTCTAAAACGGGGGTGACCTTTACCTCTGCCACCTTGGCAGCAGCAGGGGTGTTGTTGGCTTTGGGGTTTTTGGGCGCATTATTTTTATTTTCTATTGGCTTTTGCACCTCATAGATCCGGGTCGCCTGTTCAATGACCCAGTCTAAAGATCTTTTCTCGTGAAAATCCCTCACGAGCTGGGTCATTATGTATTTGGGCAAGGCATGGAAAAACGTATTAATAAATTCTCTGCTATCCGTGCGCACCCTTCTTGTGGTCTGTGCAAAAGCACGCTTTAACTCCTGCACAAATTCTTGTGGGGCCTGATCCTCCCCACATTGTAAATTGTAGGCTGCCTTGCGAGCCTCTTGAGGATTTCTATGAGTAGAAAAATGTTTCAAGATGGCTGCCTTATAGGTGGACCATCTTAAATGATTTTGGTCCTCCAGCCCTGCAAAGAAACTGCAGTATTCCGGGGAGAAGGTCCACTTTACATATTGAATACAGCTTTGGCTGTCCTTCAAATGGAAAGTCTCCATCATTTGCTCAAACAACTCTAAGTGCTCCCAAACAGAATACTTGGCGTTCTTATGATAAGGCGTGATGACGCTCCTGATTGCCTTAATCTGCTTTAAGGGGTCCTTAAGCAAGGCCCTTTTTGTCTTATTGGCCCTTTTGGTCCGGGTAACCCTGGTCCATTCATCTTCTGACTCAGAGGCACTGCTCCCAGAGGTTCCCGTCTGTTCTTCCAGGTTTTCCCGGATTCTGCGAGCCTGGGAATGGCTGGCAGAATGTGGGGACCTGGTCTCCTGTGTCCTGTACCGCTCAGAGGAGTCTTCAGATCCCTCCTTGCTGCCAGGATTTGATGGGTACCCCCCCCCACTGACCTAACTGGGAAGAGGTTTTCAGGATGCCCTTAATGGGCCTACTCTCCTGGGGTTCCCCATCAAATTGCACTGTGCTTGGGTGCCCATACCCGGATGCCCGCCCCTCCATTCCTGGGTGGTACTGGCCTATGAGCCCCATGCTTCTGGCTGGATAGTAATCTGCCATCCCTGTGGCCCTGTGCTCATGTGCGCCAGGGGACATGGGGGTGGCAGAGTCCAGGTACTGAGAGGGATAAAGGCCTCTGGTACTAGGGCTCCTGAGGTTATGCTCATGAGTCTCCCTCTCCCAGCGAACCTGGTCTCTATCCGCCCCTGCTCCCTGTTGCAATGCAAGAGCCTGCGCTTTCAGTTCCTCAGTTAAGGCCTTACTCGACTCTATCAGTCTCTCCTGCATCGCTACCTGTTGCTGGAGCCTATCATTATGCTGGCAGAGGGCCTCATTCTCTCTCTGCGTTTCCTGATTGGTCCTGGAGCACTGGGCCAGTCTTTGCTGCAGGAGGGTTACCTCCTGAGCTGTGTCCCTATTGGCCTGCTCCTGTCTTGCCAGAGCCTCCTCCACCCTCCTGGTGTGCTCTAGCAAGTCCTGGTGTTCTTTTTGGAGGTCACCCAGTCCCTGGTGGGCCAGGTGATTTTCTTCCATTTTTCTCCTTAAGTGGCAGACTTCCTGGCCTAAGGTGTCCCTTTCCTGACCAAGAGCTTGAATTTGTGACGCCAGGTCGTCCCTTTGCCTTTGGAAGGCACCAGCTTTCTGGCGCTCCTGATCAAACTCTGCCTGGGTATCCAGGTCTTTCAGGATCAGTTTATTTCTCTCCTCTTTCTCCCTGTCTAGTTGGATTTGCAGGGTGGCTACCTGCTCTGTGCATGCCCTGTTGAAATTGATATGTTGCTCCAGCTTTTTCTGGCTCTGCAGTAGGGAGTCCAAACTGTCTTGGCGTTCCTTCTGCAAAGGCAGAATTCTGGCATCCTGGTCTGTCTTTTCCTGTTGCAGGATGTCCATATCCTTCTTTATTTTAATGATGTGCTGTCTACTCTCATTTTCTGACTCCTGGCTCCCCTGCAGCCTCTGCTCAGAAGAGACCAGGTCAGATTGGACCTTCTCTAACGCCATCTGTCGCTTATTCGCCAGATCTTGGCTTTCAGTACATTTATCCTGCATGTCTCCCATATATAGGTACAGGTATGCCGCTATCCTAACCATCTTGTCTTGTTCATCCTTAGCTTTAGGAGCCATGTATAGTTCACTCAGGGCCACATGTAAGGGACCCTGATCTCTCCATGTATCTGACCCTGTTTCCGTGACCTGTTGCGTGATGGCCTGCAACCAGACCCTGCGGTCCTGGTGAGTCCACTCACCGCTCACAAATAACTTATGTAAGAAATGCTCTCCGGCTATTTTCATGTCTACTAAGGTCGTCATTCTAGAGATTGGTCTCTGTCCTGACTTACAGAAATTAGTATTTTATTTTTGCAAAACAGACCTTTTTCTTAGAGCGTTCCTTTGAGGAGTGCTTTACAGCGTAACACAGCGTGGTGATCCGACCGGATAGTGTATGTGGTCAGCTGGCACACTGTATTAATCTGCACAAGTGATAGATCTAACCCAAACGTCCGGCACGAGCCCCCAATTTGTAAGAGGATTCAATTCAACACTACAGCTAAGTCAATGCCTAGTCTGGGATACTGAATGGAAACCCTTATTGATCTATCCTTATGTCCAGTTCATGCGTTCTGGATGACTACCCCTATATAACACCCCTCTCTTGGAATCCTCCTGACCCCACTGAGCCAAGAAGTAGTTCTGTTTTGCAAGTTTAAAAAAATGTATTTGATAATTTAAACAATAGATATATATATCACACTTTATAATAATTAATAATTGAATATCACACTTAATCTGAGCAGTAATCAATAATGGATAGTCTGGCACGGGCACACTTGTGAATAGGAACAGAAGAATAAGGTGGTAGAGAATGCTTTATATAAGTTCAGATGGATGTAATGTTGAATGAAAATGCAATACAGAAAATACTCAATATGATTTCAACAAAACAATGTAATCACTTTTCTCTGGCAATCCCCTCCCCCCTTTAGGCAATGCAAGGAAATGGAAGAAAAGCACACAGTTCTCAGAAATGCAATCAAATGTAATTCAGTTCACCCCAGCAAGCTGAGACTACAGATCGGAGTTTTAAACACAGGCCCAAAATGCTTTTACATGTGCTGGCAATGAAGTGAAAAATATGCTAAAATGCTTTTAATTCCCTCTATAGGTTCAGGGTGAGTGGTGTCAAGTTAAAATTAGTCCAGGCTCACTCTAGCAATGATTCTAGGAATGATTGGCAGGTTGCAAACGACTTTCTAACAGTTCTAGCAAGAAGCTGCTGTTTTCACACGTGGAGGAATTTTCAAATCGCGGTAAAATTCGCGCGTGCGTTTTTCACGATTACAGAGGAACGACAAGGACTAGCACTATCGTTTTGGGGTCCTAGGACAGCCTAGGATCTCAGCTTCCAGATGAAAGTTACTGCAAGTCTCTAGGACAAACGGTCACGGAGATATGAGCGATATAATAAAGGTCGTTTTTCAGATTTGAAATTTTAAAGTTCAAAAAGACAAGTGACAGCTAGCAACTAGAAAATGACAGGTGACAGTTAGGAGGCAGTTCTGGTTAGATTAAAATAGATTGAATTATATTATTTTAACTAAGAGATTGTTTCTGCACAGTTTTGCTAGGTACTCACAATATATTTTTGAAATAAATGGGCTTCGCCACGGATCTGGTCAGGTTTTAGACTGGACTCTGGTCTGGTCGCGGCACTTCACAGTGATCTGGGTCAGCTCTCTGGTTCTGCTAACAGCGGTCTGGGTCAGCTCTGCTCTGCCTCTGGTTCTGGATATTTATAGATTTGAAGTCTGGATCTTTCTGCACAGCTTTCTCTAGAGATTGATGGAGGTAAAGTATGGATTTTCCCGGCAGAGCGTCCCGCAGCAAATGGATTTGAAGGTCCCTATCTGTCCTGACTGTCTGCTTTTATGTGTTTTGAAAATGGGTGTGTGTGCAGCATCACTAGGCTCTACCCCTCTCCACTTGTCATTGGCCACTTCATCCTGTTCCCCTTGATTGGGGGAATGAAATGAAGTGTCATCATGATGAGGTCTGTTTATGGTACAGAGAACCCACCCCTATCAAATTACACACAATCTATATTTTGACCCAAAAGACATATTTCATAGCTACACAGTGGTTTGAAATTACATGCACCCATCATGCATTACAGGAGGTATACCCTGTCCAAATCTGCTCTTCCTGGGAGCTTGCATTCAGAAATGGCGACATTTGCACTTTTTAACTGGTTTCGCAATATCGGACATTACCCCAAATTTACACACATGTGCGCAAGGAGTATGGACATTACTTGATGAAGTGTCAGATTTTTAACATGCATACCTTTTAAGTAATACCCTCTTAACTGCTAGCTTGCCCCCAGATCATGCCACCGGTTCTAAAAACCTCTCAAAATGTGGGCAGAAAAATCACAAGAATTATGGTATCATTTAAATAATTTTCACAAGTCCGCTCTATGAATGATCCATCTTTTTCTAAAACCATATTCTGGCTACGGGGGTGTGGTTTCCCCCCAGCACAAGGTTGAATTTCTGGTTTTTCCAGTTCTGCCAAGCCAGCTTGCTCTCACAGGCAGTGCTCCTCCCCTTTACTTCCAGGAGGAAGCTACTTTTACAGCCCCCGTAATAAAACATTTGCCTGAGTCAGGACAGGGCTTTGTTCAATTTCCTGCAGAGCCCAGGTAATTCAATCAGGGAAGTGTCATATCCCTTTTGGTGGGAGCAGCAAAAGGGCAGCTAGGCCTGGGAACACAGCTGTTGTGCAAGTCTCAACTCCTGTCGGGGGTAGCTGGTGGGCAGAATTCAGTTCCTTAAGCCAGGCCCCAGCTAATGTCACTTTTTGTTACCCAGTTTAAGTCAAGACAATGTTTACATATGCAGCTAGAATGCTGATTCTAAGTTCAAAACTATGACATTTAAACAATTGCAACCTATGTGACACTCAAAAGTAGGTCACTCATTTCTTTTAAACATTTAGATTTTTAGTGTCTTTCAGTCCAAATTTACTTAAACTGCTGAAATCCACAGCTCAGCCAGTCTTGTTATAAACCTTCAAGTCACTTCAGAATATAACTTTACATTGGATCCACCTCTCAGTAAGTCTTTCTTTGGCATGCTATTCAGTTTTACACATATAAAAAAAACCTGGTGCTGTTTTAAAACGCCGGCTTTCTGATAGTGGTGAGTACTGGTACTGCACCCATTTTTAGGATTTAAGAAAATGAATTCCCCACAATTCTAGGTTGCTTTTGGCAATCAGCATTGCCATTCCCAATGGTTTCAGACTACGGTGTGGGTAGTCCAATGGTGGTTTTAGGCAGTGTCCTTCTGTGCCCATAACATCGGCAAAAATGAGCGGCAGCCTATTCTTCATGCATTTCCCTGTGCATTTTCTGGGAAGCTCTGGCCATCATGATGTTTTCCATGTCAGTACTGTACAGTTTTTGAGGTAGGGCTCAGATGCATGGGTAAAAACATCCCACAATACCAAAAGGGCCTTTGATGCAATAGACAAATGGGGTTGTTTAGTGCAGATTGAAGGAGGAGCTCAGGCTAGCTGGAGGAAGGTTCCACCATCCTGTATTTTCTCTTTAGCTCTCTTCCTTCCTGTCACCTCCACTTCCTACAACAGAAAGCACTATGGGTCTGATATCAGATGTTAACGTCCACTTGTTCCAAGGATATGGATTGGACCCTGTAAGCAGGTTTGCTTTTGTCCAATCACCTGTAGGGTTTTGCCTTTAAAGGAAGGGGTCTCCAGATTCTTCTTTGAATAATCTCTGGTCTTCCCTTGAATTAGAATCTGTTTTGACCCAGTTAGGAGAGCAGTCGTTTCCAAAGTCCTCCAGTTCGGAGGTGAAGATAGACAGTCCAAGGAAGAGTCAACATTGGGGGTGACCAACTGCTTGAGCAAGATGTGTCTCTCTGTCAGTCACACTGGCACTCAGGACCTCGCCATGCTGAAGTAAACCTACAGGTGTGTACCAGACACCCCTATGTCTGGGAGCCCGGAAACAGGGAATACTCTTGCCCCTGAGATCCTGGAAGGGGACTCACAGCTCGTTAGAGTCAAGGCAGCCAGGATTCTTGCACATTTGCTGTTGAACCATGGTGAGCCGTAATTGTAGTGTGTTTGACCACATTCAAACCAACAGAGCCCTCTTGAACTGCCCTTGGCACTCATCAACCTTTGAACCACTGTGACTCAAGTTCGTACAAGCTCGCCACCTCACCATGCCATCCGAAGGTCGTTGTTGACTCGACTACAACAAAGAAGCATTTATGCACCTGCACTGTTGTTTGAACCTCCAGCCTCTTCATCACCAATCAAATTGACAATGAAACCCAACCCAAAAGCATCCTTCATGCACTGAACCGACTCGCTATGTGCATCCTGACTTCAGCCAGTCCACAGTCGAACTACAACCTAAACCTAGTGATCATTGCTTCTAACCGCAGTAGCCTTCAGTTCGATCCCAACTCGAAATCTGTTTGCCATCAGGACTAAAAATGACTGCTGCAATCAAGCCTCATTCAAACCACAAGCACAATGCTAAGAAACCTGGTTCACTGTTGTTGATCCGCCAAGTCGTAGCAAAGGTACTTTTGCTAACATCTCCCATACTGGTCAATTGTTATTTTTCCATGTGTTTAACACCCATACCCGGAGGTATCGCAATGTTTTGTACATTAGACATGAAGAGGTAAAAACGAGAGATGTTTTCACAAGTTTTCTGAAAGTCGCTTGTTTCTGATGTTGGATAGTAGTGAGTTCCATAGGGAGGGCGCTATGACACAGAAGCTCACCCCTCCTGCTCTTTTGATTTTGAATATAGGAGTGAACAGGCTGCGAATGGTGGAATATTGTGCACGTGGTGTTTTGGGACAATACTCTTATTGAGGTAAATGGGAGCTTCATTGTAGACACATTGGTGTGTAAGGTTCAGTGTTTTGAGTTTAGTGCAGGCTTGATGGGATGCCACTGGACGTTGCGCATGGTTGCTGAGATGTTGTCTGTACGTCGTAAACGCAAGGCTGCGTGAAGCCCTTTGTTTTGAAGAAATAGTTTGACAAGGTTTTTTGCAGAGACACTCAAAATGCAAGGGAGGCATATCTGTTTTACCTTTATGCTTGGGTTCGCTCTTGGTTTGTAGAAGTGTAAGGACTGAGTAGGTGCTTTAGAGTTTACTCATCCTTATACTACTGCAAAGTAGACGTCGGGTGATCACAGATACTGACTTAGGAAAAGCTTGCGTTTTTAAAGGTGTTATTTACTTTTTCAATAGTATTGATTTTCCAAGGAGCATAACTACAGTATTGATTTGAAGGCAATTAATGAGTGAGAAAGTGAGGAGTATGTGAGTGAATTGTCTGGTGAAAATGTATGTGAGTCAGTGAATTGGTTGGGTGGGAAACTAGTGCTTGATTCATATGTGAATAGGCTACTAAGAGTAACATAAACATTGTTGAGTTGAGGAACTATAATGAAGTTAATGAGCAAAGAAGTGAGCAATTAAGCAAGGCATTGTGTGAGTTAATGAGTCAGTTTTTGAATCAGTAAGACTATTGAGTCAGTGGGTGAGTCCTTGAAATGTCAGATTATAAAATACAATAGGTTTCATGAAAGGCAGAGAAATACAAAAGTCTGTTTAGTTTAAGGCGGAAGCATTGGTAAGAAGCTTTGTTCCTGTATTGATCTGGTCTGATGTTCCAGCAAAAGCGACAATGACCCCTCCCAAGGTCTGCATGGCTAATTGCACACTGTGTTAGTAGCAATGCATGTTTTGGAAGTGATGGTGGCGAAGTAAAATGTTGCTTTAGTTGCGAGTTAATTTAAATAGACAAACTCAATTCTTAAATTGAACATGGTTTTCTTTTGAAGTGTTCAAATAACAAGGCTGTCCTCATAAATTAAGTGTTTTAATGGCAACAATATTTAAACTACACTGAGTACAACATGAGCATTAATGAGGCATCATGTAGTTTATCTGTCAATAAGAAATCATATTCCTGTTTCTTAGCTTTCTCTCCAGTGTGTTAAATATGATTTTGCAGTGAAAATAGGTCCTCCCAGAAAGGAAGTGTTTTTTTAAAGAAACCTTGCCCGGAAATTGCATTGAGGATTCCCTATATGCTTTCAAAGTCAGAATGTTCAGAATGGAGTCAATACCAGTATTTATTGACTGCGCTCCGAACATGCTGATTGGTTGAGAGGAGGCCAATTGCTATCTCAATGTGCTCTTATTGGTAAGTAAACTCAAAGGGCCGATTCATGGAAATAATTGTGCAGAAAATAGGGTACTTTTGTGCCATTCTGCTTGCAAATCTCAGTTTGTCGTTTCATGGAATGAAATGTGCAGTACTTTTCCTGGACTTGTGTGTAGTTTGTTCTGGCTCGGCATGTCTCTGTGAGCCGTCAAGGGCCTTGCTCGAGACACCACGCACAGCATGGGCGTGGCTTGTGCAGAGGCCTGGGAAGGGGGCGGAACACCAGAAATGGGGAAGAACTTGTGAAAAAAAGTGGCCGTTCCAAAGGCTGGCCTGCAAGCAGTCCCTCGCATGCCCACAATTGCGTGGCACAAGACGTATTAATGGATTCGATCGCGCAAACTCTCAGCCAGGAAATGGCCATGCAAGTCCCTCATACGATCCACCACCCGAAGGCAGGCGTAAGCACACTTGAGCGCAGGATCAGCAGCGTGGAGTTGGGGTTGCATGTTGGATTTTGGGTTGCATATATGCAACCAGGGTACCAAACGTACTTAGGTGTGCGTGTAAGCAGAGTAGCAGGGTGCAGGATCGGTTTACAGTGTTTTGCACGCTCATTTTCTGAGTTCATACCAAGTTATGATTTTTCATATGCAGGTTGTTGGGGTGCTGGGAACAGTTACAGGGGAACCTTTGCAAGGTCCACGAGATGCAGGCCTGCTTGCGGGGGACCTCACAAACTGTTTGCAGGGTACGTGGGTTCGCGCCTGGGGGAGTGCGCAAAGGCTGATCTGGCTGTTTATGCTTTGCATGTGGGTGTGTCGGGGGCATTCCGGCCGTGACTTGCGAATATGATCACTTTGCACAAACAATTCCATGAATACGTGGCGCACGCATTTTTATTAATCTGTGCGCAGGCTCACGCAGTGTCCTTCTCGGCGCGCAGCACTTGCAGGATTTCTGCAAACATTTCCACAAATCGGGCCCATAAGCTGTAAAACTGCCTGCGTGTGCATGGTCACTATCGAGAAATGCAGCATTAGCAACAGTGGTATTAGCTACCAGTGCCGCGTAATGCATTCATTCCGCAATGTAGTCAAATGAGTGGAAACTAAGAGAAACTTAAGATAGGACTACCATGGAACAGTGCCCACCAGTGGTGACTGAAAATCCCTTTGGAGGCATTTATCACCACGCTCGTAATGAGGCGCCAAGTAATTCTGCATGGTTACAAGGCAGACGGTAGCAGATCAGAGGGCACACCGCCACGCAGGATCCCAGCGTCCCTGCCGTTGGATTATTAGCAGATGACCCAGTGAGTTAGTAGCACATCTCTGCAGTGCTTCCTAAGGTCACTGAACACGGCAGCACATGCTGACGAATATGATAATGATATGTATTTTTTCCATTTGTGCTCGTAACATGTGGTTCTGCAGATGCTACCATTTCCTGTAGAGCGATATGAAGGAGCGGGACCTGGATATCCTCAAGGAAGCACAACTGGCCCTTTCTTTTGATCTTGTGACAGCACAAGTGCTTTCTATTTTCAAAACTGAAAGGGTGCGACCTAGTAGGTTATACCTGAATCCCCATCAAGCATCTTCAAATAACGTAGGTTGCTGCTGTCTCATTGATTAATGTAGGTATGCACATGTACTGAAAAAGAAAGTGAAACACGCTTTGGAAAACATGTGTGTACACGCATGGTCGCAGAGTCCTTCATTGATTTCCAGTCGGTCCCCGTAGATGACGAGTTTGATAGTGATTGGGTTTAGCTTTCATCTCAGTTCTATGTTATAATTTCCTAGAAGTAATATCCCGACTGAACGGGAAGCAATAACAATGGGGTGGTAAACATTACTAATTTTATGTTGAAAGTGATGTGAACAGAAATAAAGACATTTTAAATAATGAAACCAAATGTGTTATTCTACTTTATTTATTTATTTATGTATTCATTTGCATAGCAGACGCAAACCGTCAGGCAACTGGGCGCTGGAGAGAACCAGTTACATGTAGCCCGTGGGCCTGAAGAATACATATTCAGAAGCATAACCTAAGCTTAATGAGGGCTTGAGCCACCTGCTTTAGCACGTTTGAACTTAGGGTGAATCAGTCTGTGGGTGTAGGGGGTTCTGGTGGGCATTATCGAGGTCACTTTGTTGATTCGTTGCACCAGGTAGGGCAGGGTGGATTTAGTGATACATGTGTGGGCGACGGTGAGTGTCCTGAAAAATATTCTTTCTCAGACTGTGAGCCATTGTGGTGCTCTTCGTGCTGCTGATAGGTGTTCTCTTTTTGGGAATGTTTAGGGCGGCCCATGGCCATTATTTTGGATGGTTTGGAGTTTTTTTATGTTATGAGCTGAGGTGACACTGAAGAGCACATTGCAGTAGTCGAGACTCGCATCCACCACTGCACGGGCTATGGTTATGCAACTGTCTGAAGAGAGGAATGGCCTGGCGGTGTTAAGAAGTGTGGTTGAGTAGGCTGCTAATGAGACAATGGTGTTTACTTGTCGTCTAAATGAGAGTGAAGCATCAAGATAGATTACTAGGGCTTTTACTGAAGGTCATGTACTCCAGTGCTAGTTTCCTCAGCACGGCGGTGGAACCCACAATGAAAAGTTTGGTATTTTCATCATTGATGCAGAGGCCATGGGTTGCCATCCAGGCTTGGATAGTGGCGTAAGTGGCACTGAGCATGGCAGTGTCTTTGATGTAGGATCCTGAGAGCAGGAGTAGAATGTGGGTGTTGTCAGCGTAATTGGTATATGATATGCCCAGGGAGTCAAGGGGGTCAAAGAGGGATTTAGTGAAAATATTATAAAGGGTTGGTGAGACACAGGACGCTTGTGGTACACCACAGTTGATATGGGAAGGCACAGCATATGCATTCTCAGAAAGAACTTTCATTACCCTGCCTTCTAGGAAGGAGCCAATCCAGGATACTGCCTCTGGAGAGAAGGAAGCTGAGGTGAGGAGGTGGTGGCATAATATGTCGACTTGATCAAAGGCAGCAGACAGATCAAGGAGGAGCAGTAGGGTGGGTTTCCCCATATCTCGTCCATCTGGTTTTTGAGGTCAAGGAGAGTTGACTCAGTGCCATGCCCTGGGCAGAAACCAGATTGGTGTACGACAAGGATGTGGTTATCCTCTATATGTCGTTGAATTTGAACATATGCTGTTCTATCAAGTATTTTTAAGAGGAGGGGGACAGTGATGATGGGCCGGTAGTTGTTGGGTAGAATTGGGTCGTGTTGTTTTTTTAGGAGGGGTAGAACCTATGTTTCCTTGAGGGTAGATGGTACCACTCCGGTGGAGAAGGGTGAGTTGATAATACCTGTGATAAACAGCACCAGTGGTACAGCGCGTTCTTTGATCAGAGGGGCCGGGCTCGCATCCCCTTTGCATCTTGAAGTCTTTAGACATTTTAGAATAAGTAAGGTTTCTTGCATGGTGATTTTGTTGAAGATGAACTGTGCGGCTTCCGAGCTGTTGGGATCTTGAGCAATCTTAGAGCCCTGTCGGGAGTGATCAATGCTGTTTTTTTGGTGAGTATTTATTTCTGCAACATGCCGATTTTATGCAACATGGCATAATTAATGCTCTGACAGAAGTCCGAGTCTTTAGTCAAAGTGGATGCTGCAGGAACCGGGGCTTCCAATTCCCTAAGAATGGCAAAGAGTTCTCTAGCATTTGTGTTGGCACTGGCTATCCTAGTATTGCAGGTTGTGGCTTTAACCTGGGCGATTACTTTTTATATTGTTTGGAAAGATTTGAGAACTTTAGTTTGAGGGCAGCGGAGGGGTTGCTTCTCCAGCTTGTTTCCGCAAGTCATTTTTCACGTCTGAGGGCTGTAAGGTCCTGAGTGTACCAGGAGTTGGTGTGTGCTACAGGTTTGGCTTTTTTGGCCTGAGTGGGGCAATAGCATCAAATGCAATGTTCTCCTAAAGAGAAATTTATTTGCAGATACATGTATTCATTTAAAATATGTGTTCTTGAATACTAATTGATTTAGCAGTACCAGTGAACCCCACTTATCACCCCTAGTTAAACCCATCACCCCATTGCTTAAACCTGCCTAGTTCCAGATTTCAGGGTACACTTTACAAATGGGGGAGCAATGGTGAACTGGGGTGCATGGAGCTCTGGGTATTTCCCTGTGGGCCTCTCTGCCTTGGGCCCCTTTTATGTGGCTACCATGGTTTCGGTTCCACCGTGACAAATCAACTTCCGGGCCACCAGTGGTCCAGCGATGAATATTGGTTTCTAAACCATCAATCAGCCCCACATCTCTAGCACACCTGAAGGGATCCAAACAGAGTGGAATACAAGTGAATTATAAACCTCCTTATCCAATTTTTGTTAACGTGGACGGAACGGCAGGCTTATCTCTGCAAGGTCACGGATCGTTGGTCAGTTGCAACACAGCAAAAAATACAATTATTACCCATTGATAAAAGGCACTGTCCAGTCAAGTTTGTATAAAATATCTACTTTATTATTACTACAACAGACAGTTCTAGCACACTACAAAATACAACCCACCATGTAAAGGAACACAGAGGACAGACAGTTTCACAAAGGAAAGAAATGCACTCTGGATACTGACAGGAGGGTAGTTGGTAAAGTAATCAATCTTACTGTTCAAGGTTATTGGTTTCAGCACCAAGGAGAAAAGGGTTAAAACTGTCTCTAGGGGCCTTCAGAGAAAATCTAAGGGGGCAGAACAACAATGTGCCTGGTGCTTAAGAAGTTCTTGATGCTCGACAGTATTGAGGCAGTTCCAGGGCGCGCGGCAGCTCCTAAAACAGAGTTTGTGGTGGGAGACAGCTTCGGGTATCAGGCGGCAAGCAGATTGGTAAGCAAGGCTGGATGGACGGCTGCAGGCTGGCCGGCGTGGCGGATCAGGGTGAATAATCGTTAGCTCTGTGCTGGTTGGCAGATCTGTAGTGCTGGTTGAGGTGTCTCGGACAGCTCTGGTGACTGCGGCATGCCAACAGTCAGCGATGCAGCTGGTTGCAGTTGGACAACTGGACTGTCTCAAAAATGTCCTTAAAAGATGATGCTGGTTGATGCTTGTGCGGCACTACTCATATCTCCTTTCAAGGTGGACGGCCCCAAGCTTAAGAGAGTGTTTGCAAGCAACAGCCTTGTCTTTAGTTCAGATACAACCCAGCGCTTCCCACCTAGGAAGCTTGCTGGCAGAACCTAGCAGGGCACACTATGTGCTGGCTGTGTACCGGTTCTGGAGCTGTGGGATGGGTCCTCTGAGTCCAGTATCTCCCTCTGTTCCCTGGGAGATGTTTAGGGGAGGGATCTTGATTCCCTCTTGGAACTCACTGGCAGAAGATGCAAGGTAGACTGTACCTTCTGCTTGGGTCCAAATTAGTCCTTCTTCTTACTCCTTTCAAAGCCATAATATGATCTGTTAAGTGAGGGGTTCAGCTCTCTTTTAAAGCCAAATGGGTCCCAGGCTAAGCCTGCCTTAATGAACCAATCCTGGGTCCCCACCAACAATCTTCTGTAATGCGTGAGGTCAGAACCCGAGTGCTCTGCAACAGGAAAAGGTAAGGGGTGACACCATATACCTGAGCAATACCCATCTTCCTGTGTGTTAAAGATCAAAGTGTCTCTCTGGTTTACAAAGCCCTTTGTGACTCTTGATTAAAGTGCAGGTCTCCCTTGAGGTTTGTGACAAGAGCAGACTTCCTGTCTCCCCCAAATCACATACTTGTCCCCTCTGAAAGAGGTCAGCTTTGCAGGGGTTTTCCTATGGTAAATAGTGGACCCAGACATGCATTTCACTGCCTTTCATACAGGGGGGTGGGAACTAGCTTCAAGTTGACACATTGCATATCAAAGGGGTGTTAACCTTGCTTTTCCTGTTGTTTGTTCCGGTAACCAAGCCTCTTCTCCAGGCTTGCTTTAATTATTACTCATTAGTATACACTCCCACCAGCCAGATTAGACAAAGGGAAAGCAGATCCATGGGTCCTTTGATGTTTAAATTAGGCTGCTCATGGCTGGAGGAAGGTGTGCCTTCCCCCTTCTTGAGATGCTTTGATGTACCCGTGGCTGTCAAATTCGAGCTGAATATGACAGGGGAAGATGGCGCCTGTAGGCTGTGTCTTCCGGGAGTACACATAACTATGCGTTTCATGCAGTGAGCAGATGAAATGTGTGCGGAATGGCCTCACACATTTCCAAGAGGTTGATCTCCCATCATTCATTTTTATTATTAAAAAATCAAAAAAAGCCCAGGCGACCACACTCATCCCGTGCGGATGCTCGAATTTCTCAAATCTACTTACCCCATCTCCCAGCCACCAAACCCTGTTCCTTTCATCTCTTTTGTGATCAGGTTTCCAGGCTGACATTCATCACTCATGACAAATGTTTTATGTCATGTTTTTCTTATGTTCACTACTATTTAACTCTAGTGTCAATTGTTCTAATCTCATCGTTTTCATCATTGTTCATTTGCAAGGATTATTATTAATATCCCTGATATATACATAATTGTAGTCTTTTTTTGTGATAAGTCGCTTAGAGGAGCCTTTTTCCCTCTTTCTTGATAGATTCTGATTTGGTATGCACAATGCAATATGCTTGCTTCCTTGTTGCAATTCTTAATCATGGATGCTTCTTCTGCCCTAGACCTTCAACCAGCCTAGAAAGTATACAGAAAGTCATTTTCCAATGTTCTTTCTTTTTATTCCATCCCCTCAGTGGGAGGGCACAAATGGGATATGCGATGTGCGTTCCTGTCTCCATTTTGGTAAAACTGTCAATCGGTGGTTACCGGCCTCCTCAAGCTACTGGAAGAAATACAATGTTTGTATTGATGACGCCCACCAAGTGGTTGAAGGCCATACCTCTGAAATTATGCAGCTTCAAGCAGATGATGCCTCATTGTCATTAACATCAACTGCTTGCTAGGGTCACAGAACACATCCCTCATCTAATTATGTTAAAAATAGACGTCCATTTTTGAATACTGTTGTCTGTTTAGATGCGTTTTCTGAGGAACTGTAATTACAAGTCCAATTCCATTTCTGAAACTGTATTGATACGAGGGGTCTAGTATCCACACAGTGGATAGTGCAGTACAGTGTCTGACTCACAGACTTTTCACAGATGGAACAAGGCTGATGCTGAATAGCCCACTTTGTTTTATCACATTACACTGTAGTACTTTTTACAGGCCTTATTGCTTGAAACAGCTCATACTGGGAAACCAAGTCTTAAAGTCCAGCGTGAACTGAGAACATGTTCAGTGCTTGAAACACGATTTTTTGGAGATTGTAATCATAATATCCAGAGTGAATTGATAAAGTACTAATTGCTTGAAACACTGAATTGTGGTATCTTGAATCTTAAACCCCAGAATCATGTGAGAAAGTATATTTCTTTAAAAGACTGCATGCTGGTAATCTGAGGGAGAACATTTAGAACTCAATGTTCAGGCATGTGCTACCTGAAACACTGCATGGTGGGAAATTGAGGACACATTCCCAAAATGAACCCTCTAACAAAGAACATGCTTCACATAAAAGTTGCTTAATTTCAAGGCCCTGAGTTCAGAGACATATATACTACAAACCAGTGAAGTGTCAATCCAAATATGAGGGCCAACCCTGAACATCAGAGAATCTTTATAAATAATCATTTCATTTAATCTCTATTTATGAAGTCGGCCTGTTATATTAGTACCCGGCACACGCTGCACACCGGGAATACAACGTGTTGATGGGCTCTTTTCCGAGCCATACCACACGGTATTCCCGTGCACACCGTGCGTGCCGGGTACTTTGTTCCCGGCGAGGGGCATGGCAGCCCCTTAGCCAATGAAGAGGCTCGAAACAGGGCAATCACCCCTCCGAGCCTCCCCATGGCCGGAGGCTGCCTTCGTCCCCCGCCGGGGACTCAGGTACATTTTTTTTTTCCTCAACCCCCCTCCCACGCAAACTATCCCAACCCCACTTACCTTCTTTTTTCTTCTTGTCTTGGGAGCGAACGCGCTGGAAAGACTTTTGTTCCCTGCGCGTCCGCTCCGATGGCCGCCATGGAAAGGGAAAACGGACTATGTTTATTTCAAGAGGATTTCTTCTGGAAACATCCTATGCTTAGAGTGCAGCTTGCAGTGATGTGTCAGACACTTTTTGGAGAGCATTTCTCCAGTGGAATAATACTCTGCAAGGTGTCTTAAAACCTTGCAGTGTCTTTCCCTCGAATTGGGTCTTCCTGTGTCTCTTGTGACATCCTTTTGTGTGTAAATAATTGCAGATTTGTCTCGTTGAACATTGGAAACAAATTATTTTCTATGAACAAACATGCATTCCTTGGTGGCCATCATGCCTACTAGATTACTGGGGCAATTGTGAGCTCTTTTATGCAACAACCCTTTCTGAGATTTCTCCCTGAAAATCTAGTTCTAAGGCCTGCTCCCTCTTTTTGACCTACACTTCTTTCCAATGTCCACATAAACAAGAATAGTGTTCTTCCTTGCTATTTTATCATGATTCAGGGTTGGGACCTACCTACACAGTTGAATGCCTGGAGTGTTCAAATGATTTATAAAGAGAGAACAGGATGCTTCTGTGTGCTTCGCTTATTTTCTTTACTTCATTTGGGCTAGATCTGTGAGTAAGACATATTTAATCAGCAATCGTAACCATAGGATTAGACACTAATCCTATGTACTCAAAAGAAGAGCGGATATGTATTTGAAGATGACCAACCAACCTCAGAACCTCCTATTGAGCTCTTTACATCATGAGACCACTAAGGAGTCAACGACTTACCACCTGAAAAATCATATGGAAAGCCTTTATAAAGAGATTTTTTGGATTCCTGCATTGAGAGGCACCTACAACGCTTCGAAGAAAGGCTTGTCGAAACGGATCAATCTTTGGGACTGGCTGGAGAACTATGACCATCTGTGCAAGTTATCAAAGTACCAATTTGTACGGTATAGACCGTATATATTTCTGAAACCACATGTATACATGAATCTGAGCCCTTCCAGTAGACTCAGACGTTTCTTTCTTTTGCTTCGACTTGATTGCCTACCGGTGCTTGCCAATAAGTGGATTGAAATCGACTTGCTTCCTCAAGAAAGACACTGCCGCATCTGTAAAAACTCTGCCATTAAGGAAACTACTATACATCTATTTACAGCTTGCCCGGTCCTGGTTAAAACCTACGAATTATGCTATGTGAACCTGGTCCATAACTTGGAGCACATAGCTGAACCTTGGTTCTGGTATTGTAGCTTTAATTCAACCAGTATAAAAACTCACATAGCAATATATAGCATCTGGTTGATGATTGACAAAATTCTGGGTATCTCTATCTAACGTAAACTATTTCTCAATTCTTTAGCAATACACTGTGTTAAGCGGGTGGGAACTCTCTATACGAACTGTAGCAATTAACACCTTGGAGGATCACCACTGTATGGAGTTAATTATGGTTTGGTGGGGTCTATTTAATTCTTTTCTACAGGGTCGGGCTCCGAAGTGGTCTAGACCCCCACTCCCTCCATGAATAATGAACTTCTATGCACGTATACTTGAACCATGAACTTAATTGAACTGCTGTTGGTACTTTTTATGTTTAGCTATATCTCCCATTAAGAGAATTTATATTTATATCTTTATGTTGATTAACACATATGGAGACTGTATGTGCTGAAGGATTAGCTTAAATAGGGGTTAAATTAATGTATTTTATTTTTTACTCAGTCTAACTGATCTCGCTTTAATGTATTCTCCTTTCTCTTTTTATATTCTTTATTTTTATACTTGTAATTGTATTTGAATTATGTGTAAAGTTTATATTTAAACTGTCTCACATTATTAAATAAATAATTGTAATATGGGTGTGCATTCTTCTAATAGATATTTAAGGCATCTATCTGTTGAATTACTGATATTAGGGGTAACTGAGGGAGAGTCCAAACAATACTTTGTTATTTTTTATAATGGTAAAATCCTCTGGCAAGGGTTGCCTTTCTGGTTAACTTGCACACGTAGTTTACCACTGAAGAAGAGGCAGTACTCTTCATCTCGGGAGGATAGCTCGGGGGTAACGCGCTAGTCTTGGGAGCAAGACGACGTGGAGCAACACAGGTTCGATCCCCAGGTTCCCACTTAGAAACCTCTGGGTATTAAGTGCGTTATAAATAACCCAATAACAATATTAATGTGATGCAAAGTATAGTATATTAAGCTTTATCCAAGGACACTTTGAGAGTCGAGAAGAATCACTGCCATACACATATGTCTCTCTATTCAAAATAGAAATTACTATTTTTCTTTGTCTTTGAACCTGCTGTGTAGCAAAGGCCTCCCTCTGTCCTTCCGATCTAGTATTTGTAGTCCATTGCAACCCCGCCTCGTAAATGCATAGACAGTCTCGGTTACCATGCAGTGGCATGCTAGAAACAAGCCCCAGATATGTAAAAGAAGGTAGTCAAATCGAAGAACAGATTGCTTACCTTTGGTAATGTTCTTTGGGATGGAATTGTCTTTCCTCCCACCGGTTCCTCATCTTAAGAATACATTCCCTGGCATCAGTCTGGCTTTGGACTTTGTTTCAGCCAGTAGGAGGCACACTGCAGCTGTGAATTGGTTATGCTCTGCATCTTTAGTACCGAGAACTCTGGATTTAACACCCTGGGTGATCTATATGGAGCCGGCTGTCCCTCGTGACCTACCACTGGCTTTTTTACCTGCACTCAGCTGGTGATGAAATGAAGAATTGCAGGAGATATACAGACTATTCACAATAGGGGTAGGATGGAAGAGTGATGACGAATCAGTAGGAGGAAAGACTAATCTATCAGAAAGCACATTACCAAAGGTACATTATTTTTATTCTGAAAGATTCCTTCCTCTCATCTTAGCAAGAGCCCCAAGGCAGTACAGAACCTGGAGGAGAGAAGATTGTAGGGCACAAACAGCAAAATCAGAAACCTCTGCAGAACCTCATGACTAGTAATGCATGATATGATATGATATGATATTTTATTTGTATCGCGCTCGTACACAAGTGTTTCAGAGCGCGACTAGGCAAGGGAGGGGAACAAGGGAGAACACAGCACAACATAAAAACGATCTTACTAGGCCCAGTGACATTGAGAACGCGCAAGTGCATGGGAAAGGGAAAAGGGAAAAAGTGCATGGAAGGGGGAGAGTGGAAAGTGCAGAAGCCGAGGAGCGCAGATAAATAAAATAAATAGAAAATTGAGGCAAACTGTGGTAGTGCAGCCAGCAAGTGGCAAGTGCTGTGTTTAAGGCAGCAGACTGGGTAAGTCTGAATAAGTGCAGCAAAAGAAGAAAAATGGGGGGGGGGCTGTATGGGTACAGATACAGTCCCCAGTGCAAGGGGTGGCCAGGAGGCAGTCCAGGAAGGTGGCAGGGTGAGCAGGTACCTGGGCCCAGGGGACAGAGGGTGGCCAGGTGCACAGTGCCAAGAGAGCAGATCAGCAGGGGAGAAGGGGAGCGAAGGCAGAAGCAAAGAGAAAGGTTCTGAGGTGCTTCCGGAACCGGAGATGGTTCTCCTCAAGTTTTAGAGTGACAGGGAGGCTGTTCCAGAGGGGGGCCCCAGCCGAAGATTGAGATCTACCCCCAGCTCGTTTCTTTGAAAAACGACTGACCCTGAGGGAGTTAGAGGTAGAGGAGCGAAGAGCTCGAGAGGGGAGGTATTTGCGGAGGGATAGCTGAAGGTATTTTGGAACCATGCCCCAGAAAGCATGGCAGACGTGCAGATTATCCCACATAATCTCCTTAAAGATGTCCACAGCACGGGTAACATTTTGAAAGGCAAATTTAACTGCTGAGACCCCTGATGGAATGGTTTCTAGAAACCGTCGGCACCATTTTTTTAGCCAGATCATAGCAGTCAGAAATACAGGGGAAGACCCCTCTGGCCGAGGTCTGCTTATTACAGCACAGACAGTCCTAGCCCCACATTGGAAGGACAGAGGATTCACTCTTGGAGTATGTTTCTCCTTTGAGAAGGCAAAGTATGAGGGCTTGACAGAAATGGCCTGCAGCTAATTTTCTCACTTAGCTAACGTGATAGCCACACATAAAGGGCGAGCATACTCAAAGGGCAGCAACTCAAATCATCAAATATAGCAAACATTAGAAACATAAAACAAGATATGTATCCCATGCAGAAATAAGAAATATGCACTGTAAAACTGGAACGAAAATCACTGCAAAATCTGCATAACGGTGTGGATGGAAATGAATGAGTCCGACCAGTGGATCCTTGTGAAGACTGAAATAGCGGGCGTCTACAACTACACAGTGGCAAACGGAAGGCCATATATGGCCAATGGAAGCACAAAATCCATAAATGCAGATGCTAGTCAGGTAAAAGGGCCCTAAACCTTTCCACAGAAAAGTCGAAAACATATGCCTCCTGCAGGTGTAGATGGATTTGGTGGCAGTTCTCCTGGGAGAAAGGAATACATCTAGGATATCATCAGTCAAATCTTAGCATGAAGGCTGATAGTGCTCAGATTTGGGTGGTGGGTATTACCTTTGGAGGGTAGATACACCCTTGCCGGGAGGCACTGAGTGGCCAGAATGACACGTCAAGATGTTCTGGGTACTGTGTTCTATGGGCCCAGAATAGAGCAATGGAAATTAGAATGGACCCAAATTGCTGAAATCTCCTCAGAACCCGTGCTATGACAGCAATCAGAGCAAACACATAGAGGAGAATGACAGTTCCACTTGACAAACAATCCATCCCCCTGAACTACCCAGAGAGGAAATGTCCTGATGCAAATCATCTCACAATTCTGGTTAACAATGAATGTGAAGGTATTTACTTGGGGGCTGCCTCAAGAAGTGAAGTTCTTTTCCAGAACTTCATGGTACAATTATTACCCATGGGAGACTTCCAAACACTTGTTTAAGACATTTGCAAGAGGTTCTTTGCCCAGTCAATTTGCGCTTCCAAAATAAAAAATGTATTCTCCAGAGAAGCCCAAGTACTCCGTGTCCATAGGAAGCAATCCAACAACACCTCTCTTGGTGCGGTAATACAGAGCCATTCTATTATCTATCTAAATCTGGATGCACTTGCCTTAACATAGATAAAAGAAAAAGGGCTACAGTTCCACAGAGTACACATTTTTCATCACCGTTGCATGCTCACCATCTGTTCAGTCAGGTGAGTGCCCTAGGGAATTCTCTGTGGCAATGGTCACTTTAGGACAAGTGGCATACAAGAGTTACTCGTACCTCTTAAAGTTTGTCATGTTGCCCTGAAATTAGAAACATTCACAGAAATGTAGCCACTAGAGTGACCTCATTAAAACCAAGACTCAGGCACCCCAGCAAATGCAGGCGGTCATGAGACTCAGAAGGTACAGAATAGCAGAGACTTAGGTGTAACTGTGGGACTGGAAGACTTGCACACAGTCTTTGGGAGGAAAACCTCCATGTGAGCAGGTATAGAGCACCACCCTTATTAACCAGAGCAGCTGAGCAGTCATGACCTTGGACTGTTTAATGTTGGGAGAGAAGCTAAGGCTTTACATTAGATGACAAGTGCAGCACAGGTGAGGAGTGAACTTGAAATATCCATTACTTCATGTAGGGAAAATATTAATCTGGTCCCTGCTGAGACACGTGGCTCCACAGCTAACAGCCTGGTGGATATCTTTGGGGTTCAGGAAAAGCCACAGGCCAATACCGAAAACTGGTAATGGGTGGTCCCAACCTGTGATTTGGATGGATTGGCCATGGAAGTAGGCATTCTGGTGCACCAGTGACAGCAGCAAGCCACAGGAATTGATGGCCTGGAGTATCTGGGCAGAGGGTAACCATCCTGAATGTGCCTTTGCACAGGAACAATTTTCCAAGTCTAAGATCCATGATGAGAAGTAGGTCTTCATCCTTTTTTCTGCAAAAAAACTGATAACCACTGCCCCTTTGCAAGGAGGGGCCAAGCTCCATTGGAGCCTTTAAAGGAAGTTGCTGAATTTCCTACAGCTAAATGTAGTCGGATGGGTGGGAACGACAGAAAGAGGATGTTATTGTGTGTGTTGGAGGAAAATTAATCAATAGTGTTTGAGTCTGGCATTGAAGGCAGTGTGGTGCAACTGATTGACATACCTAACACGTTATACATTAAAGAGGTTTTGGACCAGGGAAAGAGGGGGGGGTGCTGTGGCAGGACACAAATAGTGCCTCTCAGGGCCCCACCCGCTCCTGCCCATTTGAAAAAATGGTGTTGGTTATGTTTGCAGTAGGGTCCCTCTGTTCAAAGGAGGTAAAGGCAAACATTGTGGGCCTATTGAAGATGGGTTGGAAGGCATCGGCATGGCTAAAACAACGCATTTGGCTTTGGGCTTGGAAGGTTTAAATATCTTCATGGATTTATCAACCTTTGAGCCAAATAGGCTATCACATTCAAAATGGCATATTCGGGAACTTGGTTTGGACATCATAGGAGAAGTTTGGTGTCCTCAACCAAGAGTGTCTCTAGTATACTGTCCTTGTACCCATTAAATGATCCACACAATCATTATTGGAGCCACACAATCAGACCTGATATCAATATCTGGTGTGCCTCACACTTGACATGCTCATCCAAATTAGTGAAACTCACCTTCATCTCAGGCAAAGATACATTCTCAGCTGCCTTCAAGACAAGAAGGGGGCAATTCAGCCACATCACCTGTCTCATTTACAGTATGTAGTGCTGATCTCCCAGATGTGAAAATCTTGCAACCCATGCACGTTTGGTCTTCCCTATCTGGGGGTAAGGACGGGAAGTTAGCCACAATTAAAGTCTAGACAACCATGCTGTCTGGTGTAGAGTGAGTGGAATGAAAAGCGGAATACATTGGAGCCAATGCAGGTTTCAGTAACAACGCCTATACAGGGTTAGCAAGAGTTGGATTTAATGGATGAAGTGTCTTTCTAAAAGGACATTTTTCCAGGATGCTCATGAGGACAAAATGGCCATATACTTTGATGGTGCAGGCAGCCCAAGTGTCTCAATGATGTTGGCTATTTCCCAGTGAAAATACTCTTTTGACTTTCCATAGGCATATTCTTGCATAAAGTCAAGCTCAAGCAAGTAGTACAATTCCCTGGAGTCATTCAAGTTGGAAGTCATTTTCTCCACTTCTTCACAAGTTCAAATGCATAAGAGACTGTATCCCCTTTCACATAAAAAAACTGTGCTCTGGAAGATGTACCAAATGTAGAGCTGGGCTGCACCAGAGGGGATCAGCCTTCACATCTGGTGCCAGAACTAACAAAGCAAGCAGGAATATAGTTGTGGGACAAAGAAATGTCACTGCATTCTTGTTTACGTGCAGTTAGCCCTGTCTTTACAACCATCAGTGAGACTGAAGCTGCTGCCACCAGGTTCGTGTCTGAGACTTCAAGCACCCTGCACCTGAAGGCTTTGAACTGGTCCAGAGTTTAGGAGTGGTGGTGAAAGTTGCCTGTTCAATCATGGGTGATTATTCCTCTCAGACATCATCATCCTTGGAGCGGGACTGACAGTGTTTCTTTTTCAAGGATAAAGAAGAAGAGTGCTGGTTTGGTGAGTCACTGGGGAGGAGCAACCTCTCGCAGTGTTTCTTCGTGTTCTTATTGTCTTTTATGAACTCAAAGTGTGGACAGGACTCCTCAATCTCCTTCTTGGTGAATTGGCACCTCTCGCTATATGATGACTTTAATCTATGCAATATATTGAATTTTACAGAGAAATGCCCCTGGTCTAAATCCCCACTAAGAAAACCATTGCCCAAATTATGGGACAAGAAACAGCCTGTTTCTAAGCTAAATAGTCTTTCGTATTCAGAAAAAAACAAACAAGAAGTTAAAGGTGGTTGCCTACATTTCAGTGCTGGAATGCATACAATTCCACATAAATACAGGCAACTTGCCTACAGAAAAGAAACACAACCTACCTGCTACAATCTCACTAATGGTTGTATATAAAAGAAACATTGGATTACTATTCTAGTCAGAAGAAAACACACACATTGTGATCAGTTCCTGTGATTCCATCAGAGTTCAAGGGTAGTATGATGTCACTTCTGCTACCCCTGGTATTCTGGTTAAATGACGTCTCTGGACACTATTGGTTTTGTAGGGTTAGCTTGGCTACGTATTCTAAAGATTTGGGTGAAGGGTATAGCAGAAGGTTGTGTTTTGGAGAGAACATTATTTTGATCTATTAAAGGGCCACACAAGAATGAGAGTCTAACATTGACATAGAAAAGAATGTACTTGACATTAGCAGCTCACATAAGGCAGAAACCTATTTCTGAGCAAGGTTTCTTCGAACAATTGTGTTGGATATTTAAAATGACATACTTTTCTTGGACTAAAGGGGAGGAACCACTCTGCTTCTTTCTACACATTGGGGGATAGAAGACTCTATTTAGGATGTGTTCTTGTATGTACACTTTAGTTTTCACAGGTCACAATATTTAGCAATCACTGTAAATATATGAGTCACATTGTACACCATTCTCAAAAGCCCAGACAAAATGTACTCTTGTGATAACTCAGTGAATTAATGAACAATTAGTTACTGTCAGAGACTAGCATGCCCTGCACAATTATAGATTCTAGAGCATTCATTTTAAAATATACTTCCACAAATTCGTGTTTACAGGCCCCCTCCCTATTTAGTGGCATAGCTTGTAAACAGGGAACCCCAACATTATTTCCTTTACTATATGGATATTATTAATTCAAGGGACATGTATCTGAAGGCTCTGAGGTTATTGTACTCAGTTTTGGATTGTATTCTGAAGACCCCTGAACTGGCAGGGACATCAAAAGCTCAAGGGAACTCTGCCAGGTAAGCTCTTCATTTCTGTCTTCCCTGGCATTCCCAAATTCGTCCCAGCCAATAGGGTTCTGTCTTGGGAAACATATCTGCATTCTGGTCCCTGTTCAAAATGCCTCATTAAGGAGGATTTCCATCAGCCACACCCAGGAGGAACCCATTCAGTGTCCTCTCCTTTCTGAAAAACTCACTGCCTCTACTGCATTCCAGAAAACCTCCACTTCCTATGTCTTTAAATTGAAATACCCCAAAAAACTCTGCGCATGCAGCACCTATTGATGCAGCAATTTTTGTTTGCACAGAACCTGCAATAGGCTTCCTTCACATTCTCACACCCACAAGAATCCTCCTCTCTGCTTCAGTTGGCCAATGTATTTTGCCATGGCATAAGGGGATGTATATACGTGTGGGTTAGCTCTCTCCTCAGGAGGAAGTATGATACAATGGTGCTGGAAAATGTTGTTGTATGGACCTTTGTCATTAATACAGCCTAAATATTCATAATGACAGGTGCATTTCTGATTTCAGAGACAATTTACATGTTTCTGTAACTGTAGGCATAACAGAGTCAATGAAATATGTGAATTTATCAATAATTCATACATTTAATAAGGCTTCAGAAGTTACCGCTGGCAATGCATTTATTTTTATATCACTTTAAATCCATGTTATTTCTGATGGTGCACCTTAGATTTGTGTATGGTCTTGAAATTAACTGAAATCAAGTGCTGAACAGATATGCTGGGAACAGAGGAACACCTTTAACACAATGATTGTCATTAAACAGAGCCAACAAGGCCTTATTGATCATTTAGGTCATTAATCAGGGTTTGGTATGGGCCTCTGTACCTATGAATTGGCTGTTACTTGCTGGCAAGACATCCAGCAATGCCATTACAGTGCGGCCATCCAACTATATTTAAAATAGGCACTTGAATATTCTAAATTTGGAATGTAATTAGCGTATTTGTCTTGTAGTTTCCATACAAGCATTCTGTTCTTAGTACATGCAGCTGTGCCTGTTAATCTCTGTTAATGGTTTAGTCACTGATTAAAGGAGAGTTTTGTTTTACTGAAAGCTGATATCTATATTTCTTGTGTTAAGAGTTGGACACTGGATAAACACACATCTTATGCTTAACAAGAGTTGCCTTAAGCTGACCATTTTGAAGTAATAAGGAGAACTATGTGTAAATATTACTAGTGAAGGCAATTAAATACATGTACACCTTATCAACAAATGTTACTCAATCTAATTATCTTTTAATAAACATGCTATCATCTCATCAACTTTTAGCATATTAACATATTTTCAAGTCTGCATGTTTTTAATGCAACACGGCTGCAAAAACAGAAACTCCTTTTTTGTTTTAAGTACCTTCATTTTTCAATCAACACAAGTTCTCTTATATTTGACATTAAGTTAAATTATATTTTAATACAAAGTCATTTACAATGCAGCTTATTTAATGAACACATTATATTTTTGTCAATGAGTTATTACAACCAAAATGTTCAGAAGCCGTGAAGTTTTAAGGGGTCTAAATTGTTCCCATGTGGAGGATTGTGAAAAGCTTAACAGGGTGCTCCTGGTGGGTCTTGGGTGCATGAACTGGCAGGAGCTCCAGTTTTCTGCATTGTGTTTGACCCCAAGAAATAGAGGCACACCTTATGGGAGTCAGACATGGATATTTGCCTCTTGAAATCCCTGCACTTGTTTTGCTGTGTTAGGCATCACACAGTTTTAATGGAAAAGCATTGGAATCCAAAAAGCAGCATTATGAGCATGCAGACAAAAAGAACTTACGTTATTGGGGCAACCGTTTCTATTCATGCCACCCATTTAATGACATTCAGAGTCATGGGTGCTAGCAAGGTCAAGAAGAGCTGACATGGTGCTGCAATATGCCCCCGGTGGATGAAAGAATGTCAAAGCCTGACTGGTGCTGGAGAATGTATTTGTAAGAGGAGGAATCCCCTTGAAATAAGCATTTAGGAAGCAAATGAACTGTCACAACGTATATGAAAAGGTAAATGTGAACAGCAACGTACACCAATCTTTTTGTAACTTTCTTCTTCATGACAAGATATCCATCTTATTTTCACTAGGCATGCCTTGTATATAATCTACAACCTATGACTGAAGATATCTGAACATTCACTTTAGTTCATATCGCAGAATGAACACACGTTATAAATCCACCACTGTGATTTTCTTTCAATATCGAGACAGCAGAAAACAAATAATCATTAACAAATCTGTTAACTTCTATTGTGTGAGGGAGGCATATATTCACCGTTTCCACATTCCAGTGAGCTAATTCCCACACTCACTTCTATAATGTTGCTGCATATTGCTCTCACCTTTCCATATTTTAAGTTTCCTTTGATGATCACTAGCCTCCGTTGCATCTAGATAGAAATGTGAATGACAGCAAATACCACCCTTAGACAGAATTGCAAATGTTAGTATGTGCCACACTAAGATAAGATTGTGAACAATAGCCTGGGTCACAACTAAATAGGATTGTGAATGTCGACCAGTGCCACATCCAGATAGAATAGCGATTGTTAGTCAGTGCCATGTCTAGACTGCATTGGGAATACTATCAAGGCCAGATTTAGAAAGAATTGTGAATACTAGCTTGCTTCACATATAGACAGGATTTCAAAGGTGGGCCAGAGCCACATTTGGACACAGTTGTGAATATCGGTGTACGTCATATATAGGAAAGGATTGTGAATATTAGCCAGTATCAGGATCTAGATAGAAATTCAGATATTCACGCCCCACATCTAGAAAGAACGTGGAAATTTAGCACATCACTTCTAGACAGCGATGCCAATGACCAACCCACTAACAATTTCACCCATCTGCCTACACCTCTCAAACTCTAACCAAACACAACCACAACCCTACAGCACTACAAACCACACAAACTTCACTACACTGCAACAACAAAACAAACCACACATAGACTTGCACGACAGCAAGCGACGGCTACCGACCAGAAAGCACCCCAAGCCCAACGAGATTACCAGGCTGAGGCTGCCAATGGCACATCACTGCTCTCTTGCATTTTTCCTGCTCGCTCCCATTATCCCAACACCCACCTCCATTGCAGAGCCGTCCGAGACGTCAGAGCGCCAAGGGACCACTCTGGTGGTGATAGTGCGCAGTACAAATATACTTTAACATTAACATTCCACTTCCAACATGTGCTTTATGTATAATAATAAGCTTGAATTCTGTAGGATTTTCCGTATGAATTGCCTGAAGTGGATGGTATCAGCCAAAGATGCTACAGACATGTAAACATTCATTGGTCCTGTTCAATTGGGTTTATTATTCATTTCAGCCCAACCGTGACTTTAATGTTCTGTCTTACTTGTTACTTTGATGTTAGAAGTAGAGGCCGCTGGTGGAGGTGTGCTTGAGTAAGGATTTATATTTTCACGTACTGGATCAGGCTTTAGTGCAATCCTTTCAAACACATATAGGACACGAGACACCTGCCTGCCACCTCATTCATCCATATCAGCCCCAAACGGACACTCTAAATTGAACACTCCTTTAAAACAACCACACTGCACGCTGACATTTTCAGGGCTGACATGGAACACATCATTCACAAGCATTCTATCTCCCATTCAGTCTGGCCAGCAGGACAGGAAAAACAAGACAAAGCTAATACAACAAATAATAGCAACACATTAACCAAGACTGATGGAGCAACAGAATGGTGGTGGAGCAACAGAATGCAGAAATGATAAGCTTTGCAGTGAATGATTCAAATATACAATCATTTATCATAGATCATTTTATGACTTGAGATTTAATCTGCCTTGTTTCGCCCACTTTGCCCTGCACTTTCTTCCCCTTTAGCACTGAAGTCTCAAAATGTGCATTTTCTCCCTTTCTGTAGTGGCTTGGCAGGCGAATAATGATGGTCTGGGTGGTTGCCCAGAACAATTTCCAGAGGTTTAAGATTAATTCTAAACCTTCCATTCATCACCTCTTTGTTTATTTTGCTTTGCCACCCCAAGTGGGATGGGAATGCCTGGGTCCCGTGTTTGCTGGGTCTAGAAACCCTAGCTACCCCTCACTGATGATGCCCAATGAGGCCACAACCTGTCTGGGGAGGCTTGTGGCATCAATCAAAAGGGATGTGACCTAGCAGTTTGGGCTGGACTGCTCATTTGGGGGTGGGAGCAAGCTTGGTTTGCATAAGGTCTTCCACTTTCTGTTATGGCTCGGTAGCCAGAGAACGATTATCTGGGGGGTTACCCAGAGCAATTACCAGATGATTTAAGATAAATTCTAAACCTTCCAGCCATCGCCTCTTTGTTTTTTGCTTTGTCACCCTGAGTGGGACTGGTATGCCTCGAGGGGATCCCTAATGCCGAATGGGCCTAGAGTTCCAAGCTACTCCTTAATAATGATGCCCAATGAGGCCGAAACATGTCTGGGGATGCTTGTGGTCTCATGCAGAAGGGATGTGCACCTCATATTTTCAAACATCCAATCAGCAGGTGCCTCTCTGCAAACTTTGGTGATCCTTTGTCAAACGACGCCTAAGTCATAAACTGCCAAAAAAGTACTAATTCTATAAGCTAAGCAGCTTAACCAAATATATTATTACCATTCATTATATAAACATTTCTCATAAACAAATATCACCATTTCTTTTTTTAACATACATGACAAACACACTTCAGTGGTTTGAAGAAAGCGTACCCAAAGAAGAAATGAGTGAAGATAACATCTCTAGTTGTAAACAATAGATCTTTCAATATAAGCAAATATTATAATTTATGGCGAGCTCATTGAAATAATATATTTTTCTTTTCTTCTAGTACATAGTTTAAATAAAGAAACTAAACCACAGATTATTCATACAGAATCCCAACAATGAGAAATACAATTGCAAACACAACTGTACAGAATGAAATAATGATCTTGTCTTCGATATTGGGTGACCTTAGCAATGACTTATGTTAAAATCATTTTATTACAAAATGTTGAGGATCACTCTCCTACTTGTATCTGTTCCCCTTGCCCACAGGACTCACCCCAATCAAATTCACAAAACATAAATCAAACACAGTTTTATGAAACTTCTCTCCCTCACTAGTCAGATGATAACTTTATTGAAATTTCAAAATCTCCCATTTATGTTTCTCATTCTGATACCCGCTCTCTTTTATAAATACATTATTTTTCTACTGTAAATATCTTGCATATTATTGTGTAATAAATTCTTATTTTTTTTTTTATTTTTTTTTATTGATATAGTTGGAATACAACTTTTCAATATTTCTAATTTATAAAATACAAAAATATATCAGAATTTCATACAATAGCATTAAAAATAGAACAATTCATGTATCACGCATAGGCATGATATATAGAAGTAAAAATACACATCACATAAGATTTAGAAAAACATCACCATGATCACTATTTGAATAGTTAGAGAGAAAATAAACAAATAAATACAACAAAGGAAAAGCAAGAACAATTGATAAGCTGAACTATACTCAATTTTCACAAGGCCAGTGGAATGACAACGTGGCCAACATATTTTTACCAAACAATTCGTCAATATTGTTGACATTGTTTCACACATTCCTTGAATCTTCTGTACTATATATCTCTAAATCAAGTGCTATTAAGTAATTTACAATTGCAATTCTATTTTTATTAAGAGACATGTTATACAAGGTAAGCCATAATTGTTCAGCAGTTGTAATAAGCAAACCCTCAAAGTGATGTTTAAAGTGTTTTATGCGATGATTTAGCAGCATACGACAACTTGTTACTAAATGAGGTAATGTCTCTGTTTCACTTGGATTTTTACAAAAGCGACAGATGTTTTGCAATGGTGGAATTAATTTCCATTTAGCCAGAGTTGCCCTTGTATGCCAAACATCCAATCTAAATCTGATGAAAAGATCTCGAAATCTCGCATTTGGAAATTGCAACAAGTACGATTCTGGTGTTCTGACTTTTTTAATTAAGGTGCAAAAAACTTTTGAGTGCTTAGTTGCAAGACATTGAGATTGAGATCTTGTTTGAATCCAATCTGAAAGCATTATTTTTTCCTTAGCTTTTTCAGGATTATTAATCAGAAACTCCTCAGTGACATTTGATTCAAGTAGATACTTTTTAGTTTCTAATTGCCATTCTTTCATGTTTTTGTGAGTGGTTTCTTCCTTGTACTTAGACAAAATGTTGAGTAATGTGCCTTCTTTTGAGGCTATAATGCATTTCCGATAGAGACTGCAGATCTTCTTCATGTACATAGCATACAGGGACGTTAGTCCTAATTCATATCGTATCAAACACATTGGTACAGATTTCGGTAAACCCAATAGCTTTTTCCAGAACGAGCCTTCTATGATTGTCCAGAATGAAGAATCACGCCATGCTCTTGTATCAGAGCCATATAGCACCGTCGGTATGGTTTTCTGGCAATAAAAGATCAAAGCTGGCTTCATGGAAAATTTGCCATATTCGTGATTTAGTATTCTTGCCTGTGATGTGGCTGTGTTCATTTTGGTCCTAATTTCATTATAGTACGGTGCATCAGAAATAACGTTGTTTACATTTAGGCCCAAATACTTATACTCTGATACAATCTCCAGAGGTTTCTTCTGCATGTACCACAATTGCCGAAATCTTCGCTTTGCGTTGTTAGTAGCCACAATCATAATTTTAGATTTCTCCAAATTTATAGTCAGTTTATTCTTGGTAACATAATCGTGTAATTGATCCAATAACATTTGAAGTCCTCTTGCTGTCTTTGCTAAAAGAACGAGGTCATCAGCATAGAATAGATAAGGTATCGTATAATTTAGCAATCGAGGGGAATCAGATGTTATGTTCATGAAATGGTTCATTATATCAGATATGTAAAAGTTAAACAGAGAGGAAGCCAACAGACAGCCTTGTTTCAATCCTCTATATGTGTATATGCACTTGGAGAGTTTTCCATCCATAGAGAGTCTTATCTGGATTGAGGTGTCAGTGTGAAATTCTCGTATCCAATGCTGAAGATGAACAGGGCAATTGCTTTTCTGCAGTTTGTCAAAGAGAAGGTTTCTGGAAATTGAGTCAAATGCCGTTTCTAAATCAATAAAGGCCATGAATATTGGTTGTTTTATTTGCCACTCTTTGTGTTTGATGGCATGCAGAATATGTAAATTAACAGATGTTCCTAGGCCAGCAATAAAACCTGTTTGGTATGGATCGTTAATGTTGGATTTATTTGACCACTCAACAAATTCGGCCAAGATTAATCGGGCAAACAGTTTTCCAGGCACATCAAGTAGCGCTATCGGCCTATAGCTTCTGGGATCTTGTCTATTATGTTTTTTATAAATAGGGAGAATAATGGATTTGCGCCACGACTGAGGTATTCGTTGAGATATAATTATTTGATTGAAAATGACTCTTAATATGTTAGCCCAGGCTTCTGGCTGGGACTTTACCATGACATTAGATAGACCGTCTGGCCCTGGAGCTTTAGACATACTGATTTTTTTTACATTCCTTAATATATCGCTAGGATCTATTTCTAAATGAGTCAAGTTATGTGGAGGCATATAGGTGGGTTGGTTGGTCCATGGGAAGTCTGCATAGAATGAACTATAATATGCGACCCACACTTCCTCAGATACTGCATTAAGTTGTACAATGGATTGTTGGGGGGTATAGATGGTCTTGATTAAGCCCCAAATCATGGCTGAGCTTTTTGAAGCTATAGTTCGCAGCATTAACTGTGCATCTTTTAGTTGCATGCTAGCTTTATGTCGTTTCAGCCAGTTGGCATATCTGTTTTTGATTTTGCTTTTTTGCAAAATTCTTTGGTCTAATGACAGATATTTTAAGTCTCGAATTTGCTTTCTCATTATGGCTTTCTCTTTCTTAACTAAATCATCCCAAGTATGCTTATGATTTTTCTTTGTATTAGCAGAGTTCATAATTGTGCTTGTTCTTTGCTCAAAAGTCCGTAGGGCTGCAACATAAGTTCCATCTCTGATGATGATGTCGGGACATAGAATGTCTGGAGGAAAGGAGATGATTTGAAGTAATTCATTCAGATTTGTGGGGGTCCATTTATATTTGAAACCTGCTATTGCAACTGCAATCTGGGTGTTATACTTTTCAGGTAGGATTATTAAAGGAGATATTGACCATTCCCAGATCATTTCCAAGATGTCATGATCACTAATGTGTTGTTCAATCACATTAAAGGATGTTAGGGAGGAAAGAAGACTGGCATCAACAAAGATGTAATCTATCAAGGATGCTTGCTTGCCTCTCTTCCAAGTGTTTTTCGGAGGAGCATCATGGTCTATAGAATCATTTACCATGTAGAGGCCTCTCTCCTTCATGAGGTGACTCCATCTTTTTATTGAGTTTTGGTACTCGTAATGATGTCCAGGCATTTTTCTACACACTTAAAAAATCTCGAATGGCTATATGATTCCAGTATAAGTTCAGGCAGGCTATCTGTCTCTTGTGAATGGTAGGTCGAGTTAACTGTATGTGATTACTTGGGGCTGCCCAGAAGGTGACAGTGAGATCTTTGGTGCTTTTTACAGCTGTTATAAGTCCTGCCATGGGTCTTCCTCTGAGCACATTTGAGGCTGGATTTAACACTAGTTGATGGTTTTCCCAAACTGGCGCAATGGTTAACCAGACTTCTTGAAGAAATATAATGTCATATTCTGCCAATAAGCTCATCGATGTAGTTGTTAGATGTTTATTGCCACGAGTATTCCATGAGGCCATGCTTAGTTGGACTTCCGAATTGGGTTCGGATTGTTATTGTTGATCTTCCAGCAAGTGGTTATTTGGGAAGGATACTGTTCGCGTGCTGCTTTGATTTGTCGAGGAGCAAGAGATTGTCATTGCTGTGGGAGGCCAGGATTTTGCTGAGATTACATTTTGAATCTTAGATGGGCTCTGTGCATCTCCATAGCTTTGTCAGTAGTGTTCAACAGCATATAAACCAGCTGATAAAGCTCATGCCTAGCTTGCCATATAATATTCCTCACTAAACCTGACGTCATCCATAATTTTACTACAGATGTGTCATGTGGATGTATAAATTCTACTTGAGCTATATCAGTTGTCGTTACATCTTGTAAGCTATCTATGTTGCTCATGAGATTCAAAACTGCAGCTCGGTTGAGATTGCATAACCTGTAATCACTGGTGCAGCTCTGTAGTATTAAACTAAAGCACGCTGCACTTTGATGTTTGTTCCGTCGGTTATCCATTTTGGGATTACTCATCTGATTCCCTTGTTGTGATTCTTTAATTATATTAGTTGCCGTGATTTTTGGAATTTTTGCATCAGGATTTTGTTGGAAAGTTACATGTTTTGTAATACTCGTACTTGATTGAGTCAGACGTGAATCATTCTGTATTTGTGTCTGTTGATTAATCATTTGCGACGGTTGAGACATATACACTTTAAGTGATTTTTGAATTTCTTCTCTTCTTTTTTCTAATGTTGTTAATGAAGTGTCATCTGGAGGCGATTGTTGAAATTTTGGAGCAGAGAGGATACCAGATGTAACAGTGTGTGTAGGCACAGTTGTTATAAGAGCCTGTTTTCGTGCTTCATTAATCAAATTATCCAGAGGAGGATACAATAAATCCACATTAGGTGTGGGTTTGTTAGTTGTATTGTCCATACTCAATTTAAGTAAGGAAGCTTTGTGTTTGGATATTGTTGCGTATTTTCTAATAATAGCAGCTCTTTTGTCATTCGTTCTTCTGTCAGGCATAGAGATCGATTTAATGAATTGTTGAGTATTGTTCTTTTTTTGAGCCTTCATGATTTGTTGTTTTTTAGATTTTTTAAGCGATGTTCCATTGTTCAATGCATTTTTGGATCCACCTTTTTGAACAAATATATTAAATAGTAGTTTATTTGTTGTATTTTGATCTAATGAAGGTTCTCCAGATGCTTTTGTAGATGGTAAATTGAGAGATTCAATTATTTCAGCTTTAGGTTGATCATCATGGACACAACCTGACCGTTCTGAGTTCTTCAAGGTTTTTTTCTGTGGATTTTGTGTCTCTGCCGTTTGCAATTTTTCAATGGTCGCTGTTTCTAACTCGATTTCATTCTTTGTTTCGCTCAGTTTGATATTCTTGGAATTTTCTGCCCCATTTGCGGAAGAGTCTTCCTCTTGTAGATGCAGCGTTTTATCACTAACTGTTCTAATGCTCGAGAGTGTTGATGGATTATAGTAACTGGATTCAATGACAGGGTTGTATGGCATTTAGTTTCTAATATTTCTTTTAAAAGAAAATTCTGATCAACAAGATGTGAATCCAAAGTTTCATAAAGTGTAGCTAAAGAAAATAAAGCAGTATTCATTGCTTGTAAAGTTAAGTTTGCAGAAGAAGTAACATCCGGCGATGTTGCTAACTGAGGGTGAGGTTTTGACTGCCTGGGAGTTGGCTGAGTAAAAGAAATAGATAGAGCAGAAGACTCATTAGGTGAATGAGTAAACATCACAGGTGACTGAGATAAATGATCATAATCATGGGTCTCATGTATCTGTTTAGGTGAGGTTAAGGGTGATTAGCAAGCCTGATCTTTTGTTGCTATTGCAATGAATGTTTCTGTTGAGTCCTTTAAAACAGAATTTATGACTTGTACATCTGGGGTTATCAGGACTCAGTGACCATCATTATTTTCAGCATGAAACTGGACTAGCGTTGTGGCTTTGTTTGTAGAAGGCAAAGCGAAATCTCCCAGTAGATTGGTTTCTGAGAAAGCAGCTAGTAGCGAGTCTGAGGGTGTACATAAATCAACTTGCGGTTTTGAAGACGTTTCCGTAAATGGAATGATAGAACTTGCTTGAGGTAAAGGAGTATTGTTTATGATCTCAGACATGACTTTCTCTTTTATAGATATTTTATCAGGGTAGAATTTGCGTATATCTGCTAGACAGGACGTTGATTTTGGACGTCCTGCTAATTTATTTGTCTTCGTTCGAGTTGGATGTTTAGGTGTTTCATTATTTGAAAAAAGCGCAATTGCCACTTGGTCTGGCGGTGGCATATCAGACATAAGGGTATATAGTTTTACCTTATGGTTGCCCAAATATAAATGGTCGGTGAACAGCAGACACAAGGAACAAATATCAACAATACAATCCTGAATGGCACAGAGTGAGTAAAAATGAAAATTAAAAGATTCAATGAATATTCCCAATTATTTCATGCTTAAATTGTGCTAATGAGCGGGATAATAGCCAGTTTCACTCGGAAACAAGTGGAAAGTATGAACAGACCTCCACCTCCACGCCCTCCAGCCACAACAGAAATAACAGCCCTTAGTGAAGCCCTTGCTCGAATGCGCGCGCGAATGCACGTGCGCTCAGATGATATAGGGCTTCTGGGAGGGGGAGGTGGAGACTTCGTGTGTCACTATAAGATGAAACAAAAAAATAAAATTTAGCAAATATTGCTATTTTAGTGTCTTAGTGTCCACTGCTATAGACTGCTAGAAAAGTCTCTTGCTGTGAAGTGCATGAAAGTCAATACCGTGTTTTCGGTTCCAATTTGGACACAACGATGTGGACAGCAGCCAGAAGGAGCAGGAAAAAGCACGTCCAGCAACAGCAATAACAGCCCTTAGTGAAGCCCTTGCTTGAATGTGCGCACGCGAATGCGCGTGCGCTCAGATGATATAGGGCTTCTGGGAGGGGGAGGTGGAGGCTTCGTGTGTCACTATAAGATGAAACAAAAAAATAAAATTTAGCAAATATTGCTATTTTAGTGTCTTATTGTCCACTGCTATAGACTGCTAGAAAAGTCTCTTGCTGTGAAGTGCATGAAAGTCAATACCGTGTTTTCGGTTCCAATTTGGACACAACGATGTGGACAGCAGCCAGAAGGAGCAGGAAAAAGCACGTCCAGCAACAGCAATAACAGCCCTTAGTGAAGCCCTTGCTTGAATGCGCGCGCGCGAATGCGCGTGCGCTCAGGTGATATAGGGCTTCTGGGAGGGGGAGGTGGAGACTTCGTGTGTCACGTGTTTTCGGTTCCAATTTGGACACAACGATGTGGATAGCAGCCAGAAGGAGCAGGAAAAAGCACGTCCAGCAACAGCAATAACAGCCCATAGTGAAGCCCTTGCTTGAATGCGCGCCAATTTATTTATTTTTAAAAAACCCAATCAATAGACTGCAAACATCCGCAGACTGTCCGTGCATGTTTGGTCTCGCATGACAATTTTAAATTAGTCCAAAGACAACGTGCCGGTTTTTGGGGACATCTCCACACATGCACCCAGCATCTTCCTAACGGGGATGTCCACGGATGCCTGCCAACGCCACAGACACTCATAGGAAGTCATCATGTCACTGTGCTCATGCCAACATGTCCACAAACAGTGTCCGTGACCGCGAATGGTTTGAAACTGAATTTTCGGCCAATCTAGAATGTTTCAAGTTGAATGTTTACTATTACAGAGTTCCTAGAAATATTCTTACTTGATCTGCCAACTTTTTTTGAGGTCTATTTTCAACTTGGTAGTCCGCAAACAGTTGCGAGGTCCGCAACGATTCCTCTGAAGTGACCCACCCATTACTTTTAGTCATTCTCAATCTGGCAGACCAGGAGATGGCATATTTACAGTTCTACTTTCAGGAGTTCAAGAATGACATATGTCATGACTGTCCCACCTTCCCAGGGGCCACCATCACAACACGGAGGACCTAGAAAGGGGAAAAAGCACAATGATGCAGAGGAGGATGACAAGGTACAGGAAGATGAGGTAGAGGAGGTTCCTACCTCCAGCACCCAGAGAGAATCATGGTTGTGATGGTTCTTTAAAACCATTGGGGGTGTACTGCCAAGATTAAATGCACTGAGTACAGGGTCGTAACTCAGTCATGGACAACCTGGGCAGTACTCTTTTGTGACCACCTCCAATGTGACACCACAGGTGCTCTAAGAAAGGCTATTCCTTTCTCAGGGAGATGTAGGTTATCTTACTCTACCTCCATCATCCTTAACCGCTCCTACCACTACACAGACTACTCCTTTGTGGCAAAGGATCTCACCGAATGTGTTGCATGCCACACAGAACACTTTTGAAAGTCACTATACTCTGTTTATACGGTGACACACCACTCTGCAGGGTGAAGCAGTTTCAGAGCGCGGTCGAGGAGCATGAGAAACACTGCTAGCTACCTTAAATTTAAGCCACACCCAACATCTTCCCCTGTCCACCTGCCCCTCCGCATCTGTCGTTGGTGCCCCTTCCCTCCACCACCTTACCTCCTCGCCTCTCCTACAAAAAGAAAATTGAAAAAAATAAAAAATTCAGAAAGACAAAAGAAAATTGTTCCATTAGGATGCGGCCTTTCACAGTTAAAAAATATAACTAAAAATAGAAATCACAAGACCTTTTGCAGTCTGCATAGTCGGCGGACACTACAAAAGTCCACGGACATCTGGAAAATTCCACCCGTGGAGTGGGGAATTAAAATCAGTTAACTTGTTTTTTGTTCAGAAATGGTCGCTCTTATAAAATAATCTTTTTTATTTTTTGAGAGTTTTATATACTGCATGAACAATTGTTCTAGTGAACCTAATTATTTTTTCTAACTTTCACAAAAACGACATTTTTTTCTGTTTTCGTTTTTTATTTACTATCACTTCTAAAAACACATCTCCCAACATATTTCACAAGTTCACAAACAATTTTCCAGTGCATTTTTGATATTCAAAAGAAAAAAAATGATTTCCGCCATCAGTCATATGCATTGCATCTCCTCGAAAAATATTTACACCATCCAACTTTATATTTGTGTTGTTAAAAAGTGCCATTCCTAAACTAAATAAAAAAGAGCACATACACCATTTTTGACATGTTGTCTATCTTCATCCTTTTCAGAACAAACAAGTTTGGATGTCTCCATATTGACTTTGATGGATTTCAGAATAAATAATCTTTGCAGCTGGAAACAGTTCCATTAGGAACTGTCCTTCATTGCAAACTTCAAAGATCTTGCAGTCACATAGCCCAAACTCCAGCCTCCACAATGCAAAATAACAATATCTGGGCGTTAAATTTGAGCCATACTCTGACAGAATGGTAGTGAAGTCACCCACTTTAATTCACAATCTGCATACCATGAAACTTCCACTTCTTTCAATCCAATAGTAGCAGATATACCATGAGATTCAGTATAAACCGTAAATGAATAGATCCAAAAATATCCCACCATCCACACACTCTGCTTCTTCATAGCCATAGCCACATCCATCTTCACTACAGACAACAAAGAAAACAAATGCTATATTGTACTCCTGTACACTTCCACTTTTCCTACACAACCACAAAACCTGATTGGCTAGTCCCCCCTTGTCCTCTTTCCATGCCAGGCATCCTTAAAACACCCTGATGAAACGTGAAGGGCCACAGAATACCGCAGGATTTGCGGACACTGTTGCACCTGCACACCTTCTTTTTTCACCAATAAAAACAGCTCCATATCAACTTTATTCCGCACCCCAATCTTCCCAGAGCCTCTTTCAGCCACCAAATAACCCAAAATCTGTTTTCCAGACTTTTTACTCACTGCGCTATCCGTGGATGCCGGTGGCTGTCCGTGGATCCAACATGGCGACCGTTCCAAAAAATATGACCCAGCTCACATTTTTGAACATCCAATCAGCAGACGCATACAATGTTGTGCATGTCAAAACAGACCCTGATTGGTCCAGAGGTATCAAATTAGGAAATTAGTCAGCGAACCTGACCCACATATCACCCATTTATTTGTACCTACTTTATGGCCATTCTTTTAAAACTTACTGGACGGATTTACAGCAAATTTAATAAAGCCTTGCTTTCGGGCCCAGGCGACGTGTTCCTGGTGTAAGTTTGGTGAAAATCCATCCACCGGTTTGGGCTGTAGGCACGAGCAAACATTTTTCCATCGTTTCTATGAGGATTTCAAACATTTTGGGACCCACCCTACAACTTTGCCTGCCCTGGACAAAACCACACCACACTTCGGAGATTTATTCCGAGCGGGCAATATACTTTCTTTGCAAAGTTTGGTGAGGATTCGCCCAGGGAGGGCAAAGTTATAAGCCACCCAAAAAGTGCTCTTTCTATTAGTTGAGCAACTTAACCATTACTACAGGGCTGCTACTGCAGGCCCAGTAAAATAAATAAATATATATATATATATATATATACACATATATATATATATATATATATATATTGATGCCATTATAAGAGAATGAAGTTTGCAAGCAGCTAAGCCCCAGCACGTACACGTAGGGTCAGAGCCAGGACAGATGAAAGTATGAGAAAGAAAGGAGACACACACAATGTTTCCAATGACAAGTTGCAAAGTGGACTGGCGATGAACAGTTCACAATGGTGAGAACAGTAAGACTGTGTCAATCACTTTGGTCAATGGGAAAGGATGTGAAATTTATCATTTCAATGTAACACTGTCACATCTCACATATTGGTTGAATATTACTTTATCATTCACCCCACACATACTCCTCCTGAAACAACCAATGGCAAGCCAATTTTGAATTAAACAAGTTTAGGAGAGGGTCATACAATAAGTAAACATGTTAAAGGAGATGACCTCAATGCAAATGAACAAGTATTTTAATATTTTATTTGGTCACAAGGTTAGAATAGACCAGTAGAGTTAAGAAATGTATGGAATCACCTATATTGTAAATGGCCATGGCCAATGGAAGACTAGGAAAATGTGATCAAACTGGAACATTTGTTGCCCTTTCTTTTTGGTGATTTGCTATATAACCATCCATCTTACAATTTGTAGTCAAATGTCTATTTAGATGATTCCCAGCTAGACTGTTATAATACATTTTTGTTTTCTCATATCTCACGCATTCATTTTTTGGCTCTTTTGGATTGATTTTTATTACGAGGAGCTGGACCTGCCTTACTCATCCATCACCTCTCTGCTTTTGCTTTGCCACCCCGAGTGAGACGAGTATGACCAGACGTGAGTCCCATGCCTGATGGACCTAGAGACCCAAACTACTCCTTATTGATGATACCCAATGAGGCCAAAACATGTCTTGGGATGCTTGTGGTCCCGTGCAGAAGGGATGTGACTTAACAGTTTGGGCTGGACCTGCCCTTTTGGGGTTTGACCAAGTTTGATTTTCATATGGTCTTTCTCGATTCTATAATGGCATGGCAGGTGGAGAACAATGGTCCGGAGGCTTGCCCAGAGCAATTGCCAGAGGTGTGAGATGAATTCTAAACCTTCCAGCCATCACATTTTTATTTTTGCTTTGTCACGCTCAGTGGGACGGGTATGCACAGGCGTGGGTCCAATGCCTGCTGGGCCTGGAGACCGAAGCTACTCCTTACTTAGGATCCAAAATGAGGCGGAAACATGCCTGGGGATGCTTCTGGTGTTGTGCAAAAGGGATGTGACCAAGCAGTTCTGGCTCGACTGCCCCTTTGAGAGTGGGAGCAGACCTGATTTATGTCAGGTGAAGAACTATGGTCGGGAAAGTTGCCCACAGCAATTGCCATAGAATTAAGATTAATTCTAAACCTTCCAGCCTTCATCTCTTTGTTTTTTTTATATAACAGAGAGAACCAGAGGAATTTCTGAAGCAAAGGTCTGATGCGGATAACCATTCTCCAAATTAATTGTCACCAACCACTCCACTGCCAGCATGGACAATAAGAACTGCCTAAAAGCCTCCATGCGGATGGGCTGATATTGCACAATGGTGTTTAGTCTCTTGAGATTTAGGGTTGGGTGGGATTCTTTCAGTGGTTTCTTCACAAGTAAGATAATGGATACCCCACAACTCATGCCCTCTCAGAGACGCAGCTTTATAGGGGTGTTCCGTTGTAGCATCTGCTGAGGAGAGCGTAGATGTTTACAGAGTCTTGTATAGTCGAGTTACTTCCACTCTAGACTCCAAAGCAACAATCCAGAAATTGAAGTTGTAAACTCAGTTACTATAATTCCCCGTCCAGAACATGTAGAACTGCCTGCCTTGAGGAATGGTCATGTTGGTGAAGAATGCAATGTGTGTTAGCAACATCGTGACTGGGGACAGCATGAGAGCCCTGGGTACCAATCACCATGTTGTGCTGCCACTCTACCCCCCATGATTGCCCAATCACAATCAGCAACAGTGTGAAAACACGGATAACATGTAATAAACCAATAAGCATTAAGCACACAACAGCGTGACCTAAACAAGAAAACCCCAGACCAGAAATTGCAGAGCCTTGGGCGAGGAATGGTAGAGAAAGAGAATGAAAGGAAAACAGCAGCATGGCTGCATACTGCTGCAAATATTTTGTGGAACTGGCACTGGCCGTTTGGAGACAGATGACCCAGGTGGAGGGCAAGGAAAAGCAGAGTACTATACTCTCCTCGTGGAGCATCGCAAAATCACATGCTTTTGAAAAACTACTGATTTGGGTCCAGTCTGGAAGGTGAATAGCTTTAATTAGTGAGGACAGTTTTGAGATTGGGTTTGAAAGTTGGTAATGAGATTACGCTTCTTCAATGTTTTTGTAGTGCAGCTCCAATTTCTGGCAACAGATCAGGTTGCTAACATTTCTTGGTTTGCTTGGTTTCAGGTCTCCCAATGCCTGGATGTTTTCATCATGTCTTATTTATTCAGAGCACTGCTGAGATACAAAAGGCAGACATTGTGAGAACTGTTTTCTTCAGGCAATATTTACCTAGGCATGTCAGCATGCATGTTTAGGTTTAGAAAAGCTGATTGTTTCAGATAAGACATTTGATTCAATTTACGGATTACTTGTATACATTGTGGTCAACTATGCAACATATAATGGGTACAGGGTGAGCTCAGAAACCACTTTGCATTTCCTGGATAATTGATGTTGTAAACGTTGTGTGTTCTTCATTTACATATCACTGAACACACAATAAAGAATGAAGATGGGTATGTTTCTCTTTTACCAAGAGACTCTTGAACATGCTAATATCTAATTATCCCACAAAAAAAGCAGGCCCATAAACAGGCATATTATAGTATCAAATAGCCATGTGTTTCAATTAGTTTTGTTACATTGCTTTTTTCTACATGATTATTTAGCGCAATGTCAGTCACCACCGCTAGTTGCATTCCCTCACTAGATTCATAGACTAATTTAATGCCATTATATTACGCATCATTTTTTAAATTCACAAATTATTTTCATTCTTAAATGTTACTGTTATTGTGGTTCCTTACAATTTCCTCTGGGAAGCAACTCTATTCATGGGACGTTTTATTTTGTTTAGTAAGTTAGGTGGATGTATGCTCTCATTTAATTATTTATTTATTCATGTGTTTATTAATTTATTTTAAATTCCAACAGGTCCAGCAGACAAAGTTGCCAATTTTCCTTCGCGCAATAAATACACCTCAGTAGCCATCTTTTAAAAAAGTGTGATTCTGCTTCCTGTTGCTTTCTCTGAGGGTCCGCTTTCATGGCCAACAATAATATAACATATTAATAGACAACCGAAAAGAAAGTGATCAAACGAATGGTTTGAATTGAATGTATGCACTGGCATTGCTGTGGGTGCCTTCTGTTCGTCATTTTAGGCCCCCTTGTGCCCTTATTGAAGAGGACAAGCTATGTGCAGATCATGCCTGTCATGAACGGGATCAACAGAATACACCCAGCCCTGCCTATGTTATGGGCCTGCTCCGCATCATCAGTCTGCCCGTGCTTAACTCCCTGGGTCCAACGAGCAAGGGGTTAAGGTCTGGGCATAACCCTTGCCGCTTTAGAGACTCACAATACCTGACACCCACCACAGCTCATCTTTCGACTTTTGTGCTCTATCAATGTTGCAACTTCTGGGGTTTATTCACATTATAAAACACTAGAATGCACAAAGGAGTAAACACTACAGAAACATGTTGATACTATCAACAACAGAATTTCTTTGCACGTACATTCAAACCAAAACTTCAAAATATTGTCAGTGCCAATAACCACTAACATATTTTGGTTCTATACCCGGATGTTCCTAAATATCTTCCCTCTCGAGCCCTTCGCTCATCCACCTCCAACTCCCTCAGAGTCAGTCACTTCTCCAAGCAATGAGCTGGTGGTAGATCTCTCTCTTCGGCTGGGGCCTCCCTCTAGAACAGCCTCCCTGCCTCCCTGAAACTTGAGGAGAACCATCTTCGGTTATGGAAGCACCTTAAAAACTTCCTCTTTGCTTCTGTTTTCTCTCCTCCTCTCCCCTGCTGAAGTCCTGGCTGATACTGATATTGCACTGGTTACCTGACCACCCATCTGTTCTCGGGCCCAAGCCCTGCCAGTTGCACACCTGTACTGCCTCCCTGGCAACCCCTGCACCTGGGGACTATTTTCGCTATCCCTATAGTCCCCCACCAGCACTTATGTCTGCACTCACTCTGCACTTGCCACCAGCTTGCCGTTCTTTATTTATCTTGTTATTTTACTATCCCATGTACAGCACTTTCCCCTCGCCCTAGACCCCTGCACTTTCCTTTTCCCCCTTCCCTTGCACTTGCGCGTTTTGAATGACACCTGGCCTAGTAAGATCGTTGTCTGTCTTCCCTTTCCTCATCACGCCTTGAAACACTTGTGTATAGGTGCGTTATCAATGCCATATCATATCATATCATATCATATCATATCATACCCAGTTACCAATCGGAATGTATTTAGCAATCACATGACGTTCTCTGGTACAGGGCTGGCAATGGACCTCCAGCTTGAGCCTGTGAAGGGCCTGGCAAAGCAAGGGTGTTGGCGAGGGCTCATGGTGTTTACCAGTCCTACACATCTCTGATCTGAACAAGGGGATGATCGCTATACACCCTAGGTCCCTTCAGGGTGTAAATACTGTAAAAACATTTTTGGGGAGACAGAAGAAGAGCTTGGCATGTGTTCCTTAAGCTCAATCTCCCATCCCAAAAAAATGGCTGCCATCATCATATTTCTATGACGACCCTGGCAAGGGCAGGTGTGTGTGGTAAACGTTTGAGATTACTTTGGTGTATTTGTGTTTAATTATTAAGCACTATAACTCATGTATATGTATTTTTTATATACACTTGTCTAAGTGTATTCTGTGGAGATTTACTGTGTGTGCTCATTGTGGTCTTCCAATCACTATCACCACTACCGAGACTTAGGGCCTCATTACACGAGGTCCCTTTGCGGGTTGGGGAATTTGCAGGCGTTAGAAAGCAACCCGCAAAGGGACCCAGGGAGCTAATTACGGTACCGCAATATGCGGTACCGTAATTAGCGCCTTCCCCATTCCCATTATGCCCTATGGAGCAAAAATGGGAATGGGGAAGGGCAATGGTGGAAGGGAGAATTACAGCCCCGCCAACTTTGGAATAGGGCGGTAATTCCCCTTTCCGCCAAGGCGGTGCCGCTATTTTACCGGCATGAACCATGGCGCTAATAGCGCCATAGTTCTCCGCCATCCGTGTAATGAGGCCCTTAGTCATGACCGCCTGCCAAGCTACCGTAGATTGGTCTGGTTTGTCCAGAAGGTTTCCCTGTTCCACTAAACTAGGGTGGCCTCATAAACTTCTGCCCACCAGGTCAGAATTTAGAATTCCATCTTAACAAGTCCCCATCCCGTCTTGACAAGCCCAGGTTACTGACCTTGTCAAAGTTCCCACTGTCACTAATTATTGTCCAGACTAGTACTATCCATACACCTAGACCATACATAAAGATGTTCTGACTGAAAACACAAAGCCTCATTACGAGTTTGCCGGTCCGGTAGTAACGGCGCTGGTAAGCTACAGGCGCCATTACTACCAGACCGGCAAACTACAAGTTGTGCTCGCGGGTGTCTTTCTGCCCGCCAGGTCTGACCTGGTGGGAAGGCTGGCACCTGCAAGCACAACACGTCGGGTGCACCCTATCTGGCTCAAATGGGAATGGGGAGTAATGAATACCGGCACCCAGCAAAGGGGACGGACCGGGTCCGCCGGGGTAACAATGCCCCTGTTCGTCCCCATTGCCGGGTGCCGGTAAATTCACGAGTTTGGTGGCATCCACACCGGTTTTACTGGCACGGCTACAGCCAAACTCGTAATGAGGCCCAATCTCCCCATTTTATATCAAATTGATTAATTTCTGAGTTATGAAATATTTGCTATCCATTTTTAGAAAACCTTTCAAAATCAGTTTATTTAACTCACAGTATTATTGATGCTCTACATATTACTAAGTCACAACGTGTCTGTAAACAAAGTACATTTTATGTTGACCCCATCATATGACAAAGGGGTCATACAATTAAAGAACTTCTGTTTTGATATCTATTCTTTAATATTAGCTAACAAATGTTTTGTGGAGATTGTCATCACCTTCTCATTGACAAACTGGAAAAATGTATGTCCTCTAATAAATGGGTCCAAGAGAAAAGAAAAGTCTGCTTCTCATAGAATGTTTCAAAGTGGAAATCTCCTGTAGGATCACCGACATCAGAGAAATGACAGATTTGCATTCACCCTGCTTAAAATCCACAACCTAACAGAATAAATGTAAATATGTGTTAGTTTGTGACACCCTCACGGACTCAGAGACCCACGTGTAGAATCGTGACAGTCCCTGTACCACATCTTACATTATTTTCATAGGGTTGGTGCAGTAACCGGTGAGCACAATAATGTGAAATTGGTAAGGGTGATATATCAAAGATTCAAAAGCAGACCATTGTGTCAGTCTAGAAATACGATACCTCTACTTTGAGACAGCAAACGCATTTTGGTGGCCGTGGGCCAACCGTCTCATGCACGATATGACAAAATATAGGTTTTCGAGTTTGCCAATGAACGGTCATTTTGCTGTAACAAGAATCACCATTTTGTTTTCTAACCATTGCTCATTGCTTTCTGTTCCAATTGCTTTGCAGTATATTTTCCACTTACACTGCTCGACTGTGAAACATTGTTGTCTGTATGTGAAAAGGGCAAGGCCGCAGGGCCGTGAGGATAACAAGAGTTCGCTGAAACACAAACCTAGGCAGCACCAGGAAGAATGCCCGGCTCCCTCCCGAATGTAGCCTTGAAGCAGAGCTGCAGGGCATTTAATTATTTCACAGCTGCCAGCCAGTCTCGTTATATGGTAGAATATGTTGGAATAATACCGCTAAAGGCTTGAATTATACTTTTCTTATGGCCCCCCTTTGCTGAGCCCGCTAGAGTGTGTCGGCTCCCAGGACGCGAATAGCACCTGATAGATAGCAAAGTCCGGAATGCAACTCTTCCCCCCGTATGTAGCTCGCTTCCAAGAATAGAAGCGCTGTGTACTATTCAACAACTGAAAGATGCCTTTGCACTCACAAATTGCACATTTTTACTAGAATAGATGTTTGCAGGTGTCATAGTGGTCGGAGATGTCCATCATCACACCAAGTTCAAAGAAACCCAATAAAGGAGGGTTTTAAACATGTCATAGCTGATTGTTTGACATGCATTTTGTATATATGTAACTGATGTACGTAATTCACTCTCTTGCGTCCCTCGAGGTCTAGAGATACACGTCGCGGGGCGTGAGACCGAGTTGGCCAACTGAGACTTTTGCGTTGCAATAAACCCTAGCTTTGGGAGTACAACCTTGTGCCTGGCGTATCTATCGTGTGTGGTGATTCGCCTTGTTTCCATAGACGTCAGGGTCCCCTAGAGGCCCCTTTCAAGATGGCGCCGGAATAGGGACCCTCCCCCACTTGTTCCATCGCGTAACGTTGTAATTGAGTAAGGCAGAGAACGACGAGGAAGGGACGATCGAGCCGGGATCAAGAGGTGTTCGGGGCGCCCTGTAAAAGTGATGAGAGACTCCTTTGCAGATCTGCACACATCTGATCCCTGATCAACGTGCCTGGCTAGAGAACAAGGAGGCGAGGGTCCCGAAATGAGGCGGAAGCCAGGAAACGCAGACACGACGTCCTTTGGTGCGTCAGTATACAGACGATTTGATTTATCAGTTGAGTCATTCCCTGATTCAAAGTATCCTGATATTGGTTGAGAGTTGACTTTGCAAAATCAAACGCCCTAGGTAAGGTTGATTAACCAGGGGGAAGTTTGAAACATGCCTGGGGTATTGTCCACCCTAGCAGGGTTTTTCCACTGTGGTAGACAATCTTTGGAAGATGGCCAAATTGTACCACCTGGGGGAACGCCGGCGTATGAGATGTATGTGAAGTATGGAGTGGGTGCGATAATATTCTGTGAGACTTTGCATAGGCAAACCAGAAAGCAACAAGACCATCAGTGGCCGATTAATGGTAGTTTTGAGATAGCGAGGATAGATAACCTGGAAAGGGTGTTGATAAGAAAGAAAGCGCGTCCTGCAGCTTTTGAGACTATTAAAGACTGGAGAAAGGAAGCAATGCTCCGATTTAATAGCAGAGCAAAGCATGCGCGCAGGCATAAATCGAAAGGTGAAGTAGCGGAAGAGAAAGAGGAGGAGGAGTGGAATGAGAGTCTAAGAAGGGCAGGTAGGCGTGATCAGTTGAATATAGAAAAGATATACCCACAACGAGAATTACACATAGCAGATGAATTGATAGAAAATATATTGACCCATACAAAACAAGGCCCAAGATCAGAAGTAAGACCAGACACGTCAGTAGCTATTGCCCAGACCCCGCCCATAGCTCATGCTCCCCCTTCGCTAGCTCAAGCCCTCCCGCAGCCACAGACCGTGCGCGTAACAGGCACAGTCTCGGTACCGTCCGTTCCTCCCGGGGTTGAAGTTGAAACCACGGGGGCAAGAGGCGGGACTGACCAACGGGGGTGCACAAGGGTAACCCGCAGCGCAATCAGCAAAGAAAGGAAGGTGGAATTGCAGCAACAGGCCGAGATGTATATAGACGGGAATGATGGGACGGCAGCAATGGCTTCGATATATGACTTCCGTAGAAGCAACGAAAGACAGGTAGTGTTGGAATGCATGGGTGAATATTTGGTGGAGAAATGGAAACAGCTAATTGGGAAATTACCACCGCAGCGATTGTTAGATTTGAATGCATTAGCACACTGTAGGGAGAGGGATGAAGAAGTGAGAGAACATGTGTATAGATTTTTTGAGCTTAGAGATGAATTAGATAATGATTATGTCAAAACGTTTACTGCACCTGTCAAAGTGTTTACTACACCTGCATACAGGAGTAGGGATACCGGGAGACCTGGGAAGGGGGAAAAGGGGTCGCATAATAAACGGCAGCAATTACCATCGCCGGGGCAGAAGGAGATGGTGAACGAATTATCGTTGCTAAAACAGGTGGGGGCAGACTTGAAAGAATGTCTAATTAGAACACAGGTACTATTGCAGCAAGTAACAGGACATAATATAGGGCGAGGGAACGCACAAGGAAGGTGTAATTCGAATATGCATGAGGGAACAGTGGGACCGAATAAACCAAAATGCCCCAAACCAGAGTCAGGGACAGCAAAATCAACAATATGTTAATCAGAGTGGGGGAAATAGAGGGAAGAGTGGAAATGTTTTCGATACACAGCCAAACACGTATTACAGTAATAGTAATGATTACACATCGGATGATGTGTTATTTCCCCAATAGGACAGCCCAGGACAGGGGTCGGAACCAGTGTCTATTCCCGTGAATCAGAGAGGACCCTACGTAGAAATGAGAGTCGGGAATGAGGAGCACCACTTTCTTGTAGATACAGGAGCACAGAAGTGTTCAATAGATCACTAGGTTCTGGTTATACCACTGTCAGGGCAAAAGAATATTTCCGTAGGGTTCGCAGGTACACCAGTCATAAACCCAGTCTCCAAACCAGTCCCAGTTACCATAGGACCATTTACTGAACATTGTCCTTTCCTTTTAACAGAAAATTGTGGGGAGAATTTGTTGGGATTAAACTTGTTGAAAAAACTAGGTTCTGTTATACATTGCACGGCAGACGGAGTGTTTCTAAGGATGTGGCCACAGGATGCCCCTGTGTCAGAATTCATGTCCGAAGCGTTACCAGTGAAACTATTTAAAGTACCAACCTCTATATGGGCAATGCATGACAACGATGTAGGATGTTTAAAGATAGAGCCAGTAAAGATTATTTTGAAAGAAGGTGTTACCCTACCGCGAATACCCCAATACAAAATTTCGGTTGAAGGTGAGAAAGGATTGAGTATTGTTACAGATTTGGTGAAATTAGGGGTAATCGAGGAAATTACAGGCAGTACATGCAACATCCCGATTCTTCCGGTTTATAAAAAAGGAGGTAATTAGGTACCATACCGTTTCATAATTGATCTACGTGTATTTAATAAGGTAGTAGATCCACAATTTCCTCTAGTGCCAGACGTCAATACAATATTGACAATGATACCTGTTTAAGCAGAATATTTTAGTGTAGTAGATTTGAAAAACGCATTCTTCAGTGTTCCAGTGGACAAGGACAGCAGATATTTGTTCGCATTCACATTAGAAGGACAATCATTTACATTTACGCGGATTCCACAAGGTTACACGGAAAGTCCAAGTATTTACAGTAGAGCATTAAAAGACCAGCTAGACATGCTGGAATTACCTGTGGGTTGTGTACTTTTGCAATACATAGACGATCTTTTGCTAGCTGCAGACACAGAAGAGATTTGTAAAGAAAGCACTGTATTACTACTGTCACACCTAGCGGCACATGGCCATAAAGATAGTTTGAAGAAATTTCAGTATAATCAAAGGAGGTGGCCTATTTGGGATACCTACTTTCGAAAGGAGGGAGAAGACTAACGCCAGAACGCATAGAAAGTATTTCTTGTATGCCTTTTCCAAAGACACAAAAAGGAGTCAGAGCCATAATAGGCATGGCTTCATATTGCCGACAATGGATTGGTAATTTTGCGTTAATTGTGAAACCATTAGTGAATTTAACTAGAAAGGATGCGGTTATGCCTTTGCAGTGGGATGAGGAATGTCAGAAAGCATTTGATGGATTGAAAACTGCATTATGCTCGGCTCCAGTTTTGAGTACGCCGAACTATGAGAACATTTTTAGACTATTTGTGTGTGAAAGTGAAGGATGTGCATTGGCGGTTTTGACACAGGAACAAGGTGGAAGAAATAGGCTGTGTGGCTATTTTTCTTGTGCGCTGGACCCTGTAGCGCGCACTACCACAATGTTTGCGATCTGTCACGGCGGCTGCTGTGTCAGTGAAACAAATGGAAGGGGTGGTTTTGGGGCACACTTTAATTCTGATGGTGCCACATGCCATAGACGTTCTATTAAATAGGACACAGATGCAACACCTCACCTCTGCTAGATTGACAAGAAATGAGATTATCTTGTTTTGCGCCCCATATCCAAATTATGAGGTGTAGCGCTTTCAATCCTGCAGAATTAATGCCACTAACCATAAAAGAAATTGGGAAGAATGAATCACCCCCCCAGGATTGCTTAATGGTCACTGAGGAAGAAACCAAGGGAAGAGTTGATTTAAGTGATATCCCACAGAAAGAGCCAGATGGAGAGTTATTTTGTGACGGCTCATGTTTTAAATTACCAGATGGCACGAAAACTGCCGCATACCTATCACTACCCTAGAGAGTGTTGTAGAAAGTAAAAGAATCCCCTATAATTCAGCACAAGCCGCGGAAATAATAGCATTGACCAGAGCCTGCGAGATTTCTGAAAATGTGAATGTGAATATATATACTGATAGTCAGTATGCTTTTGGAGTGGTTCATAATTTTGGTCGACTCTGGGCTGAGAGAGGGTTTCTGACATCACATGGTGCCAGAATTCAACATGGCCCTTTGATTGTACGATTGCTGTCTGCACTTACGTTTCCAAAGCGCCTATCAATAGTGAAATACGAGGCACATAAAAAAGTAACATGCAAAGTAGGAGAGGGAAACGCGTTTGCAGACAGTATTGCGAAACAAACTGCCACTGATTTGAATACCAAAATGATGACGGTTCAGACAGAGGAAGTACCCTGTATGATAGAAGATGGAGTTGCCACTGTCAAAGAAATGCAGACTGAGGCTACGGCCGATGAAATACAGGGGTGGGCAGAGGGATCTGCTGAGTTGGATCTGGAGGGTTGTTGGGTGGACAAGGGAACTAGAAACTGGATGTTGCCAAATTCGTATGTGACTGCAATGGTCACAATGGCCCACAGCCCTACGCACATCTGTGCGAAGAAAATAATACAGCACCTTTCTACAGTTTGGCAGAATGTAAACATAAAAAAGAATGCAGAGAGGTTGGTGCAGAACTGTATCACGTGTTTGCAACACAATGTAGGGAAGGGAACAGTGACTCCAACAGGCAGTTTTGGCCCGCCCTCCATGCCATTTGAGGTAGTTCATTTTGATTTCATAGAGATAGAGAGGTGCCAAAACTTGAAATACGTCTTGGTGGTGATCTGTGCATTCAGTAAGTGGGTGGAGGCATATCCTTTGAAAGACTGCACAGCAATGAGCACGGCAAAAGTAATGTTGAAGGAGTACTTTTCCAGATTTGGCTTGCCCCGAGTCCTATGGTCTGATAATGGACCACATTTTGTGGGTGCAGTGGTATTACAGATATGTGCTGGTCTCCAGATTCCATAGTTCAAGGCATCCGAGTTCTGCCGGTCTTGTGGAGAGGCACAACGGGATTCTTAAATCAAAGATTAGCAAGATTTGTGCGGGAAGCAAGTTCAGTTGGGTGGATTGTGGGATGTTTTTATCCACGCATCCAAGCCCTACCTCAAAACTGTGCAGTACTGACATGGAAAACATCATGATGGCCAGAGCTTCCCAGAAAATGCACAGGGAAGTGCATGAAGAATAGGCTGCCACTCATTTTTGCCGATGTTATGGGCACAGAAGGACACTGCCTAAAACCACCAGTGGACTACCCACACAGTAGTCTGAAACCATTGGGAATGGCAATGCTGATTGCCAAAAGCAAACCCATAACTGTTGGGAATTCATTTTCTTAAATCCCAAAAAGGGGTGCAGTACCAGTACTCACCACTATCAGAAAGCCGGCGTTTTAAAACCACCAGATTTTGTAGAAAACTGAATAAATGAACCCAAATCAAGCCAAAGAAAGACTTACTGAGAGGTGGATCCAATGTAAAGTTACATTCTGAAGTGACTTGAAGGTTTATAACAAGACTGGCTGGGCTGTGGATTTCAGCAGTTTAAGTAAATTTGGACTGAAAGACACTAAAAATCTAAATGTTTAAAAGAAATGAGTGACCTACTTTGAGTGTCACATAGGTTGCAATTGTTTAAATGTCATAGTTTTAAACTTAGAATCAGCATTCTAGCTGCATATGTAAACATTGTCTTGACTTAAACTGGGGAACAAAAAGTGACATTTTATCTGAAACCTGGCTTAAGGAACTGAATTCTGCCCACCAGCTACCCCCATCAGGAGTGAAACTTGAGTCACAGCTGTGTTCCCAGGCCTATCTGCCTTTTGCTGGCCACACTAAGGATATGCCATCTCTCTGATAATTGAATTAAGGGGAGCCCCCACAGAATACAGGAGTTCTGAACAAAGCCCTGTCCTGAGTCAGGCAAATGTTTTATTGGCGGGAGTCGTAAATGGAGCTTCCTCCTGGAAGGACAGGGGAGGGGCACTGCCTGTGAGAGCAAGCTGGCTTGGCAGAACTGGAAAAACCAGAAATTCAACCTTGTGCTGGGGGGAAACCACACCCCTTTGGGGCCAGAACATAACTCTAAAAAGATGAATAACTCATAGTACGGACTTGTGAAAATTATTTAAATGACACCATAATTCTTGTGATTTTTCTGCCCACATTTTAAGACGTGTTAGGACCCGGTGGTATGTTCAGGGGGGTTTTAGCGGAAAAGAGGATATTACTCAAAATGTGTGCATGTGAAAAATCTGAAACTTCATCAACTAATGTCCATACTCCTTGCGCACATGTGTGTAAATTTGGGTTAATGTCCGAAATTGCAAAATCAGTTAAAAAGTGCAAATGTTGCCATTTCTGAATGCAAGCCCCCAGGAAGAGCAGATTTGGACAGGGTATACCTCCTGTGATATGTGATGGGTGCGTGTAATTTTAAACAAATGTGTACCTGTGCAAATATGTTTTTTTTTAATCAAATATAGATTGTGTGCAATTTGACAGGGGAGTGTCCTCTCTGCAAGCCATAAAATGACATCGCTCTGACTCACAGTTCCTTCCCCAATCATGGGAGAGGGGAGAATTGTGCCAATGACAAGTGGAGAGGGGTAGGGTCTAGTGATGGTCACACACACCCATTTTCAAAACAGATAAAAGCAATCGTGAAAAACGCACTAGCGAATTTGCCGCGATTTGCAAAATTTCTTCACGTGTGAAAACAGCAGTTTTCTTGCTTTCATTTGCCAAAAATTCGTGTAACCTGCTAGTTACTCCTAGATCCTTGCTAAAGTGAGCCTGAACTCATCCCAGGTATATTTCACTCACCCTGAACCTCCTAGAGGGAATTAAAAGCATTTTAGTATATTTTTCACTTCATTGCCAGCACATATAAAAGCATTTTGGGCCTGTGTTTAAAACTCCGATCTGTAGTCTAAGCTTGCTGGGGTGAACTGAATTACATTTGATTGCATTTCTGAGAACTGTGTGCTTTCCTTCCATTTCCTTGCATTGCATAAAGGGGGGGAGGGGATTGCCAGAGAAAAGTGATTACATTGTTTTGTTGAACGCATATTGAGTATTTTCTGTACTGCATTTTCATTCCACCTTGCATCCATTTGAAACCATAAAAGTATTGTTGCTATCTTATTCATCCTATAACCACTCATCATTGATTATAAAGAAGTGTGCTAGTGCCAGACTATCCATTATTGATTACTGATCAGATTAAGTGTGATATTCAATTATTAATTTATTCTACAGTGTGATATATATATCTATTGTTTAAATTATCAAATAAACCTTTTAACTTGCAAAACAGAACTACTTCTTGGCTCAGTGGGGTCAGGGTTATTCAAAGAGAGGGGTGTTATATAGGGGTAGTCATCCAGAACGCATGAACTGGACATAAAGATATATCAATAAGGGTTTCCATTCAGTATCCCAGACTAGGCATTGACTTAGCTGTAGTGTTGAATTGAATCCTCTTACAAATTGGGGGCTTGTGCCGGACGTTTGGGTTAGATCTATCACTTGTGCAGATTAATACAGCGTGCCAGCTGACCAAATACACATATCCGGTCAGACCACACGCTGTGTTACGCTGTAAAGCACTCCTCAAAGGAACGCTCTAAGAAAAAGGTCTGTTTTGCAAAAATAAAATACAAACTTCTGTAAGTCAGGAAGGAACTCAAATTCCAGAATGACGACCTTAGTAGACATGAAAATAGCCAGAGAGCACTTCTTACATAAGTTATTTGTGAGAGGTGAGTGGACTCACCAGGACCAGACTGTCTGGTTGCAGGCCATCACGCAACAGGTCACGGAAACAGGGTCAGATATATGGAGAGATCAGGGTCCCTTACATGTGGCCCTGAGTGAACTATACATGGCTCCTAAAGCTAAGGATGAACAAGACAAGATGGTTAGGATAGCCGCATACCTGTACCTATATATGGGAGACATGCAGGATAAATGTACTGAAAGCCAAGATCTGGCGAATAAGCGACAGATGGCGTTAGAGAAGGTCCAATCTGACCTGGTCTCTTCTGAGCAGAGGCTGCAGGGGAGCCAGGAGTCAGAAAATGAGAGTAGACAGCACATCATTAAAATAAAGAGGGATATGGACATCCTGCAACAGGAAAAGGCTGACCAGGATACCAGATTTCTGGCCTTGCAGAAGGAGTACCAAGAAGGTTTGGACTCCCTACTGCAGAGCCAGAAAAAGCTGGAGCAACAATTAGACTTTAACAGGGCATGCACGGAGCAGGTAGCCACCCTGCAAAGTCATCTACATAGAGTGAAGGCAGAGAGCAACAAGCTGATTCTGAAAGACCTGGATACCCAGGCAGAGTTTGATCAGGAGCGCCAGAAAGCTGGTGCCTTCCAAAGACAGAGGGACGACCTGGCGGCACAAATGCAGGCTCTTAGCCAGGAAAGAGACGCCTTAGGCCAGGAAGTCTGCCAATTAAAAAGAAAAACAGAAGAAAATCACCTGGCCCACCAGGGACTGGGTGACCTCCAAAAAGAACACCAGGACTTGCTAGAGCACACCAGGAGGGTGGAGGAGGCTCTGGCAAGACAGGAGCAGGCCAATAGGGACACAGCCCAGGAGGTAACCCTCCTGCAGCAAAGACTGGCCCAGTGCTCCAGGACCAATCAGGAAACACAGAGAGAGAATGAGGCTCTCTGCCAGCACAATGATAGGCTCCAACAACAGGTAGCGATGCAGGAGAGACTGATAGAGTCTAGTAAGGCCTTAACTGAGGAACTGAAGGCGCAGGCTCTTGCATTGCAACAGGGAGCAGGGGCGGATAGAGACCAAGTTCGCTGGGAAAGGGAAACTCCTGAGCATAACCTCAGGAGCCCTAGTACCAAAGGCCTTTATCTCTCTCAGTCCCTGGACTCTGCCACCCCCATGTCCACTGGCGCACATGAGCACAGTCCACAGGGATGGCAGATTACTATCCAGCCAGAAGCATGGGGCTCATAGGCCAGTACCACCCAGGAATGGAGGGGCGGGCATCCGGGTATGGGCACCCAAGCACAGTGCAATTTAGTGGGGAACCCCAGGAGAGTAGGCCCATTAAGGGCATCCTGAAAACCTCTGCCCAGTTAGGTCAGTGGGGGGGGTACCCATCAAATCCTGGCAGCAAGGAGGGATCTGAAGACTCCTCTGAGCGGTACAGGACACAAGAGACCAGGTCCCCACATTCTGCCAGCCATTCCCAGGCTCGCAGAATCCAGGAAAACCTGGAAGAACAGACGGGAACCTCTGGGAGCAGTGCCTCTGAGTCAGAAGATGAATGGACCAGGGTTACCCGAACCAAAAAGGCCAATAAGGCAAAAAGGGCCTTGATTAAGGACCCATTGAAACAGATTAAGGCAATCAGGAGCGTCATCATGCCTTATCATAAGAACGCCAAGTTCTCTGTTTGGGAGCACTTAGAGTTGTTTGAGCAAATGATGGAGACTTTCCATTTGAAGGACAGCCAAAGCTGTATCCAATATGTAAAGTGGACATTCTCCCCAGAGTACTCCAGTTTCTTTGCAGGGCTGGAGGACCAAAATCATTCCAGGTGGTCCACCTATAGGGCGGCCATATTAAAACATTTTTCTGTTCACAGAAATCCCCAAGAGGCTCGCAAGGCAGCCTACAATTTGCAGTGTGGGGAGGATCAGGCCCCACAAGAGTTTGTGCAAGAACTGAAACGTGCCTTTGCGCAGACCACCAGAAGGGTGCGCACAGACAGCAGAGAATTTGTCAATACATTTTTCCATGCCTTGCCCAAATATATAATGACCCAGCTCGTGAGAGATTTTCATGAGAAAAGATCTTTAGAATGGGTCATTGAACAGGCGACCCGGATCTATGAGGTGCAGAAGCCCATAGAAAATAAAAGCAATACCCAGAAAAATCCCAAAACCAACAGCACCCCTGCTGCTGCCAAGGTGGCAGAGGTAAAGGTCACCCCCGTTTTAGATTTGGAGATGGGGGGCCTAAAAACCTACCTGCACCTAATAATGCTAGGCCCAGAAGGTCCTCGGGCCAGTCACAGACAGGGAGCCAAGGAGGCAGCCCCACAAATGGGGTCCCTCGCTCTCCTGACTATGTAAGTCCCCGTTACAAGGGTAATCGACCCATCCTGGGTTATGTGTGGACTCCTCCAGCCCAAGGGGGGGGATCCAGCCAAGCACCTAACCCAGGGACCTTCCCTCCTAACTTCCCACCGGAGGGCAGAAATTCTCCAAATCCTGGGCAGAACTTTTTCCCCAGGTATCCACCCAATTTCCAGCCCCAAAATGCTCCACCCTTCTTTCCCCAATTCCCTGAGCCCAGACAACCGAATCCGGGAGAGGGGAGGCCAAGGGTGGAGGGGTATCCAAATCTTCCCAACCAGGGGTACTACCAAAGAAGGGATAGCTACCCTTCCCGGGATCAGCCCAGGGGAGAAAACAGGGCCCCGTATCAGCCTGAGCGGGTTTCCCAGTTAGAGCGCCAGGTTCAAAACATGGCGCGGGATCTGGGTCACATACTGAGGGCTCAGCAGAACCCTCAGATCGGCATGCCGGCGCAGAACGCACCCAACTCTGGACCTGGTGCTCCCGAACAATGACGGGGGCAGCACCCCGATAACTCACCGGTTCCCAGGGAGGAGGCACAAAGGGAAGGGGGGTGTAAAGCCTTGGAGGAAGCTTCCTTCCTCACTTGTAAACAGCCCCTGGAAACCCAGGAACCGGAAACAAAATCTCTTGCCCCTGAAAGTCTGCCTCCTAAGGAGCAGAGGGGGGGTAGGAGAAACAAAAGACCCAAACAGACACAGTTTGAGGAGGAGGTACAGATCTTCCAATTTGAGGGAGAGGGATCCTCAGAGGATCCTGGGAAAAGGATCTTCTCCTTCAGAGAGGGGGGAACTCCTCCCAAAGAAAAATGGGTCCCTAGGGATGCAAATCCAGACTGGGGAGATGTGGAGACTGAGTTACCGCCGCCCACCATCTCATCCCAGAACTAACCGCAAGAAAATCCCCTGGTTCAAACCCATCCTGATGACTGCCTCCAAAAAGGGGGGGCGGCCCGGAACCAGAGCCAGGGGAACCCACACTGGCTCTGATCTCCAGTTGCCAAATTTTTCTTTCAGATTCCCAAGGCTCTCCACAGAATTCTGCCCAAATCTCTTCGCTAGCGATGTTCAAAACCAGAAAGTTAGCCCACCAGTTGTCCAAAAATGTGCATTATCTGTGCCCCCTTGAGGAGAAGGAGGGAAGATACTATGCCCCGGTACAAGTACAGGGGCAGGGTACAATTTTGGCACTGGTGGACACTGGATCTCAAGCTACCCTTCTGTCCAGAAGGGCCTTTGATGAACTGAATGCAGGAAGGGGAGAGAATTACCAAATTCCTCTCACCTCTCTTCCTGGACAACTCCAGAACTTTGACGGGAAGGAAATTCCCGTCGAGGGGACGGCAGATTTGGATATTAAGATCGGGCGACACAAGGTGAAACACCCGGTCATAGTAGTGACTCCAGAGGGCACCCCTTGTTTACTGGGGAATGACCTCCTGAGAAGGTTGTCACCCCTAATAGATTGTGTAAACAAGGTCCTCTGGACCCAGACTAGCCGACCAATAAAATTAAAACAGAGTGTCAACCATGTTAGTTTAAACGGCACCTGCCACATGGTTGAACAAAAATCTGACCATGTAGAATTTCACTTCCAGAATAGCCAAATTCCTGACGTGACAGTAATAGCAGTAGGACAACAGACTGGTGATGGAGGGTCCTCTCTATTTCTGAAAATCAACCTTCCTTCCAGTCTAAAGTGGTACTCCACGCTGGAAGGAAACACTCTGAGATTCTATACTAATCCACAATCAGAAACTCCCACTCCTATAGTCCAGAAAGATGTGAAATCAGCTCAGAGCCTGGCTGATATTCAGCAAATTGGAGAGCAGTTGTTCATCCCTGTTCAGTTAAATGGTGGGAAGGACTCTGTTCTCGCTCGAGTGTGTGTGAACAACGGTAAGAGCTTCATCAGCGAAGCCATGTTCCGCCAACTCCCAAAAGATCCAGCCATTCCCACATTCAAACTGATAGACAAATGGGAAATGGACCTGGAAGCGCCTAATTCCAAACATCTCCTGCCAAGCAGGTGTATGCTCAAAATCTCCATTGGCAACAAGAGCATAGTCCATAATTGTTGGGTCGTGCGAGACGTCACTGCCGCCTTTTACTTAGGCAGTGACATTCTCAATCGCTTTGCCATTAGTTTGGACCTAATAAACTTCAAAGCTTGGTCCCGATTAGCAGATAATCCCATGGCCTTTGATGATCCAGAAAAAGCATTTAGGTCAGCTCAATTGCTACCCTATGCAGTTGAAATTCAGGTCAAAGAGGAAGTCACCATCCCAGAAAGGACCCGACAATTCTCCTTGGAAGTGAAAGTTAAAAGAGGACAACATTTGACAAACCCTGATGCTTACATACATCTAAATGCTTCTCTCCAGCAGCAAGGGTTGGGGGTAAACCCAACACCATTAGTCAACATAGAACATGACACCATTCCAATAGAGGTGGATAACAGCGACTTAAAGAGTATTACTCTAGCCGCAGGCACCATTATTGGAATGGCGGTTGATGACCGACATTTTTCCATAGATTTAGGTAATGAACTGTTAGGGCCAATCCCCAAGGACTGCTTTGACAGTGACAGTGATGACAATACAACACCAGACAGGATTTTTACCCGGCATGGGGGGAACTTCCTGGTGTACACTTCCTGCCCCTATGGTAAGGAAGATGTGACTTGTGACTTCAGGAGGGATGAGGTGATTTTCCAAGTCCATGAGGGCTGCCTTTCCCACCTGAAGCCTCCAGTCCAAATCAGCACTCTGACCAGGGACTTCTCCACCCAGCTGGAGGAGGCCGCTGAAATAGCCAAACCAGAAGTCTTTCCAGGCTTCAGGCAGATGGTGGAAGAGAGAGTCAACCTAGCTGATGCCTATGTGACTCTGGAACAAAAGCAAAAGTTGAAACAAGTTTTCTTGGATTTCCAAGATCTCTTTGCGGTAGACTCATATGACTGCGGTCGCACTGACATCCACACAACAACAATCCCCACGGACCCTGGCATGACTCCAGTGTTTGTGAAGCAATATCGCTTGCCTCTCGCATCAATGGAGTCCCTTACTGAAATAATTAAGAACCTTGAGTCCCGGGGAATAATCCGTCCAGTCCACAGCACCTTCAATAATCCGGTGCTGGGAATATTAAAGCCAAACGGCCAGTGGAGACTCTGCGCCGACCTCAGGGAGCTCAACAAACGGGTCCATACTTCCCGATGGCCTCTTCCCTACATTGACCAAGGGCTGGCCCAGATCCAGGGGTCACAGGTATTCACTGCAATAAACCTGACCAATGGATACTGGACTGTGCCTGTCAGTAGGGAGGACCAATACAAACTGGCTTTTACCTTTGGGGGCCAGCAGTACACATGGACCCGGACTCCCTTCGGATACCTCAACTCCGGCAATGAATTCAACATTTTCCTACATAAGGCCATGCCCGACCTGGGTGCGAGGGGTAACCTGGCTTATGTAGATGATGTGCTCATCAAAAGTTCATCTGTGGAGGAACACATAGCGGAGATCCGTTATGTTCTGACCCAGTTGAGGGCTGCCGGAGCAAAACTTTCCTTTCAGAAAGCACAGTGGTGTAGAACCCGTGTTAATTTCTTGGGGCATGAGATTACTCCTCAGGGTCTCTGTCCCCAGGAAAAGAAAGTGGAAGCACTTCAGAAACTGAAAGACCCCACAACTATGCGGGAACTAAGGAGCCTCCTTGGACTGACTAATTACAGCAGAAAGTTCATTGAGGGCTACGCAGAGATCACCAGACCCCTGATTCATCTCCTGAAGGGGGGGGTCAAGTGGGAATGGGGTCCAGAACAAGCCGAGGAAGTAAGACAACTCAAAAGAAGCCTCTCACAAGCGCCTTGCCTAGCTTACCCTGTCAGAAACAAGGAGTTCTTCCTGGAGACGGGGTTCTCTAATACGTGCTTGACGGCAGTATTATACCAAAAGCATGACAAGGTCAATAAAGTAATCTCCTATGCGAGCAAAACTTTATCCTTGGTGGAGGAAAAATTCAACGATTGTGAGAAGGCACTCCTGGCAACGGTGTGGGCATTGAAGAATTACCGCCCGTTTATCCAGGGGGAACACATCATAGTGGAGACTCCACACCAGCCTCTGCAATATCTCCAAAGTGACAGAATCCGGGCCGGAAATGTGAGTAATTCCAGAATTACTTCCTGGATTCTGTCAATGCAAGGCTTTCCTGTGGAGGTCAGATATGGCCAAAACACGAAGAGTCCCCTCGCGCAAGGTCTGGCTGACTTGCATGATTGTGCCAGAGAAAACTGTCTCGAGGACGAAAGTCTAAAAATCAAGGACAACACGGAGGCATACCTTAATTCCCCACACAAAGTCTTTGAAGAAGACAAGTGTGGGGGAATGCCCACTGTATATGTGGATGGATGCTCTTACCATGTTGACAACGACGGGGAGAAAGAACTGGTGGCTGGCGTAGGGAATGCATGGGTGAATGAGTCCCCAGAACCCTCCGCTGGATACAAAATTGGTCCCCGAAGTAGTCAGGTGGCAGAATTGATGGCTGTGCATCAGGCCATCCTCACTGCTGTCCAGCATCAACTCCACGAACTGGTCATAATCACAGATTTGGATTATGTACGGAACGGGTTCGTGGAGCACCTGGTTAATTGGAAAACCAGAGGCATGTTATGTGCTAACAACAAACCCTTGAAACATGGGAAGTTGATCCAAAACATTGATGATCTGGTCACCTCGAATGAGATGACCATCTGTTGGAAAAAGATCAAGGGTCATTCCAAAGTAGAGGGACCAGACAAAACTGGAAACGACTTAGCTGATCAGCTGGCCAAAACCGGGGCCATCCAAGGGGATCTAATTGAGATTGAGTCCCTGTTGGGGGAAATCCAGGTCACTTCTATCACTAGGTCCCAGACAAATGCTCACAACGACCTTTCAATTGCACAATGGAGTAAGGAGACCCCTGATGCTGATTTGATTACAGCTCAGAAGGGGGATCCAATTATTGGTAAGTTTTATCAACACCTTGAGGACCCTGAGAACTTTCCCCTGACGGATACCGATTACATTGGGAAAGAGGACCTAAGAGTGTTGATGAAATGTCCAAAAATGTTCTGAATCCAAGACGGTTTGTTGGTAAGGAAATCCAAAGCTGGCCACGATCAGTGGGTGGTTCCTACCTCATTCCGAAACCTGATGTTAAGTCACGCCCATGATGCGGCCACCGCCGGTCATAGGGGGTTTCACACAACATTGGAAATCTTAAGAGAGGTTGCATACTGGCCACACATGGGGCAGGACCTTGACCAATACTTGAAGGGGTGTCTTGTGTGTGCACAATTTCAGCCATCATCCCTCACGCACCGTGCGCCTCTCCAAAAGAGGGGGATGACACTGCCATGGTCAGATTTACAAATCGACTTTGTAGGCCCCGTGATTCGCTCTGCTAGGGGGAATAAGTACATGTTGACTGTGACATGCTTGTTTACCAAGTGGGTGGAATGTCTCCCAGCCCCAAATTGCAAGGCAGAAACCGCAGCTGCCCTGATGATTAACCACATCTTTTCCCGTTTTGGTCTACCTCAAAGGATTGAGTCAGACAGGGGTAGCCACTTCACCAGTGAAGTAATGACAAAGATGTGGGAGATACTGGGGGTCAAAAGGAAGTTGCATATTGCCTACAGGCCAGCTTCTTCTGGGGCAGTAGAGAGATATAACCGAACCATTGTGAGCATATTAAAGAAGTTTGTGGCAGATTCTGGGCCAAGTTGGGATATCCGATTACCTCTGGTCCTAATGGCCATCAGATCTACCCCTTCATCTGCAACCAAAATGTCACCATTTGAGTTGATGACTGGATGCAAGATGGTGCTTCCTCAGCATTTGCTCTACAGGACCCAAGAGCAGACACTGATAAATGCCTCCACAACTCATGAGTATGTGGAGAATTTAAGGAAACACCTTCAACATGCTTTTGCTTATGCTCAGCGGAATCTAGAAAGATCAGCTGATAGCATGAAGACCCACTATGACCTGAAGACTTCCAGGAAGGAATATCAGGTGGGGGACCGGGTCTATCTATACAACTTCCAAAGAAACCAGGCCAAGCAGCGCACATTTTTGACTACATGGAAGGGACCCTTTGAGATTATAGACAAAATCTCCCCTGTGGCCTACAAAATCCACATCCCCAAAGGTCCTTTGGCAGTGGGGGAAGACAAGTGGGTCCACATAAACCAGTTGAAATGTTGCCATCCCAGGCACACTCTGCAACAACTGGAGGAATCCTCTGGAATCCTAGCGGGTACTGTCTCAGACTAATTCAGTTCCAACCATAAAACATACCACATCTAGTCTCTAAAATATTGTGATTTGCATGAAACTGTCTCTTAGTTATACTGTTTTTTTTTCAAAATAAGAATGTAATGTTTCGTTATGATGAAATGCATATGCTGCCCCACTATCTCAACAGTGGTGGAAAAATGTCTATGAATAGGTATTGCTGCTCTTCCTTTGTCGTCCTAGGAGAAAGAAAACCTTGAGACGGGCCAAGGAGGACGATCCGGAGACAGGGAGCAGAGACGCAACGGGCCCGGGGTACCGCCCAATCTTCCCATCATGACCGGCGAGGAGAACCGATCGATCCGACCGGATGGAGGAAAAGATGCTGAACTGTGCCATCTATTGGAAGAAGATGAGGAAACATCCCAGGTCTTGCGAGCCCCATCAGGAAACAGAATGACCATCGCAAGAGGGGGGCTTGTGGGATGTTTTTATCCACGCATCCAAGCCCTACCTCAAAACTGTGCAGTACTGACATGGAAAACATCATGATGGCCAGAGCTTCCCAGAAAATGCACAGGGAAGTGCATGAAGAATAGGCTGCCACTCATTTTTGCCGATGTTATGGGCACAGAAGTACACTGCCTAAAACCACCAGTGGACTACCCACACAGTAGTCTGAAACCATTGGGAATGGCAATGCTGATTGCCAAAAGCAAACCCATAACTGTTGGGAATTCATTTTCTTAAATCCCAAAAAGGGGTGCAGTACCAGTACTCACCACTATCAGAAAGCCGGCGTTTTAAAACCACCAGATTTTGTAGAAAACTGAATAAATGAACCCAAAGCAAGCCAAAGAAAGACTTACTGAGAGGTGGATCCAATGTAAAGTTATATTCTGAAGTGACTTGAAGGTTTATAACAAGTCTGGCTGGGCTGTGGATTTCAGCAGTTTAAGTAAATTTGGACTGAAAGACACTAAAAATCTAAATGTTTAAAAGAAATGAGTGACCTACTTTGAGTGTCACATAGGTTGCAATTGTTTAAATGTCATAGTTTTAAACTTAGAATCAGCATTCTAGCTGCATATGTAAACATTGTCTTGACTTAAACTGGGGAACAAAAAGTGACATTTTATCTGAAACCTGGCTTAAGGAACTGAATTCTGCCCACCAGCTACCCCCATCAGGAGTGAAACTTGAGTCACAGCTGTGTTCCCAGGCCTATCTGCCTTTTGCTGGCCACACTAAAGATATGCCATCTCTCTGATAATTGAATTAAGGGGAGCCCCCACAGAATACAGGAGCTCTGAACAAAGCCCTGTCCTGACTCAGGCAAAAGTTTTATTGGCGGGAGTCGTAAATGGAGCTTCCTCCTGGAAGGACAGGGGAGGGGCACTGCCTGTGAGAGCAAGCTGGCTTGGCAGAACTGGAAAAACCAGAAATTCAACCTTGTGCTGGGGGGAAACCACACCCCTTTGGGGCCAGAACATAACTCTAAAAAGATGAATAACTCATAGTATGGACTTGTGAAAATTATTTAAATGACACCATAATTCTTGTGATTTTTCTGCCCACATTTTAAGACGTGTTAGGACCCGGTGGTATGTTCAGGGGGGTTTTAGCGGAAAAGAGGATATTACTCAAAATGTGTGCATGTGAAAAATCTGACACTTCATCAACTAATGTCCATACTCCTTGCGCACATGTGTGTAAATTTGGGTTAATGTCCGAAATTGCAAAATCAGTTAAAAAGTGCAAATGTTGCCCTTTCTGAATGCAAGCCCCCAGGAAGAGCAGATTTGGACAGGGTATACCTCCTGTGATATGTGATGGGTGCGTGTAATTTTAAACAAATGTGTACCTGTGCAAATATGTTTTTTTTTATCAAATATAGATTGTGTGCAATTTGACAGGGGAGTGTCCTCTCTGCAAGCCATAAAATGACATCGCTCTGACTCACAGTTCCTTCCCCAATCATGGGAGAGGGGAGAATTGGGCCAATGACAAGTGGAGAGGGGTAGGGTCTAGTGATGGTCACACACACCCATTTTCAAAACAGATAAAAGCAGACAGACAGGACAGATAGGGACCTTCAAATCCATTTGCTGCGGGACGCTCTGCCGGGGAAATCCATACTTTACCTCCATCAATCTCTAGAGAAAAGCTGTGCAGAAAGATCCAGACTTTAAATCTATCAATATCCAGAACCAGAGCTGACCCAGACCAGACCAGCAGAGCAGAGCTGACCCAGATCACTGTGAAGAGACCCAGACCAGACCAGAGTCCAGTCTAAAACCTGACCAGATCCGTGGCGAGGCCCATTTAATTCAAGAATATAGTGTGAGTACCTAGTAGAACTGTGCAGAACCAATCTCTTAGTTAAAATAATATAATTCAATCTATTTTAATCTAAGTAGAACTGCCTCCTGTCACCTGCCATTTTCTAGTTGCTAGCTGTCACTTGTCTTTTTGAACTTTAAAATTTCAAATCTGAAAAACAACCTTTATTTAATCGCTCATATCTCCGTGACCGTTTATCCTAGAGACTTGCAGTAACTTTCATCTGGAAGCTGAGATCCTAGGCTGTCCTAGGACCCCAAAACGATAGTGCTAGTCCCTATAGTTTTGCCGCAATCGTGAAAAACGCACTCGCGAATTTGCCGCGATTTGCAAAATTTCTTCACGTGTGAAAACAGCAGTTTTCTTGCTTTCATTTGCCAAAAATTCGTGTAACCTGCTAGTTACTCCTAGATCCTTGCTAAAGTGAGCCTGAACTCATCCCAAGTATATTTCACTCACCCTGAACCTCCTAGAGGGAATTAAAAGCATTTTAGTATATTTTTCACTTCATTGCCAGCACATATAAAAGCATTTTGGGCCTGTGTTTAAAACTCCGATCTGTAGTCTAAGCTTGCTGGGGTGAACTGAATTACATTTGATTGCATTTCTGAGAACTGTGTGCTTTCCTTCCATTTCCTTGCATTGCATAAAGGGGGGGAGGGGATTGCCAGAGAAAAGTGATTACATTGTTTTGTTGAACGCATATTGAGTATTTTCTGTACTGCATTTTCATTCCACCTTGCATCCATTTGAAACCATAAAAGTATTGTTGCTATCTTATTCATCCTATAACCACTCATCATTGATTATAAAGAAGTGTGCTAGTGCCAGACTATCCATTATTGATTACTGATCAGATTAAGTGTGATATTCAATTATTAATTTATTCTACAGTGTGATATATATATCTATTGTTTAAATTATCAAATAAACCTTTTAACTTGCAAAACAGAACTACTTCTTGGCTCAGTGGGGTCAGGGTTATTCAAAGAGAGGGGTGTTATATAGGGGTAGTCATCCAGAACGCATGAACTGGACATAAAGATATATCAATAAGGGTTTCCATTCAGTATCCCAGACTAGGCATTGACTTAGCTGTAGTGTTGAATTGAATCCTCTTACAGGATGCATTACCAATAGCACTATTATGCATGCGTACGTCTGTACAGGCTAAAACTGGGCTCTCCCCGTACGAGATCGTAATGGGGAGGCCGGCAAATGTTTGGTGCGCACCTCAGCCAAAGTGTCTAAGTGAGATAGAACATCCTGTGCTTAGTACTTATTGTGGCCTTTTAATGCAGAAATTGCATTTGATTCATCAGCAGGTGCAGGAGGCATTACCAGTGAGATACACCGGTCCGGGGCACGCGCTGGAACCAGGAGACTGCGTGCTGCTAAAGAACTTTGAAAGAAAGTCATCATTAGCACCTAGGTGGCGCGGGCCCCATCAAGTACTTTTGGCAACGCAGACAGCAATACGGGTGGATGGAAGGAAGTCGTGGATCCATGCCACCCATGCCAAGAAGATTCCAACTGCACTAAAAGACTTGCCTGACACTGATGACCGGAAAGAGACAGCGGTCCCAGAAACGAAAGAAACTGTTGCCAGTGAGCAGCCACCTAATCTGCCAAAACGAGAAGTGAAACTCGAAACAAAGCCTGAGATGATTGCCAAAGAGGGGGAAGGGCAAAGAGTGCCCCAGTATTGCCCAGCAGAACCGACATCACTGCTGACCGACGCAAAATCTTCCTTGCAAATACCAGCAAAACCAAATCGTGTACCCCTTTGCCGCCCATCAGCACTTGCCAGCACGCCAAAAAACAGATCTGCATCATTGGCGGGGCACACACCAGCACCTGCAGTAGCGCCACATGCTGACGTTGAGCCTGAATCTGGAAGTGCACCGGCACTGTTCACGGATCATACGATACCAGGAGCAAGGCAATACAACCTGCGGCCTCGGATGACAAAATGATCCGCAGTTCTTTTTGGTGTTTATGTCAACCTCTGGTTCAGCTCATGGACGGAGAAGGAACCAGAGGTGTAGAGGAGAGAAGCGTGAGAATTGTGCAAGTCGGACAATTCAACACTTGCGGCTCCTCGGTGTGATCATAAAAAGTACATGTGTCCGTAACCAGAGCGGACAAGCTGGGCGCACATGGTACAATGACAAGTGAGATAACTGATTAACAGTACATGTGTCCGGAACCAGAGCGGACAAGCTGGGCGCACATGATACTAAGGCGATAAGATAACTGATCAAAGGTCCTCTGAGCAGTATAAGAAGGGACAAGTGATCTCGCCTAAAAACAAATAATCGAATCCAGGCTAAAAAGGACAGGCAGAACTGAACTGTGACAATTCCATTGAACTTATTAACATCAGAGCAAGCGCGATGAAGAGAGATATCCACAACGAACTGTGATAAGAAAGAAGAAGGACGACGAGAAACATGCCGGGACCGGTTCCAGCCTCCTCCTGCACCACCACCGCTGAGAATGAGCAAATTATAAAGACTATAAGATTAAGAAAAACGCATGGTAAAACAAATTGTATGCTGGTACTAACGATAATAATGTGCTTTATGAGCGTGGTAGCACCAATATCGACAGCCCTAATATTATGGGGGGTAGAAACAATACACCCATTAGAAATGTTTTTACCAATAATTAATATATCCACTACTGAAAGCCCAGTTCAGGTGATCACTTATACCCTACCCCCAATGGAAGAAAAACACAGGGAATTTTTTGGAAATAACACTTTATTGTTGATAATGAACATGACACATGCAATCCTGATGAAAACAAATTGCTGGGTATGTGCTCATTTACCACAGCATGCTGGGAAAGGAATAGGGTGGTATGTGCAGCCATTTCCATTAAGTTCTGCATGTAGTGCATCTTTAGGTGCAATGTTCTATGGGAAATGGAATGAGAGTAATACGGGTCAATTAGACAGAACCGACATGAATGAGTTTGAGGAAATAATAATGAAGCCTGTGGGTTGTTCCATTTTCCATAAAGCACAAGTAATAGCCCCAGAGCCTACGAGGAAAAGTACATGAAAGATAACAAGACAAAATAGACGAGATAGATTGTCCCCACCAGAAAAACATCTGTAATGACGTTTCGTGTAAGAACAGAAGGGGACAAAGATGCAATTCCCCCATCTTACACGGTGAATTATAGCCCAAGAACTGTCCCTTTTTGTCTAAAAAAGAAAGGCTCTTTTTCAGTCGGAACATATGCTGGTTGTATGAAAACTGGGGAGGTAAATGTTACCTAGGGCTACTGTTCCCAGGAGTATTCCTCTTAGAAACAGCAGCCATGGCCAGATTATCCAGAACTAGAGTCAAAAGGACTGACAAAGGTGTTTTAATATCAACTGATGTAGCAAAATCATTCATTCCATTCTTAGGGCAGATAGTGAACTCCTATAATTTAAGGCAACTGTCCAGAATCCAAAAGAAAATTCAATAAACACAACAACAGATATTTTATTTATCATGACGTTGGAAGAAAGAGGAATCAGGTTAATGACGCTGCAAAATAGAATGCCTCTCGATGTGATCCTGGTTGATCGTGGGGGAATTTGCAAAATAGTGGGATCAGCATGTTGCGTTTATGTCGATGATTATTCCCCCACGATCTTTGAAGCAATAAAGAAAATGCACGTCCTAAGCTCTGAACTCCCTACTGGAGAAGGGAGCTGGGGAATAGAATCTTGGTATTGGAGAATACTACGATTTTGGGGATGGAAGTTGATCTGAATATTAGTAGTGGTGTTTGGAATATTCCTAACGTGCTGTTGTTGTATACATTGTTTACCCATAGTTTGCGGTGAGGTAACTGAGGGATGTACGGAAGGATGTATGCATATGATAACAAAGAAAAAACAACCTCATGATCGAACTGACCCAGACCCAAATGAGATGAGAGCAGTAAAAGAGTTGATGGCAACAGATATTGATGAAGACAATGATGTCCATGATAGCATGCAAGACTCAGACATAGGTACTTCAGATTCATCATCACTAGAGGAAGTTTCAATAAATAGATGAGAAGTTTGGCATACGGCCAAAGGAGGGTTTGTCAGTCTAGAAATACGGATGCCTCTACTTTGAGACCGCAAACGCATTTTGGTGGCTGTGGGCCAACCGTCTCATGCACGATATGACAAAATATAGGTTTTCGAGTTTGCCAATGAATGGTCATTTTGCTGTAACAAGAATCGCCATTTTGTTTTCTAACCATTGCTCATTGCTTTCTGTTCCTATTGCTTCGCTGTATAGGTTCCGCTTAAACTGCTCGACTGTGAAACATTGTTGTCTGTATGTGAAAAGGGCAAGGCCGCAGGGCCGTGAGGATAACAAGAGTTCGCTGAAACACAAACGAAGGCAGCGCCAGGAAGAATGCAGAGCTGCAGCGCATTTAATCATTTCACAGCTGCCAGCCAGTCTCATTATATGGTAGAATATGTTAGAATAATACCGCTAAATGCTTGAATTATGCTTTTCTTATGGCCCCCCTTTGCTGAGCCCGCTTGAGTGTGTCGGCTCCCAGGACGCGAATAGCACCTGATAGATAGCAAAGTCCGGAATGCAACTCTTCCCCACCGTATGTAGCTCGCTTCCAAGAATAGAAGCGCTGTGTTCTATTCAACAACTGAAAGATGCCTATGCACTCACAAATTGCAAATGTTTACTAGAATAGATGTTTGAAGGTGTCATAGTGGTCAGAGATGGCCATCATCACACCAAGTTCAAAGAAACCCAATAAAGGGGGGTGTTAAAAATGTCATAGCTGATTGTTTGATATGCATTTTGTATATATGTAACTGATGTACGTAATTCACTCTCTTGTGTCCCTCGGGGTCTAGAGATACACGTCGCCGGGCGTGAGACCGAGTTGGCCAACTGAGACTTTTGATTTGCAATAAACCCTAGCTTTGGGAATACAACCTTGTGTCTGGCGTATCTATCGTGTGTGGTGACTCGCCTTGTTTCCATAGATGTCAAGGTCCTCTAGGGGCCCCTTTCAATTGGTCAGTTAGCAACTGCATATCTTTTGGCTGTGGGACTGGAGTTTGAGAGCACAGATACATTCAGTGTGCTCTGTGGCTGCTTCATGTCAAGAAAACACCTTCTCCTTCTTGCTCCATATCACTTTATGAGGCAGAAAGGTTGCAGAGTTCTGGGTTGAACTGATTCTTTTTGGATCAACCTCGTCTTCTATATGTTGACCTCCTCATTGAATGACTTTCAACTTTCACAGTCATACTCATATTCAAAGTTAACCTCCCCAACATGGGCAAGACCCATACAATCCATCTGGATTCAACTCTCTCTTTCCATTCTCATATGGACATCCATAATAGGCTGACCCGCATTTGTGGGAAATTAAACTCATCTTATTTTATTCAATCAATTTCTCTGATCTACACATTGACCCGTAACTCCCTGACCATTCTTTTCTAATTTCATTGTTTCTGTCATTCTTTGATTCTTACTCCCCTTTCTTCCTGAAGTTACAAAGCATAATAAATAGCACTCAGTGGTCCCCCGTGTTTTCAAGTCAGGACTTTGCTTCAAATCTCCCGCTCCACTTCTTGCAGACTTCCTTGAACTTGCATTTCAGTAGTTTGGTGGTTCATTTCAGCACAGACATCTCCCTATGTGCACACATTAACTGCTCCCCATCATTGTCCTCCAGAATGTATCTCTCCTGCCATTCATGATTTGAGGGCAATCATGCATCTCAAAGTGTGCTTTGAATTCCTTCTATCCTTGCTTCTTACATGGAATGACTCTTTGATCTGACTACTGCTCTGATCTAGCCAGGTCCAACTATTAAAAATGGCTCAACTCCTCATCTCCATGCCATATCCTATCCCAGAGCCAGAGCCATCTCTCTCTCTCCTCTATTCCCCTTTATCTCTCTCTCTCTCTCTCTCGCGCTCTCCCTCTCTCATCCTCTCTTTCCCTTTCTCCTTCCTCATGCTCTCTCCACTACTCCACCATCTAATTTCCCATCCATCACCCAGGTATACCAGAAACATATCCTCTAATCTGCCAACTCTTTCTTCCTCCTGTGGATCCCTGTGTCAAAAACTGTCTATGGAATGGAACATTGAACATACTCCCACCATTCCCTTCTCTTCATCCTTTCACATTCTTGTACTATCCGGCCTGCCCAGTTCAGGTGCCCACCAAAATATCAATTTTGGAGAAACCCAGCAGTTACCCCAACTACCCAGCCAACCATTAACAAATCTTCTTTCTTTCTCACTATTCCAAATATCTACAGTGGCCTTCAACTGCTTCACTGACTGACTACCTGTGGGTCAGTGGACACAGTGATGCCCCCTAATCTGGGTTCCTCTTCTGACACTCCACATCGGCACTACTTGAACACATTTATAAATCCCTCAGAATGGCTCACGTAAAGTCTGACAAGTGTGAAGTGATGTCATGAATTACAGAAGACACAAAGGCACACTAAGCCTGATGTAGGGATATCCAGAGAATTAAGATAATAATAAAAAATAATAATAATTATGCATTTATATAGCGCTACTAACCCTCAGGTATATGAGTGCTGCTTGTTATTACCCATGGTGTGTGGTGCTCATTTATCGATCTCAGAAGGATGAAAGGCTGACTTTGGCATGCCGGGATTTGAACCTGCATCAGCAAGAACTGCACAGATGACAAAACTAGCTCTCTACTCACTGTGCCACTTGACCGGTGACTAAAGTGACAAAATAAATATATCTGCAAATATGGAGAACACCATGTACACTTAGAAGATAAGTAACAAGAGATGCAGTAGATATATACACAGAAACACAAGGTAGATAAGGCAATGCAGAAGCTTGCTAGCGTAGAAAACATAATGCGAGTAAAGCAGCCATGTTGAGAAAATGGACGTCAGCATTGTATAATAGTATGCTAGAAGCCTCGAGGAGAAAGACCAAAGCTAAACAGCTCACAGGTGCTGGAGTAGAGATTTGTGCAAGAACAAATGATATTTGTTTGGCTCAGAATCAAGGATGCCACTGCAAGAAGCAACTGTAAGGCACACACACAGTCAAAGAGGATAAGCCATGTACATAAGACATTTTTCTCTTAGATTAAGTGAAGGAGTGAACATTTGTGAGTGCCAAGTATTGAACAATCAAAGATGCAGAAAGCACATGCAAGACGGAACAACCAAGTCTCCAGAGTTTAAGAGGAGTAATAGCACCCAATATAATTGAATCAAATAGCATTAAATGAAAGGACAGAATGAACAAAATCATGGTCTCCTCACATGTTCTACAAGACCGGAAGACATTGTCTATTCAGAACGCTCCAAACGAAGGTAGCAATATACCTTCACTCCCTTTTGTTCCAAGGAAGAGAACAGTCAGCAAGGTCAACTACAGAGAAGAAGCCTTGGCTTAGAGTCTAACTGAAGAGAGATGGTAAGCTAATTAGCTAAGGAAAGCAGTTGCCTTACGTTGTTCCTTTACACCTGGGTTGTGTTGCTTTTGTTGCTACTAACGACCCAAATGCCCAAGGTTGGAGGAGAGTGCCAGCCAATCATGGGGGCCTATGTAATGGTGAACCATGCATTGTTGCAGAAGTCTATCCGCTGCTGTTGTTATGCTATGATCAGTATTTTACATAGTTAGAGGTTGGTCAAGGTGTGCCTACCAGATGGGGGGCAGCCAATGATGATACTAACACTTATATAAACTATAGGTATATATGTTCCCTTAACCAATCCCTCTGCCCGATAGGTTTTTTCTGTTTGCCATGTAGGATGATATCATAGCTGACATACATCGATGTATAAAACCTTTTTCATAACTGAAATGCGTTGAGAGCGTGTGAGCTACAATCTGTTTGTTCGACAGGTTTCCCTACTTTATTGAACTAATAATAAAGTTGTATTTTGCCATATTCTTTGAGTCTGTCCGGTTATTTGGGCCTGAGATCATTTATTTGGTCATCCCATGCAGCACTTGGAACGCTCCAGGTGCTACTGCACATATCTATCCTCATACTGCTTGAATTCTCTGCTGCCTTTGACACAAGTCATCATCCTGCATTCCTTCAAACTCTCACACCTAAGCTTTCAGAGGTGTATGCTCTCATGTTTATCAATCAAACAGATGAATCACCTCTTCTCCATCTTTTGAAACACTGATTTCTCCTCTGCAACTCTGCACACTGTTGTGTCCCTGCAAATATCTCTCTTGTTTCCTCCTCTCTTCACACTGTTATACATTCTTGTGAGGCACTATAATGTATTGGTGAAATGTCTTCAAATGGATTGGGCCAATACTTTTGAAAATTGTTATTCTTTTGCAAGCATGCTGCAAGAATTTTGTATAGCGTGTGCAATGCTCAAGCACACACATCTTTGTGGAACCCCATCACTATGTACTGATGTTGCCTGAATGCTACTTGCATCCTCACAACTCCCCTGAAATAGTGGCAACGAAGGCCAGAGTTCCATGGACTCTTCTTGTCTTCCTCAATATGCACAAGTAGTCGACAGTGCGATGTGTAAGGTGGCAAAATGAACTCCTCTGCCACTCTCTGAACCGTGGAACATCTATACAGCTTTATTTCGGTTTTATAGAGAGGTTGCACTCCACCCAGCTATCAGGCATAGTAGCCATTGCCATCCATTGCCATCAGGCACACATGATTAAGTCTTTAAACTGGATTCTTCATGATAATCACAAAAGAGAGGAACTAGGGACAGAAACATCTGCACTGGACATACACAATTAAGATTGCTTTCTTGATGTGCATGTTTGTGTGTATATGACTATATTGTATCTGTAGTATTTTCCTCTCACTACCCTACATTAGGGTTTGCAGAGCATTGACATGTTTCAGGATTATGGGTACATCTTTAGTGCAGCAATATAGTTACGTCGTGTTTGAATTATTCGTCACTTTCATTTCGCAATCTGTGTTGCATTACATCTTGCACTCTGCCTGGGTTTGTTTTCTTTGTTAGTAGTGAATGAATATGTTGCTTTGCAACGTAACAGCTTACAAAGCGTGAGTTATTAGTTCTCAATCACGTTTATATTATGCAGTAATTTTACATATTGATAACTCCAAAGACATCATGTTCCTTCTCAATAATTAGATACATCCCCCAAAATATAATTTGCAAGCGTCTTATAATATTCGAATGAAATGCTCCTAAATGTCTTGCCAAAGTGAAGTGCGCTCTCATACTCCGACTCAAATTAAACTTCTATGTGTGGTGGATCAAAAACATGAACTGTGCGCTTCTTTCCTGAACAAAACCAAATGCTTCTGCATCATTGACTAGCATCAGATGCTTTCAAATGAAGGATTTCTAAAAGGAATTGCACGCTTCCCTCCCTCTGTCAAATATTAGCATTAGCACTGGCGACCCTGCCGCTCATCTTGTGTGCAGTTTTAACAATCAGCGAGTCTGTCACCAGATATGCTTCCTGATGAAGTTGCTCGATTGAAGAGCAATGGATGCAGATGTGCCTGGCTATTTCAGTATTGTCTGCTGTCAAGTTCTTTTGAAAGGTGGATAACTGTGCATAACTAGAATGCCAGACCGTCAATAAATGTACACTTAGAATCACAGTCTTCATCCTTCTTGCCCTATCTTGCTACCTAGTTTGGGAGGTGTAATTCAAGATAGGTGAGTAAACCATGCAAATGCCATTGGTTACCCCTTGCTTGTACAATGGAAAATGTTGCTATGCTGAGAACCAAAACAGTGCTTTTCACCTTAGAATTGCCAGCCCAGGGCCTGGCTTCTTTTAGTTGGCATAATTTGAAAACCAAGCAATTAAGCATATACAGTATTAAATAAGTGGCCAGCTGGAATCCAGGCAAAGAAGTTGCATAGCCTTTATGTTCTTCACGTGCCCACAACACACTATTTCTAAACTTCCAAGAGTCATTTATCACTGGTCAGTGGTTAGTGTTGAGGGCACATTTTGATGCATGAATAGTTTTCTAACCATCAAAGTTCTAGCCACTAATTTTTAGGATGTAATGTAAAACCTTAAATGTTTGCCATCTCCTGATCAGTTTGCAGGTGATATCCTGATGATAATGCCTTTGTAACCTACTGATGGGTGCAGACCAGAAGCTAGAAATGAAGTTAAGAATCTGTGGTTAGTAGACCATTAGTTGCATAAAGACTAATAATAATTTAGTTGCATCAAGTACCTCTTGAAAAGGTTTATATTGTCTTCTTTTCTCAGAAAGTAGTCCAATGCTAAAATTATGTTGAACACATTGGTATTAGGTAGATCAAAGACAACATCTCAGGGACGAGAATGGCATGTTTGTGTTACGTTTGGTAAAGGCCAAATCAAATACCATGAGTGAGATTCAGTGCATTTGCAACATCTCATGGGAGTCACCAGCAACCGACAACAATACAAGAATCACCAAATGAGTTCTGTGGGGCAGGTTTCCCTTTGTCTGAGAAATCATATTTGCAGAATTTCTTGAGGAGATTTGGTGGGCTCTGAGAAACTTTAGGAGCCCTATAAAAAGTCCAGCTCACTTTCACTTTCCTTTTGTGCATTTTCATAGGCTGTTTGAAAAGGCGTGATCAGGGCAGATCCAACCCTTGCATTTTAGAGGAGTAGTGGTGGCCATATGAATAGTTTGATGATCCATCTTGCCATTGCATACATATGTATTGCTTTTCAATCTCTATTGTACCCTTCTGTCATTGTTTTTGTTTAATAGACACACTGGGCCTCATTACGACCCAGGCGGTAAGTTACCGCCTGGGCCGTGACTTTACCACCATGGCGTAAACTATGTTTACGCCATGGTGGTTGGCGGACTTACCACCCCATTCCGACCTTGGCGGGGCGGTAAGTCCCAAATCCCCATTTACCCTTCCCCATTCCCATTTTTGCCCCATAGGGCATAATGGGAGTGGGGAAGGCGTTAATTACGCCACCGTAAATTACGGTGGCGTAATTAACTCCATGGTTCCTTAGCGCCATGGATTTTAACACCTGCTAAAAGCAGGTGTTAAATCCGCCATGGCGCTAAGGGACCTCGTACTCAGGCGGTAAGGGTCGGCGCTGTTTACGCCGTCGTAAAACCCTTACCGCCTGAGTCGTAATGAGGCCCACTTTCATGTGTTTTTAACCTTATTTCCCATCATGAAAAAGTGAGAAATCCCCCAAAATAGGTTTCTGTCTTTTTCTCTGTGTGTTACCCAAACGGGATAAAAAAGAAAAACAAAAGTGTTATTGTATTTTGTTTTCTGAATCCCATGTTGGGGTATGTTTGCTATTTGGCCTTGTGTGACTTCTTTCATTTGATTCCCTTATCTTAACTGCATTTTTAGAAAGTACAATATTAAAAAATAAATTCGTTTTTTGGGGGGGAGTTTCTACTTGTTTGGTTAAACTTAAATAAAGCTCATGTGCGCTTACAATATGCAAGGTGGTCACTGGGATTCACTTATCCCCTAGTAGTAGTTGGTGATCACAAAGTGATGGTTTATCCTGCTTTAGTCTACTTCATCTACCTCTACTACATCCTATTATCATGTTCTACATCTCCCACAATTGAAGCCTATTTTAACTACCTCTCCATAAAATAATGCCTATTAATTTTATAGCACTTCCTCACCTAGAGCCCTTTGCATCACAAAAAGAACATTAAGGTAGTACTTAAATGTAGTGTCACCAGTCAAAGCAACCTCACACCTCTGTCTTTCTCTACAGAAAACAAATGCCAAAATCCAACCACTCATGAACTGGCTACTGCATTTTAGCCTGAAACAGCACTTATAAAGTTCTGGAAAACATGATACAGATAAAACGCCTAATATTTGGTTGTTTCAAAATATGACTGAATAAATTTGCCCAGTATTAGCAGTTGCATAAGCAACTCAACAGTGTTTCTAGAAATACTTGTTTGGCAAGTACATACATCGTCTAGGGATACATTTGATTTTACATTGGGATGAACACATCCTGCCCAAAGAAGCATTTGACTAGATTTAGGGTCTTCTAATAATCCTGTTGACCTCTATATGGGAATTTTGTACCCACATCAAAACACGTTGTAATGCAGGAATAGGAATGCACTAGTTGGTAACCAGTTGGGTCAGTCCACCTTTGCACTGTTCTGGTGAGATTTATCTGAATCCATTTAACTCCTGACTTTTACTGCACAGACTCATTCATGACTGTTGCTGAAAACATGAGCAAGTTGTGCTACTAACCAAATGATATGAAGATATCGTAAGGGATGCTACTATCTTCTGTTGTGGTCTTCTCCTTGTTTTCATTTAATGAATCAGTTTTCCTGGCTGGAAATGAAATCAGTAGGTAGTCATGAAGTCCTGTGCGGAGAAGAGTAATCCATAGGCTTAAGAATCAGTGCTATTTGTAGCATAATAAAGGATTGTGTCAAAGTATGGTCACATGAAATATTTAAGTGCTACCTTAATGTTCTTTTTACCAGACACATCTCCAATGATTTTGCAATGTAGAATATTCTCTTTTTTTTTCTTCTTTTTTTTATTTCAATAGTGTTGTTCCTAAAACACAACACCAACATGATAACGGTTTTCATAGAACCTGAAAGAAAATAATTAATCTATTAGGAAACAAGTTATCAATTTGAATAATCACAATTTACAAGATGCTTCCATTTATTAAATCTCCACGTGAAAACTGTTGCAGGTTGACAGTTTAATAACTGGTTATAAACTGAGATTAGATTTAAAATGTAAATGTACAATTGCCATGTCAATTCATATGCATTGGACCACACCCCCCTCTAAGTACCTGTCCTTTTCCCAGGAAAAGGTGTTGAGATATTGCCAGCTAAGTGATTAGGTGTAATATATTTACGCTTACACTGACATGAAGATTGAGAATTAGCAATTTTAATAAATATCAGGTTCTTATGATCTGCAAAGACTATCGCAGTTTGTTTTTACCTCAGTAAGGTAAGGTTTTCCTGAAATGCTACAATAAATACCAAATTATCTATTACAGTATAATTGACTTAAAAAGGAAAACCACAGGATGTGTTTGGTCAAATTTAGGGTGTCGTAAAAGGATATAAAAGGATTGTTCCTACCATTAAAATCAAAACACCTTCTCTAACAAAATATTGGTTGAACGGTATCAGGGTCTAATAACAAATGTGTCATAGGAAAAAATGCTTGCAAAATCCAAAATGCATCATCAGGCTCTTTGGACCCCATTTAGCAATGAGAAGTTAATGGGTTACACTTCATGAAAGGCCATGGATAAACCTACATTAAAAAGTCACAAAATCCAGAAAGCTCTGCATATCCTGCCCAGAAGTGAGCAGTGGGCAATTCATCGGTTTCTGCCTTTTGTTGAGTTATCAAACACCATTTAAACCTTACACTTATTCTGTGAAAGTAATTTCATTTTTTTTTTAATTTGGCAAATCAGTTTTATTGATGTACTTTTGATAAACCATTCGCATGTGTTTAATTTATTTAAAAAGTGCATCATAAAAATGTCATCTATATGCACTATGACACAACTTTCTAAATATTATCTGAGTATCCTGTTGATAACATGTTAAATATCAACTGCAATTGGCATAGCAAGATATTTAAAGCACCGACATCTGACATGAAACACAGTGTTCCACTCATCAAATGTCTGTATTCTAAACAAAAGGTAATCTCCTTGTATGTCAAGCTTGGAGAACATCTTTGCTTATGTAATTTTGTCTAACATGATTGGAATTTGTGGCAGTTTGTGTTTATTTTATCATGGTTATATGGTTGACTGTATGATAATCAACACAGGTCTTAACTCCATACCCCTTTTGAAAATGAACAGAAATTGAGCAGAGGAATGCACCTGTTGGTTAGGTATATGTTGATATATGATTATATCATTTCAAATGTATATTTGCTTTCTCTGTTAATGTATTGAGGTGACTGCAGTGGATTTAGTCTGCAGTTCAAAGTATGTACTAAAATCATGTCCTCGATGTGGGGGTAAAACCTCAGATTCTTGTTCACTAAACAAAACATAATGTAGACAGCCAACAGAATTGGAATGAAGGTTAAGCTGAGAGATGGCCAACATTTCCAGGAGTTTGCCCAGAAAGGGAGTAATGGAAATTGGGCGATAGTTAGCTGGACAAGAAGGATCAGCTGTGGGTTTCTTGAGAAGTGGATGCACAAAGGAGTACTTCAGAGGTTAGGGGAAGGATCCAGAGGCAAAGGAGTGGTTGCAAAAACCTGCAAGGACCGGAGCGAGGATGTCAATGTAATCCTTGATGGTTTTAGAGGAACAGGGATGAACCTGTTTTGAAGAGGCTTTCATAGATCAGACTTGTCTAGCAACCTCATCAGGGGTGAAAAGAGGAAAGGACGAGAAGGATGGTGGGAGGGTGGCTAAAGGAGGGTCAGCAAGCACAGATGGAGAGGGAAGAGGAGGAGTGTGGGTGCAGAGGGTGGACAGGATGCTGATTGCAAAGAAAACGTTTCAGCTGCGTGATTAGTAACAGGATTACACCCTGTGAGCCAGCCTAAACCCAAGACTGCACTAAACTAGCAAATTCAAATTAACATTTTCCCAATGTCCCATCAGAGCGGGGATGGGGCCAAAATCAAAGAAAGACTCTGATCCCAGAAGACAGTCATGATCCATCTATGGTGCATACCTGTTTGGTACCTTCTTTAACCATTTGGGGACTATGAAATGTGTGTGCTAAAGACTGAATCACAAACATCTGTTGGTGCCAGAATCCATGATCACTGGGACATTTTGTAACACACACCCTGAAAAGACAGAAATGCATCCAAAATCAGATATATAGTTACAAATTGTAGAGTGTTGGCTGTATTGTGCAACAGTAGAACTGACATTTTTGTATTAAAGCCTGTATTTGCTGGCAGGCTTAATCATTAATGTCACTGCAGTCTGAGCCAAAGTAGCCTCGATAGAAGCTGGGGGCTTCTGAGGGCCGCCATCAACATGTAGACACGCGTTCCAATACTCAAACCTTTCAACAAGATTCGGGACTGTGGGATGTTTCGTTGTGCAGCAGCACTGGAAACAAAAATGCTTGCTTGGTGGGGAATATAACCTATTAGGTAACTGGCAGAGCAGCTTCAGACTGCCTTTCAGCCAAATGGCTAAGGGTGCACACAATTGTGAATTAATTAGGCAGTTTACATAGCTTATGTCTTGTTCTACCACAAATGTAGAGTGACCTTCGCTTTTACCAAGTGCCTCTGCATGTTGAGTTCATTTTGCCACACTGTGGGTGCTGCCAATGAGAGGCAGAACCCCCTCAGAGTTCTTTATTCTATCTGGTATTGTCTCTGTGCCCTGGCTCTGAGCACAGATGGCAGATGCCAGAGCCTGACTTCATATGTTCAGTTCTCTTTCTTTCTCTCACTCCTCTTCAATTGCCATTTCAGAAATGTACTAACATCAGAGGGACTTCCTCATGTTCCAGGGTAGCCTGAAGATTTGGCTCACCCAAGAGACATGCTGACAATTCCATTTTGAAGCTGCCAATCCTAATGAAGTGCTTGGGTGCTAAGATCCTACATAGGCCTGCTCCACTTCTCTGAGATGTTGGTGACTCCGACAGGTTGGCGTTTATCTGGAGGTTCTCATTGACATTAATACCTCAAAGCACATGCAGAGCTTATGACTGGCCATTGGAGTGGATTAACCCAGGATTGCCCCGTAGTTGGGACCTGATTTCTGGATGTAATATCTGGGAGAGGTTCCCAAACACCTTCAGAGTTTATCAGGGTGCCAAGAGAAAGTGTTTCTCTCTAATTTTCTCTCTACATCTCTTCATCACTAAGGGCTGGGACAGTGTTCCTGTGGAGTTTGAAAGTCATGTAATGTCCCCATGAGAAGGACTAGACAATTTCTATCAGTGTAATGAACATACGTTATGATAAAAACATAATTTAAATAGCATATTTTGACATATTCATATTCAGTGCCATTTCAGCTCACAGGGGAGGTAGGCTTGAGAAGAGGTTGCATCTCTCCATGGACCTTTGTAGGTCTCCCAAATTGCGGCTCACTGACTCCTTCCCCCACCGAACCCCCCACATTGAATACAGCCCATCAAATGGCCACCCCCTCCTTTCTCAGAATAGCCTTCACTGGCTGTTCTCATACATCGGGGAGCTACAACCGCCAATCCTCCTCCAACCTCCACTATGCCCTCCCACCACACTCCCACAATCTCTCCATTGCCCCCAACTACTGCTCCGCCACCACTGTTCTCAACAATAGGTGATTTCAGCCCCAAATCTCCCCTCCCTCTCAACCCAGCCTGCCAAACCCCATCCCACATCGCATCACCCATTTATTGCTTCCCTCTTCAGGCGGGCTCTGTTGCTATGTGCAGCAAACAAAAGTCACAGAGAGCGGACCCCACTTTCTATTGCTCTGGTTTCACAGATCCTAGGATTTGGTGGTTTGTGCTTTTGACCCCCTTTGGTTGGCAACTATGTTTGCCGAATATGCATAAGGTCCTCTCCTCCTTCCTGATGACTTCGATCAACCCCCCGCTCCCTCCCTGGTTTAACTTTGTTACATGTTCTTTCTCCCTGTGTCAACCTTTCTCTTTTCAAAAAGTTAGGCTTTCAAAGAGATGTTTTCACAGTTCTGTACAGCCCAAGATTTACAAAAACATATGTTGTGCAATAATTAAAGTAGGTGTCTTCTTCAGCCACATCAGTTCATGGATTTATGCTGCCCCAGATAAGGTCCCATTTTGGTGCCCTGCCTCCTTCACAATGGGGTCAGATTTCATGTTTTCGAGTTAAAAATGTTACCCTAAGGTGCCCCACTGCCTCTGGCACCCCAGCCACCCCACTTACAATTGCCCCAGTAGCACTGGCACAGTTCTAAATCCTAGGTATTTTAAGTTGCGTTGTCCTATAAATCGTGTCCAATTGTGTGGCTTCATTTTCCTTAGAAAAATCACCCATTGCATTGTTGTCATCCTTCGTAGACAATAAGCAGTAATACATTCCAAACTTAAAATTGCTTTCTTACAATGTCTATGTCTGTTTGCAGTTTATCTTCTTGGACGTTTTTATGATAATGGTGAAATATTCGTTTAATAATTACCACATTTATGGGGTACATAGCTTACAAATCCATTGATGTGACAGAAACACAGATGAAAAATACCATTGAGACCACATCATTTTTTACGTGCTGTCCACAATCTCCCAACATTCCAAAACTCTGAACAACAGTCAACACCGGGCGGCACTGCTTTAATGCTTTGGAAACGATAACATAGATGAAATATATTCTTCATGCATGTTTCCCAAAGTAAAAAGAAATGTGTTACATGCACAAACCTGTGCTAATTTCAAGTATAACAAATCGACCATCTACAAAATACAATGTTGGAGGAGGGATTAGCTCTGCAAGTGCCGCACATTGGTGGTCATGGACTATGACAGTGCAATGTACTGGCACTATGCACCTTGATTGAGGGGGATGTTGTCGAGCAACGGCAAGCCATGACAGATGATCTAGTTCAGCAGTATGTTTTTATCTGCAGGGAAGAACATTTCTTTAGCTAATAGGTAAGGGGCCTAATTTACAAAAAAAATGCTAAGTCCGCGCTAACTACTTTGCGCGGAAAAAACACATTGCGTGGATGAAAAGAATAGCACAGAGAGCCGGTTCATGGAATCAAAAAAACAAAGAAACCTGCTGTGCAAAGAAGAACGAGTTGGGCCAGAATCGCCCACAGAATGCCCACATGGCAAACGAAAATGTGTGCTGTAAACCAACCTTTGCGCCAGACCCATGTAAAAAGCAATCACCATTACATTCACTCCTCTCCTGAGACTCACAAGTCCTCATCCCAGTACATATACGAAACTGCGCCCCAACCCTCTGACTCAAAGCAGCACCCGCATACCCCAGCGAAACTGCCCCCAACTCCCAAACTCCAATCAGCAGATGCAAACCCATGCAAAGCTGCAGCTCGTCCCCTTAATCAAAGCAGCACCCGCTTACCCCGGTTAAACCGTGCATCATCCCCCTAACTCAAAGCAGTACCCGCGTATCCGAGCAAAACTGTTTCTTGTCCCCCTAAACCAAAGTAGCACATGTGTACCCTGGCGAAACTGCATTTTATCCCCTATCTTAAAGCAGCTCCTGCGAAACCTGTCAAAATTGCGTCTTGTCCCCCTAGCTTAAAGCATCAAAGCTGGACACTGGTGAAACTGTGCCTTGTATCCCTAAACCAAAGCACCACGAATAAGTCTGCCCTCATCCCAGTACCTCTGCTGACCTCTGCCCCAACCTCTAAAACCAAGGCACCATCCACAAGTCTGCCCTCCTCCCAGAACCCCCATTGACCTCTGCCCCAACCCCCTACCTAAGGCACCACCCACAAGTCTGTACTCTTCCCAGTACCCCCAGTTACCTCTGCCCCCAACCCCCAACCCAAGGCACACATGGCAATCCGACCTTCTCCCTGTACCCCCACTGACCTCTGCCCCAACCCTTAACCCAAGGCACCATCCACAGGTCCATCCTCCTCCCTGGTCCCCACTCACTTCTGACCCTACCCCCAACCCAAGGCACCAGCCACAAGACTGCCCTCCTCCCAGTACCCCCACTAACCTCTGCCTCAACCTAAGGACTCATCCACAGGTCCACCCTCATCCCAGTACCCACACTGATCTCTTCCCTGACCCCCAACCAAAGGCACAACCCTCAAGTTTGCCCTCCTCCTAGCCCCACTGACCTCTGCCCAACCCCCAACCCAAAGCACCACCCTCAATTCTGCTTACGTTCATTACCCCCACTGACATATTTCCCAACCCAAGGCACAAACACTGCAAGTCTGCTCTCCTCCCTGTACTGCCACTGACCTCTGCCCCCAACCCAAGGCACCACCCGCAGTTCTGCCCTCCTCCCATTGCCCCCATTGACCTCGGCCCCAACCCCCCAACCCAGGGCACCAACCGCAAGTCCAACCTCGTCTAAGTCCATTGTGGTGCACCAACCTACCTCAGCTCCTCTAGCTTGGGACCACCAGCAAGCATACCTGGCAGATATCCTCCTCCTACATGAACACCTGGGAGCACTGCCATTGAATCCAGGACTGTATTCTCTTCCATGGCTCCCTGTTGGACCAAACTCAACTGCACATCAACAGGATACCATACTTTTGCACAAGCAACACTTTGGCCGCTCGATGTACATGTGACATAATGCACAAGGGATGAGAATAGCCCACTGATTCACAGTGAGGCCACATCCCTCCTCAACACCCACAATGCAAAGTAGCCATACCTGTGAATGAAGTGTAGGTACATCCACATTGACAAGCAAGTGCCAAAGGAACACCTAAACATCAGTGGACCAGAATGCACAATGCACAATGAACAAACCTCCAGTAGCGAATGGGCAGAGGTGAATGAGCTGTCACAAGATACAACCAACATCTAAACCATATGGAACATGTGGCAAGCCACATGAAGAAGTGAGTACCCATCCCCAAAGAGAGACCCCAAACAACATCAAGAAACATCTCACCCATCACTAAAAGAATCCTTGCATTGACCCCAATGCACAAACACCATAAAAGTCACTCAACCAACACTGACATACCTACACCAAACATGCAGTGCCCCTGCACAAGGAATGGCATCACACAACCATCCCTTGACACCTCCAGATGCCTGATGGTCCCTACCGTACATGTAAAACACATGTCCACATGTCCAACTCAAGTAAAATAATGCCACCATGTCAAGCACTAACAATACACTTTACCAAACACCCATGAATATATTCATCAATGGGGTGTCTAGTCAAAGGATTGAAAAAAAAGGGTTGACAGGACAAAGGATCGACACCAAAGGGTCAAACAGGACAAAGGATCACATTTTTTTTTAAATTATATATTTTTTTTAGGTTTTCGTTTTGGAAAAAAGTGATTTTTAGCAAAAAAAAAGTGGGTTGGGGGGACCCCCCCAAAAAAGTAAAAAAATAAATAAATAAATTCGATCCTTTGTCCTGTCGACCCTTTGGTGTCGATCCTTTGTCCTGTCGACCCTTTGACCTACAACCCATCAATGGAGTGCAAGGTCAACAGCAGTATACATTTTTCACACACCCATCCACTCCATGTACACAATTGACCAACATGCCTGTACTGCAAAGCACGGAAGTAGGCAAGCAACAAATGTGCATGACAAAGCTGTCAAAAATGTGAATCCTGTAATGTGCCAGATGAATATACAGGTAATACCCACTGCCCATACTCAGATGAATACGCAAGTACCAATTCCAGTTCCTGCCCCTCGCCAATATCAGCTAGTTGAGGAATGGTACCAACTGAGACAGCCTGAAATTTCGGTATGGACTGGCCTTGTGGACGGGACAAAGGCTGATATGCAAATTGATATTCCTCTTTTGCAAAAAGTACAGTGAGCAAAAAGCGATGAATGCGGACTCTCAAAGTGGGGAGAAAAACACAGAACAGGTTATCAAGCCATGTTCTTTCTAGAGAGGGGTGCTTGCTACCTTTTTTGTATCTTTGCAAGGAACTTGGGGTTGGTCACACTAACTTACCTAGGGGAACCCAGGCGTGGACCCATTGCTAACTGTAGTTAAACTTGGGGAGCTTTTTGTGACCTCACTCTTAGACCTCTGCGACTTAAAGTAAGATAACAGCTTTTCCGTGTCGCAAGGATACGTGCAGTCAACAAAGACATAGAGTTCCCCACTTCGTTTGTCAGACATGGATTAAAACAAATTCTGCATACGTCAGTTACTGCGCCACTAAAGTATTTAAGTACCAAACGAAATTGTGTTTCTCGTTTTTTGCATATATTTAATGGTGGCCCATAGCGATAACACGTGTTTCGGCACTCTTAGTGGGCCTTTTTCAAATCTGGGCAATATGGATTGTACGAAATACTATCCTCACAGTTTGGATATGCTCTCTGATATCGTGTTTTGAAAAAATGAAGTAAGAGTCCCATCAGACTCATAAATGTTGCTGGTGCTACAAAGTCAGGTTTCTGGCATCACGCATCATGTTCCTGCAGAGTGAGCACAGGCCTCAAGGCCTCATCCTTGGAGAACATGGCAAAACAAAAAATGCAGATGGACAAAGAGACAGCAAGCAGTGTGGTAGAATCATGGTGTTAACTAGTATTAAACAAAAACTATGTACAAAAAACGCAAAGGAAAATATGCCCATAGAAACAAATATTTAAATAGTTTTTTTGTAAATATAAGTACCAAATTAAATCTACAACTAAATAACTTTGTACAACCAGCAGCAGGCTAGTCCATTGTGATGTCAGACAATGCCTCAACCAATGCCAATTCCCCCTTTAACTCTGCCGCCTGTAGGAGAGCGTCCATTGTTGCCCGGAGGGCTTGCAGGCCCTCCCTCATCTAAGACTCAATCTCCTCTGCTCTCCTGCAAGACTCCCCCAGGATAGAAGTATGCCCCCTTGGCATTCTCTTCTCCACCTCGACCGTGGCAATTGCTGCATCATGGAGTTGCTGCCTCTCCACCTCCTGCTGACTCGCATAATCAATCTGGGCCAACACAAGAGCCTGCAGGCATTTTCGGGCCTCCTGCCTCACTTTTTCCATGTCATTGCTGGATTGCCTCCTCCTCCTGCCAATGCCTTGCAGGATTTTCCTCCTCACATTCTCCATATGCTGCTGCCTGGTATTGCATGTGCTGTGCAGGTACACCCTCGGACTGGAATGACAGTCTGAGATGGGGGAGTACAGCACCTGCACTGCACTCAAGTGACTGGTTTACCTCCATCGTATGGCAACCACCGCATCTGCCATCATATGTTTCTCCACCTCCACCAGGGACGCTGGCTCATCCAGAATGGGCAATGGTGGAACTGGTGCATAGGAGGCCATGGTGGTTGCTGGCATGGAGGCCTCATTGGAGGAAGACTGGGGCATAGATGAGGAGGAGGATGAGGGGACCATTGCAGTGGACAGCCTAGAGAGACCACCAGAAAGAACTGCTGTTGCCAATTGTGCCAAGCCCATCTGCTTGTAATGCAGTAGACGCATCTCACAATATGCTTGCACAGCATCGTGCATCAAAGCCTACCATCTCAAGGCACCCATCGGCAGGGGTAGCAACTCATCCCGGATGACCATATCTGCTGGAAGTGCGGCCTCAGTCTGGGTGGAGGCTTTGTTGAAAGTTGTTAGCACTGCATTAGATGGCCCTGGGATAGAAGGTTTTGCTGACCCCTACACAGTAAACTGCACGTCCTACTGTCTCAGAGGCAGGTGGGCAATCTGTATACCCCCCTCGGAATCCCCACCTGACACTGTGGGCTGGGATGCAATGTCCTCCTCCTCCTCCACCTCAATCAACCCTGATGACTCCAGAGAGGTCTCCATACTTTGGGACCCCTGTGTGGCTACATCACTGCCACCCTGTCCCATCACTGCTGAGGTGTTCCCCGCAACAATGTTATCCTGCGACTCAACCTCAGCAGCCTTGCCCGATATATGTGACGCTCCCCAGCCACATCACCCACTGAAAAGGGGCCCACAACTGGGTGTGGCTGGGGTCTGCACCTAGGCCGGGAGGCCTTGTCCCTGGGTTTCTGATGCACAGCATTGCTTGTACCATCTTTGCCAGCTGCAGCAATTGTGGAAAAGGGAAAAATAATATAGACATCAGTCAATGGTGACAATGTATGTGTGGTATACACAATAGTAACTAGCATCATGTCAGCATGAGTAAACCAGCACTGCCGGACACACACACACACACACACACACATGCCTTGCAATCAGAATGAATACAATGACACAAGTGTAGGAAAAATAAGAAAAACAATTACAAAGCATGCACATGCGAACCCAGCACATTGACGTGTGGACACATACAAATGGCAACAACTCAATCCACAACACAATACCAATGCTGCTGTGACCCAGCTGTATCCTGCAGGCAGGACATTGGAACTGCTCCTTGGCACACGTTTCTGTAGCACCATAGGATATATCGTAATATCACCTTGTCCGCTTGCATAGACATGAAGTGTGGGAAAGAATACAAACAGAACTAGCACGAGGAGTCACTCCTGGAACAGGGAAACATGTCAACTATGGTCTAACCAGCAGCACCCAAGTGCGGGGCTGCATCCCTTGCCATTTGGGGCTCTACCTTTGATGCCCTAGACCAGTGCCCTCCCGAGAGGCCTATGGATCCTGATTGCATTGCGGAGCCCCAGCAGCTCTTGCATCAGACTCTTACCGGAGCTCCTGTCCCACCTGGGCTTTCAACTGCTGGGCTTACTTACTCTCTCCCACTCCAGCCAGGACCGTTGCTACACAACAACTCCAGTGTCCTGGTCTGAGCATGGAGGATCCCCTCCGGCTCCCAGACCACACATCCGTCCCACAGGGAGACACTTAGCACAGAAATGTATGTCCGCACGAGGTGGCGTCCATGGAGCCTGGCTGCAGTCAAATATGGGAGACAGCTAGGATACCTGTGACTCTGGCCGTCTGGTGGTCCTGGTCCAGCCAGATGGCCATTTGGGTCTGACCAAAGGAAAAGTTTGCCCTGCGGCCATGAGGTTGTGACTGTCTTAAGGCCACCATCCAGGGTCCTTGCCTTAAGCCACCAACACTGCACTGGGGGCTGCTACCGGCATAACACTGTCAGCGGGTTGAGCCTCGATCAGAAAGACTTGTGCCCCCTGAGTGATGCTGGGGAGTTGCCACTGTACGTCACATTCCCTGTGTCCTCTGCCAGATGGGAATTTTACACTGGCCACTTCCCTCATCACTCTTTCTTCCTGAGGGAATCTTTGTCATTGAATTTCCATCCACTCAGTAATATGCTTAAAACCAGTGGGTCGCCACGTCTGATCTGAGTTTGTAGTCAGGTAACAGAAGCTCAGGGGGCTGGCCTCGGGCTGACCTACACACCTTTGGGGTTGTCTGTGGGACCCAAACATCAGAGTTTGCCCCATCGCTACAGTTTGGGGGTCCCGGTCGGTCACTTTGGTGCCAATGGCACAGCTGGAGGGGAGGGAGAGGCTGAGCCCAGGCTCAATGTGTACTAGAGGGTGGCGGGCATGGAGAGCGGCCAACTGGTAGTTGAAAGCATAACAATGAGCCCAGAAGGGTTGTGGCCATGGCCTCCTTGCAAATACTCTCCCCTGCAGCGTCGTCTCAGGAGGCAATACACAGGCTGTGTGGTTCTTGGTAGAGTGAGAAAGTGAAAATTGTGGAAAAGGTGGCCCAAGAAGATCTGTGGATGCGCAACCTTGAGATATTCACAAATCGCACTAAATTAAGTCAATATAGAAACAGCTGCAGCCGTGTGGTTAGACTGGTGATTTTCCACTGTCACCTTGAAAGACATATAACTTAAAAAGTTGCTAGCCTCACAGACTGCACTTAATCTTGCATTTGTCACACTCTTGTGGCATTAAATGGGTAAGTAAGTGTTGATAAGCAGGGTTCCAAGTTTTAATATCAATAAAGAAGCAAATCACTTAGAACACATTACGTCAATCTGACAATCTAAATGTTAATAAGCAGGGTTCCAAGTTTTAATATCAGTAAAGATGCAAATCACCTAGAACACATTACGTCAATCTGACAATCAATTATTCATTGCTAAGTGCACCCTGGTATTCTAGAACGCATTACGCCTTAGAACATATTACGCCAGAGCACATTACGCCAACACGTGTTTCAACCTTCCTAGGTCGTCTTCAGGGCGTCTAAATTACTAACAATTAATCCAACGCATAACTTCAATAGATAAATCCTGAATTCCAGAGGTAGTCAAGGGAGGGAACATATACAATGAAGAGGTCAAATGATTTCCCAAAGGAGAACAAATGATAAAGTAAGGGGAACAAAAGACAAAAGACAAAAGAGCATTAGTATAATGATAATGACATTTCTATTTCCAAAATTAAGCAAAAGATTTGAAACTTTGAAAAAAGATTTTCACTTACGGAAAATTGCAACTTTTCTATGTATCTTTTTGCCGTTTATTTGGTGTACAGGCAATATTGGTAATTATTCTGCTTCGACAGAAAATCATGTAGCAAGTGCCGTGACTTAACATAGGAGAAACTCAGGGCCAAGTCCTTCCCCCCATATCTCACCTAATGTGAAAGTCTTTTCGGGTGCTGAGGCCGTGTATTTTCTTCTGGCACCATTGACAAAGACATATTGGTGATGAAAAGTTGCTATTTTAGCAACGGACAGATTTCCTGAAAGACCAAGTAAGTGTCTTAGTGCTAAGAGTCACATTAGACCAAATTAACTAGTTTTGAAACATAAATAACTTTTAGAATGCCTTCCATTTTACCTGAAAATGCGAGCAGAGTTTTGAAACAAGATATTTATCGCACAAATAGTTTAGGTTCGCCAACGTTGCGTATTCTTGCCGCGTTCTGCAACGAGAGAGGTGAGTTTGTTTATGCGTGTTAATTTAGCTAACCTGTCTATGTTATTCAAACTCACTCAGGTGAGTTTGAATAACATAGACAGGTTAGAAATATCCCAAAGTTAACCGCATATTATTCGAGTAGCTAAATTAACACGCATAAACAAACTCACCTCTCTCGTTGCAGAACGCGGCAAGAATACGCAACGTTGGCTAACCTAAACTATTTGTGCGATAAATATCTTGTTTCAAAACTCTGCTCGCATTTTCAGGTAAAATGGAAGGCATTCTAAAAGTTATTTATGTTTCAAAACTAGTTAATTTGGTCTAATGTGACTCTTAGCACTAAGACACTTACTTGGTCTTTCAGGAAATCTGTCCCTTGCTAAAATAGCAACTTTTCATCACCAATATGTCTTTGTCAATGGTGCCAGAAGAAAATACACGGCCTCAGCACCCGAAAAGACTTTCACATTAGGTGAGATATGGGGGGAAGGACTTGGCCCTGAGTTTCTCCTATGTTAAGTCACGGCACTTGCTACATGATTTTCTGTCGAAGCAGAATAATTACCAATATTGCCTGTACACCAAATAAACGGCAAAAAGATACATAGAAAAGTTGCAATTTTCCTTAAGTGAAAATCTTTTTTCAAAGTTTCAAATCTTTTGCTTAATTTTGGAAATAGAAATGTCATTATCATTATACTAATGCTCTTTTGTCTTTTGTCTTTTGTTCCCCTTACTTTATCATTAGTTCTTGGTAGAGTGGACAACCACTAAAAGCATGGGAGTATAACTTGTCCGGAGGACCTCCCTGGGCACGCAGAGCATGCTTCTGGATAAAACATAGCTGTCAAGTTTCTCTGTCCCATGCAGGACCCCTCGAGCCAGTTCTTATTTCATTCCACACAGCATGGCCACAAGCAAGCAGGCAGAGAGAGAGGTTTTTCAAGACAAGCTTGGGCACTTGTCCATCCAATCACATCTAGCAACATGCACCCCTGACAGTCGGACCTGAAAGCATGCAACATGTGCATGCACCCATTCCAGAGGATCAAGCATCAATGCTGTTACTCCCAGCCCCAACAAAAGCCATGATGACATGCCATGTCTGGCCCCTCATTCAGTGGGCTGACAGATCACACAGCCGTCCTTGAAAGTCCAATGTACCAACATCCATACACATGTGTCTGTCTCAGCTGCTGAGAGTGGATGATGCAATCATAATTTGCAGTGAGCAACTGTTAGGAGAAGGTGATTCCATCTTTCTTCCTATCTCCTTCCTTCTCTTATGTGTATTCCTATGGCTCATTCTGAGTCCTGCCAAAGCATTACATCATGCATCATTATGCTTTGTGGCTCCAGGAACTTTCCTGAGTAGTTACTGTTGTTAGGTAAACATGTTATGCTTTGTAGAGGTAGAATGTGAGGGCATTGGGAAGCCCCAGGTTGGAGATTGAGAGGAGCCTCCCCAGGCTGGGGGTTGTCTTATCGTTGTATCTCTGAATAAACGCATTAAAGATTTCCATTGTTGTGACTTACTGTGTCTGAGCCTGCTTCACAACAGTTGGCGACGAGGATTCGGGCTGTTTGGAGACAACCCCCAGCATCGCCGAAGCAGAAGGAGCCGGGCCTGTGTGCACCGCAGGCTTGCGTCGGACCGTGTTGGGAGCCGGCATCACAGCGCTACCAACCCGGAGCTGACGTGGGAGAAGGTGCACTATCTGAGGAGTGGTGCTGCTACTCCTGTGAAGGTCTGGAGCTGTTGCCGGAGTTGCGGAGACGGTTGGATGAGGAGAAGGGTGGTGCGCGATATCCCTTCGAGTGTCAGAGTCTACGTCCTTTCGGGAGACGCTGTTGGATTGCTGTTGGCTCGTCTATTCATTTTGGGATACGCCGGCTTCGCTGCACATCACGTGGGACATCACGTGAAGCGTGTCTTGGGGAGGTGTTTCGTTAGCTGAAATGCTGCCCCCGGCCTCAAACAAGTCATGTGAGGAGCAGCTGACGGCAGAGTGCTCACTGTGCGCTTAACGCTTCGCCCAAAGGATCGTGAAGTGGTGGAGCTGGGCGCAGCTGTGTGCTCGGTGCCTTTGGTGTTTTGGTACTTTTAATTAGCCGGACGTGCTACCTGAGGAGGACACAGCTTGTCCCAGCAAAGATGTAAGTGCTCACAGAACGACACGAGGAGAAACTAATACAAGTAAGTGGCAGTCAGCACGTGAACCGGGGGACGAGGGAAAGTTCTATTGTTGTCTGGGCTGAAGGGACCTATCTGCAGGAAGTGTAAATACTGCAAGCACAGGACATGGCTAACATTCCTGCTCCAATATTCTTCCTGTCTAGTCCGGGCGAACCTAATATCAGGTGCTCTGATTGGAAAGAAGGTTTTATTAAATACTCCTTAGCAGCCTTTGGGAGTAACTACTCCAATGAGAGAAAAGAGGCCCTTTTGTTTCACTGCTTGGGGTCAGCTGGGCAAGATCTGTTAAGGAAACTTCCAGAGTTCGAAAATGCTGGCCCCTATGAAAGGACGTTAGCCAAATTAGACAAACACTTTATGGTGGCAGAGAACATCATCTTGGAACTATATAAGTTTGGCACTAGGGAACAGAGGCAGGGTGAAAACATTGAAGAGTTTGTAACGGCGCTTCGGGGTTTGGCAGTGAAATGCAGGTTCGCACACTCTCAAGATGAACATCTGAGAGATCAACTTATGATCAAGTGCACCAATGATAACATTAGGAAGGAACTATGGAAAGAACGCAACCCCACGCTGGAGAGAGCAATAGAATTTGCAAAAATGGTTGAGCATACAGAGAAGTGTATCAACGCTCTACAAGCTGACAGAGGAGGGGACCAGTCTCGCGACAAATCCAAATCAGATGAGGGTCTGGTACAGAGAGTCTACAAAGTGTCACCCAAACCATCTTCATGGGAGGGCTCCAGAAAGTATGAGAAAGACAGGAGGGTGGAGGAACGGAGGTGTCCCGACAAAAGAAATGGGGGACGATCATGGGTGATGGGGAATGAAACCAGGGAACCAGTGAGAGGTGCTGCAACATTCAGATAAGGTGGAAGAGGGATGTCCATCAGACAGTGTTTCAGATGTGGGAGCACCACACACTTAGCGGTTGACAGAAAATGCTTTGCATGGCACATTATATGTCATGAGTGTGGCAGAAAAGGACATTTAGCACGGTGTTGCAAAAATGTAGCTGTTAGATTAATGAGATTAGTGTTAATGATGAAGTGTGTGAGCCTGAACGTTTGGGCAGAGAGGTTATATTCTCAGTAAATGCCATAGCAGGGAAAGTGAAAATATCCAAGCCCTATGCTGATGTGACAATTAGAGGGGTACCTGTGAAGATGCTAGCTGACAGATGTACTGATTATATCCTGATCAGTGTGGGAGTGTGGAAAGATAAGTTTAAATGTTGTACCTTGTGGGAGGATGAGGTCAAAGCAAATGCTTATGGGGATGTACCCATTGAGATCATATGGTGTTTTGAAGGAGAAGTCCAATTTAAAGGGAGAAAAGCATTGTCTACCATTCATGTAACAACTAAAGGTGGTGAATTGTTGTCTTGGAGTGACCAGGCAGCGCTTAAGATCAGGTTAGAAGCAAGCCACCCTGAACAAGTGTTCATGGTGAATGGCGTAGATGTACAAAACCACACCATGGAAGTGAGTGAGATGAGGAATTAAACAAAATTGGGGTGCTTAAGAGGTTTTGTGAATAAGATCAGATTGAAGAAGGGAGCCACCCCCAAAGTTGCCAAACTAGGAACTGTTCCGCTCGCATTATGAAAGGAAGTTGAAAGCGAGTTACTGAGGATGGAATTGGAGGGTATCATCGAGAGAATACAAAGTTCAGAATGGGTCAGCCTCATTGTGGTTGTAAGGAAGGTCAGTGGACAAATAGGATTGTGCATTGACCTCAGACACCTTAATAGTCTGGTGAGCTCCAGGAGGACTCCAAAGACTTTACAGCTTTCATAGCTCCCATAGGCCTTTTCAGATGTGTCAGAATGCCTTTTGGACTTGGATTTGCTGCCAGCGTTTTCCAGAATGTGATGTACAGGTTGTTGGGAGGTGAGCCAGGAGTAATGTGTTACCAAGATGATGTCCTGATATGTGGATCTGATGAGAAGGAACATGATGTACGGTTAACGAGGGTGTTGAAAATTCTAGAAGGGGCTGGGTTGACGATGGCCAAGGAAAGATTTACTTTTAGGGCTAGTAAGGTGGTTTATCTGGGGCATGAAATCTCTGGGAGTGGGATCAGACCCAAGGAGGATGCTGTAGTGGCAATTAGAAGCATGGTGGTCCCCAAGAATAAAGCGGATGTGTTGTCCTTTTTGTGTTTGATTGAATTCTATGGTAAATTTATCAAAGGTTTGGCAGACAAGACGAAGAATACGCAGAGATTAACATGGAAGGGAATTAATTTGGTCTGGGACGAGAGGTGTCAATCAGAATTTGAGGAAATAAAACTATCAGTTGTTAATGCCCCTATTTTAGAGGGGTTAGAAGAGAACAGGAAGACAATTTTATTTGTTGACATCAGTGATCATGGTCTTGGAGCTGTGCTAATGCAGCAGGATGGCACAGGTTTACATACCATTGCTTTCACCTCCAGGAGCCTCAAAGAGACAAGGAGACCCGGAGACAAGGTACTCTGTTGTAGAGAAAGAAGCTCTGGCGTGTGTATAGGGTGTAGAAAAATTCAAGAGGTTTGTATGGGGTAGTGAATTTGTGATTTGCACTGATCACAAACCATTAGTAAGTATATTTTCTAAGAAAGCATTAGAAGGTTTATCTCGCTGTATTATGAAATGGGTTAGTTCAATGCAAGGATTGAGGTTTCTAATGGTGCATTTTTGTGGTGAGAATAATGTGGTAGCAAATACTTTATCAAGATGTGTTGAACACGATGAAACTGTGATGGGAGAGACGAGTCTTGAAAACGTCTTAGTGGACATTTTTCAGGTTCAGGACAGTATTCAGAGAGTTGACTGGGATGCTGCATGCAAGGAGGATGAATTGTACAAAAAGGTGCTTGACAGCATAAAGAGTAAAGATTTTAGAAAATGAGAAACCAATGTTGAAGGTTTTTCCAAGGTAAAAGAAGAGTTGAGGGTGAAAGGTGACTACATATACTGTGGTCATCAACTTGTTGTTCCAGTTGGGATGAGAAGGTCAGTGATTGACTTGGCCCACATGGGCCATTTGGCCGTGACAGGGAACAAAGGGCTAGTTAGGGCTGATTTTTGGTGGCTGGGGTAGACACGGAAGTGGAGGCGCATATATTAGGTTGTTCGGAGTGTGTAGAAGGAGACAAGGGGCTCACTGTCCTAAAGGTTCCCATGGTTATTCGGGACAGTCCCAGGTTACCTTGGCAGGAAGTAGCACTGGATTTACTGGGGCCTTTTAACATCAGGGGCTCTAAAGACATATATTTATTGGTGGTTATTGATCTCTTTTCAAAATGGCCTCAGGTCTGTGTATTGAAGGACATTTCTAGTTCCAAGATAATTCAGTTCCTTGAACAATTAGTTTGGAGGGAAGGTTTTCCAAATAAGTGTATTTCAGAAAATGGCCCACAGATTGTGTCCAGAGAATTCAAGGAAAGTATGTTGTTGAGCAAGTCACCATGGCTTTATATCATCCCCAAGGGAACGGTTGTATTGAGAGGTTCAATAGAATGCTCATGGATTCAATAAGGATTGCAGTGGCCACCAGGGGTGATTGGTTGAGGTCTGCAATGGAGAGAACCTTTCAATATCGTCTGTCCCCACACAGTGTCACGGGTGTAAAACCTTTTGAGTTGCTACGTGGAAGGAAACCAAACACCCATTTACATCCAGGCTGGATGGGGGAGATCAAGAATGGTGGATGTTGATGTGGGAAATGTGAGGGACAGAATGCATGCGAGTGGGAGGAAGGCTAAGCTTCGGTATGATAGGATTAACTGTTGCAGGAGATTGTCAATTTCCGAGGGTGACTAGATCAAAGTAAAGTTGCCAACCAAAGTACGGAAAGGATGTGCTGTGTTCTCTGGTCCAAAGCTAGAAGTTAAAGATTTAGGCTCCCCAGTACTGGTGGAGGGGGGGGGGACTGTGTGGAACAAAGAAAGAGTGGTGATCAATAGAAATTGTGTGAAAGGCAGTGGAGAGGAAGGGTGATGGTGTGTTGCTTTGTAGTTTTTATTGGTTCAGTCGTTTTCTTGCACACAGCCTTATGTATTATTTTTTTTTTCATTTCTTTAATTACAAGAGTTGCATTGTTTTAAAGTTGTCATTTCTTTTCAATGCTCATTTAAGAAGTCTGTTGGAAAGAAGGTAGGTGTTAGGAGAAGGTGATTCCATCTTCTTCCTATCTCCTTCCTTCTCTTACGTTTACTCCTATGGCTCATTCCGAGCACTGACAATGCATTACATCATGCATCATTATGCTTTGTGGTTCTTGGAACTTTCCTGAGTAGTTACTGTTGTTAGGTAAACATGTTATGCTTTGTAGAGGTAGAATGTGAGGGCGTTGGGAAGCCCCAGGTTGGAGATTTAGCTGAGAGGAGCCTCCCCAGGCTGGGGGTTGTCTTATTGTTGTATCTCTGAATAAACCCATCAAAACCTTCTATTGTTGTGACTTACTGTGTCTGAGCCTGCTTCACAACAGCAACTCATAGAGGTGTTGTGCATGAATGTCCCTCACATGCCCCCAACATCTCCATCTGACAACTGTTCATGTCTGGGTACTTTCTGTCACCAACTCACATTGCATTCACATGAGTGCACTTCCTCACCAAGAACTGACAGTAGACATGCCTATGCCTGTCCACTTCACAGATGTCTGCTCTCACATACACCCAGCACCATCATGAGCCTGCATGCTGATTAAGATTAGTGGAACACACATGCTGTGTACAGAAGAGGTTACCTCAGATCTCAGATCATGCCTAACCATGCAGAACAAACATAGACTGTAGAGAAGTACACCCTGTGGATACTCACCAGCAGCCTTGGCCAATGGCTGCAGTTCAAGGATATGACTGTGGACAGCTAGGTTGGCCCTCTCCAGGACCTAGATGTGTCTGTTTGGTATGTTATTTAACCATTTGGGGACTATGAAGTGTGTGCACTAAAGTCTGAATCACATATATCTGGTGGTGCCAGAATACATGATCACTGGACATGTTGTAACACACACCCTGAAAAGACAGATATACATCCAACATCAGATATAAAGTTACATATTGTCGATGTTGGCTGTATTGTGCATAACAGTAGAACTGACATTTTTGCATTAAAGCATGCATTTTCTTGCAGGCTTGATCATTAATGTCACTGCAGTCTGAGCCAAAGTAGTCTCAAATGAAGCTAGGGCCTTCTGAGGGCTGCCATCAACATCTTTACACGTGTTATGATACTCAAACCTTTCAACAAGATTCGGGATTGTGGGATGTTTCGTTGTGCAACAGCACTGGAAACAATCGTGCTTGCTTGGTGGAAATTATAACCTATTAGGTAACTGCCAGAGAAGCTGCAGACTGTGTTTCAGCCAAAAAGTCTAAGGGTGTAAATAATTGTAAACTCATTAGGCAGTTTACATATCTTATGGGTTGTTCTCCCGCAAATGTAGAGTGACCTTCGCTTTTACCTGGTGCCTCTGCGTTCATTTTGCAACATTGTGGGTGCTGCACTGTGAGAGGCAGAATTCCCTCAGAGTTCTTGTATCTGGTATTGTCTCTGGGCCCCGGCTCTGAGCACAGATGGCAGGTGTCAGTGCCTCAATATTCAAAAGGGCACCTGGTTGATGCCTTGCTCTGCCCAGGTGGGTAACATCATATAGAAAACACAAATGAGCAAGGTCATGTGAATCTCACTGCTGATAGAAGAACAACAAACTCCTGAATTCATCACACCTTGATTTGGTGGACACAGAATCATACACACACATTTTTAAAGGAAATTCTGTATACTGCAGTTTAGATTTTATTTGTTTGCAGTGAGTGTTTCAGATACACTTGAATTTCTAGAACATAGGATATTTCAACATTTATAAATTATAAATTAACAAGGTGTAGTACCTAAATTACATGGACCAAATGTTGAATATTTGCGAAACATAGTTCTATTGCTTCTACATCTTCTATGGAATCCTTGGGAAGGAGACTAGAGAATTTAGTGAGGTAGTAGCATGGTAATCAGCGTAAGTGTGTGGAACACAATGTAGGGTTGAACAACAACAACACAAAAACAAGTCAACACGACAGTGTTTCAGCCAAGGGGTAAGCTGAATGAGCTTTGGTTATGTAGGTCTTCATCAGGACAGGATTTTGTGAGGGAGAAGCATCCTATGTGGTCTGTTGGATTAAACAGACAGAGAATATATCAGGAGTCAGTGAATTCTAGGCAGTATAGCAGTAGAGAAGTAAATACATACAAGGAGAAACCGGAGCTTATCAGATCTGCTGCCAAAGCTCAAGCATTCAACACTGAAGTCGAATTAAAACGCTTTTTCCGCAACATTCACCTTAAATATTTCTTCGAGGTATACCTACCCGAACACTCACAATCTGAAACATAGAGTCCAGACAAGATCAATGACAATACAACTGGACTCAAGGTGAAATCCACATTCATGCCACCTCCCCACACCATCCCGTGTGAATTTGAAACCTATGAGAAAATGGTGACCCTCGCTATCCAGAAGGGTCTATCACAGAGAAACTTCTATCCAGACAATTTATCCACAGAAGAAAGAAGTCCTCTGACCTCACTTAAAGACAACCACAGCATCACGATCAAATCTGCTGACAAAGAGGGTGGAATCGTTATCCTCAACACCATGGACTACGAAAAGGAATGCCTACGCCTCCTAGGCGACTCAGCACCAATTTACCCCTACAAAGAGATCCAACAAAGGACCTACAAGAAGAAATTCTGAGTTTGACCAACTACGCTCGACAGGAAACATGGTTCCTCACTGCAGGCAGCCGACGCTAGGTGAAAAAGGCCATCCGGGCCCTGCACACCTCTATTGGTGGCAACTAGGCCCCCAGACCCCCGGCGCATCCCTCTCCCACCCCGCACCCTCTTCCTGGGTCCCGCTCCCCTCCCGCCTCCCATCCCGCCCATCCCCGCTCTGATTGGGCCGTGAGCCCTGGCTGAAAGGGTCTAGCGACCCTCCTCGCGCCGGCCCCTGCATTCACTGCAGGCAGCCGACGCGAGATGAGAAAGGCCATCCGGGCCCTGCACACCTCTATTGGTGGCAACTAGGCCCCCAGGCCCCCGGCGCATCCCTCTCCCACCCCGCACCCTCTTCCTGGGTCCCGCTCCCCTCCCGCCTCCCATCCCGCCCATCCCCGCTCTGATTGGGCCGTGAGCCCTGGCTGAAAGGGTCTAGCGACCCTCCTCGCGCCGGCCCCTGCATTCACTGCAGGCAGCCAACGCGAGGTGAGAAAGGCCATCCGGGCCCTGCACACCTCTATTGGTGGCAACTAGGCCCCCAGACCCCTGGCGCATCCCTCTCCTACCCCGCACCCTCTTCCTGAGTCCCGCTCCCCTCCCGCCTCCCATCCCGCCCATCCCCGCTCTGATTGGGCCGTGAGCCCTGGCTGAAAGGGTCTAGCGACCCTCCTCGGGCCGGCCCCTGCATTCACTGCAGGCAGCCGACGCGAGGTGAGAAAGGCCATCCGGGCCCTGCACACCTCTATTGGTGGCAACAAGGCCCCCAGACCCCCGGCGCATCCCTCTCCCACCCCGCACCCTCTTCCTGGGTCCCGCTCCCCTCCCGCCTCCCATCCCGCCCATCCCCGCTCTGATTGGGCCGTGAGCCCTGGCTGAAAGGGTCTAGCGACCCTCCTCGCGCCGGCCCCTGCATTCACTGCAGGCAGCCGACGCGAGGTGAGAAAGGCCATCCGGGCCCTGCACACCTCTATTGGTGGCAACTAGGCCCCCAGACCCCCGGCGCATCCCTCTCCCACCCCGCACCCTCTTCCTGGGTCCCGCCTCCCATCCCGCCCATCCCCGCTCTGATTGGGCCGTGAGCCCTGGCTGAAAGGGTCTAGCGACCCTCCTCGCGCCGGCCCCTGCATTCACTGCAGGCAGCCGACGCGAGGTGAGAAAGGCCATCCGGGCCCTGCACACCTCTATTGGTGGCAACTAGGCCCCCAGACCCCCGGCGCATCCCTCTCCCACCCCGCACCCTCTTCCTGGGTCCCGCTCCCCTCCCGCCTCCCATCCCGCCCATCCCCGCTCTGATTGGGCCGTGAGCCCTGGCTGAAAGGGTCTAGCGACCCTCCTCGCGCCGGCCCCTGCATTCACTGCAGGCAGCCGACGCGAGGTGAGAAAGGCCATCCGGCCCTGCACACCTCTATTGGTGGCAACTAGGCCCCCAGACCCCCGGTGCATCCCTCTCCCACCCCGCACCCTCTTCCTGGGTCCCGCTCCCCTCCCGCCTCCCATCCCGCCCATCCCCGCTCTGATTGGGCCGTGAGCCCTGGCTGAAAGGGTCTAGCGACCCTCCTCGCGCCGGCCCCTGCATTCACTGCAGGCAGCCGACGCGAGGTGAGAAAGGCCATCCGGGCCCTGCACACCTCTATTGGTGGCAACTAGGCCCCCAGACCCCCGGCGCATCCCTCTCCCACCCCGCACCCTCTTCCTGGGTCCCGCTCCCCTCCCGCCTCCCATCCCGCCCATCCCCGCTCTGATTGGGCCGTGAGCCCTGGCTGAAAGGGTCTAGCGACCCTCCTCGCGCCGGCCCCTGCATTCACTGCAGGCAGCCGACGCGAGGTGAAAAAGGCCATCCGGGCCCTGCACACCTCTATTGGTGGCAACTAGGCCCCCAGACCCCCGGCGCATCCCTCTCCCACCCCGCACCCTCTTCCTGAGTCCCGCTCCCCTCCCGCCTCCCATCCCGCCCATCCCCGCTCTGATTGGGCCGTGAGCCCTGGCTGAAAGGGTCTAGCGACCCTCCTCACGCCGGCCCCTGCATTCACTGCAGGCAGCCGACGCGAGGTGAGAAAGGCCATCCGGGCCCTGCACACCTCTATTGGTGGCAACTAGGCCCCCAGACCCCCGGCGCTTCCCTCTCCCACCCCGCACCCTCTTCCTGGGTCCCGCTCCCCTCCCGCCTCCCATCCCGCCCATCCCCGCTCTGATTGGGCCGTGAGCCCTGGCTGAAAGGGTCTAGCGACCCTCCTCGCGCCGGCCCCTGCATTCACTGCAGGCAGCCGACGCGAGGTGAGAAAGGCCATCTGGGCCCTGCACACCTCTATTGGTGGCAACTAGGCCCCCAGACCCCCGGCGCATCCCTCTCCCACCCCGCACCCTCTTCCTGGGTCCCGCTCCCCTCCCGCCTCCCATCCCGCCCATCCCTGCTCTGATTGGGCCGTGAGCCCTGGCTGAAAGGGTCTAGCGACCCTCCTCGCGCCGGCCCCTGCATTCACTGCAGGCAGCCGACGCGAGGTGAAAAAGGCCATCCGGGCCCTGCACACCTCTATTGGTGGCAACTAGGCCCCCAGACCCCCGGCGCATCCCTCTCCCACCCCGCACCCTCTTCCTGGGTCCCGCTCCCCTCCCGCCTCCCATCCCGCCCATCCCCGCTCTGATTAGGCCGTGAGCCCTTCATCACTGGTCCTCCCAAGGCAGCCCTCTGCCCGGCAGCCCCAGCGGCTAAGGGCCCCATGGCCAAGGGCGGCTCCAACAGAGGCGGCTCCAGGAAGTGTCAGCAGGTGTCCGCAGGGGATGCCAAGGAAGCCAACAACCAACAGACACCACCAAAGCCGTGAGTGTGGTATGGGTAGGGGAGTAGAGCAATCACTCCACTCCAGAAAGCCCATGCCACTCTATCTTACTAGACGGAATTGTGAAAGTTAGCATGTCCACTCTAGAACTGTGAAAGTTAGCATGTCCACCCTAGAACTGTGAAAGTTAGCATGTCCACTCCTAGACGGAATTGTGAAAGTTAGCATGTCCACTCTAGAACTGTGAAAGTTAGCATGTCCACCCTAGAACTGTGAAAGTTAGCATGTCCACTCCTAGACGGAATTGTGAAAGTTAGCATGTCCACTCTAGAACTGTGAAAGTTAGCATGTCCACCCTAGAACTGTGAAAGTTAGCATGTCCACTCCTAGACAGAATTGTGAAAGTTAGCATGTCCACTCCTAGACGGAATTGCGAAAGTTAGCATGTCCACTCCTAGACGGAACTGTGAAAGTTAGCATGTCCACTCTAGAACTGTGAAAGTTAGCATGTCCACTCCTAGACGGAATTGTGAAAGTTAGCATGTCCACTCTAGAACTGTGAAAGTTAGCATGTCCACTCCTAGACGGAATTTGCGAAAGTTCGCATGTCCACTCTAGAACTGTGAAAGTTAGCATGTCCACCCTAGAACTGTGAAAGTTAGCATGTCCACTCCTAGACGGAATTGTGAAAGTAAGCATGTCCACTCCTAGACGGAATTGTGAAAGTTAGCATGTCCACTCTAGAACTGTGAAAGTTAGCATGTCCACTCCTAGACGGAATTTGCGAAAGTTAGCATGTCCACTCTAGAACTGTGAAAGTTAGCATGTCCTCCCTAGAACTGTGAAAGTTAGCATGTCCACTCCTAGACGGAATTGTGAAAGTAAGCATGTCCACTCCTAGACGGAATTGTGAAAGTTAGCATGTCCACTCTAGAACTGTGAAAGTTAGCATGTCCACTCCTAGACGGAATTTGCGAAAGTTAGCATGTCCACTCTAGAACTGTGAAAGTTAGCATGTCCACCCTAGAACTGTGAAAGCTAGCATGTCCACTCCTAGACGGAATTGTGAAAGTTAGCATGTCCACTCCTAGACGGAATTGTGAAAGTTAGCATGTCCACTCTAGAACTGTGAAAGTTAGCATGTCCACTCCTAGACGGAATTGCGAAAGTTAGCATGTCCACTCCTAGACGGAACTGTGAAAGTTAGCATGTCCACTCTAGAACTGTGAAAGTTAGCATGTCCACTCCTAGACGGAATTGTGAAAGTTAGCATGTCCACTCCTAGACGGAACTATGAAAGTTAGCATGTCCACTCTAGAACTGTGAAAGTTAGCATGCCCACTCCTAGACGGAATTGGGAAAGTTAGCATGCCCACTCCTAGACGGAATTGCGAAAGTTAGCATGTCCACTCTTAGATGGAATTGTGAAAGTTAGCATGTGAAAGTTGCATTTAGAAAATGTGCCCTACAGCCTCTCCGTCAAGCTTAGAAATGTGCCCAATAGCCTCTCTGGTAAATTGAATTTAGATGTGTGCCCAAGATCCTCTGTGAAAGATGCATTTAGAAGTGAGCCCAATAGCCACTCTGTGAAAATTGCATTCAGTAGTGTGCCCAATAGACACTCTGGAAAGCTGCATTTAGAAATGTACCCAATAGACACTCTGGAATGCTCCATTAGAAGTGTGCCCAATAACCTCGCTGTGAATTTAGTAGTGTTCCCAATAACCACTCTATGAAAGTTGCTTTCAGAAGTGTGCCCAACAACCCCTCTGTGAATTTAGAGGTGTACCCATTAGCCGCAATGAGAGTTACATCTAGAGGTGTGCCCAATAGCCTCTCTGGTAAATTGAATTTAGAAAAGTTCCTAATAGCCTCGCTGGAAAACTGAATTCAGAAGTATCCCCAATAGCCTCGCAGGAAAATGAAGTTAATAGTGCGCCCAGTAGCCTCTCTGTGGAAAATTGAATTTAGATATGGGCCCAATATCCTCTGTGAAAGCGGCATTTAGAAGTGTGCCCATTAGCCACGCTGTGAAAGCTGCATTTAGAAGTGCTACCAATGGCATCTGTGAAAATTGGTTATAGAAGTGCATCCAATAAACACCCTGGAAAGTCTCAAGTAGAAGTTTGCCCAATAGCCTCTCTGGAAAATTGAACTTAGAAATGTAGCCCAGTAGACGCTCTGTGAAAATTTGCATTTAGAAGTGTACCCAATAGCCTCCGCGAATGTTACACTTAGAAGTGTGCCTAATAGCCTCGCTGATAAACTGAATTTAGAAATGTTCCCAATAGCCTCTGTATGGAAAATTGTACTTAGAAGTTCGCCCGGTAGCCTCTCTGGGAAAGTGATTTTAGAAGTTTGCACATTGAAAGAGCATATAACCATTCTTACCACACCACACGCTTACTCTCTCCTTTACATCACCACTCAACTAGAACACAGAGATACTATGACACCATTCGGTATAACTGTTCCCATACGAACATCCACCGCTTACTCCACATCATTCTATGTAAACACTGCTGGTCTCACACCCCCAGCCAGGCGTTTTCCTCAGGCCTAACGCAGCCACATCCGTTCCGGATAAATCCTGCCAGAACGAACACATTCTCCTGATCTCTCAACCACCACACCTACCAATAAGAATCAGCTATTACATGTGTACCGCACGAGCTGCACACATATCCGGTGCACACACGCACCTTTTGACTCTCCCTACTCTCTCTACTAATCTGAACTTCGGTTCCCAAGGGCATTCAACCTACCAGCGCCTTCAGACCATACCAATGGTATATAACGCGCTATATAAGTGCAAAATAACAATAACAATAACAATATGCGACGATGAACATCGGTTTCTGAATAAAATCCATCCATGGATTCCAGCCTTTTACATACTACCTAAAATTCATAAAAAATCGGAGAATCTCCCAGGCAGACCCACTGTATCTGCATGTGACTCCATTTTTGAACCTCTGTCAGTGTACACAGACTTTTTCCTTAAACCTTTCGTCAACCAAATGGCCTCTTACTTGAAAGACAGCACTGACACGATCTTGATGCTGAGTGAAATCATCATGAAACAAGAATACATTCTGGCTACCCTGGATGTTGAAGCATTGTACACATCCATACCTCAACAAGAAGGACTGCAAATACTTAGACTCTTCTTAGACAAGAGAAACAACATCACAGTCATTCCCACCAACTTCATACTAGAATGTGTGAGACTGGCGATGACCGAAAACTTCTTTCTATTCAGAGACCAGTTGTACAAACAAGTCAAAGGGGTCAGTATGGGCGCTACATTCGCACCCGATATAGCCAACCTGTACATGGCCCACTACGAGACAGAATACATCACATCAGCAATCAATCCCTACAAAGACAACATCGTACTCTGGAAAAGATACATTGACGATGTACTGCTGATATGGCAAGGTGACCAGCAAGACCTAATCACTTTCCAACTATGGCTTAACCAATGAAATCAACATATCAAGTTCACTATGCAGTGGGAATTCCATGGCATTGACTTCCTCGATCTACATATCTAGAGGTCTGGAGATCACTTACAAACTGAATTATTCCGCAAACCCACGGACCGGAACACATTGCTACATTTTGGGAGCTATCACCCTGAAAGCCTCAAGTACAATTTACCCTACGGCCAATTTCTCCGGATCAGAAGGAACTGCACTAATCAAAACACATTTGAGAAACATGCCACAGACCTTCAAACCCGTCTACTCAACAGAGGATGCCCCAGAAAAGCAATCAAACACGCCAAGAAGTGGGCCTCCAACACTGATCGAACCATGTGCCTGACGAAAACAACCAAAAAAGAATTGGATAGATTGGTCTGCGTTACAACATATAGTGCCCCCAGCAACGTGATAAAAAAGATATACAAACAACATTGGCCTCTCATTAAGAACTCAGGTTCCCTCCAGAAAGTTCCGCTTTTTGCATTAAAAAAAAAATCGGAACATCAAAGAATCACTGGTAGATATGTTTCTGGAACCAGCTAAACAAAAAAGTACCTTGTGGAATCTACCTCCAATCAAGGTCACTACTGGTGTGGCAAATGTACAGTATGCCAATTCACCGAAACTACCAAAGTATTCCAACACAATGACATCAAATGCACCCTACGGTATCATACAAACTGCAACACAAAACAGGTTGTCTACATCATAATATGCCCATGCGGACTCCTTTTTGTGGGCAAAACCATGAGAGCAGTGAAAACGAGGATCTGTGAACATCGATCATGAATAAAAAACAAAGTCCTGGACAAACCTCTCATGGAGCATTACATCAAGAAAAACCATACCAACATGGACTTGAAGTGGTTTATGCTACAGAAAATCACTACTACCAAGAGAGGTGGTGATATAGACATAACTCTCACCCAACTAGAACAGAAATGGGTACACAAACTAAACACTGTGAGAGAAGGCCTTAACATCACCCTGGAGCGGAAGCACTTCTTATAACTCTTGTGGAACATATGACCCACACACCATTGTAAAGTTGCTTCAATACCACCTTGTGCACTGTACACACCACTACTATGTGACTGTACCACTTATGCCATTTAAGATGACACACTGAGGCTTTCTTTGATACAAAAAGTGTCACATAGTGGTGCATCATCATTTAGTTCAACATCCTGGTATCATAATTAACAGATTCTTAATACAGTAAATAAGTATTCCTCCATGGTTTAATACATACATGCATGACTGTTCTCCTGAGCCCGAAATAGAAACTGTCAATGTGGTCCCTATTCACGCCATTTAAAAATGACACTCAGGCTGCTTTGTGATATAACAAGGGTCACTTTTCTGTGAATCATCATACTGTCATAACATCCTGGTGTCGTGATTAACAGATTGGTAAATACAGTGAATAAGTAGGCTGTGACATGTATTGAGGTGCATTATTTTTTTTTCATTTCTTTATTTATAAGAGTTGCATTGTTTTACAGTTGTCATTTCTTTTCAATGTTCATTTAAGAAGTCTGTTGGAAAGAAGGTAGGTGTTAGGAGAAGGTGATTCCATCTTCTTCCTATCTCCTTCCTTCTCTTACGTTTACTCCTATGGCTCATTCCGAGCACTGCCAATGCATTACATCATGCATCATTATGCTTTGTGGTTCTTGGAACTTTACTGAGTAGTTAATGTTGTTAGGTAAACATGTTATGCTTTGTAGAGGTAGAATGTGTGGGCGTTGGGAAGCCCCAGGTCGGAGATTTAGCTGAGAGGAGCCTCCCCAGGCTGGGGGTTGTCTTATTGTTGTATCTCTGAATAAACCCATCAAAACCTTCTATTGTTGTGACTTACTGTGTCTGAGCCTGCTTCACAACAGCAACCCATAGAGGTGTTGTGCATGAATGTCCCTCACATGCCCCCAACATCTCCATCTGACAACTGTTCATGTCTGGTACTTTCTGTCACCAACTCACATTGCATTCACATGAGTGCACTTCCTCACCAAGAACTGACAGTGGACATGCCTATGCCTGTCCACTTCACAGATGTCTGCTCTCACATACACCCAGCACCATCATGAGCCTGCATGCCGATTAAGATTAGTGGAACACACATGCTGTGTACAGAAGAGGTTACCTCAGATCTCAGATCATGCGTAACCATGCAGAACAAACATAGACTGTAGAGAAGTACACCCTGTGGATACTCACCAGCAGCCTTGGCCAATGGCTGCAGTTCAAGGATATGACTGTGGACAGCTAGGTTGGCCCGCTCCAGGACCTAAATGTATCTGTTTGGTATGTTATTTAACCATTTGGGGACTATGAAGTGTGTGCACTAAAGTCTGAATCACATACATCTGGTGGTGCCAGAATACATGATCACTGGACATGTTGTAACACACACCCTGAAAAGACAGATATACATCCAACATCAGATATAAAGTTACATATTGTCGAGTGTTGGCTGTATTGTGCATAACAATAGAACTGACATTTTTGCATTAAAGCATGCATTTTCTTGCAGGCTTGATCATTAATGTCACTGCAGTCTGAGCCAAAGTAGTCTCAAATGAAGCTAGGGCCTTCTGAGGGCTGCCATCAACATCTATACACGTGTTACGATACTCAAACCGTTCAACAAGATTCGGGATTGTGGGATGTTTCGTTGTGCAACAGCACTGGAAACAATCGTGCTTGCTTGGTGGAAATTATAACCTATTAGGTAACTGCCAGAGAAGCTGCAGACTGTGTTTCAGCCAAAAAGTCTAAGGGTGTAAATAATTGTAAACCCATTAGGCAGTTTACATATCTTATGGGTTGTTCTCCCACAAATGTAGAGTGACCTTCACTTTTACCTGGTGCCTCTGCGTTCATTTTGCAACATTGTGGGTGCTGCACTGTGAGAGGCAGAATCCCCTCAGAGTTCTTGTATCTGGTATTGTCTCTGGGCCCCGGCTCTGAGCACAGATGGCAGGTGTCAGTGCCTCAATATTCAAAAGGGCACCTGGTTGATTCCTTTCTCTGCCCAGGTGGGTAACATCATATAGAAAACACAAATGAGCAAGGTCATGTGAATCTCACCGCTGATAGAAGAACAACAAACTCCTGAATTCATCACACCTTGATTTGGTGGACACAGAATCATACACACACATTTTTAAAGGAAATTTTGTATACTGCAGTTTAGATTTTATTTGTTTGCAGTGAGTGTTTCAGATACACTTGAATTTCTAGAACATAGGATATTTCAACATTTATAAATTATAAATTAACAAGGTGTAGTACCTAAATTACATGGACCAAATGTTGAATATTTGCGAAACATAGTTCTATTGCTTCTACATCTTCTATGGAATCCTTGGGAAGGAGACTAGAGAATTTAGTGAGGTAGTAGCATGGTAATCAGCGTAAGTGTGTGGAACACAATGTAGGGTTGAACAACAACAACACAAAAACAAGTCAACACGACAGTGTTTCAGCCAAGGGGTAAACTGAATGAGCTTTGGTTATGTAGGTCTTCATCAGGACAGGATTTTGTGAGGGAGAAGCATCCTATGTGGTCTGTTGGATTAAACAGACAGAGAATATATCAGGAGTCAGTGAATTCTAGGCAGTATAGCAGTAGAGAAGTAAATACATACAAGGAGAAACCGGAGCTTATCGGATCTGCTGCCAAAGCTCAAGCATTCAACACTGAAGTCGAATTAAAACGCTTTTTCCGCAACATTCACCTTAAATATTTCTTCGAGGTATACCTACCCAAACACTCACAATCTGAAACTTAGAGTCCAGACAAGATCAATGACAATACAACTGGACTCAAGGTGAAATCCACATTCATGCCACCTCCCCACACCATCCCGTGTGAATTTGAAACCTATGAGAAAATGGTGACCCTCGCTATCCAGAAGGGTCTATCACAGAGAAACTTCTATCCAGACAATTTATCCACAGAAGAAAGAAGTCCTCTGACCTCACTTAAAGACAACCACAGCATCACGATCAAATCTGCTGACAAAGAGGGTGGAATCGTTATCCTCAACACCATGGACTACGATTAGGAATGCCTACGCCTCCTAGGCGACTCAGCACCAATTTACCCCTACAAAGAGATCCAACAAAGGACCTACAAGAAGAAATTCTGAGTTTGACCAACTACGCTCGACAAGAAACATGGATATGCGACGATGAACATCGGTTTCTGAATAAAATCCATCCATGGATTCCAGCCTTTTACATACTACCTAAAATTCATAAAAAATCGGAGAATCTCCCAGGCAGACCCACTGTATCTGCATGTGACTCCATTTTTGAACCTCTGTCAGTGTACACAGACTTTTTCCTTAAACCTTTCGTCAACCAAATGGCCTCTTACTTGAAAGACAGCACTGACACGATCTTGATGCTGAGTGAAATCATCATGAAACAAGAATACATTCTGGCTACCCTGGATGTTGAAGCATTGTACACATCCATACCTCAACAAGAAGGACTGCAAATACTTAGACTCTTCTTAGACAAGAGAAACAACATCACAGTCATTCCCACCAACTTCATACTAGAATGTGTGAGACTGGCGATGACCGAAAACTTCTTTCTATTCAGAGACCAGTTGTACAAACAAGTCAAAGGGGTCAGTATGGGCGCTACATTCGCACCCGATATAGCCAACCTGTACATGGCCCACTACGAGACAGAATACATCACATCAGCAATCAATCCCTACAAAGACAACATCGTACTCTGGAAAAGATACATTGACGATGTACTGCTGATATGGCAAGGTGACCAGCAAGACCTAATCACTTTCCAACTATGGCTTAACCAATGAAATGAACATATCAAGTTCACTATGCAGTGGGAATTCCATGGCATTGACTTCCTCGATCTACATATCTAGAGGTCTGGAGATCACTTACAAACTGAATTATTCCGCAAACCCACGGACCGGAACACATTACTACATTTTGGGAGCTACCACCCTGAAAGCCTCAAGTACAATTTACCCTACGGCCAATTTCTCTGGATCAGAAGGAACTGCACTAATCAAAACACATTTGAGAAACATGCCACAGACCTTCAAACCCGTCTACTCAACAGAGGATGCCCCAGAAAAGCAATCAAACACGCCAAGAAGTGGGCCTCCAACACTGATCGAACCATGTGCCTGACGAAAACAACCAAAAAAGAATTGGATCGATTGGTCTGCGTTACAACATATAGTGCCCCCAGCAACATGATAAAAAAGATCTACAAACAACATTGGCCTCTCATTAAGAACTCAGGTTCCCCCCAGAAAGTTCCGCTTTTCGCATTAAAAAAAAAATCGGAACATCAAAGAATCACTGGTAGATATGTTTCTGGAACCAGCTAAACAACAAAGTACCTTGTGGAATCTACCTCCAATCAAGGTCACTACTGGTGTGGCAAATGTACAGTATGCCAATTCACCGAAACTACCAAAGTATTCCAACACAATGACATCAAGTGCACCCTACGGTATCATACAAACTGCAACACAAAACAGGTTGTCTACATCATAATATGCCCATGCGGACTCCTTTTTGTGGGCAAAACCATGGGAGCAGTGAAAACGAGGATCTGTGAACATCGATCATGAATAAAAAACAAAGTCCTGGACAAACCTCTCATGGAACATTACATCAAGAAAAACCATACCAACATGGACTTGAAGTGGTTTGTGCTACAGAAAATCACTACTACCAAGAGAGGTGGTGATATAGACATAACTCTCACCCAACTAGAACAGAAATGGGTCCACAAACTAAACACTGTGAGAGAAGGCCTTAACATCACCCTAGAGTGGAAGCACTTCTTATAACTCTTGTGGAACATATGGCCCACACACCATTGTAAAGTTGCTTCAATACCACCTTGTGCACTGTACACACCACTACTATGTGACTGTACCACTTATGCCATTTAAGATGACACACTGAGGCTTTCTTTGATACAAAAAGTGTCACATAGTGGTGCATCATCATTTAGTTCAACATCCTGGTATCATAATTAACAGATTCTTAATACATTAAATAAGTATTCCTCCATGGTTTAATACATACATGCAGTCCGAAATAGAAACTGTCAATGTGGTCCCTATTCACGCCATTTAAAAATGACACTCAGGCTGCTTTGTGATATAACAAGGGTCACTTTTTTGTGAATCATCATACTGTCATAACATCCTGGTGTCGTGATTAACAGATTGGTAAATACAGTGAATAAGTAGGCTGTGACATGTATTGAGGTGTTAAGCATGCATCACACTTAGCCCTTAATGCCTTACACATACTGTGGCCCTTTTTCTGACACACAGCAGGAATTAGTATTCCTTCATGGTTTCTAATATGCAAATGCATGACTGTTCTCCTGAGTCCGAAATAGAAACTGTCAGTGTGGTCCCCATTCACGCCATTTAAAAATGACACTCAGGCTGCTTTGTGATATAATAAGTGTCACGGACTTCTGCATCATCATACTGTCAAAATATCCTGGTGTTGTGATTAACAAATTGTAAAATACAGTGAATAAGTATGCTTTGATGTTTTATTGATGTGTAAATGCATGCATTACACTTAGCCCTTAGTGCCTCACGTATACTGTAGCCATGTGACATGCAGCAGGTGCCCCCTTTTTTTGCCTGTGACTATCCAGACTGCGCCCGTATAGGCACTGCCCACCGACAAACTGCAACCATGTACTTGCAGCCCTATACTGGTCACTATGCGTATCATTTAGGCTCCTCAACCTGTTTCGTCATTCTCCTGGGACACAGGCTCATGTATAGCCAGCCCTTCATGTGAGCGCCCCAAAATGGCCGCTTCTCATAAAAAAGCCCATCTCCCGGGTTACGGCTCTGACCGTGAGCCATTCTGGAGAAGGCTCCACGACCGCCGACAACCTCTGCACAGCGGTCCTGTTTGCATGTAACCATCACGCGAGATAAGACTGCTCAGACGCTTGGCCCACCATTTTATCTGTAATCACCTAATGTCACGGACATCACGATCCGCGTTAACTCTATTCCGCGGTCGCCTTTAATCACACAGGTTCCCCACCGCTCCCCAGGGGCTACTTGATTCTATCATGACCTCACCATGCTGTTGTGCCTCTCCACACCTTAATGCGCCACAGAGCACACACAACATTGGTCGGACATTAGCTGGGCACCTCTGAATGTATTGTATACATACCGTCTGCCTCATCTAGCAAGAGGCTATGGACACGGCCCTCCCATAGACTCCACATTGAGCCTCATTTTAATTTCTATATCCGCTGTGATGACTCCAATGGTCTCTTCCAGAACTTAAGCCGTATTGATTACGCCGCCTGCTATTAGAACTCTCTCCTAGCAGCAGGTTCTCATTAGGTTAGCCTTCTTATCGCCTATTTCACCATAAAATACTTCTATGAGTTATAGCATAAATAGCTATTCACAGCCCTTGTTACCTTCCTTGATCTCCCTGACAGGAATGGCCACTCTACGGATAATGAAACCCACTCAGTGTACATAGACACTTAGACGCATTGAGCCACTGTATTCCCCAGATCTGTTAAGCTCCGGTTTCTCCTTGTATGTATTTACTTCTCTACTGTTAGACTGCCTAGAATTCACTGACTCCTGATAATATTCTCTGTCTGTTTAATCCAACAGACCACATAGGATACTTCTTCCTCACAAATATCCCGTCCTGATGAAGGCCTACACAACCAAAGCTCATTCAGCTTACCCCTTGGCCGAAACACTGTTGTATTGACTTGTTTTTTTGTTGTTGTTGTTCAACCCTACATTGGGTTCCACGCAATTACGCTGATTACCATCCTACTACCTCACTGAGTTCTCTAGTCTCCTTCCCAAGGATTCCATAGAGGATGTAGAAGCAATAGAACTCTGTTTTGCAAATATTCAACATTTGGTCCATGTAACTTAGGTACTACACCTTGTTAATTTATAAATGTTGAAATATCCTATGTTCTAGAAATTCAAGTGTATCTGAAACATTCACTGCAAACAATTTAAATCTAAACTGCAGTATATAGAATTTTCCTTTCAAACATTTGTGTGTATGAATATGTGTCCACCAAATCAAGGTGTGACAAATTCAGGAGTTTGTTGTCTTCTATCAGCATTGAGATTCACATGACCTTGCTCATTTGTGTTTTCTATAAGGTGTCAGTGCCTGACTTCTCATTTTCAGTTCTCTTTCTTTCTCTCACTCCTCTTCAATTGCCAATTCGAAAAAGTACTGACATCAGAGGGACTCCCTCATGTGCCAGGATGTTCTGAATATTTGGCTCACCCGGGAGACATGTTCACTATTCCATGTTCAATCCTAAAGAAGAGATTGGCCTTTAAGATCCCACATAGGTCTGCTCCACTTCTCTGAGATGTTGGTGACTCTGACAGGTTGGCACTTGTCTAGAGGTTCTTACTGACATTAATACCTCAATGCACAGGCAGAGCCTTTGACTGGCCATTGGAGTGGAGTATATCAGGATTGCCTGGTGTCTGGGACCTGATTTCTGGATGCAATATCTGGGAGAGGTTCCCAGACAGATATTCAGATTTCATCAGGGTGCCAAGAGAAAGTGTTTCTCTCTCATTTCTCTCTACAACTCTTCAGTACTATGGGCTGGAACAGTGTTCCTATGGAGTTTGAAAGTCAAGTAATTTCCCCATAAGAAGGACTAGACCATTTATATCAGTGTCATGAACATAGGTTATGATAAAAGAAAATAAATAATATGTGTCTTCCTACTTTTACGTTCTCCATTGTTCTGTGGCCAGAAACCCTCCCTTACCCACCATGATAGACGTTAATGTACTGCTTCTGGTGATCTTTGATCTGACAAGGGATTGCATCTCTCCTTGGACCTTTGTAGGTCTCCCAAATTGCGGCTCACTCCCACCGAACCCCACCCACTGAATGAAGTCCATTAAAAGGCCCTCCCCTCCTTTACCTAAATAGCCTTCAATGACTTTCCTCTTACATCCATCTCCCAGGTGTCCTTCCACGATTGCATTTTAATGGGAAAGCTACAACAGCCAATCCTCCTCCAACCTCCACTAAACCCCTCGCCACCCACCCACAATCACTCCCTTGCCCCCAACTACTGTTTCACCACCACTATTCTCATCAATGGGGGGACTCAAGCACCCCTCACTCCCAACCCAGCCTCTCAAATGCCCCATAAACATGTCACACCACCCATTCATTGCTTCCCTCTTCTAGCAGGCTCTGTTGCTATTTGCGAAAACACTAGTCACAGAAAACGGACCAAACGTTCCATTACTCTGGTATCACAGATCCTAGGATTTGGTGGTTTGTGCTTTTGACCACCCATGGTTGGCAAATATGTTTGCTGAGTATGCATAAAGTGCTATCGTCCTTCCCGATGACTTCCATCTCCCCCCCCCTCCTGTCCAACTTTGTCACATATTCTTTCTCCCTCTCTCAATGGTTCTTTTTCTAAGATATGTTTGCACAGTTCTGTACAGCTCAAGATTTACAAAAACATTTGTTTTCCAATAATTAAAGTATGTGTCTTCTTCAGCCACGCCAGTATATGGATTTATGAGGCCCCAGACTAGGTGCCCTGCCTCTTCACAATGGGCCAGATGTCATGTTTTTGAGTTATAAAATGTCACCCAAAGGTGCTCCACTGCCTCTGGCACCCCAACCACCCCACTTTAAATTGCCCCAGTAGCACTGGCATTGTTCTAAAACCTAGGCATTTGAACTTGCTTTGTCCAGTAAATCGTGTCTAATTGTGTAGCTTATTTTTCCTTTGAAAATCCACCCATGGCATTGTTGTCAGCCTTTGTAGACAATACGCAGTAATACATTCCACACTTAAAATTGCTTTCTTACAATGTCTCTATCTGCAGTTTATCTTCTTGGACGTTTTAATGATAATAGTGAAATATGTGTTTATTAATTACCACATTTATGGGGTACATAGCTTACAAATCCATTGATGTGACAGAAATACAGATGCAAAATACCATTGAGACCACATCATTTTTTACGTGCTGCCTACCATCTCCCAACATTCCAAAACTCTGTCTCAGCGTATGTTGAACAATAGCCAACGCCGGGTAGCAATGCTGTAATCCCTGCGAATTGTTTGAAAATAATAAAATAGATGAAATATATTCTTCATGTATTTTTCCAAAAGTACATGCACAAACGTGTGCTAATTACAAGTAAAACAAATCGACCATATACAAAATGGAGTGTTGGAGGAGGGTTTAGCTGTGCAAGAGCCACGTGGCACTAGGCACATTGGTGGTCATGGACTATGACAGTGCAATTTACTGGCACTATGCACCTTGATTGAGGTGGATGTTGTCGAGCAACGGCAAGCTATGACAATTGTTCTAGTTCAGCAGTATGTTTTTAACGGCATAGAAGAGCATTTCTTTAGCTGATAAGCAAGGGGTCTAATTTACTAAAGAAGTGCTAAATCTGAAAAGAATAGCAGAGGGATCCGGTTCATGGAATCTTAAAACCTGCTCTGCAAAGAATAACGAGTTGTGCCATGAACGCCCACAGCACACCCGCATGGCAAACAAAAATGTGTGCTGTCAACCAACCTTTGCGTCGGACCATGTAAAAAAAGTAAACAAGGATTACTTACAATCACCATTACATCCACTCCTTTCCAGAGACTCGCAAGTCCTCGTCCCAGTACACCTACGAAACTGTGCCCCAACCCTCTAACTCAAAGCAGCACCTGCACACCCTGCCGAAACTGCCCCTCGTACCTCTAAAACAAAGCAGCACCCACGTACCCCAGCAAAACTGTGCCACATCACCCTAATTTAAAACAGCAAACGTGAACTCCAGCAAAATTGTGCCTCATCCCCCTAAATCAAAGTAGCACCTGTGTACCCCGGAGAAACTGCGTTTTATTCCCCTATCTTAAAGCAGTACACACAAACCCCATCAAAATTGCTCCTCTAAAGCATCACCAGTGAATACCGGCGAAACCGCGATTTGTCTCCCTAACCCAAAGCACCACCCATAAACCTGCCCTCATCCCAGTACCCCCACTTACCTCTGCCCCAACCCCAACAACCAAGGCACCACCTGCACGTCTGCCCTCCTCCCAGTACCCCCACTGACCTCTGCCCCAACCCCCAACCCAAGGTACCATCCACAAGACCCTGTACCCCCAGTGGCCTCTGCCTTAACCCCCTAACCCAAAGCACCACGAGCAGGTCCACCATCCTCCCAGTACCCCCACTGACCTCTGTCCCATCCCCAGAACCAAAGGCATCACCTGCACGGCTACCCTCCTCCCAGTACCCCCACTGCCCTCTGCCCCAACCCAAGGCACCACCCATAAATCTGCCCTCCTCTCAGTAGCCCCACTGACCTCTGCCCAACTCCCCAACCCAAGGCACCACCGGCAATTCACCTTTCTTACTGTACCCAGACTAACCTCTGCCCCAAACCCAAACCCAAAGCACCACCCGCAAGTCTGGCCTCCACCCAGTACCCCCACTGACCTCTGCCCCAACCCATGGACCCACGCGCAGGTCAGCTCTCATTCCAAAAACCCCACTGATCTCTGCGCTAAGCCCCCCAACCAAAGAAAACACCCACAAGTCTGCCCTCATTCCAGTACCCCCGCTGACCTCTGCTCCAACCCCCAACCCAAGGCAGCACCCTCATGTCTGCCCTCCTCTCAGTGCCCCCATTGGCCTCTGTCCCAACCCCCCAACCCAAGGCCCCACCCATAAGACCAACCTCGCCCAAGTCCATTGTGGTGCACCAAACTACGTCAGTTCCTCTGTCTTGGGACTGCCATCAAGCATCCCTGCCAGATATCCTCCTCCAACATGAACACCTGGGAGCACTGCTATTGAATCCAGGACTGTATCCTCCCCATGGCTCCCTGTTGGTCCACACATTCAGCTACACATCAACAGGACACAATAAGCCATACTTTTGCACCAGCTACAATTTGTCTGTTCGATGTACATGTGATATAGTGCAAACGGGATGAGTATAGCCCACTGATCCACAGCGAGGCCACTTTACTCCTCATAACCCACAATGCAAAGTAGCCATACCTGTGAATGAAGTGTGGGCACATCCACATTGACAAGCAATTGCCAAAGGAACACCTTAACATCAGTGGACCAGAAAGGAACACAACGTACAATGAACCAAACCTCCAGTAATGAATGGGCACAGGTGAATGAGCTGTCACAAGATACAACAATCATCTAAACCATGTGGAATATGTGGCAAGCCACATGAAGAAGTGAATGTCCATCCCCAAACAGAGACCCCAAACAGAGACCCCAAACACCATCATGACACATTTCACCCATAACTAAAAGCATCCCTGCATTGACCCCATTGAACACACACCAATAAAGTCACTCAGCCAACACTGACACCAAACATACAGTGCACCAGCACAAGGAATGGCATCAGACAACCAGCCCTTGACAGCTCCAGCTGTCTGATGTTCCCTACCCTACATGGGAAACACATGTCCACATGTCCAAGTCAATGAAAAGAATGCCACCATGTCAAGCACTATCACTAACATCAAAGAATCACTGGTAGATATGTTTCTGGAACCAGCTAAACAACAAAGTACCTTGTGGAATCTACCTCCAATCAAGGTCACTACTGGTGTGGCAAATGTACAGTATGCCAATTCACCGAAACTACCAAAGTATTCCAACACAATGACATCAAATGCACCCTACGGTATCATACAAACTGCAACACAAAACAGGTTGTCTACATCATAATATGCCCATGCAGACTCCTTTTCGTGGGCAAAACCATGAGAGCAGTGAAAACGAGGATCTGTGAACATCGATCATGAATAAAAAACAAAGTCCTGGACAAACCTCTCATGGAACATTACATCAAGAAAAACCATACCAACATGGACTTGAAGTGGTTTGTGCTACAGAAAATCACTACTACCAAGAGAGGTGGTGATATAGACATAACTCTCACCCAACTAGAACAGAAATGGGTCCACAAACTAAACACTGTGAGAGAAGGCCTTAACATCACCCTGGAGCGGAAGCACCTCTTATAACTCTTGTGGAACATATGACCCACACACCATTGTAAAGTTGCTTCAATACCACCTTGTGCACTGTACACACCACTACTATGTGACTGTACCACTTATGCCATTTAAGATGACACACTGAGGCTTTCTTTGATACAAAAAGTGTCACATAGTGGTGGATCATCATTTAGTTCAACATCCTGGTATCATAATTAACATATTCTTAATACAGTAAATAAGTATTCCTCCATGGTTTAATACATAAATGCATGACTGTTCTCCTGAGTCCGAAATAGAAACTGTCAATGTGGTCCCTATTCACGCCATTTAAAAATGACACTCAGGCTGCTTTGTGATATAACAACGGTCACTTTTTTGTGAATCATCATACTGTCATAACATCCTGGTGTCGTGATTAACAGATTGGTAAATACAGTGAATAAGTAGGCTGTGACATGTATTGAGGTGTTAAGCATGCATCACACTTAGCCCTTAATGCCTTACGCATACTGTGGCCCTTTTTCTGACACACAGCAGGAATAAGTATTCCTTCATGGTTTCTAATATGCAAATGCATGACTGTTCTCCTGAGTCCGAAATAGAAACTGTCAGTGTGGTCCCCATTCACGCCATTTAAAAATGACACTCAGGCTGCTTTGTGATATAATAAGTGTCACGGACTTCTGCATCATCATACTGTCAAAATATCCTGGTGTTGTGATTAACAAATTGTAAAATACAGTGAATAAGTATGCTTTGATGTTTTATTGATGTGTAAATGCATGCATTACACTTAGCCCTTAGTGCCTCACGTATACTGTAGCCATGTGACATGCAGCAGGTGCCCCCTATTTTGCCAGTGACTATCCAGACTGCGCCCGTATAGGCACTGCCCACAGACAAACTGCAACCATGTACTTGCAGCCCTATACTGGTCACTATGCGTATCATTTAGGCTCCTCAACCTGTTTCGTCATTCTCCTGGGACACAGGCTCATGTATAGCCAGCCCTTCATGTGAGCGCCCCAAAATGGCCGCTTCTCATAAAAAAGCCCATCTCCCGGGTTACGGCTCTGACCGTGAGCCATTCTGGAGAAGGCTCCACGACCGCCGACAACCTCTGCACAGCGGACCTGTTTACATGTAACCATCACGCGAGATAAGACTGCCCAGACGCTTGGCCCACCATTTTATCTGTAATCACCTAATGTCACGGACATCACGATCCGCGTTAACTCTATTCCGCGGTCGCCTTTAATCACACAGGTTCCCCACCGCTCCCCAGGGGCTACTTTATTCTATCATGACCTCACCATGCTGTCGTGCCTCTCCACACCTTAATGCGCCACAGAGCACACACAACATTGGTCGGACATTAGCTGGGCACCTCTGAATGTATTGTATACATACCGTCTGCCTCATCTAGCAAGAGGCTATGGACACGGCCCTCCCATAGGCTCCACATTGAGCCTCATTTTAATTTCTATATCCGCTGTGATGACTCCAATGGTCTCTCCCAGAACTTAAGCCATATTGATTACGCCGCCTGCTATTAGAACTCTCTCCTAGCAGCAGGTTCTCAATAGGTAAGCCTTCTTATCGCCTATTTCACCATAAAATACTTCTATGAGTTATAGCATAAATAGTTATTCACAGCCCTTGTTACCTTCCTTGATCTCCCTGACAGGAATGGCCACTCTACGGATAATGAAACCCACTCAGTGTACATAGACACTTAGACGCATTGAGCCACTGTAGTCCCCAGATCTGGTAAGCTCCGGTTTCTCCTTGTATGTATTTACTTCTCTACTGCTAGACTGCCTAGAATTCACTGACTCCTGATAATATTCTCTGTCTGTTTAATCCAACAGACCACACAAATATCCCGTCCTGATGAAGGCCTACACAACCAAAGCTCATTCAGCTTACCCCTTGGCCGAAACACTGTCGTATTGACTTGTTTTTGTGTTGTTGTTGTTCAACCCTACATTGGGTTCCACGCAATTACGCTGATTACCATGCTACTACCTCACTGAGTTCTCTAGTCTCCTTCCCAAGGATTCCATAGAGGATGTAGAAGCAACAGAACTCTGTTTTGCAAATATTCAACATTTGGTCCATGTAACTTAGGTACTACACCTTGTTAATTTATAAATGTTGAAATATCCTATGTTCTAGAAATTCAAGTGTATCTGAAACATTCACTGCAAACAATTTAAATCTAAACTGCAGTATATAGAATTTTCCTTTCAAACATTTGTGTGTATGAATATGTGTCCACCAAATCAAGGTGTGACGAATTCAGGAGTTTGGTGTCTTCTATCAGCATTGAGATTCACATGACCTTGCTCATTTGTGTTTTCTATAAGGTGTCAGTGCCTGACTTCTCATTTTCAGTTCTCTTTCTTTCTCTCACTCCTCTTCAATTGCCAATTCGAAAAAGTACTGACATCAGAGGGACTCCCTCATGTGCCAGGATGTTCTGAATATTTGGCTCACCCGGGAGACATGTTCACTATTCCATGTTCAATCCTACAGAAGAGATTGGCCTTTAAGATCCCACATAGGTCTGCTCCACTTCTCTGAGATGTTGGTGACTCTGACAGGTTGGCACTTGTCTAGAGGTTCTTACTGACATTAATACCTCAATGCACAGGCAGAGCCTCTGACTGGCCATTGGAGTGGAGTATATCAGGATTGCCTGGTGTCTGGGACCTGATTTCTGGATGCAATATCTGGGAGAGGTTCCCAGACAGATATTCAGATTTCATCAGGGTGCCAAGAGAAAGTGTTTCTCTCTCATTTCTCTCTACATCTCTTCAGTACTATGGGCTGGAACAGTGTTCCTATGGATTTTGAAAGTCAAGTAATTTCCCCATGAGAAGGACTAGACCATTTATATCAGTGTCATGAACATAGGTTATGATAAAAGAAAATAAATAATATGTGTCTTCCTACTTTTACGTTCTCCATTGTTCTGTGGCCAGAAACCCTCCCTTACCCACCATGATAGACGTTAATGTACTGCTTCTGGTGATCTTTGGTTTGACAAGAGATTGCATCTCTCCTTGGACCTTTGTAGGTCTCCCAAATTGCGCCTCACTCCCACCGAACCCCACCCACTGAATGAAGTCCATTAAAAGGCCCTCCCCTCCTTTACCTAAATAGCCTTCAATGACTTTCCTCTTACATCCATCTCCCAGGTGTCCTTCCACGATTGCATTTTAATGGGAAAGCTACAACAGCCAATCCTCCTCCAACCTCCACTAAACCCCTCGCCACCCACCCACAATCACTCCCTTGCCCCCAACTACTGTTTCACCACCACTATTCTCATCAATGGGGGGACTCAAGCACCCCTCACTCCCAACCCAGCCTCTCAAATGCCCCATAAACATGTCACACCACCCATTCATTGCTTCCCTCTTCTAGCAGGCTCTGTTGCTATTTGCGAAAACACTAGTCACAGAAAACGGACCAAACGTTCCATTACTCTGGTATCACAGATCCTAGGATTTGGTGGTTTGTGCTTTTGACCACCCATGGTTGGCAAATATGTTTGCTGAGTATGCATAAAGTGCTATCGTCCTTCCCGATGACTTCCATCTCCCCCCCTCCTGTCCAACTTTGTCACATATTCTTTCTCCCTCTCTCAACGGTTCTTTTTCTAAGATATGTTTGCACAGTTCTGTACAGCTCAAGATTTACAAAAACATTTGTTTTCCAATAATTAAAGTATGTGTCTTCTTCAGCCACGCCAGTATATGGATTTATGAGGCCCCAGACTAGGTGCCCTGCCTCTTCACAATGGGCCAGATGTCATGTTTTTGAGTCATAAAATGTCACCCAAAGGTGCTCCACTGCCTCTGGCACCCCAACCACCTCACTTAAAATTGCCCCAGTAGCACTGGCATTGTTCTAAAACCTAGGCATTTGAACTTGCTTTGTCCAGTAAATCGTGTCTAATTGTGTAGCTTATTTTTCCTTTGAAAATTCACCCATTGCATTGTTGTCAGCCTTTGTAGACAATACGCGGTAATATATTCCACACTTAAAATTGCTTTCTTACAATGTCTCTATCTGCAATTTATCTTCTTGGACGTTTTAATGATAATAGTGAAATATGTGTTTATTAATTACCACATTTATGGGGTACATAGCTTACAAATCCATTGATGTGACAGAAATACAGATGCAAAATACCATTGAGACAACATCATTTTTTAGGTGCTGTCCACAATCTCCCAACATTCCAAAACTCTGTCTCAGAGTATGTTGAACAATAGTCAACGCCGGGTAGCAATGCTGTAATCCCTGCGAATTGTTTGAAAATAATAAAATAGATGAAATATATTCTTCATGTATTTTTCCAAAAGTACATGCACAAACGTGTGCTAATTTCAAGTAAAACAAATCGACCATATACAAAATGGAGTGTTGGAGAAGGGTTTAGCTGTGCAAGAGCCACGTGGCACTAGGCACATTGGTTGTCATGGACTATGACAGTGCAATTTACTGGCACTATGCACCTTGATTGAGGTGGATGTTGTCGAGCAACGGCAAGCTATGACAGTTGTTCTAGTTCAGCAGTATGTTTTTAACGGCATAGAAGAGCATTTCTTTAGCTGATAAGCAAGGGGTCTAATTTACTAAAGAAGTGCTAAATCTGAAAAGAATAGCAGAGGGATCCGGTTCATGGAATCTTAAAACCTGCTCTGCAAAGAATAACGAGTTGTGCCATAAACGCCCACAGCACACCCGCATGGCAAACAAAAATTTGTGCTGTCAACCAACCTTTGCGTCGGACCATGTAAAAAAAGTAAACAAGGATTACTTACAATCACCATTACATCCACTCCTTTCCAGAGACCTGCAAGTCCTCGTCCCAGTACACCTACGAAACTGTGCCCCAACCCTCTAACTCAAAGCAGCACCTGCACACCCTGCCGAAACTGCCCCTCGTACCTCTAAAACAAAGCAGCACCCACGTACCCCAGCAAAACTGTGCCACATCACCCTAATTTAAAACAGCAAACGTGAACTCCAGCAAAATTGTGCCTCATCCCCCTAAATCAAAGTAGCACCTGTGTACCCCGGAGAAACTGCGTTTTATTCCCCTATCTTAAAGCAGTACACACAAACCCCATCAAAATTGCTCCACTAAAGCATCACCAGTGAATACCGGCGAAACCGCGATTTGTCTCCCTAACCCAAAGCACCACCCATAAACCTGCCCTCATCCCAGTACCCCCACTTACCTCTGCCCCAACCCCAACAACCAAGGCACCACCTGCACGTCTGCCCTCCTCCCAGTACCCCCACTGACCTCTGCCCCAACCCCCAACCCAAGGTACCATCCACAAGACCCTGTACCCCCAGTGGCCTCTGCCCTAACCCCCTAACCCAAAGCACCACAAGCAGGTCCACCATCCTCCCAGTACCCCCACTGACCTCTGTCCCATCCCCAGAACCAAAGGCATCACCTGCACGGCTACCCTCCTCCCAGTACCCCCACTGCCCTCTGCCCCAACCCAAGGCACCACCCATAAATCTGCCCTCCTCTCAGTAGCCCTACTGACCTCTGCCCAACTCCCCAACCCAAGGCACCACCGGCAATTCACCTTTCTCACTGTACCCCGACTAACCTCTGCCCCAAACCCAAACCCAAACCACCACCCGCAAGTCTGGCCTCCACCCAGTACCCCCACTGACCTCTGCCCCAACCCATGGACCCACGCGCAGGTCAGCTCTCATCCCAAAAAACCCACTGATCTCTGCGCTAAGCCCCCCCAACCAAAAAAAACACCCACAAGTCTGCCCTCATTCCAGTACCCCCACTGACCTCTGCTCCAACCCCCAACCCAAGGCAGCACCCTCATGTCTGCCCTCCTCTCAGTGCCCCCATTGGCCTCTGTCCCAACCCCCCAACCCAAGGCCCCACCCATAAGACCGACCTCGCCCAAGTCCATTGTGGTGCACCAAACTACGTCAGCTCCTCTGTCTTGGGACTGCCATCAAGCATCCCTGCCAGATATCCTCCTCCAACATGAACACCTGGGAGCACTGCTTTTGAATCCAGGACTGTATCCTCCCCATGGCTCCCTGTTGGTCCACACTCAGCTACACATCAACAGGACACAATAAGCCATACTTTTGCACCAGCTACAATTTGTCTGTTCGATGTACATGTGACATAGTGCAAACGGGATGAGTATAGCCCACTGATCCACAGTGAGGCCACTTTACTCCTCATAACCCACAATGCAAAGTAGCCATACCTGTGAATGAAGTGTGGGCACATCCACATTGACAAGCAATTGCCAAAGGAACACCTTAACATCAGTGGACCAGAAAATAACACAACGTACAATGAACCGAACCTCCAGTAATGAATGGGCACAGGTGAATGAGCTGTCATAAGATACAACAATCATCTAAACCATGTGGAATATGTGGCAAGCCACATGAAGAAGTGAATGCCCATCCCCAAACAGAGACCCCAAACAGAGACCCCAAACACCATCATGAAACATTTCACCCATAACTAAGAGCATCCCTGCATTGACCCCATTGAACACACACCAATAAAGTCACTCAGCCAACACTGACACCAAACATACAGTGCCCCAGCACAAGGAATGGCATCAGACAACCAGCCCTTGACAGCTCCAGGTGTCTGATGTTCCCTACCCTACATGGGAAACACATGTCCACATGTCCAAGTCAATGAAAAGAATGCCATCATGTCAAGCACTAACAACACACAACATCACCAACCCCCATGAACATATTCACCAATCGAGTACAAAGTTAACCACAGTATATATGTTTCACACACCCTGTACACCATTGACCAACATGCCTGTACTGCAAAGCATAGAAGTAGGCAAGCAACAAATGTTCATTGCAAAGATCTCAAACACGTGAATCCTGTAATGGGGCAGATGAATACACAAGTAATACCCACTGCCCATACTCAGATGAATGTGCAAGTACTGATTTTAATTTCTGTCCCTTGCCAGTATCAACTATGTGGGAAACGGTACCAAATGAGACAGCCCTACTGCTCCAAGAGCCTCGGGGTGGAAGATGAGAACAAAGATAGATCCATTGACTAGTACAGTGACAGGTAGTTGTTACTATATATATAGAAAGAGATTGAGAGTAACTCGATGACTATACATATACACATGAAACACACATAGAAGAACATGTACAATGGGTAATATATGCATTTAGACATGAAGACTACTGATATAGAATCCATAAAACATGAAAACCATTAACATGACTAATGAATAAAGTGAATGCAACATGATCGACAAGCCCTCTAACATGGAATGGAGCATGTAATTGGGCAGTCAGATTCTCAATGATGGAAGCCGCATGGGAGTATAACTGGTCTGAGAGACCACCCCGGGCAAGAAGAGCACACTTCTGAGTACAGCACAGCTGTCAAAATTACCTGTTAAATGCAGGACCCCTCGAGTCTGTCCTTATTTCATTCTGCACAGCATGGCCATGCAAGTAGGCAGAGAAGTTTTTCAAGACAAGCTTTGGCACTTGTCATTCCGATCACATGTAGCAACATGCACCCCTGACAGTACGACCTGAAAGCATGCCACACGTCCATGCAGTCATTTCAGCAGATCGCCCAGCCCCAACAAATGCCATGATGGCATGCCATATCTTGCCCTTCAAGCAGTGGGATGACAGATCACACAGCCATCGCTGAAAGTTCAATGCACCAATCCATAGACATGTGTCAGTCTCAGCTGCAGAGTGTGGATGATGCAATCATCATTTGCAAGGTGCTGTGTATGGATGTCCCTCACTTGCCCCCAGCATCTCCATCTGGCAACTGTTCATGTCTGAGTACTTGCTGTCAGCAACTCACATTCCATGCACACGAGTACACTTTCTCACCAGGAACTGACTGTGGACATACCTATGTCTGTCCACTTCACAGATGTCTACTATTACATACATCCATCTTCAGCATGAGGCTGCATGCCAGTTAAGATTAGTGCAACACACATGCTGTGTACAGAACAGGTTATCTCAGATTTCAGATCATGCCTACCCATACAGAACAAAAAACACAGTAGAGTAACACACCCTGTGTGTACTCACCAGCAGCTTTGATCCGTGGCTGCAGGTCAAGGATCTGGGCATGGACAGCTAGGTTGTTCTACTCCAGGACCCAGAGGTGAAGGGGTGACACTCTATTGCAGCCTGCACATTGTTCTCCATGGTGCCTTTGCCTCAAGTGCTGTCTTTGCCTTGACCTGGCTTCGGGGCCTGAGGACATCCTAGTGCTTCTTGGTGTTGTCCACGGTACGGACTGCTACCCCCTCCATGTTGATAGCAGCCATGATGTCCTCCCAGATCTTCTGAAGTCCACACATCCAAAGCTGCTGCAGCGGGTTGAAGAAGGCACCATAATAGGCCTGGGCCTGCTCACCCAGGATGACAACTTCGGTGGCGATGAAGTTGACAGCCCTCAGCCTCAACTTGGGGGTGCTGGTTGATGTAGCGGACATGGCTAAACCTGAGGCTGGTGTGGTACAACTGTGACCCGATGATGCATGCTTTGGAGCTGTGGTGGTGAAACAGGGGGGTGGAAGTCCCAAAATTACAGATGAAGTGGCCACAGAGCCTGACAGGAGAGCCACAGTAAAACAGGCAATGGGGGAATAGCAGGCACTCCAAGGCAGTGCTGATGATCGGCAGGCACTCACACTCAAACAGCGCTACCAGGCTACAGGAGATAGTGAGGATTGGAGGCGATCTAGGGCAGGAGCAGGCAAGAAATGGCACGAGGCAGGATGAACAGGTGTCTCCATAATCCCTCTAACCCCCATCAGTGTGAGGATCAGAGGAAGGGGCCTAAGCGCCCAACGCTGTTTATGCCATGTGCTCACTTGCGTGCACATTTCTGGAGACATTTAGAGGGTGCAATGTGCATTTCCTATTGCACACAGAGACAGAGACATTTAGGGGGTTCAAGCGTAGCACATGTCCTGTTGTGTGCGGAAACTGAGAAATTTAGGGGGTTGAAAGAATATCCCATTTCCTGTCATGCTCAAGACGGAGATGATCCGGGGGTGCAACTTGTTCCTATCATGCGTGGAGACAGACATCCTTGGGGCTGTAATTCACATTTCGCAGAGCCAGGTATTTTTTGGGGGTGCCACACATATTTTGTGACCAGATTTAAGGCTATCTTGTCCTAGCTGCACCATGAGTGTGAGGGCTCTGTGGAGAGGGAGAGGACGAGGACAGGGAAGAGGGCAGAGGGTGCCCCTTCACCACCAAGGTCCACTAGGGCAAGAGAGGACGACCTGCAGAGCAGGAAAAGGCAGCTCCTGATGAAGAGGCACAGGTCAAGGAGAAGGGGCCAGGAAGGAAGAAGTACTTTTCAGATGAGGAGATAACAATCCTCACTGATTGTGTTGCTGAACACCAGGCCTACCTACCTGTACCCTTGGCTGGCAGGATCCTTCCTATGACCCAGCAGTCAAGGATGTGGCTGGAGGTCACAGACCACATCAATTCCTGATGCTTGGAGAGGTGGTAGAGGTCCCTACGAGGATGGGGCACCTCACGTGCTAGATCAAAGAGAAGCTTGTCAGTAGCATGGCCTCAGCCCAGGCCACTGGAGGCAAATCATCATGGGAGGATGACCTTACTCCATTTGAAGAGGTCACCAGTGTACTCATCAGCAGTGAGCAGGTGATTAACTTGGGAGGCATGGACGCCTATGCAGCGACACCAGGTGAGTGCCATGTGTGCATGTCATCTGTGCTTCCATCTATGCATGATATGCTGTCAAATGTTGTGGTACAGTTGGCTGGTGTCCCTCTCAGCCATCCATGGGTACGGCAGTAATGCTAACATGCTTACTACCATCACATGTCCTGCATTCCACGAGGTGGTTGTGTGGCATCGTGTGGTTGACATTGATCTCACAGTGCACATCACTGTATACAGTATTCCACAGTTACCCCACTACACCTATCTGTTGGCGGCAGTTGCATGCAAGACACATCACATTGGACACCCCCACAAAGTCATGCATAGGGATAGTGCATTGTGAATGTAAATCATTACTTACACAAAATTACACCAAGGTGTGGATGATGTCAGAGTCATCCATTCACTGGCCCTGGCTGCCAGAGGACATGGATGAGTGACAATGTCAGTGCAAAGACACATGAGGCTGTGATACAGACAGGAGTTGCAGTGGCTGTCTAATAGATGTTTGATTGATGTACATTCCACATTTGGAGTGCCACTGCTCCAGTGGCTATGCAGGTGCGCACTGATCATATCCATGTCAGAATCTCCTCACACATGGTTGACATGCATGTGAGAGTGGCTAACCATGTATCTGACCAAGGGAAATGTGGCAATGAGGGTTAGGGGGATTATGGCAACAAATATGCCTGCATGCACTTTTGGTCAGCAGAAGTACAGGTGAGGCATCCACATGTTGCAAGTAGACAAGGTTGGAGCACAGTAGGGGCTCAGTAATGATGAAAAGACCTCCATCTGTCCACTGGTGGGACATCCACTTTCATCCATGTCTGTATGGTGTTTGTTCTCCTAATCCTCTAAACCATGGCATGTTGAAGGGCCAAACATGCACTGATATGATTGCACAGGTCATCAAATGTCAGTCATCTCTGCCTTACAGGTCACAGTGTTCTCAGTTCCAATGTTTGATGTATGTGTGGCTGACCATATTGTGGCTGTGTGCATTGTAATTCACAAAAGCATGTTCTTCTAGGTACCCATGCCTGTGTAAATAGTTTTTTGTCTTTGTGCAGGTGGTAACGCAGCATATAAGGAGGAGGCAAAACAATCTACCAGTGCAGCCCGGGGTGCTGTGCAGTGAGAATCCCCATGTGCTGCAGAGCATCATCAGCAGACCTGCTGACTCTTCAGATGGTGCTGAATCTCATGTGAAGGGCATACTGAGGAACATGGTGGAGGGTGCACCAATGAGTAGTCTTGATCCCATGGAGCTCCTTGAGTTCCTTGAGACTGCTGAGTTTGAGGAGGAGAGCCAGGAGACCCTGGGCCCAGCACTGGGAAGCTGTGCGTCAATGGTGGATTCAGTGTCTGCAAGATTCCCTTCACCCATAATGTACCCAGCAGCAGAGGCTGGTGTCAATCGTAGGGTTGCAGAACGTCAGCCAATGACCGTGCACTCACTTTGACAGTCCCGGGCTTCGGAATCCCGGCTTGATAGGCCCCACACATGTGGTAGATGTGTGCCTGCATGACACTCAGAGTAGGAGGTGGAGTTGCTGCATTTAAGTGCCCAATGGAACGAGGTCCTGTAGGAGATGGCCAGGGACATCCATCACCTGGATGACATGTGATCTCCTCAACTGCTGCAAACACTGCTGACCAACAGCTTTCATGTCTGGTGGGGAGAGAGGATATGCAACAACTGAGGCAGGTCATTAGTGAGGATGGTTTGGCTCTTTGGCAATCAATGCATGATGAGTTATTTGCTTCCTGGGACCACTAGCAGCAGGTGATGGACACCTTGAGGAAAACACTGCCTGTGAAGATTGTTAGGTAGATTTTCATTTCTATGCAAACTCTCCTCTTCATGTGAGTGCCTGAGCACATTTTTCTGGACTGCTGGATTTTTGGTCTGTTCCCCTGAGTGAGTTGGAACCTTTTTCCACACTCACTTATTCTTTTTTGCCTATCCTTGGGATAATTTAGTATATCCTTTCATACATTTTTCTTGTATTTAAACTTTCCTCCAGGTTTTATGACATCTGTCTTTTGACTTTTGCATCACACAGCACTCTTTGTGCAGTGTTGCTGGGAACCCTTTGGGCTTCCCTTTTAATTTTATTTTATGGGGGATATGTGTAGCCTTCCAATCTTATCCTAGTGTGCGATCAGCACACCCAGTTCATGTAGAGTGCTGAGGGGCTACATACTATCCCCTTTTTTACTGGTACTATAATGTTTTGGTAACAGCTTATCTGAATGGCTGATGGAAGTGGTTTTTCCTACCTACCTTTGTGCAATATTTACCCCCAGGCTGTACCTAAAGCTTTGGTAGTTCACAGAATGGTCACCATTGACCCACAATGTTGACAGTATTCATTTTTCACCATTTTGTGTTTGCTTGTCCCTTCTTGGTCCTTCATCTGTCGTGCTGGGTGGGGGAGGTCCTAGTTTGACTTTTATCTTTGTCAGGAATCCTTTGTGAAGCCTCTCAAGGCTTCAATGTGTCTGTGAGAATAGAAATCGGGGGAGGACTCTGAAACTCTGCTGTTCTTTACCTTTTGGAGTGCCTGCCTGGAACCAGTTCCAACTGGGCTGCTGGCTTTCCTAAAAGGACCGCTACCACCCAGAGTTTTAATGGTGCACGGTTGCTGATTGTCTGGGTTCCTGCATAGAAGGCATGGATCCTGAGGTTGACGGGAAGCTGACCTTTGGAACAGAATAATCCATGAGGAAGCGGAGGAGAGATGTCCACAGCCACTTCCAGATGACCTGAGATGCCTTCTGTGTTATCACTGCTGCTTGACCCCTTCTTTCAAGTGTCAGGAGAACCCTAAAAAGAATTACTCTCCCCATTATACTGGTGGAACCAATCAGTCTTGAGACTACCTGCATGTTGAGCCATCCCAGGCAGCGCTTTGACCTTCACGGGCTGCAAACTGCCAATACACTGGGACCTGTGGCCACTGAGCACTGCATCCTCTTTCCGAAAATCAAATCCTCCCAAAACGTTGATGCACTCCTTCTAGACCTCAGAGGAAAGATTACTCTCCTTGAAGGCCACTCACCTGATGGCTGACTGAGAAAGTGAGACAAATTGACCAGGTGGTAATCGTTCCTCACTGGTGCTTCCAAAAAGGTGCCAAACTCACAGAACACTGAAGAAACCGGTGACTGGGTCTGCTTCTGCTGCTGCAGCATGGGGGCATCATGCTACAACCGCATCTTCAATCCTAAAGTACCCTGAGACTCTTGGCAGAACTTACTGAGAGATGAATTGCTGCACCTGTTTTGTTAGATTGCTGAGTCGTTTGTTTGGGAATGTGTCCATACATTTTTGCCCAGGCCTAATGCCTGTATGCATACAGGGAGCTTTTGCTGAAGTCCCTGCCCATTTTTCCCAACAAAGAGTGTACTTACTTGTCACTAAAGAAGATCCACTGGAACATTTTGGACTTACTACAGCTTGTGCCTACCTGTTTTGCCCTCCAATCTAACTCTGGGACACTCATAACTAGATAAGGATGGACCTCTCAAGTGTTAGGCCTCTGTGAAAATAATTACAAGTATTTACACGATTTATGTTGATTTTGATTCATCCAATTTTACCTACTATTCTGAAAGAAATTACAAAAGTTGTGCGTACCGTTTAATTGTATTCTGCCAGTCTAAAAGTATTAAAACATGGTTTACTTACTGTGAATAGTGCATTGGTTTGTCTAAATTACTCATTGGGCCTCATTACGACCCTGGCGGAGTGGGTTTACGCCAGCGTTATTCGCGGCGGACCCGTCCGCCCTACTACGAGTTCCCGTAGCGCCATGGAGCGTTTTCCGCCTGGTTTTTCCGGGCGGAGAAATCCATGGCGCTACGGGACCTTGTTGTTAATTACGCCACCGTATTTTACGGTGGCGTAATTAACGCCTTCCCCACTCCCATTATACCCTATGGGGCAAAAATGGGAATGGGGAAGGGTAAAATGGGGAATGGGGATTTACCGCCCCGCCAAGGTCGGAATGGGGCGGAAAATCCGCCAACCCCCATGGCGCTATCGGCAGCTTTCCGCCGTGCTCCATGGTGCATTTTGCACCGCGATTTCCGCCAGGGTCGTAATGAGGGCCATTGTCTGTTATAGTGATTACCTTTCTGAAGGAATACTTTGCTTTAGTGTATATATAAAATAAACCATTATTTTAATGTAACTTTAGTGTGTCAGTGTTTCGTTGGGGCTCTGTTTATACTCTATGTTTTTTGTACTGCCTACAACCCTTTCCCCCTCCTATGATAAACCTGGCTGCTCAGTCATTGCTACCAACACAAGTTGTCTGGTTCAGGCCTATACTAAGAGTTGGAGGCCTGTGTCCCAAGTTTGAGTCTTCAGAAGTCCTACAATTGGTAGACTTTTGTAAAACTCCCTAACAGAGATGTTGTCCTCAAGAGTATCCAAATGCCAAAATCCAGAAGCCCATAGTTAATGCTGGCAGGCAGGCATGATATCTGTGAGGGAATCCCTATGTCAAGATGCAGTAGCCTAGAGCAAATATCTGCAGGCAGAGACGTTGGCATTAAGGCAATCCCACTGTCAAGAAACAGAGACCTTGAGGCAGTCTCTGTATAATTACATGTTTGCCAAAAACTGACCTCCACTGCCAGGATATGGCTTTCTTGAGGCAATCTCTCAACATGCAGTTGGAGAGGTCAAGAGGGAGCATGCATAATGATGCAGTGGCCACTCATGACTTACATCACCGGGACATTGTAGCAAATGGGACCCTCATGCACGCATCCCTCTCACAGGTGCCATAGCCAATGAGGACCAGGCTTTGGCACTGTCTAGTCTGAGTGCACCATCCACGGATCCACCACAGGATGGTGGTCCCAGTTGAACCACAGAGGTGTTTCCTTTGGCCATGTCTACACACACACCACTATCCTCTTGCCAATGCCACCCCTTCTTCATGGTGTCCATGAGCCCATGGAGGGGGTATGCTTTTTGATTTTTAATTTTGTTTACATTTGTAGACCCCCATCAGGGTGGACTCTATTGGATTTGTAAAGATTAATTAGGAAAACTCAAGGCCACTTAGCCGTGAAACTTCTGCGCTGTCACCAATTATAACTATAAATACAATAATGGACATCTGCTGCCAGAGATCATGAGAGCCGGATCCCTATGCCCAACTGGATCCAAAAAAGAATACTAAATTGAAAGTATACACAATCACATGGCACTGATGTGTTGGAATTTGACCAAGATTCAACAAACAAAAAACACACCAAATACATGTTTTGACCCTAACCATCTTCTTCCAGGCATTCTGACTCAATAACTGTGTAACTACTGAATACTGTCAATTAACCCCCCAATTGCAATGAGTAATATAGGGAGAAGTTCAACCCCTGCAAGTGCAGTAAATAATACTATATACAGAAGCCTTTCGGCATGTACGACCATCCAGATTAGGACATGCCGAAAGGTGCACCCCTTCCCATGTTGCATGTGCATGCAAAATACCAGACTTCCTCTTTCTACATAGGTGGATGATCCAGTTGACATGTATGCTTGTGGGTGATGTGTGTAGTGTGCAGTGCCTATCTGCCTTTCTGGTGAGGTGCAGGTGTTGGATGCCAGTATGTCCTTCTCATGTGTCATGTTGCTCATGTGTTCCCATTAAGATGGCCAATGAATGTTGAGGGAGAGGGATGCGTTTCCTTACCTTTTCATTCATGTTTGTGCATCCTGTGGTTGGCTAGTTTGCTTTCTGGCATTCCTGCAAAGCTTCTTCATGATTGAAAGGGGGACATGTTTAGGTCATAAGAGACATTCATGTGGAGGAAGTGGGTGATAGTGGACGGCAGATGTTGATTTCCCCTTTTCCCCTTTTCAGGAGCATGTTCACAGCTGTGCTGTGTGAAGATGACCAGGACCATGCAGATGCGGAATGAAACAAAGACTGGCTTAAGGACAGCGCAAGAGTCGGCCGACCAAAAGGAGCTGTCAGAAGGAGAAGAGGCCCGAACAGTGAAGCAGCAACACAGGCGAGTCAGAAGGAGACGCCAAGGCATACCGGTGAGTTGGCCTGAAGCAGGTGACACTAGGGCACTCGGAAGGAGACCGCTAGGTAATAACAACTATTTTGAATACTGAACAATTGAATTAAGGCAAATTGGGTGCAACTCTCCTAAAGAGGATTTCTGAACAGCGGAATTTTGTAACCCGTATTGTTGTATAAGGCAAACTGGGTAAAACTCTCCTACTGAGGGATTCCAAGTAGGGGAAAATTGTAAGCCGCATTGCCAAAGCCAAAGAAAAGTGATAATAAAGTAAATTGGGCACAACTCTCCTAAGGAAGGTAATAATGACTATTTTGAATACCGAACAATTGAATTAAGGCAAATTGGGCAAATTGGGCAAATTGGGCGCAACTCTCCTAAAGAGGATTGCTGAACATCAGAATGTTTTGACCCGTATTGCCAAAGCCATAGAATAGTAATAATAATGGCAAACTGAGTAACACTCTCCTACCGACGCATTCCAAATAGGGGAAAATTGTAACCCGCATTGCCAAAGCCAAAGAAAAGTCACAATAAAGTCAATTGGGCACAACTCTCCTAAGGAAGGATTCCAAAAAGGTGAATATTTTAAAATACATTGCAAAAGCCAGAGAAGACGGATATATAGGTAAATTGGGCATAACTCTCCTAACTAGGGATACCAATGAGGAGATTCGTATAGCCTATATTGTCAAGTCAAAAGAAAAGTGATACCAAGGCAATTTGGATATAATATTCTCAGGAAGAGATGAACAGAGGGAGAGAATTGTAACCTGCATTGCCAGCAGCCCAAATGTTGTACAGACAGAAATCCAAGACAGCAGGAGCATAGCCCTCCAACCTTGACTTGATCCAGGGGAAGGGAATCCAACCCTGTTCACAAAGATTACTGTTTATAACTTTTGAGTTTGAATATATAAGTTATTGTGTGGAGTTTAAGTCATCCAAACAATTCCTGTATAATTGTGCTGTGTGAAGGTGACCAGGACCATGCAGATGCGGAATGAAACTAATACTGGCTTAAGGACAGCGCAAGAGTCGGCCGACCAAAAGGAGCTGTCAGAAGGAGAAGAGGCCCGAACAGTGAAGCAGCAACACAGGCGAGTCAGAAGGAGACGCCAAGGCATACCGGTGAGTTGGCCTGAAGCAGGTGACACTAGGGCACTCGGAAGGAAACCCTAGGTAATAACAACTATTTTGAATACTGAACAATTGAATTAAGGCAAATTGGGCGCAACTCTCCTAAAGAGGATTTCTGAACAGCGGAATTTTGTAACCCGTATTGTTGTATAAGGCAAACTGGGTAAAACTCTCCTACTGAGGGTCTCCAAGTAGGGGAAAATTGTAAGCCGCATTGCCAAAGCCAAAGAAAAGTGATAATAAAGTCAATTGGGCACAACTCTCCTAAGGAAGGTAATAATGACTATTTTGAATACCGAACAATTGAATTAAGGCAAATTGGGCAAATTGGGCGCAACTCTCCCAAAGAGGATTGCTGAACATCAGAATTTTTTGACCTGTATTGCCAAAGCCATAGAATAGTAATAATAATGGCAAACTGAGTGACACTCTCCTACCGAGGCATTCCAAATAGGGGAAAATTGTAAGCCGCATTGCCAAAGCCAAAGAAAAGTCATAATAAAGTCAATTGGGCACAACTCTCCTAAGAAAGGATTCCAAAAAGGTGAATATTTTAAAATACATTGCCAAAGCCAGAGAAGACGGATATATAGGTAAATTGGGCATAACTCTCTAACTAGGGATACCAATGAGGAGATTCGTATAGCCCATATTGTCAAGTCAAAAGAAAAGTGATACCAAGGCAATTTGGATATAATATTCTCAGGAAGAGATGAACAGAGGGAGAGAATTGTAACCTGCATTGCCAGCAGCCCAAATGTTGTACAGACAGAAATCCAAGACAGCAGGAGCATAGCCCTCCAACCATGACTTGATCGGGGAGGTGGAGCATTAGCGTGTGCGATAGGACCCAAAAAATTGTGAACTATCCCTGGGCACGGCAAAGCCAGAGGGAACATTGGTGGATGTCCGTAGCAGTCCTGACTTGCAAATCGGTCCTCTGACCTGGCATAGGAGTGGAAAACTAATGAAACCATGTAGTAGTTGGTTCCCTATGAAGTTTACCTCAGGATAGCTGGCGCTTGGAAACCCCAGTCTTATCTGGTCAAGCAAATGATTAGAAGTCTTGGGGCCAAAACGTTCTTAACCTTTTCTCAAACCTTATATTGATGAGTAGCCCGGATTACTGGCATGAAGCTGGTCATGTAATGCCAGTGCTCTGTTTGCCGGTTGTGCTACACAGAAATGACACTGCTGGATGAAATGAATGCCACATTAAGGGGCACAATCGCAATGCTCATCAGATCCTAGAAAAGATGTTGGTTGATATAGACAGCAGAACGGTGGCCATGGAAGTCTGAATCTGCTAAGGAATGTGTAACAACCCACCCGTTGAATCAAGTAGCCTTTGCAATGGATGCTGCTGGAGTGTTGGGCCCATACCCAGTCGCTGCCGGTGCTGAGAGCTGCAAGGGCTGTGCCCCAATGAATAGGAGGGCTGCTAAGGGGTGCACAGTGCCCCGGGTGCAGATCTTGGTAGTAGTAGCCGATATTCAAACAAGAACTTTGAAGTCCATAGTAGAGGAGGGTACCATGCGAACTGTTGTTGAACGTGGGTCATTTATTCCTAAGAGATGGGAGAGCACCGTTCAGAAGGGATAGGCAATGGCCTCCACTGCCCTCAGCCAATTGAAAATTGAGTTGGGTTCAGATCCCCAAACAAAAACAAAGGTAGGGCTAGACGGGCGGCCTCACAGAATTTGTTGAAGTAGCACAAATGTTCCCTCAGAAGAGTTCTATTTTCTTTGTGAAGGGCCCCCAGGCATGGGTTTGCCCAGAAGAGGTGCCCAGTTTGAGCTCTCACTGTTCCCTGTTAATCCAGGGGAGATGGTGTACATCTCCCGTGGACCAGGGCAATCCAATGGTTTAATTGAAACAAGGCATCACAAAGGCCCACAGCGGGTGTTGATACAATTTCTGCCCAGTGCTCTGAATGTCAAGTGAAGAAATAGAAATTCAATGAAGTGCAGGTAATCTGCCGGAGTAACTCTGAGTCTCAGATAGAGCACTCCAGGATGTCTGCCGGATCTTGGACCTGTGACGAGCTCTGGAGTCTGGATGTAATGGTGGTCATAGCCATGGAAGGATAACCGTACCCCATCTCTCAAAACTGACTTCTAAATTGATTCTGTTGAGCGATACGGAATCAGACTCTGAACTTTCAGCTCAATGGTTGTGTTGGACCGTGACTCCAATGGGGCGCCTGCTCCCCAATATTATAAGGACAATTGTATATGTAAATGTTAGTAATAGTTGATATATATTGTTAGATAATATTGTTAGGAGGTGTCTCAAGTGATGTATTGTTACATATATGGTCATGTGTTGTATGTACTACACCAGGTATGCCTGTAGAATGCGTTGGTGTTTCTGCTCTCAGCTTGTAAAAAAAAAACCAATAAAATGTCAGCTGATGGGTAGCCATTAACCCGTAATGGGCCACTATGATGGTACGAAAATGGCCAAATGCAATGTCATTTTATTGGCGACATGTGTGAATGGATGAATGGGATTCCCACTGTCCCTACCTACTATCTAGTAAACTACAGCCAAGGGAACAGGCATAGCAGAATCAGCAAGGATAGGAGACCCTGTTGAGCTTGACTCTAGTCTGGCACTGTGAGGAGACATGAGAGGTGTAGGACAGGTTGTAAGCCCTCGGGCCAGTGATGAAATATGACTTCTGTTATAATTTTTTCAGTTACCCGGTGGGGCAGAGGGGCAAGTCCATGGGGCTTTCACTTCTGCCTCCAAGTGCCCAGCTCCAGCCAGACATGACCCGCTCTGCGGACATTGGCAGGTGGAGAGCTTGACTGTGGTAGTACACCTGTCCTGTTATAATGCAGGTGTCCTAAAGCAAGGTGTCCTAAGGCAAGCTCAAGGAGAACGGACATATACTACGGAGCTGAAGGGCAAAAGCTTGCCAGATCTCAATGTTCTGTATGAAGACAGACCGTGTAAGAGAGGCCTTACAATCCTTCTGACTTTTTGAGTTTCCAGCAGAAAATGACCACAGGGATAACTGTCTTGTGGCGGCCAATCATTCATTGCGACATCGGATTTTTGATCCTTTCATGTCAGTTCTTCCTATCATTGTGAAGCAGTATTCCTCAAACCTTGGATTGTTCATCCCATAATATGGAATTTGAGCTAGGTTTAGACCATCATTTGACAGGTTTGTTTTAACCTACTGATGATGTGTTGTTGCAATATTAATCCTGCTCAGTACGAGAGGAAACGTATTTTCAGACATTTGGTGTATGTGCTTTGCTGAAGAGCCAAAGCGGCTGAGCGGCCATTTGTGGGATTATGACTGAATGCCTCTAAGTCAGAATCCACCCTAAACTGTAATGGTAACACAGCACTCTGGAGCCTCGGTTTGCTAGGATAGACAACCTCTGGGCTGGTGCATAGAGCTGTTTGCCTCAGGACTCGAGTCTGGACAGAAGGGGGCAACCTTTCTCGCCTGTAGAGCAACACATGTTCGTGGGGAATGTGGTGCAAAATCATATGTAGATGACCTGTTTCTGGGTCAGGGTTTCATAATTAGAAGAGCAGCTACCAAACTGCGATCTTTAGAAGGAATCCTCTGAGCCAAGTTTTTATAAAAGGCTCTGCCTCAGAGTCAGCGCTGCAGGGATCTCCATCCTTCCTCCTCCTGCTGTGCCACGAGGTGCACAGGAATCTCCCACCCATCCTGTATGCCCTGCTGTGATGTGGGTTAGGCAGGGAGCATGTTTCTCCTGTTCTGGTCAGTTTAGCAGACCAGATGGCTCTCGCCCAGCCGGCGGCAGAGTGGCAGGACCCAGCCCATGGGAGGCAGGGAAGAGAGGCTGGGCCTTGGTTGCGGACAACGAGGTAATCCCAGGCCCAGGGCTCAGAGGTGGCGGAGTAAGCCCAGGACCACTCAAAGAGGTGCTGTTTTTTTCTTTCACACACTGCTTGTCTATGTGAGTGGCCAAGGAGATTGTGCTAGCCCTGATGGAAATGGCAGTCCGGTGAGTGCTTGTTACATTTGTTGCATGTAAATCAGGGGAGCACATGGTATGGTAACATTTTGTAGTTTTTGTGTTATGGGACACACACAGTTTGCCTCTCACAGACACACATTCTCAGGGTGTTGTTATAGGCAAGCTGGATTGACGCTATTGCATCAATGAAGGACATCAGGGATGTGGCTTCACTGTGTGTGCGCCACAGGGGTTGCAGTTCAGGTGAAGTATGTTTGTACAACCCCATTGTGTGTGTCCAGTCCCTGTGCCCTTTGGCCTACTAAGGGAATGGGTGATGCCTGTGGATGAGTGTGGTGTCCCTCCTGCAGGTCTACTGCTATGCCGCGACATGTTGTAATATTGTTCAGGTCATAACAGGCCAGGATTATCTTGCATACTACAGGGGGTGCATATAGCAATACACCACATGAGTGGTCATGGGAGTGGAAGCATGACTTGTGCACCCCAAATGTGCGCACCACTATGTGTCTAGTGGTGTTAAGTGCTATGTTGTAGCTTGCCTCACCTGGGCTGGCTGGATTCCTCATGGGTGTCAACAGGAATGATGAGAGCGGGTAGGCATTGTCCCCTGCAAAGGGGGAAATGCTTGTTGTTAGCATTGATTGTCATTGCTTGTTTTTTAGTGAGGCATGTGACTGCTTGTATGTGCTTGATGATTGATACTCACCCACCAGCCAGGTTTCACCAAAGGTTCCCCATGCAAAGGCTTGGTATATGGATGAAGGGTGAAATATGTAGCTGTTATAGGTGCAACCCAGGTAATTTGCATTGACTTGTTAGATGTGTCCCTTGGCATCACAGATCACCTGTGCATTAATTGGAATTGCGATTTGGGATTGCGATTTTCTGTTGCGATGGATGTGCTCAGTCTCTAGGGGGCTTGAGCACTACATGTGTGCAGTCGATGGCTCTACCTTGCCTGCAGTGTGTGTAGCATGTATATGTGCCTATGCACACATGCAGGAAGCAGCACAATACCTGGTTGAGGCACCTGGTTTGGGTGGGCCCTAACATGCTCCCAACAATGGCTGTGGTGTGCTTGAATGATCCAGTTGCCAGGAAGTCTAAGGCTGACAGACTTTCACCAGGGGATCCCCAACGTCCAGTGTTATGCGGATGACACCCAGCTCATTTTCAGGCTACCATCGGCCTCCTCCTTCCCGTCCCTCATCTCTGACTGTCTGCTATCCAGGAGTGGTGTGCCGCCAATGACCTCTGCCTTAATTCCAGCAAGACCAAGATTCTCCTCATCGGCACACCCGCTCCCTCCTTCCCTCTTGCTCTCTGGCCAGCCTCTCTTGGCCCTCCTCCTGCTCCCACCTTTGAGGCTAAAAACCTTGAGGTCATCTTCGACTCCACACTCTCCTTCTCTCCTCACATCTCTGACGTCTCTAAGAAGTCACACTACCAACTGCACCTCCTCAGAGGTATTCTTCCTTTGCTCTCCTTCCCCCAGAAGCTCACTGTCTCCAGAGCTCTGGTTTTCACTATACTGGACTATTGCAACAGCCTCTTTCTAAATCTGCCTGCTTCTATTCTCCGCCCTCGACAACTTATCCAGAACAGGACTGCAAGACTTGTCCTTGGCCTCAAGCCCAGGGATCATATCTCTCCAGGACTGTAATCTCTGCACTGGTTCCCTGTGGCTGCGAGGATTGAGTTCAAAACCCTCTGCATCATCCACATGGCCTTCTGGGGCGTGGAGCCTCAATACCTTCAACTCTCTCTTCCTAATTATTTTCCTTCTCGAGCTCTCTGTTCATCCACCTCCAACTCCCTCAGGGTCAGTCGCTTCTCCAAGCAACAAGTTGGTGGTAGATCTCTTTCCTCGGCTGGGGCCTCCCTCTGGAACAGCCTCCCTGCCTCCCTCAAACTCAAGGAGATTCATTGCTGGTTCCGGAAGCACCTCAAAACCTTTCTCTTTGCTTCCGCCTTTTCTCCCCCTCTCCTCTGCTGACCTCCTGGCTTACCTGAACTGCACTGGCGACCTGGACACCCTCTGATCTCGGGCCCTCGTACCCCCCCACCCGGCACACACATGCACTCCCCACCTGGCAACCCCTGCACTAGGGGACTGTTTCTGTATCCCTACAGTCCCCCACCAGCCCTTGACACTCGTGTATGCGCTTACCATTGCCACTTGTTGGCTGTACTTATTATTGTTATCATCTTCTCATGTACTGCACTGTCCCTACCCCTTCTCATGCACTTGCGCAATCTGAATGACACCTGGCCAATAGGATTGTTGTCCGTCCTCCCTTTGTTCCCCTCCCTTGCCTCGTTGCGCCTTGAAACACTTGTGTATATGCGCGTTATAAATACCATATCACATCATATCATATCATATTAGGGGTGTTCGTGACTGCGTGCACATGGTGGGTGATGCCTGTCATTCTTCCACTCCTTGACCAGGTCTAGGATGAGATGAGGAAGGAATCAGTATCTTCCATACACCTCCTCATCTAGCATCACAAATAATGTGGTTCGTGGATTGAAGATCCTGGCCCTCCTCCACATCCTTGTCCGCCTTCTTCCATGTAGTAGGATCAGTGCTAGTAAAGCATGATCTGGCATTGTGAAAGTCCTATGTTCAATAGAGTTACATTGTGCTTTTATACTTGAGTTTTCATTGCGCTTTGTACTTTGCAACGTGTCTTAGGTAGCAGTAAAATCCTGAGATGTGCGTTCTCCTTTGGACTCCATGCAATTGCACGATAGCCTCTGTGAATAGGGTTTCCTTAGCACGTCATGGGGCGTATTTGTTGTTTGCATGGTGCATCCCTTGCCAAACCAATGTCCTTGCTCATTTTCTGCATGGAATAGGGATTTTGCATGTTACGTCCTCTATTTATTTCTTTGCGCTAGCCCTTTCCATGGTTTGCGCTCTGCGTCACGCAAAGTACTCCAGCACAGGGCAAACTAGGAAGGAACAGCGCAAAGTCCGATCCATGAATGGGAAATTAGTTTTTAGTGCGGACCAAAGTGTACTTTTATTGCACAAAATGGCATTGCACTGCATTCACTATTTTGTAAATTAGGCCCTATGAATGTTATTTCTTCCATCTCAGTGTAAATCTACTTCATTGTGTATTGTAACGTTTCATGGATCGTGTTGTGTCTGAAATAAATTGGCTTGACTACGACATAGAGCCAGAAGACGTCTTATGAATAATAATTTGGCATTTATATAGCGCTACAAACCCTCAGGTATCTGAGCGCTGCTTATTATTACCCACGGTGTGTGGTGCTCATTTATCGACCTCGGAAGGATGAAAGGCTGAGTTTGGCGCTGCGTCAGCAGGCTCTGCACGGATGTCAAAGTGAGCGCTCAACTCGCTGTGCCACTTGACCGGCCACTTATTCTATTTTCTTAAATCTGCCGCCATGCCAATTTCCGATGGTCAAACAAATATTATAAATACTTCTTATGTTCTATGGACCACAAGACAACATTCCTTCAGATCTCTGCCAGCGTGAACGATAGCCATCACAGATTGGATGGTCAACATACTTTGATGGGTGTGTAACAGCCGAAAAGAGTCGAAAATGGAAGTGCAGGCTTTTGTTATCACATTTTTGTATTCGGATTGAAGGAGTTGACATTTAGAGAGAATACTCACCTGCACGTTTTATGTAGATGTACATGCAGAATTTCTGTATTCATCCAAACTCTTGTGGTTAGCAAGAGATCGAGGCGAAACTCCCTGTGTATGCTTATACAGTGGGTAGGAGGAAAACAAGTCTAAAGCCCGCTAGAAATAAGCACCCCCCAGAAAGCTCAGCTAAATCGTGTGTGGATGCGTAATAAAAGAACACAAATGGCCACATTCACAATACATTCAAATTGGATGGAGCAGTGGTTCATTTCTTTGCTTCATTGGGAATAGCAAAATTGATTGCAGCAGCTCTATGAGAGGAGCAGCAAGTAGACAAGCACATAAACCTGGACTGGAGCTACACCATCAGCCTCCCCAATGGCCACCCTGTGAGGCAGCACACAATTATCATCATCGCCTCGATTTGAGATTTAAAAAGCTGAAGCTGTTTACGGTTTTGCGCCACCATGCAATAGGATAATTCCAGGGCATGGTTTAACTTGCACATGGCATTAAACCACTCCTAGCAGAAGACAAAAAAAAATTTAGGAGGCAAGATTATATATATATATATATATATATATATATATATATATATATATATATATATATATATATATATATATTACATGGCCTGTGGTAGTGGCCATCTAGTTATGGTTAAGTTGCTCAGCTCTCAGGAAGAGCATTTTTGGGTGGCTTTTAACTTTGGCGTTGTTCGATGTATCCGCACCAAACTTTGTAGAAAAAAAAAGGTATATGGCCACCTCAGAATGATTTTGTGAAGTTATAGAGGGGAATCCCAAAACTTTTGAAATCCAAATAAACATAATGGAGAAAGTATTTTGCTAACATCTACAGCCCAAATGGCTGGATGGATTTGCACCAAACTTTCCACAGTTTTGACAGTTCAGGGTCAATCAGGGGGTGGTGTGGTGTTCGCGAACATCAACCGGGCATGGTGATTGGTTGCTGAAAAACATGAACTGCCTCGAACCTTTTGAAACAGTCCCCATGGTGGAACCATGGACAGCACCCTTTGTTCGCAGACAGCACAGGGAGGAAAAACATGTGAAAATACATTTGTGGCTATTTTGTGGCTGAAAGAGTGTCTGGGAAGGATGGGGGAGTGGGAAAAAGTTAGGATGGAGCTGTTTCTATAGGTAAAAAAGGCTTCTGTCTGTGGCCGTATTCCAAGTCACGAACATTTGTCTGCAGACATGTGTCCGTGAATACTATTGGGATTGGGAGGTGTTCTGGGTGAGTCATGTTACTTGGAGGTGTTTTGTGCATATTTATGATCTGGTTCAGTTCAATTGTTGTGGCTGTGGCCAGTGTCCAGATTCTGGACACTGGCCATGGCCATAGTTTGTTTGTTTGTTTGTTTGTTTTATTCACTTATAATGCGCACCAGACCCGAAGGTAACCGGGCGCAGCAGTACAGAAAATGCGAAGCTTAGGTTGCAGGGTGGGGTCATGGGATACATACACTGTACAAATACAAAAATACAAATATAGAATGCAAAATATCACGGAAAGGCAGCAATTGCGGTTTACATGCAGAATAAATACAAAATATGATCAAGACAGTCTATGTACAGGTACTGTGTGGGCGAAAGCATTAGTATAGTAATGTGTGAATAGTAATTATAGATAGTCCAGGGGGAGTATCAATCTGGACACTGGCCACGGCCACAGTAATATGTATATAGTAATTATAGTTACTCTAGGGGTAGTATACAGTATTGTAATATGGTGGAAGGATATTATTTGAAGTATATATGGTATTTATAATCCTACCACAATTCTGTACACTGCTTTTGGCAACAATATTTTGCCTTAGTGATTTTGGCTACAGTAGTAACTTAATAGTGGGGGTGGATGCTTTCTTGAATATTGTAAGAAGGCTGTAATGTAGAATTGTAGACGTTGGTGAAATGTATAATACTTTGGGCCTCATAACACGGTAGGTGGTAACCATGGCGCTATTAGCGCCATGGTTGCCGCCGGTATTTTACTGTGTCCGCCTTGGTGGATGGCGGAATTACCGCCCTACTCCAAGGTGAGCGGGGGCGGTAATTCCCCATTCACCAAGGCCCTTCCCCATTCCCATTTTTGCCCCCATAGGGCATAATGGGAATGGGAAAGGCGCTAATTACAGTACCGCAAATTGCGGTACCGTAATTAGCACCAAGGTCCCTTTGCGGGTTCGTTTTTTAACGCCTGCTAAAAGCAGGCGTTAAAGTACCAACCCGCAAAGGGACCTCGTAATAAGGCGGAAAGGGTTAACGGTCACCGGCACCCTTACCGGTGACCGTTAACCCTTACCGCCTACCGTGTAATGAGGCCCTTTGTACTTAAAACCTGGGTCAAAAGGACTATCCTACAAGTTTTAAAGCACAAAGCCTTGCGTTGGTACAGGCCCGCCATTATCTTTCTAGTAACAACAGGAACTAAATTGACGGCATGAGGTCTGCTGTCCTATTTGAAGGCTGCTATGTGTAAAAGAAGGGGGGTTTTACGCAGTCATGATGCTGGATTTTAAGATTGTGTTACTTGTGTGTTTTTAATGTCATCTCCTTTTGGGATCGTTTTAAAATGTTATGGCAATTGATTTACTTATTATGCACCAACAGATTATGTTTTTTCTTTGATATGAGCTGTATATGTTTGATGGATATTTTTATTCCAATAAACATTTACTACTACTACTTGTCCTTGACATGGACAATTGTTATACTGCTTTCATTTGCCTTGATTAATTCAAAACCTTCCAGGCATCAACTCTTGTGTTTTGCTTTGTCACCCCGAGTGGGACGGTATTCCCACATGTGGGTCCCGTGCCTGCTGGACCTAGAGACCCAAGCTACACCTCACTGATGAGGCCCAACAAGGCTGAAACATGTTTGGGGATGCTGGTGCTCTCATTCAGAGGGGATGTGACCAAGCAGTTTGGGCTGCACTATCCCTTTTGGGGTGGGACCAAGCCTGATTTGAACATTGTCTTTCCCCTTTTGTAATGGCTTGGCAGGCAAAGAACGGTGGTCTTGAGGGTTGTCCAGAGCAATGCCAGAGGTTCAGATATATTCAAAACCTTCAAGCTATCACCTCTTTTGGTTTGTTTTGTCACCCCGAGTGGGAAGGGTATGTCCAGATACGGGGCCTGTGTCTGCTGGGCATAGAGATCCAAGCTACTCATCAAGACCGAAACATGTTTGGGGTTGCTGGTGGTCTTGTTCAGAGGGGATGTGACCAAGCAGTTCCGGCTGGACTGTAACTTTTGGGTTGGGACCAAGCATGATTTGCATATGGTCTTTCTCTTTATGTAATGGCTTGGCAGGTCGAATAACAATGGTCGGGAGGATTGGCCAGAGCATTGCCAGTGGTTAAGACTAATTGAAAATCTTCCAGACACCACCTCTTTTGCTTTGCTTTGTCACCCCGAGTGGGACGAGTATGCTCAGACATGAGTCCCATTCTTGCTGGACATAGAGACCCATGCTGCTCCTTACTGATGAGGCCCAACAAGGCAGAAACATGTTTAGGGATGCTGGTGGTATCATTCAGAAGGGATGTGACCAAGCAGTTTGGGCTGGACTATCAATTTTGGGGTGGGACCAAGCCTCATTTGAATATAGTCTTTCCCCTTTTGTAATGGGTTTGCAGGTGAAGAACGATGGTCTGGAGGGTTGCCCAGAGCAATGGCAGAAGTTAATATTAATACAAAGCCTTCAAGCCATCACCTCTTTTGCTTTGCTTTTCCATTTGCCTTGAGTGCAGCTTCAAATGTTTCATGGTCAACTAACAATTATTCTTCTTTTCTCCAAGATTTGAAAAGTTGCAGTAGGGCAATATAATAAAGTTCCCTATGTTGTGCAGATTTAAACGATAACTTTATATGATTAATTAGTCTGGGCTTGGTAAGTTTTACTAGGCTTCCTTCACAAGTTGAGACTGAATATTTAGCAGTTGTCTCATCTGGCATAAAAAAAAGAATGTTTATCAGTATTTTTTGGGCGATGTCGTACAGACACATGTTTTCCAAAGCAGTAATTCTGTTTTGATTGTATTGGTCAATTAAATTGTTTTTTTAAAAACATCCTGGCTGTTGGGATCTTTAGTGGCTATTGTTTCTATCTCTTGGTAAGATTTTAGCACCCTTTTTTGTGATGGAGCTGGACCAAGGTTTAGCCAGACAATGTTTTCAGATTTCCCATATAACGGTCTACCTGTTATACAGTCTGCAGCTTCATAGCACCCTTATTGTCTATGTGACAGCATTTTGATACCAAATCTGTACAATCTTTGTGGCAGGTTTTTGTCAGATGACATGTCACCCAAAGGTATTGTAGCTCTGGCTTCTCAGCTTTGGTGAGATAGGCTGTGACATAGGTTGCAACTGCAGTGGAATTTTCTCAAATGTATTGTATGTCTATATTTGTATTCCACAAGAGTGCAATGATTGCATTTTAATCATTCATGTACTTGGATGCCTCGTCCAATTTCATGTTGTATGTGTTTTTAGGGGATTACAGTTACACTGTGTCTAACAGAAGACATAAAGCTATTTACTTGTTTCCTGGTGGAAACTGTTCTAGGGAAGCCAAAGCGACATTTGGTATAGTTTTTATCTTTGTTTTTATATCATTATGTTTTGGAAGTGTAATATTTGTGCACATAGGTGACTATATGTGTCTTCTGAAGGGATGTCACAGGTAATGTGTTTTTGAATACATTGTAAAACAGTGGCATCACTGTCATGGACAGACTTGGCAGCATCGTTTATCCACAGAAGCATGTGGATGTGTGGTGCTCCTTTGGATGTATATTCTTTTCACCAAAGAAGTGTTCTACATCTCTGAGTGTAGATGTAGTTTTGAAGACAAGCAGGTGAAACCGTGGTTCCCACAGTAATTCCTACTACATTCCTAGTTTCCTGGTTGCTAGTCTTTCCTGTAGGAGGTAGTGTGAACAAATTGTCTTTGTTTCCAACTCTGGAGCAAGCCACATAAGGCTGATCATGAGAAAAGGATGAATACCGTGAATTGATTCCATTTGTTTTGAGTTGAAGCATTTAGATTTTGCAGCAACATTATTGGTGTCTTGATTTACAGCTGAGGCTGCAGAGACCTCAACATAAGTGACATACGTGTAGGGCTGAAGCATGTAAGCTTGAAGTGCTGTACCTGTACGTATACTGCTGAAGCATATAAGCTACGTACTGTTGAGATGGCATACATTCATCTACTTCCTTGGGAAATAAAGTTCCTGTAATTATTATGAGAGATAAGCCACAATGTGATGGACAACGTCATTGTGGATACTATTGAAGAGACATGCACTCTTTTTCTGTCACCCGCATTACTACAAAAGCAAAGTTTTGTGTCGCCCTCACGACTTCAAACGTGAGAGCTGCTAATGTCAGGTAGAATGCTGATAGTGGGGAAAGTTTAGAACAATGAACTGCTGAGCTTTAGCAACAATGAACATAGAACTACACCAGAACTATGCTGCGGAAAGCCATATGGCAGGGGTAAGCATTCCAGACCGCTTAAAAAAAAGAATCTGAAAACATTATATTTTATACTTATTACATTGTCTACTAAATACTTTTTTCAGGTTTGTATCATCTTGTTACGTATGCTGAACGTTTTGAACAGACACACACAAACATAAACAAGATTTGCAGACCGCTTAAAAAATAGAAACATGTATATTTTATACTTTTTACATTGTCTACACCATGGCACCTACCCACCTGCCAAAGTTCAGGTTTGTAGCATTTTGGGAAGTATGTTGAACATTTCAAAAAGAAATCCAAGCATTACAGACCACTTAAAACAAAGAAAATCTGAAAAATGTATATTTTGAACTTTTTAAATAGTCTACACAATGGAACCAACCAACATGCCAAAGTCCAGGTTTGTAGCATGTTGGGAAGTATGCTGAACAATTTGATCAGACACACACATATCCACACATTTCCCTTTCATATATATTGAGATGAAGTGCAACATGGCAATGAAGCGATGGTGAAAGTATCCTGAAACAAGGACAGGGTCAAGAGAACAGTGTTCTCCTTGTGTTTTTTTGTCTATTCCCTCTTTAATTTGGTTTGCACTGCATAAGAAGTCATGCATGTCATCCCATGCATATTCTGCACAACTTAAAGTAACAAATCACATGGGCGAACCTCGGTTCCTTAGCATACACCGTACATCAGCGCAACGTTGGAACCAGTATTCTTTTGTTCCACGCACCTTTGTCAAGAGATTTGTGATACTTGACTGAAAAACTTCATCTTTGTCTTTTATCTTTTGAAGCAGCTATGTAGCTGACATGATTAAGAAATGAGAGCCTGTTTTTAGTTTGTGTGCAACTCCATAACATAGAGTTTCTAGTTTGCTTTCAAACAGGAGGTGGAAAATGTATTCTACATTTTGTCTGAATCTTCGGTCTTCAGAATACATTCATAAAGAGTAACATTATGATGCATTAATTTGTGTTGATCCATCATCATATCTTCCTCCTTTTCCTGTAGGAAAGAGTAGAGCAAAAGATATGCTTCTACACCTTTCTCCCATATGCTCATTGGAGATCCTTTGGCTTGTTTCTAATGCGTCTTGGATATGTTTCATTATGTGGGTGGTTTCTCTTAATGTTTATATCTCTGTAGTATTCATTGTCAAAGATATTATAGTGCTTTTCTAACATTGTTTAGGTCGACAAGCTGTTGTCAAATGTCTTTGTCTTTTGTTGGTACACCATTAATTAGTACAATCAAAGATTGTTCTATTGGCTATCATACTCCTAGAGTGTCTACATTGTATTTAAGATCTAATGGCAAATATACTATTTGCCACAGATGCCTTTCAGTTACTCGGATGGAGGAAATTTGTCAGTTTTGGGTTTGTTTATTTGTTTATTTGTTTGTTTATTTTATTTGTATGGCGCTCCAAACCCGGAGGTAGAAGGGCGCTTAAGAATATGGTTACAGTGTGCATACTTCGTACAGTTTTATAATATATACATATATATACAGTGGTTAATAAACAGAACATATGCAGTGTGTACAATATACAATTTTCAGAATAAATATAGTGTCTAAGCCAGTATCCGGACGGGTCTAGAGTTAGTGGTGTTATTCTTTGTTTAGCAGCCATCTGATGACCTGCTTCCTAAAGATCTGGAAGGATTCGACAGTTTTGATGTTAAGCGGTAGGGAGTTCCAGAGTTGGGGGGCTAGCACTGTGAAGCTTAACCCTCACGCTCTTTTTAGGTGGAACCTGGGCACTAGTAGGCAAAGAGTGTTGGAGGATCTGGTGAGTCTGGTGGCAGGTTTCAGGGTAAGTTTATTAGCTAGATAGGGTGGTGCTAGGTGATTGAGGGCTTTGTACGTGAGGCAGATGATTTTTAGATCAATTTTTTGGCGTATGGAAAGCCATTTGCAGGCTTTCCTAGTGGCAGAGATATGCTCTTGTCTGGGTATGTTGAGGGCTGCGCGTAAGGCGTTATTTTGTATTACCTGCAATTTATTGAGTACGGTTTGATTAGCGCCTAGGTACAGGCTGCTAGAGTAATCCAGTTTGGATTGTATTAGGGCCCTGGCAAGGGTGAGGCAGCTGTTGGGTGATAGGAAGGGTCTGCTGGCCCTAATGAGCTTGCTGGTATAGGCAGCGGCTGAGGCGATCATATTGGTGTGTTTGCTGAAGTTGGAGTTGGCATCTAGATAAAAACCCAGGGTTTTTACGCTTTTGGCTATGGGAATGGGATGACCATCGATGGTGATGTTATTATAGCAAGGGTCAAGTTTAGTTAGAGTGTTGGGGGAGCCGACAATTAGGAGCTCTGTTTTCTCATCATTCAGGCAGAGGCCATGGGAGGCCATCCATGCCTGAATGATGGAGAATATTTTGTTGATCCGGGCGGAGTCTTCTTGGTAATTACCGGAGATAGTGAGGAGTATCTGGGTGTCATCTGCGTAGTTTGTGTAGGTGACACCCAGATGATCCAGTTGGTCAAATAGGGGCTTTGTAAATATGTTATACAAAGTGGGGGATACACAGGAACCTTGTGGGACCCCGCATGTGATGGGGGTGGGGTCTGCTGCAGCTGTGGTGGAAAAGACTCGTATGGTTCTGTTAGCCAGGAAGGATTGTATCCATGTGATGGCAGGGGAGGAGAAGTGGGCTGCAGTGGCAAGGTGATTACAGAGGACCTCATGGCTGACCAGGTCAAAGGCCGCTGAGAGGTCGAGGAGGAGTAGGATAGCGGCATTGCCTTTGTCTTTAATTTCATCAATCTGGCTTTTGAGATCAACAAGGGCGGTTTCAGTTCCGTGTTGAGGTCTGAAGCCAGATTGACGTATTCCTAGCAGTTGATTGGATTCTAGGTATTCCTGAATTTGGATGTAGGCGACTCTGTCCAGGATTTTCAGTAGGAAGGGGACTGTGGTGATGGGCCTGTAGTTTGTGGGTGTGGCCGGGTCGAGGGATTGTTTTTTCAGGAGGGGGAGAACCCATGATTGTTTTAAGTTGCTGGGGATGGAGCTACTGGTGAAGGATAGGTTGATGAGTTTGGTGATGAAGGGGGAGAGCTCTCTGGCTGCATCTTTTATGATTTGAGCCGGGCAACTGTCTCCTTTACAGTTAGAGGGTTTCAGGGATGTGATGATTTTTTGAACTTCCGGTATGGTGACTTTTTTTGAACGAGAAGCCTGCGCTAGTGTAGATAGGTGTGGGTGGACTAAGGTTGGTGACATTGTTGTTGAGTTGTTGCCGTTTGTTTTCGATTTTAGTTTGGAGTCCTAAAATTTTATTGATGAGGGCGTTCTGGATGTTGGTGCACCAGGGTTTGTCTTTCAGGCAGGTTTCCGGGGGCGAAATAGGGTTTTCTAGTTCCTTCAGAATTTTGAATAATTCTTTAGTGGAGGATCCTGCCTGAGTGATCCTGGTGTTGTAATTATCTTTTTTGGTCCGGATTATCTCGCTTTTGTAAAGTGAGGATAAGTTAGTGAGGTTGGATTTGTTTACTGCAGTGGGGTTGGTCTTCCAGGTGGAGTGAGCCTTAGCCTTCTTTTTTTCTTAGTAGTTTGAGCTCAGGGGTGTACCATGAGTTCAGATGAGCTTTGGGTTTAGCTTTGCGTATTTTCAAGGGGGCAACGGTGTCCATTGCTTTGGCCATGGAATCATTGAAGGTGTCAATCAGTAGGTTTAAGTCAGCGTTAGCTGGGAGGGCATTGAGGGTAGATAAGACCAGTGGTAGTAGGGCTTCAGCAGTGATGTTGTGTTTGTTTCTGGTGGGGTATGCTGGTGCCATGGGTTGCTTATTGGGCAGCACCTGATTGGTGTTAACCTCAAGGGGGATCATGTGGTGATCGGTCCATGCCAAAGGTTGGGGGTCTTTGCAGGTTGTGTTTCAATTGTGGGTTGCTACCCAATCAAGGGTTCTGCCTTTTTGGTGGGTAGGGAGTACAATGAGTTGAGTGAGACCGTGATCGGTTAGGGCATTGGCCAGGGATGCAGCAGGTGCGTCGTTTGGGTCTTGGTAGCCGAGGTTGAAATCTCCGAGGATCATGAATTGTGCTGTTGGTTTGGAGATTTTGGAGATGAGGGATGTGATGTCTTCTTCGAAGGTCCCAGGGGGACCTGGGGGTCTGTATAAGAGGTGGATAGTTAACGTGGCTGTGGGGGAGGTTTGTAGTTTGGTTGTGAGTAACTCGCAGGAAGTGAATGCGACTGTGTCGGTTAGTCTGAGGCCTAGAGCGGATTTGGAAATGATTGCTACGCCTCCACCTCTGGCGTTAGGTCTGTCCGCTCTGAGGATAGTGTAATTGTCTGGGATGGCTAGCGATAAATGAGGTCCTGACGCCTCATGAAGCCAAGTTTCTGTTAGGGCCAAGAAGTCAAGGTCATTGGTAAGGATGATGTCTGCAATTTCTGTGGGGTGGGCAGCCAGGGATCTGACGTTGAGAAGGGCGCCTTTTAGTGGGGGAGGAGTGGGTTTGCTTGGTGCAATATGCTTTGTATTAGTTTTGGTGTAAGGTCTGGAGTAAGGTTTAGAGTTTGTGGTGGGGAGCCTGGATCCTAATCTTTCGTTGCGGGTTGTGATGTTGGGAGTAAGGGAGAGGGGGGTTGGTCTGGGCGGCTTAAAGCGGGTGAGAGGTTTGGTGGTCGATTTGGTTTTGTTAGACTTAGCAGTGGGACTGTGGTGGCTGATGGTGGGTAGGCAATGGATGGCGATGGAAGTGGAGGTGAGGGGGTGGTGGTAAGTGGAGGGGAAAGGGGGTGTGGAGGGTAGGAACGGAGTGGGGCAGGGGATGGGGTGGTGTCTGGGGCACCCTAGTTTAGCCAGGCCGTCCTGATGGGCTATGTAGCTATTGTTGCTACAGGGTACATTGTCCTGTATTAAGCAGAAGGGGAACATGGTTAGGGCGAGCCAGAAGATCATGGTCTGTGGATAGCGGTGGAGTCTGGAGGCGCTGGAGGGGAGCAGGTCAGACTAAGATAGATGGTGGCTGGTTGGAATCGGGTAGAATCGGTCAGGTACAGCCTGTGCACTATAGTATCTAGGTTGGATACAACTAGTTGTAAGGTTGGAGCATACAACAGGGCACCTAGATGTGACAATTCCTGACATTGACCAAAATGCATAAATCAGAGGGTCTGTTAGCGACCATAGGGCACAACTCAATTCTGGTGGTCTGTGTATATCTGCATCGCATCACAGTATGGTTTGAGAGAGGTGTGCAGTTGTGAGCAGTGTGTGCGGAGGATTAGTTCTGAGCACAATTGTCATAGTGGTTGGGTAGCTGCAGTGACTAAGGCAGTGACCATAAGGCACAACACAGTCTAAAAGTGGTCAGTTATTGACCATAAGGCACAACACAGTCTAAAAAGTGTTCAGTTATTGACCATAAGGCACAACACAGTCTAAAAGTGGTCAGTTATTGACCATAAGGCACAACACAGTCTAAATGTGTTCAGTTATTGACCATAAGGCACAACACAGTCTAAAAGTGTTCAGTTTTTGACCATAAGGCACAACACAGTCTAAAAGTGGTCTGCTGTTGACCATAAGGCACAGCACAGACAGTGAGGTCAGTTAGTGTTCATTAGCCAAGCAGGTATTAGGCTCTATAGAAGGACCAACACTTGCCACCGGAGTAAGCGGGCGAGTGGAGAGCGAGGCAGCAAAAAGGAAACAGAGTGGAAGATTGAGTGATGTATTGTACGTCTTAGCAATCAAGGCCAGGTAGGCTGCGATCTATGGCTAGAGCGCCTGCTAGATTCAGGGTCTATAGCACTTAAGATTAGTTTACTCACATGGCCAGGTGGGTATAAGGAGGCTTGAGAACATTGGTACATCAGTGACGCCACTTGGTCGAATAAAGCAATTAATGGAGTTCCAGGATAGTTCTGCAGACGGGGTGGCGAGTGTTCCAGAACCTTTACTTGCCACGACTAAGGGGCAGCATCTGTGGCCCAGGCTCACAGTGCTGCGAACAGGCGCAGGAACAGGCCTTTGTATGGCCTTCGGGTTGAAAGTGTATTATAGCTTTAAACGCATAATTGTGTGCTATCAAACAAAGTACGTTATTAGTGTATGGCAGGAAGGGTCTTCAAGGCACCCTCCCCTGCATTCTCACCAACGTGTAGACTATGACTCGTCCAACAGCCACCCATGCGCCTGTGGCCAGGGATGCGGGATGACTGCGGGTCGACATATATGGCTGCGACACTCAGCCAGCAGCATGATACCAGACTCCATTTTGTGGCATGCTAGACTCCATTTTGAACATAATAATTTAGGCCTCACAAACACAAGCAGTCTGCAGGGCTGCAGCTCTCCCCTCCTGACTGCGCACAGCGAGCCAAGCGGTACCCTCGCCCTCATCCCCTTGGTGTCCCTGCTGGTCTTCTACCACGTCATAGCCTCACTCATTATTATCTATGGCATTTGGGTTTATCTGTTCTTGTTTATAAGCCTCATCATTGAAATATGGTTCTGTGCTGCTTGTGTGAAAACAATCATCTTCAGAGAAGTTTGACAAGGTATCAACATTGACATCGTGCAGGTTTAGAAATCATTTTTGTAATGTATTGAATAATGTAGTTGGCGGTTTTATTATGTTTAAAATCAATATAAAGAACTTTTTCTTTAGTAGAAATGTGCTTTCAATCAGAGATTCGAGGATTCATTTTCTGCTGTAGTTTTTAAGTGTAGAATGTGACTTCTTCGATTTTTTCATGAGATTGTTAAGAACTCGACGGTGGGACATTTTTTGTAACATTGACTTTCTGGCATGTTTTCCTGTGGCTATGTTAACATTGGTAGATATAGTGTTAGGCTTATTTTTAGGTCTAGTTTCATTGCTACATCTTTTTTTTACTTTTCTTTTTTAACGATGGACCATACTTTGTTTAGTACTGACTGGTCTATTTTCATTGAGTGAGGCTACTAGATGTTCTGTTTGAATGCTTTCTATACATTTTTTGCGGCGGGTGACTATATGGCTTTTTCTTATTTTTATCTGCTCTATATGTTCTCTGTTTTCTACAGAGATGGTTTTTAGTAGGCATTCTGTTGTGTCTGATGGGAAAAAAAGAAAGTGTGTGTTTCAAAGTTGTGAAATATCTATGCATTTATTAATCTATGAAAATTATGGGCATGTGGGTGTGATTGTAGAGAGATGGAAAAAGAGTGCTATGTGATTGTATAGTGGTATGAAAGGTGCGGTTAGGAAGGTTGTAAGAGTAAGAGGCTGTATAGGTGTGATGGTTTGGGTACATATGACATTGAAATTGGGTGGTATTGTATACAATAAGTATATTCATGTGATGGGAATGGGTAACAAACTATTGGTAAAATAATGTGTGGAGCAGTACTGTCACTGAGTACGGGAGTGGTTGTGTGATACAATAAGTAGGAATATTATTCTGTGTTGAATAGAATAGTGGTTGCTGTAAAGGTGTGATTTAGTGTACAGGTATGTCGGTTGTGTCGGTGTAATTGAAAAGGGGTGAGGAAGAGTATGCATGAGTGGTAATGTGTGTTAGTAATTTGGAATGCAATGAGTGTGAAAGTTGTTGGGTTGGAATTGAGGACTTGAGGCGGATGGGTCTATGGAGGAAAAAATAAATGAAATTGTTGTATTTAAGTACATGACAGACGTTTGTGTGGTTAGCCAATAAGGAATTGGTGGTGTATTGAATACAGAGCAATTTTGACATATGATTAGAAAGAGTGTGAATGCTGCAATAGAATGAGTAAGCGTGAAATAAAGTATTGTTGGGTGGAAAAGAATACTTTAGGCTAATACATAGTGAAAGTAAATTATTTTAATTAGAGAAATATAAATGCTATATTAATATACTTACTTTTTAGGACTTGAAGAGTTTTCTTTTTTTGGTAGATGTCTTAGTCAATCTTCTTTGTTCCTGTATTTATAAAAGAAAGTTAGTTGGTATATGTGGCAAAGTAGTTTAGTAGCAAAGGTTGTTATTTATTAAGGTAGGAGGAGTTATTGGAAAAAAGAGAGAATCAAGTTGTGCTATGTGTGGAGTGCTAAAGTATGTTAACTATGTTGTTAGAACAATTGCACTATGACAAGTGCAGATTGGCATATTATAAGGAAAAGGGTAAACATTGGCACATTGAAAAAACGAAGCATATTTAGTGCATTTATGCAGCACAAGAAAGTTTGCAGTCGGACTGTAAGAGATTTTGTTTTATTCGGGATTTGGTGGTATTTTATTACAGTAAAAATATTGGCAGTAATTAGTCTTACATTTAGAGTGGGTCTGGTATCACACTATTTTAGTGACCATATTTTGTTAGTTTCTATTGATGGTCATTTTAGTGGTATCTTATTTTGCGGCATTTTATCCCTGTGGTATAGTGATGAGATTGTTTAATTTTATACTATTATCCCATCATAAAACAAACCTTTCCTTTCCATTAGAATACCTTCTAGTTGTCTGTAGAGATTGCCAGACTTATGCACTTCTAGTAGAACCCAATGATTTTATTCATAGCACCACCTACAGTTTGTGGCTGGTGTTACTGGCTTATGTACATCCAGTAACCTATGTGTCTAATTAGACATTACTGGCTTATGTAAATCCAGTAATCTATGTATCTGATTAGACACCTTCCCATCAGCATGCAAGGAAGGAAACATTCATCACACCACACACACACTTCTGCTTTATAGCTGTTTATTACTAGCTTTCTCTTGTTTGCTATTTTACTTGCATTGGTAAAATGGCAAATGCACTACTGCACTGATATGAGCCTCCCCTTTATACATCACTTATGTAAATAATTCACAGATGCATGAATGACACAAAAATCCCATTTGTTTTTTATAAATACTTCTTGTATTGTATCTTATTTACAAGTCACCAAGTCTTAGCATGGGTTAATTACAGCATCATCTGCAATACAAGAGAACAAAGCAGAACAAGCAGATATTTCTTTAAACATGGATTAATGTTCCCACATTCTGAAAATAACAAAAAATAAACATGCAATGATTTCCTAACTTCCCTACACTGTAATAAATCTTAGTCACACACACAGAATTTTGTCTGGTCTTCACTGAGCACTTATCCTACCAAGGTCGGCCTTTCTTTGAAGTCTCCCGCACAACCTTGTTGTGTTTGCAGATGCAGACCCAGTGTCAGCGCGAAACTCTTCTGTAATCTTGTGTGGGGAGCGCCAGCTGATTATGTCCCACAGCTAGCGCTCTACCCCCTGGAACCTCCGTCTGTCTCCTCAGCCCAGCATGAACTAACTGCTCTCCTCATTTCTTGTTACTAAGAAAACTCTTATCCATCGCTTATTGACGTGGCTTGTCTGCCTACAATTTCCACCAATCATGTTAAAAAAATGTGCTCTGTATCAGCCCTTATTTTCAGAACAATGAAAGTTTTAGGCCCAGAGTTACTGTTTCACTTTGTTTCCTGCCGCTTGCATTTTTTCTGTTCTCCACAAGCTGAAGAAAATGCCAGTGTGCATTTAAAAATGAATCTCAGCAGTGCCACTAAAACATGGATTTCATCTCATTTTGCATATGAGACTGCATTTTAATCTTAGGGAAGTTAGAATTAGTATTTTAGTAATGTTAATCAGTTATGTATTATAATGTAGTCTCCATACATGAAACATCCACAAAAAAAATGGTGGACTTTATTATTTGAACCTGGCAGCACACTAAGCTTTTCTATGCGTGCTCTGAATATCTGCAGTTTCAAATTGGGGCTAACTGTGTTGTAAATCCTGTACTTTGCGTGCTACCAATAATGTTCTATATTATACTGGCAAAAATAAATGCTGTATTACATACTAGCAAAATGCTATTATATTTTGTCAAAATGCTATACATGTCCTTACAGGACTAATAAAGAATGGTTTTAGCTTTGCCTTGATGCAAAAATGCATGAAAATGTGTCTTTTTACAGTAGGGTAAGTTCTGTCCTGTGCTTTTAATATGGAAAGTGCACTCGTCTTGGTTTAATGGATTTGTAATGTGTTTCAGTGTTTTTAAAAAGTAGGGCAAACTGTGGCCTAGTGGTAATGGTAGTAGGTGGGGAATGGTGGCACTATAAGGGATGTGATATCAAAGGTTGGAAAATATGACATTTCTATGTGAAAAAAATGTTTCTTTTTAGGAACATTTTAGTGAAAATAAAAAAATGTATATGTGCATTTAGAGCTGCACCATTTGTAACTCGCAGGAGTCTCAGTGGTCTACGGTGGGAGATACGTTTGCTTTCAAGCTGCGGTCAAATCTTTTTGCAGTGTTAATTCAGAGGAGGTGTGGCGTTGAACTTACTGGCTTTGGACTACTTCAAAATAGCCAGTTCAGCACTGTGCAGGTGTCTTGCAGAGTCTCAGTTGTCTACGGTGGTCCGCAGTGTGGTGCGTGAAGGTTGAGTCTGTTAATTTGCCGTTCCTCTCAATATGAAGAAACAAAAAGCCCATAATTTTGACTTGTGTATTGCTACTGCGTGATCTGGAAAAAAGCGAGAGGCACAACAATACAAAATAAGAGCCCAAATGTAGCTGCTGGACTTAAAATAGTCACAGGCATAACAACCCCAAATGAATGTCTGAAATTATCGGAAAATTTTGGGGTGGTTGCTCCTAACATGGAATCTGTTGGAAGCAAGGCTCCTAACCAGTAAATAAAACACATTATTCAGCCGGGAAGAGATAGTGAGTTCAAACTCCAACTTTTCAATTGATAATAACAATTCCTTATTAAATCTATGTCTTGGATTGCAAAAAAATCTAATGCCACCCTATAACAATGTATTTGGCACACAGCTTTCAGCCTTTGATATTGACAGGGACTCTGCAATGTCTAGACAGCACAAAGATTCCCAGTTTGCAATTGATGAAGTGAGTTCTGTAGCATCATTGAATGCAGTTTCTGCTTCAGTGAACGTGCTGTTTTCTTTATGCACGAATTTGGCAAAAGAACAACAAGACATACAATCTATTTTAGCATGTGTGGATGACATCATTCTTGAAAAACAGTGGTGAAATGAACAGTGATGGTGTTTGCCAGTCACTGCAGGATGAATTGCGGCAGACAAATGATAATATGGCTTTCCAGCAATCGCCTTGTTATTCTGTGGAAATGCTTACTACCACAATTTTGCAGACATCTTGCATTCAATTTGAATCAAGCTGCATGGCTGACATAGTAAAGGAACCAGCAACACTGAACAATTGGGGACATGTTTCAACTCCACTTTCAGTAACTTCTTGAACTGCAATTAGGGAGAAACAAGTCATCTACAAGAAAAAAAAACGGTGCGAGGCGATGCACGGAAAAAGGACAAAGGTGAAATTTCAACATAAGCTGACTTGCCAACTGCCGCCTCGCACTCTTATTGAGATTACTGATTCTCAACAGCTTCTGGCTGATTTGGCTTGTGTGCCTAAAGCCATTGATGCAGGCTGCATAATCTGCTCAGTGCACCAGGGTCTGCTGGACAAGTGGGTACATGCTGAACCGCAGTTGAAAAGGAAAGACCCATTGATTGCAGGGCAGACTGTGGACTGTGGTTAGTTACTGAATCAGCGTACCAAGCTGGCTCATATGCTCCTCCAGAGACAGGGCTACTGTAACCATGGCCCTTAATAATGATAATGAAAATTAGATGTCTGGGCTGCCGGGTTCAGAAAATAGAGTGAAGCTCACAATATTCACTGCTACTTCTGATTTTAATAGACCTCCAGCCTGGCTGTATCCTCATAATAATGGGGTGGAAGTGATTCACCGTCCACCTTTGCAAGATGAAGCACGGCCATTTGGGAAATGGGCAAGATTGGACAAACTGTATCAATCAAATGAAAGCCCTTTCATGATCCATGGGTTCTTATTAGATCTATGACCTCTTAAGAACATCAACACAAGGATATCTGCTACCAGATGTGGCCAGTAACACTAAATGGGCCCTCATTGAATTTACTGTGTCTACAGCAGTGGCATTTTTGAGTACTTATCAGCTGGCCTTGTATAATATGGGCTTTGAAGTCACAATTTCCCAAAAATGCACTACAAATGTTCCAGTGAATAAAGATCAATTACTAGTTGAAACTACTGCTAAACGTTCAGCAATTTCTGCTCCTGACTTATCTGAAAGAAACCGTTTGATGGTGGTAAACATAATTCTGCAATATAACAAACTGAAAAACAAAGGAAGTAGCGAGTTGGGTGCCTTATACTTTTGGTTCTAACCAGCTTTGAAGGCAAGATAAGTTTGTAACTTGCAAATGGCTTATCTGGAACACGCATGGCCACAATTTTGTTTTTAAAAATCCCATGGGGCGACTACTATTCTTGCGAGAAATGTCTTCTTACTTCAGGAGACATGGTTGATAGGGAACTTTAGTAAAGATGGTTATAATGTGCTCAGTCACCATGCAAGTCCTAATGTAAGAGGTCAGCCTTCAGGAGGTTTGGCTATAGGTGCCCAAAAAAACACATGAATCTTTTTTTGAGGTTGGTGATATATCTCTGTTTATTCTGTCTGCATCTGTGGTGGATGACACATTAGTACACCAAGGTTTACTGATTGCAAATCTGTATGACCCCCCTCACCCCCAATAGATGTGTAAAGTAAAACCATACAGGCTTTTTTTTTAATTCTTTGTTTTCATTTCATAAATATTAATAGAAACAAAGAAGATCTGACAATTAAACTGAAATCAATGTATAGTTACAAAAGTTGCATAGAAACCAAATATTAACAACTGTCAACAAATATACATAAAACCACAAATGTGCATACCCTCCTCCCAGCCCACCCTATATATCTTCATATATACAGAGACTAGTATGAATCCATGAATTTCCCCCAAATGTTATCAAGCAGGGAATTCTTTTTTGTTTTCCCGTATATCAACCTCTCCATTTCCACCAGTTGTACATTTCATCAATCCAATCCTCAACTTTTGTGGATACTCTTGACTTCCAACCTTGCAAAATAATTTTCTTTCCCACCGTAGCACCTCAAAATAGCCATTTGTTTTGGCAAGTGGTAAGTTCTCCCAATAATTCATCTCCTCCCAAAATCAGTGTTTTAAAATCATAAGCAATCTTCTTCCCCAGGATTTCTTCTGATATTTCACCAATACTCAGCCAGCCATCATGCACTTTCCCACAATCCCACAACATATGCTCCAAAGTCCCTGTCTGATGTACACATTCCCAGCAATCATTTGTGTCTGAAAGACCTCTTTTATATAAAGGCTCCAGAGTCCTGTAGACTCTATTCAAGATTTTGATTTGTCGGGACCTTTCACAGAAGCTAATCGAACATAGATTGACATTTCTGCACATGGTCAACCATTGATCATGAGAAATGTCACTATCAAGTCTTTTACTCCAATACTCATGCAACTGACCATTCTCCTTATATCCTGGGAAAATGTGTTATAGATTCTACTCACCAAACCTCCTCCCCCCATTTTATTATCTTCAGAAAAAAAATCAAAATGTAGCCCATTTCCAGAATCCACCTGTCCAATAGCTTTTTTTAGTCTCTGTTAATCCATGGTAGAAAAGTTATGTATATCCCATTTACTCTCAACTTCATTTGCTCTGAGCAATTTTCCCTCAATATGCAGATCCACAATCCATCTCACTCCTCCCAAAAACCATTCTGGCCAAAATAATGTTTTCTCCTTTTCTTTAATCCTAGCGTTCGCCCAAATGGAAGCATCTGGGGCCTTAAGATCATCAACACCCAATAAATGTGCTAGTTCTTTCCAGGAACATCATACAAATTCAGTCGTGGGATTAACCTTATTCCCTGGTTTTGTTGCTGCTGTCAAAATTGCTCTAGGCATCATTGACCCTGTAGACCCGGCTTCAGCTATCACCCAATCATTTGGATTATTTCTTAGGAATGGAGCAAAAAATGGTGCCACAAACGCCAAGTGATATGCGTGAAAGTTCGAGACACCCAGTCCACCCTTTTCAAGGGGTAATTGCAACTTCCATAGTTTTAGTCTCAGAGTCTTGTTATCCCAAATAAAACTGCATGAGTCTATCAAACTCTCTCCAATACTGTGGGCCAATTTACAACAGAAGCATACCAAGCACATAATTCATCTTAGGAGCTGAATTTATTTTTAAGGTGTTTGCCTTCCCACATAAGGAAAGGTTTAATGTCTTCCATTTCTCCAGATCTAGTCTTAAACGTTCACTCAATTCTTTTAGGTTTTCATGCACCATTCCCTCTATCTTTGGTGTTTAACATATTCCTAAGTATCTCATCCTGTCAGGCCACCATCTGAAGCCCATCAAATTGATACACTGTTTATTACAGGTTATAGTCAACGGCATCACTTCTGAATTTGCGCAGTCACTTTATATCCTGATGATGCATTGAAATTTGACAAGATTTCCATCAAGACGGGAATTGAATGCTCTAAGGGCCTCATTTCGACCCTGGCGCTAAGGGGTTAACGGTGCCATAAAAGGCTGAGGCGCCGTTAACCCCTTAGCGCCTAATTACGAGGTCCCTTTGTGGCTCCCGACCTTAACGGCTGGTCTGGACCAGCCGTTAAAGTAGGGACCCGCAAAGGGACCTTGGAGGTAATTACGGTACCGCAATTTGCGGTACTGTAATTACCACCTTCCCCATTCCCATTGAGCCCTATGGGGCAAAAATGGGAATGGGGAAGGGCCAATGGTGCATGGGGAATTACCGCCCCGCCAACCTTGGAATGGGGTGGTAATTCCCCATTGCACCATGGCGGACTCGTTACAATACCGGCAGCAACCATGGTGCTAATAGCGGCATTGGTTACCGCCGGTGTTGTAATGAGGGCCTAAGTCTTTTAAGACCACAAATAGGTCATCAGCATAGAACCAAAGCATCTGTTTCATACTCCAACAATGTATCCCTCTTAACCTTCCTTCATGCCTTATTACAATGGCCAATGGTTCTATTGCCATAACAAACAAGAGTGAGGAACCCCTGCTGGGTACCTCCTTTCAGTTCAAATCTCAATCCATTTGTATTTATAACAGCAGTTGGTTTTGAATACAATAATTAAATCCATGATATATATCTCTCTCCTAGGCCCATTTTGTGCAACACTGTACACAGGTAGCTCCAGTCAACACGATCAAACGCCTTTTCAGCATCTAAGGACAACACTGCAATATCATCACCTGACTCTGTGGCTTGTGACATTGTTTGAATTAGTTTACAGATATTACTAGAAGCATGTCTTTTCTGAATAAAACCTGTTTGATTTTCATTAACCAGGTTCAGAAGTAAAGTTATTAATCACAAAGCTAAGATTTTGAATAAAACGTTGTAGTCCGTATTTATCAAAATGATCGGACGATAACTCGATGGTTGAGTCTCATCTTTACCTTTCTTTTTAAAAACTGCTATCATAGCAACTGTGGTAGTAGGTCATCCTTAAGCGATGATTCAAGCATATCTTTCATTAATGTCAAGACTAAATTTGGTAGAATCTTGTAGAATTCAAGGGTGGCCATCAGGCCCAGGAAATTTCCCTGAATTCAATTTACTGATAGATCTCCTTATTTCTTCAATCGTCATCTCTCCTTCTAGATCTTCTTACTCTGTCTCTACAATCTTCAGAATCTCTAGGTTCCCTTGACAATGTTCAGCAATTCCCGACACTGTTTGTTCGCTGCTGTATAATATTTATAGAAGTTCTTGAATATTTCGTGAATGTCTCTGGGTTTGAATGTAATTAAACCATCAGGACCTCTAATTGAAGTAATAGCCCTCTCTGAATCTATTTTCCTCAATCCATACAGTCTAACATCGAAGTTCTATTGACTGAGTGGGATAATAAATTCCCTAGGGTAAATGTGCTAATTGCAGGCAATTATAATGCCCATATTGCATTTGACACCCTAATAGAAAGTGCTATCTGCAATGAAGCCCACCTCATGTGCAGAGAATATCCTGCACCCAAAATAATTCTAGAGCATTTTGACATCTTTGCGCCCAACTTCACAAACATAATAAATGCATCCTTTCATGACCAAGCAGTTTCCAGCAGCATAAAAAAGGTAACCATTACACCCTTGGTTAAAAAGCCCAACCTTGACCAAAGAGACCCAGGTAACCTAAGGCCCATAATTTATGGTAATGTTATACTGAAAGTCATGGACAAAGTAGCCACGTCGCAACTGCACACACATGTCAAAGCTTATGAGTCACTACACCATCAACAATCAGGCTTCCGCGCGGCACATAGTACAGAAACCTTCATGCTCAATCTTCAGACAAAATTGTTGAGCATAATTGATAAGGGGAAAACAGGTCTTCTTATCCTTCTAGATCTTAGCGCCACATTTGATCTTCTTGATCATGGCCTCCTTAGACAGGCCTAAGTGAAAACAGCTAACTGCTCCAAGGAGGAAATCTGCTGATTACTCTCTTTTCTTTCAAATAGAAAATTAAGAGTGCACTGGGGCGGCACATTCTCTTTTGAAAAGGAAGTTCTTTGTGGCGTCCCTCAAGGAGCTAGTATGTCACCTTTACTCTTAACCTATATCTCAGGTTCCTGTGCCTAGTCCTGGATCATATTAACATCTTTTTCACCAACTGGGGACTATAATAAGGACAGTGACATAGTAACAACTTTATACAACACAGTTGAATGTTGGATGGACCAAAACTGAATGTGCCTGAATGGCCAAAAAAAACGAGTTCATGGTCTTTGGATCCCACCAGGGGAGGGCCAAACTCGCCCCGAAATATGAGTGTTTTTTGATCAAAGATACCCACATCCAGGTACTGGGTAAAGTTAAAACTCTTGGAATGATACTGGAGGCTTCCATGAGTACTTATGCTCAAGCTCACTCCGTCAGCAAAAACTGCATCTACTACCTTGGTCTATTTAAAGCTATTAGACCCTTTCCGAGTGAGGAAAACTGCGCTAGTATAGCCAGAGTGACCATTCTATCATGGTTGGATTATGGTTACGCACTATTGCTGGGAACAAATAAACAATGTGTTGACAGAATCCAACACATCCAGAACAACACTGTCAGGATAATGAAACCAAAATCCAAACCTGAGCATATCAGCAGCGCCAGAAGAGAATTGCACTGGCTGAGCGTATAAGATAGAGTACTGTTCAAGGATCTAACATTGCTACATAAATGCCTCTATGTGAAGGCCCCTGCCTATCTTAAATCTAAGATTAATCTCTCCATACCGGGCCGAGCATTAAGATCTGCGGTAGCCGTCACACCACACAAGTGTTCCAACGGATTGGGTAAAGCATTCCCTACAGTAGCAGCTGGCAAATGGAATAAACTGCCAGTGAATCTGAGATTGGAATCAAAATACCCAGCACGTCGACTCACGTAGTAGGATTCACCTCCAGGAGAATCGCTTATTATGGTGTGAATCCAACCTTGGGAGAGTAAACGCATTGATTTGCTCCGACCCTTTAATGTTTGCAGGACACATTGGGACATGAGTAATTTTCTGACATTGTTGGACGGTTGACTTCATTTCAATAAATCACAACAAAGCATGTATGTTTGATATAGCCATACAGCCATCAGTGTTCTTCTGAGCCCTTATATGGGATGATAACTTAAGCAGATCGATATGTGACCTGGCTTGATTGCCTTGTAGGGAAGATCTTGGCGTTCATACTTGGAATACCCAAATCTGTGGCGGTAGAGGCACCAAGGTGTGAGCTAGATGCTCAATCAATGAGATCAAGTTGGTTAATCATTGTAAACTTCATGCACTATTGTTAGCACCCATGTTTGGTAAACATTCCCTTTGGGAACATTGGCTATTAGTTTGCTGGCAAAAATAAAAATGATTTCCTGGATGAGTTAGTAAAATGCAGTTCCTCACAAATGAGCAATATCTCTATCCATGGAACAAATGTTGACCTTGCCAAATGCTAATGATGTTTTAAAAAGAAAGCTCATGACTGGGAAAGAGTTGAGAATGTTTCAAAACCATCAATGGCCAGTTAATACCCCTATGGAAGCGTTTGGCAAATGTGTTTCTCATGCCTCCGAAAAAAAGCCCAAACTATTCGCATTACCCAGCCATTGACTGCCCATGGCCATGTTAATCCTTATGTCCATTCCCACCTAGTTCCTGCCCTCTTGCTAAAACACAGCTTCAGTGCAACTGTTTGAGCTCACTATATTCAAGCCTTGCCATCAAATTTTGCACTCAAAGTGCCTGCCAGTATTTTTTCAAAGCATTCTTCCAAGAGATCATTCCGAGGCTGGCAGTAACCTGTTGGCGCCACCAGCGGAAACACCGAATCCACCGTATGCCTTCCCGGTTCCACCAGGGAATTACAAGTCCTGGCAGCGCGGGAAGGCAGGCAGCGGGTTTTGTAACTCCCCATTCCTTTGGAGTCCCATAGGACTCCATGTGAGTGGGGAGACGGACGCTCCGGCACCGTTGATAACAGTGTTGGTGCTTCTGTGAAAAGTCTGCCTGCATGGGCCGTTGCGCTTGGCAGGTCTGACCCTGCTGAGCACAACGGCCCCTGCAGGCAAACTCATAGTGTGCACCCTTGTTTCTGGATGGCCACACTTGGAATCAGGCCCAATGACTTTATTGGAGCTGTAAGTGCGTGCTATATGTGTAGTAAAAATGTGTTAGCCAGGTCTGCCTTCAGCCACTCGATTTATAAGCAATATGTGTGTCCTTCACTGAAGTTCTGTTATAATTAAGCATTGGCAAATCCATTAGGCATTTGCCAGGCACTGCTCTTAGATGCCCAGGTACTTGCACCATTCTGCACCTGCTACACTCAATGGCCAGTTAATTCCACCACGACAGTGCCTGTCAAGTATGTTTCTCATGCCTTCATAAAAGCAAAAACTGTTGGCATTGCCAGTGCTTGTTATAAATTTACCTTGCTTGGCTAAGCTCATTTCTCCTTGAATTATTTACGTTTTTCACAAAGCTCATTGGCCCTCATTACGACCTTGGCGGAGAACCATGGTGCAATTAGCACCATGGTCCATGGCGCTAAGTTGCCAACTCCGCCATGGTGGTTGGCGGACTTACCGCCCCATTCCGACCTTGGCGGGGCGGTAAGTCCCCAATCCCCATTTACCCTTCCCCATTCCCATTTTTGCCCCATAGGGCATAATGGGAGTGGGGAAGGTGTTAATTACGCCACCGTAAATTACGGTGGCGTAATTAACAACAAGTCCCTTAGCGCCATGGATTTTACCGCCTGCAAAAAGCAGGCGTAAAAATCACCATGGCGCTACGGGAACTCGTACTCAGGCGGTAAGGGTCGGCGAAGTTTACGCCGGCGTAAACCCCTTACCGCCTGGGTCGTAATGAGGGCCCTTGTGTTTTGGCCTGTCTACACTCCTGGCCATACCAATGTTTTTCGGTTTTTGGCCCTGAATCATGATGTTCCCATCTTCATCTTGTATCCAGGATTGCAACATTATGTGTTACTACTGACTTCTGCAATCGTATTCGCTCTCCCCTCTTGCTTCTCCACTCTTTTTGAATGCTTACTCTCTGTTCTCTCCTCCTCTCCCTTTTCCTATCTCCTCCCCTCCTACCCTTATTTTCTTCTATGCACTTACTCTATCAGAATTGTCCCTGAACCTAGTATGATAGCAACCTTGTCTGCCTGTCTCCTCCCCCACCCTTTGTTTGTTCTCCCCCCCTGCAGCACTATCTGAAATGCCATCAGGCCTAGTACGATAGTCGCTTGTTTTGTTCCTCCCCTCCCTTTCTGCACCCCTCTCCCTCACCTTTTGTTTTCTCCGGCTCTACCAGAAATGTTGTCAGGCCTAGTACGGTAGTCGCCTGTCTGTTTCCATTTCCTTCCCACTCTCCCCCTCCCTTCCTTATCTATGTCGTAGCTCTTGCACTATCTGAAATGTTGTCAGGCCTAGTACGATAGTTAATTTCACATCCCTACTGTTTGTGGCCTGTAAGAATGTCATTGTATTTTCCATTGTTCCCTCCCTTGCCTTGAAGCACTTTGAAACACATTGTGTATAGGCGCTATATAAATGAACTATCACATCATGCAGACTTCTTCTTGGACAAAGGCACTACGTAATCTCACATAATATTTAGTGTCAGTACTAATTCGATGCTATTGGAATACAGGGAGGACCTGAAATCAAATCATAATGGGCATTTTGCCCCGCATTCTTCTTCATTGATTGTTTCCCTAACTTTACTGTACACTGCTTTTGAAAAAAGTGCTTTATAAATCCCAAAACACATTTGTATAAATACACAAGTATCGCGTAAACAAGTATGTGTTATACTGTTACTGGCCCATGTTTCCTTACTCATGCCAGTGACTCAGTCTGGGGGACAATGTAATGTCATGACTACATTTGATGTGAAACAAGTTAAAGTGTCTGCTTTCCAAATCATGTATTATTTTAAAGAATCCACAGCAACAGAAGAAAATAAATCTCGGGAAACTCCTTATGGCGTTCAGTTGGCTAATGCCCAGGCCCTGCATGCAGGTCAGATACAAAGGTTCTGTGTACTCCTCCTGACACTCACGGATAAGCTCCACTATTGCTCGCCACTTAACAGACTGATGTCCTTTGATGATTCCAAGAACTGTCTGGTAGTTGTCTTCACTAAATATTCTTGCAGGATGTTTGGCCTGGTCTGTGATCTATGTGCATTCCCATCACTGAAAATATTATTATTATTATTTGTTTTTAAACTGATATATGCCAACACCACAGTGGTACCATGTTTGCATCCAAGCCACAGCAAATACTCTTTTTGTCAAAAGTAGTGCAGCATATTTACATTTCCCTATGCAACATATTACTGTTTTGGGGAATAAGCTGACACACACACAATGCTCTACTGCATATGTAAGCAGTGCAACGTTCATTAATTGGCAGGTGTTTTTTTGCAGAGTTTTTTGCAGACGATATTTGAATGAAAAAACATATAAAAATGTATGGGGGTTGGGTATGTAACGGTATTATTACACGGCACACTCCAGCCAGGGACTCCTTCCCCGACAATGAATGAGGCGTACAATAGAACACTTTTTATTTTTAATAAACCACAGTTTTTTGTTTGAGTAGCCCTCTAACCCGTCTTGCACCCAACCTCCACAAACTCCACAAACACCCCTTGTCACAATGGACCAGGAATCAGGCCGGTGTGTAAATTATTTATTAATTTATTGTTTAATGAAAAATGGAAAATCAAACAATTTCACAGCCACTTATGTTGTGGTAACACAATGCACTAATCTCTACAAAACAATTAGCTTAAGATACACTGTTACAATTCTCACAATCTTTAATGGCAACGCAGAAAAAGAGCAATTTTAGAAAGAGATAACACCAACGGTTTAGCACTCCCCCTGCAACACTTACCCCCCACACAATAGTTAACTTGAATCATTTGAATGGAGGGCAGGAGCAACAAGTAGGGAGGGAGAGATAAAATCGGATTTGGAGTACAGCCCACCACCCCCAGATGGGAAGTAAGCAAAGAAAGTGAAAACCCGTTTTGGAGCAAAATGGCAGAATGGGATTTTGATTATTACTCACAACTGCTATGGGGCAGAATTAAAGGAATTTGTGATGCTACATTCTAGGAGATAGGGAAACTTAGAGACTACTAATCAGCACACCAGGGCAATAATAGAAATAAAGTAGGAAATTCGGTTTTGGAAGGAAGCACATGCAAAAGGAAAGATACAATGGCAAATGGAAATTCGGTTTACAGTGGATTTACAATGACAGGCAGCTCAGGGAAGGGGTATAGCTCAGAATAGGAAAATTGGTTTTCTTTGACACGGACAGAGACACAAAACAGATAGACTTGTAGGCAAAAGGGATTGCTTTCAATGGCACTAAGGTTTGGGGTTTTAATAGGACAGATGCAAATAGGAATTTGTGGGGTAATGCACACAATGCACGGGCAAATTCGGTTTTCAGTTACAAGAAGACTAACTCTTTTGAGGCAACACTTTAATGACAATAATTATTACAGAAAGACACCACGGACAATGGGGTGAATTTCGACCAACTTGTACCGTGAATTTCAATGGGGGAGTTATTTGATTTACTTAAAAATATGCTAAGGATTTACACAGACACTGAGAGGTTTACCAAAGGGAAAATGCAAACATACACAGGCTAAACACAGATTCTTCTATGGGAAGGTGACTGAATTACACAAGCAGTTTTTGGTTTTCAATTGGGTTTTCAATTAGGATTCAAATGGGGTTTTCAATTGGTGCATTGGTACCAAAAGGAAGGGCTTATGCAATTTAGGACTGGGGTTATTTGCTTCTTACAAATTAAGCCTTGGTTTGAGATTCTGGAAAGCCAGCTGGATCTCGGGACACTCTGGACAACTAGGCAAGGGGTCTGGTCACAGCACTGTGCCTTGGTTTGGGATTCAGGAAAGTCAGCTGGATCTCAGAACACTCTGTACAGCTAGGCAAGGGGTCTGACCACTGCACTCTCAAATATGGTGTGGTTCAGCTGCTTCCTCTCTGCCCTCCTTCTCCTTTCTTCCTGGATTTGTATGTGTCTGTTGTATATAGTACATATGACATCACTCACTTTACAATCTAGGGGAAGTACTGTATAATTACCCCTACCCCTCAGATAGGACAGTTTACAATTCCTCTCTCCACCCCCTGGTATGACTGTTTCAAGGGAAGAGAGCACCATCTGTCTATTTGCATTTATTGCCCTTTTTTGTTCTCTTGGCCACTTTATGACAAAACACAGCTATGTCTCATAACTTCATAATTCTACTAGCCCCTGACATAGCCATTAGATATGCGGTTTGAGTGGGTCATAGGGAATTAGGTAAGCCAATCGCCAACTCTGTACGAGGTAGTATGGCCCATTGGCACCTTTTTGTCATTTTCATAAAATGTATAACAGTTATGACTCTGCAAATGATCAAGCATATTCCTAATTTCACCTTCCATCTTTCCATCAAATCTAAAATGTATAACAGTTATGACTCTGCAAATGATCAAGCAGGTTCCTAATTTCACCTTCCATCTTTCCATCAAATCTGATAATTGTCACATCTTCCGAGCAGCCAGAAACTAGTCTTAACTGGGCATTTAAGTCCCAAAAGTCCTTGGAAAATGCACTTTAGCTCTTTCAAACCGCCTGGAAATTACATAAAAACATAGCATAAAGCAAAATTATTTCTCATTCTAATTGCTACAAAAATACCCAAAAATGGAATCAGTCCTTTAATGTCAATTGGGAAGATATGTCTCCCTCTGTGGGAGGGGCACTTTATTCCCCACAGCCGGTGACCAGAGATTTTGATTACCCCCTGTGAAGTTGTCACTTGGTTCTTGGTAGTGGGTGCAGGAGGAACTCACATCTCCCAGTCAAGTTTTCAGCCACACTTGCTTTCCTTGAAATCCCTGAGCCCCTGCCTTCAAGTCTGGTCTGGCAGAGCAGGGAATTATAAGACCCTCAGTACATCTCAGGTCATTGCAGGCTGATCCACTAGAAGGTGCAACTTCCAAAGGGAAGCAGGGCTTTCAATTGAGAAGTTTTCTGCCTGAGCCCAAAAACGTTTTTTTCCGATATTATGAGCCTCTTCCAAAGTGATTGAAGTCTTGTGGGTGAAAACATAATGTACATTGCTTAGTCAACCCCCCACAGCATATTTCCCTGACATTTCTGTGCGAGCAGAGCTAACCTTTCACAGTGTCTTTTTAAAGCCATTTTTCTTTTTCACAAGTGTGCAAGCCGTTTTCTTTTTTCTTTGTTTGCAGTGTTTCAAGGGCTACTGTTCAAATGAAATGGAAAGCAAAAGCTGTGTCGGGTTGTAATGTTGAAATCCTTGCCCCTCACGTGAATTAAAGTAAAACAAGGCGGTTTTGGATGTAGTGCATACCTTTTTGTCATTCAGATGAAACACAAGCAATGCAGGGCCATTTTTGGATGCAGTGCATAACTTCTTGTCGTTCAGGTGAAACAAAAGCAGCGCAGGGCCGTTTTTGAATGCAGTGCATAACTTTGTGTCATTAAGGGAAAACAAAACAATGCAGGGCCATTTTTAGATTCAGTTCATACTTCTTCTCAATCAGGTGAAATAAAACAACGCATGGCTGTTTTTGGGATGCAGTGCATACTTCTTGTCATTCAGATAAAAGTGGTTTCCATTGACACGGACAGAGACACATAATAGACTTGTAGATAAAAGGGTATGCCTCCCAGAATTGCGCCCATCCCTAATTTAAACAATGGCATGCAGAGTTGGACAAAGCTTCAGCCAATTGGATGACCGGATTAAGGGCTAATTTATATTTACTGATCCAACAACCAATTTATATCCTTCCTTGATGACTAATGTTCATAGAGGGATCTGCACTATGCAGGTATGCTGTGAAAACAGAAAAGGATCAGTAAAATCTAGACAAACAGTGCTCTTTTTCCTTGCTTTTTTGTTAACATCTGTCTGTCCTAATTATAATAATCATTTGTGTTTGAGGCAAGTCATTTCTACTGGTTCTTGGGCAATTAACCCTGCCCTTGGGATTGTAAACCTCACAATCCAAGCCTTGTTGGTGAACGACCACACTGATAGCAAACGCTTGATGTTAGGAAATCTTACATAATTACTTCTTAACAGCATCTTCTGTAAAAATTGAAGTTTATAATGAGGCCCCACCACTGGACCTCACACCAGAGTCATGCCATCAAGAGTATTTTATGCTGAATTGTATCCCAACTGAACAATAATTACTTATGTTCCCTGTTAACTGACATCCTTAAAGGGGCAGTTCACTCAACAATTGTCTTCTTTTAAAAGATGTGTCATAATAAAAAATATACATACAACATATTTTACAAAAAGTTCCTATGTAAAGTTTTCGGAAAATGAGCCTCAACGTCATTCATTTTAAGTAGTACGAGGCATCCATTTTGTGAAATTAATGAACCTCCTCTGCTCATGTTAGATCTCCTCTTGCAGCAATTATCGAGCAAAAGCCCCCTACTGGTAGCTTTTGCATATTGTTACGAGAGAGCAGAGAATGCTGGCAAGCTACAGACTGCCATGGCTGTATTGATAATTGCAGTTACTTTCAAGTAACCACAATTATTAATATTCCGCCACCCTTCACAATCATCAGGTGGTTTAGTGTTCATAATTGCAGGTACTTCAGGGCTCCCTCCCCCGGTCTCGGGGAGCCCTGGATAAGTAAAACAAAAGTAACTGCAATAATGACTATGCAACCGTCCGGCCATACGGTGGGCGGTGGGATATTAATAATTGCTGGTGCTTACTTTTTAAGTTTTCAGGGCTCCCCAGGGTGGGAAGCCCTGGAAACATTATAAAAAAGTAACTGTATGTATCAATACAACGTTGGCAGGCTGCAGCCTGCCACCATTCTCTGCTCTCCGGCAGCAATAAGCAAACGCTCCCAGTAGAGGGCTTTTGCTTGATTATTGCTGCAGGAGCAGAGTTAACATAAGCACAGGAGGCTCATTTATTTCACAAAAATATGCTTCCTAGTACTGACTTTGAGGCTCATTTGCGGAAATTTACAAAGGAACATTTTGTAAAAATATTTGTAATGTATATTCTTTTTACTGCCCATCTTTTAAATGAATAACATTTGTTAATTCACTAGTCCCTTACGGTGACCCCCCTAATCCCCACACCCCCATAGCTTGATGGCACTTCAAAAGGTAGAAAGTTAAGGAATGTGCTTCATACAGCTTCTGCTGATTTTCAAATGGTATTCACAGTGCTTAAAACCATGGCAGAGAGTCCAGAGTCCAAATTGCTGCAGAATCAAGTCTGTACACAACAATCAAAAAAACATGATCTGTTCAAATTGTCAGTGATCTCTACATGGAGATGAACACGTACTACACTAGACAGATCACGTCAGGCACATGGTTTACATTTATTAGAAACATAGTGTTAGGATGTGAGGTGCCTACCAGAAAAGTAAAAGACCTCAGAAAGAGATCTGATATGATCTGATATTTTATTTGTGTTGCACTCATACACAAGTGTTTTCAGAGCGCGATGAAACAGGGGAGTACAAAACAATGATCTTACTAGGCCCAGTGACATTGAGAATGCACAAGTGCAGGGGAGAGGGAAGGGGAAAGTTCAAGGGAGAGGGGAGAGGTGGAAAGTGCAGAGGAAGAGATAAAAACAATTACAAATTGTAGTGCAGCCAGCAAGGTGGCAAGTGAAAGGTTTAAAGTGCAGACAATGGTTGTCTGATAAGTGCAAGTAAGGGGACTGTAGGGTTACAGATACAAACCCAAGTGCAAGGGTTGCCAGGAGGCAGTGTGGGTGTGTGGCTGGGTGGGTCGGGACCTGGGCCCTAAATCAGATGGTAGCAAGGTGCACAGTGCCAAAGCATACAGATCGGGAGAGGAGGCTTGAGGGCAGAAGCAAAGAGGAAGTTCTTGAGGTGCTTCTGGAACCGGAAATGGTTCTCCTCATGTTTCAGAGTGGCAGGGAGACTGTTCAGCCAAAGAAAGAGATCTACCCCTACCGCGTTGCTTGGAGAAGCAACTGACCTTGAGGGAGTTGGAGGAGGAGGAGCGAAGAGCGTGAGTTGGAAGGTAATTATGGAGGGAGAGTTGAAGGTATATTGGACCCAGGCCGCAGAAAGTTTTGTGGACAATGCAAAGGGTCTTGGATTTAATCCTTGCAGCCACTAGGAGCCAATAAAGAGATTTCACCGCTGAAGAGATATGATCCCAGGGCTTGAAGCCGAGGACAAGTCTCACAGTCCTGTTCTGGATGAGTTGCAGAGGGCCGATAGTACAAGCAGGCAAATTTAGAAAGAGGTGGTTACAAAAGTCCAGCCTGGAGAGAACCAGAGCTCTAGAGACAGTATGCATCTCGGGGAAGGAAAGGAAAGGGAGAATACCTCTGAGGAGGTGCAGTTGGTAGTTGGATTTCTTAGAGACATCAGAGATGTGAGGAGAAAAGGAGAGTGTGGAGTTGACGATGACACAGATGTTCTTAGCCTCACAAGTGGGAGCAGGAAGAGGGCTAAGGGAGGCAGGCCAGAGAGTAACAGGATAGGAGGGTGCTGGTGTGCCGATGATGAGAATCTCAGTCTTACTGGCATTAAGGCAGAGATGATCATTCGTGGCACACCACTCCTGGATACCAGACAGACAGTCAGAGATGAGAGAGGGCGAAGAGTTGTCAGAGGGAAGCCTGAAAATGAGCTGAGTGTCATCCGCATAGCACTGAAAGTTGGAGCAGAGAGCGGCAATGCAATGGGAAAGGGGTGCCAGTTATTGGTTGAACAGCCAGGGAGAGAGGTTAGACCCCTGGGGAACACCAGGTAGAGAGTGAGATAGATGAAAGGAAGGGCCCAAGTTGGACCTGGGAGGGTCGATCAGAGAGGATGGAGGTCAGCCAGGCCATGGCCCGATCAGTGATACCCAGGTTATCATGGAGACGGTTGAGCAGGATGCCATAGTTGACCGTGTCAAAGACAGAAGAGAGATCAAGTAGGATGAGCACAGAAGGGATATAAGAGTCAAGGTTGGAGAGCAGGTCTTCACGGATGTTCAGGAGAGAAGTTTCCGTGCTTCTGGCAGCTCTAAAGCCAGACTGACAGTCATGGAGACCATCAACAGAATCAGTATAAATATTAAGCGGGGAGATGGCCAGCTTTTCCACGAAAGGACTGATGGAGATCAGGTGATATTTAGCCAGGCATGAGGGGTCGGCAGTGGGTTTCTTAAGAACAGGGTGCATAAGAGATTGCTTCAGAGGGGAGGGGAAGGTTCCAGAGGCAAAGTAGAGGTTGTAGAAGTCGGCCATAGCAGGAGCCAGGGTGTCAATGTGGTCCTTGATGGTTTTAGATGAACAGGGAAGAACCTGTTTCCATGAGACTTTCATAGATCGGACTTGTCTAGAAACCTGGTATGGGGAGGAAAGAGGAAAGGAAGAGAAAGAGGGAGGGGTTGCGGCTGCAGGAGGGCCAGAGTTAACAGATAGAGAAGGGGTATGAGGAGAAGAAGACAAGAGAATAGACAGGATATCCTGGGTTTTTTGGATGAAATGAGAGGCAAGGGCCATGCAAAGGGCCTGCGATGCGACAGGAGAGGTAGAGATGCAGAAGGGTTGGCCAGCTCCTTGCAGATTTTAAAGAGTTTGTCCGAGTTGTTAGATGCAGCAGAGACACAGGCTTGGATGTGGGCACTCTTCTTAGTGCAGACAGAGAGCTGGTATTGCCTTTGGAGCAGGCGGCAGGCCATGTACAAAAAGGCCGTCATTTTCTCTCAGTCACCCTACACTTGCGTTTAAGGGTAGAACAATTCCCCCAAAAGCCATGAAGGTTTCTGTGCCTCCACAGAAGAACAAAATCCTATTTATCCCTTTCGGTAAGTTCCTGTATTATAAAGTGTGACCCGTTCCTGCCTCCTTCCCTGTTGTACACACATATGTTTTTATACAGGCTGTGAAATCATGGAAGTATGTCTATTGGTTTAAAAAAGCTGCTAAACCTTTTTTTCTGTCTTGCATCACCCTACTTCCACTCCTCACCACCACGCCAATGTTGCCTGACCACAACCCACCATCTATATTTTGGTGGGGAAATCTAAGCAAAATAACGTGCAAAATACATTCAAGGAGTTTTTGGTTGATCAACAGACCAACTACCAGAATGCATTTGAAGGGACTGTACTATGTGTGTATTCTTTACATTCACAAGGGTTGAACTTCCATTGGTTTTATCACCTCTCTCTCCCAGTGAGTTTTTTTCAACTCCAATGAAATGCTGTCCTCCATTGACTAATAAATGGAAACATTTCCTCTGTATAGTATACAGTACCAACTGTGATATTGCATACAAGTAAGCAACATAATGTATGTTTGTTTTCTTTAGTAACACATGCCCAGTTGCCCTTACAATGGTTTGTCCTCATCTTGGAGTAGGCATTGCATACTATAAGCCACTTGACAACATAATTTCATGGGAGAAGGAGCAGAGACCAGGCAACCTGCCTATGAATGAAATAAGGGAACACAGGAGTGGAATGAGCAGGAGGTAGGGACATTCCACACTAATCCAGTGGATGATGCCACTGGGAGGACAGAAGGGAACACCCCAGAGCAGCATGCAGAAATTTTGAGTATGAGTTGCAGAATTTCACAGTGATTGCATGGGAAACAACAATAAATGAAGAAGTACGATTTTTTGGAACCACAAGACCTTGGCAACTGCTGAGAAGCTAACCAGCACAGTGCCCCCTGGATGCAGATGATTGTCAATGAATTATGAAGACAGAAACTGAAATTGTTGCTGCCAAAGGATGATGTGTGTTTGTTAAAGGTTGCTGTAGAGGAAGGGCATGGGGAGATGGCTGCATAGAACAACCAGCAGGGAGAAACCCCATGCTTCACTGTAAGGTGTCACCCATGTTGATATTCACTGTATTGTTCAATAATAACCTGAGAAGAAACAGTATCATTGTAGGTAAGTTTAGGTCACTGAATGAACCATTTGGGGGAGTCACTGTTGTATCAGAGAGGATGACCTTTAACACACTTTATTAAGTAAAAAGAGCCTTAGAATCAGGGAGAATTGGCAACATAGGGCCTCATTACGACCCAGGCGGTAAGTGTTTAACGGCGCCGTAAAAGGCTGCGGCGCCGTTAAACACTTAGCGCCTAATTAGGAGGTCCCTTTGCAGGACCCGACCTTAACTGCTGGTTTTACCAGCCGTTAAAGTAGGGTGCCGCAAAGGGACCTTGGTGCTAAGTACGGTGCCGCAATTTGCGGCACCGTACTTAGCGCCTTCCCCATTCCCATTGAGCCCTATGGGGCAAAAATGGGAATGGGGAAGGGCCCATGGTGAATGGGGAATTACCGCCCCGCCAACCTTGGAATGGGGCGGTAATTCCGCCATTCACCATGGCTGACCCCGGCATGGACCATGGTACTAATAGCACCATGGTTTAGCGCCGGGGTCGTAATGAGGCCCATAGTGTGGAAAAGATGGACATTGTGGAATTTCTCTGTTAAATATCAGTATTTATTTTGCATTCAGCTGGGGACAGGATTTATTTCCTTTCTTAACTTCTGGATTAAGTGTGTCTCTAGCCTGGGTGTCTAAAGTGAAGTGCAGATAATGAAATGGGCAAATCCAGTTTTGGACCCGAAGGACTCATGACAAGAACCCATGCTTCTCTACGATCAGGTAAGCTCCCTCAAAAAGGCGTTTGACCCCTTTTCCGGGCAGCCCATCCCTGCCATGACCACTCATTCCTTACCACATTGCTCACCAGCAACATCATGAGCACGGCTTCACAGCAACCTCACCCGCATCACCACATACCCCATCAGGACTCCGTCATCCACCACTACACGAAAGCTGAAGCTCGCCAATATCTACTTTGCAATCAACCATGTAGCCGACATTGCCGACCTCACCACCACACATGACTTGGATGTCATCTTGATTGCTGACACGTAATGACATCCATCTATACCCACTTCTTAGATGTCCTCATTCACAACGGCTACAGAATTCTACAATGAGACCACTGAAATAAGATTGGCAGAGCCTTTGTCATTATTCACAAGGTGGAAGGGCCAGGCACCCAACTGGATGTTGTCCCAATAGTCTCTTTCAAAAACTTTTTTCTGCCACTTTGCGCTCTCCCAACAGACACAGTAATTTTTTACCTGGTCTACAGACAGGCAAACCCAACATCTCCTTTATCAAAGACTACACACACTTGGTAAACACCAAGTCTCTCATGCATGCTAAAAACATCTTCCTCCACTGCTTACTTGTCACTCTGAACTTCATACAGCACACGAAAAACCAAAGTCACAGTAAAGGTAATCTGCACTGACCTGCCCTCCTTTCATCATCCCACTCCTCTGGTCAGACCAACTGTCAATCCCCTTTGACATTAGTCACATCACACCCATGAAGCTTACACATTGGAAACCCAGCAAACAAACCTTCAGATCATTCAAGATATTCCCAGTGGAGGCTCTTATAGAGGTTCTCACCAAACTCCACTTCATATGGGCTTATCTTCCTCGAATGAACGAGGAATGCAACTGGCTTCTACAAGAACTCCTCACCACCCTCACAACAAACATCAACAGCCATGCCCCAGTGACAAAATGCACCCTGAAGCCTAAAACTTCCACACCCTACATTCAAAAAATGTAACTTCGAGAAACAAACCATCAGAAACCAATAAAAGACTTGGCAACAATTCTGCAGCTCATCCAACCCCACTATGCCCAAGGATATCTTTGCTAAACGTAGATGACTGATGACCACTTTCAAGGCCAACTAGTACCAAAAAATCATAGCCAAGGCCAAAAATGAAAGCAGAGCCCTCTTCAAAGTCATCAATCACTCATCAGCCCTCTGGCGAACCCAACTGTACTGCATTCCATGGGAACCCAGCAAACAAACCTTCAGATCATTCAGTAAAGGTAATCTGCACTGACCTGCCCTCCTTTCATCATCCCACTCCTCTGGTCAGACCAACTGTCAATCCCCTTTGACATTAGTCACATCACACCCATGAAGCTTACACATTGGAAACCCAGCAAACAAACCTTCAGATCATTCAAGATATTCCCAGTGGAGGCTCTTATAGAGGTTCTCACCAAACTCCACTTCATATGGGCTTATCTTCCTCGAATGAACGAGGAATGCAACTGGCTTCTACAAGAACTCCTCACCACCCTCACAACAAACATCAACAGCCATGCCCCAGTGACAAAATGCACCCTGAAGCCTAAAACTTCCACACCCTACATTCAAAAAATGTAACTTCGAGAAACAAACCATCAGAAACCAATAAAAGACTTGGCAACAATTCTGCAGCTCATCCAACCCCACTATGCCCAAGGATATCTTTGCTAAACGTAGATGACTGATGACCACTTTCAAGGCCAACTAGTACCAAAAAATCATAGCCAAGGCCAAAAATGAAAGCAGAGCCCTCTTCAAAGTCATCAATCACTCATCAGCCCTCTGGCGAACCCAACTGTACTGCATTCCATGGGAAAATACAACATCAGCAATTCCTTCTTCATCAACGAGATCAGCATGATCCAACAAATCATAGACACCAATGACACAACTGACAGCATACGAAACATCCCATCTCGCAAAACCACAACAACCTGGACAAATTTCAAGCCACTCACTATGGAAGTCCTCACTGGCACCATAGCATCCTCCAAGACCACATTATACCCAGATGACATCCTCCCTGCCTACGTACACAAGACCCTTCCAACAAAGGCACCCCTCCCTTACATGAAATCATCAACACCTCCCTAACTCAAGGCACCTTCCCCTTGACTCTCAAGACTGAAAAAATCCTCCTGCTACCCAAGAAACCAACACTGGACCCTGATAACCTCAGCAACTACCACCCTATTCCCATCTTCCCTTCCCAAGTAAGATCCTTAAGAAAACAATAGCAACACAACTCCATGAACACATCAAAGCCAACATCCACCTTCAGTCCTAGAAATCTGGCTTCATACCTAGTTGCAGCACAGAAATGGCTACCATCAAGGTGATCGACAATGCCCTTAACATACTCGATGATGGCAATTATTCCCCCCTTGTTCTCCTTGACCTCTCAGTAGGATTCGACACAGTTGAGCATCAGACACTAACTGGAAATCTACATTGCCACATGGCAATCAACAAGTTCGCCCTTAGTTGGTTCACAACCTACCTTGTTAATCACCACCATTGCACACAAATGGATTCCTCCAGATCACAAACTCTACCCATAACCTTTGTAGTCCTGCAAGGATCCATCCTCTACCCTAATATCTTCCATATTTACATGGAACCAATTTGCTCCCTCCTCACTCCACACAACATCCCCCGATACACAGATGACACACAACTCTACCTGAAGACATCCTCCATCAAAGACATCAACAGGCTCAAGGCCTGCCTCACAGGGATCCAGTTGTAGATGTCCAGTGCTTACCTGAAACTCAATTGCTCCAAGACTGAATTGCTACTGCTGACCAACAACAATAAACACCCCGATATCCAGACCTGGTTCTCTGCTATGAACCTCAAGGGCTTCACGAACCAGCTGGCCACCTGCACCAAGTCACTTGGGTTCAACCGCGACAGTCACCTTTCTTTCAAAAAGCGCATAGCAAGGAAGACACAAACGGCTTGGTGCCATCTTACTACCCTGAACAAAATCAAGCCAGAAAACAACTTCAGTTCTACTGACCAAACCTTGGACCTCTCCAACTGGATGGTGACAATTCCCTTTTAAAAGGCCTTCCAGTCACTACCCTGGCACCCTGAGATGTGTCCTGCATGCTGCAGTACGACTTATCAAAGGACTCTGCAAATTTGATCACATCACCATAACCCTTATCAAACTGCACCGGCTCCCAATGCAAGTGCATTTGATCTGCAAATCCTGCTGCATCATCTACAATGCAGAGCTGCTTCACTGACGAACTCAGCAACTCTGAAGGCCTGCAATGCACCAGAAGTAAGAACATGTGCAGACTTGAACTCTGCCGGTGTAGGAAGGAAAAAACCACCAGACAGACCTTCTCTGTCTATGCCCCAAGACTCTTGAACCTCCTCCCCATCAACATCAGACTCACCCCCTCGCTTTTACAGTTCAGGAGGGAGCTCAAGACCCTATTCTTCAAGGAATGGCTCCTCCCTATCTCCTAGCTCCCCACACCATCCACTCCCCACCCTACCTGAGACTGGTTCCTTTTCTCCCCACTCTTCCCTCCCCTGGTTGCTTGTACATCCACTGCAATCAATTGTCTACCCTCCGACTCCCCCGTTGTTAGCTCTCAGCTCCCTATTTCTCTGCTTCCTTGACCCTGTTCTTACCCCTATAATTGCAAACCACTCAATTGATTCCCAGAGCTAGATACACACTCAATAAATATAGTAATAATAATAATAATAATAATAATAATAATAATAATAATAATAATAATAATAGTCTGATTCATTACAAGAGGAAGCCTGACAGTCCTCTTGAGAGAATTTGTATTTTTTTGTTTGTATTGGTTTGTTACAAACCTTTAAAAAAGAAAAGAAAAACTATACAAACAACACGAAAAACAAATATTACAGCACTTCATTAGGTAGCATCAAAAGAGGGAAGGTTACACTTATTTTATGCTACAATCAATTGTAAGGACCAATTTGATGGAGCTCTGATGCTAAAGCAAGCTCATTAACTAAATCACAATAGTTTAGCAATTATGCTCTCAAATTAGCCTCTGCCTGTGCCAGTTTTTCCTACATTGATTCTAGAAAGAATGTTAATTCCATAGTTAGTTTGCGGTCTGCGTCTTGAAAAGACTCTCTCCACCACTCCTCTATGGACAACGATGGTTTTGCCAGAATGAACCTTCCCAAATGCTTTGTCCACTCTTGTCTCAAATTTGGACATAATAATGTTAAGTGCTTCAAGGTTTCATTGCTTCCTCCACAAAGCCGACATATAAGAGGAGCCATGCCATCTTTTTCCCATATGCTCAGGTTTTCCCTTGTGCAAAATTGATTTAATCGATATTTCATAAAGATGGATCTTTGATTTTTCCCTGGAAATTGTATTAAATAAGGCTGAATTTCATTTAGTTTTCTTTCCTGATGTGGAATCAATATCATGATTCTGTGTTTTAGATAAGTATCGCCAGTATCTATCCAGTCTTGTTCCCAAAGCCTGGCTTTAACCTTATTTGGATTTGTTTGAAGTAGGTTTGTGGTTGTACCTATGTCATTTAGCATTTTTTCACAACAATGAGCCCACTGAGACAATATGCTGTTGCAATTGCCGTTAGAAGGATTTTTGAAGATGTTATACTGTAATACTGGTTTCTCAGCGGTTATTTTGCGATATTCATTTAACATATTCCATATTATCAATCCATTGATAGATATGAGACTAGGCTTGTGTCTTAGGCACGCGGTAGGCACTTCAGCTGGAAGTCTTAACACTTTTGTCCAAAATGAGTGCTCTATGGAGGCCCACAAATCCGCAGAGCAAACAATGGCGCAATCAGCTCCATGAATTAACGATGGAATGACCTTCAATTTATAGAAGGCTAGTACAGGTTGTAAAGAGTGTTTACCATACTTCTTATTAAGGATACAGGCTTGCGCTGTGAATTGACTACAGGGAGCGTCATTAATGCTGGAGCTCAGGCACATACCTAGGTACATTGATTGTTTTGTTATTTCGATTGTTGCATTGCCCATTTTCCAAATAAACTTTTTTTTCCCCAGCATATTCTTTGTTCTTTTGCACGTTTGTAGAATCAATATTTCTGATTTTTTTGTGTTGACACTTAGACCATTTTGGTTGAATATATTGGTCCAGGATGCATAATTTGCGCTGAAGACCTATCGGTGTAAGATCCAATAGGACCAAATCATCGGCATACAAAAGCCAGTTCACCTCATTTCCATTAATTTTTGGAGGGAATATGTTTGCATCAGCATATGCCTCCCCCAAATCTGAAATTAATAGGTTAAAAATGATCGACGCTAAGGGACAACCCTGTTTAACACCTCAACGAGTTTTTATTGGGTCAGATAGAGTTCCCATTTGGTCGAGCCTTATTCTTATTTCGGTGTCAGTGTTTAGGGCTTTTATAGCTAATAAAAGACTCATAGGACACCATGTTTGTTTGGATTGCTCATTGTTGACAATCATTATTATTTATGAGCTTCCAGAACTCAGAGGAGTTCTTATTATCAAGACTAGCAAGCATGGTTTCGCTATCTTGTTGGTAGACGTAAGCTTTGTGAGAAATTTGCCAGTTTTTGTATTTTTGTTTACTGGCTTTTATTGCCTGCTTTTGTTGATCATTTTTCAGATTCTCATGTTGCCTTAATTCTTTTTGTAATTGTTGTTTCCTTTTAGCTACTTGTTCGTCATATTGATGTTTCGGTCGAAACAAACATCTTTTAGCTCCATTGTCTTTACACTTGAACTGGTCGAATAGACATGTGTATTCCATTTTCTTGTTCCTTTCAACATTTACATACTTACCAAATGACTCTGTAAGGAGTTTTACTTCATGTGGTTTTATTTTTAGTCTAGATCTATTTGGCTCCACAAAAACTTGATTATTCCACTGCAGAGGCTTTTTAACGTTTGTTGCCTGAATGGTAAGTTTGAGATGACTGTGGTCACTACTAGGATCAGCAGTAATTTTCAAAGACACAAGTCGTTGTCCTAGATTTTCGGAGACAAAGAAGTAGTCTATGATTGACGACTGATTAGCGCTTTTCCATGTCTGCTGTGGAGGGATGTCTCCTTTGTTGTTTCCATTTACCATTGTTATGCTCCTTTCCTCACGGGGCGGAGCACCATCTTTTGGCCAATTTTTGTGAAGCATTTCGGGTTATATTATCATTTTTATTCTTATTTATACAGGCTAAGTTCAAGTCTCCGCAGCAAATTATGTTTGGCGCGTGTTCACTATTTAAGTCATCAATTAAGTCACACACTATTTTTATGAATTTGTTTGTTCCAGCATTTTTATGATGCCAGTAAAGGTTGAATATATGAATCTGGCTTATGAAATTATTTGACAAGTTTTTTGCAGCTGCCACAGTATGCTGTATAAATGGTGTGTGATTTGTGGAACTTATCAGTTTCCATCCTGAGTTTTTCTTAATCATGGTCAACAATCCGGCAGATGGTCGTCCCTTTTTTCTTGTTATTGCTGCATTTATTGCAACCTCATATTCATCAGATATCGGGCACAAGGCCATCCATGTTTCTTGGAAGCATATAAAGGTCAAATCATCACACCAATTTCTGGTCTCCTTAAACAGGTGGGAGAACCCTCTCGTATTCCAAGATAAGATGTTGATGTTTGGGTTTAACTAGCCCATGTTGGCATTAGCTTGAATGACCCCCCAGGGCACCTGCTAACCAATTCCAATTTGTGTTCTTGACTTCGACCGATGATCCGGCTTTCTCATCGTTTTCACTCCCCATAGAATTTACGTTTCCATGAATCGCAATTTGGATTTTTTCGCCTAGTGTAAAATTATCAAGGGATTCAGAAATTCTTTCAGTCTCAATTCGAAGGCCCTTAATCTGAGTAGATATCTGCACTCTTACTTTCAGATCATTATTCATCAAGGATTTAGATGTGAGAATTTGGCTGGTTGCTGTCCATCTGCTATTTTTGAAACAAGTGTTTGCATTAGTCTTCCTTTTGTTTAGGTCTCATTCTTTCATTTGTGGAGTCTGTTTTCTTATGCAGTGCATTCAAATCAATAGCTTCTTGTTCTTGTGCTCAGAGAAAGGTTTTGTGATTTTTATTTTCACCAAATGCAGTTCTTTCACCATCGTTGTTACGATCGTATGTGCTGGATCCAGGAAGCATTATTTGAGGTCCCACTTTTTGAGCACCTGATACAACAGTGGCCCTCATAATGAGTATGCTGGGCTCTGAAAAATGCTGGTAAAAGGCTGGCAGTACAGTATCCAGCATTTTTCCCAGACTAGCACACTCCTAGACTGCCGGTAGGGGCAGTAAACTACCAGCAGGCCTGACCTGCTGGGACTTCAGGCCCCTACTGGCAGAGTAATCACTGAATCACTGGCACTGGAACTGCCGGTAACCCACCGGTAGCACCGGCGGGTTATCGGCAGACTCGTAATGAGGCTTCCTTGGCAACTGGCTAGAGGTATTTCCCATTAGGTTTTTGTCTGATGTTAGACAGATTGTTATCATGGCAGCATTTACGGACATATATTGTCATTGAGGAGTCTCCTTTTAGCATTTTTCAGAATTAACTTGTATTTTCTTCTTCTTTTCTGGTTATGCAGAAGTCCTTCCAGAGGGATAAGCCATACACCGAGATATGTCGATTTACAGACTCACTTTTCTTCGCATTGGCTGGACATTATATGTATAGCTCTGTAGCTGCAGTGGATCCAAGAGGTCTGCTTCATTGGTAGTGCCCAATGTTATTGATCCAGTGGATGGGAACTTTTTTCCAGTGGAGCTTGTGGATATGAGTGAGTTTTTTAGGCCAATGTTCTTATTGCTGGGAAGCCATCAATATGCGATTCACTGAGCTTTTTTGGAGATTTTACTTTGAAAAATGCATACAATAAATAAAATGGGATTAACACATGTTTCACGATTTTGTGCCTCCTGGAAACAGTGGCCTTATCGCATTTGTTGCATGAAAATGAGAACCATGAAGATTGTCACTGGCGAAATTCTTTATGAATGCATGACGGACTTTAATATCAAACACACTATGCCAGGTAAAGGCAGTGATGGCAGGCATCTTGAGCAATCTAAGAGTTTGACGAATGCGCAAAACATTCGTTCTCATTATGACTATTTTGTGCAATGTCACTCTAAAGCTATGCTCATCTCACTCGTGTCCTTGCTTCATCCATTTCGAATCGGCCCTTTGCACCTTACAGCAAATGCACCCAGCTACAGGTGCCAAGTAAATGGGGACAAAGATGGCAGCGGCCTCTTAGTTCTTTGGCAATGGGGCATGGATCTCACTTTGCATCCGTAGAGATATTTACAGTTTTTCATTTCAATTTGTAAATCCAACATGGGTCTGTGTGCCACGTCAATGGAGCTGAAGACGATTGACCTATAAATCATCTGCATTCAATTCACTGTGCATGTAAATCGGTGCAGTGATGTTTTCAATATTAGGATTCACGCCCAATGCTGAATTCCTTGAAAGTTGGGTGCCCAGTCCTAAAGTAGAAAGCTGTAAAGGTAGTTTAGCAGGTTGAGTTACTTTTGCTCAGACGTAATATGTTCAGAGCAGCCTTAAATCCTTGGGCTTTTTGCAGTTTTTTCTGATGAAGTATGCTTTGAAATGCACCTCATGTTCATCGTCATGAGGGGCTGGGCGCCATTTCCTGTTCATATTCAAGGTGGGTGGGTGGTCGAGCGTGTGTATTTCTGCACCCGTAGTCATAATCGAAATGTGCCACCCCAGCCCCCTTTGAACGTTTCATTACTGAAACAGCATACTCGCTGACTCGCGCACCCTTTTTCAGGGTGAGGACACCAGCGGCCCTGCGCCCTTCCATTAACTCCCATTCCCCTGTTCCTGTCTCTTTCTAGAACCAGTATGGCTCTTTGGTGGGGCTGAGGGGCTAAACTCTGCACCCTGCACCCCTCGCCCTGTGACTTTGCATACCCCACAAACAGAGCAGACTCAACTTTGTTCTGCTCCCCTCCAGGCTGCATTTCCCGGCATACCACTCATCCTGGTTCCTGTTGCTGACCTGGGCGATGCAAAGTCGATTGTGGAAACCTGCCAGTCTAGAAGTTGAATCCAAATGTTTTGATGAAGAGGAGGAAAGTGGAATTTGAAAACCCAGTTCGTAATCCTTTTATTTCACATGTCTGGGCATTTTTTTTTTTTTTTTAATAAACCATCCAATCGGTTTGGCATGTTTATTGTTTTTGGGAGATATATATGGCATGTCATGTTTTGGACTTCATGTTTCCACTGGCTTGGGGCGTATTGCAAGATCCATTTTTGACTCATTGACATGTATTTTGCAGAAATATTATTAATTCACACAGCGCATGGCCTAGAATATATCAATAGTAGCACAGGTTGCACTGAAGTAAACGTAGTGATCTTGATTTTAGACGATGTTTTTGATTAAATATTTAGTTTCCAAAGAATTATGTTTATTTCGTACAAACACATTCCTTCATAGTAATATTCAGTCATGCACCTTTCATACGTGGAGGACCCATGAAGGCCTGTATTATTTAGTTTGTAATGTAACACTTTCCAATATTTTAACTTTCACTGACAAGGGAGAAGGATCCGTCATTAAACCGCGTGCATTGCTGCCATGTTTGTTGTAGATTTAAAAGAACATGCAGTGTCAATAGTAAAACGCCTCTGTTAGTCAAGTTTACAGAAATGCACAATAAAGACCCCTGTAGAAATGCCTACACACGACGGATGCGATTCTGTGTGCCTTCATTGTTGAATTTCTTGTTGAGACCTACCCCAGACGTTGCTTGCATAACTATGCAGCCGTGTATCATAGGCCTACGGAAGGAATTCCCTTAACTCTCGGTGGTCTCAGGCTTTCCACAAAGCAGTCGAAATAGTCATTCTTCCCGCCATTCATCTCGTCCACATAACAGATGACACGATCAAAATGGAGCTTGTCTCTTCATCCGCCACACATGATGTCGAGCTATTCTCCTGGCGGAACACACACAATGGGCCCTGTTTTCTGTTGCTGGGAGAGATCTTTCAAAAAGACCATGTTTTTTTGACAACAGAACAGTTTGTGTGGGCTGGAGAGCATGATCACAGCCTATGATGGCACTAGCCAAATATACAATTTCTTAAGGAATGGCAATTAAGGTGGAATGTTCCAATTCATGGAACTTGATGGGTACAATGTACATGTAGACTATGCCCATAGTGATGAATATAACACCTGTGGGATAATGTAAATACGGTTAATGTGTCAAAAGTTCACATTTTTATGCTGGCAGTGGATATCAAGTAGATGTGGGGTTAGGGGTTATGAGATACGGCCTGCTATTCTAGAAATCTGAATTCAATTTTTGGAATGTGCAGGAACCCCTCTTCTGTGAGCCCTCATTTCTGAATTGCACGCAATCGAATTGCACTTTTACGGAGCCGAATGTGAACTAAATGGTCGCTACTGTAATGCATGAGCGAGAGGGCTGCTGAAAGTGACTTCAAAGACAAACACCCATTTAATTCATAAATAAGTAAAAAGAAACAGTGATTTACAGCAATTTCTTCTTAAATGGAATGCAATGTATCTGAAAGCTGCATTTGATCCTAAAGAAAAAAAAAAATATATAGATAGTGCCCATGTAGTTATGGTTAAGTTGCTGTTTCCATAGGAAGAACACTTTTTGGGCGGCTTATAACTTGGCTCCCCCTGGACGAATCCTTACGAAAGTTTGCAACAAAAAAAATATGGGCCACTGAATTAATGTTTTCGTGTAAGGATTTGTCCAGGGGGGGCAAAGTTACAGGGGGGGTCCCAAAACGTCTTTTTTTCCCATAGACTGAAAGGGGCAAAAACTTTGCACACGGCTACAGGTCAAACCACTGGACGGATTGTCATCAATTTTACGGCAGGGGCAGGGGCTTGTTCCCCAAAGCGTGCTTTTGTAAATGTTGTGAATCGTCCAGTAGTTTCCTTTAAAACGATCAAAAAGTAGCACTCTAAGAATTAGTGATATCCATGTCCGCTCCGCGGTCGCACTTCCCTGTTCGCTCAGTGGAGAAGATTTCTATTGGCTAATCTATGACATGCTGCACGTCAAGATGTTGTGCTTTCACCGATTGGTTCTGCTGCAGCGTCAAGTGCGTAGCATTCTTTCGATACGGCCACCATGGTCATTTCGTTTTTGTATTGTACGTGGAAATCCCCGCAAACAACCCCTTATGGAACACTGTGTCGAAAGGTAAGCATTACTTATATGTGGCAGTAGGAAGTGAAACAGTGATTTATTCTTGTTACCACTATCATACCGTACAGTGGAACTTGGTAGGCAATGTACAACAAGTGCTTACTGCGTCTATGTAAGAAGCCACAACCAAAAGTACTGCGGTCAGACTGGCGTCCTATAGTTTGGAATTTGAGGCAGCCACCTGCACGGTTCGTAAACACAGCGCTTCTGCACGTGTTTGGCCGTAACGGTTCTCATGATTGACTGCTGATATGTTGTTGCAAAATGAGCATGTATTTGCCTTCTGAGTGAATGTCTGAGACAGAAAGAATGTAGGGAGTCACAGTTTGTAAAACATTCCGTTTGATAAGTTATTCTTCAAAAAGGTTTTTGAAGCACATGAAATATCAGTTCCCAAGGACATCTTTCTGCAAACAACTAGATAAGTTATGCTTCAAAAAGGTTTGTAACGCACATGAAATATCAGTTCCCGAGGACATCTTTCTCCAAACAACTACTGTGTGACTGTGGAGGCCGAAATGGAGGCGGTGCATATCATGTAAACTTATTTTTCAGGCCTGTACACCAAACTGCCATTAATTACTTAGGGCCTCATTACACGGTAGGTGGTAAGGGTTTACCGGTACCGGTATTTTACCGGTACCGGTAAATCCTTACCGCCTTACTACGAGGTCCCTTTGCGTGTTGGGGAATTTAACGCCTGCTTTTTGCAGGCATTAAAAACCAACCCGCAAAGGGACCCAGGGAGCTAATTACGGTACCGCAATTTGCGGTGCCGTAATTAGCGACTTCCCCATTCCCATTATGCCCTATGGGGCAAAAATGGGAATGGGGAAGGGCAATGGTGGAAGGGGGAATTACCCCCCCGGCAACCTTGGAATGGGGCGGTAATTCCCCTTTCCACCAAGGCGGTGCCGGTATTTTACCGGCATGAACCATGGCACTAATAGTGCCATGGTTCTCTGCCTACCGTGTAATGAGGCCCTTAGTCTGAAAAAAAATAAAATATTACTACTAATGCATTTCGACGTTTCTGTGCCGTTGAAATTTCAGATTGCACATTAACGCCGTCTGTACAATGTCACTAGAATTTCCACTATTACCTACAAAATTTATGTGGCATTGATATTTTTTTATCTATTATGCATGGGATGACCGCATCTGACCTCTATGTCCGTACACAGTCAGTTGTAGCAGTAAGAAGCAACATACCATCCTTTCTGGTGTCATAGTTCGCAGCCATTGATGTCACCTTGTAAATCACTGTGACTACTGTGTCAACAACGCGTAATTTCTGTGTGGTTAAACAACAACGTTACCATTGCCACTTACATTTTAAGTAGCATATCATGCTTTCTGATGGACTACATCACAGCGATTGATGCAGTCTTGACAATGAATGTGAGAGGAAACCGACTACTGTGTCGCCAATGCATACTGTGTGTGTCATAAAAACTGTGGCGCCAACGCATGGTGCCTGTTGGGGAAACATCAACGTGACCGTCAAAATTACCATTTTCATTGTGCAGCACAGACACACACTTGTGATTTCTTTGCAAATGAGAAAAGGGCGATGATTTAGTGCTGTGCATTGTGAAATAAAAGTACCTTACTAATTTTTACATGTTAGTGTGTTTTTTAACCATTTAATCTTCCCCTTCATAATGTGCCATGCTACGTTGCAGGTTGCACTATGTTCTTTAATAGGTGCCGTATCACGGTACGTAAGTCATTATGGAATCATTTCTTTACACTGCCAAGGTACGTTATCCAGAACGCTATTGCACACCACTTGGTTTGGCTACGTAAGGCTCAGGCCCATCTATTATGCTTTTGTTCCGTCAGGGTACTTTCTGTCACCCAGATGCCCCAATTACCAAGATTAGTTCTGCATGAAGACGCTATGTTGTCAGATTTGGTATCTTTCTAAAAGTGGAAACATGAGATCAGGTGCGGTGAAAGTGTTTGCTGTACAGAAACGTTTGAAAAGCAATGCTTTGTCATACCTTCCCACTACACATTTCTTCACCCATTTCAACTTGTGGCACTTACACAAAAATGTGGGCACAGGTCAGTTGTTATGGTGTTGCTTGCAGTATTTCTGCCATTACTGCACTTTACTTTACAGAGTTTGTTGTGATTTTGTCCAGATGTAAGAAGACTACTCTTTTGCCTTCTGTACGTACATTTTTGCCAAACATATTTACTGTATGTTCCACACATTTATGTAAAGTTCATTGCCCACGAACAAACACCTTTGTGTTTTACATGTGGTAGTGTTTTCATACTTCACAAGTGTCCTCATGTACATAACAAATCAACGGTATGCCTTTCGTCTCTGAAGGGTAGGCTGTAGGTATGCTTACCGACCACAATGTCGGGGAGGTAAATACTGCCATTTACTGGTTGGGAAAAAAAATGGTATTGAATTCGCCATGTCCACCAGGCACTGCCTTTCTGTTAAAGGTGTTGCTGATAACCACACATTTTAGAACGAATACAAATGTTCTTCACCCACTACGGTCACACGTTTTCCTTTTTTACTTTCTGGCAGCTGTAATGGAAAGCGCAAAAAGACTTTCTATGCAACACCCGCCTTCCCTTTCCATGGTGGCCATCTTGGAAAAGGATTTGTTTTCTTCAAACGGGAACGCCGGAGGCATTCCTGTTGAAGATAAAAAATCCTTTTTTTGGGTCCCATGATTTATTGCCGTAAAATCTCTATTGTTAATGGCATTCATCCCCGATTTTTTAGGGTGAAATGGGGTTTACTGATTCATAGACCTCGGTATGCACTCTTGCTTCTATTGTGGTGCAAACTTGCCCTGTTCAGTTATGCACGGGAAGTGTTGCAGTTACAAGTTCGTAGAACAACATACAATGTCCTTCCGCACTATCAACGACTCACACATCTTATTGTGAAGTGTGCGTAAAATCTCTATTGGTAATGGTATTCATCCCCCATTTTTTAGGGTGGAATGGGGTTTACTGATTCAAAGAGCTCGATATGCACTCTTGCTTCTATTGTGGTGCAAACTTGCCCTGTTGAGGTGTGCGTGGGAAGTGTTGCAGTTACAAGTTCGTAGAACAACATCCTTCCGCATTATGAACAACTCGCACATCTTATTGTGAAGTGTGTATGAGTTCTGCACCATGTGGCCATGCTGTGCAACAGCATATGCTACTGTGCAATTCGTAGGAAGATGGGCTGTGAAGTCAAATGTTCCTTTACAGTATGCTTATGTGTTACTATTGGAATCCTTCTAAATCATCCAAAAAAATTTGGTCAACTTACGTTATGAATCACTTACAGTACTGCCAACCTATGCAAATCATTCAACAAACGTTTGTCAAAGGGACATTATGGTAACCTTGCCATACTAAAAACATTGAAAATTCACTACAAAAAAAACTTTGTTGAAGGGACGTTATGGTTAAGTTTCCCTATTAAAAACCTATGCCATTCTGTACAAAAACTTTGTAAAAAGGATGTTATGATTACAAGTAAAATATACAAACCCCTGAAATTCAGCAGTTATGATAGGCTAAGCCCCCATTTTTCCCATCAGCACCCTCCACTGCTACCACTGCCGAATTTCAGGGACCGGATTACAAAACAAAATCCTTTTTCAAGATGGCCACCATCGAAAGGAAAGGCGGTTGTTTCATACATGGCCGTTCTTCGCTTTCCATGGCAGCAAGCAAAAGTAAGTGCCGAGACGCAGTACCTGTACATAAACATACAGCGATTACAAAACAAAATCCTTTTTCAAGATGGCCACCATAGAAAGGAAAAGCGGTTGTTACATACATTGCCCCTCTTCGCTTTCCATGACAACCTCCAAAAACCAACAGTACGTGCCGTGACGCAGAACCTGCAAATAAACATACAGCAACATAAAACATGGTACCTTACATTTCGAAATGATACACAGGATTTTAAAAGAAAATGTTAACATTTTAGAATTTGTAAAGTACTTTTATTTAACAAACAACTGTCAGAGACCAACGGACTAATCCCACTTCCAATTCAATTGTTGCAATGGGTGTAATGGCGACATTGAAAATGTTCATGGTGCGACACACGCAGTTATTTTCGCATACACAAAGTATGCGTTGCTGTTAAAGCACCCGCTTTGTTTGCACAGGTATTTCCAAGACGGCGCCATGACCGTTGCCTTACAAACCATAAATGATGTTATGTCACTCCTAATCGCTAGTTCAGCGTAGGGACAGAGGGGGCCTGGCCGGTCATCCCATAATATTATAATGGACAGACAGCCGGTCACGAGCAGTTGCATCTGGCGTTGAAAGTAGCCGTCACTCGGCATCTGGAAACCATGGCACACACAGTATGGCAAGATGTAGCTAGGCGGAAAACGTAAGAGAAAATCTGTGTCAATACCCAACCTTTAGGAAAAAATTCCCAAACAGGCACAAAGATTGTGGAAAGTAGTACACAAATGGAAGAGGGCAAACAAGACATTTTAAAGAAATATTAGCGTTGACCATGGGTACATATAGTTACACCCTACAAACGCAGAGAAACAGCAGTCACTGTGAGGGTTACAAAAAGGGCAACTACACAGTGAGATGGTAATTCAGTTATGAAGGCAGCATGAATGGACAAGCAAGAAAAAATTACATGTCCTGATGTTACAAAAGACCAAAAGAACGTGCAAAGTGATACACAAGGCTATGTTGGGTAAGCATAACATTTGAGAGAAAAATATATAACGGTGAACAAGGGTGACTGTAGTCATAGCCTGCAAACGCGAATAATGTGCGCTCTCTGTTATTGGAGGAAAATTACAACTGCGCAAAAAGATAATACTTCAGTTACATTGTCACAATTAGTGTTTGGAAATATAAAATTAACATGCGAGTCAGTGTAGAGTCGTCAAAATTAAACTTACATCATCTTGACAGCCTCCATTGTTTTTGGCAAAGTTAGACAGCAAAGTGTTTGCATCAAAGAATCTTTGTTAACTGATATTACATGTTCCTTACAAACGTTTTTAAAACATAACCTTATCAAATGGCATTTTTTTTCCAAGCTTTCATTCCTTGCATAGCTTTTGAAGTTTCCCTTTTGCTCAAGGTCAAAAAACAATAGCCCCTTATGGATTGACTTGGATGAGTGGGCCTACTCAGCTCGCAACCAAAAAAGCAAATCAACTGACCTTCACTCAGAAGGCAAATACATTCTCACTTTGCAACAACATATGAGCATCCAATCATGAGAACCGCGACTCCCATATGCCGCCAAAACCACTGTTTCCATCAAACAATCCAGGTGGCTGCCTCAGATTTGAAAACATAGGACGCCAGTCCGACTTCAATATTAATCTGAAAACATTACAACACAGACGCAGGCATTGGTCGCAGTACATTGAGCACCAACTTCCACTTTACCGTATGCATTTGGTGGCAAGAAAACACCACTTTGTGTGTTTGCACTGTCACATTGCATCTCAACCTAATTAAAGCTCACCTTCGGAAACATTATTTCATAAGTATAACAAGTGCATTGGTGTCTTGTTTTGTATGTGTTACCGGCGATGTCCATGTACACCAAAACATGAACAAACTATGGCGGAGGGCGCGAAGAAGAAATCTGACGCACTCCACAACCAATCAGTGAAAGCGCCACATGTCCGTGGACATGACGCTACAGATTAGCCACTCGATTTCTTGTCCGCGGAGCCGAACAGGGAAGTGTGACCGTGGAGCGGACATAGATATCACTAATTTTTGCAGACCTACTTTTTGATTTTTTTAAAGAAAACTACTGGACAGATGTTCACCAAATTTACAAAAGCACTCTTTTGGGACCAAGCCGCTGCTCCTGCCACAAATTTGGTGAAAATCCGTCCAGCGGTTTTGGCTGTAGGCATGCACATTTTTTTTTGTCCCATTCAGTCTATGGGAAAAAAAGACATTTTGGGATCCCCCCTATAACTTCCCCCCCCCCCTGACCAAACATCACCAAACTTTGCAGAAGAATTCAGAGTGGCCCATATACTTTCTTTGCAAAGTTTGGTGAAGATTTGTCCAGGGGTAGCGAAGTTATAAGTCACCCAAAAAGTGCACTTCCTATGGAAACAGCAACTTAACCATAACTACACTGCCACTAACGTGGCCGTGTAATATCGTTTTATATGTGTATGTGGCGACACAGTTGAACGTATAGGAGCTCTACCCATAGCTATTTAATAAAGCAAGACAGTTCATTGTTTAACTTATATGGAGAGATGTGAAGTGTCTTTAAAGGTCACTTCAAGAATTAAGAAAATGTTGTTTGGTGGTCTCGAAATATCCAGTTTCAGCTTTCCCCCCTGCTCAGGTCATTAATTTATCTGTTAGCCTCATCATTTCAGGAAATAAAGTGAATGCATAATTATTTTTTTCTAGTAGTAGTTGTGCTCTGATGCTGACTAAAGAATGCATGTTCTTCACCGGTGATGTTCGCTTTGTAATACAAGTGGTGTCTAGAGTGCAGTATGCCAGCTATGCATCATTATATGTAGTAGCAATCTGAAGAAATTGACATCACAGGAGCAGATTATGAATAGACAATGTATGCACTTATCACAATGCTCAACTAAGCAAACAGCTTTGAATCCACATGTCATCTCAACACCTCATCACCCATATTTAAAGGCAGATGCTAATATTCTGACAAAGGTGATATGAGCAAAGATTAGTGGCACACAAGTACTGCTGGGCTTCTCCTGATGGTAAGGAGATGAAGATGTTGCAAGTAACTCTGAAGTTCTTGAAGTTCCACTGATAGAACAGTTGAAGCAGATTTTACCAGCAATTCACATCAGCTGCGGCTAATATACCCGGATCGCCATTATTTCTACAAGCACCCTGTGAGCTATAAATGAAATTATGACACTGGATAGAGCGTTTTCTGTGGTATATGCATGGAGCATATGGAGACACTTTTTTCCGAAAGACGGGAAGGACACTTTACTGTATAATTGCTTGGTGCATGAAGGGCAAATAATGTACACATGTCTCCCTGAGCCTACAGTAGGTGAACAAGGAGATCTTGATGCATTCAAAGTGAGTCTTTTGAAGCTGAATAAACATTTTCATGCAAAAGAAAACAAAAGTCTTGCCAGGTATTATTTTGCTACCAGAGAGCAAAGGGGTAATGAGACGATAGAAGAGTTTGTCAATGCATTGTGTAGTTTGGCGATAAAGTGCGTATTTGAACATCTCAGGGATCAGCTGATGATCAAATGCAGCATAGATAAGATAAGAGAGGCACTTTGGAGAGAAGGAGAAAAAACACTGGAGAGTGTTATAGAAGTAGTGAAAATAGTGGAACACACTGAGTCATGTATTAAAGAATTGGACACTGATTCCAGCAAGTTGCAGTTGGATAATTTGAATGCCATTGAGAAGTCTTGAGTGACGAAAAAGAAGGTTGGAAGAGAAGTCACAAGCTCATATTCAGCAGAAGGATGGACCAATAGTCCAGACAGGACTGCAGATACAATGCAATGAGAAGATGTTACAGGTGTGGAAGTGTTGATCATCTAGCCAGTGACAGGGATTGCTTTGCTGGGCACATAGTGTGTAGGGAGTGTGGAAGGATGGGGCACATTGCAAGGTACTGTAAGCAATGGTCTCGATATGCCAGCTAGGTGCATGAGGTCACATATTCTCTGAGCTGCATGGCATCAGTCAGACGTGAGGGGAAGATATATGCGTACTAATTCCCCTTGATGCACGGGCGACAACGTTCAAACTTCAGTCCACAGTCTATGTGAAGGGAATTGGGGGTCAATATTTTAATAGACAGAGGTGCAGATTACACTTTATTGAGTGTGGATATGTGGAGGCAGAATATTCCTTACAAGATGTTACAGTTTTGGCTCACACCTATGGAGAATCACCTATTGAAATACTTGGAGAGGTCAAAGCGTAACTTGATTTAAAGACTAAGTGGTGACAGGCTTTGTGCAGGTCACCAAGAATATGGAACTTCTGTTGTCTTGACATACTCAAGCTGATTTGGGGATAAAGTTGGACTTAGAGCATGCGCACCAAGTTATAGCACTGATGGTTCAGAGAGCGTATGATAGTTACAAGAGCCATTGAGATGTGGTATCCATATGTGTTCAAGCATCAGACTGGTTTTCTCAAACTTTACTGTGCACCACATAAGAGTTAATAGTGGAGCAGTGCTGGTTAGGGCTAAAGCTTTCACAATACCAATAGCCTTGAAGGTGGAAGTTGAAAGAGAGCTTAAGTGTCTGGAGAAGAAGGCATAATCGAGGAAGCAGAAACTTCTGAATAGGTAGGTTTAGTAGGAGTGGTGCGAAAGAGTAACAGTGTGGTATGACTGTGTGTAGATCTGAGAGCACTTAACAAGAATGTAATTGCAGACAGATTTCCTCTGCCCAAGGTTAACAAACTTATAGCCAATGTATCTGGATTGAAAATGCTTTCTATGATAGATGTAAAGTTGGCATATCACCAGATTCGATTGCATAATATTTCAGTTGATTTGACCATGTTCATCACACAATTTAGGTTGCACAGGTGCATCAGAATGCCTTTTGGTTTGATTTCAGCTTCCAGTGTGCATCAGAGGGTGATGCATCAGAGGGTGATGGACAAGTTCACTGGTTAGGTGGAAGGTAAGGGATAAAATGTTATCAGGAGGATACGCTTATTTTGAGAAAGAATCAAGGATAGCATGATGGGCATTTGAGAGATGTGTTGAGGATTCTAGGTGAGTCAGTCTTAAACATCTAATTGGAGAAGTGCACGTTTCGCAGAAATAAAAGTAGATTACCTAGGGCATGAGTTGTCAGAACAGGGGGTTCGGCCAAAACATGAGACGACTGATGCGGTAACGAAAATGAACGCCCCAGGGAACAAAGCTGAAGTTGCATCCTTTTTGAGGGTGATTGAGTACTATGGGAAGTTTGTTAAGAACCTGGCAGACAAAAAATATATTTGAGGAGCTTGACAAAAACGAATGTCAAGTTCAACTGGGATAAGTGCTGTGAAGATTTCAAAATTGTGAAACAAAGTGTGGTATTAACAGTAGTTGTAGATAAGATACACATGTACTTACACACTAATGTTAATGAGAATGGTGTGGGATTTGTCTTGATGCATCCATATGTGAATGTTATGCATACCGTAGCATTTGCTTCTCACACACTTAGTCTTGCGGCAAAGAGGTACTCAGTTTTGGAGCGAGAAGCCTTATCTTTTGTGTGGGGTGTAGAGAAATTCAAGCCATATGTACTTTCTTTACAATAGTCACAGACCACAGGCCTTTGGTGTCGATGTTTTGTAAAAAGGGGCATGATGGAATATCAAGGAGGATAGTCCATCGGAGGTTTACGTTTTGAAAAGGAGAACACATTGTGATAGCTGAAGCCTTATCAAGGAATCAAACTTTGGTAGACACAATGCACTCCTATTTTTAAGGTTTTTAAATATTTGGTTCAATATGATTATGAATCAGAACTGGTGATGTGTTTCTAGGTGAGTGGGAGAAAACTACAACCTTGGCATATAGTTTGTATAAATAACAAGAAAAGCAAGAAGGTTCCCTGTTAGGGAACTTCCATCCCCTGCACAATGTCCATGGCCTAAGGAAAGGCCAACAATTAACGAGACGTGGTCAATGGCTCCAATCTCAAGACCAACTTCACAACCTCTGAATTATAGAAATTGATTATGTGTATTTTACACAGTAAAATTATTTTACTATTTCATTCAGACTGAAATATCGTAATACATGCAAATAAACATTCAAATATGAGTACATTCATTCATTTAATTTCACTAAAGCCCAACTCGTTTCAAGAAAACTCTTCATCAGGGGTGTGTAATCACAAGATTTCTATAAAGAAATTTGAACAAAGATATAACATTTTCATCAGTAATGATGTTAAGTATCAAACATATTCAAAACAGTCAGAAATATTCATCTTTGATAATCACATCATGTTTGCACCAAGATTCCCATATTGTAATCAATAACCTCTCAAAAGACCTCTGAAAGACATCTTGCTTGAATAAGATATAGCAAGTGATGTACAGTCTTAAGTCCTAAATCTATAACTGATTGGCACGTGTGCTTCTTCCTTTGTCTGCTGGAGGCAGATGTAGGCACTATTGGTCGGGTAAGTTCAGTATCCCTTAATTGTGCAATAGTTATCTAAACTAATGGAATTACTCAAACATATATTACAAAAAAGTGTCAACAAATAAATTCATTCTGACCTTCTATTGTGTGCTCATTTCTCCATACAATATGGTGTGGTTTCACAAAGAATTCAGAATTAAGTCTTCTCCCAAAGGGATTACACGTTAAATCTGAATGCAAATGTTAAAAACATATGTATTAGATGCTCCTCTAACTTTAAAAAAGACCTGCTATAAACAGAAAGTCTTGCCATCAAACTCCTTGGTGATGGTACTTAGTCCAAGCAGTAAGTTGTAAGGGGTGTCATCTGTCAACTGCGGCTGATGGTCTAATCTGCATATCTGGAGCTAATTAAAACATTTTGGGGGTAATTTATAGAATTTAGCGCACAAGTGGCGCACGCGGCTGGCGCACAGTGTGCGCGTGCGAATCTCTGCGCCAGCCGCGTGCGCTAAAATTCATTTCCGCGCACAGCGTATTCATGGATTTCAGCTACCAAAACCAGCCGTGGCGCACAGTGGCGCAGCGACCCTGCAGCAGTGCCATTTACGCCCCCAAGAACGCCCCTCGCACAGGGAAAAGCCATCAAAATCCCCAATCCAGCGCAAAGGGCTGCGCTAACCCTGTACCAGCACGGCAAGCGGGGTACGTGTATTACTGAGGTTTGCAGGAAGTTACACACGCGATTGGCCCTCTGCGAGCAGGGTACGTGTATTTCAGAAGTGCATGGGAAGTTTCACACGCGATTTCAGCAGGGTACGTGTATTACCGGGGTGCGCCAGAAGTTTCACACGCGATTTCAGCAGGGTACATGTATTTCAGGGGTGCACAGGAAGTTTCACACGCGATTTCAGCAGGGTACGTGTATTTCAGGTGTGCGCGGGAAGTTTTACACGCGATTGGCCTGGGTACGTGTATTTCAGGGGTGCGCGTGAAGTGTTACACGCGATTTCAGCAGGGTATGTGTATTTCAGGGGTGCGCAGGAAGTTTAACACGCGATTGGCCTGGGTACGTGTATTTCAGGGGTGCGCGTGAAGTGTTACACGCGATTTCAGCAGGGTACGTGTATTTCAGGGGTGAGCGGGAAGTTTCACACGCGATAGGCCCTGTGCGAGTGGGGTACATGTATAACTGGGGTTCGCGGGAAATTTCACCCGCAATCTCAGCAGGGTACATGTATAACTGGGGTTTGCGTGAAGTTTCACACGTGATTGGAGCATGGTACGTGTATTACGGTGTTCGCGGGAAGTTTCACACGCAATCACAGCAGGGTACGTGTATGTCGGGGGTGCCGGGGAGTCCTACACGTGATTTGGCAGTGTGGGTCCTCCCAGGTGTTCCCTGTGTACCCACCATGGCCCTTGCAGGCAGCCCACACCACAGGGGACTACCCTGCACCCCTGGTCATGTCCCACAGGCAGCCCCCCCAACATGGGAATGCCCCCCAGCAAAGCCACATGTCTCCTTGCACTACTGATCACCAACTCATGTCCCCTTGCACCCCCACCCCCCAGCAGTGCAGGGCACCTGCCAGCAGGACCCCACTCATGTCCCCTTGCACCCCCACCCCCCAGCAGTGCAGGGAACCTGCCAGCAGGCCCCCACTCATGTCCCACTCATGTCCCCCTGCACCCCCACCCCCCAGCAGTGCAGGGAACCTGCCAGCAGGCCCCACTCATGTCCCACTCATGTCCCCTTGCACCCCCACCCCCCAGCAGTGCAGGGCGCCTGCCAGCAGGCCCCCACTCATGTCCCACTCATGTCCCCCTGCACCCCCACCCCCCAGCAGTGCGGGGCACCTGCCAGCTGGCCCCCACTCATGTCCCCTTGTACCCCCACCACACAGCAGTGCAGGGCACCTGCCAGCAGGCCCCCACTCATGTCCCCTTGCACCCCCACAGCATTGCAGGGCTCCTGCCAGCAGGCCCCCACTCATGTCCCCTTGCACCCCCACCCCCCAGCAGTGCAGGGCACCTGCCAGCAGGCCCCCACTCATGTCCCACTCATGTCCCCCTGCACCCCCACCTCCCAGCAGTACGGGGCACCTGCCAGCAGGCCCCCACTGATGTCCCCTTGCACCCCCACCCGCCAACAGTGTGGGGCACCTGCCAGCAGGCCCCCACTCATGTCCCCCACAACATGTCATCACGATCCACAATCATGGGCCTAATGGCCACCCAAATCCCACCCCACGCCACCCCAGTCGAAACACACAACCAAGTATTACATACACCCCACATTGAAATCCCCATCACATGAAACATCCCAAATGGCAAGTATGCACATCAATACATGTCCATCACACACACACAATGGGTGCAAGTGAATGAGAAAACATGCATCGTGACATGCAGGAAACCAAGGAAAGCATACCACACAATGAAGTGTCAAATAAAAATGTATTAGACATAAAAGCAAGGGAATGAAATGAAATCACACAATAATGTAAATAATATATAAACAGCTGCATGTCCAAAATATGAAACAGAAGATGTGTAAAACCAGAATATAAATCAATCAAAAAGCAAATGGGTCCAAAGAGACTGTCCGTCAAATCAAATCCAAAGTGAAAAAAAAGAAAAATCCATTGATCCATGGTTAAAAAAAATGGCAAATGAAGTTAAATCCATTGTGGAACTATATACAAAGTACAAATCCAGGGTCCATGAGCCCAACCATTGAAAGGAACGCTACAAAAACCCTACATAATGAACAACTATACACAAAAAGGTGGGGCATTGTCCAAGCGCCCCAAATGAAAAGAAAAACAAAAGGAAACCTAACACTATATAACTATTTACAATGGCAGCGGGCTAGTCCAACGGCTCACTTTCTGATTTCCTGGGCAAGGGCATCATCAAACTCCTGCTCGATGTCCCGGAGGCGTTCCTCTTCCATGGCCCAGAGGGTTCGCAGGGACGATGACATCTGGACCTCCATGTCCCTGCGAATGGCCTCGAGGCACTCGGCCCGCCGCAGGCCCTATGCATGGAGTTCTCCGCCCTGACCATCGTGAGCCGTGCCTCTTCTGCCCGCTGCCACTCTGCGTCTATAGCATGGCCCAACCGCTGCCACACGGAAGACACTTCCCGTCCTGGGTCCTCCTGCCCTCTGGCCGATGCCTGCCCCTCCGATGTTGAAGGCCCCGAGCCATCATGGCTCCCACCTTGTTGCTGCTGCTGCTGTGCCTCTGCCTGTGCCCTGGCTCCTGCTGACTGCACATCCTCCTCCGGCTGGGGTGCAGTTGTTGATGCGGCCACCCCTGCTGGACGTCCACCTTCCGACTGTGGCAGGGATGTGTCCTCCACCAGCCTGGCCGCAGGGTCAGAGGCAGCTCCACAGGGCACCCAGGTGACACATGGGTGGGAAGATGGCACGGAGGATGACTGGCGCATAGGGGGTTCAGTTGAGGAGGGGGTCGGAACAAGGTCCAGAAAACTGAGGAATCCGGCTCTGGTAAGCTGTCCCAGTGGGTCAACGCGGTCAACGAGCCATGCGAGAAGACATGCAGTCTCCTCATGAAAAGACTGCAGGTCAGCTCGCATGGCACGTTGACGCAATGCCACCCCACCCAGGACAGGCTCAACCCGGTGCCGGATAGCCACTTCCGCAGGGAGAGGAAGGCCAGTTGGTGTTGCACCCTTGTCAAATACACACACATGCACATGTACACGGTGCAGATACATGCAGCTGGAACCAACATCCATGTGTGACACCGCTACCATGCCAACTTACATACACAGTCATTTAAACATGTGTGCTCACACATATGCATTTGGCCTTCATGCTTACCCACACATACACCATCCATGTGTCTCACACATGAGAGGACACACATGTGTTAGCCATCGGCCCTATACATACACATCCATACATGGCCCTACAAAACCACATGTGCAACCTGCACACTACTGGCACACCACCACATGCACAGCTTCCAATCAGTATGCATGTACACTTACCACTCGACTCCAGACGGGTCTGCCTCTCAAGGACCTGGACATGGAGCGCTGGGTATATGCATTCCAGGACCCTCTTCTGGTGTTCCGACAGGTGGCCCCGGCACCTCTTAGCATCCGCTGCCTTCAAGAGGCGCCGGGCCTTGTTGAGGGTCCTGGACCTGAAGTCCTCCCAGCGCTTCTTGACATGTTGGAATTTGCGGACTGCCACCCCTTCTGCGTCGATGTCCGTCCAGATCCTGGTCCGTCCTTCCTTGTCGCGCGCAAACTTCCGAAGAGGGCATCATAATCATACTGCCCCAGGATTTGCTCCACCAGGACACCAACTTCGGTGGCAGTGAAGCTGGTGGCCCTCTGCCTCTCTGGCTGGGGGTTGCCAGTGGTCTCAGATGGTGGTGTGCCCGACATGGCAACCCCAGAGACAGGTGTGGGTGGGCAACTGGGTCCTGGTGCTGGGCTGTGGAGCGATGGTATCCCAGTCGGGAGTCTTCAATTACAGCAGGGGTGGTCACAGCAACTGCACCCCTGGCTGATGTGCAGGCAGCAAATAGCAGGGCATGTGGGCAGCAGGCAGGCAGGCAGCAGCAGATGGCAGGTGGGAGCATGCTCAGGGCTCTGGGGGGCAGGAAAATGGCCTTCAGGGCAGGAGTGTGGTATTCCGTGTGTTTTCGCGTGGCCAGCTTGATACGGAGTGATTTGGCACATGAAAATCTTGCACGTCAGCGTGTAATTCGATTAAAGACCCTTATCGCATGAGCACGTCAGCGATTTCATTGGACCAAAGGCCCTTCGCGTGTAAGCGCTTCTGTGACGTGAGGCGCGGGGGCGTGCACGGGCGTTTCCCCCGTGATGTGGGCATAGTGGATTAGCACGCACGCGAAAAAAATGCACGTCCCAGTGTGAATGCGTGTAATCCGAGGAAAGGGCCTACGTGCGTAAGTGACGTGACACGCGCGGGGGTTTCCCTCAGCATGGGATAAAGGTGAGCGGGGCCAGCAGTTCGCTGTACGTGCCTTTCGTGGAGACCGACGTGTGTTGCTGCTTCCTGTTATTTTGCGTGCCATCACAACTTCACAGCTATCAAGGACGTATCTCTTCTTTTGGTGGGGGTATTGGCTACGCGTGTTTTTCTGCATCGCGCTAGTCAGATGGTGAGTCGCGCACGCTATTTTTCCCAGGGGTGCGCCACTTGAGCACGATGTCACGCCATGTGTCGGTGCAGTCATGTCACCACCCCCTGTGGTTCCGGGAGATGCAGCTTCTGCATCTGGCACTGGTGCCGTGTGACCCGGCAGTGCGTTCCATCGACTGCCACGGGCCCAAGGGTAGTGGTAGCTGCAGGTACAGCTGTGAACACCGCCACCCAGGCTCAGGGTCTGCCAGCGTAGCCTGCGTTGGCACTGGAGGAGCCCTTGGAAGATTTCCAACAGGCCAGGAGGGAAACCGTAGGGGCACGCAGGGCTGCCCTGACCAAGACACGTGTCCCTGGGGCAGTTATGTCATCTGCTGACCCAAACAGCCGGGTGTTGGCAAGTGCAGGGGTAGATGCACCCAACAACACCCCGGTTGTGAGTCTGCCAACCAGGACAGTTGTGGTCAATGACCCTGCCACAGCGGATGTTGCTGCGCAGGGTCAATTAGAGGGCACCCAGCTGCCACTGACAGAAGTCAGGCTTTTGGTCGTCCCTCCACCTGCCACTCCCTTGGCTCAATCCACCGAACCCACTGGCCATACTGGTCAGGGCGGCATTAGCCTGCCAGGGTCTGAGCCACATTCCAAGAGGAGGAAGGTTGCACCTGCAGCACAGGCTGGGACCTACACACAGCCATGACCTCCTGCATGTCGAGGAAGAAGCCTTTCTGCAACCAGGAACTGGACTTCCTTGTGGGCTACGTGCGGGGCCACAGCCGTGACATGCTAGTGGGTGCCAATAGTCAGACTACGGCTGCCCAACGTGATACCCACTGGAAGCATGTTGCGGAAAATGTCAGTGCATTCGAACATGAGGTGCGCACGGTGCATGAGGTGCATTCATGCTCCATGTGCATTGCACGCATGCCCCTATGTGTCCTTGACTGGATGATCACTGTAATACAAGTCCTGGGTGACATACATTGCATAGCATTTCATCAGCCTTCCCATGTTTACTGTGGCTCAGTACTGCGTTGCACACATGTTTAGGGTCTGACAATCTGGGTGGGTCATAGGCCTCAGCCTGTATAATGGCCAATGACTCTGTCCAACTGGTGTAGTGTCCTCTTCACACGTGGGTGGCCTCCAGACGTTTCATCATGTGTCCTGCTTAATGTCCCATCATTATTTGCAGTGTTGTCACTTGACTCACATGAAGCTGTTGATGCTAGTCAACACTGTCTGTCAATACACAGGTCTATGGTCAGCCTTTTGATACCATGCTAGGCATCCCTGCTTTTGCACTTGGGTGGAGGGGTGCTTTGCTTGTAGATATGCTACCCATTGAATGCACATTGCACGTGATGCCTGAAGTTGACCTTGCACTGCCTTCACATTTTCTGACACACACCATGGAGTCCTGCATAGACCCACTTCAATGCCGACTGCCACCTTTCAACAGGTCTGATCACAGAAGCAATTCCAAGTTGACCCAGCATGTATGCCAGGTTCTATTTTGTGTGTCACATGTCTGCCTGATGTTGTCAGTGTGTGTGTGTGTGTGTGTTGTGTGCTTCTGACATGTGTAGTGACCATTTTTCTCTCTATTTTTTAGATGATGACACAATGGAGCCGGAGGATGGTGTTGTCATGCCAGGCACAGGGTTGGTATCACTACATCAACCCGGCACAAGTGGGGGTCGTGGGGTGGCAGGCCACGAAAACCCCCAAGTGCTACAGGCCATCTTGTCTCTGGCTGCCTATGAGTCCAGCCCTGATGACGACTCTGACATCCATGTCGAGTTGGATGAGCATCAGGTCCATGTGTCAGGGGTGAGTGATTCTGATGTGGACACTCCTCTGTCTGCAACACCTGCACTGAGGGGTCAGACAGTCTTGGAACCTCCGCCCGTGGTGGATCAGGACGCAGGGTCACCCTCCACACCAGTCACTGATGTGCCTGGGACATCACGTCGATGGGGGCATGTAGTCGTGCAGCTGCGGGCGGTGCCAACATGACGAGGACAACTGGTCCTTGGGTCCTGCAGGGGTCAAGCCCAGCAACGCAGTCGCGGCGCGCAACTGCTGTATACTGAGTGGGAGCAAGACATGACTGCCAATTCAGAATGGCAGGGGGCAGCAATGGAGAACATCGCGGAGAGCATGGAGCGTGTGGCCTGATCCGTGCTCCCCCCTGCTAGGCAGGTGCTTGTCCAGCAGCAGGCGGCATGGTCCACGGCCCGCTCGCTCAGGCTGGGCATGGCGGCCTCAGACAGGGCACGCCAGGCTGAAATGTCATCTCTGCGTCAAGCAATTGCTGCTCACGCAGAGGCACACATGGAGGCCCTGAGGGAGGAGTATGCTTCCCACAGATCCACTCTGGGTGTCCTTCTGATGTCCCAGAGGGAGCGGTCAGAGGAGAGGTTTGCACAGCTTGAGCGTACCATCTCGGCTGAGCTACAGTCTTGCCGGGAGGTACAGCGGTTGTCCAGCCAGGCCTTGCAGGAGAAACTCCGTGTTAAACGTGCTACCTTGCAAGAGGAAGCAGGTGTATCACGGGAGGTTCTGCATGCAGACCTATGTGTCATCGCCACACAGAACCAGGCTCACCCGTCCGGAAGACTTGCTGCCGATGAGGGGCAAGTTGCAGCTAGGCGTGGCCAGGCTACTGTGCCACGTCCTCCATTCCAGGATGAGCCAGACTCGGACGACCATCTATCTCCCACATAGGTCGGGCTGTGCAGGCGTTGAGCCCATGGAGGTTTTTTTTTTGGCTCAGCATCATCGCATGTGGGTGTTGAGCAGCCCCCTGTACCTCCCTCCTCCTGGGTGCACGCCCCCCCCGGGGTCGTATGTGGCCATTTTTGATTTTTCTTTTAGTTTAGTTAGTTACGTTTCTGTTTGATAGTTAGTTTAATTAGGAAAAGTAGGTTTTTCGTAGTTAGTGTAATTAGTTAATATAGTTTAAAATTGCTTGTCTATTGTGCTTTCATGTGACAGTGTGGTGCTTTTTGGCTTTTGAAAGAATCCACTGTCTGTTCCAGCTGGGCCCTTCAGGCTTGTCTTGTGTATGTGTTTGCTGCTTGGGGTCCTTGACTCACATATGCCACTCCTGCTTCCCTTATCCATGTGCTCGCAAGGATGGTTCGGTGTAACAGCCTATTACACAAGGGCTTTGGACTGTCATATCTGTGGCATGTCTGCTGCTGTGGAACTTGTGTTAACACCCCTAGTGGGGATGATTAGGGTGTTATTGACCACTGTTCTGCTTTTGCTAGATGGGGTGTTTCATGATTCATGTGTACATTCATTGCTATGCATTGTGTAGTATGTTTCTTATCTTTACTGTACATGTGCTTGTTGCAATTCATGCCGTAGATAGTGTGTTCCACACTTTGGCTGTGAAAGACAGACTGTGGTGTGATTTCTGATGTACGTCTCTGACATGGTCCAGTGATGTGATGCCTGAAGAGACACACACAGATGAATCTAATGCATTAATCATGTCTTTCATGCCCTTTCTGCAAGGGGATGAGCCTCCAGACCACCTTTGCCAGCAGACATGGGCCATTGGACGTCTGGAATCTGGACACATTTGGTGGTGCCCACATGCACATGTGTGCGCATGCAGAGGCACAGGGATTGCAATCATACATCTGAAAACTGCTGACGTGTTTCAAGGGACTCCAGGCAAGGTGAGCAGCACAGGGGGGCCACAACACAGCAAACCTTCCACCAGGCCAGTTGCACATGCATGCTTAGTAGCAGCACTGAGGGTGAGCTTGGACGAATATTGGTGTTGAAAAGCACAATACAGCTCAGATGTGTTGTTGGACTCATGGCTAGTTGATTGTAAGGTTGTCTGGGGCACCTGCAGGGGCAGTGGCACATTCCCTCCGGTCCACCATGGTCCATTTCCATGTAGAATTTGAAAAATGCACTGCCTACTTTATTTGGGTCATGGTGGAACACGACTTGTTTGGAAGTCATACCTTGCTATATGCGTCTGTCTGCTTACCCAGGGAACATTGCATGTTGTGTGATTCGTGACACATTGGTGTTCCATTTGCCACGCACCCACCAGTGCCTGACTTACTGCATTGACTGTGTATGAACCATCACAGGGGTCATGTTACGTATGGGTACGAAGCATCCACACCAGATTGTCTGTTTGTAGAGTAGTTTGTTACTTTGGGGCATATTTGGTGGTGTGTTTGTGTGTTATGGACACGCACAGACTTTTAACTGTGGCTCTCTTTGCAGCATTGAGGTGCTCCTGTTACCGGACCTGAGAGTGCGCAGGCAGGAGGCCAGCACTCACCCCAGAGATAAGTTTCTCTTTGACTTCCATTTCAGTGAATTGCTGCTATGTTTATGATGAACAAGTTTGGTATGATTGTGTATGTGTTAATGTGAGTACTACATTCTTGGCCATTCCCTACTTTCCTGTGTCAATCCTACTCCCCTCTCCTGCCCCTCATTCCGGTTATCCAGTATGCCAATGCCTGTCCCGACTCCATATACCTGACCCTCCTTCCCCACCAGGGTCTCAGAGGCCTGTGTGAGTTTGACCTTGCAGCCACCCAGACCACGGTGTGGGTGGTTGGTTCATACCACTCCTGCACCTGTACATGGGAGCAGTGACAGTACACATCTGTTTGTGGTGCTTCATTCTATGTTATGTACCACACATGGTACACATCCTGTTATGACATTGTTTTACTGTGCTACCTTGGTTGTTACGTCATTGTGGTAGTACTTGTCCTTTGTGAGGTACTGCTACTTCAAGTCATCTACTGGAGGCTGTTCTGGTTAGTTTTTTCTGCCTGCAGGCTTTTTGCTTGGCTTCTGTGTTGGCCTGCTTTGAGTTCTCTTGGATGTAGTGTTTTTGGGAATCAAGGTGGACTCTGAGGGTGCAGGCAACTTTGTACACACAAGGTGGGAGATGGTGACAAAGGGGAAGGGTGATCCTGTGGCCAGGTGAAATTCAAGGATGTAGTCTCCATAACCCCGGTGCAGTTGTTCAGTGGGTCATGGTGATTTGTGAGGGAGGGGTGGTGCGTGGTTGGTGTTAGTTGCCTTGCCCTGCAGTGTGATGGGCACCCTGACATTGTAATTGTGGTATCCTTTGTACATGATGTGCTCTGCTGATCAATGCCTGTTCATGTGTTGTGTTTACCTTTCAGGTGTGAGGGGATAGTTGTGGTTTGACATGCTGGGTTGTACACATGGTGAATGTTCACATGTGATGTGTAGAGGACACTGATGGTCACTTGATTGCACATGCATATGTTGAGTGCATGTCCCTACTGACCCACACACTCGCACTATAATGCACTACCTATACAACCACCCTTCCATGTCCACGTGTACGCTCTGTTTTCCTTCTGGTGCCCACTGTGTCCCTGCAGCACATGTCCTATGACTAAGTGGGGATCCTGTACATGCCTAATTTGCTTTTTGATGTGGTTTGTCGCTTAGATGTGATGCTCAGGGTGTGCATCACACGCAATGGCTGTTAACTGTGCTGTGCACTGAGCAGTGTGTTGCAGGAGGTGGACACGGAACACAGAAGCTGCAGTGTTGATTTTTCAATGCACAATGTGCATGTAGACAGGCATTCATTGTTATGTTACAACTTCGACTTTTGGAATGCATTTGGGTATGACTTCTTTTGGGTGGGAGGTTGTTGGTCAGTCATTTCATCTGATTCCATGTCAGGCATCATTGTCGATGCCAATTTACATTTTTCACATGGCAATGTGTACCTTATTGGTACTGTGTTGGTGTATGGCTATTGCTTGCCATGTCATGTTGTGCTTTGGGAGGGTTTGAGTGACATACCAGTGATAGTCATGGCCTGTTTTGCAGGTGTGTGTGATTCACACCTTGCATGTGTGCCTTTTGGTCACACAGGATTGCTTGTGTTTAAGTAGCTAGGGATGCACACAATGTGGCACTTCCATGGCAACAATCTCAGGGTGGTAAGGTTGTGACAGTTGACTGTCTCTTTGTCATCATCTATTGTCATCTATTGTCACCTGGTATGTGCCAGGCCGGTGTGTACTCCGCAGGGGTGGGAGTTTAGGTGAAAAATGTGTCCACAAGCTGGGTCCGGGCATACTCGCCACGTGCCCTATCCTCACCCATGGGCAGCAACTGTGCCTGTGGTTGGGGATGTAGGGGCACCACCATGTCCACCGTTACGCCCTGCCGTGTTGCAACATTGTGCAGGACACATGCTGCCACAATGATCCTGCACACTACTGGGGGTGCATAGAGTAGCTGCCCACCAGAGCGGTCAAGGGAGCGGAAGCGTGACTTGAGCACTCCGAATGTGCGCTCCACTATGGCCCTGGTTGCAATATGGGCTGCGTTGTATCTTACCTGGGGTGGTGTGGTGGGGTTCCGGATTGGCGTCATCATGTGGTTGCTCAGAGGGTAGGCACTGTCCCCTGGAGAGGTGATAATGGTTGTGATTATTGGGGTTTGTGTATTTGTGTGTGTGTGTGACATGCATGCATGTGCAAGGGCATTTGTACTCACCTAGGAGCCATGTGTCGCCATGCTGCCCAGCTTCCAGGGCCCGGCTCAGGGCAGACATTCTGTATATGAAACTGTCATGGTTGGAGCCAGGGTAGTTTGCATAGACAGAGGTGATGATTTCCTTTGCATCGCATACCACCTGTACACTGATGGAATGCCAGTGCTTGCGGTTTCGGTAGATGTGCTCAGTGGCCCTAGGTGGACGTAGGGCCACATGGGTGAAATCTATGGCACCGAGCACTTTGGGGAAGTGTGCCACCCTGTAAAAGTCCAGGACAACGGCCTGCCTTTCTACGGGTGTTCTGGGCATGTATATGTGCCTGTGGACTGAAGGGCGCGCTGTCATGATTGCCAATACCTGGTGTAGGCAGCGCGACTGCGTGGCCTGTGAGACACCCTCCACTATGGCATTAGTCCGCTGAAATGACCCAGTGGCCAAAAAATGCAGGACATTGAGCACCTTCTCCAAGGGGCTCAATGCTTGGGAGCAAAGGGTGGGGGATGTAAGGTCATCTTCCCACTCCCTGAACAGGTCTAGGATGATACAGGGTGGAAACCTATACCTGCCATAGACCTGGTCGTCAGGCATCCCAAAAAGGCTTGTCCGTGGTGAAAAAATGCGTGCCCTGGCTATTCTCCTCCTCCTGCTGTGTCCCACGATCAATGCTGACAAATGGGGCATTCATCGTAGCTGTATATACGTGTTTGTTGTTTGCGCGCACTTTTATACTATGCGCTGGGACGCTTCTGCCTGCCTTCGTGTGGCGGACACATTCACGCCGTGCGCGGGTTTCCCGTATTCGTATCCATGAATACGGGTTGTTCGCGTGCGTGTGGGCGTTCTGTGTAGTTCCTTGCAGTACTTCCCCAGTTACACCTTCTTTTTCACGCGTTATTCCCCATTCTGCGTGTTACGCCCACTGTTCCACCTACTTTTGTTGTGTGCACTGCGCTATGTGCGCTTTTGCTGTGCGCGTAGCGCACGCCGTTTGATGACGTGTGTGCCCGCATGCAACATGCACCGATTTGGCGCACAACCAGTGGGAAACACGCGCAGTGCCTTCCTTGAATCGCACACGTGCACGTGCGCTTGCTTTCTCACGCTTGCGCCACCTTGCGCCTGCTTGCGCTGGGATTTTCGGCACACGTTTGTTCCATGAATCTGCCCCTTTATATAAGAGGCTCTTCATGGATATTTGAGAGAGCTGACCTAATCAAGTATAATTTAGTAAAAACAACTTACGAACAACAGAGTCTGTGATGAGACGACAAAGCAAGTAGTTGTAAGAAAGACTTCAGTCCCCCTCAGGCTGCTGGTGCGTGTGGCACATATGTCGAAAAGGAAGACAGAGTACTGAGCATGCTGATTCCTAAGGGGTATCTGTGAGTCTTAGAATGATTCAGGCTAGTGCCGGGCTTGTCAGGTGATGATACAACTCATGGGGAGTGTGTCGGGTGATGAGGGATGGGCTCCTGCCTTCCCGAAGTCGTACCTGGTAGACAAGTGGGCAGGCACAGACAGGCTCCAACCTTTTGTGTCTGGCCTTTGGTGGTATGGCCACCTGGCTTGCGCCTTCTGGTGGAGCAGGATGGGAAAAGTTGGCCTCTTTTGCCTATCAAATCGAATGGCAGCTCACAGCTTCAGCTGTTGTGGTTGCTTGGCAACTAATAAACAATAATATGACGGCAGCCATTTTAGGATGAAAAAAAGCTTGCCTCGAGACACAGCATTCTAAATTTTCGGCCATTCAAAGGCCAGATGAGTGTAAAGGGACTCCTCACAAATAGCAAGAGGAGCAGGTTGCGGTGGTGCAGTAGTCTCAAAATAAAGTGGGAAGCATACAGTCTTCGTTAGATGTGCCAGATTCCATCGGGGCTGTCAGGTGATGTTGCAACTCATGGGGAGTGTGTCAGGTGATGAGGGATGGGCTCTTGCCCTTCTGAGGTCATTCCTGGTAGACAAGTCGGCAGGCAAGGACAGGCTCCAGCCTTTTGTGTCAGGCCTTTGGTGGGAGGGCCATCCGGTTTGTGCCTTCTGGTGGAGCAGGACAGGAAAAGTAGGCCTCCTTCGACTATCAAATCAAACGGCAGCTCACGGCTTCAGCTGTTGTGGTTGCTTAGAAACCAATAAACAATCATATGACGGCAGCCATTTTAGGATGAAAAAAAGCTTGCCTCGAGACACAGCATTCTAAATTTTCGTCTATTCAGAGGCCAGATGAGTGTAAAGGGACTCCTCACAAATAGCAAGAGGAGCAGGTTGCGGTGGTGCAGGAGTCTCAAAATAAAGTGGGAAGCATACAGTCTTCGTTAGATGTGCCAGATTCCATCGGGGCTGTCAGGTGATGATGCAACTCATGGGAAGTGTGTCAGGTGATGTGGGATGGGCTCCTGCCCTCCCGAAGTCGTACCTGGTAGACAAGTGGGCAGGCACAGACAGGCTCCAGCCTTTTGTGTCTGGCCTTTGGTGGTATGGCCACCTGGCTTGCGCCTTCTGGTGGAGCAGGATGGGAAAAGTTGGCCTCTTTCGCCTATCAAATCGAATGGCAGCTCACAGCTTCAGCTGTTGTGGTTGCTTGGCAACTAATAAACAATAATATGAAGGCAGCCATTTTAGGATGAAAAAAGCTTGCCTCGAGACACAGCATTCTAAATTTTCGGCCATTCAAAGGCCAGATGAGTGTAAAGGGACTCCTCACAAATAGCAAGAGGAGCAGGTTGCAGTGGTGCAGTAGTCTCAAAATAAAGTGGGAAGCATACAGTCTTCGTTAGATGTGCCAGATTCCATCGGGGCTGTCAGGTGATGATGCAACTCATGGGGAGTGTGTCAGGTGATGAGGGATGGGCTCTTGCCCTTCTGAGGTCATTCCTGGTAGACAAGTTGGCAGGCACAGACAAGCTCCAGCCTTTTGTGTCAGGCCTTTGGTGGGAGGGCCATCCGGTTTGTGCCTTCCGGTGGAGCAGGACAGGAAAAGTAGGCCTCCTTCGACTATCAAATCAAACGGCAGCTCACGGCTTCAGCTGTTGTGGTTGCTTAGAAACCAATAAACAATCATATTACGGCAGCCATTTTAGGATGAAAAAAAGCTTTCCTCGAGACACAGCATTCTAAATTTTCATCTATTCAGAGGCCAGTTGAGTGTAAAGGGACTCCTCACAAATAACAAGAGAAGCAGGTTGCGGTGGTGCAGGAGTCTCAAAATAAAGTGGGAAGCATTCAGTCTTCGTTAGATGTGCCAGATTCCATCGGGGCTGTCAGGTGATGATGCAACTCATGGGAAGTGTGTCAGGTGATGAGGGATGGGCTCCTGCCCTCCCGAAGTCGTACCAGGTAGACAAGTGGGCAGGCACAGACAGGATCCAGCCTTTTGTGTCTGGCCTTTGGTGGTATGGCCACCTGGCTTGCGCCTTCTGGTGGAGCAGGATGGGAAAAGTTGGCCTCTTTCGCCTATCAAATCGAATGGCAGCTCACAGCTTCAGCTGTTGTGGTTGTTTGGCAACTAATAAATAATAATATGACGGCAGCCATTTTAGGATGAAAAAAAGCTTGCCTCGAGACACAGCATTCTAAATTTTTGGCCATTCAAAGGCCAGATGAGTGTAAAGGGACTCCTCACAAATAGCAAGATGAGCAGGTTGCGGTGGTGCAGTAGTCTCAAAATAAAGTGGGAAGCATACAGTCTTCGTTAGATGTGCCAGATTCCATCGGGGCTGTCAGGTGATGATGCAACTCATGGGGAGTGTGTCAGGTGATGAGGGATGGGCTCTTGCCCTTCTGAGGTCATTCCTGGTAGACAAGTGGGCAGGCACAGACAGGCTCCAGCCTTTTGTGTCAGGCCTTTGGTGGGAGGGCCATCCGGCTTGTGCCTTCAGGTGGAGCAGGACAGGAAAAGTAGGCCTCCTTCGACTATCAAATCAAACGGCAGCTCACGGCTTCAGCTGTTGTGGTTGCTTAGAAACCAATAAACAATCATATGACGGCAGCCATTTTAGGATGAAAATAAGCTTGCCTCGAGACACAGCATTCTAAATTTTCGTCTATTCAGAGGCCAGATGAGTGTAAAGGGACTCCTCACAAATAGCAAGAGGAGCAGGTTGCGGTGGTGCAGGAGTCTCAAAATAAAGTGGGAAGCATACAGTCTTCGTTAGATGTGCCAGATTCCATCGGGGCTGTCAGGTGATGATGCAACTCATGGGAAGTGTGTCAGGTGATGTGGGATGGGCTCCTGCCCTCCCGAAGTCGTACCTGGTAGACAAGTGGGCAGGCACAGACAGGCTCCAGCCTTTTGTGTCTGGCCTTTGGTGGTATGGCCACCTGGCTTGCGCCTTCTGGTGGAGCAGGATGGGAAAAGTTGGCCTCTTTCGCCTATCAAATCGAATGGCAGCTCACAGCTTCAGCTGTTGTGGTTGCTTGGCAACTAATAAATAATAATATGACGGCAGCCATTTTAGGATGAAAAAAAGCTTGCCTCGAGACACAGCATTCTAAATTGTTGGCCATTCAAAGGCCAAATGAGTGTAAAGGGACTCCTCACAAATAGCAAGAGGAGCAGGTTGCGGTGGTGCAGTAGTCTCAAAATAAAGTGGGAAGCATACAGTCTTCGTTAGATGTGCCAGATTCCATCGGGGCTGTCAGGTGATGATGCAACTCATGGGGAGTGTGTCAGGTGATGAGGGATGGGCTCTTGCCCTTCTGAGGTCATTCCTGGTAGACAAGTCGGCAGGCACGGACAGGCTCCAGCCTTTTGTGTCAGGCCTTTGGTGGGAGGTCCATCCGGTTTGTGCCTTCCGGTGGAGCAGGACAGGAAAAGTAGGCCTCCTTCGACTATCAAATCAAACGGCAGCTCACGGCTTCAGCTGTTGTGGTTGCTTAGAAACCAATAAACAATCATATAACGGCAGCCATTTTAGGATGAAAAAAAGCTTGCCTCGAGACACAGCATTCTAAATTTTCGTCTATTCAGAGGCCAGATGAGTGTAAAGGGACTCCTCACAAATAGCAAGAGGAGCAGGTTGCGGTGGTGCAGGAGTCTCAAAATAAAGTGGGAAGCATACAGTCTTCGTTAGATGTGCCAGATTCCATCGGGGCTGTCAGGTGATGATGCAACTCATGGGAAGTGTGTCAGGTGATGAGGGATGGGCTCCTGCCCTCCCGAAGTCGTACCTGGTAGACAAGTGGGCAGGCACAGACAGGCTCTAGCCTTTTGTGTCTGGCCTTTGGTGGTATGGCCACTTAGCTTGCGCCTTCTGGTGGAGCAGGATGGGAAAAGTTGCCCTCTTTCGCCTATCAAATCGAATGGCAGCTCACAGCTTCAGCTGTTGTGGTTGCTTGGCAACTAATAAACAATAATATGACGGCAGCCATTTTAAGATGAAAAAAAGCTTGGCTCGAGACACAGCATTCTAAATTTTCGGCCATTCAAAGGCCAGATGAGTGTAAAGGGACTCCGCACAAATAGCAAGAGGAGCAGGTTGCGGTGGTGCAGTAGTCTCAAAATAAAGTGGGAAGCATACAGTCTTCGTTAGATGTGCCAGATTCTATCGGGGCTGTCAGGTGATGATGCAACTCATGGGGAGTGTATCAGGTGATGAGGGATGGGCACTTGCCCTTCTGAGGTCATTCCTGGTAGACAAGTCGGCAGGCACGGACAGGCTCCAGCCTTTTGTGTCACGCCTTTGGTGGGAGGGCCATCCGGTTTGTGCCTTCCGTTGGAGCAGGACAGGAAAAGTAGGCCTCCTTCGACAATCAAATCAAACGGCAGCTCACAGCTTCAGCTGTTGTGGTTGCTTAGAAACCAATAAACAATCATATGACGGCAGCCATTTTAGGATGAAAAAAAGCTTGCCTCGAGACACAGCATTCTAAATTTTCGTCTATTCAGAGGCCAGATGAGTGTAAAGGGACTCCTCACAAATAGCAAGAGGAGCAGGTTGCGGTGGTGCAGGAGTCTCAAAATAAAGTGGGAAGCATACAGTCTTCGTTAGATGTGCCAGATTCCATCGGGGCTGTCAGGTGATGATGCAACTCATGGGAAGTGTGTCAGGTGATGAGGGATGGGCTCCTGCCCTCCCGAAGTCGTACCTGGTAGACAAGTGGTCAGGCACAGACAGGCTCCAGCCTTTTGTGTCTGGCCTTTGGTGGTATGGCCACCTGGCTTGCGCCTTCTGGTGGAGCAGGATGGGAAAAGTTGGCCTCTTTCGCCTATCAAATCGAATGGCAGCTCACAGCTTCATCTGTTGTGGTTGCTTGGCAACTAATAAACAATAATATGACGGCAGCCATTTTAAGATGAAAAAAAGCTTGCCTCGAGACACAGCATTCTAAATTTTTGGCCATTCAAAGGCCAGATGAGTGTAAAGGGACTCCTCACAAATAGCAAGAGGAGCAGGTTGCGGTGGTGCAGTAGTCTCAAAATAAAGTGGGAAGCATACAGTCTTCGTTAGATGTGCCAGATTCCATCGGGGCTGTCAGGTGATGATGCAACTCATGGGGAGTGTGTCAGGTGATGAGGGATGGGCTCTTGCCCTTCTGAGGTCATTCCTGGTAGACAAGTCGGCAGGCACGGACAGGCTCCAGCCTTTTGTGTCAGGCCTTTGGTGGGAGGGCCATCCGGTTTGTGCCTTCCGGTGGAGCAGGACAGGAAAAGTAGGCCTCCTTCGACTATCAAATCAAACGGCAGCTCACGGCTTCAGCTGTTGTGGTTGCTTAGAAACCAATAAACAATCATATAACGGCAGCCATTTTAGGATGAAAAAAAGCTTGCCTCGAGACACAGCATTCTAAATTTCCGTCTATTCAGAGGCCAGATGAGTGTAAAGGGACTCCTCACAAATAGCAAGAGGAGCAGGTTGCGGTGGTGCAGGAGTCTCAAAATAAAGTGGGAAGCATACAGTCTTCGTTAGATGTGCCAGATTCCATCGGGTCTGTCAGGTGATGATGCAACTCATGGGAAGTGTGTCAGGTGATGAGGGATGGGCTCCTGCCCTCCCGAAGTCGTACCTGGTAGACAAGTGGGCAGGCACAGACAGGCTCTAGCCTTTTGTGTCTGGCCTTTGGTGGTATGGCCACCTAGCTTGCGCCTTCTGGTGGAGCAGGATGGGAAAAGTTGGCCTCTTTCGCCTATCAAATCGAATGGCAGCTCACAGCTTCAGCTGTTGTGGTTGCTTGGCAACTAATAAACAATAATATGACGGCAGCCATTTTAAGATGAAAAGAAGCTTGCCTCGAGACACAGCATTCTAAATTTTCGGCCATTCAAAGGCCAGATGAGTGTAAAGGGACTCCTCACAAATAGCAAGAGGAGCAGGTTGCGGTAGTGCAGTAGTCTCAAAATAAAGTGGGAAGCATACAGTCTTCGTTAGATGTGCCAGATTCTATCGGGGCTGTCAGGTGATGATGCAACTCATGGGGAGTGTGTCAGGTGATGAGGGATGGGCACTTGGCCTTCTGAGGTCATTCCTGGTAGACAAGTCGGCAGGCACGGACAGGCTCCAGCCTTTTGTGTCAGGGCTTTGGTGGGAGGGCCATCCGGTTTGTGCCTTCCGTTGGAGCAGGACAGGAAAAGTAGGCCTCCTTCGACAATCAAATCAAACGGCAGCTCACGGCTTCAGCTGTTGTGGTTGCTTAGAAACCAATAAACAATCATATGACGGCAGCCATTTTAGGATGAAAAAAAGCTTGCCTCGAGACACAGCATTCTAAATTTTCAGCCATTCAAAGGTTAGATGAGTGTAAAGGGACTCCTCACAAATAGCAAGAGGAGCAGGTTGCGGTGGTGCAGTAGTCTCAAAATAAAGTGGGAAGCATACAGTCTTCGTTAGATGTGCCAGATTCCATCGGGGCTGTCAGGTGATGATGCAACTCATGGGGAGTGTGTCAGGTGATGAGGGATGGGCTCCTGTCCTTCTGAGGTCATTCCTGGTAGACAGGTGGGCAGGCACGGACAGGCTCCAGCCTTTTGTGTCGGGCCTTTGGTGAGAGGGCCACCCGGTTTGTGCCTTCCGGTGGAGCAGGACAGGAAAAGTAGGCATCTTTCGCCTATTAAATCAAACGGCAGCTCACCGATTCAGCTGTTGTGGTTGCTTAGCAACAAATAAACAATAATATGACAGTGGCCATTTTAGAACAAAAAACACTTGCCTCGAGACACAGCGTTCTACATTGTCAGCCATTCAGAGGCCAGATGGGTGTAAAGGTACTCCTCACAAATAGCAAGAGGAGCAGGTTGCGGTGGTGCAGTAGTCTCAAAATAAAGTGGGAAGCATACAGTCTTCGTTAGATGTGCCAGATTCTATCGGGGCTGTCAGGTGATGATGCAACTCATGGGGAGTGTGTCAGGTGATGAGGGATGGGCACTTGGCCTTCTGAGGTCATTCCTGGTAGACAAGTCGGCAGGCACAGACAGGCTCCAGCCTTTTGTGTCAGGCCTTTGGTGGGAGGGCCATCCGGTTTGTGCCTTCCGTTGGAGCAGGACAGGAAAAGTAGGCCTCCTTCGACAATCAAATCAAACGGCAGCTCACGGCTTCAGCTGTTGTGGTTGCTTAGAAACCAATAAACAATCATATGACGGCAGCCATTTTAGGATGAAAAAAAGCTTGCCTCGAGACACAGCATTCTAAATTTTCAGCCATTCAAAGGCCAGATGAGTGTAAAGGGACTCCTCACAAATAGCAAGAGGAGCAGGTTGCGGTGGTGCAGTAGTCTCAAAATAAAGTGGGAAGCATACAGTCTTCGTTAGATGTGCCAGATTCCATCGGGGCTGTCAGGTGATGATGCAACTCATGGGGAGTGTGTCAGGTGATGAGGGATGGGCTCCTGTCCTTCTGAGGTCATTCCTGGTAGACAGGTGGGCAGGCACGGACAGGCTCCAGCCTTTTGTGTCGTCCCTTTGGTGGTCGGGCCACCCGCCTTGCAACTTCCGGTGGAGCAGGACAGGAAAAGTAGGCATCCTTCGCCTATTAAATCAAACGGCAGCTCACCGATTCAGCTGTTGTGGTTGCTTAGCAACAAATAAACAATAATATGACAGTGGCCATTTTAGAACAAAAAACACTTGCCTCGAGACACAGCGTTCTACATTGTCAGCCATTCAGAGGCCAGATGGGTGTAAAGGTACTCCTTACAAATAGCAAGAGGAGCAGGTTGTGGTGGTGCAGGCTTCTCAAAATAAAGCGGGAAGCACACAGACTTTGTTAGATGTGCCAGATTCCATCGAGGCTCGTCAGGTGATGATGCATCTCATGGGGAGTGCTTTGGGTAATGAGGGATGGGCTCCTGCCCTCCCAAAGTCATTCCTGGTAGACAAGTGGGCAGGCACGGACAAGCTCCAGCCTTTTGTGTCGTCCCTTTGGTGGTCGGGCCACCCGCCTTGCAATTTCCGGAGGAGCAGGACGGGAAAAGTAGGCCTCCTTTGCCTATCAAATTTAACGGCAGCTCACGGCATCAGCCGTTGTGGTTGCTTAGCAACCAATAAATATTAATAAGACAGCAGACATTTTAGGGCGAAAAACACTTGCCTCGAGGCACAGCGTTCAGAATTTTCAGCCGTTCAGATGCCAGATGTGTGTAAAGGATTCCATCGCGGCTCGTCAGGTGATGATGCAACTCATGGGGAGTGCGTCGGGTGATGAGGGATGGGCTCCTGCCCTCCGGAAGTCGTTCCTGGTAGACAAGTCTACCTTAATAGAAGCTCTTTCTCCCAGCAGGTGGATTTCATAGGTTAAGGGTTAAGCCACAAACACATGAGATTTAGATTAGAAACGTGAGATATGGAGTCAGAGTGGTCATTGGAAATATACTATCAATTCTAATTTCTGAACCATGTGTCAGATCCTAAAACCAAGCACAGATCTCTATTCAGCAGAAATAACATGGATCATAAGCATGTAAAATAACATAAACATTGAAGATTAATGCAGACTTCACATATATTAATAGTGCATGAAGGGAGAGACTCATAAATATCTCCAGATTTAGAAAATTATTTTGGATATGAATATACCTTTCTCACTAAGCTCATGCCAAAATAGGAATATTCCAGTGCAATATTCATTACATCCAGAAATTAGGGGTATAGTTTGTACCTAACTCATCATATTTTGACACATCAGCATTCACCGGGACTATAAAAGCAAGGAGAATGGGCCTGGTGGGTGGGGGAAAGTGAAGGGAAAGTATAACAGACATTGTCCAATCAAAAATACTGAGTAAATTGATGCTGCGTGGGTGGGTCTTCTGGGTATTTAAACCCAAATGCATAGGAAGGAGAACATTTTGGAAAAGCAGAGTACCAAGAGAACTCATCCAACAGGACAGCATCAGATATTGATTACAACTCGAAATAACTTATGTGGAAAAATCCTTAATAGAGCCTTTTCCGATAATGGACTGAATGCAGAGTCTTTTCCAAGGCCAGACCAGATTACCTAAGAGAGATTTTGAGAGCAGATGTATAGACTGTAAGAAATTGCTTTCTTGTCACAACTGCTTGAGGATAGTCAAAAGCCCTATCCTTCCTGACCCGTTTGAAACACAAACAAAAAATGATTAACACAACCTCAGATTGTATAGAAAAATGTCCCAATTGAAGGGGCCCCTGAGGGACCCTCGTTTGTGGAAACAAGACACAATCACCACACACAAACTGATACACCAGACACGAGGTTGTATTCCCAAAATCTAGGGTTTATTGCAAAACAAATAGTCTCAGTTGGCCAACTGGTCCCACGCCCCGCGACGTGTGTCTATCAGACCTCGGGGGACGCAAGAGAGAGAAATTCATACACAGTTACATATATACAAAACAAGTATCTAGTAATCAGTAGTGTCACAACTTATACCGCCCCTATTGCATTTCCTTTGAACTAGGCACAATGATTGACAATGGGGACAAGTTTGACACCTTCAAACATTCATTGTGTAACAGATTACAATTTTATAAACCCACGCTGATCCCACGATTTTGCAAACACCGCCACGATCAACCAGGACTACATCAAGAGCCATTCTGTTCTGAATTGTCATTAATCTAATTCCTTTCTCCTCTAATGTCATGTTGTATAATATATCTTTTGTTCCATTTATTGTTTTTTCTAAGATTCTGGATAGTTGTCGTATATTATAGGAGTTTATTGCTTGGCCCAAAAATGATACAAATGATTTTGCTACGTCTTCTACTATTAATTCATCCTCATTACTCCTTCGTGGCTTGGATCTAGATAGTTTGGATATATCCATTGTTTTTAAGAGAAACACTCCTGGGAACAAAAGTCCCAAATAACGAGTACCTCCCCAGTTTCTAGGCAACCAAGGATATGCTTTTTTTTCTCCACATATGAAATACACAGGGTCACCTACATATACTGGTTCTACTGCCCTAGTAAGAATCGCTGTACTCATACATCTAGTGAATGTCCCTACTGAATAAGAACCCTTCTTCTTTAAGCAAAAAGGAACAGAACGTGGGCTGTAGTTTACTGTATAGGAGGGAGGCACTGCATCTTTATTTCCCTCTGATCGCATATGAAATATGATTACTGATGGTTTTGCCGGCACAAACAATCTATGGTATCGGTTTGGGGGTACCTTTTGACATTATCATTCGTGCTCTATAAAATATGGAGCAACCTACAGGTCTCATGATTATCTCCTCAAATTCATTCATGTTTGTGCTATCTAATTGACCCGTTTCACTTTTATTCCATTTTCCATAATATAATGTACTCAGAGATGCACTGCATGCAGAACTTAATGTTAGTGGCTGCACATACCAACCTATTCCTTTGCCACCATGCTGTGGCAAATGAGCACACACCCAACAATTATTCTTTTTCAAAATTGAATGTTTCATGTTCATTATTTGCAGTAATGTGTTATTCCCATAACCTCCTCTATGTCTTTCTTCCATTGGGGACAGAGTATAAGTAATTACATGAACAGGGCTTTCAGTGGTGGAGTTGTTTCTTATGGGCAATATAATTTCTAAGGGGTGCATTTCTTCCAGGTACCATAATACCAGTGATGTTGTTACTGGGGCTATTATGCTCATTTCGCACACTATTATTGTTAGAATCAGCATACAATTTTTTCGATAATTCTTTGTGTGTAATCTTTCAGTTTCTATGTTTAATTCATTATCAGCAGTGGTGCAGGAGGAGGCAAAAGCTGGTTCCGGCATTTTCTCTCACAGTCCTTCTTCCTCTGCAGTGTTTGTCGTGAATGTCTCTTGTTGTTGAGCTCGTTGGAATGTCAATAAGTTCGATAATGTCAACAGTCTATCCTGCCAGTTCTTAGTAGCCTGGATTGCTACACGTTGGGCATGATCTCTGTGCATCTGCACATTTGCTCAAAGGAACTCCAGAGCAGTTATCAATTGCTTTCGTACCATGTGCACCCCGTTTGCCTGTACGGGTTCAGGACACATGGATTTTGTGTTAGCACCGAGGAGTCTCGATTATTGGGCGGTCCGATTTGCACAACCCTCACAACGCTCTCCTCTATGCCTCCGGTTCCTACTTCATCCGAGAATAGGAAACAGAGGCAACAAAAAGAAAATCAACAAGAATGCAGGTTTGATCACTCCTTCTACCTGGGCCGCAAATTGTATCGCCTTGCTCCTGGTATCGTGTGATCAACGAATAGTGCAGGTGCACTTCCAGACTCAAGCTCGGAGTCAGCCTGTGGCGCAATAGCAGATGATGATGATGAGCGCCACAGTGATGATGCAGCTTTCGTTTCAGGCTGCGGCACAACGAAAGAGGGTGAGCGCCAAAGTGGTACACGTTCTGTTTTGGCCAACAGTGATGCAGATTCTGCTGGACAACGTTGGTACACTCCTTGCCCTTCCTCTTTCACAGTAATCTTTCCAGGCTTTCTTTCAGGATCAGGCAGATTTTGTGGCAAAGAACTGGCAATCGTGTCTTTCATTGCTGGGACCGCTGTCTCTTTCTGGTCGTCTCGATAAATCCGTTTTTCAGCCAGTGGTGGGACCTTGTTGGCGTGTTTTGCGTGTATCCACGCCTTCCTCCCATCCACCCGAATTGCCGTTTGCGTAGTCAGGAGGACCAGATAGGGTCCACGCCATCTGGGTGCTAACGATGTCTTTCGCTCAAAGTTCTTTATTAGCACCCAGTTTCCTGGCTCCAATGCGTGTCCCGGACCAGTGTATCTTATTGGCAATGCCTCCTGCACCTGCTGATGAATCAAATGCAATTTTTGTATTAACAGATTGCAATAGATACTGAGCACAGGATATTCCAGTTCCCTCAGCCTCTTTGGTTGAGGTGCACACCAAACATTCGCTGGTCTCCCATTAACGATTTCATACGGGGAGAGCCCAGTTCTCGCCTGTACAGATGTGCGCATGCACAGTAACGCTAGCGGTAATGCATCTACCCAGCTCAGCTTAACTTGCTTCCTGCGCATGTCTTGCTAATCTTAGATTTTAAGATACCATTATGGCGTTCAATAAGACCGGCAGACATGGGGTGCCTAGAACAATGGAATCGTTTATCGATCTGGAGACCTGCACAAATCTGTAATATTACTGTGCCCACAAAATGTGGACCGTTGTCTGACCATATGACACGGGGCAGGCCAAAACGAAAAAGTATTCTTTTAACATTACTTTTGCCGTACTCATAGTAGTGCAGTCTTTCAATGGATATGCGTCCACCCACTTGCTAAATGCACATATGACCACTGGGACATACTTGAAGCTTTGACATCCCTCCATTTCTATGAAATCAAAATGGATTACCTCAAACGGCATAGAGGGAGGACCAAAACTGCCTGTCGGAGTCACCGTTCCCTTCCCCACATTATGTTGTAGACACGCAATAAAATTTTGCACCAACCTCTCAGCATTTTTCTTTATGTGCGCATTCTCCCATACTGTGGCTAAGTGTTGAACTATCTTTTTGGCACAAATATGAGTAGGGCTGTGAGCAATAGTGACCATTGCAGTTACATAGGAATTGGGCAGCATCAAATTTCTATTCTTCTAGTCTACCCAGCAACCCTCCAGATATAATTCAGCAAAGCCCTCAGCCCACCCTTATATTTCATCTGCAGTGGCTTCTGCCTGCATTTCTTTGACAGTGGCAATTCCATTCTCTATCATGCAGGGCACTTCCTCTGACGGTACTGTGAACATTCTGGCATTCAGGTCAGTGGCAGTTTGTTTTCGCAATCCTGTCTGCAAATGCGTTTCCCTCTGCCACTTTGCATGTTACTTTTTTATGAGCCTTGCCAGGTGCTTTGGACACGTAAGTGCAGACAACAATCGTACAATCAAAGGGCCATGTTGTATTCTAGCCCAATGTGATGTTAAGAAACCCCTCTCAGCCCAAAGTTGGCCAAAGTTATGAACCACTCCAAAGGCGTATTGGCTGTCAGTATAAATGTTTACACTAAGATTTTCAGAAATCTCACAAGCTCTGGTCAATGCTATTATCTCCGCCGCGTGTGCAGAGTTGTAGGGTATTCTTTTACTCTCCACAATACTTTTTAATGTGGTGATAGCATAGGCAGCAGTTGATGTGCCATCCGGCAATTTAAAACAGGAGCCGTCACAAAACAACTCTCCATCTGGCTCTTTTTGTGGGGTGTCTGTCAATCAATTCTCCCCTTCGTTCCTTCCTCAGTAACCATTAAGCAATCATGGGGAGGTAATTCATTTCCATCAAGTTTTTCCATGGGCAGTGGCATCAATTCAGTCGGATTCAAAGCGCTACACCTCATAATTTGGATGTGTGGTGCAATCAGGACAATTTCATATCTAGTCAATCTAGCAGAGGTGAGGTGTTGCGTCTGTGTTCTATTTAATAGAACGTCTATGGCATGTGGCACCATCAAAATTAAGATGTGCCCCAATACCATCCCTTTCGTTTGTTTCACTGACGCAGCAGCCGCTGCAACAGCTCACAAACATCGTGGTAATGTGCGCGCTACAGGGTCCAGCGCAGAAGAAAAATAGCCGCACGGCCTATTTCTTTCACCTTGTTCCTGTGTTAGAACAGCCAGCGCGCAGCTGTAATTCTCATGCACAAACAATCTAAAGATTTTTTCATAATTTGGTGTGCCCAAAACTGGAGCGGAACACAACGCAGTTTTGAGCAACCCAAATGCTCTCTGACATTCTTCACTCCACTGCAAAGGCATCACAGCATCCTTTTTTGTCAACTCCACCATTGGCTTCACAATCAGAGCGAAATTCACTATCCACTGCCGACAATAAGAAGCCATGCCTATTATAGCTCTGACTCCTTTTTGTGTTTTTGGACTAGGCATACCAGAAATGCTCTCTATTCGCTCTGGCGTTAGTCTTCTTCCTTCTCTCGAAAGTAGTTAACCCAAATAAGCCACCTCCTTTCGACAATACTGAAACTTCTTTAAGCTTGCTTTGTGGCCATGTGCTGCTAAATTTGTTAATAGTAAAACAGTACTCTCTTTACAAATCCCTTCTGTGTCTGCTGCAATTAATAGGTCATCTATATATTGTAGTAATACACAACCTGCTGGTGATTCTGGCATGTCTAGTTGTTCTTTCAATGCTCTGCTGTAAATACTCTGACTCTCTGTGTAGCCTTGTGGAATATGCGTAAATGTGAATGATCGTCCTTCTAAGTGAAGGCAAACAAATATCTACTTTCTTGGTGTACTGGAATACTGAAGAAAGCATTCTTCAAATCAATAACGCTAAAGTATTCTGCTGCAGCAGGAATCATTGTCAAAATCGTGGTAACATCTGGGACCAATGTAAATTGCGGATCTACTACTTTGTTTAATGCACGCAAATCAATTATGAAACGGTACGGTACCTCATTACCGCCTTTCTTATACACCGGGAGAATGGGACTGTTACACATGCTGCCTGTAATTTCTTCAATCATTCCCAATTTTACCAAATCAGACACAATACTTTTCAATCCTTTTTCTCCTCCCGCTGAGATTTTGTACTGCGGAATACGTGGTAACGTTACTCCTTCTTTTAGCATAATTTTCACTGGCTCTATCTTCAAGCATCCCACATAATTGTCATTTACTGCCCATATACAAGTTGGCACTTCACTTAATTCCCCTGGCAAAGGTTTAGACAGAAATTCAGATACTGTCACATCCTGTGGAGAAATGGTCAAAAATACTCCATCTGGCATACAGTGGATAACTGCACTTAGATTTTTCAATAAATTGAATCCCAACAGATTCTCCCCACAGTTTTCTGTTATAAGGAATGGACAGTATTCAGTGAATGGGCCTAATGCTACTGCTATTGGTTGGGACACTGGATTAATCACTGGGGTACCTGCAAACCCTACTGAAATGTTTTCATGCCCTGACAGTGGTGTTTCTGGAACCAAGTGATGGTCTATCGAACACTTTTGTGCCCCCATATCCACGAGGAATCTGTGCTCACTATCCCCGACTTTCATTTCTATGTAGGGTCCTTTCTGATTAACGGGAATAGACACTGGTTCTGACCCCTGTCTTGGGCTGTCCTATTGGGGAAACAACACATCATCCGATGTGTAATCACTGCTGTTATTATAACATTCGCATGAGTATCAAAAATGTTCCCACCCCTTCCTCTATTTCCATTTTGCATGTTCTGCTGGCTCTGATTCTGAGTAGAGGTCTGATTTTGAGCTTGGTTCTGATTTTGGGCACCATTCCCTTGACTATTTTGGTGCTGCTGCATGTTATTTCTATTATGCTCATTTGCTCCTGGATGCCCCCTATGCTGTCTTCTCTGGACATACCCATTTCTATTTTGCAAGTGTGGACATTGTGCTCGCCAGTGACCTTCCTCTCTGCAATACGCACACTGATTCAATCCCAGGGGCCCTCCATGCATGTTCGAATTACCTCTGCCTTGGGCGTTACCTCTACCTCTACTGTGCCCCGCTACTTGCTGGAGTAGCACCCCAACCATTGTTCGTAACGCTTCTATTCTCATATTTGATTTTCTCAAACTATTATTCCACTCCTCCTCCTCTCTCTCTTCTGCTCTCTCCGATTTAGATTTATGCCTGCGCGCATGTTTCTCTCTACTTCTCCAATGAAGCATAACTTCCCTTCTCCGGTCCCTAAGGACATCAAATGCCGCAGGGCGTGTTTTCTTTTTTAGTAACACCTTCTCCAAATGATCTATCCTCGTCATCTCAAAACTCCCATGACTCGGCCACTGAAGATCGTCCTGCTTTCTAGTTTGCCTATGCCAAATCTCACAAAACATTATCGCTCCCACACTGTATTTCACATACATCTCATAGGCCGGCGTTCCGACCTGGCAAGTTTCCAAAGATTGTCCGACGCAGCAGAAAAAACCTGCTAGAGTGGACAATACCCAAGGCATGTTTTAACCTTAGCCTTGGCTAATCAACCTTACTCTGGGTGTTTCATTTTGCAAAATCAACTCTCAACCAATATCAGGATCACTTTTGAATCGGGGCACGACTCACCTGATCAGTCAAGTTGTCCTTTCAAGACACAATTCGTCTGTACACTGACCCAACCAAGGATGTTGTGTGTGCGTATCTTGGCTCACTCTGCCTCGTTTCAGGACCCTTGCCTCCTTGTTCTCTGGCCGGGCACGTCGATTAGGGATCAGATGTGTGCAGATCTGCATAGGAATCTCATCGCTTATGCAGGGGCGCCCCGAACACCTCTTGATCCCGGCTCGATCGTTCCGTCCTCGCTGTTCTTTCCGCCTTCCTTGGGTCCCTATTTGCGTGCCATCTTGAAGGGGCCCCTGAGGGACCCTCATTTGTGGAAACAAGGCACAATCACCACACACAAACTGATATGCCAGACACGAGGTTGTATTCACAAAATCTAGGGTTTATTGCAAAACAAATAGTCTCAGTTGGCCAACTGGTCCCACACTCTGCGACGTGTGTCTATCAGACCTCGGGGGACGCAAGAGAGCGAAATTCATACAACAGTTACATATATACAAAACAAGAATCTAGTAATCAGTAGTGTCACAACTTCTACCTCCCCCTATTGCATTTCCTTTGAACTAGGCACGATGATTGACAATGGTGACGAGTTTGACACCTTCAAACATTCATTGTGTAACAGTTTGCAATTTTATAAGCCCACAGACATTAAGTCTGTGTTTTAAAGAACACAATGCTTCTGTTTTCTGCAAGCAAGCTGTGCGTAGGGAGAGACACATTCCAGGCCTTGCTATCTCCTAGTTTCTATTCTTGTGCCGGGGGGTCAACTTGCTCTCCAGGGCTGTACCGGGCTCAGGGAAGGGGGGCCGCAAAGAAGAGCATAATTCAAGTCATTTAATGTTCGCTCTAGCGTTTCTATTGTGCTTACTGAGACTAGCTGGCACCTGCTATACTGATTAGAATGCCTTGCTGCTCACTTTCCAAGGATATGCGAGGGAGGGGACCAGACATTTCTGTCTGAGTTACTGCGTTATGTTTCAACATGCCACTTGCGGCCTTGCATTGTGCACCAGTGAAGCAGAATAACATTTCAGCAAAGAAGTTTTACATGAGGCAAGAAGCAAATGTTAGAGAAAAACAAAATGGCGATTTCAGTCGCTTCAAAATGGCCACACCTTAGTCAAGCTTATGGCTATATATTTCTAATACTAGATCTACATGCATGAGACGGTTGGTCTTCGGCCAACATAATACATAGCCTTATGATCGAGGGGTGTCTATTTTTCTAGATTGGCACAATAACTTATTTAATTCCAGATATTCTTTGAAAATATTTTGGGGAACCTTGTTCAGTAGCTAAATCACTGAAAGTGGGAACATAGTGCAAGGTGCAGGTGCTTTGTGATATCTAATTGTATTGAAATCCTAGGTAGCATCATCAAATAGGGCTTTTCTCCTACAATTTGGGATCTCTGGTAGACGTAGACACATCAAATTAAATGTGTAATTACACATATTTTCATTGGTGTCTGGCAATGTCAAAAAAGTAATTGAAATCCATTTCTTTTTTAAAACATTGGATAGGGGTGTTGTGAAGGTGAAGCTGATTCCTTGAGCAGAGTGAAGGTTAGGCTCTGGTGAAAATGCAACCCAAAAGAAACAGAATTTCTGAGAAATCTAAGCCATTACAATTATTTGCAACTATTCACAACAGATGTCAAACAGTATTGATTCCCAAGCTAGGAACAAATAGTTTGTCTGGGATAATGTCCAACATTTCTGATTTAAATAAATTCAAAAAGTGATGAACTGTATTTACACAACATATTTTTCTGATGCCAATACTTAATTTGTTAATTGTATCATAGAAAAAAACATTACATTGTTTTGTTTTCAACTTTATTCTGAGAATGGATACAACTTTTGATTTCAGAGGAAGGTGAATTTAGATCATTCTATACTGTTGATTGATGGTTTCACAAAAGTTAAAACAAACAGTGTCGTTGATACTCTTGTGATTTTGAAAAACAAGTAAGATATTTTATTGGAAATAAAACGTCAGTGAAAGATATAGGCACAATGCAGTGTACTCATTATCATATTACCCTTATGTTATCTGCAGTGGTTTGAAAATGACTTCCCCAAAATGAAGCGTTAGGGAAAACCTGCACTTTCTTGTTTGATTATTTTAAATAAACAAAAATATTATGATTAAAATAGCCTGTTTGTGGCCCTAGATTGGGGGGTGCGATTGCAATAGTGGGGGTATTAGATCAGCGATATTTCACCATATCAACCAAGGGAAACATAACTATATTCCATAGAGATATCTCATTACAGGCAGCGCCTGACAAAGTTAGGTAGTTTACAGTCGAACATGCTGGTTGGCATTGTCAAAAGGCTGCAGTCAAGAACAAATATAGTCCAACATTAGGCAAGGTGGTGGTGTTAGGTAGGGTTTTCAGTTTTGGGTTGCTGGTGCAACTGCAGATTTCCTAAATGTTGGCCACTATTGAAGTGGCTAAAGTGGGCGTACATTCTCTGGGCCACCCTTTCCATGTCATCTAGTGGGGGGTACTGTGAATGTAGCAGGTCATGGGAAAAGCAGAGCACATACATGGATTTTGTTTCACCTCAAGGCAGCTGCAAAATATAACCCATTGTCAGCTCCCAAACATCCCACTTATTAACAAGCAGGAGTAGCTAAACGTGCCACAGCATCATGTATATATCCTCTGAGAGATACTCTCCCCTGTAGGGATTGCTGTCAACGCATTACAGGCACACAAGGTGGCCTATTTGCAAATATCATTGCATAGCTGGTGTCCTGCCCTTTGTTGACCTATGGCATGAGTCAAGGTGACCAATGTCCAGTGATGGTCATGCAGTTTGCTCTTTGAACACTAGTCCACATGTCCTTTGTCTGGTTAGGTGTTGTATGCTCACAGTGCTCCTGTGTCATTCCCATTGCCCCTGTGACATGGTTGTAGAATCACTGCACTGCGGATTTGTGAGGTAGTGCCAACTTTGAATTGCTCAGCAGGGATCAATGAGTCCATGGGACCATTTGGTGCCATGGCTTTCAACAGAACAATAGGGCAGTGCATCTATTGCATACATTACACCAATATTGTCATTGACTAGATGGAGCTTTTCATGTCTTTTGTGGTATTTTGTAATATGTTCAAAAGCCTAAGGAAGTGTGGGCTGGCATTTTGAGGGAGCAATATGTGGATTGTGTGCAGCGGGATCGGCAAGCAAAGATGGTGTTCTGTATTTGAAATCTATGAATCATCATGACACACTAGTATATTGGTGCAGGATGATGGTGACCATGTGCACACTGCCTGCTGTTGAGGGATGGGGGATTGGCCTGTACCCTTTTCCTTTTTGTGAAGCATTTATATATTGCCATCTGATGTGCCCTGTAAGGAAGAAGTTAAGAAATTGCTTTCCAGCTTTCCTTTCAAGCCACTGTTTTGTATTTACAGCTAGTAGCAAGATGCGCTTGTTGCTTTTCTGAGGTGAAACAATTGCACACATCTCTGCTCATTGGACTTTGCAGAGTGCAAAGTTGTATTACCAGTACTAAAGCTTTATCCTGGTTGTTTTGGGACATTCATGTGCACTGGCACACCAGGAGTGTCAGAAGCATGCTTGCTCTGCACAGTTCTTGCATTTGACAATTGAATGGGTTTGTCAATGCTTCTACCATCATGGTTTACCTCATTGTTGCCCCAGCATTCTCTGATAGCCTCAATGAAGCGGTTCTGAATTTTGATCTTCAATGGGGGAAAGAAGCATCACCTGTGTGATATTCTTCATTGACATCTGTTTCCAAGGGAATGGCTGGTGGAGATATTCAGCAACTAACTTGTGCTCATCATGTGTGGATTGTCTCTATTTTTATGGCAATGTCACGTCCTATCCCTCTTGTTTCTCAGATGGTGGGGGCTCAACTTCCACCTCCTTCCAACGTTATACTCTGCCACAGAGTGCAAGTGTGACACTGGTGCACGTATGATTGCATTTCTTCCAAATCCACTACATTCACATTTGGCAGATTCCCCTTTTCGTTGCAGGGTGAATGTTTTGTAGCTACTGATTGATCACAGACGCTTGCACACACACATGTATGTAATATCTAGATTTCTCCAACGCAAACAGATGCCCAACAGACACATTCGTTCCCACCTCCTAGTATATTTGAGTACAGCAGCACATTCACACATGTCAACACTATTATGGCATTCCCCTGCACGCAATAATTTTGGTTTAGGACTGTATTGGTGTAATCCCCGCCTACACAACGGCATGTCAGCGTAAGATTGCTATATCAGAGGAGGTAATAGGAAGTGTCTGTCTCTGACTATGTAGGGATATTATTTTCATCCTTTGATAGATGAGGACGTCACATACATAAAACCGTCCATGCATTGCCCACTTGTTGAGGGGATTATGCTGCTGTTGCATATTCATTTGCAGCTTCATCAACTGACACACCCCTACAGGCCTATCGAGCGAAGGCAGGTCCTGCATGTGATATGTTTTGCACATTGGGGATATGCATCTCTCTTAAAAGGGAATTGGGAATACTAACATTAGAAGAGATTGTCTGGTCAAAGCAAATTGATTATTGGGTGTGGTTGTGGTTTAATTTTAGAGTGGGGGACTAACAGGAGCACATACTGGAAGGAAGAGTCATATGTAGGGCTGTGGGCATCCCTTGGTTTAGACACTTAAGAAATAGCATGTTTTCATTCTAGAGATTGTATATATGGGGCATCATTTTTATGATGGCCAAAAAAGAACTTGGGGTACTTAGGAAGGTCTATTGGCATTAGTGCTTCTGGCAGCATATTGAAAGGCTGGCTCTTAATCCCAAGGACAAGGGCTATGGGGACTGAAAGCTTAATCCTGAAAGGGGGAGTATTTGTGGTTTGATATTTCTGACCAACCTAAGGAACACCAGACCTCATTCCGAGTTGTTCCCTAAAACGGCACCAATACCGGCATGCCATTATTACCATTTCCAATGGGGCATGTGCTGGAATCACCGGCACAACATGCTGGCAATTACTCTTACAGCAGAAAACTGCTGGTAACACTGTCACAATACACAGATTCTCCTCCGAAACTCGAAGGTGTGCAGCAGCTACTAATAAACAAACTGAATCCATCTGAATCTCCCTGTTCCTTCAGCCAGCCAAGCCCAGAATCAAGGCAGTAGCAAGCCATAGGTCCAGAGGACCCAGGCCAAGAATCCTGGCTCAGAAAACCACAGTTTTCTGACACTGAGCTGACTTCATTAGTGGACTCTGTAGTACAGCATGCTGATTACCTTTTCGGGAGCATGCTGCAGAAAACCAGCACACAGTGCGAGACTCCCATATTGAGTGAAGTGGTAGCAAGCATAACGGCTGTAGGAACTGTCCCCCGCACCAACAGGGACTGCCAAATGAGTTGGGATGACCTCAAAGCCAAGGTCCGTAGAGCCATCGGCAAGCACAGGAGGGAGTGTGCAGCCACTGGAGGAGGCGCAATGGACTGCCTTCATCTCATGCCATGAGAGGAGCGAACCAGAAGTATACTCCACATGGAGGGAATACAGGGCATCAGATGTGCTGAGGCCTGAACAGGGACCTAATGAGACAGTAGTAAATACAACTGTATGTAGATGTGCATGTAGCACTTGACCCCGCAATTGCAAGATTCCACCAGCATAGCATGAATCAATGGGCATGTCAAATGGCCAGAAACATGTCAGGCACATCAACTGGGCAGTCAGAGTACACACACGTCTATAGATGTGGTTCATCAAAACAATGCACATGCATGCACAGTGTACACACTCATCAGGCACCCCGCCCCTGCATGGTCACCCATCTGAGCAATAATACCCACATGAGCCACACAAAAACAATATCTCTGGGACACAAACATCATGGCATGGGAGGAATGCAAGATCCCTGACATGTCTGTCAAATTGCTGAAACATATCTCACTTCTTCAACAGGTACACTGCCCACAGACAGTGAAGAGGCTGGTCCCTCAAACGTAGTTACTGCAACAGCCCACACCCCTGCACTGGGCAAACCATCTGTAAGCAGGAGCAAGCAGCAGGGCAGTGCTGTGGGCCCAGTCCCGCCACTGGCCCTAGCACCTGCAGCAGCCCAACCACCTCCACCATCACGTACAGCAGTCCAGCCACCTCTGCCATCACCTGCAGCAGCCCAGCCACCTCCGAAAAAACCTGCAGCAGCCCAGCCACCTCCTCCACCAGCCACCATTGTGGAGTCCCTGGCTATGCCTGATGGGGACCCCACACCCATGCCTGTGTACAGTGCTCCCCGAAGCAGTACACCATCAACCCAATACATGCACAACGGCCCATGGCAAAGTTTGCCATGGCTCATGTGCCTTCCAACGAAGGTCAAGAGGAGGAGGATGAGGAGGAGGGATGCGAGCGGGACACAACACCTGGCTTCAGCCCAGACCCCCCATCCAAATCCACACAGTCCACCTCCATTGGCAAAGTCCAATGTACAGGCAATACGGTAAAGGATGAACAACATTGAGAGGCAGCAGGCAGACATGCATGCACTTGCAGGCCAACAGCTTGCAGAAATGCAGGCGATGCGTGACTGCATGCACAGATTCTCCGGGTGCATGGCACGCTCCCTGGTCCATGCCACTGATGGAATAGTGACACTGGGCCAAAGAATATGTGAGCATACAGATGCAAAATCATTATCGACAGAGTAACCTAAGCAGGCCATGCAGATGACCCGGCAATATATCCGTGCCCAGGGATCGTAGCCCTCCACCTCTGCAACAACAAATGAGGGCTCAATTGAAAGAGCACACCAAGGCACTGTTCACTGCGCTACCTCACCACCGAGATTCAGGATCAGGACCCCACTGTGTACTGGGGTGGGTGTTTGGGGAGGTTGTGCTGGTGTGGGCGTTTGGGGAGTGTGTGGTGTTTAGTTTGTGTACTGTACAAGTAGCACCAGTATTCCTCACGATCAAGGGCACAAATCGGTTGAATGGTTGCTCTTACGAGAAGAGTCAATAGGAGCCTCTAAATAATTCATCATCGTACACGTACAATTCATTGCTCACCATTCCTACTTTAAGCATAATGAAACATTCTACTTACAGACCTCTGGCACCACCATGGGAGCTACCATGGCACAACCTATGCAAATAGCTTCATGGATAAATGTGAAGTCTCCCACATCCTTAACCATCCCATCTGGTCTAAGAACATCAAGACATGGTTTTTGCTACATAGATGACATTTCTGGAGTATGACAAGGAAAGCTCGAACAACTTAAGGAATGTTTTATTCTATATTAACACGTTTGATCCCAGGATCCAATTCACTGCACAAAATAGGAACCCAGGAATATCTTACCTTGATGTACAAATTAATGTACAGGAACACCAAATATCCACAACATTGTTCATCAAACCCTTCCGACAGAAATACCCTACTACATCAGTTGAGCTTTCACCCACAGCAAACACTAAAGAATGTACCCTTCGGGCAGATGCTTATAATTAAAAGAATTGTAAGTTACCCAAAAGAATGTGATTCACAACTAGCTAAATTGTTCACCAAACTTTGAGAAAGAGGGCCTCCAGAGACCGACTTGACAACGGTGGTATTGAAAACATGCACCCAGACATGAGAGAATCTGTTTAAAAAGAAAATAGAAAGAACCACACCCCCAATGGTGTTTGTTTAAACATGTTCAACCCAGAGTCAACAAATTAAAATATGCATCACTAAACATTGGAGTATTTTGACCAGCGACAAGAGGACCAAAGATGTATTCAGTAATCCCCCCACCTTTGCTTACCAAAGGAACAATAACTTAAGGAACCTGCTCGTCAACACAAAAACCAGTACCAAACATCCACTGAAAGCCAAGAACATAGGGACCTTCCAATACCTTAACTGGGGGAACTGTATCAATATAATTAAAAGACCAGTAGTATGTCATCCTAACTTCAGTGAATACAATTGAGGACATACGCTACTTGCCTGACTGAATAATGTAATATATTGCAAACGATGCCCATGTGGCATGTACTACATTGGTGAAACAAGTAATAAATCTGCATACTGTCATGATTCGCCGTTTACGCCCCTTTTCGACTTCCTGGTCCATGGTGCACCACAACGTTGGAGCTGTTATCCTCCCAACATGGCCGGCGCCTCAAGACACGTTGCAGTCTAGCGTTTATACAAGAGCCCTGGCTTCCTAGAAAATGTGCACGCCCCCATGGTGCTGCGCATCTCAACACTCCCGAGTTCGCGGCTAGTGTGCTCGTAGTTACCTTCCTCATCCTTGTGCCAATTCTCTGATATTTTTCCACTCCCTCTTCCTTCCTGGAGTACTAGGTGCAGCCCTTACTCTTCTGCCTGAGTCCGTTCATTCCTTTCGTGGACCCCTATCCTGTTCTTCCGCACTCGCAGCCTGCAAGTAGTTCAATTCCCTTCCTGATTCCACGCTTCATCCCGGATATTGACTGCCCATTTCTTACCTTCCTGGAATCCTGAACTCTTGTCTTCTTCTCGAGGCTGCTCGCGGTCCCCACACTGGACACAGAGGATCACCGCCCTTACCTGTATAATTCCCAGATGTCCCACAACACAGAGAGACCTCCAAAGAAGAAGACGACAAAGGGCAAACAGGTGGGATCAGGGGCTGAGTGTAACAGTTTGAGACGCCAAAGACTTGCTATGAGTTCAACATGGAGGCTGCTGTCCTGGACCTCATGAGAGGAATGCAGGAATTGACAACAGTGGTTCAAAACCTCAAGGCAGAAAATGCAGCGCTAAAACAACTTGTGCTTTCTAGAGACAGGAATGTGCCCTGGTAGGGGGCATAGTGGACAAATATGACGGTTCCTCCAAAACACGGCGATCCTTCCTTGATTCCTGTTTGATGCATTTTACATTTAAACTCTACTATTTTTCCACACCCCGGGCAAAGGTGGGATTTATAATCTCACATCCCTTTTGTAATGCTTTAGCATGGGCAACTCCCTTGGTGAATGCAGGAGACCCACTCCTGGACAATTATGACGGATTTGTAGAAGCCTTCAAAACCATGTTTGACTGCCCTGAACAACTTTACAGTGCTCAGGAAAAGCTCCTGGAGTTCCAACAAGGGAACCAAGATATGCTATTTTATGTAACCCGTTTCAAGTATTTAGCTAAAGAGGCCGATTGGTCCAAGGAGGCAAGTATTACCCTGTTTCAGAGAGGGTTAAATTATGAAATCAAGGACGAACTAGCCAGAGTAGCCCGTCCAAGTTCTTTCGAGGCTTTGATAGATTTGTCCCTCCAAATCGACTTCCGAACCCAGGAAAGAAAGGCAGAGAATAAAAAAACAAAAACTGTTCCTCCAAATGTTTCCGTGGATTATCCTAGCCCAAAGGAAATGACACACAGCACTCTGCTGATCCAGAACCTATGCAATTGGGCTCCTTACGGGGTCCGATATCTTCACAAGAAAGGATGCATAGGATCAATACTGGACTCTGTATGTATTGTGCTTCTGATAAACATCTCGTAAGAAATTGTCCTATAGCTCCACCCAGGCGTTCGGGAAATGCCAGCTCCCGATCTTGAACGGAGCCCAGCTTCGGTAGAAAGATACTTGCTCCGCTTCTGCTCCTTCCTTGAATTGTCCCTGATTGAATACTTTGGTGGTTCTGCAAACATCCTTGTCTACCGCCATTAAGGAGACACATTCCATCCTGGCCCTAGTGGACTGCGGTGCCATGGAAATGTTCTTGGACCACGAATGGGCCTTGAAGCACAACATTCCTCGAGCATCCAAAGAAACAATCCAAGCTGTCAAAGGGATTCACGGGAAACCACTATCTTCGGGACCCATAACCCAGCAAACAACGGAGTTGTTGCTCTCAATAAACAACCATCAGAAGATGCTTTGTTTTGATATCATCAAGCCAGCACACTACTCCATGATTCTGGGTATGCCCTGGCTTCACAAACACAACCCTTACATCAATTGGGTGGCCAGATCTTTATTTCTAGGCTCTGAATTCTACTTGTCCCATTGTTTATTCCAAAACCTGCTGCAGACCATATCTATGGAACCCCAGCTCCTTGAACAACCATCCATTTGTGTCTCCAACATTACCCAAGTACCTGAGATCTACCAACAATACTTGGATGTGTTTTCAACAGCCATTGTCCAATCACTACCACCCCATGGACCAGAAGATTGTGCAATCAATACTGAAGACTCTGCTGTGATACCGTTTGGAAGAATGTTTATTCTTTCCGAACCTGAGAAAAAGGCATTACGGGAATACCTGGACACCAATCTCGTCAATGGAACCATTCGACCTTCTACATCTCCAGCCGGTGCCTCTTTGTTGTTTGTGCTCAAGAAAGACAGTAAGGAACTTTGGCCCTGCGTGGATTATCAGGGCCTTAACCAATGCACCCTTAAGGATTGTTGCCCTCTGCCGCTCATTTCCGACATATTGGAAGCTGTTCGGGGTGCTGTAATCTTTACTAAACTCGATTTACGGGGCGCCTACCATCTCATCCGAATAAAGGAAGGTGACGAATGGAAGACCGCCTTCAGGACGCCCTTTGGACATTTTGAATATCTGGTAATGCCATTTGGTCTTGCCAACACCCCTGCAGTGTTTCAGTGCTTCATGGACAGAGTCTTTTCAGATATGCTGTTTCTCTTTATCATAGTGTACTTGGATGACATATTGGTCTATTCCAATGATTCCCAGTTACATAGGAACATGTGACATTGGTTTTACAACGTCTACGAGAGAACAAGCTCCTGGTTAAACCATAAAAATGCATATTTCATGTCCAAAGCATTCATTACGTAGGGTTCGTTCTGAGTTCCAAGGGAATAGAAATGGACCCCGCCAAGGTTGACTCCATTCTTTCATGGCCAGCCCCTACAACAGTAAAACAGATTCAATCCTTCCTGGGACTTGCCAATTTTTACCAGAAATGCATTCCAACTTTCTTTGACATTGTACAGCCGATAGTTGCATTGTTGACGAAAGACATCCCCTTCAATTGGTATGATTCTCAAGTGATGAAGATTTACTCAAGGTTCCATCTTGGCTCAACTGGATATTAATAAACCCTTCCTGATAGAAACTGATGCCTCAGATCATGCAATTGGGGCTGTGCTAAAACAAGAATCCGAGGATAAGGCAGAACATCCCTTCGGTTACCTATGCCGAACACTAACTCCCAGCGAGACCCACTATTCAGTCCTGGAGAAAGAATTGCTCGCCAAATGGCAGGCCTTTACTGAGTGGCGTCATTTACTCCTGAGTGCCAAATTCCCTGTACAAGTGCGAACCGATCACAGAAACCTGTAGATCCTGCAATACCTAGAGTGCAGGAACAGTCGCCAAGCTCGTTGGGCCTTTTTGTTTTGCCCAGTATCAGTTTCGCATACATAATGTCCATGGAACTAACAACGTAATCGCTGATGCATTATCCAGGCATCCTGATTACGAGCCAGTTGAGGCCCACGCCTTTCCGAAGATGTTCCCCGACACGGTTTTCGTGGCTAAGGCCAACTCCTTATTGGAAAATATCCATGCCGAAACACCACCTTCTGATCTCTGGAAGGATTACATCAGGACAAACCAATGGACCTTAGTCGCTAAAGATGGCTACCTCTTCAAAGATAAGAGACTGGCGGTACCCACGCAAAAACTGAGAACCAAGATTATAAACCTCTGTCATGATACCTTCCATTCCGGGCATAGAAGCGTTACTGCCACTCTTTGCCGCATTCAGAGACAATTTTGGTGGCTTAACATGATTGACGGAGTAAGGGCATATGTCCAAGACTGTGCTGTCTGCAGTCAGAATAAGTCTGATAATAGAAAACCTGCCGGTCTTCTCCACCAACCTACACTGCCAGAGCATCCTTGGGAAATAATTGCCACCAACTTCATCGTGGAATTGCCCCCTTCCAAGGGGTTTACTACCATCATGCTTACCATCAATCTTTTCACCCAAATGGCTCACTTCACCCCCTTGTACAAGTTGCCTTCAGCACAAGAAATGGCTGGAAATTCTTTAAATAACATCTTTAGGCTGCATGGTCTCCCTTCCAAGATCATTTCAGACCGTGGCCCTCAGTACATTTCCCAATTCTGAAAACACCTGTGTCACATGTTAGGTATTCAACGTGCCTTGTCTTCTGGATACCACCTCCAGACCAATGGGATAACAGAGAGAGTAAATCAGACCCTAGAACAGTATTTGCAGTGTTTTTCAGCCAAGATCCAGGATGATTGGTCGGTTTTAATTGCAGTTGCTGAATTCGCCTATAACAATTCTGACCACTCTGTTATCAAGACAAGCCCCTTCTTCTGCAGTCAAGGTTTCATCTGTCCTGCCAACAATCCTACCTCATTCCACCCCGGTTCTGTCGGTCGATTCCTGGATTGGACGACTGGTCACTGTACATAAGGATGTTCACTGTACATAAGGATGTTAAAGAACATTTAGAAAAGGCCAGAATGGGTGTCAAGAAACATGCTGATGCTAAATGGAGCCCTGGTCCCGTTTATGGAATTGGTGACAAGGTCTGGCTGTCTTCTAAACTCTTGCCTTGACATCTGTGACCTAATAAACTGGCTCCCAAATTCTATGGGCCTTTTTCTATCAAAGAGGTAATCAACCCAGTGGCATATCGACTTCAGTTACCAGACACCTGGAAGAAGATTCATCCAGTTTTTCACACTTCTTTGCACAAACCTTATATTGAATCAACCAGATCAGCTCATCGACCTAGCCCTGTGCTCGTCAATGATCAGATTGAATTTGAGGTTTCCAGGATATGTGACTCTAGATATAGAAGAGGTCGACTACAGTACTTAGTGGAATGGAAAGGATATCTCCCCAGCAAACAAACATGGGAACCAGTCTCCAACATGAATGCCCCTCGTTTAGTGCAGAGATTCCATCTAACTCATCCAGGTAAACCCAGTGGATCAGGGTTTAGGAGGGGGCATGCTATCATGATTTGCCGTTTACGTCCCTTTTGGACTTCCTGGTCCATGGTGCACCACAACGTTGAAGCTGTTATCCTCCCAACATGGCCGGCATCTCAGACACGTTGCAGTCTTGCATTTATGCAAGAGCCATGGCTTCCTAGAAAACAGGCACGCCCCGCTGCGCTGTGCATCTCAACGCTTCCTTCCGAGTTCGTGGCAAGTGTGCTTGTAGTTACCTTATGATATGATATGATATGATAGGTTATTTATAACGCGCTTAATACCCAGAGGTTTCTAAGCGCGGACCCAGGGATCGAACCTGTGTTGCTCCGTGTCGTCTTGTTTCCAAGTCGAGCACGCTGCCGCTGAGCTATCCTCCTGGGACAAAGGACCTTCCTCCTCCATGTGCCAATTCTCTGATATGTTTCCACTCCCTCTTCCTTCCTGGAGTACTAGGTGCAGCCCTTACGCTTCCGCCTGAGGACGTTCATTCCTTTCCTTCCTGTTCTTCCTCACACGCAGACTGGGAGCAGTTCAATTCCCTTCATCGTTCCACGCTTCATCCCAGATAATGACTGCCCATTTCTTACCTTCCTGGAATCCTGAACTCTTGTCTTCTTCCCAAGGCTGCTTGCGGTCCACACACTGGACACGGAGGATCACTGACCTTACCTGTATAAGTCCCGGACATCCCGGAACATAGAAAGCCCTCCAAAGAAGAAGACGACAAAGGGCAAACATGTGAAATCAGGGGTTGAGTGTGAAACATACGAATGAATGAACACACATCATGGATTAGGACTAGAAACACCACATCGACAGTAGCAAGACATCTTAATGAGAAAGGACATAGCATTTCTCAATTAAAGTATCAGGTATTGGAAACTACTGACACGAAAAGCCAAAGAAGAGACTTCAAAAGATTAAAGGCACTGAAAGAAGACTATAGGATAGACCGGCTTGATGCCTTAAGTCCCAATGGAATCAATGAAGAATGGGATCTCAATTGTTTTCTTTAAAACGTTTATAGACACATTTTGCTTGATGACAGTAGACACAACTTCCTAATGTCTTTATTATGAGTTTGTATGTCTTTAGTTGACTTGATAAGAGTTTGGGTTAACAGCATTATTTATTTTATTTCAATGATAGGAGATGGAATTTGATAAGATGTACAAGGCATGTTGGTGCGGCTAGCAATTGGTCCGATCTGAGCTAACTCTAATGTCTATTGATGTTTAGTTTGATTTAATTATTCTGATATCTAGAACTAGCCTTTGAAATTGGAGTAGTATAATTCAATATCGTACAACAGATTGGTGCTGTTCCGGGGTAACGTATGCCACATGTTGAATCTATTGCTGTACAGTTGTTATCCATACAGAGAAAGATGGAATCTCTCTCCAAGTGTCCATTCATTTAGTCTCAGAGTTATTTTAATTATAATGCTTAACTTTTATTTTAATATTTTTTATTATTATTTTTATTTTGTATTTTCCTTGCGTGACATTTGTCCAAAATCACTGTTGTGTTTGACCTTCCTCCTCAATTAGGTCAAACACAAGCATTACCTTACAAATCAATGGATCTCCTATCCCTGACATTGTGCACATCTCTTTCTAACATGGCCGCCTGAACTTTCCGTCAAAATACTGAACGAGTCATTTTTTATATCTAATGCAGTTACTATAGCAACATTATGTATATATGAGAGCGCGCAAGCATACAGTTGGCATCCCGATTGCAATGCCGCTATCAAGCTATTGCTTACACTATGGCAATCAAGCAGGATAGTTTATTACTTTTGAACTAACAGCACAGCATGAGCCCGTCAGTGCGTTAATCAGGTAAGATGCTTGTTTGCACAGTAACAGAATAATCCGAGACGCAATGACTGTATTGATCAGGATGATAGCAGTTGTACTTATCTACCCTTCGTGCAATGTTACCGAGTACGTCTCTCACAATACCTAGCTAATCTAGCAGTTTAAGGGACTGCATTGCAGAAAGGTCAGTAAAAAAGACTGGGTATGTTCCTCACTACCTCCACATGTGGGATAACGACGGTGACACAATGATTTCGCCAATTAACATGGCACAACAGGCTTTCACTAAAATGGAGCCACCATTTAGTGGGGATTCACTAAGCACAGCTAATACATCAGCACATCTCACCCAAAGTAGAATTACAGTATTTATTGCCAGCAGCTATGGTTAGCACAAGTATCCACAAAAATTAAGGTGACTCTGCATTTGTAGGGAGATCCCACAGAATCCTATATAGAGCCAGGAATGTGTTATTAGCTAACATGATGTATGCTATGAGTTGACTGTTATTGATGTATGTTTTCTCTGTTTCTCTTTTTTATTGCTTTTTTATAAATCTTGTTCTACTGTTGTGTGTCAAATGTCTGTTTATGTGGTCTGATTGCATGTTCGTCCATATTTAATCTTGACATGTGGTTTTTCATGATGACACTTTAATTTTTCCCTTATTTCTTTCTTTATGGTGACTTGATGATATGACCCAATACAGATTATTTGTTTGCATTGATTGAATTGATACAACTGTATGTTGCTGATCAAATTAAATAGAAATGCCCTTATGAAGGAATAAGAAGTCCGAAATGCATTGGCAGCTATTTGCATCCGCAAAGAAATGATATTATAATTTTGAAATTACTTAGAACAAGTTCTTTTGAGTCTTTTTATGAAGAAGTAGACAACAAATGCAATAGGTTCAAACACAGGATTCACTGACTAATCAAAATTTAAAGAAACCACTGCAGTGGTATTAAGGTTGTGAACCCTTAGGCTCTTTAAGACGAGGTAGCACTCTACAGGGTGGATGGGGATGGAGAAATTATTCAAACATCAATAATAAAACCGACTTGCAAAAGCAAAAGACTTGGTCTGTTTTAATAATAATTATCTAATACAGGGAGTACAACGGACATCATCGGACATAAAAAACACACTTATATAGTAAAAAATCATACTTATTGATGTCACACTACTTGGCAAACTGAGAAAACTTATGTTACTCTGTGATTGGGTAATGGGGGACATCTAGATATACTTGACGGCTGTAGGGACTGTCCCCCACGCCAACAGGGACTGCTAAAAGAGGTGGGATGGCCTCAAAGCCAAGGTCTGTGGAGCAAACACCAAGCACAGGATGGGGTGTGCAGCCACTAGAGGAGGACCCCCTTCACCTCATGCCATGGGAGGAGTGAGCCAGAAGTGGTCCCAACAAATGGATGGCATCAGAGGTGCTGAGGCCGGAGCAGGGACCCAATGAGACAGCAGTACATTCAACTGCATGTAAATGTGTATGTACCCCTGTCAACCAATTGCATGCATCCACCATCATAGCATGGCTTAATGGGCATGTAAAATGTTCTGAAACATGCCAGGCACATCAAATGGGCAGTCAAAGCACAAACCCGTCAATGGATGTGGTTCATCAAAACAATGCACATACATGCACAGTGTACACACTCATCAAGCACCCCGCCAGTGCATGGTCACCCTTGTGAGTAATAGTAACCATATGAGCCATACAAAAACAATATCTCTGGGACACACACATCATGGCATGGGTGAAATGCAAGACCCCCGACATGTCTGCCAAATTTCTAACAACATATCTCACTTCTCCAACAGGTACACTGTCCATGGACAGGGAAGAGGCTGGTTCCTCAAACTCAGCTACTTCAACAGCCCACACCCCTACACAGGGCAAACCATCTGCAAGCAGGAGCAAGCAGCAGGGACGTGCTGTGGGCCCAGTCCCCCATCAGCCTCGGCACCTACAGCAGCCAAGCCACCTCTGTCTATACCTACAGCAGCCCAGCCACCTCTACCAACACCTGCAGCAGCCCAGCCACTTCCGCCTACACCTGTATCAGCCCATCCACCTCCTCCAACACCTTCAGCAGCCCAGCCACCTCCGCCAACACCTGCAGTGGTCCATCCACTTCAGCCAACACCTGCAGCGGCCCAGCCACCTCCACCAACACCTGCAGCAGCCCATCCACCTCTTCCAACACCTGCAGCAGCCCAGCCACCTCTGCCAAAACATGCAGCAGCCCAGCCTCCTCCACCAACACCTGCAGCAGCCCAGCCTCCTCCACCAACTCCTGCAGCAGCCCAGCCACCTCCTCCAACAGCCACCATTGTGGAGTCCCTGACCAGCCCCAATGGGGACCCCACATCCATGCCTGTGTACAGTGCCCTACCCCCGAACCAGTACACCATCATCCCAATCCCATTCCAGTGGCCCATGACAAAGTTTGGCACGACCCATGTGCCTTCCACCAAAGTCAAGAGGAAGAGCATTAGGAGGAGGAAGGGGACAAGGGGGACACAACACCTGTGTTCAGCCCAGCCCCCCAGATCCACACAGTCCACTTCCTTTGGCAAGTCCAGTCAGCAGTCATTCACGCACTTGCAGGCCAACAGCTTGCAGAAATGCAGGCGATGCATAACTGCATGCACAGATTCTCCTGGCGTATGGCACACTCCTTGGGCCATGCCGCTGATGAAATAGTGACTCTGGGCCCAGGAATATTTGAGCATACAGATGCAACATCTTCATCGCAGAGTAACTGAACCTGGCCATGCATTTGACCCTGTAATATATCCGTCTCAGCCTCAATTGAACTAGTACACCAAGGCACCATTTACCGTGCCACCCCACCAGTGGGATTCAAGATCAGGACCCCAGGATGTGCTGGGGTCGGTGTTTGGAGAGGTTGTGCTAGTGTGGGTGTTTGGCAAGGGCGTGGAGTTTAGTTCATGTACTGTCAAGTTGCACTTAGTTAGATAAATACTTTTCACTTGCAGCAATGAGTGGACATTTGTCATTGGGTGCATATGTTTATTGTGTGCAGTTACTATGAAAAGGTACATGGATAGTGATACTGGGTGTCCACATAAAAAGAAGTTCTCAGTGACTTCCTGAATCACTTGATCCTCCACAGGGGGTGCCATGTCCACATCCAGGGGCAGGGATATGTTATGCCGGATGCAAATGTTATGCAACATGGCATATGCTAGCACTATTTTGCCTACATTGTCTGGCCTGTACATGAGTGCACCCCTCCTTTGGTGTAGGCATCGGAAGCATGAATTCCACAGGGCAAAGGTGCGCAAACTTGCCACCCTGGTCCTGAGGTGGGCACAGTTATATGACACCTCCTGTGTCATCTGAGGATTCCTCAGAGGAGTCATCAAACACGGAAGCTGTGGATATCAGGATAGACATTGGAATATGTCATTGTGTACTGTAGATTGGTTCATTATTACAGCAGTTTCACAATAGTCAGCCTGTGTTCGCATGTCACATGTGTCATCCCACTACACCAATTCACATTGCGGCCTTTGCATGTGGAGTGTACTACTCAGGGGGGTGGGAGGAGCAGGCATAGCACATCTTGCACAACCAACTGTCGTAGGAGCCATGGGTGGTGCCTAACAGGTCAGCTACACATGTTGTGTGGATTGGACCTGTCCCTGGTTCCATGGTCAATGTGAGGGGGGGGGGTTCAGTTCACATGTGTGCATGTCATCTGTGTTCATCACTTGATTGGTTGATATGGATGGTGAACTGTTCTCATGCCATGTCCATTACTACTGTTCTGTTCTTCTGATGCAGTTCATCAGTGCGACATCTCATGTATGGTAGTGTGATGCAGTCATTGACACAGTGTTCACCACATGTGTTCAATTCTTGCTGGTGGGACGTGGTCCTGTACCTTACTTCAGTCCCTCAGTACGCACAATGGGTGTCTGTGGGTGTGCAGGCCATTCAAACGCTCATTAAGCCATTTTGCAGACTGATCTGAATGTCAATGATTTGGATGTGTGCTTCTGCTTACTGTGGCCGGTGGCCTTGGTGATCGTGTATGTTGTTGCCTGACGTATTTGCATCTCCTCAATGGCCCTTGGTGCCCCAGTAGACATACATTGGATGCCCCTAGGCAGCCATGCCCCTTACCCTTGCAGTTCATGCATATTTTGAGTTGTGCACTGTTGTATTCTGGCACCTGTGGTCCAGTGTGTGTGGCTAGCATGTTTTTGGGTTGTATGTTTTGTCCCTTTGCTGATCTGGCCTGCTGCCTGTCTAGTTTCGGGTGGGTGTGTGGGTTTGGTGTCTATGTGGCCCTGTCACAGCATGCTTTTTTGCTGTGGCAAACAGCACCCATACATGATTTTCAGTGTGATGGGAAATGTACTCACACAATGCCCAGGTATGTTGGCCTCTGTGCCCCTCCATGTACGCTGGCAGTGTGCTGTTCCACAGGACCATGGCATCATGGGTTGAGCCAGAGAACCAGGCACAGCTGTGGCAGATTGTGAGGTCCACATCACAGATAACCTTAACATTGAGTGAATGGTACTGCTTCCGGTTCCTATAGACTTCCACTGAGGCTTGGGGTGCCACCAGCTCAACATGTGTGCAATCCAGGGCAGCCACCACATTGGATGTGCCTGCAATAGCATAGATCCTTGCCTTGACGTTCACCTGTGCCGGAGTGGTGGGGAGTGCAATGTGCTGTCCAACATGCAGCATGAGTGCATCCAGCACATCAACCATCAGTTTGAGTATGCAGGCTGAGAAATGCTGTGATGCTGGCTCACAATGTGTTGGAATGTGCCCATGGCAAGGAAGTGCAGGACCAACACCAGCTTTACCAGTGGTGGTATGGTTGTCCTGATGCCAATCCTGCTCACAATATCTTCCTGGATCATGCTGAGGAAATATGCAATGCTCTCCCTGTGGAGACGGTACAGGGTGAGGATTTGCATGTCAGTGAGGGGCCATGGTGGGGCCTGGACATGGGGTATGGGTGCACACCTTGCATGGTGCCTCCTCCTTACAATCCTCAACCTGCAATCTGCTGCCTCTTGTGTCCGCTGTTGATCCTCCTGCCACAGCAGAGCTATGTTGGCGTGGAATAAATGCATGCCGATGCTGACAGCCATCAGTGGCAGCAAGGTGGTGTTTGAAAGTGTATCTATTGAATGTGTGGCCTTTTTCAGCTTCTCTGTGCTGCATTGGGTGCACCTGGATGCATTGGGTGAACCTGTGGCCACATTTCCCACACCTTCAGGCATTTACTGGAATTTACCACATGCTTTCAGGTGTGGGTTTGGATCCCTAGCGTTTGACGGCATTAATGGCATCTTTTTGCCGGTAATCTAGGAAGGGAATGTGTCCGGATGTGCCATTGTTTGCATTGTGCATTTAATACCGGCATGGTATCAGAGGCAATCTGGTATTTGCAATGCCAGGTTCTCTGGTGCCTGTGATTACGGATCCATTGTTACCAGTGCCAGTCTATCCGGCTACTGTGATCCTGCTCACCAGTAGTTGACCGGTCCAGTAAAAGTGCTGGCATAGGTTGTTACCGGCTCCTTTACTGTGCACCGACCAACATGTAATGAGGCCAATTTAATATCTCATGCTCAGAGTGGGTATCCTTCAATTGGCAACAGTGACTTGGAGATGGAAAGAGTCTAACCATGTCTTAACAGCATGTTCTTGGGATAACCTCACCTTGGATAAAAATGTGCATTTGTTTTTAATGTGCCCCTTTTATTGGGTCCTCCATATATCCCTTCAAATACTTGTGTTTTATGAAAGAGGAGTGTTTTCTTAACGGGGCTTGCTCAAGATGATTTGAATTCCTTAGATTAGTGTGCATCAGTGGGATACTATACATTTCTTGGGACATGCAGGCCACATAGGATTGATGTTGCGGTGAGAAAGAACAGGTTTATAGTACATTAAGAGCCAAGGTCAAGTGATATATCATTGTAGGATCAAGCTCTTCCGAGGGTTTTAACTATGTTTATTTTGTGTTGTGTATGCATGAGTGGCTTTTATGCTAAAGCTATGTTGTATGCCGAGGTAAATGTAGTACTTTTAATGGATTTTATGTTAGTGTAATATTATTTATTGTTGTTTTATACGTCTTAGTGTTGTGATTCCACAATAAAGGGCTGTTGTTGAACTCCAATGCCTACAAAAAGCATGTGTGTCTAAGATAGCTCTGGTGCACTCCTTTGCAAAAACAATCACGCCTGACTACTTTAATGCACTTCCCCACTACAAAACACACTTCTCCCTAAAACTGCTTTAGAATAATCCCCACCAACAAAATTCACATCAAAGTAGGACTGCTTTGGCATACTCCCAGCATACACAATTCATGTTTGCATTAGGCTGCTTTGGCCTACAGCCCTGCCTATAAAAAAGTGCATCTGCCACAGTCTGTTTTGGCATAATCCCCCTCCAATGAAATTCAAATGTGCCTAAGAGTTGTCCGGTATGCTCCCAAGCTATAAAATGTAAGTCTGCCTAAAAATAATGTGGCATCTTCCGGTGCTTACAAATCGTACATTTGCCTAACACTGCACTGGCGTCCTCACCCACTTTGAAAGTTCAAGTCTGCAAAATGGTGATTTGCCCTACTGTCCTGTCTATGAAATTCACATGTGGCTAAGAGTTCTTGGGCATATCCCTACCCAGGCAGAATTCACGTCTGTCTTGCAATACTCTCCTCACGCACTAAATGCATTGTGCGCACGTCTACTTCAATGCAGTTCTCCTACAAAATTCATGTAAGCTTAGGACCCCTCTTTTGTACTCTGTTTCCCACAACATTTGCATGTCCCTTACCCTGATTTTCTATACTTCCACATCAACAAAATGTGCATAGGTATCTCACTGTTTCAAGCTTCTTCTGATTTCCTGTGCTTCCCCTCTGCCTACAAATCATGTGGCCCCAAACCTCTACAAAATTCTTCACTAATTCTCTAATCCATGTAGCTCCTGTTAGGAATTATTACTACTCTAACCTACATTATAACCAATACTAATTACCCCCCAACTATATAACCTCATTTCACTAATTAGCCAGGGTTGTGTACCATTGCTCCTACCTCTTCTAACACTAACCTTTCAGTATCCCAAGTTTCTGCTTGCTGCATTGATAGAGACATGATGTAAACTCCAGTCACACTATAACCTCAAAATTCCATCGTAGAACCCTACCAAGTATTATCTGGTTGAACGGGTTATGAGTTTTACACAAACTGTCCCACCCAGTAGGAAGCTGATGATGATTAATCTCTTGATGTTTCTGGGTGCAACTCTTTTTTATTCCTTGGTCTGGTAGTTAGCCCATTGTACATAACCCTTTGTTCAATGTGTAATCAAATCTATAAAGTTTGTCATTTTGTTGCTGATATCATGTGTTTTTGATTATGACAAGGAGCACTTTCCAGTCCGAGCTTTGCATTGCGTGACTTAAGCATGCTAGTAATGGCGGCAAAAGACTCTTGTGATTTGCTTTGTTATCTTCAAAGTGTGTTTTCAGGTTTATAGGCCCTGTGCTCAGTCCCCTTGCAAAAAGGCAGCATTGACATTGTCCCCAAAGATATATACAAGTGTGTCCTCGTAGTAGAGCACTCTACATTAGTATTCATTTCTAATCCTCTGCTTGTCCTATGATTTGTTCACCTGAGGTTCAAACACATACTGTGGAACTTAAACGTTTGAGTAGTGTGTGTGTTTAACGAAAAGTTAAGGGTTCTATTGTGCATAATCACTGGAAAATTGGTTTCTGAATGTGTTGTCACTTGATAACAAAGATCTGTTTGATGCTTTTTTCAAATGGCTTTTGAGTCAAAAACAACCTTATGATTCCATCAAAATGTTTTCCAAAGCATGCTCGTGAGGGGGAATGTCAAACTCGCATTAGCCATGTCTGTCTTCTCGTTCAGATCACGATGTGATAGCAGTAGGAAGCGCAGAATAGGATGTGTTTGAAGTAGCCTAGACTTAAATATTAACATCTGCTTTTCTTATAAACCTGTGGCCAACTGATTCGCTCTGATCTCCATCATCCACAATTAGCCATCGAGGCACATTTTCTCTAACATCACAAAGATGCAATGCACCCCAGCCCTTGTCTATTCTCACAGCATGCTTATCATTCACTGCAGATGTGAAGCGCCCTTATCATCAGGCTTGCTTACAGCCTTCCCTGGGGAACAGTGAGCAGGGTAGATCCAGATGTTAAAAAAGAGCAATCTGCGAGTAGATTGATTATCCACCATATTCCGTTTCGACCAAAAGGTCTGAGCATTTTCAGCATTCGTCTCCATCTATCAACCTAATCAGATCCCATAATCCTCTAAAACGGTTTCATCTGTGAGCTCCGCTTTGATAACGCAGCGTCAGGATTGCCTTTAGCCGTGAAGCAGAGTCCTGAGGACTGCATGCACCTGAAATGGAAGGCTGCTGCCAGGTGCATTACTATAGAATAAGCACTTATTTATTATTCATATTGATCTTTTTCATAGGCACAATGCGGGTTTATCGAAGAACTGCATGAACAGATGCCGTGATTAAGCAATTCAACCATTTTAGTTCTATCAGTCTCTGAATTATTAAGTCTCTTTGTGGATCTGAAATGAGATCCACAGGTTACTTGTACTTCTTTACCAGGGGCACATTAACACTGAACTATTTTCCCAACTACTGTCAGAACTTTAGGATGTATGTGGACATCTTGCCCTGATCAATGGACGCCAATATAGTCATAACACTCTAAAGAATTGCTGCCTCTACTGCCTCCTGGTCACCACGGGTGACCTCGGTTTTATTGCATGACAATTCGTTTATACTTCACAGTATCTCAACACCGTCAATAATAACATGCAAGAACACGTCATAGAAAATGATCATCCTCTAGTTGTGGCATCATCATTATAGTGATTGCCCCATGTTTGGGGGCAGAAAAGGGCAACAAAGGCATGCCAGCCCCAACTTAAGTTAAGCTGAGAGACGCAAGGGACTCACCGAGGACTCAGAGAGGTCACCAGCCATGTCATACTCCACATGCAAGGGTAATTGCTATTAGAATGTGGGGGCTTTTGCATAGTGGCGCTATTAGTTTTCTTTGTGATGTAAGGGAAATGCACCGTGACCTATACAAGAACCCAACTACCTTAAAAAAATTACAAAGATGGCCAGCATGGGAAATATTAAGGCAATCTCATGCTGAGTGTCTTTGCTATTTATATGGTGGCGATCATGGGGGTGGAGAGACAAGCACCAAGGCAGAGATAAGGAACAGAGGGGAGGTGAATGCATTAAGGGGATAACCTGGTGGGTGCGGGGAGGTAAGTAACTTGTGTTGGGAGAGTGCACAGGGGAGCCAGGCTGGGGGTTGTTGAAAGCGAGTCTGGGGGTTGTTCAAAGAGAAAAAAATTGTCTAGGTGAGAGGCACAGGAGGCTGTAATGGAATGTGGCATGTTCCCCACAGCGCTTAATTTGTGCATGTGTGTCAGGGTGTGGAGGTTTCCAGTGCTCAGCCCCAGCACTTATTTCTGTGCCCCGGCACTCAATGGCCCTCATTACAAGTCAGGCGGTGGACCATGGTGCTATTAGCACCATGGTCCATGCCGGATTCCACCATGGTGGATGGCGGAATTACCGCCCCATTCCAAGGTGAGTGGGGCGGTAATTCCCCATTCACCATTTGCCCTTCCCCATTCCCATTTTTGCCCCATAGGGCATAATGGGGATGAGGAAGGCGCTAATTACGGCACCGTAAATTACGGTGCCGTAATTAGCACCAAGGTCGCTTAGCGCCTTGGACTTTAACGCCTGCAAAAAGCAGGCGTTAAAGTGTGAATCAGGCGTTAAGGGTTAACGCCTGACTTGTAATGAGGGCCAACGTCTTAGACTCAGTTTGATTATGATTTGGTGTTTTGGCAACTTTATTATTTTAACTGTCAGTAAGTCATACTCACACAACATGCACCAAGCGTGTGCACGGGCCAGGGTCTCTGCAGCCTGGGCTGGCTCATTGTTATTCATGAACCTGATGAGGTGGGCAGGGAAATGCTAGTGTTCCATTTTCATGGATAACGATGAGCTGGAAGGTGGCAGTCAATGCCGGGTGCTTGGCTTGTGCTGGCGATGCTCCCACCGTGCTCCAGTCTTCCTGTTTGCCATTCATGCAGCGCTGCTACTGTAATAACCAGCTGCACTGCCACACAAGTGTGGTTTGACAACAAGAGTACAGCCACCAGCCAGAGCCACCAACAGAAAAACAACTTAAACAAGAAGATCTAGCTGCAGTGTTTGATAGGCAGGTGCATTCATTCAGTAATGATTTTTCCTTAATTGGTTAATCAGTTTTCTATAGGAGGAAAGCATATTTGCCCTTTCATTCCATGGATAGTGGTCAACATGTTCCACTTGTCACCTATAGTATCAGAACTAAATATGTTCAATGATGATGATGTGTTTAAAGAAGCATTTACATATTTCTCTTATTTCAAAACACAATTAGTATGCTATGTTGATGTGTCTTCATAAATGCACATACACCTTTTGCAGTGCATCCATAACCCCCAATCAATCGGTGGGGGTTGAAGCTTTAACATTATATCTGCTGATATTGTGAGGAGTATCCGTGGGTATTGAAGCAGTGGGCTGGGAGCTGCCTGCCTGATGTGTAACAGGTGTGATCGAAAATATATTATCCCTGTCACTTTCTTTGTTTTACAAATTAAGTACTGGTTCCCTCCCTCCTGTTGCAAATACATGAGGCATGTTGCACTATGTATCCTATATAGAACACATTTAAAACCTGAATACATTTATCATCTATAGGCATAGTACAATATATGATACAGAACTCGTGGTGAGGTACAGTATATGGGATAAAGTCATATTATGTCAGACTTCTCGCTTTTGCTAATGCAGGATTATGCCCGTCCCCTAGTGAGTTATCTTTTCCATCAATGTTTAGTCATCTTAGCCAAATGCCCTCTCTGGTGCCTTGAATGTCAGAAAATGTCCCAAGCAATACGCTTCCATCAACTGTTGGCTGGCACTATCTGGAAAACAATAATTTGTGCATTGAAATTTGTAACATTGTAAGCCAGGCTCAACATATCGTAGTTTCGAAATGGGCTAGATTTTATTGGGATATGATGTCATCGTGCTCTGTGATACCTGGGCTAAACATATCTTCAATTGGAATAAGTTTCATTCCTATTTAGTAATGGCTTAATCTGGTGAAAGAGGGCAGAATTCAGAGGGACGGTTACTCTGTCTGTACACTGAATTAGACTTTCAGATAGGGGGGAAAGATAGTGGTCAAGTGAAGCGGATCCAAAATAAAATGGCAGTGAAAGTGTTTACCATCATTTTTACCGATCCGCCTCCTATTGCTAAATTTGCATGGCAGAGTTGGGGAGTGGAGCGGATATAACATGTCTGCCTCTACGTTCCCCTCTACCGTACAAATGATGACATTAATGCAGGGGATCGAAATGGAAGATGCCTGAAATTATCACCTGGTAAAAGAAGATGGATTCCGTAGGAATACATTATAAATGCCTCCCTCATTCCTTAGTTGTTGGAGGCATTTGTACGTTTCCACTAGCTAGTGGAAAACGGAAGAGTGCTTCCCACATTTCCAATACATGGTAGAAAGAAGGTAAGTAGTACAGAGAGAGGGAATCTTTTGCAGAAAAGTGCAAGCAGAGCTGTCCCGCTCCATGCCATTAATGTGGAGTGGCCGAAAAGTCCCCCATAGGGTCTTCGTTCATACATCATTTATATGGTTGAACGAGGTTTCATCGTTGACTCAGTCAAAACTCAAGTTATGGATGCGGACAAAGGGGTGAAACATGTTAAGGCCTTATTTTATGGGTGATCTTGTTTAACTCATTGTGAACATGTTGGCTATTTCGATTTCAGAATAATTTGTTCTTATCAACTCATGTTGTTAGGCAAACCGGTCTGTCCTGAAATCTGCTGAGATTAGAAGGAACCTACTAGGCACCCCATTATGTGAATATCAGGAACAATTGGTAGCACTTGCCACCTACAGAGCTGTGACATGGGGGTGGAAAAACTGTGAGGCATTACAGAAAGCAGTAAACATGTTTTTAGACCATGGTTAGAGGGTTCTATGTCTACATCAGTGATTATCATTCATGAGGAGCTAAATATGCCTTTGTTTTCTAATATATGTTTATAAATTAGGGTTTGTTTCTTCTCTTGGAAAATTGAATCTCTGTGTTCTTGCATTTGCTGCTGTGTTTAAAAATTAGGCTGTTCCCACTTTTCTAGGAAAATCGAATATGTGTGTTCCTGCATTTGCTGCAAAAAGGAAACATGATTTTCCTCTATCCCCCATCCAGTTTCTTCCCTCTGTCCTGATTACTCACTTCTTGGTGTTGTGCTTTCTGCTATATGTGCTAAACACAACCTCTTGTCCCCTTTCCTGATCACTTGACACTAGATTGTGTCATTGCTGTTGGGGTGCTGGTTCCTGCTCCACAGTGCACCACCTCCTTCTTTCGTCACTCCCCTGCAATAGTGCTCTCTATCTCCCCTATCGTCTCAAACTGCTTCTCTATCAGTTAATCTATCCTTGAGATAAGTCTTGAAGGAAAACATTCAAGAAGCACATCCTAGTCTCCAACCCAGGCCTTCCCATCACCGACACCTATGTCAGTGCTTCCTCCAGACAGACTCTCACCGAAATCCCTTTTGTTGTTCCTTCTCCCGACCTAAGGACCCTTCATATGCTTGCAGTTCTCTCTCCTTCTTCTTCCTCTCCCATTAGTGGTGGAATCCCCATGGGAGGTCCTCTTGGCCTCCTTCCTGTCCTCCAGAGTCATCATTAAAGTCTATTAAAATGGTACCGTCATGGTCCAGGGGTCTCAGCAAAGTCTTCTACTATTTGATAGGTGCCTCCCACACCTCATCAACTTCCTTACTTCTCCTGCTACTCCCTCTACCGCGTCTCTAGCTCCACTGCCACCTCCTTCCTCCACCTCACTGCCGCCTACTACTCCGGCCTCTCTGCCACCTCCTTTGGTTCCTTCGCCATCTACCACCTCTCTGGCTCCCTTGTCACCTCTGCCCTCCACCTTTCTGTCTCCCTTGCCATCAACCTCCTCTCTGGCTCCTCTGCCGCCCCATTCGTCCCCCTCTCTGGCTCCTCTGCCACTCCCGTTGGGTACTCCTCTCTCCTGTAATCCTCCCTAGAAGTCTTTCAAAAGTGGCAACCTGCACCACATAGCTACTCACAACACTCACTCTGCTTTCAAACACTCCTCTGACATCTGACACCTCCTTGAAATCCTGGACCTGGATGTTCTCTCTCTTACCAAGACATGGTTCAAGGCCAGCTCTGTGTTACGCTCAGCTGGTCTCTGCGTAGGCGTTGGGGCACGGTTGCAGCCCTCCCTGAACCTGAATCACCCCCTTCAGGCCTATCCCTCAGTAGAAAAGCTGTGAGCGGTGGTACGTGGTGATACTGCTCCTACGTGGAGATAAGAGTGTGAGTATGCCAATCTTTGATTGTTGTATCTCTCGAACCCTTCACTCCAAAGTACGGTTTTTGTGAGCATATGCTGGTCCATAAAGCTCACCTGTGAATTATGGAAAATAAGCGATCCGTCCTGCTAATTCTGGCAGGGGCGTGTCAAATGGGATCTAGTTCCTTCACTGATCCCTGTTAAGGATTAGTCCAGTCTGGCGGTAATGTTAGGGGATGTAGTAAGCCAGTGGGGTTCTGTTTCTGAGACTTGTTTTGTGTACAGACACTGCAGGTTTCAATAAATTGGGCAATGTCTTTTCGCCAGGTTGGCAACCAGTAGTTTTGTTTTACCTTAGCCTGAGTTTTGGCTATTCCTGGGTGTCCTTCCACTAATGAATCGTGGTCATTTGTGATGATTTGCTTTTGCAGTTCTTGGTCTTGGACATATAACCGTCCTTGGAAATATGGAAGATTTTCTTTGATAGTGTACTGGTCACCTTTTAACAGCCATTCTTGTTCTGTTGATTGATCCATCGGGGATTGCAAACTGGTTCTTTGGTCATCAACACATGTGGTGGCAGCTATTCTGGTTTGAATCCTTTCCTCAGGAATTATGGCCACGGTATCAGATGCTGTAAAAGCCTCTTTTTCTTCACTCATGCGTGATAGAGCGTCTGCTTTCCCATTGCGTACTCCAGGTATATAAGTGATAATAAAACCGTATTCTGCAAAAAAGTGTGCCCAACGAAGTTGATGCGCGGATTGTGCTTCGGCGGTTTTCAAGTATTGCAAGTTACGGTGGTCTGTGATGAAAGTGACCGTATGTCTCGCCCCAAGATGGTAATGCCTCCAGGCCTTGAATGCTGCTTTAATCGCCAGTAATTCCTTATCTGTGATTGCGTAGTTCAACACGGGGGCTAAAAATATGCGATGGGGTGTAGTTGTCCTGTTTCAGGGTCTCATTGTGACAATACTGCTCCCATGTCTCAACTATGTAAGGTAGGTCTGGTCATGGGTGTCGAAGGCTGGTGCTGTAGTGAATGCTAGTTTCAACTTCTGGAAGGCTTCTTCAGCTTCTGTCGATCAATGGAACTTTTGATTTTTCTTTAACAAGGAGGTAAGTCGAGGTACAATTTGTGAAAACCCAGATGTAAACTGACGGTAAAAGTTGGCAAATCCGAGCATGCTTTGCACTGCTTTCATGGAAGTTGGTGAGGGCCATTGGACCTTTCGTGTATCCATATGTACGCCTTGTGGTGTGAGCATGAAAGTGAGAAACTCGACCTCGGTTACATGGAAAAAATATTTTTCCAACTTGGCATACAATTGGTGGTGTCAAAGCTTCGATAAAGACTGCCCGGACATGGCCTACATGTTCTTCCATGGAATTTGAGTAGATAAGAATGTTGTCAATGTAAACAAGAGCGCAAACGTCCAGTAGTTCATGAAGTACATCTTTCATAAAGAATTGGAATGCCGCTGGGGCAATGCATAGCCCGAAGGGCATGACCTGGTATTCAAAGAGGCCGTACTTCGTGTGGAAGGCCATTTTCCACTCGTCTCCCTCTTTTACTCTTGCAAGATGGTATGCTCCTCTTAAATCCAGTTTAGTGTAGATTTGACCATGTTTCATTTTGTCCAGGAGCTCTGGTATAAGTGGTAAAGGATATCGATTTTTTACTGTGATCTGATTGATGGCTCTATAGTCGATGCAAGTTCTTAAGTCCCCCTCCTTTTTAGGCACGAAGAATTAGGGCGAGGAGGCAGGTGACTTGGATGGGCGAATGAAACCGTTGACCTTGTACTGATCCAGGTAAGTTCTAAGATGCTGACTTTCCTGTTCTGTCAGAGCGTAAATTCGGCTGCATGGGCTCTGGGTACAAGATCTATTTGACAATCGTAGGGTCTGTGCTGGGGCGAAACGTTGGCTTGCTCTTTTTTGAAGACATCCTTGTAATCTTGGTATTCAAGCGGTAAGGAGCTGATGAGGCCCAACACGATTCCTTTCTTCGGTTTCAGATTGGTGTCATCTTTTTAGTAACATGTGTCGGCACAATCATGAGGAAATGTCAGAACTCGTTTTCGCCAGTCGATCATAGGATTGTGGGTCCCCAGCCAGGGCATTCCCAATATCATCTGTAACTGAGGAGCACCGATGAGATCGAAAGTAATGTCCTCTTGATGCCCGTCCTGACACAGAAGCTTGACCTTCTCTGTGTATTGTGTCACCGGGCCGGATGATAGCTGAGCACCATCCACAGCAGTGACGTTTTCTGATTTCTGCTTTTGTCGGAGAGGAAGGCCTATTCTGAGAGCCAAATTTAGTCACTGAAGTTACCCACAGCTCCACAATCAATATATGTCTCCAAGGCATGTATCTTTGATGGTTGCTTGTGATTCACCAAAAGCACTGGAAGGACTAGATGTGAGGTCTGTACGGATTCCTTTTTCAAGCTCGACAAGCAGACCCCTAGACTTGCTGGGCATTGGCGTTTCCTGAGTTCTGTTCTTCTTCTTCATCAGTTTTGTCTGTTGCCCCAACCGTTTTCTTGGGTGGTTTTACCGGGCAGTCACGGAAGAAGTGGCCTGCTTGTCCACAATATAAGCAAAGCTGTTGTTGTCTTCTTTTTTCCCTTTATGCTTTGGTAAGGGGACTTTGTAATCCACCAATTTGCATTGGCTCAGACTGTTCATGTGGTTTATGCTGATTCTCACGAGGTCGTACATAAACTGACCATCCCTCTGATCTAGCTCCATTCATTTTCTGATTCTGCAACCTATGATCTAGTTGCACCGTCAGCTCTATGTAGTCCACACAACTCTCAGGGGGATTCACCACTTGCGCCAACACATCCTTAATTCTCCATGTAACCCTCGGTAAAAGAGTGTAGTCCTCTTCTGGCCCGTTGGTCTGGGCTATGAGATGATTGAAGATTGCAATATAGTTTAATAGATCTTGACTCCCACGTCTGAGTGAAAACAACTCATTGTCCAGAGCTTGTCCTTGGGTATGACAGGCAAACAAATTCTCCATCTCATGTTGGAAATTCCCAAAGTTCCGGAGTAAAGGGTCATCTTGATTTACCAAAGGTGTAGACTAGTCTGCCGTACTACCTCCTAAATACGAGAGTACAAGCGCCACTTTGGCTTGGTCATTAGGAAAGGCTCCTGGTCTGCACAAGAAATGAAGGTGACATTGGTTCATAAATACAACAAACTTGTTTGGGTCGCCGATGAAGCGTTCGGGAGGTGCTAGAGGCACTGCTCCTGGAAGAACCACCTGAACCTGTGTTGATTGTTGTGTTGTGGAAGAATGAGAAGAATGTGTCACTGTCATGATGCCTACCTCCAAGGAGCCAGGTCCGACCCAGCAACCCGAGAGGCAGGCATCATTTCCCCCAGGGGAGTGCCAGCGGGCCCAAGCTGGGGCCCTTTGGACGCAGTCCTGGCGCCTTACGCGCCAGGCTCATGTTGGACCCCTGTCCTGGCACCTTAGGCGCCAGGCTCATAAAGCTAGACATGTGTTCAAGTGTTTTAATGTGCACTTACCTGATGCAGACCATGCTGCTACATCCAGGCCCTCTTGAGGCCTGAATGGAACTACTTTACCTGTGGGACTACTTTCCACCCGGGTGTGGTCGGGGAAGGATACATACCTGATCGGTGGAAGGATACACACTTGGAACTTCTTCCAAAGCTATTTTACCCACACCCGATCAGCAACTCATGCTTCGCGTTGTTCTGCTCCTCGCAGCTGGACGCTCACCGTGTCAGCTCCTGCATCTGGACCTCAGCCACGCCTGTCAGTATCCTGGGTCACCTGCAAAGGGAGACAAAAGACCTTACCTGCTAAATCAGCACCACAGAGACTTCACACCGACGGTCCTGAAAAGGAAGACATCATTTTTAAAAGCATTTCGCTACGATCGCTGCAGCGCTGCATTTCTCTCACCTATCCTGGACGCCTCCATCTTCAGCAGCGATCATCTGGATCCACAGCCACTTCCCAGAGCCTAGAGAGAAAAAGACAAGAACAAGGTGAGAGAAGGAAAGGAATAGGAAAAGCTCAGCTTCCTTCTAAGACTTACCTGTTGGGTCATTCCCATTTCATTTCGGGTCTTGCCGCTTCCAGGCATTTTCCGGACCCCAGCCCCTATGGGGAAAAAGACAAAGATATTGAATGAGCGAATGCAAAGACATTACCCGAGCGCTCATCCAGAACTTACCTGTCATTTACTGGAACTGCACGTTTCACTTCGGGTCAGCGCCATATCTCTGGCATTCCGGACCCCGGCCCCTAAGGGGAAAAAGACATAAGCATTAGCGCTTGCTGCAACAAGACAATGAACATTATTTTTAAGCTTGGACTTTTGAACTTGCAGCAGAACTTTTACAGCGCCTTACCTGAATAGTCAAGCTTACCTGAACTCCCATCAATCCTCAATCCAGTGAAGTAACTGGGCATCAACACGCCCCTGCATCAGAAGCAGGATGGAGAGCTCATCCTTCTTGACCCTAAGGTGAGACTTCACGGGGAATCGTGGAAGGGTATCGTGGAGGGTTGGAAGAGAGTGGGAGGCTTGAGCATAACTCAGTCAGTAGGTAATACTCCCTTTTCACGCACAGGGGAATATTCCTGCGAGCCAGAGAAGCCAGAGTAGAGGGGCTCTTCCTGTCCATCTTCAGAGTCCTGCGCTTCACCAGTGAAGAAGCATCAGCACCTGAAGCCGAACCTGCGCCTCCGTGGGAATCAGGTGAGCGTTACAGTCACTCCAGGCAGTGGAACCTGTCCTTCTTGTGCTTGTAGCATTTGTCTTGCCAATTTGTCAGTTCTTTCTCGAGTTACAATAAGATCCCTCTGTAATGCATTGGTTTCTGCTCTTGAAGCATGTACTTCATTCGTAATTCCCCTAGTAAGAGGGCTAACTGATCAGTTTCTGAATTGTCCATAATGCCCAGGCAGAGAGTATGAGAGGCTTCGTGTTCTGTTACACTCACCTGGTCTCTGCAGAGGCATTGGGGCATGGTTGCAGCCCTCTCTGAACTTGAATCACCCCCTTCAGGCCTCTCCCTCAGTAGAAAAGCTGTGAGCGGTGGTACATGGTGATACTGCTCCTGCGCGGAGATAATAGTGTGTGAGTGTGCTACTCTGTGATTGTTGTACCTCTCGAACCCTTCACTCCAAAGTACGGTTTCTGTGAGCATACACCGGCCCATAAAGCTCACTTGTGAATTATGGAAGATAAGCTCTCTGTCCTGCTACTTCTATCAGGGGCGCATCAAATTTGATCTAATTCCTTCACTGATCCCTGATAAGGATTAGTCCAGTACAGCTGCGACTATGCTTCTCCTTATGATTGGTAAGTCTTTCTTGAGCTCTTGTGATGCTGTTCATTCTGTTTCATGTCTTTATATGTTGCTCCTATTTATGCCCACAATAATGTCTCTCTTCTGTTTTCTTCCCATCTCCTCTCCCCTTTCCTCTACCTCTCAGCTTCTCCTCCTCAGGGATCTCAACATCCACCAGGACTCCCCAGACCTGTCCTCTGGGCTTTTCTGCAACCTATGCGACTCTCTTTTCCTCTCCATACTACCCTCTGGTCCAACATATTCAGCCGGTCACACCCTGGATGTACTCATCCCTTCTGACAAACCCCTTTTTAATCCTCTTACTACTCCTCTCTCCTGGACGACCACGTTCTTCTTTCTTCTCACCTGAGGCTTCCTGTCCCCTAGGCAAAGCCCCACCCAGCACTGCCACCTTCCTTCATGGTCATTTGACCTATGGAGCGAGTGTCTGTGGCCACCTTTGTCTCCACTTTCTTTCCCACCCTTCCCCTGCGGCTGACTACCACTCTGACACACCCCTTTCCAACCTTCCGCTTTCTATCTCTAACATTATGGATATACTTGCCCCTGTCATGAGGATCCGCCTAAAGCCTGCCACCAAGTGCAACTCTTGGTACAACTCTGACCTGCAGAGTAGCCGAGCGGATGTGGGGAGTTTCGGATGCACCCTCTGACAAACTTGCCTGTCACCTGCTCCAAAGGCAATACAGACTCTCCATCTTTTCTAAGAAAAGGGTTCATATTCAAGCCCGCATCTCTGCGGCCTCTAACAACATGGCCTAACTTTCTAAATCTGCAAGGAGCTGGCCAATCCAGCTGTAGTTTTCACCTCCTCAACACCCACCCAGGCCCTCTGCACGGCTATCGCTTCTCACTTCACCAATAAAACCCAGGATATACTGTTCACACTTTCCTCTTCCTCTCTTCTCTCTCCACCTACCTCTCTCAGGCCCTTCCTGGCCATTCTCCCCCCTCTCCTTCTCTCCTGCTCCTCCAGAACCATTAAGGACAACATTGGTTCTCTCGCTCCAGCCATGGCCAATTTCTGTAATCACTCCTTCGCCACTGGATTTTTCCTCTCTCTTCTCAAACATTCCCTTGTGCACCCTCTCCTAAAAAAGCCTTCTGCCGCCCCCTCCTGTGAGGCAAACTATCACCCGATCTTAATTACTCCTTCCCTGGGCAAACTCCTTCAGCTACCCCTCCACAGTGAATCTATTGGTGGTCTCCATGACCATCTGTCTGGCTTCAGAGCAGCCAGAGACACAGAGACGGTTCTCCTGAACACCTGTGAAGATCTACTGTCAAACCTTGACTCCAGCTCTCCCTCTGTCCTCATTCTCCTTGAGCTTTCCTCTGCTTTTGACATGCTCAACCATGCCATTCTGATTAATCAACTCCACAAGTCCCTGGGCATCACAGATCAGGCACTGGCATTGCTGACCTCCTTCCTCTAGGACCGACTCTCCCAGGTCTAGCTTGGGCCCTTTCGCTCCACCACCTCTCTCTCCACACGTGGTGTTCCCCAGGGTTTTATCCTTTCACCATGGCTTTTCAATGTCTATCTGGCCCCTTTGCCCATCCTGATCTCTACCCTTTTCTCTAACTTTCAGTGCTATGCGGATGACACAACTCTCTTTCCGGCTACCCTCGAACTCCTCCTCTTTCTCCTCCCACCATCCTGACTGTCTATCCGTTATACAGGCATGGTGTGCCTCCAACGATCTCTGCCTCAATGACAGTAAGACAGAGAACCTTCTCATTGAGACCCCTACTCCCGCTTTTCCTCTCTCACTCTGGCCGCCCACCTTGGGCCCTCTCCCCTCACCATATTGTGAGGCTAAGAACCTTGGTGTTATCAACTTCACTCTATCCTTCTCTCCCCAAATCTCAGACCTTGCCAAAAAGGGCCATTTCCAACTGTACCTCCTCAGAGCTATTCTCCCTTTTCTCACCTTCCCCCACAAGATCACTGTCTAAACAGCTCTGGTCCTCTCCAGGCTGGACTACTGTAACAGCCTCTTCCTCAACCTACCAAACTCCTCCCTTCGGCCCCTTCAATTCATCCAGAAGAGGACTGCAAGACGTATTCTTGGCCTCAAGCACAGGGACCGCATCTCTCCGTCCCTGAAATACCTCCACTGGTTCCCAGTGGATGCAAGGATAAAATTCAAGACCCTCTCCATCATCCACAAGGCTTTTGGAGGTTGTGGCCCTCATTATCTTCAACTCTCTCTTCCCAAATACCTTCCTTCTAGAGCCCTCCGCTTGTCTACCTCTAACTCTCTTCGGGTTAGATGCTTCTCCAAGCAGAGAGCAGGGGGTAGATCTCTCTCTTCGGCAGGCGCCTCCTACTGCACACTTGCACAATCTGAATGACACTAGGCCTAGTAAGATCTCCGAACTGCAGGCTAATTTTCCACATTCTTTTTACTTACAGTGAAGGTATGTAAGGTATGTTAGTCCTCATCATGCATGCTAATAATGCCAGCTCCTTAACCCCTTTAGTGATAAGGGCCAGTATGTTCATCCTGAAATCCTATAAGTAATCATTGTAGGTTCCGCCCACTCCCACAGTTCAGCTCACTCCCACAGTTCAGCTGGGCTCCAGCTCGTTCAGGTGCACAATGTATTTCAGTTGCTGATATGTTGGAATTCTTGAAGAATATGTACTGTTAGAAAAATGAAGACATCAATATGCAGATTGTAATGAGGCCCAAATCAATATTTTAAGCATTTAAATAAAACTCCTTTAAAAATAGCCCCGTAGTTTAAAAATGAGTTGTCAGAATTCACATAGATTTCTGCTCTCAAGGTCTGCACTTATTCAACATACTGCTGTAAATGTCTCCTTTCACATGGTTGCATTATTAAATATAAAAAGCACATTCATAGTTTTAGTGGCAACTCTAATTCTGCTTAGATTGCTGCCGTGTCTTCTGTTCAGAATTTACCAGCAAGCACTGACCATCAGAGCCCAAATATAATGATCTATTATGGTTATGTATTATGGTTATATTTTTTATAATAAGCGAATAGTGATATTCCATCTATACCTTAACAGGGAGATAATGTACAGGGTCTTATAGAGACACTGGGCCTCATTAGGACCCAGGCGGACTTCGCGGTGCTAAATGCACCGCGAAGCATGGCGGAAAGCCGCCGATAGCGCCATGGGGGTTGGCGGATTTACCGCCCCATTCCGACCTCGGCGGAGCGGTAAATCCCCAATCCCCATTCTGCCCTTCCCCATTCCCATTTTTGCCCCATAGGGTATAATGGGAGTGGGGAAGGAGTTAATTACGCCACCGTAAAATACGGTGGCGTAATTAACAACGAGGTCCCGTAGCGCCATGGTTTTCTCCGCCTGGTAAAACCAGGCGGAAAAGGCCGCCATGGCGCTACGGGAACTCGTAGTATGGCGGAGAGGTACGCCATGCACTACGCTGGCGTAACACCCTCTCCGCCAGGGTCCTAATGAGGCCCACTGTAACAATGTATGAAAAAGGCATGATAGTCATATCCAGGTTTTCCAAGTAATGCATTAACGTAAAAAAAAGAAAAACGCATAGCCAATTATCAGCCCTATTTTCCTAACACTGACCTCTGACATACAGGTCCCATTTCACTTTCTGGCATTGCCACTGTCAGGCCCCCCACATCTCTCTCTCACGCTCTCTCTGTCTCTTTCTCTTTCTGTCGTTCTCTCTCTCACACATACACTCTTGCGTGCACACAGACACATGCACACACACACACATACACACCCACCCCCACCACACACACATAGATACCTTTTACCTTGAACTGTAAGATGAAGAAAGATTTGTACAAAGAAATTAATGCTTGAGATATGAAGACCCCAAGCACTGATTCCCCTTCCATACTATGTAGGTTGTCAGGAACAGCACCATCTCAACCCCCACTGCAACTTACTCAGGTACTGTGCTCAGAGACCAGCTGGGACTTTTCCCCATTTGGGCAATACCCTCAGAGCATCAGAAGGTGTTTGTCAGGCAGTCAGGACAGGGACAGAATCCTTCATTCTTTCCCCTAGAAGTCTATTTCCCTGTATTCCACCACAGACACACTCCACTCATACAGTGCACACAGTCCCAGGACAAAATAAAATTCCCCACATGCACCCAACAGCCATCCCTCACATGGTTTTGTGGCCATTCATTAACTTCAGTTTCAGAAGGATGTTAAAATCCTCGGGAGGTTCTTCACAGCAGAATGAAGAGTATAGCTCAGTGGCAAAGCGCTCGTCTTGAAAGCAAGACGAAGCAGACCAACACAGGCTCGAATCCCAGATACACGCTTAGAAACCTCTTCACTATTAAGCGTGTTATAAAAAAAACTATTATAATTATAACAGGAAAGATAAAAGACGAAGTCTGGATGTACTCAAAGAGCTTCACAAAGCTAGAGCACCATTAATTGACCTAAAGATGTGCCACAGCTGTGGAAAGGTGAAGGGAAACATGCAGACAGTAACCGTGACAAATTGACTTCTGCCTTGCAGGAATACAAAGATGAGCACAGGCGTCCTTAGCCCTCACACTTTTAAAGACCAGGAGCCATCACAATCATAAAGGTAAAGCAGGCACATGTTCTTTATTGGTTTTACATAAGAGTGAATGGTAGTCTCACTACCAATAATAACAGTAACACTCCCCTCCTTCCCCTTCCAAGCACCCCAATACAGCACATTAGAATGTATACATGCGTATACAATCATTAGGTTTGACACAGCACAGCAGGGACCATCTCAGGGATATGGGAGTTTGACAATGTTAGCCCTGGTTCTCTTACATTTCACATTACAATACATTGTATCGGTTCTTAGAGGTCCACATCACTTCCAGGGACGTAATGTCCAAAGTTCAATTCCCACATATATGGGGTTGTACATACTCATTGGGGGTTAGATCTCATTGCTGCAGGACTTCCCCCAATTGCCGCCGTATCCTGCATCTGCTCGGTGTGGTAGCACCTGAAAGGATCCCAGTACTCAAGGGGTCTACCACCAAATGGGAGCATTATTGCATATCGTGTTTCCCTTTTCTCACACACATTCATAAAGTTCCGCCAGCTCTGAAAACATGGTGCTTTACATTTCTCCCAGGTTTTGCCGATTATATATCTGGCCGTTACTGTTGCCATCCCAAGTAGTTTACTCTCCGAACGGGGGTCCCCCTCGTTCATTGCTAACAGCCACAGCCCCTGGGAGTAGACCCACAGTGACGTTAACATTTGAGTCATAGCTTCCTCGATTTTTTCCCAAAAGGGTCTGATGCGTGGACAGGATCATGCCACATGATAGAAATCGGCCGAGTCCCGGTGGCATCTTTTGCAAAGGGAAGATCTCTCAGGGAAGAACCCATACAGGTGGATTGGTGAATAATAGACCTGGTGCAGTAATTTGAAGTGGATTAGTTGGAGCTGGCTGTTCAGGGATAGGTTACGTGTCTGTGTGCATACAAGTTTCCATTGTTCTTCATTTATCACTGTCCCTAGGGACGGCTCCCATCTGTTTCTATAGTTCTGACTCATCATCTCCTTTGATATTCTGATCATTTTGTAAAAAGTGGACACCAATTTCTTAGTAGACAGTGGGTCAATCACGTATTGAAGTAGTGGGGAGGAGGCAGGGGCTTGCGGGAATCTTGAACACTTAGATTTGATCACTTCTCTGATTCGGAAATAGAGCAACATAGTCACAGCCGTCCATTCACCTCTAGTCTTCTGGGCTTCTCATGTTATAAACTGGTCATTCTGTATCAGGTCCCCGAGGGTCTGGATTCCCAGCCTCTTAAAGTGTGTCTGGTACACTTTCTCATGTGTAATCGGGATCCTGCATGTTTTTAATTTAGGGAGGTTCTGGACATAGCAGGTCTCCCCGCCCCCAGGATTTACATTTGGTTTCCACAGGTTGGATCTGGGATCGTGCCAGCCTCCCTGGGTTGCCCCATAGCATTCCCTTTAAGTCATTTGGATAAGTGATTGCTTTTGCTAGAAGTGTGTGCGGGAGTTCAGTCATGGGGGACCACCACCACACAGAGTACTGAATCTGTGCAGCCAGAAAATATATATAAATCAGGGTATTCCAACCCGCCTCGTTCATAGGGAAGGGTGAGGGTGTCATAGGACACCCTTGCCTGTTTGCCTGCCCAGGCTAGTCACACCATCATGCTCTTAAGCCGGGACCAGAAGCTTTTTGGGCCAGGTAGGTACATTGTTAAATATATACAGTAGTTTCGGCAGACTACCAAGGAGATGCCAGCTTCTTTGGAGATGGGTAGAAGGATCCACAATCCCACTTTGTCTTCCAGTACTTCGAGTGTCTTTACATCATTTTTCTTGTATAGATCTCCCACTGATGCAGTCACAAGGACACCCAGATATCGTATGCCCCGGGGACACCACCGGAAGTCCTTCCCCACGTCTGACTGCTGAACACATGGGGTTAGGGACAGCACCTCCGACTTAGTCCATTTTATTCTTAACCCCAAGAGATCCCCAAACCTACTTATTTCCTGCCTTAGTGGTGGTAAATTCTGCCTGGTATGTTTTACATATAGTAGTATATCGTCCGCATACAAGGAGATGATGGAGAGGTGTGATTGTATCCTTATGCCCCGGTGAGCGTGGTATTCTCGTATGTAGCAGGCCATAGGATCAACCACTAGGGTGAACAGGATTGGCGATAAGGGGCATCCTTGGTGCATCCCCCATGTGGGATGAATATAATCTGTAGTAATTCTGTTAGTGTACACCGCGGTCCTAGGTACAGTGTATAACAGGAGGACCCACCTTATATATGTAAGACCAAAACCAGATCGACGGAGGACTTTGAACAGGAAAGGCCATTCCACAGAGTCAAAGGCCTTCTCTGCATCCAGTGCGGCCACAGCGATGGGGATTTCCGGTACAACATTATGCATTATTGTGAACAGCTGTCTCAAGTTATTTTGAGATGACCATCTGGGGATAAATCCTGCCAGGTACAGAAGCATCAGTGCGGGTATGTAGGTAGGAGTCGGTCCACAAGTATTTTAACTAGCATTTTGTTGTCCGTATTGATTAAAGACAGTGGTCTGTACGAGGTGCATTTTTGGGGATCCTTATCTGGTTTAAGGAGCACTGTTACCAGGGTGGTTCTGGTTGATTTGGGGAGGACGCCTGTGGATGCAGCGTTCTCGTACATGTCTCGCAGGTGTGGCAGCAGGAGGTCTACATAGGATTTGTAGAGTTTGCCCGTTATCCCATCCAGGGCAGGTGCCTTTCCATTGGGGAGAGAGAGGACTGCTTTACGGATCATGTTAGCACTTTCCACACTTGAACGAAGTTGTGGATATTGGCGTGGCCCGAGACTGGATGGAGTTGTGAATGATGGCAAGTGCCGCCCCTGGACGTAATTGCAAGCGTTGGCATGTGCCATGCTTCGAAGTTGCTAGGAGCGGTAGCCTGCATGAGCAACTGAATAAGATGATGAATGCCGACCTCCGCCACATATGGATGAAATAGCCTTGGCTGACCCATGCCGCGCACTGACTGGATTGGGAATGCTCTATGGACCAGATTTAAAGGGACTCACAAACGACTGCTTGCCCCGCATACAGACAGGTTTGCTGGAGGTGGCCAGGGCCGAACTTGGCCAAGGTTATGAATGTGAGTGGACGTCATGTGTGGAAGGGACTGCGAGGGTCAAACAGTCCCATATCTGGATGGAGACGCAGAGATGCTTGCGCACCCTACCAGGAGAGAATACGGAAGTTCAGCACCTCGCTTCCAGAGAGAAATGCCAATTAACTAATCCACTAATGAATTCACCACTCTGCATACATCTCTCAAACTCTAACCAAACACAACCACAAGCCTATAACACTACAAACTGCACACACTTCACAACACTGCTACAACAAAACAAACCATACATAGACTCGCACAACAGCACACAACGACTACCGACTGGAAAACACCCCAAGCCCAGCCAATGGAGTTAACCTGTTGAGGCCACCAACAGCACATCACTGCTCTCTTGCACTTTTCCAGCTTATTTCCACTAACTCACCCACCCCCCTTCCCTTTTTCAGAGCTGCCAGAGCACCACAGGACCACTCCGGTGATGATAGTGTGCGGTACAAATGTCCTTTAACGTTAACATTAACATCTCTTCATCTGTGAGGAGTGCATTCATGGTCTCCCCCTGGGTCGGGTCTAGTCACCCCAGAGCTATTTTGTCCAGTTAATGCGCTATGGTATCATTTCCCACATCTAGTTGGGATGTGTATAGCTGGTCGCAGAATTCATGAAGACGCTGTTGATCCCATTGAGGTATATGCTAATGTTCACACCCGGGTCGTCTACTTCCATAATGGGCATCAGTTGGTGTTCTCAATTGACAGCCCAGGAAAGTGTCCTGCTGGGTTGGTTGCCTTGACCCATATCTCACAGCTGCGATGGGGTCTGCAAGGAACCTTTCCTCTCTGGTTTCCAAAAAACTCAACTCCTCTCTTTTCACTCTCAGAGGGGTACGTATCTCTAGCAAATCTCGGGATCATTGCTGAATCTCTAGGTCCTTAATAGCAGTTTCTAGTGTAAGCATGGACCTGCGCAGAGCCTTCAGCACCCCTCCTTCTTTTGATATACAACATCCCCTAATATACACCTTAAAAGCCTCCCAGGTCATCCCTGGGTCAGGGACCGAGCCCACATTAGTTTGAAAGTAGGTTTGTATATCTTGCCCAATTTCCTCGCAGAACACTGCATCATCTAGTGTTCCAGGCCTGAATCACCAGCGCAATTGTTTCAGGGTCTTATTTGGTCCTGTGATGAGGATTAACACAAAGGAGTGATCCAAGAGGGTTCAGGGAAGCATGTCTGCCTCAATTACATTCCTGGCCAAGAGGGATGTTGCCATAACGTAGTCTATTCTGGTGGAGCTACCATGTATACTTGAGTAGAAGGATTATTCTCTGTCATCGGGGTGCCTCCTACACCAAGTATCGTGTAGATCATGATAGTCTCCAATGGCGGTCCATGCCTGGGCCACACAAGATAGCGTGTGTTGCACTGTAGATGATCTACCCAGGTCTAAAGTGAAGGCCATGCTAAAATCGCCCACCAACCCAATGCCATAGTCCAGGAATTTAAGAATATGGTTGGTGCAGCGGTTAAATAATTCTGGTGAGTCTATGTTAGGTGTGTATGTTTATCAGAAGGAGTTTTAATCCAGATATCTCCCCGGCCAGTATGATATACTGACCTTCCTCATCCCTGATCTGTTCATGTAATTTAAAGTGCAGTGTACATACGTGGCCAATCCCCGGGAATGTGAGGTGTATGAAGAGCAATACCTGTGTATTCCCCAGCCCGCTATGCTAGGGAGGGTTGCTCCCCACGTTAAATTGTTTCTTGCAGGCATAAAATATGTAAGTTATGATTCTTGACATAATTAGTTATTAGGCAGATTTTTTTCTGATTTGTAAACCCGCGTATATTCCATGACATTAATGAGATTACGTTGTTCACTTTCCTCAACACTTTAGGCATACCCATATTGCGAACACTAGTAAGGATTGGAAAACCTTATGGTGCCCTCTTGGTTCGGTTGTGGTCGGACATGTGACCGAATTGTTACCATGTTTTATTGTGGACATTGGTTCGCTCTCTCCTGCAATGTGCTTGAATCCCTTCCCCCACACCCGCTATAAATAAAGTTGAAAGAACACATACTATACCAAAACCCAATAATAGCCACCCCCAACCCACGCCAGAAACATAAACCTACCAGCTCTCATCCCCCCGCTCCACCCAAACTTCCCTCATAATCAAACACTAAACAGTGTCCGCAGTGACTGCGTAAATTGGGGACCCGCAGGCAGAAAGTTTGCTCCGTGCGGCAATGGCTATGTCAGACAGCTTCGCATCTTTATCCGCCCTGTCTAGAACTCACCATTTGGAGTGTCCGGGCAGCGATATGTCAATCCATATTGGGACGGGGTCGGGAAGATCCAGTGCAAAGTGTTCGGAGGCCTCCGGGGAGGTCAAGAAGGTTACCGTACTATTGTGGACCATTCTGAGCTCAGCAGGATATAACATTGAGTACCGAATCCTTTCTTTGCAGTGTGTTTTTTGCTGTCTGGAAAGTTTTACTTTGTTCCTGAAGTCCGGAAAAAGGCAAATGGTAACAGAAACCCACCATAATTCTTTTTGGCCTCTGGCAGCATGAAGCAGAATATCCCTGTCACGGTGCCTGAATATTCTGGCAATGTTGGGGCATTTAGGTGCCCCAGGGGGTGGCCTCACCGCCAGTGATCAATGTGCCCGTTCCACCATGTACATGTTCGTGACCAGGGGTTCACGCAAGACTTCCACACGCAGTTTTTCCATGAATTTCTCCATGTTTTTCATTGGTGTGGACTCCAGTATCCCCAGGATGCAGAGGTTATTTCATCTTGATTGTCCTTCCAGATCTTCGTTCTTCGCCACCACTTTCTTAACTGTTTCTTGGAGTACAGCCACTTCCCATTGCAGGGTGGTCACCTTGTCCTCGCCTTTGCCTATCCCTTGTTCAGCCTCAGCCATTCGGCCACAGAGTTCATCAATTTGTATGGTTGAGACGTCAACTTTGCAGGTAAGGGCATCAATTTTCACACCAAGGTTGTTTGTGCTGCTTTTCAGGGCCAGTAGCATTTGATTTAGGGTCGACACATACAATTTCACGGGGCCCTGGTTCTGCTCCGGAGTTTGCAGCTGATCCGGCCATGATAATTGATCCATCTTGGCCTGCCTTTTGGGGTTTCTCATTGCACAATGTCCACTGTGTCTAGGCACTCTATTTGTGTTATGGTTTGTCATGTCACGTTAGTGAGGCGGATATCTGAGGGACTCGACAGCACACCCCGCCTCTGTTGGGGGTCAGGTTGTGGATCCGATACAAGGAGATGTGTTAAGATTCTCAGTGTCCACTTGACCCCAAGCACTGGTAACCAACAAGCAAGTGTAGGGGTGCAGCAGGACCAGTCCAGGAGCACTCAAAGTTTTATGTGGAGGTTATCAGGGTTGGGCCCTACCAAGACGGAGGTAGCAAGGTTTGTTGTTCTGTCCCCCAGGTAGTGCCCTGTCTGCTATACTTTGCACCTCCTTAGCACATCCAGAGCTCATAGGTAAAGGGGTGCAAGTTGTGACACTTTCTAGGCATGTGTGGAGTTCTATCCTCCACAGTGGAATTTCCCGTTGGGCCTGTTTGACACAGGTCATCAGGTCAGCGATGTGGTCATTCCAGATTTGCAGAGGAGAGTGTTATGGTACTGTGTCCAAGGGTGGCCCCTCGCCTGCTGTATTCCAATCCTCCTCAGGAGCGGGCAAGCCCCAACTTCTGGAGTGTGAGACAGCCTGTTCCAAGTAAGTGTTATGGAGTGCCCCCCACTGTCGATGCCGTGGGAACCGTCAGCAAGCAGCTGTCGGGCCTGCAGCGTGGGGTTTCCAGAATGGCCAGGAGATTGATTTGCATGGGGCAGACTCCTCCGCAGCGGGGTACAGGCAGCACCTGCCAGCCCCGTTTGGCACCTCCCCTGTGGGCTGCCTCTCACATGGTGGCAGAGTAGTCATGGCAGGGGCCTGGTCTCAGCGGGCTCCTCCTCCCACCTCCACTTGGTGTTAATGGGTCAGTCACACTGGGGGGCCTCACCTTAGGGAGTTGCTGTATCAGCGAGCCCATGCACCATCAGGGGCACCCCCGGTGCCCTTGAGGGGGATCTGCCAGGACGATCCCCGGCTCCGTCTGCCTTGGCTCCTCCGAATGTCACAGGGGGGTGGGCCTCACAGAGTTGCAGTAGGTGGCTCAGTCCAGCGAATGCTTTGGTGTGCCGCACCAAGTGATCATAGCAGTCCACTGTTTTGATCTGCCACTGCCCTCAGTAATCACAGAGTCATGCCACGAATTCCAGGGCAAAACAAATGCTCAGGATGCAGGATATTGTAGCAGCATTTCAGGCCATTGCCGGAGCTTCTGAGGCGTGAGAGTGGCAGTGGAGTGGTCTGCTGTGGTCCACGGTAGGTCCGGTGAGGAATCCGGTAAGAGGAGCATACTTATCTGATTATCAATATCAAGCCTATATGGCCTGTATGTGACTATATTTTCACCTCAGACCCTGAGCCTTATCTATTGCATCTACGGAAGCAGCCTACTGGACCCCATAGTTAGTTTTACCTATTCGGCTCATTCTGTTTCCACCACACTCACATTGCCGCACTGACTAGACACTGCATCTAGTGAAATCATGAAACGCACCACAAACTGCAAGTACGGTCTGCACAGTGCTTCAATGAAGTCCAGAGTCTATAACAAAGTTATCAAAGAAGGACCGTCCCGACGTAGAAAGTGGCATCCAGGCAACTATTACTAGGTTTTTTAAGTCTCTACCGCCCAATCAATCCTACACTTCTTCTCTCCAGCGACCTCCTAACAACCTGATCCCTCCAATGATTGATAATAATTACTCTTTATTGAACATGTGTATTGGATTGCAAAGGATTTCTGTGGGAGGGCTAAATGATGCCGCACCACCATCTGATGGTCCTGAAGAAAATCTTGCGGCCACTAATCTATCAGCCTCCCCCGACCTAATGAGAGTGCAGTCCCTGCCTGAAATTACCATACTTACCCCCTCGTCTGATTCGTCATTCCTTGAAGACAGTGACTCAGATAGTGACAGTGAACCTGCCTTATTATCAACTTCCATCAGGAAGGCTGTGACCAGAGACTCATTTACTGTTACAACCTTAAACGCAATCTCTGCAAACGTTGAAGCCCTCATGGCCTTATGCTCAATGCTTGCAAAAGAACAACAAGAGTCTAAGCACGCATTGGCTATTGTTGTCAACGTCATATTAGAGAGTTCCTCGCGAACCTCAAATCTGCCTGCACAGAAATCTCAAACGAGGTTGACAGTACTCATTATCCTGCCAGAAGAAATCAGAGACAGAATACTTGTTGTAATACTAGAACAAATCTGGGCAGGCACGAGTACTTGCAAGCACTCCCTAGGGCCTCCTCGGCTCATATGGGGGAGAGCGACTGGGACTGCGAAGAGCTATCAATATCTCCACTCCCCAATGTTCAAATTACTGCCCCTGTTTTCAATGTTGCCTCCTAACCCTCCAGCAGCGAGAAAAACGCGCAAGATAACTAAAATTAAGAAGTCGGCATCAAAATCCAAACCGTTACATCAAGCCGGGTCTTCCCTTGCAGTGTCCCCCTATATAGATGTTCATCCGGTGGCAGGGCGAAAACCTTTGGCAACTCATATCCTGTCTGATGGTACGACCAGACAAACGCAACTGCGAGGCCCTATGAAGCACCATATCCGCATCGGCACGTCCAGGTCCAAAGCTCCTTTTACAACAGCTCTAAATGGAGTCCCACATACCAATGTTACCAATCTGGCCTTGCAAACAGACAACAGGCAAGGTGACCATCTAACCTCTCAGCTGCCTTTACCCTCCTCTTCTACAACTACCCAGGCATTGGCTACCTCTATACAAGCGCTAAGCAAGGAGACCATATACTATGAACAAGTGTGATTACTTGGCTAATGAGCACAACTAGAGGAACTACATCCAAAATCACACAACCCATTCCTAAACAGGAGAATTGTGTTAGAAATGTTCTCGCAAATACCTAGTCTTAAACTGCTAGGCAAGTCTGACATCTCCGACTTTCAGGCCGATTCATGGAATTAATGTGCGCTGAAAATATCGACGCAAGCGTACGAAAACGTGCGATTCGCAGTGAAATATCGAAAATCGCAGTGCAAGTGCGAATATCGCAGGGAAACCAGCACACATCTATTCATGGAAGTCCGTGCGCGAGTAAAATCTGGGATGTGCGCTGAAAAGTGCGTGGCGCATGCCGGCGCACAGGTCATCTAACGGCGTGCGCTAAGGCCAGAGCGAAAGCACACATAGAGCGGCGCATATAACAAAAGTAGGCGGAACAAGGGGTGTGACACGCGGAATGGGGAACAACTCATGAAAATGTGGGCATCACGGGGGAAGTACAGGAGGCAGGTGCGCGGAACGCCCACACGCTCGCCTACAACACGTATTCATGGAATCGAATAGGGCAAAACAGCGCACAGGAAAAGAAGAGCACAGGCCTAAACACATCCGCCACACGAAGGCAGGCGGTCGCGTCCCTGCGCATGAAAAAAATGTGCGCCAAAATGTGCGCCCACAAAAAGCAGATATATACAGCTATGTAGAATGTCCCATACTTTGGGCCTCTAGGGCAAATGACGTGCAAAGGGTTACTCGACAAACACGGACACCCGCTGTGTGAAAAATAGCGTGTGCGTGTATTTCGGGGTGCGCGGGAAGTTCTACATGCTATTTGCCCTGGGGGAGCGGGGTACGTGTATTACAGGGGTGCGCGTGAAGTTTCACACACGATTGGCCTGGGTACGTGTATTTCAGGTGTGCGTGTGAAGTTTCACACGCGATTGCCCTGGGTACGTGTATTTCAGTGGTATGCGGGAAGTTTCAAATGCGATTGGCCTGGGTACGTGTATTTCAGGGGTGCACCTGAAGTTTCACACGTGATTGGCCTGGGTACGTGTATTCCAGGGGTGCGCGTGAAGGCTCACACGCGATTAGCCTGGGTACGTGCATTTCAGGGGTGCGTGTGACGCTTCATATGCGATTGGCCTGGGTACGTGCATTTCAGGGGTGCGTGTGAAGTTTCACACGTGATTGGGCCTGGGCGAGCGGGGTACCACTCACCGTCTGCCTTGCATGTAGAAGAACGCATAACCAACAGCCACCCGCTGTGAAGTAATAGCGTGTGAACACCAACGCCTGGAAAACACACGTACCGCACCCCACGAAAAGCACGTAGAGGCCTGTGCGCGATACGTCACAGACGCGCTTATGCGCTGAGGGCCTTTGGTCCAATGAAATCGCGTATGCGTGCTGACGCGCCTACACGCTAAGGGACTTTCCTCGAATTACACGCTGACGTGCAAGAATTTCACGTGCCAAATCACTCCGTATCAAGCTGGCCACATGAAAACACACGGAAGATCACGCTACTGCCCAAAAGGCCGAATTACTGCCCCCCAGAGCCCCGACCAGCCTCTCACGAGCCATCTGCTGCTGCCTGCCTGCCTGCCTGCTTCCATCGTGACCTGCCATTTTGTGCCTGCACATCTGCCATCTGCAGGGGTCCAGTTGCTGTGTCCACCCCTGCTGGAAGAGAAGACTCCCGACTGGTATACCATCGCTCCACAGCCCAGCCCCAGGACCCAGTTGCCCACCCACGCCTGCCTCGGGGGTCGCCATGTCGGGGCAAACACCATCTGAGACCACTGGCGACCCCCAGCCAGAGGGCCACCAGCTTCAGTCAGAAGGAAGTTGGTGTCCTGGTGGAGCTTGTCCTGGGGCATTATGATGCCCTCTTCGGATCATCATGCGCCAACAAAGAAGGACGGGACAGGATCTGGGACGACTTTGTGGTTGCCATCAATGCGGAGGGGGTGGCAACCCGCAACATCAAGCAAGTCAAGAAGCGCTGGGAGGACTTGAGGTCCAGGACCCTCTTAAAGGCCCGGCGCCTCGTGGAGGGGGGCCGGGGCCGCATGAGTACCATCCAGCTGAGGGTCCTGCAACGCGTACGCCCAGCGTCCATGCCCAGATCCTTGAGAGGCAGACCCATCTGGAGTTGAGCAGTAAGTGGCCAAGCATTGCTGTGTGAGACAGGGCATGTTGCAGTGTGCTGGTTGTCTGATACTTGCCTGTATGTGTGACATAGGCCATTTACGTATGTGTGTGTGCAAGGACATCATGGTCATGCATGTGAGACTAGTAATGTGTGAACCACATGGTTGGTGCTTGTGTTTAAATGCAACATGAGGAGCTCTATGCGGAATGGACACATGAGAGCATGCCAGTCTCTGTTCCTGGACATGGATGGGGGTGAGGGATGGGTGCTGATGCCATGTACACGTATGGTGTCCATGTCTGTGTGTCTGACCTGCGTGTCTGTGACTTGTGAATGCCATGGATGCATGACACATGTCTGTGACAATGTTCAGATTCACTGATGCAGCCTAGTCATCCTTGTATCCACTGTGTCTGGGGTGTACGAGGCCAGATGGATGAAACTACGGTGAAGTGTGTGCATGTGATAGGCATGACCCATGATGCATGTGAGTTTCAAACCAACATTGTATGTTTCAAGAGTCCCTTGGACATGTATGCTAATGTCCATAGCATGCCATGCCTGTTACTGAATGTGTTTTGCCTGCACTGACCCATGTGTTGTGGAGGGACATGATGGAAGTGATGTTTGACGGTGCCACTCATCTGCCATTGCTTCCTGTCTAGGGGACCATTGTACAGTACCCTGATGCTTGTGTTCTATGTCTCGCTCTACACAGCGGCAAGTGAAGAAGAGGGCGGAGATGGCGCTGTGGAGCAAAGCGGCGGGGATGCCCACACGGCTGCAGCGGAAGGGGTGGGTGAGCCCCCACAGGGGCTTGCAATGGCGGAAGACGGTGTGGAGCCATCCAGGTTGGTGGTTTCCACAGAGGAGGAGGAGGCCGCTACTGAGCTGCACATGGGGCCTGGTGGGGGTGGTACCACTGGTGCAAGTGGTGAATTCCAGGGGCAGGGGCAGGAGGCAGCACAAGTCGCCGTGGAGGGGCCTGTGCATGTCACTGTCCCTGACACTGTGACTGCACCACCATGCACCAGCAGGGATGCCCCATCCCAGGCCCGTCCACAGGTAGGGGGGATGTCCATGTGATCTGACGCTCCTCTACCTGCAGACGAGGGGACCCCTGGCCATATGGAGAAGGTCCTGATTGGTGTCACGTTGCGCACGGGTGTCATTCGTGATGGCGTGCGTGCTTTCCGAGGGGGAGCACGCATGTCATCATGAAGAGCAGCGTGCCAATGTGGCCCAGTTGGGAGCGAGCATGGTCGGGGGTTTTGTACATTTGTCGGCCACTCTGGCGACCCTGTCCTCCTCTGTGGAGGCCATGCGCCAGTCGTTCTCCATGCCCCATCGTCCGGCCAGATGCCAGCAGGACCTGCCCCGACCAACGCAGCCAGCTCAGTGGGGCTCCCATCCCTGCCACAGTCGGGAGTCGGAGGTCCAGCAGGGGTGAACACACCAGCAACTGGACCCCAGCAGATGGAGGATGTGCTGGCATCATCAGGCAAGGCACGTGCACGACGGCGTTGGTGGATTCCATCAGCCTGGATGCCGTCGTGCTGGCAGAGGCAGTTGCATCGGAGGCAGCGACAGGCTCGACGTGGGAGGCATCATGGCTCGGGGCCATCTACATCAGAGGAGCAGGCATCGGCCGGAGGGCAGGAGAACCCTGGAATGGGAGTGTCTTCCATGTGGCAGCGGTTGGGCCAGCAGATAGGTGCGGAGCGGCGGCGGGCGGAGGAGGAACGGCTCACAATGGTCAGGGCGGAGAACTCCATGTGCAGGGCGCTGAGGCGGGCTGAGTGCCTCAAGGGTATTTGCAGGGAGTTGGAGTTGGACACCGCATTATCCCTGCGAGACCTCGGGGCCAGTGAACATGCCCGCCTCCAAGCAATTGAACAGGAGTTCGATGATGCCCTGGCCCATGACATCAACCAGTGAGCCGTTGGACTTGCCCGCTGCCATTGTATGTAGTTCATTAGTGTTAAGTTTCCTTTCTTTTTTTCTTCCCTTTGGGGCGCATGGACTATGCCCCACATTTTTGTATATAGTTGTTTATTCTGTAGGCTTTTTTGTAGGTTTCCTTTGGACAGTTGGGCTCATGGACCCAGGATTTCATCCTTGTAAATAGTTGGAGTGTGCATTTGTCGGCTTTTTCTTTTTTGATTTTTCCATGGAGCAATGGATTTTACTTTTTCATTTCGGTTTGGATTTGCTTTGTTGGAAGGAGACTTTGGAGACATTTTTTGATTTCATATATTTTGGATTCTGATTTCCTTTTTTTATCATTATGTGACATTCTGCATTGTTTTCCTTATGTCAATTGTTTGGTATTTGATTTTCTTTCACCACATTTTTTGTTCAATACATTTGTTCCCGCACTTCAATGTGTGGTATTCTCTCATTGGTTTCATGCATGTCACGATGTGGGTGTTCACATTCACTGGCACCCATTGTGTGTGTGTGACGGACATGTGCTGATGTACATACATGCCATTTGGGTTGTTTCATGTAATGGGCATTTCAATGTGGGTTGTATGTTATGCTTGGTTGGTTATTTGGGCAGGGGTGGCGTGCCGTGGGATTTTGCTGGACATGAGGGGACACCTGGGAGGACCCACACTGCCAATTCACGTGTAAAACTTCCCGCGCACCCCTGAAATACACGTACCCAGGCCAATCGCGTGTGAAACTTTCCGCGCACCCCTGAAATACACGTACCCAGGCCAATCGCGTGTGAAACTACCCGCGCACCCTTGAAATACACGTACCCAGGCCAATCGCGTGTGAAACTTCCCGCGCACCCCTGAAATACACGTACCCAGGCCAATCGCGTGTGAAACTTCCCGCGCACCCCTGAAAAACACATACCCAGGCCAATCGCGTGTGAAACTACCCGTGAGCCCCTGAAATACACGTACCCCGCTCCCCCAGGCCCAATCGCGTGGGAAACTTCCCGCGCACCCCTGGAATACATGTAGCCAGGCCAATCGCATGTAAAAATTCACGCGAACAACAGTTATACAGGCCCTTTTGCGTGTGGAAGTTACCGCGAAACCTGTAATACACGTTCCCCGCTTGGCGTTTGCTGTTTGGCAGTCCGGTAAACTGGTCCAGGGTTGGCGCAGCCCCTTGCGCTGGATTGGGGATTTTGATGGCTTTTCCTTGCGCGAGGGCGTTCTTGGGAGCGTATCTGCCGCTGCTGCAGGGTCGCCGCGCCACTCTGCACCACGGCTGCTTTTGGAGGCTAAAATCCATGAATAATTTGTGCGCGGAAATCAATTTTAGCGCACGCGGCTGGCGCAGACATTCGCACAGGGAACACTGTACGCCAGCCACGTGCGCCACTTTTGTGCGAATTTCTATGAATTACCCCCATAGAGTTTCTCAAGTTTGACAGTTGTTCAAATTGGGTAAATTGGAATGCACATCTCCTCTGTTGATTGCTTTATTGAAATCTTGTGCTGCAGAACTGGAGCCTATGGGATTCAGACTGACCAACTGTAGGCAGCAGTCCACGTCCAGACAAGGAGAGCCATACCAACAGTTGCCATCATTTACTTCACAGAGGAACTATATGTCTACCCCAGCATTTACCACCTACTCAGAAGATTCTCTATTATTGGCCTCCTCCCTACATGGCATTAACAGCATGACTTTCAAAAACGCACAACTCAGTGGTACTGCGAGGATGTCACTACAATCACTGCCTGATGGTTAACCTGGAATACGCATGGCTACAATACTTTCTGTAAATACACACAGGGCCTCTCCAGAATCACTGCAACTGCATCTGATGTTTTCCTCCTTCAAGAAACTTTGCTCACCATTAATCTGTGCATGGACGGATCCAACATCCTCTGCAATTTTGCAAGGGCATCTTGAAGAAGTCATCCAAGTGGTGGACAGGCCATTGGGGCCGTTCCAAACTATCATTATCCCTCTATCACATAGCTCTTGTTTTATCAGCCTATTTAACATTGCCTGAAACTAAGGAACTGGTCTTGATTATTAATGTTTACGACCCTCCTAATGTTGTGGCGACCTTAAAAATACAATCTTTGATCGCGAAGATCCTACTGTCTTGGTATAGCAACCATCCTAATAGTATGGTTTTACTTGCCGGGGATCTCAATGCACATGATTTGCACCTTTTAATCTCTAATGAGACTGAGAGGGACACCCACGAAACTGGCAATCTATATATCCCAAGTGTGGCTACCCGAGGTTGATCTTCATTGTTATGTAACCATGATCTTGCTTATCTTTCATGTGCCACACCCAAGCTTCCAACTTCAACATACCTCTGGACTAATGGCCATTCTAGATCATACCTTGGCTATGTTATATTGATTTCTAAGATGTTTCATTGCTGCTCATAACTTCATATTACACACAGTACCATGGGTGACCATGCCGGACTTACCTGGTCTTTTAGCCTGGGAAATTTGGTTGCGACGCCTTCACATATCCCAATAGTAAGAGTGAACTGAGCTGAAAATCATATTATATGGTTACAAAGAATGACAACCAAGATTAGTGACTTTATCACAACAGAACAGGACCATTTAGAATCATGGTTTTCATATAATGTATGGGATATAGAATCATTCTTAGCGAAATTAGCCTCCATCATAACCATACAGAATCCTTGTTGATTCAGAAGAAAGAAAGGGAATACCTTGAACAATTTTGACCCTCTCATACATCACAAAACATTGCTTTACCGTAGGGCTAGGGGCCAAGTAAGAGGACAAATCCTCCTATATTCTATCAAAGAGAAACAATCCATTTAACTAACCCTAGCCACTCGGCATAAAAATTGGTTAAGACAACATACATCCTCACTAAACAGAATTCACTGGCTGACCATGTCGAGAGTATTCAAATCTAACGATAAGCAGAGGTTCTGGTCCCATTTCAGGGAGCATATGGTTGAGCTTGCACCCATCGAACTGAACCCTACATCCCAAATTGAATGGACGAATTATATCTCAAAACTGTATTATCTAAACAGGGAGATCTTCATGGCTAATGACACCTATATTGACTCTAACAGTCTTTTTGGCAAAGGCTGTGAAACTGAAGATATAATCCTTACCATCAGCAAATTAAAATCATCTTGTGTGCCTGGCCCTGATGGCATGGCTAACGTCACCTTGAAGGAAAATCCAATATTTTGCCCAAAAATATTGTTATGACTGCTTTGCAATATTGAACAGACTCGACAAGTCCCAAATAGTTGGAAGGGGCAACTCCATGCATGAAGATATTTTCAACCAATTTCTAGACAAGCTAAATCAGTGGGCTATATAAAGAGACCTCCTTAAACCCTTTCAAATCGGATTTTTGGAAAACGCATGGAACACTAGATAACTTCTGTGCAATTCAATCACTTATGACAGATTCTACCCGGCATCCTGGCTCCTACCTCACCTCCTGCCTGATCGATTTTAGGAAAGCATTTGACAAGGTATCATGTCCTCTTCTTTGGTCAAAGCTCAACTCCTGGGCAATTGATGTGCAGTTGTTATACTTCATAAAACCATTACACACAAATACAACTACCACAGTGTGCCTTAACCAAGAGGCAGCAGTTACTGACCCGGTAAAGACTAATGGGGGAATGAAGCAGGGGTGTGTTTTTGCATCCCTGCTCTTTAACATCTACCTAGCCGACATGCCCAGTTACCTGGAAGTCGCGAGAAACTTCGCTCCCAATGGAAAACAGTATTCCTATCACATGGCTTGGGTATGCCGATGACATTATCCTTTTTGATCAGACCCCCATCGGGCTCCAACACACCATAGATGCCCTGATCATCTTTGCACATGACAACCATATGATCATTAACACTAACAAAACAAAGATCATGTGCCTTGGTGGCTCTCTATCGAAAAATCTGGGATTTACCTGGAAATTGGGGAAGTAAATTCTGGAAGTAGTGGACTGCTGGTTTATGGTCATTTCATCTAAAATCATTGCATCTAATGCCATTCCATCGACATCTTTCCATCTAAAAAAGTCCATCTAATGCATTTTTTTTGGTGGGGGTCTCCTGCCAAACCACTGTTTTTCCGCCTTTAAAATACACCTGAACAAAAATTAACCCTTTACTCCCCCCCCAAAAAACATGCATTCGATGGACATTTTTTAGATGGAAAAATTTCGATGAAATGTTATTAGATGGAATGGGTTTAGATGAATTGACTAGATATCGGACTACTATGTGTACTTAGGATTTCCACTGAAGGTAAATCCCTCTTCTCATTTTGTAAAGGATTATGTAAACAATAAGATCTGGAAGAAATGGCTGTCTTTTTAAGCGATATGTTAACAGTAAAGGGGGTAACAACAAAGAGGGCCTCTTGACTTTTTATCGTACCAGTTTTATTCCATCGATAATATGCGGTCTTCAGGCTCTCTCATGAGACCGAGTGAAGTGTCTTAATGGACTTGAAGTGAAAATTTTGCCCTCAATGATGAATCTTCCGAACTGTGTCCCTGTTGAAGTGTTAAGGATGGAGTTCAGTATTTATTATCTCTCCTCTACTTGGCTTGTCCAGCGCGCCATCCTTTACCTCATATTAATGGGTTCGGAAGACAGCATTAATAAGCTTCACTGCATTGTGGGACTTGGCACACCAGATCACAACAGTTCCCTGTTTATACACCAATTGGAACACTCTGCAAATTCGCTTTTGACACTCACTGGCTATACTGTTGAACTCTGCCCGCATTGTACTTAACATTGAGGAAATCTTGAAACGGAAGGCAAAGGACAGTGATAGGATATGTAGATTGGATACGCTTGTAACAATGAAATGCTATAGGTCCTTTGCCTCACAAGGTTTCAAATTTAATCTAGTGGCTAATCACCTCACAAAGCATTGTGACTCAGAATTAAGATTTATAATATACCTTTGTTATAATCTATTAACAACATGGGCATTTCAGGGTGCTTGGCAGAACATTCCTATTGCCCAAATACTCTGCTGTATCTGTGGCAGAGAAATTGAAATGGACCACCACATTTTGACTATGTGCCCTGCTCTAGAGTCTCTATATTCAAGGAGTTATGGGAAATTTGTGCAACATATTGACCATGTTAAGTCCGATCAATTCTAGAGTAGCCTATCAAAATACAACTGTCCTTAAGGTTTCAATGTAACCAAATGCACAATAGATATATATATATATATATATATATATATATATATATTCAGTGAAAAAACTTTGTTAAAAGGGACGTTATGGTTAAGTTGCGCTACTAAAAATTTATCAAATTCAGTAAAAAAAACTTTGTTAAAGGGACGTTATGGTTCAAAGTAAAACCGAAAAACCCCTGAAATTCGGCAGTTATGGTAAGATAAGCAACCATAACTCGCGCCACCGTGCACTGCTAACACTAACACCCAGGACATCAAAGATGACATCACAAATGTCATTGATGACATCACTGATGACATCACATGGCTGGCTCTCCCTTTTTTTCCTTTACTGACATATCTAAGCCACATAATTTTCTTCAGTAAAAGTCAGAAAGTAAAAATTGAAAAGGTACTATATTTGTAGACTTAGGGTCAAGTTCTTAGAACACTTTCAGCTTGACAACTAACAATACAGACAACGTCTTCAGGACACCCCCTGCGGACATTCCAGGACCCCACAAGTCTTCTTAGAACACTTTCAACTTGACACCGAATCCATTCTGTTTATTTACGAACATTTCAGAACAGCTGTGTTGTCCGCAGAAAAATCGAACACAACAAAAGTGTCTAGCACATAAAAAACAGAACATTGAATCTATCTCATACTCCCCCACCCTCCCCAAACACTCGTACACACCAACACACTACACTAAATGCAATTTTTAATCCAAGTTTCACTGCGCTGTCCGCGGTTGTCCGCGAATGTAAGACAATCTGACGCGCTTCACGCACCACGCCGTCCAACAGCGAACACGTTGCATGTCCGCGGACATCACGCAAGCCGCTCGGCCAATCAGGGCACTGTCCCTGGAGCGAACCGGGAAGTCCGTCCGCGGAGCGAACAGAGATATCACTAATTATTTTGCCTTACATTTTGGTCATTTTTTTAAAAAACTACTGGACGGATTTACACCAAATTTGCAAAAGCACGCTTTTGGGACCAAGCCCCCGCTCCTGCCGCAAATTTGGTGTAAATCCGTCCAGCGGTTTGGGCTGTAGGCATGCACAAAGTTTTTTCCCATTATGTCTATGAGAAAAAACTAAAGTTTTGGGACCCCCCCTATAACTTTGCCCCCCTGGACCAAACCTCTCCAAACTTTGCAATTCAGAGTGGGCCATATACTTTTTTTGCAAAGTTTGGTGAGGATTCGTCCAGAGGGAGTGAAGTTATAAGCCACCCAAAAAATGTTCTTCCTATGGAAACACCAACCTAACCATACCGCGTCCATGTAATATATATATATACATATATATATATATATATATATATATCAGAAAGAAAAAGGCAGTGTGGACCCCACACCAGGTCAGGAGATGCCATAAATAAAAATAAATAACTCAGAAGTTTTAATGTATAAAACACACAGCAGAGGCAGGACAAAACAGGGACTGAGCCCTGTATGATGTGTTTAGCACTCACAGAGTGCTTTTTCACATGAACGGGGCACAACAAAAGTCCTTTCTCCATGTTGGCAATTCATGTAGGTATAATGAGGAAGGCTTGCAAAGCAGGCAGACTTCTTGGAATGGAGATGAATGTACACAATACATGGCAAGTGTCAATTAATGTATAGATACAATGTAAAAGAGCTGTAAAAACACAATAAGGAGAAAAAGGGGTGCTGTCTACATACATGGAAATATAGTCAAAAGGCAAAGTTCATAAAGTGCAAGTGCTAGCAGCAATGGAATCAGAAAACTACAACGATATGGGTAAACAGCAGCTCAATCTACAAGGAGCAGATGCTACAGCATGAGCGAAATCAGTGCACAGTTCCAAAATTCTTCAACAGGGATCAAAGTTGATCAATAAAAGCTATGAAGAAAGCCTGATAATGTATTGGAGCAGCTGTTTTCGATATTACAAGGCCGGTGGTAGCAGCCCTGTAGTTATGGTTAAGTTGCTCAACTCATAGGAATACCACCTTTTGTGCGGCTTATAACTTTCCTCCCCTCTGGACGAATCCTTAGCAAACTTTGCAAAAGTATATGGCCCGTTTGAACTTTTTTGGGCAATTTTGGCGAGGTTTCATCAAGGGGGGGGGCAAAGTTATATGGGGGACCCAAATTCTTTTTTTTGTACATAAAAGCAATGGAAAAATAATTTTGCCCACACCTAAAGCCCACTGGACGGATTTCCACCAAATTTGTGTCAGGAGTGACAGCTTGGTCCCGAAAGCGTGCTTTTGTAAATTTGGTTTAACTCCGTCCAGTAGTATTCTTTAAAATAGGGAAAAATAAGGTAACAAAAAAAGTGTGATATCTGGGTTTGGTCCGCGGACTCACTTCCCTGTTAACTCCACGGACGGGCCTCTGATTGCTCCAGAGGGTGGCATGATGTCCGCGGACACCCGAAGCGCCCACTGTTTGGTTGATGAAAAGCGTGAGGTGCGTCATATTTTTCCGAAACGCCCGCCATGTTCTTAACGCGGATAGCCATAGCTCTCAGCGGACAGCGCAGTGGTGAACAAGGCTGGGAAACATATTTTGGGTCATTTTGTGTGGAAAGATGGGCTGGGAAGGGTAGGGGAGTGAAAAAAGATTATATGAGGTTATTCATTTAGGTGGAAGAAGAGGGTATGGAGGGTGGCTGTCCGCGGACTCTGCAGTAGTATCCAGACAGGTTCTTGGGCGGGCAGCTTATTTGGTGACTACAAGAGGGCTTTGATATGGTAGGGGAGTGGAATGTAGATGATATGGGGATGTTTGCATAGGCGAAAAATAGGCAATGCACCCGACAACCTAGGCAATGGCACAACCACCACAGCATAAAACAGCCATGCAACCAAGAATCTGGCCACAACCATTGTAATAGTAAGTCTTCGGTGGGCACTTGGAGAAACACGTTTGTGGTTATTTGTTGACTATATGAGAATTTGTTAGAGTAGGGGAGTGGAATCTAGATGATATGGGGATATTGGCATAGGTAAAAAATCAGGTTGGCGGTCTATTTTGATGTCTTCAGATGACATTTGAATTGGGTCATTAAGGGAAAGTTGTGGTGTGGTGGTTGTGGCCAGTGGTCAGATTCATGGGTGCCTGGCCATATTATGCTGCTGTGGTGGTTGTGGATACTGCCTAGATTCTTGGGTGCATGGCCGTAGGCCGCAGGCCATAGGCCATGCACCCAAGAATCTAGGCACTGGCCACAACCACCACACCATAATATGGCCATGCACTGAAGAATCTGGCCATTGGCCACAACCATTGTAATAATATGTCTACGGAAATGCAATTCGGCCATTGGAAACAACCATTATAATAATAATTGTATAGTCATTATACATCGTGAACTGGAGCTTTCAGCCCTTTAAGATGAGATAGCAATAACCTTGAGATGGATGGGGATGCAGAAATTATACAAAGATCAATAATCGAAATGACTCAGGTAGTTGGCAGAAGGATAACTGTTTTAATATCAATTATCTAAAACAGGGAGTACAACGAACATCAAAAGACGTCTCAGCGTAAGGACTCTCAATGCATTGTTTTAAAAAGTATTCTTTTATAACAAAAAACTTCATAGGTGACATCAACCTACGCATTACTAATGTCATCCTATGTGGCAAACTGCAAAAAACGATTGAAGAAAGTGATACTGTCTAAATGAACATCTAAGTATACAATGCACACTCGTCTAAATGGGTGAAGAAAGGTGATAGGTTTCTTAACATCAGGTGGGTCAACTAAGCCCTCCCCTAAAACATGTCACTATGAACGTCACTAAATGCACAACGTTCCATTGGCTACACAAACTCTAGGACCGCTAATCATGCGGCCCCCCTACCATTGGTTGGCTTCTAACCTCTGTCAGTAGTTTTCCACATATGTTTATCAGCACGCAGGCTGAGCTTCCAGGTGCTGATGAGCTAGTCTTAACCATAGCTTCCCACCAATTAGCATGATAATCCATCATCACCTCAGTGGTGTGCAGCCAATTAGGACTTTGAACTTGTCCTTGGGAGTGTTCTCCTGCTCCCGAGAATTCAGGGGAGTGCAGACACGCTCTGCCCTCATGCATAGGTGTGACCATAATGCTCATCCAACTTCATCCCTCCACTTGACTGAAGACCACAAAATCGAGCTTTTAGTGTATTAAAATACTATTTTTCTAATAGACCTCTGACGTCTTCTTGTTTTTGTCCATGCCTCCTGAACAGGAGCTTCGCTATTTCACACGATTTGTATCCAATGTCTGCTCACTCGAGCCTGATATGGCCCTGGCTTCTTGGCTCATCCAGCCTCGCCTTACTGAGATTCATTTTGTAATTCACTTGTTTTCTAACTGTGACACACTGGAAAAAAAGGCCTTCCTTCTTTAGCCCAGCACTGCTATAGTATGTAGTTGAAACATCCATTCTTTACTCACTCCAATATATATGTACATGTTGGTGCATGCCACAATCTATTTACTAAAATGCTAGCCTCAAGAATACTTCATCTGCTTGCATTTCTTTGCATGTGTACACATGTAAAATTACTTGATATCTTCATCTTTCCTGTAGCATCCCAAGATGTCACTTATCTTCGATTCTTTCTTGATGCCTTATAGAATATCTGCATTCTCTCGTCCCTGCATCTCTTCTATTGTGCGTCAGCTCAGCTCTGCATGGCGTCACCATTCAGCTGGCATGCTTCTTCTGGGATTAAATTCAAATGGCCATCATACTGTCTTGAATGCAGTTTGGGTTTTCTCAATGGGAACCTTTTTCCAGGATTCTCCTAGGTATTGGAATTTTCACTGGTACCACATGTGTCTCACACTCTGGTCCCCAACATATAGGCAATATGGGTGAAGTGGTTGAGTTGAGGGTACTTAGCTCCTTCTCTACACTCCCCCCTCTGGGTGATTTATCGATCACTCTCCAATCATCCTTCACATCTAGACATCCTTGTCTGAAGAAATGCTTCTTTGGAATCCATATCTTTATGACTCCCTTCAGGCATCCAGCTGATTTCACATGATCATCCTTGTTCTAAGTCATGAGCATGCACTGTCCACTTGGACTGCACTAGATCCATCTTCCCACATACTTCTTATGGTTCTTTGTATGTAGAAATTTTTTTCCCTCAGGTGCATGGATACTGGCCTTCACAAAGTCACTGATTTCTGAATCTGTCAAGTCTCTGGTCTTCCATCCTGACTCAACATCGATAATGATTTTGATCTCTATGGCTTTCTTTGCTGTCTTCTTGCATTGTGTGATTATTATCTTGATCAAACAGAATCCAAGCAACACCAGTACCATCAGGGCTCCAAGGAACTTGAACATGTCTGCCATCCATTGTGGAACCCAAGAAAAGAGTGATCCAAACCAGCTGTCATCAGCAATGTCTTCTACCTCGTCTATCATCTGGATGTGTAGCTCCATTAGCATCTCAACGGCTTCTGTCAAGGTGCCATTCTCGTCATCGGAAGAAGGTGTGAACATGCAACATGATTCTCCAATTTTTGCACAAACACCTCCATCCATAGCTGTGATCATGTCCAGGACATATCTATTCTGAAGAGTCATCAGTCGTTTAGCTCTCATCTCTTCTCTGATAGCATTGAATCCCTTTTATGGTTGTGTTGATCGTCTGCAGCAATTTCCATCTGGTAATCTGCAGCCATTTTGTATTTGCTCCATCCTAGATTCATGGCATGAAGATCAACGTGAATACTGACGAAGTCTGGCTGAACAGTCTGTGCTCATACAAGATGGATTCAAAAACTTCTATTGACTTGGCAGAGAAATAGTTCTCCCTCTTCATTCAAAGAGCTTTTATCAGCTCCACAGATCTCTACTTTCTCAGGTGAGCATCTTCTTTCGGGAAACTGTCAAATTTAAATCACTTTTAGGAATTACCAGTGCTGGAACATGAACATTCAGTGTGCATATTCCATTCCAATCTTTGGGTAGCTTCATATAAGCTTTAGAGCCACATGCCCAATAGTGATCCATGATCACTGCTGTCCCAATGTTCATTCCTGATGCATCAAAGATACAACCACATTTCTGATTCTCTCCAAGTTTTCTTGTGCCATTATTTCTGAAGAACAGCTTCGCACTCTCCAAAGGCACTATCTGCAAGGGTCCTCCTCTGTCTTTGACCCAGGTCAGTAGTTTATCAAGTTTCGGCCATAAGGGCTTGCACCGCACCTGTGCATTCCAAATAGTCGATTTAGGAGAAATAGTTACCATCCAGGCTCTGCGGATAACCATTCCTTCCCAGCCATCTGTTGATAACACGGATCCCCAAATCTGCATCTGGCCTCTGTTTTTCCAAATTCAAATGTCGTCTGCAGATTTTCCTGGACTCTCAAATCTTTTATTTACTTCCCATCTGATTTCATCTCCTTTCACTCCAGACCTTTCATATCTGATCACATGATTCTTTGTATGCTCTTTATTTCTTGTCGTGTCTTGGATATAATCATCTTCATCTGGATCTGTCCATTCAGTTGCCCATTTGAGGTAGGCATCGCAGCCCATGAACTGGCCTCTTGTACAACAGAATGCTATATGGGAAAGACAATGTGCTGTCTGGATGTCTATTTCAATAGTTATGAAGATCTTAGACTTCCCCATGCTATAGGGCAGGAGTACACATACAAAGCATTCCTCCTTTGAGATCCTCCTTCCCACTTCCTTCAGATGCTGATACCATATGTTATTCCCCAAATGCGCTGTGCTATCCAGGTAATCATTTAATTCATGATCATCCCCCCTAGCACTTCTCTTAGATCTTGTTCTTTTCTTATGAGCCTCTACAGTCATCTCATGAAGTAATAAGCAATGTGTACTGTAAATGAGAGCAGTACCACTATGAAAAAAATACAAGTGTAGATTGTACACAGATAGGTCCATTTGCAGAAATAGCTTTTTGCACATCGTGGATGTCTCTCGTGATCTGCCATAACAAAGTTGCTATAGATACTTCCCATTTTACTCTTTAAGGGACAAAAACAGTTGTTCGATCAGCTTCAGCTGGCTGACTATACGATGATGAACACAAATTCCCAGTCTTCTCCCTCGAAAAGTCTCACTCATTCTGCAGTGTTCTCTCAGAGTACCCATTCACTTGTAGTATGATGTCTCTCAATATTTCATTAAGTGCTGCATTGTTCCTCATATCTCTCAGGAAGGTTCTGACATCAGTTTGTCTCCCAAAAAGATGTGGACATTCCCCAATCAAATAGTAAAACACCTGACTGATCAGTCTATGCCATGATCTGTGACAGGGGCATTTGTGTTTTTCCTACTAAACTCAGGAAGCTGAAGAATTTGCTCAATGATAGCTGCAAGCAATCTCCTCACAATTGGACCATTCTTAGGATCTTGTAGGAAAAGATGAATGCTAGTAGTTCACCCCACAAGTGCAGGGTAAGCGTGCAAAATGAGCAGGAAAGCAGCAAGAATTATCTGTGAAACATTGTCATTGGGCACCACCATAGGTGCCTCCGAAAAGAAATTCAGTGGGAAAGGAATTGGGGTATTATTCCCTCTTCCATTCATCGAAAAGGAACTTCAAATCTGGCATGCTCTCCTTTGTGATCAAGAGTGCACTATGTCTCAGTCCAATGTCAACAAACTCCTGTGGCTCAAGAACATATAGCTTCCCTTAACTCCTTTTTTGATGACTGAAAAGAGTGTCCCAAAATAAGCAACAGTCCAATACTCCTTGTCTTTATTCGACAGCTTATGCGTCCTTCTTTCTCATCATAGACCTAGTCTGCACTTGCTGTGGTTCTTCCCCGAGGCTTGCATCTGATGAGGGTGAGGGTGAAGGGGGTTCTCCAGCATAGATATTCACATCCCCGAGAAATATCCAAGCACGTCTGCCTTGCACTTTGACTGCAGACGGTGTTACGTTTTCCACTATGAAGGGGCCATTGAAACGTGGCTTGTGCCACCTTCTAGTGAAATTGCGGATTAGGACTGCACATGCGGGGAAAAGTTTGGGAAGACAAAACTTATCAACTCTGGTTGTTGTAGCATCTCCTTCTGTGTTCTGTGCTGCCCCACACCCCTTTCCTTTGAGCTGATCTGAAATGACAGATAACTGAAGTCATACATGTAAGGTAATCATGTAGCTCCTTTCCTAACAATTCTGCTGTAGTCTGGGCATCAGTTTTAGTTCTAGATGGAGGTTGAGAGGTGTACTCATTTGCCTCCCTGTCACTATCTCGTGGGGGTAAGATGGTGGTATGAACCTGGCTGATTTCTCAATGCATACACTGCCACTGATAGACAATGCAACCATCCATTCTTCAGGGTCAATTTCAAGTCGGCTATTCTCTCTTTAAGCAGGCTGTTGAGTCTCTCACAGGCTCTGTTTGCCTACAGGAGATACACCAATGAAAATGTGTGCTTTATGCTAAGCAACAAGCCTATTTGTTCAAAGACTTCATTTACAAAATGAGGGCCATTATCTGATCTCAATACTTCACATATTCCCCATCTAGGAAACACTTCTTGTACTAAAAATGTGGCTGCACAGGTGGTGTCTGGGTGTGTACACGGTCCAGCTTCAATCCACCTTGATAAAGGACATACCACTAAGATCATATATCTGTATCCATTACAGACTTGCAGCACGTCAACATAGTTGATATGCAAATACTGAAAAGGTCCACTAGGTCTTGGACTAACTACTCTAATTGTGCACAGTGTGTGCACAGTGTGTGCCCAGCAGTAAACCTTTGCATACAATACAATTTACTACATAAAATGCAACATGTTCTACTATATTTGGAACAAACCAGTCCTACGCAATTGTTGTGGTGAGGCTGTCTCTAGTAACATGTGCAGAGTGGTGTAGCGGGTCCAATGCCACCCTTAATAAGGCTATAGACATCACCGGTTTACCAGTGCTGTCTTGTCGCCACAATTCTTCAGAGGGGTTTAAAGAACGCCCTCTTCGTGTCCTCAAGTCCTTTTCGTCTTGAGGCGCTTCCCCTTGAATCTCTAACAACTGAGATCTAGACAAATTATTATAACAGTTAGGCACACTCATCATCACCACCATGCTTTCATCCACATCAGGCGTATCAAATGACATGATAACTTCTGAACATGCAATTCGCTTTGCTTCCTCATCTGCTTTTTGAATTCCATGTGAGATAAAATCGGCTCTTTTAGTGTGAGCTGCACACTTTACGACTGCGATGGCTACTGGGAGTTGTAGTGCTCTAATGAGTCTGTCCAATAAGGCTGTGTGTTGCACTGGTGTGCCGTCCGCTCTGAGGTAACCCCTCCTTTTCCAGCGTGCTAGCCCTGCATGTACTGTCGATGTCACACAAGCGGGGTCACTGTACACGGTTACTTCCTGGTCTGCGTGATTCTCAAGCGTGACAATCAGCACCATTACTTCTGCAGCCTGTGCCGAAAAGTGAGACGTTAGTCGTGCACTTATCAGTACTTCAAACTCTCCATTGGCCAAGTGCTTCACCACAGCAGCACCTGTATATATTTGTCCATCATTTTGATTGATTCTAGAAGAACTGTTAAGAAAGAGAATCTCCCCAGCTGCCAAAGCATTTCCTTCACCCTCAGGAGATCATCATAACATTCCTCACAGTTCGAGCAATCATGGGCATGCTTTCCCTCTGCCAGTGGTTCGGCTACAAACATGGCAGGATTCACTATTCTGCATCTGACTATTTTAATCGCTGGATTCAATATGACTACCTCATAGGCAGAAGCCCTTTGATATGTCAACGTGCCTTTTGGTTTCTCCAAAATGGCAAATAATGCATGCTCAACAAATAATGTCATGGAACACCCCATCACTATGCTAGCAGCCTTCTCAATGACGAACGCGGCTGCTGCCAAAGACTGTTCGCAAGGGAAGTGACCCCTTATTACTGGGTCCAGAATCCCACTGTAATATGCAAGGGGCTCGTACCCCAACGTGGTTCTCTGCGTGAGTACAGCTGTCATAACAGTGCCATTTGTTTGCAAAAATAAAAAGAATTCCTCTGCATAATTGGGAATCCCTAAAACTGGAGCTGTGCCAATTGCCTTTTTCAACTCGTCAAACCCTTTTTCCATTTCCTCAGTCCAAACCATTTTTTCCTGACTTGCCTGAGCTTTCTTCAGAGCTTGCAACAGGGGCCTTATGTATGAACTGTAATCAAAGACCCATGCTCTCACATAGTTACACAGTCCCAAAAATCTCTGCATGTGCTTTATTGTGATTGGCTTTACTGCTTTTAAAATGGCGTCAGCCCTCTCAGGAGTAACCTTCTTTCCTTTATGCAAAATTAACTGGCTGATGTACAGCACTTCTTCTTGACAGTGCTGTAACTTCTCCTTGTCTACTTTAAATCCTTTGTCTGCAAGGATAACCATCAGTTGAACTGAATCGCGTCTGCACTTTTCCTCTGAGGTGCTACATACCAATATGTCATCCACGTATTGCAACACAACACTTTCTAAATCCATATTGTTTAAGTCCATCTGCAGGACACTATTGATAATCAATGGAGACTCACAGTACCCATGAGGTAAATGAGTGGTTTTCAGGCAACTTTGTCTGAACGTAAATGACGTCAGATCTTGTGAGTCTTTATGCAATGGGATTGAGAAAAAAACATGTTTCAAATCAATCACAGTGAAATATTGTGCCTTAACAGGTATATTACATAAGATTGTCGCCAGATTATGAACTAGAGGGAACTCAGCCTCTACAATTCGGTCAATTGGGTGAAGGTCTTGGATTAAATACCACAACCCCTCTTTCCCTTTTTTAATCAGATCAATTGCAGTATTAGACAGTGACTCTAACGTCACTAAGATGCCTTGTTCCATCATGGCGGACATCGTCTTAAAAATACCTTCATCTGCCTCTCGAGACAAGGGATACTGTTTTGCTTGCGATAAATTTCCTTCTGCTTTCAATGTAATGTTCCCTTCCCCAGCCCTCTTCAACAGGCCTACATCATAGGGGCCTTTTGTCCTTAATGAAACTGGCACTTTCACCATGTCGTCATGAAAAAACTCGGGGTGCTTTTTGTGCAAGCATCTTTTTCTGAAGAACTTCACGTTTAATTGCTCTCACCCAATAAGTAATATTCATCTGAAATATTACTTTGTCATCTGATGGGACGATCTCTAAACAAATGCTCATCAGTGACATCAGTCAATCTATAACCCTCCCCAATGGCAATCACAGAGCACCATTGTCTGACGTCATAATCAACTCCATCAAGCATAGATAATTCTCCTCGCTCTATAGCTGCTTGCAACTCTAAAGAAAATATTTGGCCTTCACCTTCAACCATAGGTATCTTTGGCCTGAAAAAAATGTCTCAGGTATTCTGACAGTTTTACCCACTAAAACGGGCAACCATGTTAGCAAAATGCATACCCCATAATGAAATACTTCTGGTTCTAACGGTACTCCTTGTATGACCACTTGTCCTGCAAATGCCACTTCTGTAGGGTATTTTTTGAAGCAGTTCGATACCTATTGGTGTATTTCAACTATTTTTCTACTCAAATGTAGCATTGCAGTAGTATGGCTGCAGTTAGATACCAGTTGGCATATTCTAACTGTTGATTCTTTTTCAGTTTTGAAGGGTATGTTTTGAAGCAGTTTGATTTCTGTTGGTGGGTCCTAACTATTTTACTATTGGAAAGTAACATTGCAGTATTATAGGTGCAGTTAGATACCAGTTGGCGTTTTCTAACTGTTGAAAGTTTTACAGTTTTGAAGCACTTTGATTCCTAATGGTATATTCTAGCTATGTTGCTATTCAAAAGTAGTATTGGAGTAGTATGGCTGCAGTTAGATACCAGGTGGTGTATTCTAACTGTTGATAGTTCTAAAGGTTAGCAACTAAACTTTGTAGACCCTCATAATCAGTACATTCTAAGTACTATGGTTGAAACAACATTAGTGTGTGTTTTGCTCAGTTGTTGTTTCTGTTTGCATAATCAGTGGGTCACTGGGAAAAATGTATATAGCATTAGCAACAATGGACTAAATTTACATCTGTTGGCATATTGAAAGTGTTTTCAATTTTAAAAACAGTATTGCAGCACCATGGATGTAGTTAGATACCAGTTGGCGTATTCTAACTGTTCATAGTTTTGCAGTTCTGAAGGATAGTTTTTGAAGCAGTTAGATACCTGATGGTGTATTCTAACTATTCTGCTACTCAAAGGTAACATTGAAGTATTATGGATGCAGCTAGATACCAGTTGGTGTATTCAAACTGTTGATAATTGAATAGTTTGGAAGCGTATTTCTCTAAGCTGTTTGATACCTGGTGGTGTATTCCAGCTATTTTGCTATTCAAAAGTAACATTGGAGTAGTATGGCTGCAGTTAGATACCAGGTGGCATATTTCAACTGTTGATAGTTTTACAGGTCAGTGACTAACATCATAGACCCTCATAATCAGTATATTCTAAGTACTTCGCTTGAAACAACATTACTGTGTGTTTTGCAGAGTTGTTGTTTCTGATTGCATAATCATCGGGTCATTGGGAAAAACAACTATACAGCATTACAAAAAATGTAGTACATTTATGTGAATTTAACTTTCACACTATATTTTAATTGTGCAGTAAGGCAAGTAGGGAATGTCTAAAGTGCACTAACTCATGATAGTTTCACAGGTCAGTGACAATATTTAGGTTTAGGGAATATTAAGTAGGCATTTCTTAGATATGCTGGGAATCTATGTTTTAGAGTAACGGAAGTGTCATTGCATTCAAACCAAACAACAAAACTATTCATCAGTCACTCCTCTCGAGGTACCAAAGAGACCTCTTTCTTTAATATCAAAGAATGTTTTATTGACATAAATAAAGCAAATAAATAAAGTTTACATAAGGATTCAGTATCCCAGCCTCTTACTACTTCAAACAAAGTATAACTTGCTAAATACCGAACAAGATTAAGTAACTCTCCTTTGTTTGCTTCACTGAAGAGTTTTTAAATAAACAATATAGTTCCTACAGTTATTCACACAATACAATACTGGATAAATTGCAGTACTGTGTCTTAATCCAAGTTGTACCACACCAGCAAGACCTAAGTGCTCTTAGTGAGGCACTTGTACTGGACACCAGACTATGCATTTCGGGTTGTGTGTTGCACCTTCTTCAGGTGTAACTGAACAGTAATTGTGGGTTGAAAAAGTGCAAAAAAGGAAAATATCCGTAAATTGAATATTCTGTCATCATATTGTCAATAATTCACATGTTCAGTATTAATTCACCCATCTGTCTGTTCTCCTAGTCTCAATTCCCTCCTTCTGCTCTTTACCAGACCATCATCAATTCCAGAGGCTGTAAGAGATATGATATATCTCTTTATGTAAATACTACTACCTTTGCTCAAGTCTGTGCATACTGTTAATGTTATAAAGACATAATGTGTAATCCAAAAAATAACCTATTTCAAAAGGTGTAAATGTTGTGGTTCCCCAATCAATGCCTCTCCCCTCTGTTCTGAACTAGAAATCAAATTAAAAATCTCACTTCAAATCTCCCATATATTGTTACTTTGATGATATCAAACAAAAGCAGTTAAGTCCATTCACTCCATGCAATTTACCAGTTTTTATACGGTTTAAAGCTCGATGCAGGAAACAGGACGTAGCTGTAAAAAAAAGCCTCTTGTCCCACATCAGCTTTTATTGCTCTTTTCCGGATAAAGTCATGTAATCGTGACATCATTCCTGAGCTGTCACATGAGTTCGAATTCACACACATTGCTACCTGGCTGTTTCTACTTTAACAAAGTCATGATTGTTAACAAAAACCTAGTGCAGGAACAGAGCGAAAACGAATCGCCCTGCCTGCCGGTCCATATCTGATGTTCATTTCAATCATATTGTACTGGCTGAACTGCCCAAAATGTCACGTGCCACATTGGATTACTCTACCGGCCATATTGGAGTTTTACACCACTCCTCAACTGGCACGTGATTGCGAGTTTGAATGCACGAACATTGCTACGTAGGTGTATCTGTTTCACAATGTCATGATTATTGACAAAAACCAAATGTGGGAACAGAGTGAAAACGAATCGCTCTGCCTCCCGTTCCATTTGTACTATCTATTGTGGTCATATTGTACAGGCTGAACTGCCCGAAATGTCAGTTGCTGCATTGGATTACTCCACCAGCCATATTGAAGTTTCACATCTGACCTTCAGCATGCAGATTGTATACAGGATTGTATGCTTATAAAATAGCCAAATCAAAAGAAATAAATATAAAACACATTTGTTTGTAAAACCCAACACCACAAAGTGTTGATAACATTGTGTAATCCTCCTGTATAGATCCAAATTAACCCCGGTTTTGATGATGTGGTGACAACATTGTAGTGTGCCATAGGCAATTGTGTAACATATAGCAAGCAACATGTATTTTTTCACCTCCATGGCAGTAACACATAAATTGAAGCATTCGCTAGTGATTATCAGACAATTTGTTATGTGCTGATGTGCAAACCTCAAGAGCCTGCTGGCCGCCTTGTCACTGAAGGCAATGTATGCCTACTTGGCAAAATAGGATAAGACTTGTAGGATACAAGATTCATACATTGTACTTTAACATTCTTTTTACAATCATTGTAACCATGTCAAATATGCTAATATACAGTTAAACCTTTTACTGGCCACCATGTCACTGAAAGTCATTTAACAGTTCAATACTCTCTGACACACTTTCCAAATTTAGAACACTGATGGAAAACAACATTTATATGGAACATTTATATAAAGCAAGTCAGGTCAAACTCCATGTTCAGCCCTTTGTGGCTTAAGGAATCTAGTCTGTCAATCCAATGAATTTCTTTTTGGCGTAATAAGACATTTATGTCTCCGCCTCTTTTTGGAGATTTCACTTGTTCTAACACAACCAGCTTCATCGGTGGTATTGTATGATTAAACAATTTAAAGTGTTGCGCTACTGGTGAATGTACTGATCCTGTACATATGCTTGATTTGTGCTCTCTCCATCGTAATTTGACTTTCCTCGTTGTCATCCCCACATAGAACAAGCCATATGGGCATCTAATTCCATAGATTAAATTAGTTGAATCACATGTACTTGTATGTCGCTGTTGGATTGGTCTGCCTGTATGTGGATGATTAATACTATTCCCTTTGATCACATTGTTGCAATGCTGGCAATTATTGCAGGGGAGAATCCCTTTGTGTATGATGTTTCTTCTCTATACTTGATAGTAATCTGCTGGGGTAAGGTGGTATTTGACAGCCTTACTCTTCCTGTATGCAAAAGTTGGTTTGTCCTCAAAGAGTTGAGCCAAGACTGGATCCATTTTTTACATAGTTCTACAGCTCTGAAGGGTATTTTTTGTAGCAGTTAGATATCTATTGGTGTATTCTAACTATGTTGCTACTCAAAAACTAACATTGCAGTGTTATGGATGCTGTTAAATACCAGTTGGCGTATTCTAACTGTTGATAGTTTTATAGTTCTGAAGGGTATTTTTTGAAGCTGTTTGATACCTGGTGGTGTATTTCAGCAATGTTGCCTTTCAAAAGTAGCATTGGAGTAGTATGGCTGCAGTTAGATACCAGGTGGCGTATTCTAACCGTTGATAGTTCTACAGGTCAGTGACTTAACTTTGTAGACCCTCATAATCAGTATGTTCTAAGTACTATGGTTGAAACAACATTACTGTGTGTTTTGCAGAGTTGTTGTTTCTGTTTGCATAATCATTGGGTCATTGATACAGCTCTACAGCATTACAAAAAATGTATTACATGTATGTGAATTTAATTTTCACACTATGTTTGTTTGAATTGTGCAGTACTTAAGGGAATGTTTAAAGTGCACTAACTCATGATAGTTTCACAGGTCAGTAACTAAATTTAGGTTTAGGGAATATTAAGTAGGCATTTGTTAGATTTGCTGGTAATCTATGTTTTAGAGTAATTGAAGTGTCATTGTATTTAAACCAACCACATCTTTTTTAAATGTATGCAGTATAGGAACATGTTGTGGCACAAGTGTGGTATATTATGCCTATTGTTGTAAAGGTATTCTTGCCAAGAGATACTTGCCCGTGTTTGGAGCTAGTAAGCTTGCAGTTGTTTTTTGGCACCATCTACGTTGTACCTTAAAAGCATTACTATTACATATTGGCTATGTGAGTTTATGTGTAAGTTGCTACATTTGCTTAACAATTTACACCAGTTGTGTTGGAAAATGTAAGTGGACCGGAGATTTCTGTTTCTATGACATTTGCTGGACCTCCACTTGTTTTTTAGAAGACATATTTCTCTTTTTTTCTGCTGATGGATGTGCACTTGCGTTTGCACTAGATAGTTTTGTGGTTGTACTACTTGATGGAGTAACAGTTGCTTTAGTTTCTTTGGTGATATTGTTGGGACATCTCTTATAAGTACTGTTTGCATTAATTTTCTTTTAAAAAGTGTACCATTTTCAGGAACAGGGTGCATATCGAGATGGGGTGTGTAGAGTGCACGTAGTCTGTTGTACTCACAGATACAAGGGTTATCAGCCTTGACTTTGTTTGCATTAAAATTGACTAGAAGTAGTCCTTTGAGTGTACGTAGATGTGACAGTGCTACATAACTCATACCTTCTTTAAAGACTGTCCTGCTAATGCCAATCAGTGCCTTACCTAGGGTTAGACGTGGTGATTTGTGAATAATGAGGATGCTAGGCATGGAAATGGGACTGTGCAGGCCAGGGGATTAGCCAATCAGGTTTCCTGGGTATGGTATGCAAGGAGAGAGTCTGGCAGAAGGTCTGTTTGCTGAGAGGAGTGCTGATGGCTATGTCTTTCAGGAGGAAGAGTGTGTGGATTTTGGGGGACTCGTGGATCCATTGGTTGCAGATGTATCCAGATCAGTTTTGGCTTTCATCATGTTCATGTGAATTGGTATGGAGTACGCGGCATGAAGTAGGTGGACTTGCTCCCATTTTGTGTCCATTTTCTCACACTGCAACATCCAGACATTATCATTGTTCATAGTGGAGGGAACAGTTTAGGGTATGTAACTGGAATTTCGTTGCAGTCTGCAATGAAGGAGACTTTTGGCAGAAGGAAGGAAATGGTCCCAAACTCTTAACTGATTTTTTTCTTGCATTGCCAAGAGGCAGATGTGGATGCGCTCCAGTTCATTTGGTCTGTAAATGGAGAAAGTGAGGAGCAATGTCAACAAGGCTGTGTGTGCATTTTTGGGAGACGTTGGAATGACGTCTTTCCATAATAAAAATATGAAATTTGACACTGCCAATATTTTCCGCAGAGATGGAGCACATGTGACTGAATTCTGGTAATCAGCTTTTTTTTGCAAACTATTCAAAATGCTTTGAAGCACTTTTTGTAAATATAGTAAGCATTTTCCAGTAGGTGAAAATGTATGGAAGCACAGCGAAAACAAAATGCCTACTGTTTTGAAATTGAAAGAAAAAGTTTAGTACAGTAGAATGTTGCTTAGTTTACTTTAAAACCTGAAAACAACTTTTAAAAACAAAAAATACAAAAAAGGCTCTTTTCAGAGCCACCAGTTTCCCACGCAAAAGAGTGCAATGATTTTGATGCCACCACCACCTACATTTTTCAGATATCCGCGGACTACCTCACTGCCTGCGAACTCCACAAGCTGCATAGGGGTCTTTTACTTTTTTTGATACTTCTATTTTTGAACTATTAAAGGTAGCTCTGAAAATAACCTTTTTATGCTTTATATTTTTTTGGCTTTTTTTCACATGAGACACAAGGGAGGGAGGGAAGGGAAGGGGCACTAACCACAGGGACAAACGGGCAGGTGGAGAGAGCAAGATGTTGGGTGGGCCTTAATTAGGTAGGGGACAGTGTTTCACATGCTCCCTGACCATAGCCTTTAAAGCACTTCGAAACTGCTCCCCCCTACAGAGCGGTGTGTCAGAGTACATACAGAGTACTGTCTGCCTCGAAAGATAAGGGTCGACTGTATCATGTTTGGCCTGCACAGGAGTGTCTCTTGTGGTGGCAGGAGCAGATGATGAGGGTGTGATAGTGGATGTTAACCTACTCAGCACTTTGTAAGGTATAACCTTTTGCACTGCTCACTTGTGATTCGACCGGAGGTGGCGCAGCATGGAGGTTGTCCTGTAGTTATACAGACCAGGTTTTATGTGATTGAGTACAACCTTGCACTCAGTGCATCTAACATTTTCCGTACGAGCCTTAGGTACCCCTATAATGGGGGTAAAAAGCTTCCACACCCAAGATTCACTTTGGAAGCCGGTGAGAGGAATTTCCACTACCTCACCCTCATCTTCCTCTTGATCCAGCTCTGTATCACCACACCTGTTTCCCTCTCCAGGCCTTCCAGATGGTGGCGGTGGTGGAGGGTCAGCTGCAGTAGCCATGGAAGCCATTTTGTCAAGATGCACAGAAGCAGACATAGCAAGCAGACAGCAAAACCAGAAGCAGGTGCTCTCTCCTGGACATCGTAAAAACTGAATGAGGAGTAGTAGTGGGTGGGTCTCTTTGGAGGGGCTGTCTGCGGACTGCGCTACTGTCCACAGACAGTTCGATCCACAGATGGTGTTCCAAAGGTTACAAAAAGTCACTAGATCAACTAAGACATCTTTGATGTCCTGGATGTAGTCTTAGCAGTGCACGGTGGCGGCGCGAGTTATGGTTGCTTACCTTACCATAACTGGCGAATTGCTGGGGTTTTTTGATTCTACTTGTAACCATAATATCCCTTTAACAAAGTTTTTCCACTGAACTTTATAGGTTTTCATTAGTGCAACTTAACCATAACGTCCCTTTAACAAAGTTTTTTCACTGAATATATATATATATATATATATATATATATATATATATATATATATATATATATATATATATATATATTTTTTTTTTTTTTTTTTAACTAAGCACACAATATGCAAACTTAACTTAACAGAATACACTAGAAAAAAACACCCTATGGAAAGAATACAGAACATGCAAGACATAGAAAGATGCAGGACTCTGGGTAATGAAACAGGGGTAAAAGGTAAACAATAATCACAGCATTCAAAAAAGGATATGTTCTTGTGTAAACAAGGGATTAAAAGTGATCTAACTAGTCTCTGGGGCCCAAGGATGGACCAGGGGGGTGGCAGTTAATAGTCAATAATGCCTTCTTGCAGTTCCTGATTAATTCACAGTGCCAAACCAGGCAATTTGACACTGTGCGTGCTGTTTGTAGATCAAGAGAGTGCCTAAAGCAGCACCAGTGGGTCCTGTTTGATCAAATGAGTTTAACAGGCTTAAAACACTAACAGGCCGATTCATGGAATAATTAGCGCGGCGCAAGTGGCCAAAAACGTGCGAATCGCAGTGGAATAGCGAAAATCGCAGTGGAATAGTGAAAATCGCAGTGGAATAGCGAAAATCGCACGAAAAGCAGCGCACATCGATTCATGGAAGGCCGTGCGCGAGAAAACCATCGGACGTGCGATAAGAAAGTGCGCGGCGCACGTTGGCGCACAGGCCATCTAACGGCATGCGCCAGGTCACAGCGAAAATCGCACAGTCCACAGCGAAAATCGCACATAGCGCGAAGCACGCAACAAAAGTAGGCGGAACACGGGGCGTAACACTCGGAATGGGGAACAACTTGCCAAAATGTGGGCGTCACGGGGGAAGCACAGGGTAAAAGTGCGCAGAACGCCCACACGCTCGCCTACAACACGTATTCATGGAATAGAATAGGTCAAAAAAGCGCACGCTCAAACCAGCGCACAGGCACAAACACGACCGCCACAAGAAAGCAGGCGGTAGCGTCTCAGCGGCTGTAAGAAATGTGCGCCAAAAGGTGCGCCAACAAATAGCACCCATATACTGCCATGATGAATGTCCTATACTGTGGCCCTCCAGGACAAATGAGGTGCAAAGGGGTACCCACAAACACGGACACGCTGACAAAAAATACGTGTGCGCGGGAAGTCTCACACGCGATTTGGCCGGGTACGTGGATTTCAGGGGTGCGCGGGAAGGTCCACACGCGATTACAGCAGGGTACGTGCATTTCAGGGGTGCGCGGGAATTTCCACACGCGAATAGCCTGGCCGCGTGTATTTCAGGGGTGCGCGGGAAGTCCCACACGCGATTACAGCAGGGTACGTGTATTTCAGGGGTGCGCGGGAAGTTCCACACGCGAATAGCCTGGCCGCGTGTATTTCAGGGGTGCGCGGGAAGTCCCACACGCGATTACAGCAGGGTACGTGTATTTCAGGGGTGCGCGGGAAGTTCCACACGCGAATAGCCTGGCCGCGTGTATTTCAGGGGTGCGCGGGAAGTTCCACACGCGAATAGCCTGGGCGCGTGTATTTCAGGGGTGCGCGGGAATTTCCACACGCGAATAGGCTGGGCGCGTGTATTACAGGGGTGCGCGGGAAGTCCCACACGCGATTACAGCAGGGTACGTGTATTTCAGGGGTGCGCGGGAATTTCCACACGCGAATAGCCTGGGCGCGTGTATTTCAGGGGTGCGCGGGAATTATCACACGCGATTTGGCTTGGTACGTGTATTACAGGGGTGCGCGGGAAGTTCCACACGCGAATAGCCTGGCCGCGTGTATTTCAGGGGTGCGCGGGAAGTCCCACACGCGATTACAGCAGGGTACGTGTATTTCAGGGGTGCGCGGGAAGTTCCACACGCGAATAGCCTGGCCGCGTGTATTTCAGGGGTGCGCGGGAAGTTCCATACGCGAATAGGCTGGGCGCGTGTATTTCAGGGGTGCGCGGGAAGTTCCACACGCGAATAGCCTGGGCGCGTGTATTTCAGGGGTGCGCGGGAATTTCCACACGCGAATAGGCTGGGCGCGTGTATTACAGGGGTGCGCGGGAAGTCCCACACGCGATTACAGCAGGGTACGTGTATTTCAGGGGTGCGCGGGAATTTCCACACGCGAATAGCCTGGGCGCGTGTATTTCAGGGGTGCGCGGGAATTATCACACGCGATTTGGCTTGGTACGTGTATTACAGGGGTGCGTGCGAAGTTACACACGCGATTAGGCTGGGTGGGTCCTGTCACCCTCGACGGCCCCTGCAGGCAGCCCACAAAACAGGGGACTACCCTGCACACCTGCTCATGTCTCCCACCACCCCCACCCCCCAGTCACCAGGGGTACCCTCCACCAGGCCCCCACTCATGTCTCCCACCACCCCCACCCCCCCAGTCAGCAGGGGCACCCTCCACCAGGCCCCCACTCATGTCTCCCACCACCCCCACCCCCCCAGTCACCAGGGGCACCCTCCACCAGGCCCCCACTCATGTCCCCTATCACCCCCACACCCCCGCCACCAGGGGCACCCTCCACCAGGCCCCCACTCATGTCACCCACCACCCCCACCCCCCCAGTCACCAGGGGTACCCTCCACCAGGCCCCCACTCATGTCTCCCACCACCCCCACCCCCCCAGTCACCAGGGGCACCCTCCACCAGGCCCCCACTCATGTCCCCTATCACCCCCACCCCCCCGCCACCAGGGGCACCCTCCGCCAGGCCCCCACTCATGTCTCCCACCACCCCCACCCCCCAGCAGTGCAGGGGCAGCCTCCACCAGGCCCCCACTCATGTCTCCCACCACCCCCAGCCCCCACCATCCAGGGGCACCCTCCACCAGGCCCCCACTCATGTCTCCCACCACCCCCACCCCCCAGCAGTGCAGGGGCAGCCTCCACCAGGCCCCCACCCATGCCTCCCACCACCCCCACCCCCCCGCCACCAGGGGCACCCTCCACCAGGCCCCCACTCATGTCACCCACCACCCCCACCCCCCCGCCACCAGGGGCACCCTCCACCAGGCCCCCACTCATGTCTCCCACCACCCCCACCCCCCACCATCCAGGGGCAGCCTCCACCAGGCCCCCACCCATGTCTCCCACCACCCCCACCCCCCAGCAGTGCAGGGGCAGCCTCCACCAGGCCCCCACTCATGTCCCCTATCACCCCCACCCCCCCGCCACCAGGGGCACCCTCCACCAGGCCCCCACTCATGTCTCCCACCACCCCCACCCCCCAGCAGTGCAGGGGCAGCCTCCACCAGGCCCCCACTCATGTCTCCCACCACCCCCAGCCCCCACCATCCAGGGGCACCCTCCACCAGGCCCCCACTCATGTCTCCCACCACCCCCACCCCCCAGCAGTGCAGGGGCAGCCTCCACCAGGCCCCCACCCATGCCTCCCACCACCCCCACCCCCCCGCCACCAGGGGCACCCTCCACCAGGCCCCCACTCATGTCACCCACCACCCCCACCCCCCCGCCACCAGGGGCACCCTCCACCAGGCCCCCACTCATGTCTCCCACCACCCCCACCCCCCACCATCCAGGGGCAGCCTCCACCAGGCCCCCACTCATGTCACCCACCACCCCCACCCCCCCAGTCACCAGGGGCACCCTCCACCAGGCCCCCACTCATGTCTCCCACCACCCCCACCCCCCCAGTCACCAGGGGCACCCTCCACCAGGCCCCCACTCATGTCACCCACCACCCCCACCCCCCCGCCACCAGGGGCACCCTCCACCAGGCCCCCACTCATGTCACCCACCCCCCCCACCCCCCCAGTCACCAGGGGCACCCTCCACCAGGCCCCCACTCATGTCACCCACCACCCCCACCCCCCCAGTCACCAGGGGCACCCTCCACCAGGCCCCCACTCATGTCACCCACCACCCCCACCCCCCCAGTCACCAGGGGCACCCTCCACCAGGCCCCCACTCATGTCACCCACCACCCCCACCCCCCCAGTCACCAGGGGCACCCTCCACCAGGCCCCCACTCATGTCACCCACCACCCCCACCCCCCCAGTCACCAGGGGCACCCTCCACCAGGCCCCCACTCATGTCCCCTATCACCCCCACCCCCCCGCCACCAGGGGCACCCTCCACCAGGCCCCCACTCATGTCTCCCACCACCCCCACCCCCCAGCAGTGCAGGGGCAGCCTCCACCAGGCCCCCACTCATGTCTCCCACCACCCCCACCCCCCAGCAGTGCAGGGGCAGCCTCCACCAGGCCCCCACCCATGCCTCTCACCACCCCCACCCCCCCGCCACCAGGGGCACCCTCCACCAGGCCCCCACCCATGTCTCCCACCACCCCCACCCCCCAGCACTGTGGGGAACCTGCCAGCAGGCCCCCACACATGTCCCCCTGGCCCCAGGTCCTGACGATACACAATCATGGCAGTAATGGCCAGCATACCCAGCACAAACACCCAGGCAAGGATTGCATCCACCCACATAGTGAATGCAATCACATGACACAACCCCAATGCCAAGTATGCAAAAGAACACATGTCCGTCACACACACATACACAATGGGTGCAAGTGAATGTCAAAACCCATATCATGACATGTAACAAACCAATGAGAAAATAACACAAGTGTAAGAAAATATAAAAAATGTATTAAATACCAAAAATAAGTGAACTTTTCAAACATACAACGATGTGGCAAAGTAAATAAATGGTCCATGTCCGAGAACAAAAGTGATAAAAAAAAAAACAAAGGAATAAAAAATTAAAAAGAATTTGTCCAAAGCAATATCATGTCATAGGAAATTAATGAAAAACCATTACGTCATGGTGAAAACAATAAGAAATTAAAAAAATGTATCTCCCAAAAAAAATAAACTATATACAGGAATGTTCCAGGGTCCATGAGCCCAACACCAAAAATGAAACCTACCACTAACTAATGAAAAATATATGTACAAAAAAGTGGCCATTGTCCGAGCGGTCCAAAATAATAAAAATAAATAAAGGAAACCTAGCACTAACTAACTAAATAACTATATACAAAGGCAGCGGGCAAGTCCTGCGGCTCACTTGGTGATGTTGCTGGCCAGGGCATCATCGAACTCCATGTCGATGTCCTGGAGGCGGGACTCTGTCCTGGCCCCGAGGTCTCGCAGGGACAACCCCATGTCCACCTCAAACTCCCTGCGAGCTTCCTCGAGGCACTCAGCCCGCCTCAATGCCCGACGCATGGAGAACTCCGCCCTGACCATGGCGAGCCGCTTCTCTTCCGCCCGCTGCCGCTCCGCACCTATCCGCTGGCCAAACTCCTCCCACACGGAACACACCACCATCCCAGGGTTGCCCTGCCCTCCGGCCGATGCCTGCCCCTCTGATCTTGATGGCCCCGAGCCATGATGCCTCCCACGTCGAGCCCGCTGCTGCCTCCGACGCCACTGCCTCTGCCAGCACGACGGCATCCAGGCTGATGGAAACCACCGACGCCGTCGTGCACGTGCCCTGCCCGATGATGCCGTCACATCTTCCATCTGCTGGGGTCCACTTGCTGTGTTGTCCACCCCTGCTGGACCTCCGACTCCCAACTGTGGCAGGGATGGGATCCCCACCGAGCTGGCTGCATTGGTCGGGGCAGGTCCACAGGGGGCCCTGGTGGCATCTGGGCCGGAAGACGGCAAGGAGAACGACCGGTGGATAGCCTGCACAGAGGAGGAGAGGGCCAACACATGCAGGAAACCCCCGAACATGGCCGATCCCAATTGGGCCACGTCGGCACGGTGCACTTCGTGATGACGTACGTGCTCCTCCCGGGAAGCACGCACGTCATCACGAATCACAGCCGTGCGCATCGCGACCCCAATCAGGACCTTCTCCACGCGGCCAGGGGTTACCACGTCCGCAGGTGGAGGGGAGTCAGATGACATGGACATCCCCTCTACCTGCGGACGGGCCTGGGACGGGGCATCCCTGCTGGTGCATGGTGGTGTACTCACAGGGTCAGGGACAGTGACATGCACAGGCCCCTCCACGGTGACCTGTGCTGCCTCCTGCCCCTGGCCCTGGACTGCACCACTTGCACCAGCAGGGATGCTCCCACCAGGCCCCATGTGTGCACCAGTGTCGGCCTCCTCCTCCTCTGTGCAAACCACCAACCTGGATGGCTCCTCACCGTCTCCCGCCGTAGCAGGCCCCTGTGGGGGCTCACCCACCCCTTCCGCTGCAGCCGTGGGGGCATCCCCGCCGCGTTGCTCCACAGCGCCGTCTCCGCCCTCTTCTTCACTAGCCGCTGCGTAGAGGGAGACAAAGGACACAAGCATCAGGCTACTGTACAATGGTCCCCTAGACAGGAAGCAATAGCAGATGAGCACCACTGTCAAAGTACACTTCCATCATGTCCCTCCACAACACATGGGTCAGTCCAGGCAAAACACACACAGTAACAGGCATGGTGCATGCCATGGACATTTCCATGCATGTCCAATGGACTCTAGAAACATTCAATGATATGTAACTCACATGCATCATGGCTCATGCATATCACATGCACACACTTCACCTCAGTCACATCCATCTGGCCCCAAACACACCGAACACAGGCGAAACAAGGGTAAGTTGGGTGCGTCACTGAATCTGTGCATTGTCACACACATGTGTCATGCATCCATGGCATGCACAAGTCACAGACACGCAGGTCAGGCACACAGACATGGCTACCATATATGTACCTGGCATCAGCACCCATCCTTCACCCCCATCCATGTCCAGGTACAGAGACTGGCATGCTCTCATGTCCAAAATCTGCATAGGGCTCCCCATGCCGCATTTGAACACATGCAACAACCATGTGGGTCACACATCACTGGTCGCACATGCATTACCATGATGTCCCTGCACACATACATGCATACATGGCCCATGGCACACATACAGGCAAGTATCATAGAACCAGCACACCGCAACATGCCCTGTCTCACACAGTAATGCTTGGACACATACCGCTCAACTCCAGACGGGCCTCCCTCTCAAGGACCTGGGCGTGGAGCGCTGGGCGTACGCGTTCCAGGACCCTCTTCTGGATGGAACTCATGCGGCCCCGGCCCCCCTCCACGAGGCGCCGGGCCTTCACAAGGGTCCTGGACCTCAAGTCCTCCCAGCGCTTCTTGATCTTCTGGACGTTGCGGGTTGCCACCCCCTCCGCGTTGATGGCAACCACACAGTCGGCCCAGATCCTCTCCCGTCCTTCCTTGCTGGCGCGGGACGATCCAAAGAGGGCATCATACTGCCCCAGGACATGCTCCACCAGGACACCAACTTCGGTGGCAGTGAAGCTGGTGCCCCTCTGCCCCTCTGGCCTGGGGTTGCCACTGGTGCCAGATGTCGAAGTGCCCGACATGGCAACCCCAGAGGCAGGTGTGGGTGGGCAACTGGGTCCTGGGGCTGGGCTGTGGAGCGATGTAATCCCAGTTGGGAGTCTTCAGTTCCAGCAGGGGTGGACACAGCAACTGGACCCCTGCAGATGGCTGATGTGCAGGCACCAAATGGCAGGGCACGGTGGCAGCAGGCAGGCAGGCAGGCAGGCAGCAGCAGATAGCACGTGGGAGGCTGCTCGGGGCACTGGGGGGCAGTAACTCGGCCTTCTGGGCAGGAGCGTGGTGTTCCGTGTGTTTTCGGGTGGCCAGCTTGATACGGAGTGATTTGGCACGTGAAAATCCTGCACGTCAGCGTGAAATCCGAGGAAAGGCCCTTAGCGCGTAAGCGCGTCAGCACGCATACGCGATTCTATTGGACCAGAGTCCCTCAGCGCGTAAGCGCGTCTGACGTGACCCGCACGGGCGTTCCCCACTCAGCACGTGATGACGGAACACACGTGGAAATACTGCACGTCAGAGTGCCATCGCGTGATTGGCCTATGTACGTGTATTTCATTGCGTGTAATTGGACAAAAGTGCGCGTACACGCGATTGGCCTATGTACGTGTATTTAATGGGTGCGCGGCCACTTACACACGCAAGTACGTCAGCGAACCTGTATCCCGTGGTGCGTGTGAATTTCCACACGCTATTGGACTGGGAACTGGATTCCAGGGGTGCGCGGGTCACACGCTCGCCTAGAACACGCGCAAAGCATAAAATTGCGGACTTTAACAATAACAAGCTCAGACGCCAGGATGAACATACCGTTCCTAGCAGCAGTGGCAGTGGGCTACCAAAGGAGGAGGAGGAGGATAGTCAAGGCCAGAATATTCACACCCAGAACCAGCCTTTTCGGGATGCCTGATGACCAGGTGTATGGGAGGTACAGGTTTCCACCACACATCATACTGGACCTGGTGACTGAGTGGGAGGATGACCTCACATCACCCACCCTGTGCTCCCAAGCACTCAGCCCCCTGGAGAAGGTCCTCAATGTACTGCACTTCTTAGCCACTGGATCATTTCAGCGGACAAGTGCCATAGTGGGTGGGGTGTCACAGGCCACCCAGTCACGCTGCCTACACCAGGTCTTGAACATCATGACTGCACGCCCATCAGTCCGCAGGCACATATACCTGCCCAGAACACCTGCAGAAAGGCATGCTGCCGCCCTGGATTTTTACGGAGTGGCACGATTCCCCAAAGTGCTAGGTGCCATCGACTGCACCCATGTGGCTCTACGTCCCCCCAGGGCATCAGAGCACATCTATAGGAACCGCAAGCACTGGCATTCCATCAATGTGCAGGTAGTATGTAATGCCAAGGGAATCATCACCTCAGTATATGCCAACTATCCCGGGTCCACCCACGACAGCTTCATTTACCGAATGTCCACCCTATGCCGGGACATAGATGCTGGGCGGCATGGCGATACATGGCTGCTTGGTGAGTATGTATGCCACTGCACATGCATGCATGTTGGATACTGAGCAAGGTCACAACCCCACCAATGATACCAATCACCACCTCCACAGGGGACAGTGCCTACCCTCTCAGCCCCCACATGATGATGCCAATTCGGAACCCCACCACGCCACCCCAGGTAAGATATAACACAGCCCACATTACAACCAGGGGCATAGTGGAGCGCACATTCGGAGTGCTAAAGTCACGCTTTCGCTCCCTTGACCGTTCTGGCGGGCAGCTCTTATACGCTCCCCCAGTAGTGTGCAGGATCATAGTGGCAGCATGTGTCCTGCACAACGTTGCAACACGCCGGGGCCTGGCCGTGGACATGGTGGTGGCCCCACATCCCCAACCACATGCACAGCCGCTGCGCATGGGAGGGGAAAGGGCACGGGGGGAGGCAGCCCGTACACAGCTAGTGGCTAATTACTTCACATAGAAATCACACCCCTGTGGAGTGCACACTGCCCTGGCACATTCCATCTGACAATCAATGATGACTCAACCTGAATGTCTGGAGAATGAACCGGGAATACCATGTCAGCCTGAAATTGTTCACCTGGAAGTGTCACAATGTGTGCATCCCTACCCACACAGACACCACCAATGCAGTTTTGTGAAGTTACACATTGAAGCAGCTAAAATGAATACCCACTTGCAAAATGCAACAAGAGGACAGTGCCATGTCAGCCAACCCAACCCCAGCACCGCCACACGACACACCGTGCCATGTCATGCTAATTGCAGGTAAACAAAGTAATCCCCACAACATGACATCAGTCTCACTATGTACAGTGGCACTATTAGAAACCTGCAACACCTGAAATGCTCACAGCAATGCCGGACCAACAACATACTTGAGCACGTAGTACCATTAACATGACATCACAAATGTTACATATTAGTAGTCTCACCACCTGGAAATGCCTGCACTCCCACCACTACCAACTGTGCAGTGTTGTCGCCATGTAGAGTTGTAGGTGCACTGCTGCCAACATGGTCCCCATCTCCAGACTAGAGGTCCTTGTGTGGACATGAGGAAGGGACCTGCAAATTGGGAGGTAGACACAGAAGAAGAGTTACACATCAATGCAACATGCAGTGTACAACACAACAGCAATATGCACTATGAATGTATACACAGTATTGACTACAGACTGGCCACACAGCTCATGGGAGTCCAACGTCACTGTGTAATTCACTGTCACTTGGGCACACCCTTTGCAAGCCCATGGAAACGGGAAGCAGGAGGGGTGTGTGTGACTCAAACCCAAGCATCTGAACCAAATACATTACAAGCCTGCATGTGCCCAGCCACAATGCAGCGTATGCCCACAGGAACCACGGAAGCCAACAGATCGAAGCCAACAGATCGAAGCCAACAGATCGAAGCCAACAGATCGTCCCAAAAAATTTGGGAATAAAAGAAATCAAAATAAAAATAAAAATAAGAAACAATCAAAAATGGCCATTGATGGGCCCGGGGGGGTTGGGGAGGCCACCCAGGAGGTCCGAGGACAGGATGCACACCAGAACCCACCTGCGTGGATCCTGGGAAGATAAAACACCTCCATGGGCTCATGGCCCACACGGCTACCCTATTGTGGGAGTATCACTGCTGTCGCTATTATCACCCTGTGCAGCTGCATCCGGAGGTGGTTGCACTATGGGAGGCAGCCCACGCAAGGCCCTAGTCTGCTCCTCCATGGCTGCAAGCATGCGGGTGTGGTAGGTCTGGTTCTGGAGGATGAGTGTGCGGAGGTCCCCATGCAACAACTCACGGGATGCCCGGACCTCCGCCCTCGTTGCCTGCATCTCAGCTGAGAGCGTACGGGTGAGACGCTCCAGCTGCTGTTCTGTCCTTTGGTGTGTTGAAGCCTCAAGCTCAACAAGAGTCGTCCTGAGGTGAAGGAGCTCCTGCCTCAGGGCTTCCCTGTGGCCCTGGGACTCAATGGAGATGGCCTCCTGCAGAGTCGCCAGTGCCGCCCGCCTGTCCCTGTTGGACCCCAACATGTCCTCCCTGTGTGACTGGCAGATGGAGTCGGTTGCCTGCTCTAGTCGCTCCATCAGCCTTTCTGGGGGGACAATGGAAGTGGCCACCCTATCCATGGCCTGAGCCATCATCTCGGATGATGCAGCCTGTTGGGTAGCCATACCGTAAATGGATTGCTCCCATGCGGTATTGCCGGGTGGCGTACGGCCACCACGTCGGCGGGCACCACACCTGTCTGGGGCAAGGCGAACTGCGCCTTGCTGTGCCGGCACTGCCTGAGGCTGCAGGACTGCATTCCCCCTCTGATCTGCTGGCCCAGGAACAGGATCAGATGTCGCGGAGTGTGACCCTGCATCCGTAACCACCGAAGGCGTAGCTGCCAACACTGACATCCCCATGGAGGGTACTGACCCTGGTGCAGGTGGGTGAGACAGAACAGAATCCCTCCCTGGAACACTCACCTGCGACGGCACGTAGGTCTCATCCGAATCAACACCTGAGTACAGCTCGGGGGAGGTGCAGCCAGAGACACCCCTTGAGAGCACGACCTGCAGCACTTGTGGGTTCTCCCCCACCACCACACCACGTCCCTCACTGGTGGTTGGTCGGCCCTGGGACACCTCCTGGGTCTGCACCATCTCCACAACCCCAGCAGTATCAGGTGCTTCTTCCCCTGCAAAGACATGAAAACAAAGAAATGGAAACAGGCATTAGCACCATGGCACACATTGAGGGCTGAGAAGCAAGAGAACCAGTACTTGATTGACACATGTCCCACATGACTAAAACCCTCCCATGCATGCACCCTCACTGCGTATGAAGTGCAGGCAAATGGCACACACTGATGACACCAAGATGGATGATGAACACATTTTCTGCATGCTGCCTGGCAGTGGCATCACACATTGGCCTGTGATTGGCAGGTGAAACACACATGCCATCACACAGATGGCATGTACCATTGCTATTGAGTGAAGATGGAGAGGAGGGCAGCACCTATTCATTCAGTCCAGTTCCCGCATGTAATAGCTTTTCTAATTCTAACAGGTCAGATTTTTCACCTGGAGCTGCCAGTCTGAAATGGTCAAATTGCACAGGGACATGTGTGTACAAATGATATCCAGGTAACAAAGTCACTCCACTTTACCATACCCATGTCAGACATGTGACTAGTGGACAGCGACATGCCTAGTGAAAGTGGTGGAATGCAAACAAACTGACTGAATGAACAGTGAAAAAGAAGCAAATATGTTGTGTCAAGGTGACACTTCAAGGGCAACTGGCGTGCAGTTGTGCTAGATGTCTACTGTTGGCAGAAGGGATACTGCTATGGCCAAATGCAGCTGCGCAGGAAGGATTGCATGAAGCACATGGCTGACCCATACGACTCAGGCGCACACACTCTCACCTGGCACCCGAACAGAAGCCCTCACACACACACCATGCACATGGATGACACACACATGCATGTGCACTCACCGGACAATGCCTCGTAATCAGCCAGATCTCCCACGCCTTGGATCTGTTCCTCCGTGACGTAGGTCCCAGCGACTGACTCATGTGGAGTGAGTTCCATGTCTACTACTGGAGACCCACCTCCAGTCACTAGAGTTGCGGCAGGACTTGAGGCCAGCTTACTCTTTGCCCTGCGCTTTAGGTCATTCCAGCGCTTATAGCAATCATTGGCTGTGCGCCTCACGATTCCAAGGGCACTTACGATGTCCGCAACGGTCTGCCAGTGTGCCTGGCGTTGTGCAGGTGTGGTCTTGGATCCTGCAACAATGACCATCTCGTTGTCATGTCCGGATACATACTCGACAAGTGCATTCAGTTCGTCATCCGTGAAGCTGGGCTTCCTGGACGGGCCGGACTGTGTAGCCGTGTCTGGGGCATCAGCCTGTGCCGGACGAGCACTCTTCCTCTTCCGCTTGGAAGGTGGTGGTGATCCTGAGTGTCCTGCGCCACTCTGGACACTAGGGGCAGGAGCCCTGGTGGACTCTGTATCAGGAGTGTGGGATTGCACACTCAGCATGGGAGTTGGTGCAGGCATTGGCTCTAGTGTGATGGTGTCAGGGGGAATGTCAGCAGCATGGACTAGGACCGACACTGTCCTGGCTGGGTGTGTGAGGGCTGGGGTGGATGGAGCCGCAGCTGCCCCTGCAGCCTCTCCGCCCTGCCTCCTTGGTGCAGCAGATGACCTTGCTGCCCCAGATCCACGTGGCATGATGGCATCAACGTGCACCAGCGCACGTGTCGTAGCCCTGCTGACCTGGAAGTCAGCCATGGAGTCAGCCAGGTCTGGTGCCACAATGGGCTGGTCCAACAAGGGCTGAGCATGGATGGTGTCAGCCACTTCAGCCTCAACGGGAGGGGGGGAGGGGGGGAGGGGGGGGGGATGATGGGTGCCCTTGACTGGTCCTCCACACATGGGGGGACAGGCTCACCCTGCAAGTTACAACCACGTCCCCTACCGGATCCACCACGGCCACCACTTGTGGCTCTTCCACCTTTGCCACCCTTACGGAATCCTCGCCTCCCAGCCATGGCACTGATATTAATGTGCGTATGGGAGTGGCTGTAGACAATTGTCCTGGGCAATTGGGGGTCAAAGGGGTTGGGTACCAGATGGTAATTGTACCCTAGTGCTCTAGCACGGCTGATTGTAACCCCTGGGGAAAGATGACGGGTCACGCAACGCACAGGAGGCCCAAAAAAGGGAGATGACGTGCACGCAACCCCTCCTAGACCACGTGTGCAGAAAGAAGAAAAACCTGCACTACGCTGTGGCACCCAGTAACACAAGAATGAACGTATGCGTGTCACACGCAGCCTAGAATGACCTCTGAAGGGGTAGGCTACACACGGGGCAAGCACAGAAGTTGGATACGTGCGTGACTCACCGTCTGCCAGGTAGAAGAGCGTGAAAAATGAGCGCGTTTGGCTGGCTAAACCCCCGCCAAAAGAAGATGTGTACGCTGTCTGAGAAGACAGGACAACAGTAGAAGGGGACACTGTTTGAGGGAACAGGCCCAGGTAAACCAGTAAAAGAGAAAAAAGAGAAAAAGCTGTCAGAGGTAACAGGGAATACGAACTGGAAACGCCGTGAAGTAAATCGCGTGTGAAACGACAAGAAGTACAGAATTCACCCACTCGCTCTCCACGAAAAGCACGTACAAGGAAATGGTGTTCTACATGTACCTTATATACTGGCCCACACGTACAGCGTCACTTACGCGGCGTGTACGTTCACCAATCACACGCTTTGTCACTCCTGCGTGTAGATCCATTTTCACCAATCACACGCTTTGTCACTTCTGCGTGTAGATCCATTTTCACCAATCACACGCTTTGTCACTTCTGCGTGTAGATCCATTTTCACCAATCACACGCTTTGTCACTTCTGCGTGTAGATCCATTTTCACCAATCACACGCTTTGACACTGGGACGTGTCACGCAACAATTTCCTGCACGTGCAGGTGACTATAGGCGCGCATATGCTGTTGACGGGTTTACGCGCTAAGGGCCTTTGCTGACGTGTGGGATTTCACTCCCTATCAGGCTGTCCACGCGTTCACACACGAGAGACCACGCTCCTGGCCAGGAGGCCAAATTACTGCCCCCCAGAGCCCTGAGCACGCTCCCACCTGCCATCTGCTGCTGCCTGACTGCCTGCTGGCCACGTGCCCCACAGTGCTGGTGGGTGGGGGTGTTGGGAGACATGGGTGGGGGCCTGGTGGAGGGTGCCCCTGCACTGGTGGGGGTGGTGGGAGACATGGGTGGGGGCCTGGTGGAGGCTGCCCCTGGTGGCGGGGGGGGTGGGGGTGGTGGGAGACATGGGTGGGGGCCTGGTGGAGGGTGCCCCTGGTGGCGGGGGGGTGGTGGGAGACATGGGTGGGGGCCTGGTGGAGGCTGCCCCTGCACTGCTGGGGGTTGGGGGTGGTGGGAGGCATGGGTGGGGGCCTGGTGGAGGCTGCCCCTGCACTGCTGGGGGTTGGGGGTGGTGGGAGGCATGGGTGGGGGCCTGGTGGAGGCTGCCCCTGCACTGCTGGGGTTTGGGGGTGGTGGGAGGCATGGGTGGGGGCCTGGTGGAGGCTGCCCCTGGTGGCGGGAGGGTGGGGGTGGTGGGAGACATGGGTGGGGGCCTGGTGGAGGCTGCCCCTGCACTGCTGGGGGTTGGGGGTGGTGGGAGGCATGGGTGGGGGCCTGGTGGAGGCTGCCCCTGGTGGCGGGAGGGTGGGGGTGGTGGGAGACATGGGTGGGGGCCTGGTGGAGGCTGCCCCTGCACTGCTGGGGGTTGGGGGTGGTGGGAGGCATGGGTGGGGGCCTGGTGGAGGCTGCCCCTGGTGGCGGGGGGGGGTGGGGGTGGTGGGAGACATGAGTGGGGGCCTGGTGGAGGCTGCCCCTGGTGGCGGGGGGGTGGGGGTGGTGGGAGACATGGGTGGGGGCCTGGTGGAGGCTGCCCCTGCACTGCTGGGGGTTGGGGGTGGTGGGAGGCATGGGTGGGGGCCTGGTGGAGGCTGCCCCTGGTGGCGGGGGGGGTGGGGGTGGTGGGAGACATGGGTGGGGGCCTGGTGGAGGCTGCCCCTGGTGGCGGGAGGGTGGGGGTGGTGGGAGACATGGGTGGGGGCCTGGTGGAGGCTGCCCCTGCACTGCTGGGGGTTGGGGGTGGTGGGAGGCATGGGTGGGGGCCTGGTGGAGGCTGCCCCTGGTGGCGGGAGGGTGGGGGTGGTGGGAGACATGGGTGGGGGCCTGGTGGAGGCTGCCCCTGCACTGCTGGGGGTTGGGGGTGGTGGGAGGCATGGGTGGGGGCCTGGTGGAGGCTGCCCCTGGTGGCGGGAGGGTGGGGGTGGTGGGAGACATGGGTGGGGGCCTGGTGGAGGCTGCCCCTGCACTGCTGGGGGTTGGGGGTGGTGGGAGACATGGGTGGGGGCCTGGTGGAGGCTGCCCCTGCACTGCTGGGGGTGGTGGGAGGCATGGGTGGGGGCCTGGTGGAGGCTGCCCCTGGTGGCGGGAGGGTGGGGGTGGTGGGAGACATGGGTGGGGGCCTGGTGGAGGCTGCCCCTGGTGGCGGGAGGGTGGGGGTGGTGGGAGACATGAGTGGGGGCCTGGTGGAGGCTGCCCCTGCACTGCTGGGGGGTGGGGGTGCAGGGGGACATGAGCAGGTGTGCAGGGTAGTCCCCTGTTTTGTAGGCTGCCTGCAGGGGCCGTGGAGGGTGTACAGGGAACACCTGTGAGGACCCACCCAGCCTAATCGCGTGTGACTTCCCACGCACCCCTGTAATACACGTACCCAGCCAAATCGCGTGTGATGATTCCCACGCACCCCTGTAATACACGTACCCAGCCGAATCGCGTGTAAAACTTCCCGTGTACCCCTGTAATACACGTACACAGCCAAATCGCATGTGATAATTCACGCGTACCCCTGTGATACACGTGCCCTGGCTAATCGCGTGTGAAACTTCCCGCCTACCCCTGTAATACACGTACCCTAGGCAATCTCGTGTTAAACTTCCCGCGTACCCCTGTAATACACGTACCCTGGCTAATCGCATGTAAAACTTCCCGCATACCCCTGTAATACACGTACCCTGGCCAATCGCGTGTTAAACTTCCCGCGTACCCCTGTAATACACGTACCCTGGCCAATCGCGTGTTAAACTTCCCGCGTACCCCTGTAATACACGTACCCTGGCTAATCGCGTGTTAAACTTCCCGCGTACCCCGGTAATACACGTACCCTGGCTAATCGCATGTTAAACTTCCCGCATACCCCTGTAATACACGTACCCTGGCCAATCGCGTGTTAAACTTCCCGCGTACCCCTGTAATACACGTACCCTGGCTAATCGCGTGTATAACTTCACGCGTACCCCTGATATGCACGTTACCCGCTTTGCGTTCCTTGTTTGGCAGCCCTGTAAACTGGTCCAGGGTTAGCGCAGCCCTTTGCGATGATTTTGCGATTTTGATGGCTTTTCCTTGCGCGAGGGCGTTCTTGGGGGCGTTACTGGCGCTGCTGCAGGGTCGCTGCGATACTCTGCGCCACGGCTGGTTTGGGAGCCTAAAATCCATGAATACGCTGTGCGCGGAAATCGGTTTTAGCGCACGTGCCTGGCGCAGTCAATCGCACGCGGACACTCTGCGCCAGCCGCTTGCGACACTTTTCTCCGAAATTCCATGAATTACCCTGTGTGTGTTATGTTATGTTATGTTATGTTATGTTATGTTATGTTAAAGAAATTGATACAGTGAGCATTCACCCAAAAACATCATGGCGCTCATGTAACAGACATGGGCCTAGAGGAACAGTAGCATGAATTTAAAATAGCAGAGTTTTCAGAGCATGAATTAAAGATAGATGGTTAATGGTAGCCCACAAGGGCAGAGGGAGCACATTACATGCCTTAGCTGCCACCACAGAGAAAGCACAGCCACCAATATGAGAAAGTCTCACCCAAGGTATTTGCATAATCAAAGAGGATTGAGAACGAAGAACTCTGAGAGGAACATAGGGGTAAATCTTGATTTGAAAATATTCAGCTCTAAATTCATAAAAAGCTTTATGAGCGATGCAAAGGGACTTGATCAGCACACGTTTTTCCAACAGGAAGACAGTGGAGTTGACAAAGAAGGGTTGACATGTGTGTGCCAAAAGGCAGTTGCAGCACTGCTCTGGTTGCTGCATTCTGCAACAGCTGGAGGCGATGAAAAAGATAGGCGGGTTGAGCTAGATAGATGTGTTGCAGTAATTAATACCACTCAGAACAAGAGCAGCTACCACAGGAGCATGACATTTGAAGAGGATAAAGGGTAAAGCTTTACGACGGATTGTAAGCTTAAAGTGTCCCCCTTGGCAGATAGAAACCACCTGATCATGCATCAACAGTGAGGCAGATATGTGTATCCCCAAATACTTCACCAAAGTTCACAGAGAAGGGAAAGGACCAAGAATAGAGGCCAAAAATGTATGAGTCCAAATGGACAGTGGATAAGAGAAGCCAACGGCCAGTAACTCAGTCTTCTCACTGTTCAACGTTAGCCAGTTCTCAGCCATCCAACCACCTCCTCAAGGCAACCCCTAAGCCGAGCAGCTGTGTCCGATCGGGAGAGATCCAGATGGAGTACAATCTACGTATTGTCGGCATAGGAATAGCACATGAAGCAATGGGAGTGGATAAGGCAGAGAAGTGGCTGAATATACATTTTGAACAGGGTGGGAGATAAAGCAGAGCCTTGGCTTTGAACAGAAAGGTGAAAGATAAACAGACTGTGAGTGACAAGCTAAGAAGGCAGAAAGCCATTCAAGCACCTGGCCTGACAGACCTACTGAAGACAGACGGGAGATCAGGGTGGGGTGTTCTATGGTGTCAAATGCGGATGACAAATCTAATAAAATAAGCACCCCAACACTACCCTTGTCTACCAGTCAGGCAAAATCGTCAACCACTGACAAAAGACTGACTCAGTCCCCATAGCAGGTCAGAAACCCGACTGGAAAGGATCAAAGAATTTAGACGATTTCAGAAAAGAACCAAGCAGATGGCAGATCAGAGACTCAAGTAGTTTCATGAGAAAGGGGAGAAGTGAAATAGGGCAAAATTTTGATAAGATAGAAGAGTCTAGTGAGTGTTTTTTAACAGGGGAATTACCAATGCATGTTTCAGGTCACTAGGAACTTGACCTGAGGAAAGAGAGTCATTGGCTGACAGCGTAACCCATGGTATAATTTCAGCCGAAATCTCTTAGAGCAAGGAAAGAGGAATAGGGTCAAGTGGTGCGGCAAATTTAAGCTTGTTGATGGTGGCGCGAACGTCAGTATCAGGGAAAATAGGGAAAGTAGACCAACCAATTAGCATTAGATATAGAAGAAGAATAAATGGGTAACAAAGAAACTGAGCAAGCATTAGTAATTTGTTGGCGGATAGCATCAATTTTATCAGTGAAGAAACCAGACAGAGATTCGCAAAACACCTGAGAGGGTATAATCCCAGAGGTTACTTTGGCGGAGGAGGACAGAGAGTGTACCAGATCAAATAGTGCTTTGTTGATAGCATCCTCAACTTCAGCACTGAAGAAGGATTGTTTAGCGAGAAATATGGCCTTCTGATAGCTAGCAGTGATTTTGCGGAAATGAATTTTATCCGCAACACAGTAGCCCGCTCTCCACTTCCTTTCAACCTGCCTGCATGCCAATTTGCAGGATTTCAACTCACCATAAAAACAAGGTTCCAATGGGCGGTCTTTTCTTTTGCAAAGTTTAAGAAGGGCAATGGAATCAGCCACTTTGTAGTAGTGGGGCTGCGAAAAACGCAGGCAACCTAGTTGATTTGGCTCTCAGGGTACTAGTCCCAATCCAGGGGCTCACGGACAAGATAGAAAATGTGTTCTTATTCTGCTAAACATGGGAGAGGCTGGCAAGCACCTGAAGCAGTCCTTCACCACCAGTGAGGTGCTGGCTACTGGTGTTGATGGCAGAGAGGCACATTTTTCTCCAGCAGGAGGTCACCACCAATGTGCCCTGGGAATGGTTAAGGAGCAGAGTTAGCCTCTGCTTTGATTCACCCGCCTTCTCCTCACAACTGGAGGACTTTGGAAAGGACTGCTCTCCTGGGATGGTACTATGCATTTATTATGAAGGGTTGAAGTCCAGAGACGAATGAAAGAAATAGTGGGAGGCTGCCAGTTTGATAAGGAAACATCCATCAGTTTTTGCACAAAAGCAAGCCTGCTTTAAGGGGTCCAATCCCTGTCTTTCAGACAAGTGGTCTCTTCCTTCTGACATCATACCCAAAGTGTTTTGTGAAATAGGAAGTGGATGGGACAGTAACGAAAGAGAGTTACAGAGAGGCACAACTATGCTGCACTCCCTCTGTCTACAATGACCCCACCTGTTTCCCTTGATGACAACACCAAATTCCCTTTTTAATGAAACCAACCTGTGAGATTAGCCCTTTTGTATAGAGTGTGTCCGTTGATACCTTTTTCCTGGAACAGCTCCTGCTGAAGTGCTGTCATGCAGTGGAGGAGCGTTACCTGATCTTACAAAGGTTTCATGAACGGCAGGGCCCAGGGCTCCAGTTCTGCTGGGTGCAGTAGAGACAGCTTGTCTGGGGGGAATACACAAAGCCTGTCCACAGCTGGATTGAGCTCACATTGTTGACACATATATGTTGCAACTAAGATGTGGCTTTATTAATTGTGATGAACCAGGTTAGTGACTCTCATAACTATGTAATTTTGGGATAGAGGTGCAGATTTAAATGCAGCCTCTGCACTGCAGTGACTTGGGTGTCACAGCAGCAGTTTAAATTGCAGCCTGCAGTGCCACTGGATCGAAGGGACTGCAGATCAGTAGACTGATGCAACAGGACATACTTTGACAAGGAGCTTTATGGAATGGTGTCTGGTTAGCATATTAGCCTTTCTAAAATGGAATTACTGTATCATTTTGTGAATTAATAAAAAAAAAGCCAGTGCTTCTATGCCCTTGCCAGGTGGCAATTCCTCACAGCTATGCCAAGAACTGATCTGCAATATGTAATTTCATATGTGTCTGTCAATCGACCTACAAAGCACATTAACATGCTACAATTCTACATTCTAAACACAATAAACATACCAATTAGTACACCAATGACAACTGGAAACCCCTCACAACATATTTCAAGCGTTAGAAAAATAGGCCTCTACAGCTAATTTATACATTAGACCTTGGGGCAATGCATCTTATCAGCACCTGCACTTGAGTCTCCCATTCAAACAAATGCTTCTAGCCTCTGTACACACCTAGAAAGTGAACCACATGCACAGCTCAGTGTTATTCCGGTTTACATGCATCAACACAACAGTAAATCAATCTTGCATTTCCCCTTCGTCTGCACTAACCTCAATTTTCCCCTATCTCTCAGATCTGAGAGACCATGCATATGGCAGTACTGTGTGCTATAACTCCAATTAACCACACAGGCAAGCGTGTTTTCCTCACATGAAACAGGTATGGATTAGGCTATAGCAGGGCAAGCTTCACTCAAACAAAACGTGTCCAGCAAGGTCCATATAAATGCAATCTCTACTCACTCAGAAAAGGTACATCATGGCCACAGAAGTGAAGTCTTCCCTCACTAGGAACAGGTACATCATGGGTTACAGCAGGCACTCTTCCATCAACAGAACAGGTACAGAATGGGCAAAGACAGGGCGGTCTTCACTCACATTGAATTATGGTTATAGCAAGTACCACAGTAGGCATGCTTGCCTCATACAGGAAGGGAACAGCTTGGGCGGGAAAGGGCAAGCATCACACTCTCAGAACAAGATTATCATGGGCCACAGCACGGCAAGCTTCCCTCACATGAAACAGGCAAAGCATGTGCCACAGCTGTGCAAGCTTCACTTACACTGTGGTACATCATGGAACACAGCTGGATAAGCCTCACCCATGCAGAGCAGGTACAGCATGGGATGGGACATAGGTAGCAGTGAAAGTTTCACTCAGGGTAAACAGGTAGAACTTGGGCAACAGCAAGGCAAGCTTCACACTGAATAGGGACCACTTGGTCCACACCATTCATATGGAAGCGGTATAGCATGGGCCACGGTAGAGTACGCTTCACATACATGGAATGGGTATGGTATTGGCCACACCAGTGCAATATTCACCCACAGGGTCTGACGTCAACAGAAGAAGAGTGATGCCCCTGAGAGGCACATACTTTACCTTACAGGGAGTGGCGTTAGGCGGAAGAGCCATCACCCTAATTCACACATACTGGAAACCCTGGAGTGCATCCATGTCACAAAAAGGCAGAACATGGATAGACAAAGGGGAAATGGCACTGAGGAGGTAGAGAGAAAGATGGAGAAAATTAAGGGCATACATGTCACTACAGAGCAAATCGCACACAGGCAAAAGGGCAAAAGATTCTGAAGAGGTGATCGTAAACCTGGAGGCCATAACTGGCTGGTCTGTCAAAAGAAGTCAGAAAAAATGTAGATGCAATGGGCCATTATGTGTGATGCAAGGGCATCTTGGGGGCTCTAGAGGGCCTGTGTGTCGAAAAAAAACAGAAAATTACCAAGCAAAGAAAAAGAGCCCTCATGGACAAAAACATATGTCTTATCGTAGATTTGGGAATTTGTTTAAAACAATATGAAAGCTTAAATATTACCAGATATTATACCAAATTGGATAAAAGTGCAAATATTAGCGTACACATTAATAAACCCCACCTTGCACCCAAAAAGGATGCCCCCCTGTCTGAATCTGCCTTCTATAATGCAAATATCTGTCGATTGTTGAGGCAGTTCCTTCCTGACTCCTGGAGACTCCCGTATGGGACGGAAAACAACTAGTCCATATGATAAACGCTGACAGCACCTCCGTAACTCTGTAAGGACAGCCCATAAAGATGTATAAAACTGCATAAATTGCTCTTTTTCTGATATCATTAGATAGCTATGGCTCGAAGAATTTCCAAGGAGCCTGAGAAAAAAGAAGTAACAGATAAGAGGCCAGAGATACTGCACATTCATTGCATTGTCCAGACTATCCCCTTAAACTAAAACCTTTCTTTTACTGTCAGCTTTCTTCTCTTCACTTTCCTGCAATAGCGGCTCCTCTTCTGTCGACAACAGTGGCACCTCTTCCATCAACATGATGGTGCATCCAACATCACGGGGAACTTTAAGGAATCCAGGTTCTGCTTTGATTTCAAATTTCACTGCAGGTTTTTAGCAAAATTCTGAAAATGAAGTTAATAAATTGATGCAAAGCCAGGTGAGGGTTGGCTGGAGGTGATTAGCAAATTACATTTTCGTACTGGGGTTGTGTGCACTGTGTGTTATGAGTTTGGTAGGGGATACTGGAGTAAACCTCTAGGACAAACAACCATTTGTTATGCCCCCTGCTTTGATCACCTGGCAAAATTTGGTTGTGGACCTTATAGGCATTGCTCCAATGAACAAAAGTCTTAGGGGCTCATTATAATTTCCACGGACCAAATAAAGCGCTAGAGAAAATGCTGGTAAATCCAGTACCAGACTTTTTTCTGGACCAGGGAAACACAAGTTTGCTGGTGGGGGCAGTGAACTACGGACAGGCGTGACCTGCAAGGAGTTCAGGCCCCTACCGGCAAACAAATGCCAGAATCACCCGCACAATGGGAACTTACCGGTTTCTCTGCCGCCCAAAATATCCCAGTAATACTGGGACATCAGGTGGCAGAAACAATAAGGGATTTTTGCCAGTATCCCGCCGGAATTACTAGCATAATACTGGAAAACCTGTTATGAGGACCTTAGTCAGCCATTGAGCACAGCACTTCAGCAAGTCAGAGTGAGGTTTGATAAGGAGCTCAGCCTGCCAACATACATAATAAGATAAATGAAATGGGTGCCTGTATTCTTCATTTTTTCTTGGAGGCATTTCTAAGAATCACAATTCCTTGACTTACATAACCCTTAGCAGCATAATGCTTATGGCAATGAGTGGAGTCTCCATACTGGTCACTTAACACATCTGCCAGTTTACAGATCCTTGTGGCACATATGTAAAAAGGCATATTATTGAGGGGCAGAGAGACTGAAAGGAAGAGAAAGAGAGAGAGAGAGAGAGAGAGAGAGAAAAAGAGAGAGAGAGAGAAAGAGAGAGAGAGAGAGAGAGAGAAATAGAGAGTGTGAGGAATTCGACCATGGTAGTCGTGCGCTTTCCTGTGCTTTTTGAAATGTTTTGTTAAATGGAATGACGGTAGAGCAACCTCAGGTAAATGTGTGGGGCCAATCCACACACATTTCCCTATGCTCATACCATGACAAACGTATGGACCTGCGTACTCTGAGTGAGGCACAGTGTGCGCTGTCATATTTAGTTGGAATATGAAAGCCATGAGTACACTATGTCTTCTCCAGGAAGAGGAGGACCAAGCTTCCCCCTGGCATGGCCAGCCTGATTAACCAAAATTGGACAAGTAGTTGCATGTTATTAAAGTCTGTTTGAATCCCTTTGGGGGAGTTTAGAGGCTGATTGATGGTTTATAAACTGATATTCACTCCTGGACTACTGGTACCCCAGAAAATGATTTGTCACATTGGTGGCATATGGTCGGATCAAGTTGGAGCCTTTGCGGAGAGCTTAGACACCCAACGATAAAAGTACTGTTGCAGACAACATTTAGACACTGCTAGGTATTTGCTAATAATCATGGATCCTGACATAGAGACTGTGAAAGGCATGAACAAGGATGTCCTGGGTGTCCTTTGTCAATAGAGGGGACTTCCCCACAGTGCCAGGATTAATAAACCTGAGTTGCTGACCAGCCTCGAAGCTTAGATCGAAGCGAGGGCAGCTGGGGAAGAGACCCAGGGAGGAGACCTAAGAGATGGGCTAGGCCCCTTGTACCTGAATAAACAAGACCTTCCAGGAGGGGTACTGGAAGATGATGAGAAAAGCAGCATGGATAGTGTTTCATGCCAACCATCACTCTGGTGTGTGTAAGGAAGGCATGGTATCAACAGTAAGATAGACACAAGTGACCACAGTTCAAGGGTGTTTATTGAATTTGAATTGGGTTTGAAAAATGCCTATCTAATCCTAAATCTAATGATGGGAGCAAGATACAACCTTCAAATCGTAATAACACAGTCATAGTGCTGTCTTGTCAAAATAAAAGGGCCTATACTAGTAAACCTTTACCAATCCTTAACTCTAAATAAAAATAGTGTGGGAAACAATGTTATGCAAAAGGAAAGTGTTCCAGAAATATGTCAGGATATTCAAGTCGTTGGCTTCCCTTTTCCATGTTTTCAGCACAGGACAAGGCGGCACACTCGAGCTTAGCACAGTCTCTGGCACCTCTAGCCCCAGGGTGCAGTTCAAAACTTTAACATCATGGCCTTCTGTGCCAAAGTCTATTTGCCATTCAAAGTCTCATCTTTCAGAAGGCCTGATGCAACAAACAGACAATAAAGTTCCTTTTCTTTTTGTATTTCACATATACACAATTTTCTTAGGTGATTTACTATTCACCTCAGATCCCCCTCAATCAGGCTCAGATCCACTTTAACACAATGTTCTCAAGATTTTCACGTATCCAGTTTCTCGGTTGATTCACTGTTCACCCCGGATCCCCCTCCACCAGGCTCAGATCCGATTTGACACAAAATCTTGAATGAGTCTCCCTCTGACAGGCTCAGACCAATTTATTGTAAAACAAAACTTTCTTTAGCTCAAAGCTTGCAATTGATCTCCCTCTGCCGTGTTCGGACCAACTATATCTCTTTGTTATAAACTTTCTTTACTGTATCAACATCGAAGACTTTGATTGTGTGCAGGATTTTGCTTGACCTGTCTCAGTACCACTTGGATTCACAATCCTTTGACACTCTTTTACTTTTGTCAACTCTCAGCAGGATACCTTACAGAGACCTTTGATTGAACACACGCAGTTTCGGGCCACCCTGTCATAGGTATTGTATATTGGTTTCAAAGTTCAATCACTCATCTGCAGTTCAACTTTACTTGTGTTGGTTATCACACACATTTCCTGCAATGTTTGTTCCAGTGCTCTCCATACAATGTTGCATCTTGCAACCTTGGCTTCAACACAGACTGGTCTTGTATCAGTCTCGCCAACTCACCGGCTGTTTTGATTTCACTGATGCCGCTTTGTTGTTGGAGCCAAGGACAGGACCATAGCAGCTGGTGATTCTCCACACCTTGATTATCGACGCGGGAGGGCCCCAGATACCTCCCACACACAATGTAGGATTATTCAGCCTGGTTTCCTTACACTTTCTATTCTATAGGATTTGTGAAAGTAATGATTCCTTGTTGAAAAGGTCAAAGGAACTACCCTCCTTGTGATCCCGTTTCGCCGTCTTTCTCCTCTTGTTAAACTGCCATCTTGGAACTGATGTTTCCTTGTGTGCTTTGCCTCGCTCAAAGTGTGCTCTTGTGCTCCACCTTTTATCCGTGTGGAGAAGTGTAATGGAAGTCAGGTGTGTGTGATGGTCAGTATTTCCCTGGCCTTGCCTGAACATTGAATTGGGACATGTCAGGTATACGGCTCGGGTGTTAGTCCGTTTTCTCTCATAGTGGGCTGTCTGTGAAAAAGTGTTTGTGTTGTAAAAAAGGGGCCAAGCTAATTGAGGAACCCTTTAGTCGATACAAACTCATGGACCTAAGCGACCTCTGTTCTCTGGAAATTCCAACTATGGGCCTCATTATGAGTTTGGAGGTAGCGTAGAACAAGACGTAACCAGGGAGCACATGTACATGTCATAAAAACATATTTAAAAGAATTGGACCAATTAGAATATGAATTCAATGTACACTAACCAGGTGTAGAATGTTAAAGTCAACTAACCTATTCAAATCATAAACTGAAGTTGTTGCCACTAGGAAATTAGCATGCGTTCTGCAGAATTGCAAAATTGCATTTTACTAATAGGATCCAATGGAATTTAAACATATGCGTGTATAAAATAACTTTATTGTATATAGAGTACCTTTTTAGCAAACAAGGTACCAGCACGACTCAGATGCAAGTCTTTATCCAGACCAAAAGTAAATATATAACATGCATCCAACATTACGCTATGGAAGGTCTCCCAAAAGATGGCCGCTAGAGTAAACATAGACGTAGGACCACCCGTGGTTGTCATGACTCCATGACCGCAGCATATTATCTCTTAAATCGCAGACGAACGCGGAAGCAGACAGATCCACAGCAAAAGCCCGGAGAGACTAAGGTAAGCTATAGGGCAGCAGTTACTAGCACAAGTTCAATGAACAGGCTGTTAAATCCTAAAATACTAGAATGGGATTGATCTACGGGACGCACGTAATTGTGTTTTCTGTTAAAGAACAGTCAAGCTCACATAGTGATTTAAGTCAATTATAACTGTGAGGCAACGGCAATCGGCATTAAGAAATAATGCAATATGGATAGGACGGGTCAACAGACACGTAAGGAATTACAAACATGTATATAGGCACAAACTAAAATCTTTGGATGCACATCCAATACGAGTTTGTCAGCAGGCACACAAAAAGTCATTCTTATTATTCACTTAATAGGAAGAGATTTAACCCATGACCATACCAATACAGATGGAAACAAGTAGGTAAGAGGTGCTTTTTCATCATAAGACTTCCATCAAGTATGCAGACTTGTACATTTACTTGCTATGTATGATTTGTAGACATGCGAAGGAAGATAATTCATTGTCTTTATCTGTTTTTGTTTTTTCCTTTGTTTCTTTTTAATGTTTTACAACTGCATATTTATGCGGTGTGTTTCTCTTTCCTGAACCATCCTCCCCTTCTCCCACCCTCATTTTCTGTGATTACACCAACAATGGCAATGACGTCTTAACACATTTGTATTATGTTTTTTCTGATACAATTGTTTTAACATATATATATTTGAATTAATATATGTATATGTTTCTGTTTACAATATTATTTCTTGGTGATTCACAATGCTTTTGTAAATTGTGACTAAACACTGATAATGGACAATCCTTGGTAACAATACTGCCTCCTATGAATATGAAATAGAAGAGAAGAACTAAACTGTTACTATTTGCTTGTGAATTAGACCTGATTTGAGAAAGGCGTTTGAAACGCCAAAACACGTATCATTGCATAATGTATACAAATAACTATCCAATCAAAAATTGGAATATACCATACCTCAGATACAGTGTAATTTTTGAATCTCCTTTTTTTGACGCATGTGTATATGAAGCAACATTGCTCTTTTGTAAAAGAGGGGGGTTGAGTTCCTAAATATCCTACCTGGTAAGATGGAGTAAACAGGGGAGGAGATACTGCGTCTCACCATCCAGTGTCCCACTCCCACTCCTGGAAGACCCCTCGCCCAGGTGATCCTCCCGCACTGGTACACCCCCAGGAAATGGATCCAACAGCAATGGTTGTGTACTGGCCACCTGGATGACAGATCACCAGGCACTATTGGGTTAGACACCTTATGGTTTCTCAGAGGGGCAAGTGTGGTTTCTCGACACTCCAGAGTGTCAGGAAGGTCAGGGGCTAGTACGGCATCCACGTAGTTCCCAGGCCTCAGCACAGCCTCTAATTGACCCAGTAATTGTTCCGGATGTTAACAGTGTAGCGGCTAGAAGGCTCCTGTTGGAGGCGAGGAGACTAGCACTGGAGGAACAAAAACAGCGGGTCGAGGTCACTATAGAGCGGGACAGGGCCACCATAGAGTGGAACAGGGCCGAAATACAGCTGCACAGGATGCAACTCCAAGAGAAGAAGGAGGCCAACAGATTCACTGCTAGCGAGGGCAGCAGTAGTGGCTCAAACCAAGGTACCTGGGATAAACCCCTGTGCCACATCCCCAAAGATTTATCGCAGGCTTATGAAGTCGGGAAGAATAGTTTTGATTGGTTTGAAGTGCTTGAGCAGGCTTTTCAGCTGCAGGAGGTGGAGGCGGTACTCTTGGGTGCAGTCCTGATGGGTAACTTACCAACACAGGGGACTGCTGCAATTCTTCAGTTAACTCCTGAGGAAAGGCCCATTTATGAAAGCATTGAGGCAGCCCTTCTCAGGACATTCTTTAAGACCCTGGAACTGTATCTCAAGAGCTTCAGAGAGTTCCGGAAGAAAAGTGGACAGCTATTTGAAGCGTTCACACACTTGTCATTGAAGATATTTGAGTGGGTGGGTATCTGGTAAACAAAGTTGACACATTTCAAGGGATGTACAATTTGATTGCATGTGAGCATGTCTTGAAGAATTGTGAGGTTGACCTACACCAGCATCCTGTGGACAAGACTGTTGCAGATGCAAGGGAGCTTGCGAAAGTTGCCGACAGATTTGTCAGTACTCAAGTTCTGAAAAAGGCTCAGGCGAGCACACCCAAACCAGAAGAGAAATCTTCGGACATTTAAGGTAACAAGGATGGGAAGGACAAAGGTCCAACCCACGCCTCTTGGAAGTCAGGTCCCCAAAAGCATGTCAGGAAATCCCACAACTCTAGTTCAGCCGTGCACACCGAAAAGCAGAGTGCAGGTACCCCTAACACTAGGACACCTACGTTCTCACAACCTAAATGTTGTTTTGTGTGTAAGCAACTGGGCCATTGGAAAGGAGATCCTGCTTGTAAGGGCTTACCCAAGCACGCCATTTTGAATGTTGGACTCATGCCGGAGGTCATCATTAGGAGTGGAAGAATGTGGATTGGTTAGACTCGGTGGGCACAGTACTGGGTCTCCAGAAGAGAATCCAGTTCCCAATACTACTCAACTGTTCTTAGAACATGTGTATATCAATGGACACAAAACTCCTGTGGTCAGAGACACCCTGGCTAGCCTCACTGTGGTCACCTGGCAAATGGTGCAGCCAGGACAGTATATTACTGGGCCTGATGGTATGGTCTGTGAGTTTTATGGACAGAGTAAGTGTCCCTTAGTGATAGTAAAGTTCAGTTGGCAAGGTGAAATGACCCAGTACAGGGTAGTGGTGAAAGACTCAATCCCTGTCCCATGTCTGTTGGGTAATGATCTTCCTGACCCCAACATAGTCAGGGTGGCTACCAGATCAAAGGCCAAATAGGCTGCCAGATTCAAGTCTTTCACCGCCTTAGGGTTTGGAGTGCTTCCAGATGGCATTTTGGAGGTGCGGTGGGGCCGGTAGCCCCTGGCACAGTTCCACAGACTGCTGAGTCACCTACTCCTGTGGGAGAGGGGTCAGTAGCTACTTAGTACTCTACTTTGGTAGCAGGGGACTCAGAGTTGCCTGGTGCAGCCCAGGGACTTAAAGGAGGAGGACCAGGTGATTTCAGATCTGAAGGGCCTGCTCAAGCTGATGAGTTTGCATCAGCTGGGGGCCCAGATCAGACTAACTTCTTTGGGCCTGCGGAAGCAGGCAGAGGAGCAGGCTAAGGGTGATTACCCTGGACAGTTCAAAGTGTACTAGGAGAATGGACTCCTGTACATTGAGCCAAAAGACTCTGATGGTGAGGGCACCAGAAGGTTGGTGATTCCCCAATGACACAGAAAGTTCCTTTTGGATTTGGCACACCAAATTCCTTTAGTGGGTCACTTAGTAGTGACTAAGACATCAGACCAGTTGTCTGCACACTTTTACTGGCCCCAGTTTTGCACAAAAGTCAAGGAATGTTTCCGGTCCTGCCCGACTTGTCAGGCATCTGGCTAGTCAGGTCGTGCCACAAGGGCCCCCTTAATTCCAGTTCCCGTGGTTGAGCGGCCATACAAGAGAATAGGCATGGACATTGTGGGTCCTTTGGATCCCCAGACCAGCTCAGGGAACAGATCTTGGTGCTGGTAGACCATGCCATTAGGTACCCTGAGGCTGTCCCTCTGAAGACCATCAAAGCCCCCCTGGTTGCAAAGACTCTGATTGGGATTTTCTCCAGTGTTGATTTCCCCAAGGAAGTTGTTTCTGACAGGGGAACAAACTTCATATCATTGTATATGAAGGCTATGTGGGAAGAGTTTGGAGTTACCTACCGGTTCTCTACATCCTTCCATCCAACATGAACAGGCTTGTGGAGCAGTTCAACAAGACCCTGAAATGCATGATAGGTGGCTTGGAAGAAAATGGCATATTCCCCTGCCATGCCTTCTGTTTGCCTACAGGGAGGTGCCACAGAATGGAGTAGGGTTTAGCCCCTTTGAGCTTCTGTTTGGGCACTGTGTGTGAGGTCCACTCAGTCTAGTGAGAGAGGGATGGGAGGGCAACTCCTCATCCCCCACACGAGATGTGGTGGACTATGGACTTGGCCTTTGGTCTAGAATGATAAAGTATATGGAACAATCAACAAAGAATCTAAAGGCCAGTCAGGAGCTGATGAAGCACTGGCACGACCAAAAGGCCACCATGACAGTTTATTCTCCAGGCCAGTGACACTCAACAACCTGGCTATACACTTGATCTACCAGCAGGAGATGATACAGTTTAGAAGTGATAGTTTTGTTTCATATCTCACTAGTCTTGCCGCCTTTGGATGCAAAATTGCTGCTGCCAGAGCGCTGTGCTTGGAGCAGGACAGAGAGCAGATCATCACTGCATTTTCATATTGTAAATGCAGTCATGATAAAGTTAGGGAGGCCATTGACAGTGCTACAAACGTTGAGGGGAACAATCACCGTTGCCCCCCCCTAAAGTTATGCCCATGGCTACGCCCCCACCATTTCAATTTTATTTAAGTCTGGTGAGTCAGGCAGAGTATAAACCCAAATGAGAACTTGGTTTTCAATGAATCCTGCACAAGATTAATGTTTTGGATATGCGTCTTGCATTAGCTTTTGTTTTCAGGTGTTTTGGTGTTCAAGTCTTTGCACATGTGGGGCCAGCACCTCACAAAAGATTTGCTCCTTGAAGAGTGGTGTGTCTGTTATGACCTCAAAAGTAGATATGGGACCTTGAATATTCTTACAGATGCCCCTGCTGACATGCACTTTCAGCCGGTGCTTCTGCTGTGGCCTACTAGACATGTACTGCCAATTCTAAAATGGCATCCTTTTGAAGGGCTCGATCGTAATGTCTTATTGGGGTGTAGCATGTCTTTGAAGTGCCCAACTGTCTTGATCTACTGTTTTTCGTGCTACACCTGCTTCTAAAGTAACAGATTATAGGTGACAGCCTAGAATGTATTAGAAAAACACCAAATAATGTTCCATACAATGCGTCTCAAAAGTGTACATATGTATGGATACTTGTCCAGGGCGTGGCTAACCGCCATGTGAAGAGGACGTTCGCTCCTTGCGCTCCGCTTGATGCGACCATTATAAGCTGCTTTAACTACTTTTTTCGGGGGCCCCGAACCCCACGAACCGCCTCACCGAGGGCCGACATCCTGCTGCACCTGCGGGTCGATTCCTGTGGCCCTGGAAGACCGGCCTCGCCTTATAGACCGTGCGACACGATCCCGCGGACCAGGGCCAAGATGGCGGCTCCCGAGCCCTGCAAGACGCGGCGGCCCGCACTCTAAAGCCGCTCGCGCCGTAACACTCAGCTAAGGGCCGAAGACACACGAACGCCCAGCTGGACTGACGAGGGGGTCCTGTGGGGCACCCGTGAAGCTTGGAGCGCGAACGACGGAAGGTGCTAACGGGACGACCAGCTTGGAACGTCCCGGACGAGGGCGCTGCCAGCCACAGAACCGGGAGCCAGGGTCTCGGAGGCCCTTCGAGGTGAGCGGGGGGGACTAACGCAACCGACACATACAGGCGTGCCCGGCCTGGTAACCCGAAGAAGCGGCCCCGGCGCTCACTATCCCCCCCTGAGCCTACGCGGCCCACCCGATACGGCTTCCTCGGCCACTCCATCGCGGCTCACCTCGGCCACCTCGGTAACAGTGAAGCCCGGAGGCTCAGTCGACATGTCTACCAAAGGAGCAAGGGCTAAGCAACGTCAGACCACCATCGACACGTTCACGGCGGCGGGGCCCACAGCGCCAGAGAACATGAGCGAGACTCTTGCTGCAGACCTACCCGACCCCTTGGGGCCATCAGCGGAACCTAGTAACACACAGATCCTTGAAGCTATCAAACTTTCCCAGGCAGCCGTGGAGCATAAAATAGACGCAGTCGCCATAGACTTGAACCTCCTGCGCCAAGACGTCCGATCCCTGGCCGGCAGAACAGAGGTGCTGGAGGCCCAGGTCCGCGAGAACACTGAAGCTAAGACAGTGCTCCTCAAAGATGTCGATGTACTTCAACAAAAAGTTAAAAACCTGGAAGACAGGGTCGAAGAGGCAGAGGGGCGCGCACGCCGCAACAACATTCGCCTCCTGGGGCTCCCGGAGGGCATCGAGGGATCGGACCCCACGAACTTCGTAGAGAATCTCCTGATACAGGAGATTGGAGCAGAAAAACTCTCTCAGGGCTTTGTAATCGAAAGGGCTCACCAATCCCTCACATCGAAACCCCCTCCTGGCAGCCCACCCAGACCCGTGATCGCAAAAGTACTTAACTACAGAGACCGGGAAACCATCCTCACCTTCTCGCGGTCAGGCGGCCAGATCTGCAGGGGTTCAGCCAAGATATCCATCTACCCTGACTACACCTTTCAGGTTCAAATGAAGAGGGCACAGTTCATACACACCAAAGCAAGACTGAAGGCTGCAGGCCTACGCTACATGCTCCTCTACCCCTCCAGATTGAAGGTGATACGAAACAACAGAACTCACCTCTTCGATACCCCGGCAGAGGCCCGAGACTGGATGGACAGGGAGCAGATCCCAGATGTCGAAGTCAGGAAACGACAACTCCGCTGAGCCCCGTCTCCCAAGGCCCCGGTGCCTTTCGGAGGCCCCAACATGGAACGGCCACTTACGCCGCAGCTGACCGGATTTCATAACACGAGGCGCCCGGACGAACACTCTCCTACCCCTGGAAGTTCTTTCTTGTTAAGGGTACTCATTACCCGCCCGTAGGGCACCATGCGACCGTCCTTCGGTCTAAAGGAGCGGAAACGGGTCTGTCATAGTGAGGAGCTCCTCACTCGACCTGGTTTATGTTGGGGAAGTTCACAGTTACGGGGGGGTGGGATAGGGGAAGTTGGCACAGTTGTTAAGTGCCTGAATCAGGGACAACCAAGACCACCAACATCCATTTCAGTCAGCATGGACGAGGCACCTACCCTCCGCTGGATAGGCTGGCAGCCACTGAAGCAGAAGTTCAGGGGTGCAAGTAACCCGGATGGGACCCGCATGCACGAATCTCCAGGAAACCACACGATCCCGACGATCCTCCTGCCACTGGTGGTGCTCCCGGGGGCGTTGGACATAGCCACCAGAATCCCAAATCTCACATGGCCGATTCGTTGAAAATCCTGACGTGGAACGTCAGAGGCATGAACAGCTTCGTGAAACAACGGCGCATACTCTCCTATATTAAAAGAAGCAAAACCAAAATAGCCCTGCTACAAGAAACACACCTTACGTCAGACAAACTGAAAGCACTGGCCAAGGCCTGGCGTGGTACCCTGATAGGTTCCTCCTACTCCTCCTACGCCAGGGGTGTCCTGATCTGGGTGGACCCCTCTGTCCCCTTCCGGTTGGTCGGCTCCAAAGCAGACAATGAGGGCAGGATGGCAATTGCATGTGGCACCATTGAAGGGAGAGAGGTTTGTCTAATCAGCACTTATGCACCCAACCATGATGCAACCACCTTCTTCCACTCCCTGTGTCCACGCCTCGGCCCTTACAGGGACCAAACCATGATATGGGGGGGCGACCATAACTGCACCTTAGACCCCCTGAAAGATAGGTTGGACGATAAGCATACACGCCCTTCCCCGCCTGCCAAAATTCTGTCAAGGTTGATACAGCAGTTACAACTCCGAGACTTGTGGAGAGAACAGCACCCAGACGCACGTGTGTTCTCCTTTTACTCCCCTCCTCATGCAGTCCACACTAGGATAGACTACCTTTTCGTGAGCCTAGAACAACAGGCGGCGTTCGGCGGTGCTCAGTACCAGCCCAGAGTACTGTCCGATCATTCCCCACTAGTAGCCACCTGGGAGATCTACCCGCCTAGACCCCCTGTCCCCACCTGGAGACTTAGGGCTGAAGCTTTCCTAGACATAGCCCTCCGCGAACACATTGCTGATAGGACTGAAGACTACTGGGAAAGGAACCTCAACAGTGTTAAACACATAGGCACCGCCTGGGAGGCATACAAAGTGGTCCTGAGAGGGGAGATGATTGCAACCATGGGCGGAGCACTGAGGTCGATTACTTCCTCCTTAGAACATGCAGAGAGTGAGTTGGGGGAGCTCGAAGGCAGACTAGACCCATCCCCAGAACATTTACAGAAGGTGATTGACCTCAAACAAACCTGTCTCACGCACTGGGAGTCCCTGGGTAGGCTGAGCTATGCCAAACACACCGAACGTACCCACGCCCTAGGTGACAAACCTGGTAAACTCCTAGCTTGGCTGTACAAGAGAGAAGCCCCCAGAACACCCATTTGCCAAGTACTCAAACCAAATGGCTCCCTAGTGCACACCCAGACTGAAATTAATTCGGTGTTCTCTGACTTTTACAGCAATTTATACGCCGAACCCCCGCCCGTGGATGTCTCCGACATGGAGGACATCCTGGACGACATAGATCTCCCCAGGCTAGAGCCCCATATGACGGACGCCTTGGACGAACCCATCACCCCAGATGAGGTCAAGGTAATCATTAGGTCACTCCCGACCGGTAAGTCCCCAGGTACTGATGGCCTCCCGGGGGAATTTTATAAATTGTACGAAGAGACCTTGGCCCCACTGTTGGCACAGGTGTTCAACGAAGCCTACGAGCGGGGTGCCCTCCCCGACTCCATGAGGGAGGCGGTGATTGTCCCCCTCCTGAAACCCGGGAAAGACGGATCGCACTGCGGCTCATATAGACCCCTCTCCATGTTAAATGTCGATTGCAAGATCCTAACCTCCCTGCTAGCTAGTAGACTGCGAAGGGTAATTCCCCACATGATCCATCAGGACAAAACGTGTTACGTGCCCGGTCGCTCCATAACAGATAACCTGCGTAGGTTGCACCATATTATGTACAGCACGGAGCAGAGGCCTCAGAAATACGCGGTGGCGTCACTAGACGCCACCAAGGCCTTTGATTCAGTGCATTGGGAATGGCTTTATGCCACTATGGCTAAAATGGGGATAGGACCTGCCTTCCTGAAATGGACCCGGCTAGTCTACACCAACCCCACCGCTAGGGTGCGCACGAATAGGACCTTCTCAAACAAATGGGCGTTACACAGAGGCACTCGCCAGGGCTGCCCACTCTCCCCGATGCTATACATCATCGCCACCGAACCCGTAGCCACGTACCTTAGGCAGGAATACGGAGATGGGGGTATTGTAATCGACGGAGTGACCCACCTCGTCTCTATGTATGCGGATGATACGCTATTGTTCTTACATAACCCCGAACACCTCCTGCCCTACATCTTAGAAACACTGGACGGATTCAGTAGATACACGGGTATCCGTATTAACAAAGATAAGTCCTGCCTCTACCCTCTTGCCGCCCTATATAAAGATGGCCCTGGATCCCTCCCCTCCCTAGATCTGGAGTGGCAAGCGACCTCCTTTAGATACCTGGGAATCACCATACACCGGGACCCATTCACGGAACATACACTTAATACGGTGAGAGCCAGAGACACTCTAGAAAAATCTATGGAATTCTGGGGTAAGCTTCCGCTCTCGATGGCCGGTAGGGCCGGTCTACTCAAAATGGTTGCTCTCCCCCGCCTACTATATAACTTTACAAACGTTCCCTACAATATCCCCCCCTCCTTCTTTAAAAACATAAACAAACTATGCAGACGGTTCCTTTGGCAGGAGGGCAGACACAGGGTGGCGCTGGACACACTCCAAAGACCTTACGAGAGGGGAGGAGTTAAGGTCCCTAATTTTGAATTGTACTACCTGGCGAGCCAGTTAAGGCATGTGATGCGATGGATGGCCGATGAGACCTCCACGGACACTAGGCTCCTCCAACCTGCATTACCCAACCTCCTCCTGAGGGACCTACTGTGGGCTCAGGGCAGATCCATACAGCCCCTTCCATACTTAATTAGACTTGGAATAAAGCTCTGGAACAGAGCGTGCAAAACTGTGGGGCCATCTGATCCTTTCTCACCACAAATCCCTATAGCAGCAATTATGGCTCATCAGCCATGGGGCTTTCACGAATCACGCACCCAATGGGAACCTTACGGAGTGGCCACCCTGGGAGATTTAATGCGGGATGAAGAGATCATGCCCTTTCCTGATCTTGCTGAAACTACGGGATTACCCGCTGGCCAATTTTTGCTCCATGGGGCAGTGATACACGCCATTAGGGTCAGATGGCCGGAGGCTACCACCCCCATGACGGAAAATACGGTCATAGAAACACTATTGAACACAGCCGAGGGCGGCCATGAAACCTCGCGATTGTATGAAACCCTGCTCCAGGGCACGACTAACACCGAGCTTAAATGTAGAGCAAAATGGGAAATCGAATTTGGCTTAGACTTCACGGATGCCGAATGGGAGAAAATAACCCACTACCATAAAAAAGTCTCCAGGAATGCCCGATTGCAGCTCATTCAACTGTACATCACTAACAGAGCCTACCTAACACCAGAGGCTATATCTAATTTCAGGGGAGCCGAGGTCCAGCTGTGCCCCAAATGTAGGGAGCCGAAGGCGGGTATGACGCATATGTTCTGGGGCTGCCCGGAGATATGCCACTTCTGGACACGGGTTCGGGGGAGGGTGGCGGACGCAGACATCGAGCTAGAGGTGAACTGCCCCGCAGTATGCATCCTGGGCAGATACAAACGCAACCAAAAAAACAAACCTCTGAACAAGCTCAAAGACTTGATCTACATAACTGCGAAGAGGCGCATAGCCATGGGATGGAAGAGCCCTAGGGCCCCGCATGAGGCATTGTGGTGGGGGGACCTGACTAAATGGATAATGGCGGAGACTGGCGCGTGGGAAACGGCAATCCTTGAACAAAGGCTAGACTCCAGCGGAGAACTACAACGCTGGGTGGCCTTGACTGAGCCACTTCTGCATCCTAATAACTCTGACGATGCCTCGGATGGATCGGACTTCCCTAGCCATCAATCTGGCCTATCGTAATGGGACAATAATGTTTACTTGGTCTTGAGTTGGGGGGGTGGGGGTGGGTGGATTACGTTACTTTCTGATTATTCGTCTGATATTCAAGTGATGTATACTTGATTCTGTTAATCTGTTAAAACCAATAAATACATTTAAAAAAAAAAAATGTATGGATACTTGTCCACTCCTTTGGGTTACAGCTCCAGCACCCAAATTACAATTATTTGGTGAGTGATTCTATATAAAGCAGGTCTAATATAAGTTTTCCTATTATTAAATAAGGACTACCTGCCCCAGAATGCAAAACAGAAACCAGGACTTAATAAGCATGTAGACAGTGGAGTGGAATAGATAATGTGACACAGTCATTACAGTGGAAACACCGTGGAAACACGTCACATATTACCAGCTCAAACCACCCCAGCACCCTGCAGATCATTGTAAGATTTAATTCTAAATCGTGCTGCAGTTTGTGTTTTTCAACAAAGAGCTGGCATTGCATGGTAGATGACTACGTCTGTAGCTTTGAGCCTTCGATGAGGGAACAGGAGTTACTTTTGCTAGGTCATAGTTAGTTCATCATCTTGCATAATCAGGGTACCAATGATCTCACGCAAGTGCCTGAAGTACTGCAACATAATTATCACATGCTTGTTAATATTCAAATGCATGCACACATTTGTGTAATTTTATTAGGTAAACTGAGAGTACAGAAGGGGCATCCCTTCATGCTAACGTACAGATATTAATACAAGCACCTGCTACAATATAGCATGCAATACGTACTCAACCACATGCTTAATTTTCATCATCTGTGGGAGAGTTTTTCCACTGGTGTGGAAGTAGGCGGAATATCACATTAGTGGATTCCTGAGAATGATGTAAATGAAGACTCGGCACTAAAAGCCCTGTAGGCTTGGTCGGTGTTCTTCTTGGATTAATGATCTTAGGCACTGTAGGTACAGAAGAAGAAGTGGTTCATGAGTTTCAATACACAATGAATAACTCTACAGTCATATTCAAAATGGTGCCCTTTGTATGTGGTTGGACAGGAGGAGGGGTATGCACGGTGTACACAGTCTGCTGTTTAACCCTTTTAATTACAACCTTCAATGCAAGGGACTTAATCAGGGTTTATTGCCATTGTATATACCAGGCAGAGAGAAATCAGCCATGTACAAAGGTGTGAAACCCTAGCAAGAGGCCAGAGGTACTACAGGGCACTTCACCGGAGGGTGGCATCTCTAAACAGTTGAACACAACATTAAATTAAAACAGTCTACCCAAACCAGAGGGGACTTTCCAATAAAGAGAAACAAACAGAATATTCAAAACTTTAATTTGCTAAGTAATGATTGCTGTGACCCCAACCCAAAGGGCAAAGGAATGAAATGAAAAAACGGAAACCCAAAACAGTAGCACAGATTTAAATACTGAAGCATGTTCTTAATAATCTGCCATGTTTTATTTTATTTCATTGTTTAAGGTGCATACCTAGCTCGAGAGCAGCCGAGTGCTATATAGAGTGTGGGTAGCCGGAATTTGGGTTTGCATATTTTAACAATAACACAGCACTGTGAGTTCTCTACGTTGGTATGTGCATCCATTGGAATTAGTCCTTGGTTAGGTGTTGTTGAAAGAGCCATGTTTTGGCAGATTTGTGAAATTGAAGAATTGTGGGGGTATTCCAAGCCAACACCGGAATTGAGTTCTGGAGGGTGGGTGCATGACAAGAGAAGGATTGTTTGCGTGTTCTCTCTTTGCGGACGAGTTGTGATTCAAGCCAGTTGTCGATTTTCTTCACAAGGAGTGCATGCCACCAGATATGTGGAGCTTACCCGCCATGTACGCTGGAGTGCTGCTTCTAGGATGGGGTAATTTGGTCAAATTTCCATGCTCCCGTAATAAGTAATGATGCAGCATGGTGGACTGCTTCTAGGGGAGCCAAGTGAGCACCTGGGAGCCCTGTCAGGAGAGCATTTCCCCCATCAATGTGCAAGACCACAACGGTGAACTCACAGACCTAGAGTCCTTTAAGGCGAGGTAGCAATACTTAGAGGTGGATGCAGAAGTTACTCAAACATCAATAATCAAACCACTCAGGAAGTTGGCAAAACTGCATTCTGTTTTATTATCAATTATCTGAAAGGGAGTACACAAGACATCATCCGATGTTGCACAGCATGATCTCAACATATTTCAGAAAAAACAGTACATTTATAACAAAACTCATCATTGCTGACGTCATACCACATGTGACCAACTCATTCGTTATGTGATGTTAACATAGATAACTTAGCGTTAAGCATAACTGCCAAGTCCAATCTCCTCCGTCATAACTTCAATTACAATCATGATCAAATATCAGCATCTTAATACAAAAGAATGACAAGGCTGTGTTGGAGAAAGAATTGGGGCTCTCAATTCTCTGAAACATCATTTGTAACCAACAAAGTTCTAATTGCATAGTAGAAGCCATATACAAACCAGTATGCAAGCATAGAAAAATGGAAATTGACTTATATTCACCTTAGCATCCAATGGCGATTTTTAAGCATGTTAAAATACAATACCTATTATAACAAACGAGGAAACCGCATGAGATGAAAGAAGCATCAACAATTTGAGTAAACTATGGAATTCATCAACTAGTGGGACAGGCTGTCAGATAAACAGGTAGTTGAGTATATTTGCAGTATTATCATTATTTTTCTAATCAGTTGTTAGTTTGATTGAACTAATAAAAAGTTTACATTGCAGCAGGAATCCTACTGTACATTTTCAAATGTACAGGCAAATGCAGCAACTTTCTTTAACACTGTGTTAAGATCTAGGAGGAAGGATCCCAAAGGCACAAGAATAGATGCTATGGGCCTCATTACGAGGTTGGCGGAATGGGTTTACTGGCACCGGTAATGGTGCCGGTGCCAGTAAACCCATTCCGCCCTATTATGAGGTCACCTCACGGGACCCGCAAAGGGCGCCTTACCGGGTCCCGCAAGGAGACCAGGGAGCTAACAACGGGCCGGTTATTAACAGGCCCATTGTTAGCTCCTTCCCCATTCCCATTGAGCCTTATGGGGGGTCCAATGGGAATGGGGATGTACCGGGTCGCGGTGCCTCGAAGGAGGAATTACCGGGGCCTCCAGGGTTGGGATGGCTTGGTAAGTCCTCATTTGAGGAACCCGGACCCGGTATGCGGCAAGGAGGTAACCATGCCGCTAATTGCGGCATTGGTTACCTCCAACCTCGTAATGAGGGCCTATGAATTTGGAATTTGATTCTCAGGTGCGACGCCTATTACTCACTTTCATTCTCATTTCGATGATTGTCACACAAGCAAAGTGAAGTCCAGCCGGTGTGGAAACTCGGTGGCTAAGGCAGTCCAAGACAAAAGGGAGGAACATAAGTCACAAAGCCACAAGTTCTCTGACTTTACTGAATATTACCATTACAACAGAAACTGCTTATTCATTTGGCCAGACTCCAAACCACTCGAATGCCACTGAATTAGGAGCTGAAAGTTTAAGAGATCCAGGGAGCAGTTTCACGATAAATTAATGCTAATTAAATATTGCTGTAAATACTGGTTTAAAGAGGTCAGACCTTTACCTGTGAGAAGATGTTCAAAGCAAGCAAAGTGTAAGGATAAGTGAATAGGTCAGAGGTTGGTTTCCTGGCAGGGATACTCCAACAATGAAACATGTCTAAATTACTAGCTTGCTGATTCTTTAATATAGAAACCAAAATGAACCCTTTGTTTGCAGCCAGAACAATGCTGACTTTACAAAAATGTGTGCAAATAAAAAATGTACATTATGTTGAGAAATGTTCAGGTCATCTTGTTCGCAAAGTTGACCTGTACATTTCTTTGGGCCTGTTGTTTAGAACAAATGATGTGCTGGCTTTGCTTATATTAGTGCCCGGTGGGGTTGAGAGGGTGGCAACCTCCCAGCCAATGAGGAGACACGGAACGGGGGGATTACCAGATGCTTGTAATATGCCAAACTGCACTTGTTGAGGCGCAATGTTTTTTAAGGTGTCCCAGTGTTTTCAAAAATAGGCCTGGTGCTAATACCGTGCAAAGATTGCACTTGCACCTGTTCAATGTTTCCGTAATCTGGCCCCTGGTGGCTTGCTGCAGGGTGTGAGTTTCATGCTAATGGATCCTGGAAGTCTTTTGGAGTAAGCATGGATGGTGCAGCAATGTAATCACTCTGGCCGACACACCATTGGATGTAGTTGTGTGCTACCCAACAGGAATGGTTTATGGAGGTTTGCATACAGATTTCCTGCTGGGTCCGCAAGATGCAGGTCTGCTTGCGGGGGACCCCACACACTGTTTTCCCAAGAAATTACAGAGTTACGATTTTTCATACGCATGTTGTCGGGGTTCCGGCAACAGTTACGGGGAACCCTGCGCAGCCCCATTGCTGCTAAATGCCACGTTTCTAGTACAGCCGGTTCTGCCGGGCGTAAGAGAGCTTAGCCACCTCATGACAGTGACTGGCATAGTGTACTTAAACACTGAAAATCAGGACGCAGGCATCTTCGGATTTCTGGTGGTTAATCATTGATCGGCCCAGCTTGCCCCACATTGTACATCAACCCTGGAGTGTTGAATGCCTGGACACATGGTATTACAGAAAATGTGTCAAAAAACGGAAACGGTCTTCAAAACAATTCACTTTTTATTTTGTACGCCCTCACATCGATTTTATTTTAGTTTTTTAGAGTTTTATGTGTTGTGGTAAGGACAAACAGTTCCAGCACGCCTCAATGATCCCACCTGTTTCCAACTGGAGAACTTCAATATTTATTTTCTTTACTTTTTAAGTCCGTCAGTGATAAAATGTTACCCAAGATTGATGGACCTGAGATGGCTCAGTTTTACATTCTCTGCACATATTTCCGAATTTTAGTGAAGACGTTATATTTCTGTCTGAATATAATTTCACTATGTGGCCAGACAGCGAAAAACAGGCATTTTGTTCGATTATAAAATGAAAAAAAAGCGTAGAAGATTGAGGAAAAATTGGAATTAGTTAGAAGAAAAAGAAAAAAAAGTATCAATGAGCAGCAAAACAAACAAAAAAAGGTGGACATCTTTGAATGAACTAGTTGTTACATTAAATGTGTTAGGCTGCCAGCATAGTTGTTGATGTCCCTGTACGCCTTAACTGTGCATCCCCCACCTGCTGGCAAATGACGGGGTACACAGTGAGACTGCAGGCCTGTGCTTTTGATTTGGAGCAATGCTTTTATGTCCATTCAGAAGGAGATGGAGGAGGTCTGATGGTGGTCTCCGTCGCAGAAGGCCTCACAGAAGGTAAAACCACCAGCGCGGCCATGTTGCCTCCATTAACTCAAATCACAAGTAGACTCGGGGCCTGCAGGTGCAGGTGAGGAACAGACTTGGGGTTGCAGGGTATGGCCAGCACAAAGAAATCCCCACCTCAGCGCTATAAAATGAATTCCCATTACTGCTCCCAGAAGGAAACAATTAAAACATTTTTGTGACTTTGAGGTTTTAAGGCCGGTGGATTTCATGGCAAATTACCACCACCTGCACCGCAGCAAGCACACCACTGCATTCATTATAAGAGGGGGCTGCCACCGAGTTTCTAGTGCTCTGCTCCATATTCGATGGGCATGGTTCGCTACACGACCTACAATTAAATTTGACCCATGATTGATTTCTAAACGGCGCATACTCGTAAATTAGACTGTTTGAAATCCATACGGTTTCATTTACATCTCTAATGTTTAATATCCTGTGAAAACCCGAGAGTGAAAGCTTCAAAGCGTGCAAATGGCGGCCAGGCTGCTAAGTGTGTTTCTTAATCAGGCCACAAGCCCAATTTACAAGCCAAATCAGATTTCAGATGTATGATGTATTCATTGAAAGAAGAACAGGAGAGTGGCAGAGTTCACTGTATGCTGGGGACCATGTTATTGTGTGCTATACATAAGGGCCAGTTGGTCTAAGCCACTGCACTAGTGCAAGCTGCAAAAGATTCCACATGCTAAGATATAAGACATTTTGAAATTTTACATTGCAAAATCATGCATGTCATTTCTATGTAGTTTTTGTTTATTATGTAATTGGTACGAAAACAAACATATTTGTTTTTTGGTGCTGAACAGTGATTAGATATCATTCAAACCCCCAAAACATGTGGACGGTATGACCTGAACGTTGAGTAACAGGTGAGTGATCCATCGAACTGTGTCCGCTCCAGCAGCAGCTCGCGTTGTACCTCGCACTTTGGCACACACACACCGTATATAGTATGTTCAGAAAGGGTGCAACCAGCAAAAAGGCAGGTGGGTCATGGATGATTAATACGGATACGGTTTTTAAGACTTGGCTGACAGAACAAAATTACTATTGTCTCTCACTTGAAGAAACGTCTGTTAAATATCATGGGTGAAAATAGCGAAAAATACGTGTGTGACTGTGAGGCTTTTTGTTGTCTTTCATATTGATTGCAACATACTGACATATCTGCTGCAAAAAATAACTTCTGCATTATTTCTTTTTGGGAATTATATATTTGGGATTCATTATTACTATTCAGGAATATATCTCAGTGGATAAAGGTATCACCTCCCAAAACCTAAGCGACTTCACTCAGGGCCCGATTCAGAGGTGCATGCTAAAATGGAAAAGTGCCATGAGACACTTTTCCATGAAGATATGCATGTGGATGTATTACGGGAGTGGCGGCCACTCCTGCGCAACCGTGATTTACGGCATGGCAACAGCCTTGCCAACCACCTCACATGCAAGGTGCTGGCAAGGACTGCATTCAGAGGCCAGAACACCCTTCCTGCACCAACCAAAAGATGAAGACATTAACCGGACCATTGGAGGTGCCGTTAAACCCCAAAGCACCCATGGATTTTTGGGATGATTATCAGAGGGTGACAATACAATGAGTAGATGAGTTACGGAATAAAACACATAAGGGCTTCTGTGGTAGGAAGGAATATGATCACGATTTTCAGGATCGAAAGTGTATGCTGCGGGAAAGAAATTTGTGATCTTAGAAAAGAAGAACAAAATTCAGATGAAAGAAGCCTGAGTATAAAAAAGTGAAAACAACAATATATGAATTGGGTGAAGTTCTACCACTACAGATTGGACAATGTGGCAACCCAACGTATGTTGTTATGTGTAAGTACATTTAATGCCACAATGGTTTGGAAGACTGTTAATAAGATAAGGTTGATGGCAATAGTAAAACGATTGAGGAAGCCCTGGAAAATGAAACATCTCAGAATGAATGGAATGAGTATGTAATGGGGAAGTTCTATGTAATAAATATGACCAGGTATTATTGTGGGAGGGCACCTTTGGTTCTTATAACATAGAACTACTTATAACGAGATCCAAGGGGCCCAGCTCGGTGGGGTCTGATGGAATCTCAAATTTGATATTTAAATCAAAGGCTAAAGTATTGTGCCAGGTGTTCAAGTCAGTAATAATACAGGGCACAATACCAGAATCATGGTGCAGTGCTTATGGTGGGCCTATATAAAAAAAACAAGATGCAAGAAGCCCAGCAAATTATCAGACATTGACCATCAGGGATTCCTTCTCTAAGTTGTTTGCTGATTTGCTGCTGGAGGAAATTAAAATCTGGGCCAGAAGGGCAACTAGACCATCAAAATACCAAACAGGTTTTAGGGAAAACTACGGTACTACCCTAAACAGTCTGTTGGTTCAACTGTTGAAAAGACAAACGCTCATTAAAGGTTAATTGCTACTATATATTGCGAGTGTGGACCTAGCAAGCGGTTTGATACCACTGACTGAAACCTACTCTGGAAAAAGCTTTATGGATGAGGGCAACCAAGTGGCCTACTTAGATTTCTGGTGGAGTTACATACTAACACCAGCGTTCTGATACACTTAGACAGCTATGGGAAGTTGGGGTCGCCAGTTATGATCTATAGGGGACTAAGACCGGGCTGCATTTTAGCGCCCTGTCTTCTCCACCTCTATCTGTCAGATATAGTTGAGCACTCGGAGGGTTGCCATACTCCTCCCCCAAAGTAGGTAGCAATTTTATTTGTGGATGACATCTTTCTTTTTGACAGCACCCTGATTTGTCTACAGTGTGCTTTGGTGTTCCTTCAAAATTATCTTAAATAAGATGATGATCACTGATGAAAAGTCAGCTAAATTGATAGCTCCTCACAGGCTTAATTTATTGAAGGTAAGAAGCTGGAAGTTGCCAACAACAAAGGACATTTCAGCTAAAAAAAATGAGGCGTGCTGCTCACGCCAATGCAAAACGAACCTTGAAGAAAATGACTGAATACCTTTCTCCTTCTTTCAAGGGGGGGGACTAAAAAGTCTGTTGTAACTCCTTGTGACGAGGATCTCCTTGAGGAGTTCTCCAAATCCCTTGCTTTCCTGGGATCTAAAATGATACTAACCGTAGTTAATGCACTTCCTGATTCCACGGTACATCAGTCAGATGCCACGATTGCTGACTTTCCTAATCTAAACTGTAGTTTGCTCTTGCCTGCCAATGAGCGAGAAGGGGCTCACTCGCTAGCTGGAAGTAGTGTAAGAGTGCGGAAGGATGATGACGAGACGCAAGGGCAAGGCGAAGAACCTAAATCACCTGTCCCGATTGCAAAGCAATCAACGGAGACTTAAGAATGTAGTACTGAAAATGAGTCCTTTGAACAGTTTAGTCCATTACCCTTGGCAACTGAAACCCATCCTGTCACTCTGCTGAGCTCAAACTGCCTATTATTACCATCTTCACCCAGCTCATCTGACTAGTTGGACGTCAGTGGGTCATCTGCAGCAATGTTTAACATCTTAGAGTCATTGTTAATGGAATTAAATAATAAAATTGAGGTGATTTTGTCCAAAGTGGACACCCAATGTGACAAATTGAGCCAGACTAAGGCCTCGGTGGTGGCTCCCGAAGGTCTTGTGACGTTGCAGATGTTAAACATAGTGGATCTTTTCACTCTTCTTACCTCCACCTTACCCATCACTATTGCATCGGCCTCTACCATCATTTTCAACCCGGAACAGGCCTCACCAACCAAAACTTTGGTGTCCCTAAATACTAATTTGGAGGCCATGGTTAACATTGTAACAAGAGGTCTCTTAGCCTCTGATAGATGTGTCTACTCACGTAGCTCTATTAATCAATCACTGATGTATGAACCGTTGGCAGATAACCTGAGACAGCTGAGAAGAGCAGGAGAGTCTGAAAAGCCTGACAAGCTTGAGAAGGTCCTTGGAAGCAAACATATGGCCCAACTATATCCACTCTTGAAAGATAGCCAGCCGCTGGGCCTCCTTACAAATGCCAATGAGGCCTCATTACTGATTCCCACCTGTGCAGTGCTCAAAGGGGAACTCATTGGAATTCAGGGACTACACATGGATGATGGGCGCTCACCCCCAAGACCACTGACACCACAAGGAACCTGAAGCCAAAATCAAGGCACACCATAAAAGCATTGACAGCACAAGCTAAGAAGAAAAAGTACCATCACTCGCCCTCAACTAAATGTGGTACCAGGTGGGACAACAAGGATCAAGACTCCGATATTAATTTGACATCACTGTTTGCTTGCCAACAAGAGCCAAATAAGATTACATCTGATACCTTAGCACAGACCGAATGGGAGTCCGCCCCCACCATTACTAAGGCCCAGATGGTAAGTCCTGCTGTCCAGTCATCTCAAGCGGGCCCTGCCAACTGGGTCAGCCCGTCTTCAGTACTGAACACGAGGCGGGTGGCAGACGTCCCTAAATTTAAAGTTACTCACAAGGCCCTTCAGATTAGGAGCCTTTTTTGTGAAAGTAATGCCTTGTACTGGAATCGTAAACTTATATTGGATTTGTTCCATGACATTATTCCATTGTGCTACATTGAGAGTGATGACATAAGGACAGTTGAGTATCCAATGCCTCTTCAATTGTATTTTTCAAACCCAATAGCACTGTCTTGTGTAATGGATCATGTGAGTTCTTTTGGTGGGATGGGTTATGAATGTGTATCAGTGGAAGCTGAGTATGGCAAGAGATTCTGCCCGACTGATAGTAATATACCCCTGAGGGTTGTGGACTCAGGTAGTAACAAAAGCACTGAGGCCCTAAGCTCCCAGGATGGCGGCCTTGGGAGCATGCACAAACCCACTGGGTCCACCCCATAGAGAAGGAAATAGGCAAATTACCCAGAGAGAAGAATGCCATTGGGCCTGGCTGGCTAAATTGGTGGCTCAGAATGGGCCATCAGGCCTTTAGCCCCATGTGTTGCACCAGGGCCCTTCCACATCAGTTGGAATACCCACGGTTATCACCACCTCCTGGAGGGTGGTGGTTTGATGGAGCAAATTGATGATTATTCCATGGTGGCCTTCCAGGAGACTTGACTCACCACTGAATTGGCCATTTGACAGCTGGCAAACACTGCAGAACTTTGCTATCCAGGGCCCTAGGGGTCCCCCAAAGGGTGGATTACTGTAAGCTGTAAAGAGACCTTTATCTATGATGGAAGTGGCTACCGCCTCCCTGAATTTACTTGTGGGTCAAATCGTATTCCCTCCTGGTCCCGTTGAAAGAGGAACGTCCGATTGCCTTGGTGGGGTGGGGGACCTAAAGAGCTCATTGTAGTAAATATTTATGATCCTCCCAAGAGGTTGCCTCATGTTTTGGTAATTTCATAAACAGAGGCTCTGTTCCAACTCCTACTTGGACGTTACATGTGTATTATTTGCAGGGATTTTAACTCCAGTATTCCTAGGGAACTAGCCCCTGATGATAGAGATGCTTCTCCCATGGTTGACCAGGTGGAAGATGATTTGGTCTCTTGCTACAGTAAAAGAGGCTTTGAGTGGGCAAACATCTTGTATTCTTTTGTGTTTTTGATGGTCAATGGATCTACTCCTTTGGACTCGCCACACCAGTACACTTGAATTGGTCAAAAAACGAGTACTCTTTTGGATTATGCCTATGTGGCTAATTCTAGTACCCTGGTAAATGACATGGGCGTCGTGCACAGATTAGAGAGTGATCACTTACCACTCCTAATTAGCATGAATAGCCACCTGCCCTGTTCGCTCTCGAGATCAGATGGGGGGGCTGACAGTTAATTCCTCCTTCCACCGCATATCATGGAATGACCGCAGGTTGTCATTGGTCATGGCTCCTATGCAGATGGCATTGAATTCATATGCCAGGGATTGCAAGGAGAGGTCGCGTGTACCATCAATCTCCTAAGTGGCTATGGCTATTAAGGATTTCAGGATTTTTATCCAGTAAATTATCCTCAAGACCTTTGTTAATGGAAACTCCAACACCCGTGTGACCACCGAGAGGCCTCATAGACACCTGTTTGACAAACTAATCGATAAGAAGAGGAAGGAGTTGCACTCCTCATTGGTGGCCTTATCTGAAATGACACTGAATTCCCTCAAACTTGCCTCCTGAGCAAACTCGATGAAAAACAACTACCATAAATGGTTGACGCATCATCGGTACAAATTGGAGTGCCTACGCTGGTGAACTTTGGTGAGCTATGCTCGAGCCAATGATGTGCGCGAGTTTTGGAGGTGCATCGATAGTGACTCTACTTTGACTCACAGCGTTATTGGTGTAACAGAGGCGACCTGATAGAGTCTATTACCAGATCCTTGGGAAAGGATGACTTTGTGGCAACGATAAGCAAAATCTTCACAGATAAATGGGTCTACTCTAAAAGCCCTGTGGACATCCTGAAGCTGATTGGAAGGAGCAAATCCTCTAGAGCCTCTGCCCTGACGGTATATGTTGTTCTCTGATTAAATCAGATTGCACACACTGGGCTAGTGCCCTTGACTGGCTTTTTCATTGGATTGAAGAAGCTCAATCTATTCCATTGTCATGGTGCGACAGCATACATTTTCCTGTTTGGAAGAAGGGCTGTTGCTTAGAACCAGGAATTATCGATTATTAGCGATGCTGGATGCACTGTCTAAAATCTTCTCACGTTTACTTCTGGATGAATTGTTGAACTGGGGAGAAAGTACCAGCCTTATTTCTTTTAATCAGACTGGTTTTAAAGGGACTGAACATGTCCACTAACTGCCTTGCCTGCTAATAACCATCCAGCAAGTATGGGGTATGCGTCGGTGGCCTGTGTATGTGGCGTTTATCAACTACAGTGCTGCCTTTGAATCCATCAGTAGGACAAGGCTTTGGAATAAACTTGCTAATTGGAACATTCCTGACGGTCTGCTTACCATGACAATCGCACTACATGATGGGACCAGAGTTAAAGTCTGGCTAGATAAATCTGGCAGGATGTCATCCTGGATCCCAACTTTTCAAGGACTTAAACAGGGGTGCATTCTTACCCCCCTGCTGTACAATCTGCACATGGCTGACATGGGCATTTCACTGTCCAACACTATTTCCAGTCCACCTAAACTGGGGAAGCTTCCGCTCCAATGGATGGGGTACGCAGATGACATTGTCCTGTTAGCTCTTACCCCCATGGGGCTACAGGCAGCTTTATTCAAACTAAAGGAATTTTTTCATACAGAAACTACCTGACCATTAACATCAAGAAAACCAAGGTTATGTTTTTTTTCCTGCACCACGCTAAAACTTGATCTATGGGCTGGTGGTTGGATGGGAATAAGTTGGAGGTGGTTGATGAATACAAGTACCTAGGAGTCCTATTTGATAACAAGCTATTGGGCACTCGACACCTTGAGCTGCTCAAATGTAAATGCTTACAGGTCCCGGGTGAATTGCCGAAAATGGCTTGTAGAAGAGGGGATACTCATTGGCAATTTTTGCCCAATTGTATTTGGCAAAGATCCTCCAGATCCTCCTGTATGGAGTCTAAAATTGGGCGTTTGCTAATATTACTATACCAGCCCTAAATAGGTTGGAGTCCAGACTAATGAAGAATCTGTTTCATCTACCAGTGCATGCTTTGTGGATTTGATTTGGCTAGAATTAAATTTGGTTTCTTGTGAGGCGAAATTCCACCTGCCATGTGTCAACACTAATCGGAAATTGACTAACGGCCTGCTTGGCTCCCTAAATCACTACATTTTTAGGCGGGGAGGCTAAAAGCTAGTTTTATGTCGAATTGCAATTTGGCTAACATCAGGGCGGTTGGAGTCGACTGGCTCCCTACAGAACTGGGCGACTCCCTGAGTTCCACGTTCCTTCAACAAAAATATGGCATAAGAACAAGTATCCATCAAAAATACCTTGACCTGCAGTTTGTAAAGATCTCTGTGAAGAGCAATTGCATTCTGTTCTATGAGTACATCCTCTAACGTGAGCAATACCCCAAATATCAGTTCATGGGTAACGCTCTAGTGTGGGACTACCTAAGAATTAAAATTAACGTTGTCAACACCATTGAAATAATGGTAGCCTGGTCTAATATTCTGCAGACCCACCGTTTTTGTAGACTTTGCAGGGATCTCCAGATTGAAACTGCCAAATATCTCTTAAGGAACTGTGAAGCAGTTGAGGCATTGTGTGTAGCTGCTTGTTTGGCAGCAGGAATTCAGGATGCGGCAAACAAGGAGTTTTGGTTGATGGTCATGAATGGCAATAATGAAGCTTGCATCATTTTATTTACTATTTTGTGAAGAAAATTGATAGTTATTTTTGATGTTCTCCATTGAGTATGCGGAGGAGGTGGGAGAATTGATTTATACTTTTAATGTTTTTTATTGTGTATTGTGGGGGATGGTAGGACAATGGGGAAAAAATGTCAGTTCATAATGTGTGTTCAAAAGTTGTCATTTTTGTATAACTATGTAGCACGTTAATTAATACAAAAAGGTTTTTAAAAAACGCTCCATCCTGTTAGGGATTTTAGAAAGCAGGATGTGGTGCCAATTGGGTAGGTGACGAGAGTTAGAGTTATAAGGCATGCAGGTGCATTGCCTGGCCTCTGTTAGTAGGGGGATCAGGATCCCATGGTAATGGGTAATGACATGGGAATACACAAGCTCCAGCACCATCCCACCCTCTTGAAGTTGACCAGGAAAATGGGGACAGAAAGGGGTAATATTGATATTGACATGAGATAACAATTTCAGGAGTGGCTCAGCTTTGTGAGAGAGCATGAAAAATCAAGGAAGGACCTTTCCCTGGGTGAACGTCTTACTGATAAATGTATTAGAGTGAATTTGCTGGTTGGTATAGCCAAATAAAATTAAGGAAGAAAGTTTGTGAGTGAAGTACCAAGAAGAATATGAAAGTGACTCTGTTGATTTATGGAGACAAAACCAAAATGAGGACCAACATGCAGTTTGTGACTGGAACTAGGAAGATTATATGAGCGGCTCCGCTAGTTGGAACAGAGAACGGTATTGAGGCATAACTTCTAAAATGTATGTTGCTACTCTCTGAAGCACAACTGTCAGAGTCACATTTAACACTGCATTTGCCCATTAACACCTACCTGTGGGACTGTTGATGGCATGCACACAACTCTTTACTACCTAAATCTGTTGCGTGGTCTTCCAAATGATGGGTATGGGGTTTTCTCCAGCCCTAGTTTTCAGTGATACAGTGCTTAGTAATACAAAGTAATACAATTTTCACATGTGCAACAGAGAGGCATCTCCTAAATTGGCCCAGCAGCACTATATAGTAATTTGCAATGCACCCCAACCAGGGAGCCTCATACGGTTTCCTGTTCTAATTGAACAAATGCAAATGGTGGCACTGACCACTTCCCAGGCCAGAATTGCAGTGGGCTTCACCACTACTTTTGTAGAATGTGTTCTGAACATAGGAATCATTCAGTGCAGCAGGCCACTGAATTGTTGTGGGGAGAAAGATTAGGAGAGGAGGCTGACCCACAGTCTCCGACATGTGTCTACTGTACAAAATCTAATGTTGGTGCCTATTGAACTTGCATCAGAAGTTGAGGATGATGGGAGTGTTTTGTCTGATAAAATACTGGGTTACTGATTGCAGATCTTTGGAATATTGTATATTGTTAAACAGTTAAAGGCACAATCTCAAGAACTCCACAGCCCTTGAGTCCAGAAATAGCGATGTGAGCTAAAATAATTCTCCTCTGAATATCACTACTGTACTTTCAAGACAAACAATTAAATACATTCAATACAAACAGCATGCATATTATTGTTCTGTGTGATACTACAAAAAAGCAAACTGTTTATTTCTGTCTAGCAAACAGACAATACGGAAATGAACTAGGCAGTTTAAAAATAAAGTAGGTTTACATTGTGATCCTACTTACTGTATTGGAAGATACGATTGCTCAAAGGGGTCTGTGTGGCTTCGAGATTAGATGCACCCATTGCATTGATAATCACACAAGCATAGATGCTTACCGTAATGACACGTCTACCAAATGTGCAAAATGCACTGCATGACCCATAGTGTAACACATTTTTAAATAATACATGTTCATTTTACCCAGCTAAATGGTAATGATGTTATCAACTGTGAAAAGGAAAAAGAAAAGTCAGCCTTGCCAGAATGTATTCATTTGAAAGTTTCCTCTCCAGGCAAACAGCTGTACGATTCATGCAGATTAAGTGCTGAATATGGAATTTCTAGAGCATAATAAATGTAGTAATGCAGAAAAAACATGATGCAAATGTTGGCATCCAACATACCGTATATGCCAAAGCCATATTGTGTTCTATAGGCACATATTATAATTGCAGATTAACATTTACAAGAATCCAATATGATGTGAAACTAAAAGCCATTACTGGGGTATCACCTCATACCTGACACAGCACTACTTGATAGTGCTTAAAACTTCATTATGTATGACTGAACTACTTTCGTATTTACACACAACCCAGTAGAGCATGTCTGAAAGTCACACATGTTTAGTTATTGTTCAAGCATCATGGGAATATGCACAATATGAATACCATTTGTAAATATGCCATTACAGTTGTTTAACTCCTTGGGCCCTCATTCCGAGTATGGAGGTGGTCCTGGCGCTATTTGCGCCATGACTACCTCCCATACCGGTACCGACTCCGACTTGATTCAATGGGGACTTACCGGTGTATTCGGACCTTTGCGGGACCGGTAAGTCCCCATTGAAAAATCCATTCCCCATTCCCATTTGAGCCCCCATAGGGAATGGGGAAGTAGCTAATAACGGTACCGTTATTAGCTCTGAAGTCCCTTAACGGGTCCCTTCCATAATACCTGGTAATCCCTTTGCATCCAACTCAGAATGAGGCCCCTTGTCTGCAAATGCCCCAACCAAAGTCTCCTGCTTGGCCCTGAGGTGGGACTATCCCAGGAATGATTGGGTTTTATTTGTGATCTATTTAGAAGGATCTTTCTGTAGAGGATGTCAGTGCCTTATTTACAGTAGAGAACTTTATGTGAGATAGAGTTCTTAATATGGATGTGCAGCTTTTGTGTACATAATACATTCCAGAATGAACATCCTGCAGATTAAAAAAAAAACAGACATACTTCCCAGTCAGATGTGTGTTCAGTCCTGTACTAAAGCTCCATTTGCATCCACAGAAGCCACAGAAATAGGTGAAATCATGTTTATTGTATCTAAGTAGCTGCTGACAGTGTCAGTGGTTTGTTGCCCTCCTGTACTCCCTTCTGTTCCCTGTGAGATTGTGTTTTAATTTTTTAAGTGTGTTCACTAACCTACACACAGTGAGCAGTATTTCTGTCAACTCATTGTCAATAGCAGCTTTCCAGTGCACATCCAGCTCCTACTGTGCATGAAATATGACAGTTTGGACCTACGTGAAAGGAAGGTGTACCTTTCCTCTCAGGCCACATCCTGTCTATGCCACTGATTCCAACAGATATATCATTGCCAACACCTCACTGAGTGATTTTGTGCACAGGATAACTCTGTTGCTGGCCTCTTGAAAAGATTGTTTTAAAAAGGAACATTGTGCCATATTTGTCACTGCCAAATGTCAAGTTGTTGGTTAGGCACTATCCAGATGCCGGCTCTTACTTTTGCCACCACAATAAAGGATTCTCCCATGCTGCAATGTCAACATGACAATTCTGTAATTGATTTTCAAATATATTTGAGTACTCATTTTCCAATTAATAAAATCAGCATACAATACAATATAATACCAAATATGACCACCATACACAAATGCATATATCATGTCATCAATCATGAATCTACTGCATACTCTCACAATCATCCTTTCATCTTATCCGACAACATCACCTACATACAAATAAACCGTAATGCAATTTAGTGTGCAAAACAGCTATATGTGAAAAACAGCACAGATAAAGTGCAAGCAATACATATTGGTGCAAGCAGCACAAAGGAGGTGCAAACAGTTCATATTTGTTAAAATACGATGACTGCAATTGACTAGTCTACAATACAAAAGATGAAAAGAGCCTGCTACGTCTCGTGAGACAATCATGCAGAGTTAAGCAGCGTCACTCTGGCTGAAATTAATCATAGGTCTCCTTAAACTGGCTTCCAATTAATAGTTGGCCTACTCAGGTTTTGGCTGTGGGGTTCTGAGTTTGACAATGAGCCCAGCCTTCTTCAGGGTAAAAAATTACATGTGGGGTCAGGCTGATGAACACAGCCTGTTAAAATTGAGGAGTGAGGCTCCAAGTGCTTCTTACTTTTGCTGCAGAAGATTACTGTTGATCCGCTCCAACAGATGCATATGGATGTAAGGGAAATTGTGGCATCACTGCATATGTTTTGTGGTATTCTGGGCACTGTAGGAGTGGCTTAAATTAGCACCACTCTTCTCGGCCACACTTATCATTTGATAAAGTAGCAGGTACTGTTGTATTAAGTGGATTACCACAACATGGAGCTCAAAGACAAAGGAGGGCATGTGCATGGTTTTGCTTATCATCAGCGCACCTATAACATTACACCCATTGTTGTGGTGAAATTACTACTGCTCTGCAGGAGTGCAGGAATGAGAAGTGACAAATGAGCCTACTCAGCCCCACACTACACTATACCAACTGTGATCCCAATTATAAAGGTGAAACAGACATATTCTGAATGTTAGACCTCCTTTGCCTTTTAAAGTAGAGCAGGTTGAGGACAGGCCATACTCTTAGGAAGGGTTGTGAGATACATAGAAGCATCCAAAACAGCAATAGTATTGAGATGCCAAAATAAAAGAAATGTCCAATCAAGGTTCTATAAAAATACAACACTTTATTTAAACCAAAAATACACGCAACTAATACAAATATCAATGACCAACCTGTCAAAGATGTTATAACTAATAAAAAAATAGACTACTAGAATAAATACAATGAGAAAGGCCTTCTAAGGAACTATACATTCTTACAGGAATGATGTCTCAAAAGTCACAATTTAAAAAAAATAGACTAAAACCATGGAGCCATCCAGGAAATGTGTGAAAATGTGTAATTTATTAATTCATTATAATATAAGACCTTTTACAAAAACAAATGTACAGAATGCATACACTAGACAAAAACATTCCATAAAAGCATCACAATCAATAACTACATTGAATGTTGTGCAAAACTACACATAGAAACTTTAAAAAGTGCAAATCAGCTAGGATAAGGGAACGTTCTACATTGAATAGAGAGGATTGGTTTGCTCCTTTGAACAACCTTTAGTAAACAACTGTAAAGAATGGTGTTTTTCATTAAACATGTCTATACATTTTCATAAGTAGTGGTGTGTGCAATAACACAGAAAAGTATACAATGTAATACTTTCTAGGTAGAATGTGGCATTAGCTGATTTGCACTTTCTGAAGCTTATTGGCACGTTCTATGCATAGTTTTGCACAAAATTCAATGTATGTATTGATATTCATGCTTTTATGGAATTATTTTGTCTACTGTATGTATGCTGTACATCTGTTTTTGAAAAAGGTTTATATTATAATGTATTACTTTAATTTCTTTAATATACCAAATAGCCCAATGGCTTTGTATATACAACAATTAAACAAACATTACACACTTATTTCCACATATTACATTACCATCTTATCATTATCATTACACTTACTAAAGCTAAAATCACCATTTTAAAAGAATGCCAACATCATTATCAAGTCAACAGATCATTACACATAAATTCAGTTAAAATACAATAAACTAAAAGAATGTAAAATGCAAACCATTTAAAATGTCAACTACTTGCAGGTAAAAGGATACCTTAAAATAAAGATATTCACACATTTTCCTGCATGGATCCATGGTCTTGGCCTAAGTTTAAAAAGAAATTGCGACTTCTAAGACATAATTCCTGTTAGAATGTATCACTGGTATTCCCCAGGTGTCTGCGAAGTAAAGGGGAGTCCCCACACATAGTCTGGACTTCTTAGGAACTATATGCATAGACTCTGTAAAATATTGGATATTACTGCCTCTTGCATGCTATCATTCAAAAGGACACCTGTCAAACTGCATAGCGTACCCACATTTTGCAAATAAAAGACAAATTACCTGTGGACTGCCTTTATTTCAAAGAATGAAACATTCTACATTTGAAGACTGGCCCAGAACTGAAGTAGTTATTTATTAGTGAAAACAGCAAGACATGGAATTAAAAGTTTCAAGAAATCGATTTCTTCACATGTCCTTATTATCAGGATACCACATGAAAAGATGATCTCCTTACAGCAAAATTATATCCCTAGTCTAAATTAAATAAATCCATAAGTAATGTGTTCCTTTATTCTGCCATGTTAGTAATACATTTCAAATGATATTGTCCTAAAATGTAAGAATAGAATGGACAAGGCTATTGAGTTGTATTTCACTGTGTGATGCGAAAATTGAGAAATTGAATGTGGAGGGGCTGAAATGAAAGACCAGAATCAAAATAGTATGTAAGTTTCAATTCTCATTAAAGAGGCCACAATGGCTCCTGTTCGGTTGAAACCTGTTAAAAGACGGTTACATGTGATGGTCAGGTAAAATGGCTTTTAAGTAACCCTGAAAGGCTACTCCATTGTACGCAAGCAAGTTTTTCAATTTCAAAACAGATAGGCTCTATACATTTACTTCAGGCATTCACTAATGGAAAGAGGATGTACCTTCAAAGAAGATATTTGACATAAATCAGTTCTCATCATCTTGCAAATAACTGCATTAGCTGAAGAGGTCAGTTAGAAGGTGATTGCCATTTAGAGGCCCGGTACTAAACTTCTGCCTTTGATTAGTCAAGATGAAAAGTCATTGAGAATATGCACACACATTTTGCTGTGGATAGTGGTAATACTTACGGTACACCACATTTTGGTGTGGCCAATTCGGCGTGTGGTGGTTTTGCACGGTCTGTTAGGTGCGACCAGTCTGGCACAGGGATGTTTTGGTGTGGCAGTGCATATAATTAAATTAGGAATTCATGCAGTCTCAAACCATGGCCTGCAGGGCTGCAAAAACGTAGCGCTAACCACTAGGCTATTGAGATGTTATTACACTCAAAGGCACCAGTTATTTATATTAACAGATGTCATGAAGAACAGGTTAGCTTATGACACTTAAAGCATGTAACTAGTGCATATAAGATTGATAAGATCTGTATGGACTTGGTTTTAACTTTGCAGTCCTACAGGCCAATGTTTTGGATGACCTTAATTCTATCTTTATTTTGTTATTGTATTCACATTTTAATGTGAATTCAAGAACTAGAATTCCATCGAACTGGCCGCGCCAAGCAATTCGCACCAAACCGGCTTGTGTGGCAAAACATCAGTGCCAAATTGGCCTGCGCTGAACCGGAAGCTCCAAAATGTTGTGCTCTATAATAGGTCAATGTAATATTTATGTAATGTATAGCCTATGTCCTCTGGTGGAGAACAGCTGCAACTGCACACAAAAGACATGCATGCATTTAACATGGAGAGAACAATTACCCAAAATGTGTAGAGGTGCATCGCAACAGAAGATTTGATTGACACCAGAATTGGGTATTTTGTAGGTAAGAGTAACCTCTATCACAATCATCAATAAAAACTATATATTGTCATGTTTCAAATTGTCAGAAAATTATAAAAACATGTAAACGTGTTAAATAAGATTGCACAATATTCATTAACATCCCTAAATGTTCTTGCACATTGTAGAATCTAAAAATATAACTTTTATATAGGTAGCACATATGAGTCAAAAGTAATGTAAAAACAAAATTAGTATCTCTTAAACAAGATATGATTCCCTTCCAAATTTGCGGGTGGGAAACCACACCTCTGTCATAAGTCAGAGGAGGGGCTATGATAGTATATATTTGTATCCACATAGGACAGAAGATTATGGAATATTGGGTGAGGAACGTTCAGAAGGAGAGCCAACTGGAGATTGGAGAACAGAAAGGCAGACCTGTCCATTGAGAGAAAAAAAGACCAGAACAGTCCTTAGAAGAAAGAAAAGTAGGCAGTTGGGGGATTGATTTCCAAAGAATATGCTGTGGGAATAATATATGGCTGACTGGGGTCTCTGTCGGTTCTACCAAAACCAGAAGTTAGATCTGGAAAGGTAAATCCACCCGAAGCCACAAATTGTCCAGTTTGATGATTGTAAAGTCTGGGAAGATAAAGTACTGGGAATGCAGATAGGTTCAATGTGAAAAAAATAGGGACACAAGTGCTAATAAGCCAATTTTCTGTGTTCCTCATTAATATCAAATACAATATTAGATATTGTTTTCATAAGTCTAAATGACTTCATTTGAAAAAAAAACTTCAACACTGAATCCATTTTGGTGACCCTATAAAGTGGACTTGCTTTTGTAACGTTAAGTATTATTTGGAATATAAATAGTAGTTGAACGCAGTGTGTAGCCATGGCAAGCCATAATGCAATTCCAAGTACTATCGCCTCGGATGATATCATGCATGCTTAAAGAAATTCATTATTTTCATTAAGAAACATGTGAAGTACTAATCCTCTGCATTCCCTTGTCCTTCAATGCACAGACAGAGTCAGGTGCAATGTAGGAGAGAAGAGGAAATAAGTATATTTTACTGGAGAATAGTACATCTCCAGCCCAGACATCTAAAGAGACTGGAAGTATTACATGCAGGCCCTTTCAAAACTGTTCATTTATCTAAATTGAAGAAACCCCCCTCAACACACTCACACACAGATAAGTGAAAAGAAGCAAATACAAGTTTAATGAAAGCCAGATACGCATGTTATAGAGAGCTGCACCCACACATTCAGAAATCATAACATACATGTGGGTTCAGAACAGAACATAGATATTCCTGAGAACTTTATCTGTGAATTCAAACTTACATGAGTTAATGCAAACAAGTTACTTTTTGAATCCACATGGTTTAGCACATAGTCCCATGCTAGCTTGTCATCGTCTGTATGTCAAGTGGTCTCATATTCACTATCTCACACGACTGCATAGGTTGGTGGAGTGCTAAAATATCGTGATTGTTAGGTTTCTATTAACAGTCTCCATACTTTCTCCTTACTTGTTTTAATTCTGGAGAAAATCAAAGGTATTTAACCATACTTTATGTCAAATGGTTCCACTAAAAAATGTGCAATGTTTCTAAAAGAAAAGCAATGCTAACCAGAAATGTTACTATTTCTACTGCCTTTTAGATTATCATAATATTCAAAGGAAGACTGCATGATTGAAAGTGGGTGCCGTTGTGGATTTCATAATAGTGAGATTCATATAGGCAGGTCCAATTTCATTTTGGTTAAAGTGTTTGTTTTGTATACATAGCATACTGGAATAGTCTGAAACTGACCTCTTATGTTATTAATTAATAAAATGATGTGGGTATTCCATCTCTGAAATGGCCATCTGCTGATCAGATTCCCCTTTCAAAAGCTCCATGCCAAAGCTTAGCGTGTAATTGTGGCGTGCTGGATCAGTAGCATGATTTTCTGCACCTGCATGCCTCGCATTTTAGACAGACTGCCTTTGATTATATGCTGTCAAAAATAAAATCTCAATAAAATAAAAACATTCATTATCAGGACTTAATTGTAGACCAACAGCAGAGGAAGTAAACATCACAACCTTTTCAAATTAAAGGAACTTGTACAGGTCACTGAGGAGATAGATGTAGCAAGTATCAATTCCATGTCCGTCATGATTTCCAAGTTCCGTACTGTAGAGGAAGGTCCAAACTATTCTGACCACTATGCAGGACTCTATTATTTTAGTCTGTTTTTAACTAGCAAAAGCTTTGTTTTACCCATGTTGATTTTGAGAAAGTTGTCAGACATATGGGTCCTCATTACGACCCTGGCGGAAAGGGTTTAACGGCGCCGTAAAGGTGCGGGCGCCGTTAAACCCATTCCGCCTCATTACGAGGTTCCCTTGTGAGACCCGCTCTGCAAGTCTGGTCAGACCAGACGTCCTTTGCGGATCCCGCGAGGGGACCAGCATGCTAACATCGGGCCCGTTACTAACAGGCCCATTGTTAGCATCATCCCCATTCCCATTGAGCCTTATGGGGGAATGGCCCTGTAATTCCCCATTCAGGGAACCCGGACCCGAGTTGGAAGGCAGCCATGCCCTTATTAAGGGCATGGCTATTTCCAAACACGTCATGAGGCCCATAGCCTTTTATTGACATTAAGCAGTCTTTTGTCTGAAGGTGACCAGAGATTGGGCACCAACAAGCGCTACAATAATGCATGCCATCTGTGTAAATTAGAAAGGTAAATCAACTGGAATGTATTTGTTTGATTTAAGGAAGCAAGTAGTCATTAAAAAGTAATGAGCACGTGCAAATCCCTGAGGGACTCTACAGGTCAACTTTTAAAAAATGTTAAAATATTTTACAAGTTAAAGTACCCAGAGTGGAGCACAAAAGCTTGGCGAATACGGATAATGTTCAAGTTCAGGGATAGATTACAATAAGATAGATGATTAAGAGGATTCAAAAGCTCTAATCAGAATATTGTTAGAGCATGTTTTTTGGGTGATATCTGGAAGCAGATATTCCCCTGAGAGCTTAGTGATCTTATCTACAAAATACTTGACATGATTTTCTGCATCATCTGTGAAGCTGATGTGTTCAAAGACATATGGCCTTTGCCGGTCCGGCAAAAACGGTACCAGTATGCTTGCCGGTACCATTGTTACCAGACCGGCAAACTCTGAGTTGTGCTCGCGGGTGCCTTTCATTTGGCCAGGTCTGCCCTGGCAGAATGGAAGGCACTCGCGAGCACAGCCACCCTGTAGCACCGGCACAGTTATGAATGGTGCTGGTGCTACAGGCATTCCCATTCCCATTCAGCCCTATGAGCAATACAATCATCAATCTTTATATAGCAGCACATTATCAAAGTTTCCATTTTCCCTACATCAGCATTAACGGGGTCTAAATATAGTGGAGACAAGGTAGACATTGGGCCTCATTACGAGAAGTGTGCAAATAACGAGCCTACCGGCATGGAGGAACTAGCGGGTCCGTGCTCGTATGACGCCGCTAATAGTGGCTGATTACGAGTGCGTGAGCATGTGAGAACCCCCATGCCGGCCATGCCGCTAAAGGGCCTCCAACCCCCCGATAGTGCCATCAGGGGACCCGCCGATACCACTTCTGCCTAGGAGGTACCCCTTAATACCGACCCGGTAATAACATCATGCTTATACTGGGCTCGTAATACCGGACCCGGAAGTAACGTCATCGCGTCGGAACGGGAAATGCGCCGGTGGCCATCTTTAAAACACAATCCATTGTAATCCTCCCAAACCACCAGTGTTGCACAGGAGAGAACAGGGTCTTTCAAATCAACATGTCTAAGGCAACCAGAAAATCCAATCCCCGCCTGCGCAAGAAGCGTTTCTCTGATGAGGAACTTAACATGTTGGCCGACACTCTTGCTGCCCATGCTGATGACATAAACACCCATAACCTCAAAAGGGAGGCGCAGCAGAGGAAGAAGGAGATATGGGAGGAGGTAGCCTGCAAGGTATCTGCAGTCGGCACCACCCCACAGACAATCAAAGACTGCAAGAAAAGGTGGGATGATCTCCGCCTAACGGTCCGCAACATCCCGGCCAGCAATCAGAGCGAGGCCATGGCCACAGGTGGGGTGCCCACTCCGCGACAAAACTAATGCGCTGGCAGGAGACATGTAGTACTTTCATCCAGATGGAGTCTATCAAGGGCTTCAGGGAGATGGAGACGGGTGCCGCAATATCTGCAGATGGAGGTGAGTGACCCTGCAGACCACAGTAGGGCAAACCATGACGTAGCACAAGTGATCTGGAATAGAGCCTAGGCAAGGCAATGCATGTCCCAACACACACACATCAACACATCCATGTCCAGATGGAGACCCAAACCCTGCCACACTGAAATGCATGCTGAGTGCCAATCCCATTACCAAAAGACAGCCAACACACAGGGACCATTCCCATGCCATACATCACACAAACCCCAATACAACAGCATGCCACCTGCCATGCAGCATTCCTGAATTGAGACGTCACAGCAAATGCCAAAATGCCCCCTTCAAACTACCATGTGTGACACACCTGTAAGATATGAATGCATGATAAATGAAAATCTCCACAGCACCATATAATGCATCTTGCATGTATCACCATCACTGATGCCCTACATCTCTTCTACCCCCCCTAGGCACCGATGGAGAAGAAGCCAGTGAAGATCCAGGCACAAGGGCATCCATGTCCCGGCCCAAAACAATTGCCACTGGCGAAACCACCTCCTGGGCCGCCTTGCAGCCCACACCACAAGCCAGGGCGAGTGCACAGGCCATGCCGACACATGTGGGCCCCACGGCTATGGATGAGACCGGCACCACAGAGCTGGCAACACCAGCGGTAGGGGAGGCCAGTGGCACCCATTCTGCTGAAACAAGTTCTGTGGGCGAGGCAGCAGCCACAGCCCCATTGAGCGACACTGACATTGGAGCCAAGGAGTATGTGGACGAGGAAGGCCTAATCCATGTGACATGTCCACACACCCCAAGCCCCCTGTCCACCCCCTAACCCCACACACAGGCCACACCCTCCAGCACCATTGCGGATACTGCACTCCACAATTCAGACCTCAGCACCAACCCCGAGGCCAGCCCTGCAAATGCACGCCCGGTCGCAGCACCCTCTACCTCTGCTGCTCCCACTGACTTTGAGGCATGGCTATCAAGGATGGAGGCAAGACAGGACACCATGCTGGAACTTGTTCGACAATATGTGGCGGAGGTAGAGGACACAAGGTGAGAGATAGCGCAGGCGATTGCAGGGAAAACTGCCACCATAAATGCCTCTGCGGTGATGATGCGTGACAGTCTGGGGGCCGTCACGAAGGTCCTGACTGCAATACTGCAACACATGCAGCAGCAACAACCGGCACCAGCCAGACCAATCACTACGGCATCAACCCCATCCACCACACCCCTGTCCTCCACAGCTGCATCCTCTGATCCCTCCAGCCCTGTGCGACTGACAAGGCAGAGTGCGAGGCAGTCCGAAATGCTGCCCCCGGACACAAAGAAAGCACGTAAATAGTGTGGGTCAACAATGGGGGTGGGGAGATGTTGTTGGTGTTGTATATGTGTATAAGGTGGTGTTCATTGGGGGTATGGGGAGTTCAACGGGGGTATGGGGGGTTCATTGGGGGTATGGGAAGTTTTGGTGTTTTGGGGGGGAAACACTTTTCTGTAGTTTACATTAATACACCCATTGTGTAAAAAATCATTTAATGCCTGGACATTGTTAATTTCATGTGTATTAATGTTATTCATGACAGTGCACAGTGCCCAACTCCCCACATACCCTGCGTGCATGTCCACATGGACCCAGTGCTCAGTGTAGCACTGACACATATCCATCAACGTCCCTGTGGTTCAGAAGTATTCGTCAATCAGTGATTGGCATACAGCACGGCCATCTTGTACAACACGTAATGGCAGGTAATGGTAATGGCAGGGGTACTGCTTCTCCTCCGTCTTCATCCTCATCCTCCACACCCGGTGCATGCATGTCAATGTCAGGTGGCAGTGGTACATTTCTCCGGACGCACATGTTGTGCAGCATGACACAGGCCATGGTGATCTTTGCCACCTTCTCAGGCCTATAAAGGAGTGCTCCACCAGACCTGCTTAGGCAGCGGAACTGTGCCTTCAACAGGCCAAAGGTCTGCTCAATCACAACACGGGTACGGGTATGAACCCGATTGTACTCCTCTTCATGGCTGTACCGCGGGTTCCGCACAGGGGTAATTAGCCACGGCTTCAAGGGATATCCTCCATCACCTGCATGGGAATACAAAGAGGTCTGTGTGAGTCACTCTGAGCTGCCACCTTCAGGATTCATAGCCATGGCCGCAGCAATTTGCTGTTGACATGCACATGTCCCTGTGCGTATGTCGCTCCATGTGACGGGGTAGCGTGGAGTTACGCAGCACCATGGCATCATGTGTAGATCCGGGATATCGGGCGCAACAATGATGATCTTGCTGGAGTCACTTACCATCTGCACAGTCATGGAGTGGTATTGCTTGCGATTGTGGTACACCGCCTCTATGGCATGGTGGACTACCAATTCTACATGGGTGCAGTCGAGGGCACCAATGCAATTGGGCATGCCTGCCAGTGCATGGAAGCCTACTTTGGTGTTGCCAATCTCCTGGGCAGTCTGTGGTAGGGATATGTGGGTGCTAGAATGCTTCAGGAGGGCATCCAGCACTTGTGTCAGCATGCTTGAAAAGAGTGGTTGTGATATGCCATGCAGCTTGCCCACTGTCTGCTGGTAGGTGCCTGATATGATATGATATGGCATTTGTAACGCGCCTATACACAAGTGTTTCAAGGCGCGACGAGGCAAGGGGGGGAACAAAGGGGAGACAAGACAACGATCCTACTAGGCCAGGTGTCATTCAGATCGTGCAAGTGCAAGGGTAAGGGGAAGGTAAAAGTGCAAGGGGGAAGGGAGAGGGGAAAATGCAGTGCAGGGTTAGTAGAATAACAAGATGAATACTAAGGGCCAGCTGGTGGCAAGTGCAAGGTAAGTGCAGAGACGTGCTGGGAAGGGGGGGCTGTAGGGATACAGAGACAGTCCCGAAGTGCAGGGGTTTCCAGGGAGGCAGTGCAGGGGTTAGTGGCTGGGCCAAGGACTGAGATCGGTGAGTAGTCCAGTTGCAGATTCAGGGCAGTTTCAGTAATTTTAGCAGGGGAGAGGGGGAGAGAAAGCGGAGGCAAAGAGGAAGGTTTTGAGGTGCATCCGGAACCGGAGATGGTTCTCCTCAAGTTTCAGGGAGGCAGGAAGGCTGTTCCAGAAGGAGGCCCCTGCTGCAGAGAGAGATCTACCCCCAACTTGTTGCTTGGAGAAGCGGCTGACCCTGTGGGAGTTGGAGGCGGATGAGCGAAGAGCTCGAGAAGGAAGATATTTAGGAAGAGAGAGTTGAAGGTATTTTGGCCCGAGGCCTCAGAAGGCCTTGTGGACAATGCAGAGGGTTTTGAACTTAATCCTCGCAGCCACTGGGAGCCAGTGTAGCGATTGCAGTCCTGGAGAGATACGGTACCTGGGTTTGAGGCCAAGGACAAGTCTCGCTGTCCTGTTCTGAATGAGTTGCAGAGGGCGGAGAGTAGAGGCAGGCAGATTTAGGTAGAGGCTGTTACAGTAGTCCAGCTTTGAGAGAACCAGGGCTCTAGAGACAGTGAGCTTCTGGGGGAAGGAGAGGAAAGGAAGGATACCTCTGAGGAGGTGTAGCTGATAGTGTGACTTCTTAGAGACGTCAGAAATGTGAGGAGAGAAAGAGAGTGTGGAGTCATAGATGACCCCGAGGTTTTTTGATTTGCAGGTAGGAGCAGGAAGAGGGCCAAGAGAGGCCGGCCAGAGAGCTGCAGGGAAGGAGGGAGTGGGTGTGCCGATGAGTAGAATCTCAGTCTTACTGGCATCAAGGCAGAGGTCATTTGCGGCACACCATTCCTGGATAGCAGAAAGACAGTCAGAGAAGAGGGAAGGAGAAGAGGGGGCCAAGGGTAGCCTGAAAATGAGCTGGGTATCATCCGCATAGCACTGACAGTTGGGGCAGAGAGCCGCGATGCAGTGGGCAAGAAGTGCCAGATACTGGTTGAACAGCCAGGGAGAGAGGTTAGATCCCTGGGGGACACCACAGGTAGAGAAAAAGATGTCAGAGAGGAAGGACCCCAGTTGGACCTGGAAGGGTCGATCAGAGAGGAAAGAGGTTAGCCACACCAGAGCCTGACCAGTGATACCCAGGTTATCACGGAGACGGTTGAGCAGGATGGTATGGTTTACAGTATCAAAGGCAGAAGAGAGATCAAGCAAAATGAGAACACATGGAGTGTTAGAGTCAAGGTTCAAGAGCAGGTCCTCACAGATGTTCAGGAGAGCAGTTTCCATGCTTTTGGCAGCTCTGAAGCCCGACTGATGGTTATGAAGACTACCAACAGAATCGGTAAGGAGATTGAGCTGGGAGATGGCCAGTTTCTCCAGGAGCTTACCCAGGAAGGGAGTGATAGAGATTGGGCGATAGTTAGCTGGGCAGGAGGGGTCGGAAGAGGGTTTCTTAAGAAGGGGTGCACAAGGGAGTGCTTGAGGGGGGATGGGAAGACTCCAGAGGTGAAGGAGTGATTGCAGAAGTCAGTCAGGGCAGGAGCCAAGTCGATGTGGTCCTTGATAGTTTTGGAGGAACAGGGGTGGACCTGTTTAGATGAGACTTTCATAGATCGGACTTGTCTCGAAACCTCATCAGCAGTAAAAAGGGGAAAGGCAGAGAAGGAGGGAGGAGGGGGGGCTGCAGAAGGGCCAGAGGAGGAGCAGGGAATAGAGGGGGGAGGTGGTAGGAGGAGAGTGAGGACAGGATGTCCTGAGTTTTTAAATGAAGTGAGAGGCCAGTGCCATGCAGAGGGCCTGGGAGGGGACAGGAGAGGTAGAGACTGCAGCAGGGTTGGCCAGCTACTTGCAGATTTTAAAGAGTTTGGCCGAATTGTTAGATGCCGCAGAGATATGGGCTTGGATAAGTGCTCTCTTCTTGGTGAGAACGGAGAGCCGGTATTGCCTTTGGAGCAGGCGGCAGGCCAGTTTGTCAGAGGATGAACATGAAGCACGCCATTTCCTCTCTGCCACCCTGCACTTGCGTTTAAGGGTGACGAGATCCCAGTCATACCAGTAGTTGCATTTGGCTTTGGGCTTCAGGCGGATTCTCATGACAGGGGCAAGGATATCAAGAGTATCAGATATAGCAGAGTGGAGCGTGGAGAGGGCTGTGTCAGGGTGGGAGTCAGCCGAAGGGGGGGGGGCAAGAAAGTGGGAGCGAAAGCCTCAACTGACACGTGCTTCATGGGTCGGATGACCGAGAAGGAGGGTGGCAGTGATGATGGTGGCCTTGCCTGTGGGGTAGGGAAGGTGAGGTGGGAGGATAGGAAAAAGTGATCACTCCAGGAGAGAGGAGTGGAGAGAGGGACAGAGAGGGGAAGGTCAGAGGAGATCAAGGCATCAAGAGTGTGCCCTGCAGAATGGGTCAGCCCAGACGGGAGAATAGAGAGAGAGAGAGAGTCGCAGAGGTCGCGAAAGAGTCCAGAGGGGGGACAGGAGGCATCCAGGTGGATGTTGAAGTCTCCACGAAAGAGGAGTAGAGTGGTTGAGGACAGTAGTGAGGAGGAGAGGTCCGCCCACTTGGAGAGGAAGGAGGAAATTGGCCTGTGCCCGGGAAGTGAGCACAGACACCACCTATAGTAGCGGGGGGATGGCAGTGCGTATTTCATTGAGGCTGGTGATGTTGTCATGTATCATGTCACAATGGTTGTGATGGTGTCCCGGTCCAACCAGTACTGGGTTTGGATCTACTCAGGGTTTAGATTGAATGGACTAGGTCTGATGCGAGGGATTGGTGGCTGCCTACGAGATACTACTGGCTGCACTGGTGGTAATTGCTGGGCCTGTCGCACCCTCCTTCTCCTCCTGCATCTCCTCTGTGCTGCCTGTGGCTGTGGTTGTTGTTGTAGTTGGTGGTGTTGCTGTAGTTGTAGCAGTATAGGCATTTCCTACAGCCTTATGATTGCAACAGCTAGTGGTATCATTTTGGTGTGGGAAAGGGTGTGATGTGTGGGTGTGCTCCTTTTATACTGGGACAGGCTCTATTGACTCTACCTGTGGTGATTCTGTGCACCTTTGGCAGTTTCCTTGACTGCAGGTTGCTGTTTACCTGTGGTCCCTGATGCCTGTATGGCCGCCATCATGCAGGCCCTAATTACCGCCTTCGGGATGCCGGTAATTTCATGCCTGTGTGAGTTGTGATGTCCTCCTGTTACCGGCATCCCGGTATTTACTCCATGAAGCGGTGCGTGTACGCGTGCGAGCTGGTTTGAAGGGGCACAGTACGGGCGGTGGCAGTATTGGCGGGTTGTTGGGTCATAATGGCCCGGACCTGTTAGCGATGCCGGTAATACATTCCGCCCTTCCTATTTTCATTCTCGTAATTACACTTTGTTCAGAGATTCTGTTCCATGTTCTAAAATAGATGATATCTACATGTCTGGCTGTCCCAAGTAAGTGATCTTGAGCAACCAGAATCGGTAGACCAACACCACCATAACCTGTCCAGGTGAAGGCCAAGGGTGTCTTTGCTGTAAACTTGGTTTCATGTATGGCCAGCATAGTGTGCAGGATAAGCAATCATAGAAAGTAAGGCCAGTTCATGTATGGTGTCTCCATAAATGGAAACCAAACCGGTTTCCCTAAAGCAAACTGCTGAAAAGTTACAAATTACAATGATTCTTCCATGTGTGATGCAAATGGCTCATTGCATATAAAAATAAAGTCACATGAAGATTGCCTGATTTTAAAAGTGAAGAGACATTGTAAACTGTCACCTGCACACCTGAAAGAAAGCACTTCACACATGGTGTCGATTGTGTCACAAACTAAACCATCTCAGGAACAATATTGGGCCAAAACGTTCATTCTGCTGGACACAGAACACTGCCCGTGTTACAGAAATACCTTTTAAAATGACAAGTTTTTGGAACAGTTCTCTTACGCAATTTCCCTACTGTACATTAAGTGAAGAAAATGCATAATCATTTAATTCAGAGTATTTTTAACCAAATGTTTTATTTCTTTTATCAACCCCTGTCGGATTAATGTAAAATGTTTATTAATCATGGTGTATATTATATAGAAAATCATCATTTAAATATGTTGAAAAAAGGTGGCTCTTTACCATTGACTTTATTTTAACCAGAGCAGCCACCTCTGGGAGTATTTCCAAAATAACTTTAAAAAATAACTTAAAAAGCATGGGAATATTTTACACTTTAAAGAGTGGGACCACAAAGAGGATAGAAATTTGACTCTGGGAAAAAACACCACGTAGCCCTTCAAATGAGTGGTTTAGAAAGATGATACCACATTACATTCATTACATGGGAAATATACAGTGCATTCCCACTACATTTAATATCAAGTGAGATGTCATTTCAATCCAACCAAAAATACCTGTTTTAAACTAAATGTGCATGATCCAGCTAGCATGTTATGCAGACTGCGTGCTTGCATTTGTACGTTATAATCTCATTACATTGCAACAACATTATTTGAACTGAAACCGTACAAATTAAGCTGTGGTATGAAGATGTCTATACCATAGCCAAATGAAGATATGCTTGATAATCTTTGTTCTGTGAAGGTCATAGCTATTTAATAAGAAATGAAAAATGAGAGCAAGTGTAATTGTTTCATTGCTACTCTCCTAAAAATGATGTGAATGTAAAATCCCATGTACTTCTCATTCTTGAAATTGAAAAATGGCACTTGGCTAGTGAGGTGTGATGGGAGGAATACTTATAACTGTTTACTAACATTGTCAAAATAAATTCCATGGTTGGGTGAGTGAGTCTAAAAAGTATTTGTATTATAAATGGATTATAGATTTTCCCTAATTCAAACCTGCAAAGTTCACATGTAATGTATAATAGCTTTATATAGAACAAATATACATATTATATGTACCAACCTGCTTTGGTACTCATGTGTCGACCTCAGAATGATGAAAGGCTGAGTGGGCCTTGCAGGGATTCAAACCTGCAGATTGCACACATTGTAGCAGCGACCGCTCAACCCACTGAGCTATTTTACCGGCTATAGCTAACTCACTGGCTATATTAAAACGAGCAATTACATAACAAGAAAGCCAGCCACTTCAGAAACAAAGAGCCACATGTTATTGGCCAGAGCCCAGGAGATTCAGTTTAAAAAGAAAAACATTTTTTTTCTTTTTTAGGGGTAGCAATGGAGACCACAGGGATAGCAAGGGAGACCACAGAGGTTGCAGCTGGGACCACTGGCAACCCTCAAATGACGTCCCTGTGCTCATGTCCTAGCGTGAATGAATGACGTAAAAGCCTTGCTCTTACGCCATTAACTTACATTACGGATCATATTCAATCATATGTACGGCAGAGAGGAGGGGTGCAACACCTCCCGTCTTCTCTGGTATACAAATGCACCAGCATTTGAGCCAACATGAATTTTCATGCTGGCGTAAATGCTGGAGATCCCTACGGCGTCCGCACATCAGCATAAAGCAGGTGGACCCTGCAGTGATCCATTGTACATGCTCCCTGCCATGCAAGCATTCAGACCATGTCCGTTGCTTGCTGAATTATACACTCACGATTTTTAGAACAAACATGATTCTACCAGCATCATGTTAAAGCAGCAAAACTCGTTCATTACCTTAAAGCAGCAAAATGTGTTCATTACTCTGATCTGCTTAGGACGTCTTTCATTGTGCTGATCCCCCTGCAAAATCAGATCTTCAAACTACCAATTTCATGTGTCTTTTGTTTCCGTTGACCCTCTCATCGAATGTAAAATTATCCAAACCAGTTTGAAGTTCTCATTTTCTATCCCAAGCTATTGTTTAAATCCTGTGTGGAATGTCGGTCTGTGCAGGATTGATTCATTTGATTCTAAGCACTGGGTGTGTCTATTACAGTGCGACTAGAGGTTAAATGATTCTTGGAGACTTTAACATCCACCTGGATGCTTCCTGTCCTTCCTCTGGACTCTTGTGTGATCTCTGCAACTCTCTCCCAATCTCTAGTCTCCCCTCTGGCCCGACTCACTCTGAAGGGTACACTCTGGATGTTCTGATCTCTTCAACCTTCCCCTTTCTGTCCCTCTCTCCTGGAGTGATCACTTTCTCCTTTCCTCCCAGCTACCCCTCAGGCCAAGCCACCTCTTGCACTGCCATCCACCTTCTTGGTTATCCGACCCATGAAGTGTGTGTCAGTTGAGGCTTTCACCGCCACCTTCTCACCCCCCACCTCCTTTGGCTAACTCACACCCTGGCACAGCCCTTTCCATGCACCACTCTGCTATATCTGATACTCCTGATGTTATTTCCCCTGTCATGAGGATCCGCTTGAAGCCCAAAGCCTAGTGCAATGCCTGGTAGGACTTAGACCTTGTCAACCTCCAACACAAGTGCAGGATGGCTGAGAGGAAATGGCGGGCTTCCGGTACACTGGCTCTCTGTCCGCACCAAGAGGATAGCTCACATCCAAGCCTGCATCGCTGCGGCATCCAACAACTCGGCCAAACTCTTTAAAATCTGCAAAGAATGGGCCAATCCAGCTGCAGCCTCTCCTGTCCCCTCCCAGGCCCTCTGCACGGCTCTGGCTTTTCATTTCATCTCTAAAACTCAGGACATCCAGTCCTCTCTCTCTTCCTCTCCCTCTACTCCCTGATCTTCCTCTGGCCCTTCTTCAGCCACCTCTCCTCCCTACTTCTCTTCCTCCAAAACCCTCAAAGACCACATTGAAACCATGGCTTCTGATCTGTTGGTTGTCTCCATGACCATCAGTCTGGCTTCAGAGCTGCAGAAGCATGGAAACTGTTCTCCTGTACACCCGTGAAGACCTGCTCTCTAAACTGGATTCCACCACCCCCTATGTCCTCATCTTACTTGATCTCTCTTCTGCCTTTGACACAGTCAACCATGCCATCCTGCTCAACCATCTCCATGATAACCTGGGTATCACTGATTAGGCCCTGGCTTGGCTGACTTCTTTCTTCTCCAAACAACCCCCCCATGTCCATCTAAGGGTCCTTCCTCTCCTCTATCTCTATCACTACCTGTGGTGTGCCCCAGGGGTCTAACCTCTCTCCCTGGTTGTTCAACCAATACCTGGCACATCTTGCCCGCCGCATTGCCACTCTCTGCCCCACCTTTCAGTGCTATGCGGAAGACACTCAGCTCATTTTAAGGCTCCCTTCAGCTACCTCATCACCTTCTCTCAGCTCTGTCTGACCGCTATGCAGGAGTGGTTTGCCACTAATGATCTCTGCCCTAATGCCAGTAAAACTGAGATTCTTCTCATCAGCACACCCGCTCCCTCCTTTCCTGTCTCTCTCTGGCTGGCCTCTCTTGGTTCTCTTCCTGCTCCCACTTGTGAGGCTAAAAACCTTGGGGTCATCTCTGACTCCACACTCTCCTACTCTCCGCACATCCCTGAAGTCTCTAAGAAGTCAAACTACCAGCTGCACCCCCTCAGAGGTATTCTTCCTTTCCTCTCCATCCCCCAAAAGCTCACTGTCTCCAGGGCTCTGATTCTCTCTAGGCTGGACTACTGAAACAGCCTCTTTATAATCTGAGAAAAGTGGGCTCTTGGGTAGAACACTCCTGTGCTGAGCTTGGCATTTGATCTGCTGGTCTAGATCGTTCTGTGCAAGGTTACCGGTGGGAAGAGGTGAAGCCAACACCTCTTGTAAGGAAAATATTAGAAGGTCCTGGCTACCTTGCAGCAAGAAGGTTTTATTGAATCTTGTGACTTCAAAGATTTTCACGCTGATTGCAGTGTTTTCATGGTGTGTTTCTTTAATATTCATAAAGTAGACACATTGGACTTCATTACAAGCATGGCGGTAGCCGTGCCTGTATAACAGGCACGGCTACCGCCATGCTCGCTACCGGCACCGCCACCTGCGATTGAGCAATAACTGGCCCATTATGAGTTGAATGGGCTGGGAATTGCCCATTCATGGGTGGCGGTATTGCCGGGCTCCCGATCCCCATTCTGCCCCATAGGGTAGAATGGGGGTGGGGAGCATGGATGCGCCGGCACCGTTGATAATGGTTCCAGCGCAATTACGAGTTATGCTCGCGGGTGCCACACAGCCCGCCAGGTAATACCTGGCAGGCTGCCAGGCACCCACACCATAACTCGTAATTCTTCAGGACGGTATGAACGGTGCCGGTGCCTTACTGGCACCATTCATACCGTCACCACCAACATTATAATGAGGCCCACAGTCTAAAGAGTGGTCAACCGACATGTGTTTCGATCCCGAAGGTCCTTCTTAAAGCAGGTTTGTAAGGTACACCTGGGCATTATGAGAAAGTTTCAGTTCAGCAACCTCGTGTGGCAGAAAAATCAAGATTTATCTTGTTGGAATATCATGGCTGTTGCCATAGTACATGCAGGTTTGCTGCAAGACGAATGGAGGAGCTGCACATACTATGGCAACAGCCATGAAATTCCAACAAGACAAATCATGATTTTTCTGCCACACAGCGTTACTGAACTGAAACTTACTCACAACGCCCAGATGTACGTTATAAACCTGCCTTGAGAAGGAACCTTTGGGTTTGAAACATGTGTCGGCTCACCACACATTTAGACTATAGGCCTCTTTATGGGTTTAGAGGTAGCCATGCCTGTAACACAGGCATGGCTGCTGCCAAACAAGTGATTTTACCAGCACCTGCGAATGGGCAATTACCGGGTCATGCCAAGTTTGGCGGACCCGGTAGTTGCCCATTCATGGGTGCCATTAATAAGGGACTCCTCATCCCCATTCGGCTGAAAGGGAATGGAGAGCTCGGATGCATCGGGACCGTTCATAACGGTGACAGTGCATCCACGAGTTGTGCTTGTGAGTGCCGCACTGCCTGCCAGGTCCTACCTGTTGGGCAGAGCGAGACCCGCGAGCACAACTCATAGTATGGCGGTACGGTAGCAATGACGCTGGTAGCACTACTGGCACTGTTGTTACTGTACCGCCATACTTATAATGAGGCCCTCTGTGTTTACCTTATGAATATCAAAGAAACACACCTTGAAAACACTGCAATCAGCGTGAAAATCTTTCTAGTCACAAGATTCAATAAAACTTTCTTGCTGCAAGGTAGCCAGGACCTTCTAATAACTCTTTCTAAATCCGCCTGCCTCTATTCTCTGCCCTCTGCAACTCATCCTGAACAGGAGTGAGAGAATTGGCCTTGACCTCAAGCATAGGGGTCGTATCTCTCCAGGACTGAAATCTCTGCATTGGCTCCCAGTGGCTGCGAGGATTAAGTTCATAACCCTCTCCATTGTCGACAGGAACTTCTGGGGCTTCAATACCGTCAACTCTCCCTTCCCAAATATCTTCTTTCTCGAGCTCTTCACTCATCCGCCTCCAACTCCATCAGGGTCAGTCGCTTCTCCAAGCAACAAGTTGGTGGTAGATCTCTGTCTTCGGCTGGGGCCTCCCTCTGGAACAGCCCACCTGCCTCTCTGAAACTTGAGGAGAACCATCTCTGGTTCCGGAAGCTCCTCAAGTCCTTCCTCTTTTCTTCTGTTTTCTCTCCTCCTCTCCCCTGCTGAACTCCTGGCTGAAACTGAAACTGCACTGGTCTCCTGGCTACCCTCTGTTCTCCGGCCCAGCTCACCTCCCCACCAGTTACACACCTGCACTGCCCCCCCGGCAACCCTTGCACTCTGTGGTTGTTACTGTATCCCTACAGCCCCCTACCAGCACTTGATACCTGATTTATGCACTTACACTTGCACCTACCACCATCTGGCCGCACTTCTTATTTATTGTTCGTATTGTTTTTATTTATTTACTGTTAGCCTATGTACTGCACTTCCCCTCCCCCCTCCCCTTGCACTTTCCCATTTCCAACCTCCCCTGCACTTGCGCGATCTCAATGTCACCTGGCCTAGTAAGATCATTGGGCCTCATTACACGGTAGGCGGTAAGGGTTTACCGGTACCGGTATTTTACCGGTACCGGTAAATCCTTACTGCCTTACTACGAGGTCCCTTTGCGGGTTGGGGAATTTAACGCCTGCTTTTTGCAGGCGTTAAAAACCAACCCCCAAAAGGACCAGTGGAGCTAATTACGGTACCGCAATTTGCGGTGCCGTAATTAGCGCCTTCCCCATTCCCATTGAGCCCTATGGGGCAAAAATGGGAATGGGGAAGGGCAATGGTGGAAGGGGGAATTACTGCCCCGCCAACCTTGGAATGGGGCGGTAATTCCCCTTTCCACCAAGGCGGTGCCGGTATTTTACCGGCATGAACCATGGCGCTAATAGCGCCATGGTTCTCCGCCTGCCGTGTAGTGAGGCCCATTGTCTCTGTCTTCCCTCTGTTCCCCTCCCTTGCCTCATCGTGCCTTGAAGCACTTGTGTATAGGCGCGTTATAAATGATATATCATATCATATCATATCATGCCACTCATTTTGAATTGATTACCCAAAATGAATGTTATATTTGTCCTTTTAACTATATATCGAATTTGCGTTTCATATATGCCAGGGACATTCCTCATTTTGGCCTCAATCATTTGCTCCTTATGGGACTGTGGCTGTTTTGGTGCACCGCCAAACATTTATTGCTTCATGATAGGTCTGATGTACAAAAGATAGAACTTCTATTTATGAGGAATTACTGATTGAAGATCTAGAGTTATTGTGGATAACTGAAACATGGTAGCATATTACACTCTCTCTACTCGTACTGACATTGCGGCTCATTACAAGTTCCCTCGTATCCTGCCGGTAATTCCAGCGGGACACCAGGACATTGCCCTTCACGTTCCTGTTATTACTGGGATATTACAAGTGGCAGAAAGGGCGGTATGTCCCCATTCCATGGATGGGATTGCTGGTAGAACCGGTGCCTGTGATTATGCCATGTATTTGCTACAGGTGCCAGATTTAGCCTCAGGTCATGCCTGGCGGTAGATCTATGGTCTGGATAGTTCAGGCTTTTCCAGTGCAGCTAGGCAGGCTGTAGAACTAAATCACAGGTCAAGCCCTAGATGCACTGCCACAGCCTGAACTCCCAAAGTGGCTGTACTGACATTGGACACTGGTTATGCTATCCTTCAAAATTTCCGCCACTATTCTCTGTCATGAATGCCATTTTGCCTGAACAATCCATGAAAGTGACTAGGTATTGCAGGCATTGGTACACTGAAGGCTGCAGAGGCTGTGGCAGTACATCTTGAGCATTGCTGCAGTACCCATGTGTGTTCTGATGTTATCTGCTCTAACACACGACTTGAACAATGCAGGATATTGCTGTACGCCTGTTAAAATGACAAAGTTGTTCAGGTGTGGGTAGCACAGGATGTGGCATTGATCTTCTGGACTTTGGACATGCCACACACACACACACACACATTGTCACAGCCTGCACAATCAATGTGGGTTTACAATTGTTGATGGCAGTGTCTATGAAAATGATATAGTTACTGAAGGGGTGCACTGCTCCTGCTCGCACTGCCCAAGAATATGAACTGTAGTACTATATGTCCTGGAGAGTGCATGGTATTGAATACTCATGAAAATGCATGGGTAGTTCAGAATGTTCTACAACCTGGGAAACTCTGTCTAATCTTGGAATAGAGGTCAACAATCTCACGTGGAATGTTGCCTGACTCGCTGGCCCTTCCTTTTCTATATCCTGGAACACTGGCATCTCTGTTTCATGCACCACTCCCGGGAGGAATCATTCAAAGCCCTGTCCTTGACTCCTGCTTTCATGTTTCACAACTCCTCCCAGAACATGTTCTCTGATCACCTCTTTGCAGATGATACCAGAGACCCCTTCTGCATCCCATCCTTTATCTTTGGATTCTGCATGATAATTGCCAACTGCTTCACCATCATCTGCTGCTGGACGGCACTTAGCTGATTTATGCTGAATTCCTCTGAGACCAAAGTCATCAATCTTCCAACCTTCAATGACCCTCCTCCTCCCCTCTCCCAAATATGTTTTGCCACAGATTGTCTCATACTCTCCCTTCATTAACAGTACAGCTACTGTTGCTAACATCAATTTCCTTTGCATCCATAAGGCCCACCCCCTCCTCGCTTATTCTACTAAAACTTTGATCCCCAGCCTCATCCACAGTCATCGTGACTACTGCTCAAGAGTCGTCCTGGGTCTCCTTCTCTAATTCTTCAGTCCCCTTGGCAACATCCTCCAATTTAAGCTTGACCATATAAACCCAGTACAATCGTCCACTCTCCTCTCTCCACCTTCAATACCTGCTGGATCTCCATACAAAACTGGTACCATTACACATTCCATCTTTTTGTTTTCAAATGCATTCACTGGATTGTCCTTGATCTGGCTGACTCCATCGCCTACCGCTTTCCTCTGCACACCGGCCATTCTGGCACCATTCCAAACAGGGTGCCTCTCAACCTTCCTCTGCACACTCTTTCTTGTGCTCCTTCTCCCACTTTGTTCTGTTCACTATAACACCTTTCCCCGAAATCAAAAACACCAACATTCACTCGCTCAAATTAGCCCTTCAGCTCCACATCCTATTCATGAAAGGTGTACCCACCCTTTCTAGCACCATTACGCCCAACGCACACCCTACCTACCACCACTGCACTTATGGTCACCTCCACCTAAACAGACCTCCCCTACCATCTGAGTGTGGGCCACGTTCTCTATTTGGCTGACTGTTTTCTTTTTGACGCCCATTGCTCGATTATATGTTTTAAGGGCAGGCTTGGACTGCACTATAGGGATATAGGGCAATGTCTGAACCCAAAACACAAAATGCTATTGTGGGACCTTTTCTTTTGCTGAAAGTGGGAGACTTTTTGGGCCAATGCGGGCCCATTTGATGAGTTACTTCACCATGCAGCTAGTAGTTTTGACCATTGTTACCAAACACATATGCTTTAAAATGCACAATGGGCATCTGATTTTATCAGAAAACTCCCCCTTCGGAACTACTCAAACAGTCTGTCACAAAAGGAAGGAATCGCCATTTGCAACTGTAGGCCACGTTTTAATTGGTGCTCTGTGAGGCACAGTCAGTGGCCCGCGTGTATCAGAAGACTGCTATAATAGTACTATCACTCAACTAATACTGTAAAACTATAAAATGGCCAGGGAGTAAACATCAAATGAGACACCAACGCACATTCCACAAAGACCTCATATCTTCTTTCAGTTCAGTTCAGGGTCCACTTGTGCGTAGGGATAAGAGAAAGTTTTAGCTCTCTGGAGGTTTTACTCACATTGATTTTTTTTTCCTGAATAACCGTTTTAGTTCCCACCTGCAGAGCTGCCTAGGTGTACCCGGTTCCAGGGAAATTAAGTGTTTGGACGAAGACCGAGCACCTTGAATCTTAACACTTTCCAAGACAAAGAGGACGTTGGCGAGTTAGAGCGGAATCGGATCACCTTGGCTGTATAATTTATAAATCCGGGATAACCCACATACTGTACACGCTGCACTGTTATCATTCTCACACAACAGCTTCACTACCTCTGATCTTTGGTCTGTACACATATTTGCCTTTTTTTTTTTTTTAAATCAGTCTCCCCGGCATCATGCGCCTCCAACCCCTGCATTTCCCACGAATAATGTAATTAATCCATTTATCAACTCCCGGGCTGGCAGAGTGACAAATTGGCCGTATCTGCAAACCATCTGATGGATGGGAGGATAGAGATTCGGGGGGCTGTTATTTATACAGCAATCCCCCTGGAATATCGACCGCGGGCTCCAGGTCAGGCAACTCAAACACGAAGCAGGACGACGGATCTGCCGAGTTTATCCAGTGTGAAGTCTGCCGGAAGGGTACTGTCTTATTAGCGCGGGATGCGGGAAACCTCCCTCAGAGCAAACTGACCTTTCACTCCAGTCCTTTGCTTATGGATACCCAGAAGCATAAGGTGGGATATAACAGGAACATCGGATCTACAAGCATTGCAAGACAGCTCAAGGATGAGCGAGTATGCGGCTCTGATTACATGAGATAAGATTGAGGCATCAATGCTGCCAACTTGCAAAACAAGACGTTTGCAGTAGGGGTGGAGTCACATACATGGAAACAAATTCCTGAGACATGCATTGCATAAACCCCTACATATAAAAGTGGCCTTATTGATCGTATGCTATTACTTACATAGATGTAAGGCGGCCATGTACCCCACAATTGTTTTTATCTGATTTTTTAAAAAAATTATTTATTTACTATAGAGATGATGTTGGTATGTGACCAGGACTTAGGCCCTCATTCTGACTCGGGCGTTAAGGGGTTTACGGCGCGTAAACGGCGCCGACCCTTAACGCCTGATTACAAGGTTCCCTTTGCGGGATGGCTTTTAACGGCTGCTTTTTTGCAGCTGTTAAAATCCATGCCGCAAAGGGACACTGGCGATAATTACGGCACCGTAATTTACGGTGCCGTAATTATCGCCTTTCCCCATTCCCATTATGCCCTATGGGGCGAAAATGGGAATGGGGAAGGGTAAAATGGGAAATGGGGATTTACCGCCCCACTCACCTTGGAATGGGGCGGTAAATCCGCCAACCACCATGGCGTAAACATAGTTTACGCCATGGTGGTAAGGGTACGACCCAGGCGGTAACTTACTGCCTGGGTCGTAATGAGGGCCTTAAAATCTGTCATGAACATCACTGGTAACTTGAGAGGTATAGCCCTTCAAAAATGTGTCCACAAATATGTGTTAAATTAGCACATTTTGTCAAAATGTATAACTATATGAATTCAATGTTACCAAAAAAATATCTATTAAAGAAGAGAACAATTATTTTAGAGTTACCACTTGTGCAAGCAGTACTGTTTATTTAATAAAATGAGGACTGAACCTCGTGATTGTAAAATTCTTCTCTGGATAATAACAGGTTTCCTAGCACATTGTGCCATGTGAAGAACATTTAATGAAGTACACATGAACCGGAATATTAAGATACTATCATTGGGAAATAAAGGTATTGCTATGTGCAAATATAGGTGACAGAGTCAGGACACCCAGTATGCAGAGTACAGGCACCATATCATCCTACGTTGATAAAAAAAAAAGATTGAACCAAAAGATAAATGTGCAAAATATAGGTATCATAATAATCACATTGGGCCTCATTACGACCCTGGCGGAAAGGGGTTTACGCCAGCGTAATGCATGGCGTACCTTTCCGCCTTACTACGAGTTCCCGTAGCGCCATGGTGCTTTTTTCGCCTGGTTTTTCCGGCCGGAAAAATCCATGGCGCTACGGGACTCGTTGTTAATTACGCCACCGTAATTTACGGTGGCGTAATTAACGCCTTCCCCACTCCCATTATACCCTATGGGGCAAAAATGGGAATGGGGAAGGGTAAATGGGGATTGGGGACTTACCGCCCCGCCAAGGTCGGGATGGGGCGGTAAATCCGCCAACCCCCATGGCGGAGTTGGCAGCTCTGCGCCATGGACCATGGTGCAAATTGCACCATGGTCCTCCGCCAGGGTCGTAATGAGGGCCATTGTATTGTATGCACAATGAAAGCATCATTATATGCTGGGACAGGTTTTCCAATGTGCCATTGTTCAAAACGTCTCTTTTTTGATGACTAGTTAGCACTGGGAGACGTTGGTATTATAGGAGGGATAGGTGCCCCGTTGGTGTGTCCCTTTTGTGTCAGAGCTCTCCCTCAAATGTGTCTGTCACCACCATTACCACAACACTTTTTCATCTCTTCTCTCTTCTTTCATTAATCTGTGCATGACATTATGACTTAACCTTTTCATCTTCCATAAGAAGTGTGACAGAAACCCCTCAACCAAACATTGCTTTGAATCTGTTTTTGCAAACCCTGGGCAGACGACCAACTAAAAGTGCAAGGGTAGTCAGTGTGATTACATATCCGTCGACAGTGCTGCATACAGAACAAGGGAAGGATTGCTCGATTCTCTGGAAAGATAGGATCTTCCATTTGACTGATCTTTCAGACCGGCCCAAGGCGCTGAAACCGCATTTCTTTTCTTGAGAGACAATATCCTGCCATCACTGGATCCTAACTGCCCAACTATTCTAATTCTCAGGGATCTCTCAGTTGGCATTTCATGCCGTCATCCCCTCAACTCTCTTCCGCTGCTTGAACACAGCATTTGGCATTTCATTTTGTGCTATCCTCCCAATCTCCTCTTTCTTGTCAGACTGGGATATTCAGGTCAATATCTCTTGAATTCCATCTTCCAACACTGTGGAGTCCCTCAATGCTCCATTCTACCTGCAGGGTGTGTTAATGCGTATCTTAGAACTATGGCGTATTACCCTGTACAAGACCATTTTTCAAACCTATGCAGATGACACCGAGATCACCTTCCGTCTGCAGAAATTGGTACTTGCGCACCACCAAGAGACCAATTCTTGTAACTGTGTATTTTTCACCACAGTACATTTTTGCCACAAATCATTTATCATTTCTTTTGCTGCAAAATGCAGGGAGTGTTTTGGTAATGCAATACGGGTTGTGGGGCGGATGGGGATAGGGGAGACTGTGGCCCTCTTGTATTTTTTTTGGCAAAAAAAATGTAAATAACTTTGCAGTAAAAAAAATGTGTGGTGAAGAAATGTGCAGTAAAAACACATAGAACACAAAACCACATTTTGTATTGCCTGCTACCGATCCAAGAATGAATGACTTTGAACTGGGGGTTCTCCCAGCCCTTTAAGATGGGTTAGCAACACCTTAGAGATGGATGCTGGATGCAGACTTTATTCAAACATCAATAATAAAAACAACTCAAGGTAGTTGTAAAAGATACTGTTTTAATATCAATTATCTAAAACAGGGAGTACAATGGAGTACAACGGACATCAACTGACGTCTCTCATCATGATCTCTCTCAAGACTTTTAAAAGCATTTAGAAAAAAAAAATGTTTTTTTAACAAAAAATCATATAATTGGTTACTTTCTACCCTCCGTCAGTACCTTCCCACCTACGTTAGCAGCACACAGGCTGAGATTCCAGGTGCTGATGAGCTAGTCTTAACCATAGCTTCCCACCAATTAATATATCCATCCATCATCACCTCAGTGGTCTGCTGTCAATTAGTCCTTTGAACTCCGCCTTGAGAGTGTTCCTTGCTCTGTAGAATTCAGGAGAGTGAAGGCATTCGTGCATAGGTGTGACCATCATGCTCGTCCAACTTCTTCTCCCCACGTGACTGAAGACCATAAAATCGAACTCTTGGTGCATTAAAATACTATTTCTTAATAGACCTCTGACATCTTCCTGTTTTTGTCCATGCATTCTAAACAGGAGTTTCGTTCTTGCACACGATTTGTATCCAATGTCTGCTCACCCAAGTCTGATAGGGCCTTGGTTTCTTGGTTCATCCAACCTCGCCTTTCTGAGATTCGCCTGTAATTCACCTGTTTTCTAACTGCGCCACGCTGTAAAATTAGGCTTTCCTTCTTTTGATCAGCTCTGCTATTGTACATAGTGGGAACATCCATCCTTTACTGACTCCAATATATATGTACATGTTGGTGCATGCCGCACTCTACTATAAAGCTAGCCTTAAGAATACTTCATATGCTTGTGTTTCTTTGCATATGCACACGTGTAAAACAGCTTGATATCGTCATCTTTTATGCATCATACGTTTCATCATCTTGATCCCAAGATGTCACGTATCTTCAATTCTTTCTTGATGCTTTATAGAATATCTGCATTCTATAGTCTCTGCATCTCTTCTCTGTACGTCAGCTTTGCTATGTATGACATCACCATTCTTCTTCATCATTCATTTGCTGTTTCTTCAGGGATTTTATTCAAATGGCCATCATATTGTCTTGTATGCAGGTATGGTTTTCTCAATGGGAACCTTGCTTCCCATATTCTCTTAGGTATCGGTATCTTCACTGGTACCGCATGTGTCTCACACTCTGGCATCCAACATATAGGTGCTGTGGGAAAAGTGATTGAGGTGGGGTACCTAGCTCCTTCTCTACAACTTATAGAAATCCTTGCTTGAACACCTGAAAAACTGAGATCACCTATTTTGACAACTCCATTCATGTTGCCCTTCCCTTCACTTGCCTTACTTCCCTTGGTCCCCTTTCCACCCCGTTGCCTCAGCCAAAAACCTTGGTGTCATCTTTAACCGTCTTTAGTCCTTTTTGCCACCCATTCAAGAATTCACTAAGAAATCTAATTTCTGATTGCATGGTCTGAAACACATCTCACACTCCTTAATATCACACAAAATGTAGAGGTCAAGGGTTCTACTATGCCTGGAGTAGTGTCACAGTTTCCTTTCCGGTCTCTTTCATAACCACACTCGGCAACTATAAGCAACTATACGTGATCCACAATAAAGCAAACAACAGGACTTGTCCTGGGCATTAAACCTGGATAGTTTCCATCACACCAGCCCTTCTATCCCTGCATTGTCTCCCTGTTAGCGTATTTATGGACTTTAAAATCCTTTGCCTTCTTCAGCGACCTTACTGTAACAATGGTAAACATTATCTAAGGAAGAAAGTAACTCCCATAAGGGCACCTGAGATCCTTAGCCCCCAACGCACTTGCTATTGCTGGTTTCAAGATAACCACCTCCACTTTTGTAAAATAAGGAAGACTTTCGTACAAAAAAAAAACCTATTGCCTCCGCTTATATTTTTACACTGTCCTCTCACTTCATATATCTACCCTGGAATTCTTACACTTTTTTTATTCTGAAAGAATATTTATTTGCGGTGTACCGTTCACACCTGCAATGAATTAAGGTTTTCTCTGCACTGTTTCCCTGCTGCACTTTTACTGATCTGAATGTTCATTTAACATCTCAATCCCTTCACCCTCTACTCATCTCACCTCTTCTATAACCAAGATGAAAGTCAGGGAAGATGTTCTTGCCCTTTACCTTGATGATGTGAGGATCTCTCTCCTGTCGCTTGCCACGATTCATTCTTCTTCCATTGGCCATGCTTTCTCTTACTTTTACTATGCTCTCATGATTCCATTGACAAACACAATACTGCTTGCCCATTCACACCTTCTCGTCCTCAGCCCTGGATCACCTTTGAAATTCAGACCTTCAAAACAAGCATGATCCCTACTCCTAGATGTCAACAATGTCCCTGCTGCCCTACCCTCTACACTGGACTGTACCAAATGCTCCTACTTCACAATCTTAATTTTGTCCCTTCAGAATCACCCCCACACACTTCCATCTACCTTCAAATCATTGCTCATGCCTCCAAAGCCAATATCCTTCACCTCCCTTTCTGCTAATGTCTTTGCTTACTGTTTTTTCCTCTAAAGTCTCTAAAAATAATTAAACTCTCACAGGCTTCCTCTCTCACCATCCCACCCCTCCTTATGTTCATCACTTATTCCCCACCACTTCTACTCTCCTCTACTTTTCCCCTACCCATCAAAATCACTCTCTTGGTCTAACCACTCTCTCTTCTCTTCTCACCTGGGTCCCCTCAGCCCACTGACTGCACCTCCTCCAGCCCTGCCAATCTCGTTCAGGAACATCCGTCCGATGAAATGAGTGTCAACTGCTGCCTTCGCATCCACCTTCATGCCGCCCCTCTCCTCACTCCCCTGACTCTACTTCTGACTCTGCTCTCAGCTCCATTTGGCCATTACTAACACTCTAAACATTCTTGCCCCAGTCATGAGGATCCGCCTGAAACCTTAACACTTGGTACGACTCCGAACTTGCAGCACTGAAACGCAAGTGCAGAGCTGCGGAAAGGAAGTGGAAATCCTCAGGCAAACCCTCTGACAAACTGCCACCTGCTCCAAAGGCAATACAGACTCTCCATCCATGACAATAAAATGACCCACATCCAGGCTCAGTTATTGTGTGCTTCCAACAACACGGCCAATCTCTTTCAAATCTGCAGGGAACGAGCCAACCCTTCCGCAGTCTCCTCCTCCCCTCTTCTTTCCCAGGCCTTCTGCAATGCACTGGCCACAAACTTCACCACTAAACTTCTCGACATCCTGAGCAACCCTCGCTACCCTCGCTACCCACTCCCCCAACCACTCTCCCACCCATGCCTCCTATGGCCTCTCACCCTGCTCCTTCCTCTCTTTCATCCTTCTCCCCTGCCACACCCAATGAGGTTACCACAGTTGTCCACTCTATGAACAGGTCTCCCCTTGCTCCTTCAGAACCATCAAGGACAATATTGGCTCTCTTGCCTCCCTTATGCCCACTCATTCTGATTTCTGAAACCATTCTTTTGTCACTGGGTCCTTCCCCTCCTCCCTCAATCACTCCTTTGTGTGCCCCCTCCTGAAAAAACCTTCAGCAGATCCTACTTGTCCAGCTAACTACTGCCCTATTTCTATCACCTTGGGAAACTCCCGGAGAAGCTGGCCTTCCCCCAACTTACCTCACACACTGAACTTGTAGGCAGTCTCCATGACCATCAATCTGGATTCCGAGCATCCAGAGGCACGGAAACTGCTCTTCTGAACACCTGTGAAGAACTGCTTGCATCCCTTGATTCCAACTCTCCAGCTGTCTTCATTCTACTTGATCTCTCCTCTGCCTTTCACACTGTCAACCACTGTATCCTCACAAAACGACTCCAGAATACCCTGGCCATCTCGGATTGGGCACTGGACAGGCTGACGTCTTTCCTAACTGATCATCTGTCCCAGGTTATTCTGGGCACCTTCTCTTCGCCTACCTCCTTCTGCACCTGTGGTGTCCTCCAGGCTCCAACCTTTCCCCCTTGGCTCTTTAACACTTATCTTGCTCATCTGGCATGCATCATTTCCTCCTTCTCCCCCAATTTTCAGTGCTAAAAAGGCGACACTCAAATCTTTTTTAAACTTCCTGCTTACTCCCTTGCTTCTTCCATCATCCCAGACTGCCTATTTGCCAACCAGTCCTGGTGCACTTCCAATGATCTCTGTCTCAATGCCAGCAAGATTGAGATCCTTCCTATTGGGACCCCTGCTCCCTCTTTCTTCCTCTCACTCTGGCAATCCTCTATGGGCTCTTCCCCTTCATCAGAAGCCAGAAGCCTTGGAGTCATCTTCATCTCTGCACTATCCTTCCTCCCTCACATCCACGACATTGCCAAGAAGTCCAACTTTCAACTCTTCCTTCTCAATGGAATTCTCCCTTTTCTCACTTTCCCCCAGAGGTTCAATGTTACCAGAGCTCTGGTTATCTCTAGGCTTGACTACTACAACAGCCTTCACCTGAATCTTCCCTCTTCCTTCTATGATCCCTCCCGCTACTCCAGAATAGGGCAGCAAGACTTATCCTTGGCCTCAAGCCCAGGGACCATATCTCTCCTGCCCTAAAAACTCTTCATTGGCTGCCGGTTGCTGCACAGATTAAAATCAAATCCCTCTGCATCATCCACACGTCTGTCTGGGACCAAGGACCACGCTATTTGCAATTTGCTATTACTACATATTTGCTCTCAAGACCTTTACGTTCCTCCGCAACCAACTCTCTGTGTCTGAAGCAGTTTGCTAAACAGAGGGCCGGAGGCCGATCTCTTACTTCTGCAGTCTCCCTCTTGTGGGACACCCTACCCCTTCCTCTTCATCTTGATCCGGTTCTCCTCAACTTCCAGAAGCTCCTCAAGACATTCCCTTTCACTTCCTCCTTCCCTTCTCCCCTCCTCTGCTAACCTCACAGTCGCTGTGATCGGTGACGAGGGCCCTTATTTGTCCTCGGGTCCCTGGCCACCCATACTCAATCGCCTCAGCTTCTGCTTGCACACAGCACTTGCCTCGGCACTCACTGGCCGAAACCATTGAAGGCCTGCACTCACCCACTTATTGCAGCTCAACGCTCACTTACACTTGCTATACTTGACACTTACATCTGCTACTCATCCATGAGCATGGACACTCCAGCACTTACCCTCATCCCTCTTCTTCCTTTCTCTCTCTGCACTTGCACATTCTGAATACTCACAAGGCATAATAGGTCTGTCTCTATCTTCCAGTGTATATATGTTTTTTCAATACCATGTTCCCTCCCTGTTGACATGTGGGCACTTTGAAACACAATTACCTGTATAAACGACTAATAAATGCACAATAAATAAAATAAATAAATATTATCGACACTTTGGCTCCCCAAATAGTTAGACTTATCCCTGTGAGCTTTTTAAACACTTTCTGCAAGCTCTTCCCTGCCTGTTGAAGAAACCCCTTGTAGGCCCAAACATCCCAGCACATTATTACCAAGTTTCTCTCCTTCCCCATTATTCAAAAATCCTTGAGCAAGTGATCTTCAACCAGATCACTAAGTACATTGGGAATAATCGCCTCGTAGATCACTTCAATCGGACTTCCATAGTACACACTCCACCAAGACTGAACTTGTGCATAACTCCAATTTCTCTCTTATACTCACCACTACAAACACTCTTCTATACTCATCCTTTTGGAACTTTCTGCTGCTTTCAGTACTCTCAACTGATCCTCTCACTTCCTCACGCTCCATGACATTGGGTTTTGCAAATCTGCTCTTGCCTGTATCACTTCCTACCTGAAAGGAAGACCCTTTAAAATCTCTGAGAACTTGCAAACCACTGACCCCACCTTTCTCCCTGCCAGTGTCCCCACTGAATCAGTCCTTGGACCTCAGCTCTTCAGGCTCATAACTCTGCCCTAGAAAGTCTTATATCATCATTTAGCTTTTGCCATCATCTTTTTACTGACAACATTGAAATATATTTCTCATTTCCCTCCTTTACCACAGCCATCTCAGAACGGATGACGAACAGACTCACTGTAATTCAAGACTGGATGGCTCTCTGCTGCATAATGCTGAACTCTTCCAAAACTGGAAGTCATCTTTGTCCTGGCTTCTAATTCCATCCTTACTGTCCCCTCTACTATCTCCTTCCCACCCGACTTCTTGCTCCCTCAACTAAGGCTTGCAATCATGGGGCCCTCTTTAATAGCATCTCCGATTGCAACACTTTATCACTAGAAGTGCATCTGCTACTTGTATCAATGTCCTTAACATTCCGAAAACATGACCTCTTCTTACTAACCACTTTAGAGTCTAATCTCCAATGTGCTTAGCAAACTTGACTACTGCTCAAGCCTACTCCTTGGGCTTTCCATCTACTCCTTCCTCCCTCTAACAATGTCCTCAACTTTATTACCCAGACTCTTCACAACCCACCCTGATCTTCCTCCATATCTACCTGGGGTGGGTGGGATTGGGGATAGGTAGAGTTTGCGTAGAGTGGGTGGGTAGGGGTAGATGGAGAGGGGGTAGGGTTGGTTGGATTAGCAGTAGAGAGAGTGAGGGTAGGGTGGGTGGGAGTCATAGACAGTGAGGGTAGGGTTAGTGGCTGGGGGTGGATAGTGAGGGTAGGTTGGGTGTAGAGAGAGTGGGCGTAGGGTGTGTGGGGTACAGAGAGTGATAGTAGGGTGGGTGGTGCTACAGAGAGTGCTGGTAGGGCGGGTGGGGGAAGGTATAGAGAGTAGAGGGAGATTGGGTGAGTAGGAGCAGATAGAGTGGGGTAGGGCAGGTGGGTGGGATAGAGAGAGTGGGGTTTGGTTGGGGGTAGAGAGGCAGGTAGGGTGGGTTGCCAGTGAGTAGGTGTGGTGTGGGAAGGGTGAGACTTGGTAGTGGTAGGCAGGGTGGGGTTAGGATGGGTGCATAGGATAGGCATGGTAGGGTTTGTGTGGGTGGGAGTAGATAGAGTGGGGGTGGGCTAGGTGGGTGATGGTAGATAGTTGAGGGCAAAAAACATGAAAAACAAAGCTGTCTCTGGAGGACTTGACAAAAGTAGTCAAAAATAGCCCAAACAAAACCCAATCAGCACACGTAATGGGGGTGTGTGAGTGGGGGCACAGAGAGTGGGGGATAGAGACCTGGTGTGTGGGTAGGGTGGGTGTTTTTAGAAAGGAAGCCTGTGAAGGTAAAAAAAAAATCTGCTGCCAAAGTTTCCTAAAAGCAGTCTCATTGCCCAAAGAAATAGCGCAAAATAGCCCAACATAAAATCACTGTGCTGATGACTTGCTTCATACAAAGCTGCTGATTAGGGCAAATAGTGTTAGGGAACTTCTCATTGGGTAGTAGAGTGGAGATGTTTGGAAAAACAGATGTTAGCGATTTGGCAGTGTCATGCCTTGGCATTGTCCGTTGCTAAGCCAACCAGATATTTTCAGTTCAGAACCCCCATTCCCTCTCTCCATTCTATAACAATGGTTTCAGCAATTATGTGGTGCAATGACCACAAAAATTCACCAAAACCTAAAAGCACCACACAGTGAAGTGTAGGACTCCCCTGAAAGCAAACATAAAGAGTAACCTCCTCTGCAGCAATGCACACGCCTCAGAACACCCCAGGGCAACACATGACTCCATCATCATCTTGGTATCAAATTCTGCGGAATTATCACATGCACATAATGACAATACACAGCTCTGTGCACTGAAGCCATCGTCTGAATCCTCTCAGAACCCAGCCACATGCATGACGTCATGGGTTGCTCTCTACCAGATGTTAAGGATTTCAATCAGGCAAAACACCCGGGTCTCAGCCTATCACGCAGTGCACAAATGAAATACTTAGTTATTGTGTCTATAGGTTCAATATTCTGAGTAATATACCACTCATATCACACCCCTCCTCAAAATACCCATAGGTCACAATGGACCAGGAATCAGGATGGTTGGTAAAGACAATATTTATTTATTTAATTAAAATTCAAACCAAACACAGGTTTTAATATATATATGGGGCAGCAATCGCAAATTGTGGTGAAAATACAAATCAGCAAGTAGGTAAGGCAGTTTAATTCAAATATAGCAGCACAGAATATAAAACACAGAGAAAATAAATGTTTTGGCTTGTTAAAAAGATAGCGCTTAGGTTAAGATTTCCCTCTGCAAATTTCTCAACTCACAAAGAAGCAATTCTACACAGATGTAAGTAAGCAGCAGGTATTCAGGAATAAAAGAACAGTGTATAGGGTTTTAACGTAATCTTCCCTCCCCAAACAAGAGAGAAAAACGTTTTGGGAAATTTTACACTTTTTAAAATGACATTTGAAAATGGCTTAGGAAAACAATGAAAAGTGTGCAAAAATCCTTAAATTGATATAAATTCTTATGGGAGCAACACTAAAAAGATTCTAACAAACATACGCTATCATATGAGCAACAGTACACACTTTAAATCTGAATGAAAGTTTGGAAATACTTTGAATGGGAAAACACATGTTTTTCCCGCCTAAATTTCACTATGTGAATTTTAATAAAAATGGGTTAAATACACAGTTTAGGTAGCTACGGGTCTTAGGTTTAAGTCAGAGTTGGAATTAAGTCCCTAGCTATAAAATTGAGGAAGTTATGCACGTTTGAATGAGAGGTGTTTTTGAAAATAAAGGGGCGAAAATGAAAACCGAAATCAGTTTTTAGAATGACAATGACAATTATGCTCCAAACTAGAGTATTCAGGCTGGTTACCAGTTTGAAATACAGTAAGCTCCAGGGTGGTCCACCGAGACCAACCCCAGCATCTCCGTGTCCGCCTTCGAGGACTCAGTCAGATTACCCGTGGGATGATTTTAAGGGTTTGGGATTTCACAAGACAAAAGGATTTTAAAGAAAGTATCACTAGCACAAGGAATCAAAGCAAGGTTTCAAGACTGGTGTGACACTATTACAAGTTCTTAAGTTAAAGAGAGGATGGGTTATAGATTGGGATAGGACAAGGCAAATATACTATGGGTTACTAGGATTCCTATTGATACTTACAGTCCTATTAAGATTGGACCGTCAAGGGTTCAGGTCGTCATAGATCAGGTCCACAGACAGCAGGGCACTTCTGGTGGAGTTGGATTAGCTGGGTGGTTCTGGTCAATTGGACTGGCACCTCAGACTGGACTGGATTGGATTGGCCCTTCTGGTTGCTGGACACTGTAGATCAGTGGGATGGCGAGTTTCAGCAGGCAAGCCTTAATGGTAAGACAGACTGGATCAAAGTTGCTTCCCTGAAGTTTGGGATGGTTCATGATTTGGGCACAGCTGAAAAGAGTTCAGCAAATGCTGAGGCCTTGGCTTTTCAAGAGATATAGAATCAGTAGCAAGATGAAGAATTCAGGAACAAGATGAAGAAGTCAGGAACAGAGCGTCACGCGGAAATAAGGATGGAGTCAAGAATCAGTGTGTGTCTGTGTGTTGTGAGGTTCCCTTATTTATCCTGCCAAGTGACATCACTCAGTTTATGGTAGGGGCAGACTTACTACCCACACCACAAGGCTATGGTTAGTCAAAGGCACAGCTCCCACCTTGCTCTTTGCTGGTAGGATGACAGAAAGTGTTGTGATGTTTTATGATGTGACTTGGGAACCTCCCATAATTATTGGGTCCAAAATGTAACTTTCCCACAAATACACATTTATACACGTATGCCCTCTAATGAAATCGGACACATACATTACATATTTTGGGGGTTACATTTGCATCCAACTCCCACGTAAGTGAGACCTGGTCTTGTCTTTCTATTGAATTTTGGCGATTTTAATCATAAAGGTTTAGCCTAACAATTCCTAACTCGGTTCATGTATGTGCAATCCGCCCAAGCACATAGGTACACAATATAAGATAAGTCTCAGTGCAATTAGGGTTTTTGCATAACATTTGTTCCTTATGCAGTAAGAAACCCTACCAAGTTTTCAGCTGACTAGCATGAGTTCAAATTTATATGTATGCACTTTTCACTCATTTACGTATTCTTGCCACCAAGTTAAATGTCATGAAGTTCTGTGGCAAAATAAGCAAATTAAATTCAAAACCCATGTCAGGTTTTTTTTTCTTGCTTCACAAGTGTGAGCAACTGGCAAGTCCTTTGAAGTTCAATGAGAAGGCTCCTCCCGGAGAATGGAACATCCTGCCCCTCCCCTGTGGGGATAAGTGTTCAAACCTGCCATTGTCTTTGCCTGGGGGCCAGACGAAAGTCTGATGACGTACTTTGTCATGAGTATGCGAGGCCTCCCCCAGCAATTAGTCCTTCCTGCCAGCAGTGAAGTTTCAATTTGAAGTGTCAACCTTTCCCAGGCTGAGGACTGTCAAAGCAGAATCATAATAGTTAATTAACTCAAGACTGGGTTTTAACCTTAAGTTACCTAAATCTTACATAACACATATAACATGAATACAGTTTATAGGGGATTCTTACATTTGCAATCCTTTGACATTTCTTAAAGAATTAGGCCTTTCAACAAAAACATGCTTTCAAGATACGCAATTTTGTACTTTTTTCCAGGAAAAACACATTAAACTGAGTTCTTTTAAATTCACTTTTGCTATGCAGCACATACATTTTAATCAGCACCAGTTCTTCCCTTGAGTGCTGGGAATTCTATGCAGTCTGGATACATGTATCCAGCCTTTGTTTAAAGTTTCTGGGCCTCATCACGAGTTTCGCTGTAACCCTTAAATCTGGCGGTAGCGCTATTACCGCTGGATTTAAGGGTCCGCCAAATCAGGGCTTCGGCGGATTTCTCCCCAGCTCTGAGCTGTGGGGAAATCCGCTGAAAATTTGCACTATTGCTGCCGGCAGGAAATCCGCCGGCGGTAAGAGCGCGAAAATTCCCATTGAGCCCAATGGGGAATGGTGAATTCCCGAATGGGCTCATTGGGGAATGGGCAATACCCATTCCGCCAAACCCATGATCCTGGGCTATTAGCACCTGGGGGTTTGGCGGTAGGGCTATTAACGCCAGCGCTAATATCGCCGGCGTTACCGCCCAACTCGTGATGAGGCCCTCTGTCTGCACAGCTGAAATTGTTACATGATGCAATTTTAGCCGCATTTTTCCTGTGGAACTGAAAACAAATGTTCCTGGACTGCCTTTTCCTTCGATACATTTCAGAACTGCTGTCAGTCAATGAGGCCTGGTTCCTCTGGCCATACTGGATAATCCTGGATTTTCAATACCCTTTTAATTTCACTGATTCAATGGAAAATAAATGGATCTATCGCCAAAAACAGCACTTTTGAAGACTTGCAGAGCTACATTTTAAAACGCATTTTCGGTTTTTAGCACAATTCTGCTGCTTTGCTCCATGTTGGAGGTGGCATAGCCCACTGCAATGCTCCTGCAGTGAGAACTCTGCTTTTCACCCCCATGACGGTGTGTGTCAAGGTGTGCAGCTTTTTGTGGTGGTGACCCAAATGCAGTTTTGCAGATTTTTGCGCACACAGGCTTCAGCGCATCCATTTTGGGCTGTTTCTTTCACCATTTGTAAAGTGATGCAGTGCAGCACATTGGAATGGGTCAAAATAACCCATAGAAGCACCCCCCCCCGACTTCGGCTTGACTTCCAGTCATGGAGAAGTCGGGCGCATAGGATTTTTCATTCTTCTCATGAAGAACACTGGTTCCTTCTGGTGTAAATTCTTCTTCCCTCAGCGAATGATGCAACACGCTCTCCTCGCCGGCTCTTGTTGGAATAGGAACTATATCCCCGTCTTCTCTCATGCTTTCTTTTCCAGTGTGGAGCGACACTACGGAATTCTTTGGCTTTTCTTCCCGGGTCCCCGAGGAGGTCCTCCTTGGTTATTAGGTATGATTTGTGCAACTATAAAACAGAAAACAACCCAGTTATGAACATTTTCCCACTACTGCCTCCAATAGGGATGGTGCCGTGGGATATACATATGCATTCAGTGACAATTTGCAATATTCTCCGCATGTATTTAATTACAATCTCATATTTTCCTAGGTTTCATCATCCTCTCCCTCTGGGTATTCTGTCGGGTCTTCTATTTGCCGCAAAGTATGCCTGGGATGGCAACTCTTAAGCTGGTTGATGTGGAACCACTTTTTCTTTCAGAAAGTCACATCTGGGGATGCAGATTCTTTAGGTGAGGCCTGGGATGGTGACCTCTCCTCCATTCTGAAATTCCATTTCCTACTGTAGCACTAGTGCTGACCGGAAGGCTTTCTTTAGGACTGCCACGACCATGGGATGTACTCTCCTGTTGGGACCGGGATTGGCAATGACTGGGGTCCAAATGAATCTCGAAATGGTTGAGGAGGTGACTGCCCATGTAAAAGGCGCAAGGAGCACCTAGCAGGACCCAACAAGTATGTACTATGCTTTTGTCATCCCTGGAAATTTTGATCATACAACTGCTAAGCAGAAGATGTTTGGAACGGGGGATTTAAAGGCACCATACCCATTGATACACTGACTCTACAGCGGGTAAGGCCTGGTCTTTTGGGGGTTTCTTGAATAATACTTCGCTGATGAAGCTTTCTTTGCTATTCAAGTCAACTCAGGCGAAGACAGACTCCTTCCCGTCATTTCACTGAATCGGGAGGAAGAGCTGTTCGCCCTTCTTCAGAATGTCAGCTACACTTAGCGCTGGTTTGATATAAATTTTGGCTATGGAATTGGGATTGTCTGATTGTGAATTAGTATAGAATTTCAGAGTATTTCCTTCCAGTGTGGAATGCCACTTGAGACTGGATGGAAGGTTGATTTGCAGAAATGGAGAGGAGTTCTCATCGCCAGTTTGTTGTCCCACAGCAATGATGGTAACATCAGGGATTTCGTTATTTTGAAGATAAAACTCAATTTGGTCTGATTTATGTTCAACCATGTGGCATGTGCCATTTAGACTACATGGTTGACACTCTGTTTTATTTGATTGGCCTGCGAGTCTGGGTCCAGAGTACCTTATTCACACAGTCTATTAGGGGAAACAACCTATGTGGGAACATTCCCTAATAGACAGGGGGTTACCTCTGGTGCCACGACTATGACCGAGTGCTTCATCTTGTGCCGCCCAATTTAAATTTCCAGCTCTGCAGACCCCTCGACAGGAATTTCCTTCCCATTGAAGTTCTGGAGTTGTCCAAGAAGAGGGGTGAGAGGGATCTGGTATCTCTCCCACCCTTCCTGAATGTAGCTGCTCAAAGATCCTCTTTGGCAGCAGAGTTGCTTGGGATCCAGTATCCAACAGTGCTGGAATTGTACATTGCCCTTGGACTTGGATGGAGGCGTAGAATCTACCTTCTTTCTCCTCCAATGGGCAAAGGTAATGGGCGCTCTTGGTAAACTGAGTGGTCAATTCATTTATTTCTGACTCTGACACCGGGATAGTTGGGTCAAGAGGCGGTGTTGGAGTTGAGGAATCTGACAAAGAATTTTGCCACACTACTATTTGGGGAGTTTCAGGCTGTCCTTTTTCTGATTCTGGGCTGCCCCCCCCTTTCTGGAGGCAGTCAACATAGGTGGTTGGTTAGGTTTGGGGTTCCTCTTGTGCTGGTTCTGGGCTGCCTCCCCCTTCTAGGAGGCGGTCTCCAGAATGGAGTTGGGTAGTTTGGGAATCCGAGCAGGAAATTTCACACTCAGTGATTCGAGGAGTCTCGGGCTCCTCCTTTTCTGATTCGGGGCTATCCCCCCCTTTTTGGAGACCGTCCCCAGAATGGCTTTGAGAGAGCTAGGGAATCTTCTTTCTCTGGTTCTGGGCCGCCCCCTCCTTTTTGGAGGCATTCCCCATAATAGGTTTGGGCTTGATTCTGTGGGGGAGCTTGGGGATCTGCAAAAAAAAAAGGACAGTTGGATATTGGGGGAGTTTTTGGCTCCCCTGGTTCTGCTTCTGGGCTGCCCCCCACTCCTTTTTTGGAGGCAGTTCCCAGAATAGGTTTGGGCAAGGTGGTTTTCTGGCTTATCATTCTGGGGTTCAATGGTGGGCGATCCTAACTCAGTCCCCACATTCACCCAGTCTTCATTAGGATCTTGCGGGACCCATTTTTCTTTGGGAGGAGTTCCCCCATCCTTGAAGGAGAATATCTTTTTCACAGAGTCCTCTGAGGACCCCTTTCCTTCAAATTGGTGGACACTAACCTCCTCCACAAAATGGGCCTTTTTAGTTCCTTTATTTCTCCCACCCGCCCTCTGTTCCTTGGGTTGCAGACTTTCGGGGGCAGGAGATTTTGGTTCCGGTTCCTGGGTTTCCAGGGGTTTTTCACTAGTGGGGAAGGAAGCTTCCTCTAAGGCTTTACACCTCTCCCCGTCATTGCTCTGAAGTACCAGACCCTTGGTTTGTGGAGTTCTGAGCCGCCATGTTCATCTGAGGGTTCTGCTGAGCCCTCAACTTGCGACTCAGATCCTGGGACAAGTTCTGGACCTGGCGCTCCCGTTGGGACACCCGCTTTGGCTGATACAGAGATCTCTGTTCCATCCTAGGTGGATCACGGGAAGGGTAACTGTCCCTTCTCCCATAATACCCTGGGTTAGGATAGTTGGGGTAACGCTCCACCCTTGGCTTCCTCCTCTACCAGATTGGACTGTCTGGGCTCAGGAAAGTTAGGAAAGAAAGGAGGGTTGTTTTGTGGGTTGACGTTTTGAGGGTACTGGGGAAAGAAGTTCAACCCATCATTTGGGGGATTACTGCCCTCCTGGGGAAAGTTAGGAGGAAAGTTTCCTGGGTTGGTACCTACTTGGTTGGATCCCCCGCTTGGGCTGGGGGAGACCACACATACCCCCCCACACATACACATAGGATGGGTTTGTTGCCCTTGTATCTGGGGCTAATGTAATCAGGGGAGTTAAGGGTCCCATTTGTGGGATTACCTCCCTGACTACCTGTCTGGGATTGGCCCGAGGGCCTTCTGGTTCTTTGGCTGGAAGGATTCTATACCGGTATATTTTTAGGCCCCCACATCTCCAGATCTAAAATGGGGGCCACCTTCACCTCCGCCACCTTAGCAGCAGCAGGGGTGTTGGCTGGTTTGGGTTTTTTATTGGTATTTTTGTTCTCTACAGGTTTCTGCACCTCATAAATACGAGTTGCCTGTTCTATGACCCAGTCCAGTGATCTCTTCTTGTGGAATTCCCTCACTAGCAGAGTCATGATGTATTTGGGGAGTGCATGGAAGAAGGTATTGATGAACTCCCTACTATCTATGCGCACCCTCCTGGTGGTCTATGCAAAGGCATGTTTCAGTTACTGCACAAATTCTTGTGGGGCCTGGTCTTCCCCACACACAGATTGTAGGCGGCCTTGCGGGCCTCTTGGGGATTTCTATGGACAGAGAAGTGTTTTACGATGGCTGCCCTGTAGGTGGACCATCTTGAGTGGTTCTGATCCTCAAGCCCCGCAAAGAAGCTGGAATACTCATGGGAGAATGTCCATTTCACATATTGGATGCAACTCTGACTATCTTTCAGATGAAAAGTATCCATCATCTGTTTGTATAATTCCAGGAGTTCCCATACTGAATATTTAGCATTTTTGTGATAGGGAGTTAGAACACTCCTAATGGCCTTGGTCTGCTTCGGGGGATCTTTTTGTATAGCCTTCTTGATTTTGTTGGCCTTTTTGGTCTTAGTCACCCGCGTCCACTCATCCTCTGACTCAGAGGCACTACCACTGGAGGTGGCTATCTGATCCTCTAGGCACTCCCTGATTCTGTGAGCTTGAAAAGGGCTTGCAGAATGTGGGGGCCTAGTTTCCTAATGCCTGTGGTGCTCAGAAGAGTCTTCTGACTCTCCCTTGCTCCCAGGATTGACGGAGTACCCCCCCCCCACCTACTGCCCTACCTGGGAGGAGGTCTTTAGGATACTCTTTTTGGGCTTTATTTCCTGGAGTTCACAACCAAATTTAACAAACTGATCTCTTGCAAGGTGGTAGTTTTGTGGGTCCAGTTCTCTGATTCTTTCCTCACAGGAGTCTTCCTGATCAGAGAGGTTAGCCCTAACATTTGGGGATCTGTACAGAGACGCCCGTTCATCAACTTCTGGGAGGCGCTGATCTGTCAGTCCCATTTTACCAATTCTGCTGAAGTCTACGATCCCCATGGCCCTTGGTTCATATGAGCCAGTGGACATGAAGCTGGCAGAGTCCATGGTACTGAAGGGGTTGGAGTCCCTGCGTACTGGGGTCCTGGTTTTGGGATCATGGGTTTCTCTATCCCTCTCTACCTCTTCTCTTTCAGCCACTTTTCCCTGGTGATATGCCAAAATCTGAATCTTTTGTTCCTCTATCAAGGCCTTACTTCTGTCAATGATTTGCTCTTGCATGGCTATATTGGTGGAGCCTATCATTCTTTTCACAGAGAGCCTCATTGTCTCTCTGTGCGTTCTGTCTGGTCTGAAAATATTGGGTCAATTTCTGCTGCAGGAGACTCACCTCCTGAATTTTAGCATCATTGGTCTGGTTGTTCTTTTCCAGAGCATACTCCACCCACTTGGTGTGCTCTGGTAGCTTCTCATATTCTGTTTTTACTTCATTGAGCTCCTGGAGGGCCAGCTTCATTTTCTCTAGCTTGGTTTTGAATGTGCTTAATTCCTGGTCTAAGGAGTCCCTCTCCTGACTTAGAGTGCCCCTCTGTTCAGCCAGGCTGTCCCTTTGTATTTTAAATGCACTGGAGTTCTGGCGCTCCTCATTAAATTCCACTTGAGAGTGGGGGTCTTTAACAATTAATTTATTATTTTCCTCTTTTAATTTGTCTATCTGGTCTTGTGGGACAACCATCTGTTCTGTGCAGACTCTATTAAAAGTTAATTGTGGTGCCAGCTTCTGTTGACTCTGTTAGTCCACCCTTTCCTGACATTCCTCTTTCAGTGTCTGCGCAATGGGCCCTTGTCCTGCCATGTATCCAGGTCCATGGCAGTGACCTGTTCTTTGATTTCCTGCAGCCAAACCTGTTCATTCTTTTCTGGCCACTCAGCTCTGACAAAAAGCTTGTATAAGAGGTGCTCCTAGCCATCTTGATTTCTACTGGGATCGCCATTTTGGAATGATCAATTTCTTTATTAATTATTTTAGGGTTGATTTACTTTTTACTTTTACAAACAGGCCTGAATTTGGAGTATTTATTTTGAGAGGTGCTTGTACAGTCTAGCCCAGTACCCCAACCACACAAGCTGTCTGTACCCTGCAAGCTAGTCTGCTGTGTTCAACTGTAACGGGTGATAACTTGAACTGAAAATCACAGCACAAGCCCCCAAATTTGTTAAGGATTTCAATCAGGCAATACACCCATGTATCAGACTAGCATGCAATGCACAAATTAAATTCTTATTTATTGTGTCTATAGGTTCAATATTCTGAGTGATATACTACTCATATCACACCCCTCCTCAACATACCCCCAGGTCACAATGGACCAGGAATCAGGCTGGTTGGTAAAGGCAATATTTGTTTATTTTATTAAAATTCAGATCAAACACAGATTTTTATATATATGGGGCAGCAATCATCAATGTGGTGAAAATACAAATCAGCAAGTAGGTAAGGTAGTTGAATTCACTTATAGCAACATAGAATATAAAACAAAGAGCAAAGAATAATTTTGGCTAGTTGAAAAGATACCGCTTAGGTTAAGATTTCCCTCTGCAAATTTCTTAACTCACAAAGAAGCAATTCTACACAGATTTAAGTAAGCAGCAGGTATTCAGGAATAAAAGAATGGTGTATAGGGTTTGAATGCAATCTTCCCTCTCCAAACAAGAGAGAAAAACATTTTGGGAAATTTTACACTTTTTAAAATGACATTTGAAAATGGCTTAGCAAAACAATAAAAAGTGTGCAGAAATCCTTAAATTGATATACATTCTTATGGGAGCAACACTAAAAAGATTCTAACAAACATAACCTATCATATGAGCAACAGTACACACTTTAAATTAGAATGAAAGTTTGGAAATACTTTGAATTGGGAAACACCTTTGTAAAACCTTTATAAAATTGCAAATTCCCGCCTAAATTTCACTATGCAGTTTTTAATAAAAATTGGTCAAATACACTGTATCTGGATGCGGCTTTGGGTTGCAGAGGTAGCTACAGGTCTTAGGTGTATCTCAGCATTGAAATGAAGTCTCTGGTTATAAAACTGAGGAAATTATGCACGTTTGAATGAGAGGTGTTTTTGAACCATGAGTGCCTCTAGAACGTTCATAGCAACTGAAATACCTGCAGCAAGAGCACAATACCTCATGTACATATTCATGGTTACAACTTGAGGAAGATTCCAAGGGAAAACAGCAGCATTCAGATGGATGTCTCAAACAACATTCCTCTATGAAGATAGTTACATAATGACTCTTGACATGATGAACAATTACTGACCAAGTGATACAATACAAAAATTGATGGCCTGTGGAAAGGCAAGACGAAAACAATAACACTGAAGAAACTACCCTGCCCGAAGAAGGGGGTCAAGGAAATAGGAGAACCAGGATGTTGTGAAAGACCACAGATGCTCATATATATACACCGAGGAAGGATGGAAAGATGGAGTTGTAGGAAAGATGGAGTTGTAGGGAGCAAAACACACACCATAGTACAATCACCAGTGAACACAGTGCAAGGAGAAAATGACAAGTGCCTGAAAGAATGGGATGCAAGTGTCGAATTTCTCACCTGGGTAGACAATGAAGCTGGATCGATGCCCATAATACCTCTGAAGAAGCCAACGTTGTTCTACAACAATGACAGTGCAGTAAGCGTTGGAGATAACATAGAATGTCGGTACACAGAAAAGCACCCAGCAATGAAGGTCGGCACCATAGTACTGATGGATCACTATTGGGTGTGTGGGTCCAAGGCATATGAGAAGCTGCCACCCAACTGGGGAGGAGTTTGCTTGTTGGTGCACATCAATATGCCATCACTGGTAGTGCCCCAGAATGACAAAGATAGACGACTTCCCGAAGATGAATACTAACATGAGAAAGAAGAGGTCCGTGGGAGTAGGACAAAAGGGTAGAAAGAAACTTTCTGTGGAAGTGAGTAGAGTAAAGAGTAAACTATTTCCCATCAGAATCAGAAGCATCCCTACATGATGTACCACCTGAACATAGGTTATTCAGCAGAACAGAAATGTTTTTCGCGTCTCTGGTTCCAGCCTTCCAGATGTACCCAAATGTGAGATGGCTGCAAACAACCAGATGGGAGCTGATGCTGACAATAGATTCTATGGTAAACAGTTAAAATGGAATAAAGGAAGAGCTCCGAGCAGTAAGGTTGATGGCTCTCCAAAACAGATAGGTACTAGACCTTCTCACAGCAATGGAAGGAGGAGTTTGCACAAAAATTGAGAGTTCCTGTTGCACGTTTTTACCTGCCAATGACGAAGAGAATGGCACATTGATGGAAGTACTGACACGACTATCTAAGATGCATGCCAAGATGGAAGAAGAAGCCAAAGGGACCAGAAAAGATCAGCGCTGGATAGCGTACCTATGGTCATGGATGCCATCATTGATGGCGGACGGGCTAAAAGTATTACTAGAGGCACTAATATTAGTACTAGTGTCCTGAGAAATCAATAGGGATGAAGGTGATGGTGGATGTGAACACGAGAGAAGGAAAGGACAAGAGAGTGGAAGAAAGAGATCACCTGAGAACAAGAATGCGGGAATGTCTGCTGTTCCCAAATGAGATGGTCATATTTGATAACCCATTTGACTACAAGAAGCATGGGCGAAAATGGGTGTGGTGCAACCCAAATGGAGAATGCTGTTATATAGCTGGAGTTTTGACGATCATGTAAATTACTATGGACATCTCGAGGAGTGACAAAAATATGGCTGCCAAGAACAAAGGTGACAAGGTATGGAGGAGTGGTCGACAGGTCGACCAGAGGGGGGGACTGAAGAGAAGGACCCAGGAATGCCCCTCCTCACCCCCATAAGCATGACAGGCTGAAGAGTCAAGAACACCTGAACTCACTCATTCTTTGGACAATCCCCAAGTGCACCACTGACTGGCACATATGCAGAGAGGTATCCCCTCAGACAGCCATTCCAACCATATCCAGTGCATTTCTTTCATATACAGGGGGCTCGATGGTGATCATGGATCCGAATACTATAATGTACTGCATTGATCAAACGCCAAGAAAACATTGGGCCAACATCACTAGTGACACCACGACATAGCAGCATGTGGGCCTCATCACGACCTCGGCGGTATTAGCGCGGGGGCTATTAGCGTGACCACCATAGCCCCGGGCGCTAGTAGCGCGGGATCACGAGTTGGACGGACTTGGTAGTCCCCATTCCCCATTGAGCCCATTCGGGAATGCCCCATTCCCCATTGGGCTCAATGGGGAAATTTCGCGCTCATAGCGCCGGCGGATTTCCCGCTGGCGGTATGAGCGTGAATTCTCGGCGGATTTCACACCAGCTCAGAGCTGGGTTGAAATCCGCCGAGGCCCTGATTCGGCGGACCCTTAAATCCAGCAGTAATAGCGCTACCGCCGGATTTAAGGGTTACCGCCAAGGTAGTGATGAGGCCCAAGAACACTTGCAGCCCTGCACAGCATTACACGAACACACACTCATTCTGTAGATAGAGGACAGGTACATGTACATACTGTCAAAGCTTTTATTATTTTTCCCATTAGCCAAATGCAGTAAAGCCAAAAAGCAAGGCAACAAGAGATCCTGAGCAAGCTTGCAGATGCTTATGGCAATTAACTCTATGGGACTACAGGAGTATGTATGGAGCCTGCTAGGATCACATACGACTAACCTGAAGGAAACATAGCAAAGTGCAAGCATGTAGAAATCACATTATAAGTGTAAGGAAAATTACAGAAGACCTCAGCTACAGGACACCAGACAAGAGAAGCAGGCTCAGGCTGCACAAAGCGAAGGCCGAGCTCACAGCCATGGTCTGAGATAAAACAATCGCCTTACAATCTCCAAACGACAAGGGGCCAGCTGCAGGAAAACGGACTACATCCTCATAAATGCAGAGCCAAAGAGCTCAATTATGTGTTCCACAACCACAAGATGCAGCCGAACTAGACAATGGGCATTCACCTGAGGTGGGAAGACGAGCCGCTCTCAGCAACCCAGACGAGAAGTGAAACAAATGTTGCAACATGGAAGCACACTCTCATAGGCTAAGGTGGTCTACTACCAGAAACAATTAGGACACATAGTGACTTCACATCACCTTGAAGAGGTGCAAAGAGCGCTGAGAACTGAATTGGGTCCCAGGCATGGGGAGACCAGATCTATCCAATCAAGAGACAGAAATCCAGCGGTGGATGGCAAGGGACAAGCAACAATGTAATAGATAGTTCCTTGGTGATGGGACAGGTCAGCGACCTGACATTCGAGGGCCAGTAGAATAACCTCTATATGGACAAGCGATAGGTGATACCACTGCAAGCACCAAATCAATCAGGGAGATAGGTTTTTGGGGCAGGGCCCAAGTGATGATGTCATTTGAGGTCAAAACTGTGGAGCTTGTCTTGGGGCGGGGAGAAGTACTGGAGAATTGTGATTGTCTTGTATGATCCCTGTCGGTTTTTTGTAATAAACTACAGTTTGAATTGCCCTGGGCAGTGTCCTCTGGTATTCTGGGGTGAGGGTTGTTGGGCCCTCTGGAGAGCAATACCTAGACCTCTGGCATACCTGGTCTCTCACCAACAAACCCTCTAAACTCCAGAGTGAATAGCCCAGTCGCCACATCATACTCTGCCCCAGGCACAGTTTAGCATGAGTGTCCATGATAGTAGGTAATACAGGATGCATTGAGGTATGTCCCACAATCCCAGATAACAATCACTGCAAACTAACAAACAGAAATGCATACACGTGACAACATTGCCCAGCTATGTCCAGCATAAGTACCATTTGACAAAAAAGTCCTGAATATTGAATTGAGGAAGGGTGATGTTTCAGTTGTGATAAGGTGATGAATAACATAACTCCTTCACCATCACCGATTGTAAGGTCTAGACACCCCAAATGTCATGAAGAGAGGTCCTCCATGTATACCTAAGGATGTTCCTGAAGAGAAAATAAAGCCATGCTGCACTGTAGAATGCGTCTGACTTACACAGCAAACACTTCAATCTTTAAACACTTCTCTTACCTATTGCAGGTGACTCAGGCTATCTACTACTGCCATGGCCAGTGATACCTCTCAGAAACCCTGAAACACCACATGAGTTAGTATACAACAAAGCAAACACACAGGCCAAATTGTGCATAGAGTACACATTTGCACTGCTCAATGGAAGATTCTGCTGTGTCCACTGGGCTGGTGGAGCACTCATATAAAGTCCTGAGAATGTGGTGAAGATGGTCATTGTCTACACAATGCTGCACAACGTGTGCATTAGGATGAATGTCCCTGTTCCTTCATGGATGCCAATGTTCAGCCTGACTTGGACTCAGAAAATGCAGGTAATCAGAAGCCATCTGCAGGTGGACATGAGGATGTAAGGGAGTGACGCATCATACATCATGAGCTAATTCATTGAATAGATATGAATGCATATTTCACTCTAATATAACTTCACTAAAAGCACTTCTATAAGGTAAACTCAATGACTACTGAACTCATCTGCTGGAGTGCTGATTTTTTATTGAACAGAAACAGACCCATACCCACCCACGCCCAGCCAACTCCATCATCCAAAAAAAGCCCATGCATAACCACCTCCCACATCCCCAACAAAAATGTCCACCCACATCCCCAACAATTATGCCTGCACAATTTCCACATCTCCAAAAATCAGGTCCACTCACCTCCACATCCCCTATACATTGTCTGTGGCATTGTCTCCCCTACTTCGTTGGGTCTTGCAATGTCCATGCGTAGTAGTTGGTGTTGGGGCAAGTATATGTTGAGAGAGCCTCAATGGAGTCCTGGCCATTGAACCCTCAGTCGGCATCATTGAGATTCAGTTGCCCATGTCACCCCCCCAACCCTCCTGAATATGCTGCAGAGTGATCAATATTGTTTTATTGCTGGAGGATATCGACTTTGCCAACTCTTTCACCCTTTGGGCCACTAATGTGAATGGAACTTAAGGAGGTCTTGCACAAGACGCAGCAGGAGAGGGAGGCTGCTGAACAGGAGGGCACCAGCTTTGCTTTGCTTTGGCCTGTGGACTTGGCACTTGCTTACTTTGCCTGAAGGATTTACAAGCCACTCATGTTGTGCATTTGGGCGTGCACGTGTGACAAGTGAGGTCAAGTGCTCTGCAGTTTGGCGAATCCTTGTTTGTACTGGGAAATTACCCTCTCTGATATCCATTGCTTTAGTCTGTGGACTTGAGACTTGCATACTTTGCCTGAAGGATTTAAAAGCCACTTGTGTTGAACATTTGTGCACACTCGTTTGACAAGTGCAGTCAAGTGCTCTGCAGTTTGGCGAGAACGCGCAGACTGCGCAGGTATTCGTTCGCCCATTGAAAAGTAAGTGTGATCTTGTGCTTTATTGACTCAGCTGGTAAAAAGGCCGACATTTTGTGTTGCTAAAAGATAAGCATGCTGGTGCTGGGAGATTAAAAGAGCTTAACATGCAACAGCACAGGAAAGCCAAGCCTGCTAAATATTATCTTTGCACAGGACCAGAAGTCAAAGAAACTAATTGTGACAGAATACATTCGGGAGATTCTGACGAATCAGGCAGTCCTACAAAATATTCCTCTGTCTGTAGCTGATCGCAGAGGCAAGAGTACAAGCTTTTTTGAAGTTAACACCAATCTTGGACCCGCAGAGAAACTAGTGCTGGGGATCCCAACACAAGTGAAAGATATTTTAGTCAAACAGGAAGCTACAGAATGTATTAAGTGGCAAAAAAATAAAGAAAGAATATGGCTAAGGAGATGGCGGTAGTTAGCTAGAAATGCTCAATGGAAAAATATGTTTAGAATAAAAATGATGACAGATATGAAAAGTATGTGGCGGGCACTAAATAAAGTTAGGGGGACAGAATCTGACCTGATAGTCAATCCCATAGATTAATAGACATGGCTTGTACATGTCCAGAAAGTATATGGCAGTGAGAAAGTTGATAGTGTCGGGACTGCCGCCAGCAGTAACTCTCCTTTCTTTATGATGTTTGATAAAGAATATACTATGCTAAAGATAAAGAGATTGAAAAGCACCATTTCTTCAGGGTCTGACAGCCTCACAAACAATGGTACTAAAAAGTAACCCATATTTTTGGGCAACTATATTGATGAACCTGTTTAAGAAGGTCTGTGAGGAGGGGATAATCCGTGATACATGGAGAAGGAACAAGTTACTTACCTGTAACTGTTGCTCTCCAGCATGGGTCTGTCATGGATCCACATGCTCATGAATATTCCCTGTCGTCAGGCTGGGAATCCTTGGTAAAGAAAAAATCAGTTTCAGTTTCACTTCTGAACTGTCTTTCTCCTAATAATAAATCACTGGTCTCTAGGTCATACTGCTCCCAGCCAATGATTGCCCTCTACCTAAGCCCCTCCTCTTGCAGCCATCTTCAGATTTGGTAGCAACTTGTTCATTCACCAGCATGGGGTCTGGCATGGATTCACATGTTCATGAATAAAGAATACATATCAGTACACACATGCACAACCATGGGAGGTGGTAAGGCTCAACATTAAGTATCTCAACATTAAGCATCTCTTACCTGCTCACCTGGCTCACGGAACAAGTTGTGCAGCACTACTTGGCTGACTCTGGTCTCCTCCCTGGAATCCCTGTCAATGAAGTAGAACTTTGTGAAGGTGTGCGTCGACCTCCACGTAGCAGTACTGCAGATGTCAAGCAGGGGCACACTAGACAGCATCCGAAAAACGGGTCCTCATTAATCAGAGGGTTAATCAATGGAGCTTGAGGCTCTATTCACCGAAAAAATAGAGCAAAACTCTTAGAAAAATCGCAAAACACAGTAAAAGCTCGAGAGCTGTAGCACAAGGATTCCCAACCCTTGAATGTGCAGTAAAAATCTGAAGATGGCTGCCAGAGGAGGGGCTTAGGTAGAGGGCAGTCATTGGCTGGGGGCAGTAGGACCCAGAGACCAGTGATTGGTTGCTAGGAGAAAGACAGTTCAGAAGTGAAACTGAAACTGATTTTTTCTTTATCGAGGATACCCAGCCTGAAAACACAGAATTTTCATGAGCATGTGAATCCATGCCAGATCCCATGATGGAGCCAGTCCATAATTATAAAAAAAATGGGCACACAGATCCATTAAACTATAGATTATTGTCTATATTGGATGCGTCAGGGAAAGTATTTGGAGGGATCACCTTAGATAAAGCAGTGGGTAGAGGAAAACAAAATTGTAGGCCCTTTCCAGACGGCCTTTAGAGCTGGTTGGAGCACAACTCATAATGTCCTACCATTTAATACGCTGATTAATAACGCTCGCAAGTGAAGAAGTGCAGCCCTTCAATTGATGTTCATAGATCTGAAATCTGCTTTTGACACTGTGAATAGAGATATGCTATGGTGCAAATGGGAGAAGTTGTGGATTCCCCAGGACCTTCTATGTACGATAAGAGGCTTTCACACACAGGCAGGGGTTTCAGGTAAGGTTGGATAGCATGGGCTCCTGCTATGTAGAAATGTACACATCTAAGGGACTGAAGCAAGGATGTGGGCTGCTGCCCATGCTATTCAACCTATACTTGACCGATCTTCCTGGCCGCTTAACCGAGACAAGAAATTTACTGCTGAAGGTCAGGGATCGACACGTAATATGGATCTTGTATGTGGACAATGTGGTCCTGCTTCACCACAATAAGGTGGGACTAACTCGTACTGCAGGCGAGCTATTCAAATATGCTGATGAACATGACCTCACTGTTATCTGTGAGAAGACCAAATACATGTGCTTTGGCTACATCGCAAGAAGAAAGACAATATATAAATGAGCAATCAACAGATTGAAAAGGTCATAGACTACAAATATTTGGGAATATACATTGGCCAGGATATTAAAAAACAAGAAATGCAACATGTGAAAACGAACAGTGCCCATGTCCTAATGACGATAGCAAAATAATGTTATGGTAATACTGCAGGATACAGTTCAAAGGGAGTCATCACTGTACTGACATAGTCTATTTACTACAATTACATATGGACTTGAGGCCATGCAATTGTCGAACCTGGAATGGTTGAATGTATTAGTGGGGAAGATAAGGAGGCGACTCTTAGGATTGGCACAACGTGTCCCCATTCAGGTTCTGCATCTAGAAGAAGGGTTGACTTAATTTGTTGACCAAGTCCTTCTACAGAGTGGTCTGCTCTTTTAAAGGTGAAGAAAGGGCCAAAATGTCAATTACTATCCTTGATGGGCCTCAATATGAGAAAGAAAGGAGTTTTGACCTGAGTGAATACAAAAGCTTGTGTGCTGAGGTGTTTACTCAAATAGGATGGATTACTGAATGGGAAAAGGAAGTGCAGATGTTGAGAAAAGAATATATGGATACGTTAAACAGATGGGATTGGGATCAAAACCATGTGCACTTGGGGAAGCTGAAAACTTATAGCAATTTTGTTGAATGTCAAACTTAATTTTTTTGTCCTCAGGAATATCTTATTCTATCTCCAGCTCCTGCTTTACAGAGGTTTATTTTGTCATTATGCTTGAACCAACTACCTACGTTGGGGGTATTAGGATCCAGGCTTACGATGCCTCATGATGAGAAGGGATGCCGACTGTGCAAACACAGGCATAACATAGAGACCATTTGCCATGTAATGACAAGTTGCAAGGTGTTGGGGTCCCTTAATATGTCTTATTTGGGCAACTTTGTATGCAATCTTCACGAAATAAAAAGTTCACATTTTTGGAGGAAATGAAAATTGACCAGTAACAGTCATTTAAATATGGCTCTTTTTAAACTGTGACAGAGAGTGGCTATATGCTTAGAAAAGGTATAATGAATAGTAGGGGAATTGTGTTACTTGTGTATAGTGTTCCACTGCCCCTGTAACCTGAATTTCCCTGGAGGAATCAATGTGTTTTAAGATTATGTATTTTATGTGTGAACGTGTCATAGATTTGATATGCAATGGGTATGCATGTTTTAGTAAGTCACTGATATTGGTGATAAATCTTAATGCTTTTGATATTATATGCATTAAATATTTAAATATTTGTGAAAATGTCTTTGAGCTAACAAAATTCAAACAGGGGTCATGTCAAGCGGAACAAAATGAAAATCTAATATGTGAGTGTTAAACAGACAGAAATTAAATAGAAAGAGCCCAGAGTGAGACCAAAAATACAGCAAACCATCAAACAATTTTTTGTCATTTTGTAAAAAATATATAGTAATTTTATTATTATATCAGAAAATAGATAAAATTAAAATTCGGACTGTATAAGCCTATACCAAATTTTGGCTCAATGTGTTACACATAAAGTACATCATAATAGAAATACATTGTACACCATTAAAGAGGCCCAGGGGATCACTCAAGGAGGGAAAACGGTCTGGGACCCGTTAAGGTACTTCAGAGCTAATAACGGTACCGCAAATTGCGGTACCATTATTAGCTACTTCCCCATTCCCATGGGGGCTCAAATGGGAATGGGGAACGGTTCTCAGAAAGGGGACTTACCGGTCCTCCAAGTTTGGAATGACCCGGTAAGTACCTATTCCGAGAACCCGGACCCGGTATGTGGTAAGGGGGTAGCCATGGTGCTAAAAGCACCATGGCTACCTCCTACCCCGTAATGAGGCCCTATGTGGACATAAAAAGGAGAAGGAGGGGAGGCAAAACAAGAGCAGCTTGTGAAACTGGGAAAATAAACCTAGATTCATATTTGTAAATCAAGGTGACCAACTGGTGGCTAAATGAGCGGAACCAGACAATTCCAGTAGGCAGGATAGATAAGCCCCAACTCACCTAAACTGGAGTGGACATATTTGAGTAAGCCGAGAGACTTAAATAAATAAAGCTGATGTCGATGGCTTGGAACAAATAGCTCATCGAAGCAAGAGAGTAGCACAGCTAGCACTAGCCCACTGTGCTCATGTCATGTGTGCATCAAGTGCTGGATATGAAAGATAAGGAAAGAACAAAGAAGAAAAAAGCAAAACTGGTATTCAGTGTATGAACCATTATATCGTTCTAGTTTACAGAGAGACATCCTCAGTAAAAACCAGGGCGTATCTCATTATTATATAGTGCTCAATGCATGTAAAACATTTTCCAAAGTGGATCTATAGTGAAACCAGCCAACATCATCCTGTTTGTGACGCTGGATAAAGTTAACCAACAAAGATCAGGTGAATTATGCGCACAGTATAAACTGTCACTCCCACCCAAGCTCTGGGTCGCTAGTCCTGCAAGAATTATCAGGGTAATTCATAGAATTTCGCTGAAAAGTGTCGCAAGCGGCTGGCGCAGAGTGTCCGCGTGCGATTGACTGCGCCAGGCACGTGCGCTAAAACCAATTTCCGCGCACAGCGTATTCATGGATTTCAGGCTTCCAAACCAGCCGTGGCGCAGAGAATCGCAGCGACCCTGCAGCAGCGCCAGTAACGCCCCCAAGAACGCCCTCGCGCAAGGAAAAGCCATCCAAATCGCTAAATCATCGCAAAGGGCTGCGCTAACCCTGGACCAGTTCACCGGGATGGCAAACAGCAAACGCCAAGCGGGGAACGCGTATTGCAGGGGTGCGCGGGAAGTTCCACACGCGACTGGCCGCGTGCAAGCAGGGTACGTGAATTTCAGGGGTGCGCGGGAAGTTGCACAAGCGATTTCAGCAGGGTACGTGTATTTCAGGGTTGCGCGGGAAGTTCCACACGCGATAGTCCCAGTGCGAGCAGGGTACGTGTATTTCAGGGGTGCGCGGGAAGTTCCACACGCGATAGTCCCAGTGCGAGCAGGGTACATGTATTTCAGGGGTGCGCGGGAAGTTCCACACGCGATTGGCCCAGTGCGAGCAGGGTACGTGTAATTCAGGGGTGCGTGGGAAGTTCCACACGCGATAGTCCCAGTGCGAGCAGGGTACGTGTATTTCAGGGGTGCGCGGGAAGTTCCACACGCGATTGGCCCAGTGCGAGCAGGGTACGTGTATTTCAGGGGTGCGCGGGAAGTTCCACACGCGATAGTCCCAGTGCGAGCAGGGTACGTGTATTTCAGGGGTGCGCGGGAAGTTCCACATGCGATTGGCCCAGTGCGAGCAGGGTACGTGTATTTCAGGGGTGCGCAGGAAGTTCCACACGCGATAGTCCCAGTGCGAGCAGGGTACGTGTATTTCAGGGGTGCGCGGGAAGTTCCACACGCGATTGGCCCAGTGCGAGCAGGGTACGTGTATTTCAGGGGTGCGCGGGAAGTTGCACACGCAATACCAGCAGGGAATGTGTATTTCAGGGGTTTTGGGGAGTACTACACATGAATTGGCCGTGTGGGTCCACCCAGGTGTACGCTCCACAACCCCCACGACCCCTGCAGGCAGCCCACACCACGGGGGACTACCCTGCACCCCTGCTCATGTCCCGCAGGCAGCCCATCCACCATGGGCATGCCCCCCAGCCATCCCACATGTCACCTTGCACTACTGATCAACAATGCATGTCTACCACCACCCCCACCCCCCAGCAGTGCAGGGGCAGCCTCCACCAGGCCCCCACTCATGTCTCCCACCACCCCCACCACCCTGCCACCATGGGCAGACTCCACCAGGCCCCCACTCATGTCTCCCACCACCCCCACCCCCCTGCCACCATGGGCATCCTCCACCAGGCCCCCACTCATGTCTCCCACCGCCCCACCCCCCAGCCAACAGGGGCAGCCCCCACCAGGCCCCCACCCATGTCTCCCACCACCCCCACCCCCCAGCATCCAGGGTCACCCTCCACCAGGCCCCCACTCATGTCTCCCACCACCCCCACCCCCCTGCCACCATGGGCAGACTCCACCAGGCCCCCACTCATGTCTCCCACCACCCCCACCCCCCTGCCACCAGGGTCACCCTCCACCAGGCCCCCACTCATGTCTCCTACCACCCCCACCCCCCTGCCACCAGGGTCACCCTCCACCAGGCCCCCACTCATGTCTCCCACCACCCCCACCCCCCTGCCACCATGGGCAGACTCCACCAGGCCCCCACTCATGTCTCCCACCACCCCCACCCCCCTGCCACCATGGGCAGACTCCACCAGGCCCCCACTCATGTCTCCCACCACCCCCACACCCCAGCAGTGCAGGGGCAGCCTCCACCAGGCCCCCACCCATGTCTCCCACCACCCCCACCCCCCTGCCACCAGGGTCACCCTCCACCAGGCCCCCACTCATGTCTCCCACCACCCCCACACCCCAGCAGTGCAGGGGCAGCCTCCAGCAGGCCCCCACTCATGTCCCCCTGCACCCCCACCCCCCTGCCACCATGGGCATCCTCCACCAGGCCCCCACTCATGTCTCCCACCACCCCCACCACCCTGCCACCAGGGTCACCCTCCACCAGGCCCCCACTCATGTCTCCCACCACCCCCACCCCCCTGCCACCATGGGCAGACTCCACCAGGCCCCCACTCATGTCTCCCACCACCCCCACCCCCCTGCCACCATGGGCAGACTCCACCAGGCCCCCACTCATGTCTCGCACCACCCCCACCCCCCAGCAGTGCAGGGGCAGCCTCCACCAGGCCCCCACCCATGTCTCCCACCACCCCCACCCCCCTGCCACCAGGGTCACCCTCCACCAGGCCCCCACTCATGTCTCCCACCACCCCCACACACCAGCAGTGCAGGGGCAGCCTCCAGCAGGCCCCCACTCATGTCCCCCTGCACCCCCACCGCCCTGCCACCATGGGCATCCTCCACCAGGCCCCCACTCATGTCCCCCTGAACCCCCACCCCCCTGCCACCATGGGCATCCTCCACCAGGCCCCCACTCATGTCTCCCACCACCCCCACCCCCCAGCCACCAGGGGCAGCCCCCACCAGGCCCCCACCCATGTCTCCCACCACCCCCACCCCCCAGCAGTGCAGGGGCAGCCTCCACCGGGCCCCACCCATGTCTCCCACCACCCCCACCCCCCTGCCACCAGGGTCACCCTCCACCAGGCCCCCACTCATGTCTCCCACCACCCCCACCCCCCTGCCACCATGGGCAGACTCCACCAGGCCCCCACCCATGTCTCCCACCACCCCCACCCCCCTGCCACCAGGGTCACCCTCCACCAGGCCCCCACTCATGTCTCCCACCACCCCCACCCCCCTGCCACCATGGGCAGACTCCACCAGGCCCCCACTCATGTCTCCCACCACCCCCACCCCCTGCCACCATGGGCAGACTCCACCAGGCCCCCACTCATGTCTCCCACCACCCCCACCCCCCAGCATCCAGGGTCACCCTCCACCAGGCCCCCACTCATGTCTCCCACCACCCCCACACCCCAGCAGTGCAGGGGCAGCCTCCAGCTGGCCCCCACTCATGTCCCCCTGCACCCCCACCCCCTGCCACCATGGGCAGACTCCACCAGGCCCCCACTCATGTCTCCCACCACCCCCACCCCCCTCCCACCATGGGCAGACTCCACCAGGCCCCCACTCATGTCTCCCACCACCCCCACCCCCCTGCCACCAGGGTCACCCTCCACCAGGCCCCCACTCATGTCTCCCACCACCCCCATCCCCCTGCCACCAGGGTCACCCTCCACCAGGCCCCCACTCATGTCTCCCACCACCCCCACCCCCCTGCCACCATTGGCAGACTCCACCAGGCCCCCACTCATGTCTCCCACCACCCCCACCCCCCTGCCACCATGGGCAGACTCCACCAGGCCCCCACTCATGTCTCCCACCACCCCCACCCCCCAGCAGTGCAGGGGCAGCCTCCACCAGGCCCCCACCCATGTCTCCCACCACCCCCACCCCCCTGCCACCAGGGTCACCCTCCACCAGGCCCCCACTCATGTCTCCCACCACCCCCACACCCCAGCAGTGCAGGGGCAGCCTCCAGCAGGCCCCCACTCATGTCCCCCTGCACCCCCACCCCCTGCCACCATGGGCATCCTCCACCAGGCCCCCACTCATGTCCCCCTGCACCCCCACCCCCCTGCCACCATGGGCATCCTCCACCAGGCCCCCACTCATGTCTCCCACCACCCCCACCCCCCAGCCACCAGGGGCAGCCCCCACCAGGCCCCCACCCATGTCTCCCACCACCCCCACCCCCCAGCAGTGCAGGGGCAGCCTCCACCAGGCCCCCACCCATGTCTCCCACCACCCCCACCCCCCTGCCACCAGGGTCACCCTCCACCAGGCCCCCACTCATGTCTCCCACCACCCCCACCCCCCTGCCACCATGGGCAGACTCCACCAGGCCCCCACTCATGTCTCCCACCACCCCCACCCCCCTGCCACCATGGGCAGACTCCACCAGGCCCCCACTCATGTCTCCCACCACCCCCACCCCCCTGCCACTATGGGCATCCTACCAGGCCCCCACTCATGTCTCCCACCACCCCCACCCCCCAGCCACCAGGGGCAGCCCCCACCAGGCCCCCACCCATGTCTCCCACCACCCCCACCCCCCAGCATCCAGGGTCACCCTCCACCAGGCCCCCACTCATGTCTCCCACCACCCCCACCCCTCTGCCACCATGGGCAGACTCCACCAGGCCCGCACTCATGTCTCCCACCACCCCCACCCCCCTGCCACCAGGGTCACCCTCCACCAGGCCCCCATTCATGTCTCCCACCACCCCCACCACCCTGCCACCAGGGTCACCCTCCACCAGGCCCCCACTCATGTCTCCCACCACCCCCACCCCCCTGCCACCATGGGCAGACTCCACCAGGCCCCCACTCATGTCTCCCACCACCCCCACCCCCCTGCCACCATGGGCAGACTCCACCAGGCCCCCACTCATGTCTCCCACCACCCCACCCCCCAGCAGTGCAGGGGCAGCCTCCACCAGGCCCCCACCCATGTCTCCCACCACCCCCACCCCCCTGCCACCAGGGTCACCCTCCACCAGGCCCCCACTCATGTCTCCCACCACCCCCACCCCCCTGCCACCATGGGCAGACTCCACCAGGCCCCCACTCATGTCTCCCACCACCCCCACCCCCCTGCCACCATGGGCAGCCCCCACCAGGTCCTCACAATCCCCAATCATGTGCGTAATGGTCAGCCTCCACAGCCAAAAAGCCCTACCAAGTAACCCATTCACCCACATGGAAATGGAAATCACATGTTACACCCCCAATGTTCATTAAGCTAATGAACCCATGTCCGTCACACACAATGGTTGCAATTGAATGGGAAAACACACAACATGACATGCATGAAACCAATGAGATGATACCACACAGTGAAGTATGCTAACAAAATTGTATTTAAAAAAATAAAGAATGCTAAAGAAAGAAAACTAACTACAATGTGAATGTGAAAAAAAGAGCTGCATGTCCGTATAAAAACACAAAACTGCAAATCAGAATCCAATAAAATTATGTCCAAAGTCAAATGTAAAAAAATCTCCATGCAAAAAAGAACTATGTACAAAACTAACAAGGGTCCATGAGCCCAACTGAACAAAGGAAACCTTCTAAAAAACCTACCTAAAAATCAACTATATACAAAAAGTGGAGCAGTGTCCGTCGACTCCAAATCATAATAAGAAAGAAAGGAAACCTAAAACTAAAGAACTATATACAAAGGCGGCGGGCAAGTCCAGCGGCTCACTCCGTGGTGTCCCGGGCCAGGGCATCATCGAACTCCTGTTCGATGTCCCGGAGGCGGTCCAGTTCCATGGCCCCGAGGGGCCGCAGGGACGACGCCGTGTCCTCCTCCAACCCCCTGCGGATTGCCTCGAGGCACTCGGCCCGCCTCAGGGCCCTCCGCATGGAGTTCTCCGCCCTGACCATTGTGAGCCGCACCTCTTCCGCCCGCCGCCGCTCCGCACCTATGGCGTGGCCCAACCGCTGCCACACGGAAGACACTCTCTGTCCTGGGTCCCCCTGCCCTCCGGCCGATGCCTGCCCCTCCGATGTCGAAAGCCCCGAGCCTTCATGTCTCCCACCATGTTGCTGCTGCTGCTGCTGCTGCTCTGCCTCTGCCCGTGCACTGCCTCCTGCTGCCTGCACATCCTCCACCGGCTGGGGTGCACTTGTTGATGTGGCCACCCCTGCTGGACCTCCGACTCCTGACTGTGGCAGGGATGCCTCTCCACCAGCCTGGCCGCACCGTCAGAGGCAGCTCCACAGGGCACCCAGGTGACTGATGGGTGGGAAGATGGCACAGAGGACGACTGGCGCGTAGGGGGTCCAGTTGAGGAGGGGGTCGGAGCAAGCCCCATCAGACGGAGGAATCCGGCCTGGGTGACCTGTCCCAGCAGGCTGACGTGGTCAACGAGCCATTCGAGATGACGTGCAGTCTCTCCATGAAAAGACTGCAGGTCACCTCGCATGGCCCGTTGACGCAACGCCACACCAGCCAAGACAGGCTCAACCCGGACCTGGATGGCCACGTCAGCAGGCAGAGGAAGGCCAGTTGACGTCAGCTCATCCCCTGCCTGAAAACGGGTCTGGACGTAAGCATCCCTGCTGGTGAAAGATGATGCAGGGACAGGATCGGGGACAGGATTGCACACAGGCACCTCCGCGGCCGCCTGTGCTGCCTCCTGTCCCTGGTCCTGGACTGCACCACTAGCACCAGTGGGATCCCCACCTCCAGACCCCGTCTCTGGTGCTTGCACGGCCCACTCCTCCACCAAACCCCCCACCAACCTGGATGACTCTGTGCCATCTTCCCCTGTTGGGCCCTGTGGGGTCCCAGCTGCCCCTTCTGCTGCCGAGGAGTCCAACTGCAACCTCCGCCTCTTGGACCTCCCCCCGGCAGCTGCGGCCTGGGACGCGGCACCGGACTCCTCACTCCCCGACGAGATGACAACACGGGAGGGGAGCCGGGCCTTGCGTCTCCGGCTGGCGGCCGGATCCCCGCCGCTGTGCTCCACAGCACCTTCTCCGCCCTCTTCATCAGTTGACGCTGCAGACAGGGAGAAACAAAACACAGGCATCAGGGCACTGTACAATGGACACATACACGCATGACAGTTGCACATGAGTGGCATTGGCAAACCTCCGACATGTCATCACAATCCCCAACACACATGTCATTGCAACTCGCTCACATGAGCCATACCACAGCCATATCGCAACTGCCACCACCATCCCTACACATACAACAGCATCAGCAGCCAAAGGGGAGCCAGACATCACATGCAACACAGGAAGTGCACCACACATGTACACACACCACCACACTTGCATGCATGTCTACACCTCTGCCAAGTGTCGCACTGTTCAGACGGGCATCCATGTCACATCTGCCAATCAGGCTTCCACATACCGCTGTCACATGCATCCATGTTGCATCACTGTTGCACCCTTGACAAATACACACACATGCACATGTACACAGTGCTCATACATGCAGCCGAAAACAACATACATGCCTGACATCACGGACATGTCTACTTACATGCACATTCATCCAAACATGTGTGCACGCACAACTGCATTTGCCATGCAAGCCCACACACACAAGCACCATCCATGTCTCACACATTACAGCCCTCGCATGTGTCAGACCCACGGCCCTGTACACCCCCACCCATACTCGACCCCATACAAACAGATGTGCAACCGGCACAATGCCGAATAATCACCACACGCACTGCTCACAATCAGGATGCATGTACACTCACTGCTCGACTCCAGACGGGTCTGCTTCTCTAGGACCTGGACGTGGAGCGCTGGGGATATGCGTTCCAGGACCCCCATCTGTTCTTCCGACAAGTGGCCCCGGCGCCCTTTGGCATCCGCTGCCTTCAAGAGGCGCCGGGCCTTGTTCAGGGTCCTGGACCTGAAGTCCTCCCAGCGCTTCCTGACATGTTGTAAGTCCCGGACTGCCACCCCCTCCGCGTTGATGGCAGTCACGATGTCAGTCCAGATCCGAGTCCGTCCTTCCTTGTCGGCGCGGGAACTTCCGAAGAGGGCATCATACTGCCCCAGGACTTGCTCCACCAGGACACCAACTTCGGTGGCACTGAAGCTGGTGCCCCTCTGCCTCTCTGGCCGGGGGTTGCCAGTGGTCACAGATGGTGTTTGCCCCGACATGACAACCCCAGAGGCAGGAGTGGGTGGGCAACTGGGTCCTGGGGCTGGGCTGTGGAGCGATGGAATTCCAGTCGGGAGTCTTCGGTTCCAGCAGGGGTGGTCACAGCAACAGCACCCCTGGCTGATGTGCAGGCAGCAAATGGCAGTGCACGTGGGCAGCAGGCAGTCAGGCAGCAGCAGATGGCAGGTGGGAGCGTGCTCGGGGCTCTGGGGGGCAGTAGTTCGGCCTTCTGGGCAGTAGCGTGGTCTTCCGTGTGCTTACGCGTGGCCAGCTTGGTACGGAGTGATTTGGCACGTGAAAATCCTGCACGTCAGCGTGAAAACCGAGGAAAGGCCCTTAGCGCGTAAGCGCGTCAGCACGCATACGCGATTCTATTGGACCAAAGGCCCTCAGCGCATAAGCGCGTCTGTGACGTGACACACACGGGTGTTTCCCACACAGCACGTGATGACAGAGCACACGTGGGAAGACTGCACGTCAGTGTGTCATCGCGTGATTGGTGGAAATGGCCCTACACGCAGAAGTGACAATGCGTGTAATTGGTGGAAATGGCCCTAGCGCGTACACGCCGCGTAAGTGACGCTGGACGTGTGGGCCTGTATAAAAGGTACGCGTAGAACACCATTTCCTTGTACGTGCTTTTCGTGGAGAGCGAGTGGGTGAATTCTGTACTTCTTGTCGTTTCACACGCAATTTACTTCACAGCGTTTCAAGTTCGTATTCCCTGTTACCTCTGACAGCTTTTTCTCTTTTTTCACTTTTACTGGTTTACCTGGGCCTGTTCCCTCAAACAGTGTTCCCTACTACTGTTGTCCTGTCTCCTCAGACAGCGTACAAATCTTCTTTTGGCGGGGGTGTTGCCAACCAAACGCGCTCCTTTTTCACGCTCTTTTACCTGGCAGACGGTGAGTCACGCACGTATCTAACATCTGTGCTTGCCCCGTGTGTAGCCTACCCCTTCAGAGGTCATTCTAGGCTGCGTGTGACACGCATACGTTCATTCTTGTGTTACTGGGTGCCACAGCGTAGTGCAGGTTTTTCTTTCTGCACACGTGGTCTAGGAGGGGTTGCGTGCACGTCATCTCCCTTTTTTGGGGCTCCTGTGCGTAGCGTGACCCGTCATCTTTCCCCAGGGGTTACAATCAGCTTTGCAAGAGCACTAGGGTACAATTACCATCTGGTACCCAACCCCTTTGACCCCCAATTGCCCAGGACAATATTTTACACCCACTCCCATACGCACATTAACATCAGTGCCATGGCTGGGAGGCGAGGATTCCATAAGGGTGGCAAAGGTGGAAGAGCCACAAGTGGTGGCCGTGGTGGATCCGGTAGGGGACGTGGTCGTTACTTGCAGGGTGAGCCTGTCCCCCCATGTGTGGAGGACCAGTCAAGGGCACCCATAATCCCCCCCCCCTCCCGTTGAGGCTGATGTGGCTGACACCATCCATGCTCAGCCCTTGTTGGACCAGCCCATTGTGGCACCAGACCTGGCTGACTCCATGGCTGACTTCCAGGTCAGCAGGCCTATGACACGTGCGCTGGTGCACGTTGATGTCACCATGCCACGTGCATCTGGGGCAGCAAGGTCATCTGCTGCACCAAGTAGGCAGGGCGGAGAGGCTGCAGGGGCAGCTGCGGCTCCATCCACCCCAGCCCTCACACACCCAGCCCGGACAGTGTCGGTCCTAGTCCATGCTGCTGACATTCCCCCTGACACCATCACACTAGAGCCAATGCCTGCACCAACTCCCATGCTGAGTGTGCAATCCCACACTCCTGATACAGAGTCCACCAGGGCTCCTGCCCCTAGTGTCCAGAGCGGCGCAGGACACTCAGGATCACCACCACCTTCCAAGCGGAAGAGGAAGAGTGCTTGTCCGGCACAGGCTGATGCCCCAGACACGGCTACACAGTCCGGCCCATCCAGGAAGCCCAGCTTCACGGATGACGAACTGAATGCACTTGTCGAGTATGTGTCCGCACATGACAACGAGATGGTCATTGTTGCAGGATCCAAGACCACACCTGCACAACGCCAGGCACACTGGCAGACCGTTGCAGACATCGTAAGTGCCCTTGGAATCGTGAGGCGCACAGCCAATGATTGCTATAAGCGCTGGAATGACCTAAAGCGCAGGGCAAAGAGTAAGCTGGCCTCAAGTCATGCCGCAACTCTAGTGACTGGAGGTGGGTCTCCAGTAGTAGACATGGAACACACTCCACATGAGTCAGTCGCTGGGACCTACGTCACGGAGGAACAGATCCAAGGCGTGGGAGATTTGGCTGATTACGAGGCATTGTCCGGTGAGTGCACATGCATGTGTGTGTCATCCATGTGCATGGTGTGTGTGAGGGCTACTGTTTGTGTGACAGGTGAGAGTGTGTGCACCTGAGTCGTATGGGTCAGCCATGTGCTTCATGCAATACTTCCTGCGCAGCTGCATTTGACCATAGCAGTATCCCTTCTGCCAACAGTAGACATCTAGCCCAACTGCACGCCAGTTGCCCTTGAAGTGTCACCTTGCCACAACATTGTTGCTTGATTTTTCACTGTTCATTTAGTCAGATTGTTTGCATTCCACCACTTTTACTAGGCATGTCGCAGTCCTCTAATCACATGTCTGACATGGCTATGGTAAAGTGGAGTGACTTTGTTACCTGGATATCATTTGTTCAAACATGTCCCTGTCCAATTGCACCATTTCGGACTGGCAGCTCCAGGTGAAGAATCTGACCTGTTAGAATTAGAAAAGCTATTACTTGCGGGAACTGGACTGAATGAATAGGTGCTGCCCTCCTCTCCATCTTCACTCAATAGCAATGGTACATGCCATCTGTGTGATGGCATGTGTGTTTCACCTGGCAATCACAGGCCAATGTGTGATGCCACTGCCAGGCAGCATGCAGAAAATGTGTTCATCTTCCATCTTGGTGTCATCAGTGTTTTCCATTTGCCTGCCCTTCATACGCAGTGAGGGTGCATGCATGGGAGGGTTTTAGTCATGTGGGACATGTGTCAAACAAGTACTGGTTCTCTTGCTTCTCAGCCCTCATTGTGTGCCATGGTGCTAATGCCTGTTTCCATTTCTTTGTTTTTATGTCTTTGCAGGGGAAGACGCACCTGATACTGCTGGGGTTGTGGAGATGGTGCAGACCCAGGAGGGGTCCGAGGGCCGACCAACCACCAGTGAGGGACGTGGTGTGGTGGTGGGTGAGAACCCACAAGTGCTGCAGGTCCTGCTCTCAAGGGGTGTCTGTGGCTGCACCTCCCCCGAGCTGTACTCAGGTGTTGATTCGGATGAGACCTACGTGCCGTCGCAGGTGAGTGTTCCAGGGAGGGATTCTGTTCTGTCTCACCCACCTGCACCAGGGTCAGAACCCTCAATGGGGATGTCAGTGTTGGCAGCTACGCCTTTGGTGGTTACGGATGCAGGGTCACACTCCGCGACATCTGATCCTGTTCCTGGGCCAGCAGATCAGAGGGGGAATGCAGTCCTGCAGCCTCAGGCAGTGCCGGCACAGCAAGGCGCAGTTCACCTTGCCCCAGACAGGTGTGGTGCCCGCCGACCTGGTGGCCGTACGCCACCTGGCAATACCGCATGGGAGCAATCCATTTACGGTATGGCAACCCAACAGGCAGCATCATCCGAGATGATGGCTCAGGCCATGGATAGGGTGGCCACTTCCATTGTCCCCCCTGAAAGGCTGATGGAGCGACTAGAGCAGGCAACCGACTCCATCTGCCAGTCACACAGGGAGGACATGTTGGGGTCCAACAGGGACAGGCGGGCGGCACTGGCGACTCTGCAGGAGGCCATCTCCATTGAGTCCCAGGGCCACAGGGAAGCCCTGAGGCAGGAGCTCCTTCACCTCAGGACGACTCTTGTTGAGCTTGAGGGTTCAACACACCAAAGGACAGAACAGCAGCTGGAGCGTCTCACCCGTACGCTCTCAGCTGGGATGCAGGCAACGAGGGCAGAGGTCCGGGCATCCCGTGAGTTGTTGCATGGGGACCTCCGCACACTTATCCTCCAGAACCAGACCTACCACACCCGCATGCTTGCAGCCATGGAGGAGCAGACTAGGGCCTTGCGTGGGCTGCCTCCCATAGTGCAACCACCTCCGGATGCAGCTGCACAGGGTGATAATAGCGACAGCAGTGATACTCCCACAATAGGGTAGCCGTGTGGGCCATGAGCCCATGGAGGTGTTTTTTTTTCCCAGGATCCACGCAGGTGGGCTCTGGTGTGCATCCTGTCCTCGGACCTCCTGGGTGGCCTCCCCAACACCCCCGGGCCCTTCGATGGCCATTTTTTATTTTTTTTTATTTTTATTTTTATTTTTATTTTTATTTTTATTTATTTTATTCCCAATTTTTTTGGGACGATTTGTTGGCTTCCGTGGTTCCTGTGGGCATACGCTGCATTGTGGCTGGGCACATGCAGGCTTGTAATGTATTTGGTTCCGATGCTTGGGTTTGAGTCACACACTCCCCTCCTGCTTCCCGTTTCCATGGGCTTGCAAAGGGTGTGCCCAAGTGACAGTGAATTACACAGTGACGTTGGACTCCCATGAGCTGTGTGGGCAGTCTGTAGTCAATACTGTGTATACATTCCTAGTGCATATTGCTGTTGTGTTGTACACTGCATGTTGCATTGATGTGTAACTCATCTTCTGTGTCTACCTCCCAATTTGCAGGTCCCTTCCTCATGTCTACACAAGGACCTCTAGTCTGGAGATGTGGTCCCTGTTGGCAGCAGTGCACCTACAACTCTACATGGCGCCAACACTGCACAGTTGGTAGTGGTGGGAGTGCAGGCATTTCCAGGTGGTGAGACTACTAATATTTAACATTAGTGATGTCATGTTAATGGTAGTACGTGCTCAAGTTTGTTGTTGGTCCGGCATTACTGTGAGCATTTCAGGTGTTGCAAGTTTCTAATAGGGACACTGTATATTGTGACACTAGTGTCATGTTGTGGGGATTACTTTGTTTACCTGCAAATAGCATGAAATGGCACGGTGTGTGGTGTGGCGGTGCTGGGGTTGGGTTGGCTGACATGGCACTGTCCTCTTGTTGCATTTTGCAAGTGGGTATTCATTTTAGCTGCTTGAATGTGTAACTTCACAAAACTGCATTGGTGGTGTCTGTGTGGGTAGGGGATGCACACATTGTGACACTTCCAGGTGAACAATCTCAGGCTGATATGGTTTTCACGGTTCTTTCTCCAGACATTCAGGATCAGTGTCAGGTTGAGTTATCATTGATTGTCAGATGGACTGTGCCAGGGCAGTGTGCACTCCACAGGGGTGTGATTTCTATGTGAAGTAATTAGCCACTAGCTGTGTACGGGCTGCCTCCCCCCGTGCCCTTTCCCCTCCTATGCGCAGCGGCTGTGCATGTGGTTGGGGATGGGGGGGCACCACCATGTCCACGGCCAGGCCCCGGCGTGTTGCAACGTTGTGCAGGACACATGCTGCCACTATGATCCTGCACACTACTTGGGGAGCGTACAACAGCTGCCCGCCAGAACGGTCAAGGGAGCGAAAGCGTGACTTCAGCACTCCGAATGTGCGCTCCACTATGCCCCGGGTTGTAATGTGGGCTGCGTTATATCTTACCTGGGGTGGCGTGGTGGGGTTCCGAATTGGCGTCATCATGTGGGGGCTGAGAGGGTAGGCACTGTCCCCTGTGGAGGTGGTGATTGGTATCATTGGTGGGGTTGTGACCTTGCTCAGTATCTGACATGCATGCATGTGCAGTGGCATTCATACTCACCAAGCAGCCATGTATCGCCATGCCGCCCAGCTTCTAGGTCCCGGCTTAGGGTGGACATTCGGTAAATGAAGCTGTCGTGGGTTGACCCGGGATAGTTGGCATATACTGAGGTGATGATTCCCTTGGCATTACATACTACCTGCACGTTGATGGAATGCCAGTGCTTGCGGTTCCTATAGATGTGCTCAGATGCCCTGGGGGGACGTAGAGCCACATGGGTGCAGTCGATGGCACCTAGCACTTTGGGGAATCGTGCCACAGCGTAGAAATCCAGGGCGGCAGCATGCCTTTCTGCAGGGGTTCTGGGCAGGTATATGTGCCTGCGGAATGATGGGCGTGCAGTGATGATGTTCAAGACCTGGTGTAGGCAGCTTCACTGGGTGGCCTGTGATACACCACCCACAATGGCACTTGTCCGCTGAAGTGATACAGTGGCTACGAAGTGCAGTACATTGTGGACCTTCTCCAGGGGGCTGAGTGCTTGGGAGCACAGGGTGGGTGATGTGAGGTCATCCTCCCACTCACTCACCAGGTCCAGTATGATGTGTGGTGGAAACCTGTACCTCCCATGCACCTGGTCATCAGGCATCCCGAAAAGGCTAGTTCTGGGTGTGAATATTCTGGCCCTGACTATCCTCCTCCTCCTCCTTTGGTAGGCCACGCCCACTGCTGCTAGGAACGGTATGTTCATCCTGGGTCTGAGCTTGTTATTTTTTTAGCGCGCAAATTAATGCGTTGCGCGTGTTGTAGGCCAGCGTGTGACCCGCGCACCCCTGAAATCCAATACCCAGTCCAATAGCGTGTGGAAATTCCCGCGCACACCGGGATACAGGTGCGCTGACGTACTTGCGTGTGTAAGTGTCCGCGCACACCTGATATACACGTACATAGGCCAATCGCGTGTACGCGCAGTTTTGTCCAATTACACGCGATGACACCCTGACGTACAGTCCAATTACACGCGATGAGACTCTGCCGTGCTGTCCAATTACACGCGATGAGACTCTGCCGTGCTGTCCAATTACACGCGATGAGACTCTGACGTGCTGTCCAATTACACGCGATGAGACTCTGACGTGCTGTCCAATTACACGCGATGACACTCTGACGTGCAGTCTTTCCACGTGTGCTCTGTCATCACGTGCTGTGTGGGAAACACCCGTGCGGGTCACGTCACAGACGCGCTTACGCGCTGAGGGCCTTTGGTCCAATAGAATCGCGTATGCGTGCTGACGCGCTTACGCGCTAAGGGCCTGTCCTCGGTTTTCACGCTGACGTGCAGGATTTTCACGTGCCAAATCACTCCGTACCAAGCTGGCCACGCGTAAGCACACGGAAGACCATGCTCCTGCCCAGAAGGCCGAACTACTGCCCCCCAGAGCCCCGAGCATGCTCCCACCTGCCATCTGCTGCTGCCTGACTGCCTGCTGCCCACGTGCACTGCCATTTGCTGCCTGCACATCAGCCAGGGGTGCTGTTGCTGTGACCACCCCTGCTGGAACCGAAGACTCCCGACTGGAATTCCATCGCTCCACAGCCCAGCCCCAGGACCCAGTTGCCCACCCACTCCTGCCTCTGGGGTTGTCATGTCGGGGCAAACACCATCTGTGACCACTGGCAACCCCCGGCCAGAGAGGCAGAGGGGCACCAGCTTCAGTGCCACCGAGGTTGGTGTCCTGGTGGAGCAAGTCCTGGGGCAGTATGATGCCCTCTTCGGAAGTTCCCACGCCGACAAGGAAGGATGGACTCGGATCTGGACTGACATCGTGACTGCCATCAACGCGGAGGGGGTGGCAGTCCGGGACTTACAACATGTCAGGAAGCGCTGGGAGGACTTCAGGTCAAGGACCCTGAACAAGGCCCGGCGCCTCTTGAAGGCAGCGGATGCCAAGGGGCGCCGGGGCCACTTGTCGGAAGAACAGATGGGGGTCCTGGAACGCATATCCCCAGCGCTCCACGTCCAGGTCCTAGAGAAGCAGACCCGTCTGGAGTCGAGCGGTGAGTGTACATGCATCCTGATTGTGAGCAGTGCGTGTGGTGATTATTCGGCATTGTGCCGGTTGCACATCTGTTTGTATGGGGTCGAGTATGGGTGGGGGTGTACAGGGCCGTGGGTCTGACACATGCGAGGGCTGTAATGTGTGAGACATGGATGGTGCTTGTGTGTGTGGGCTTGCATGGCAAATGCAGTTGTGCGTGCACACATGTTTGGATGAATGTGCATGTAAGTAGACATGTCCGTGATGTCAGGCATGTATGTTTTTTTCGGCTGCATGTATGTGCACTGTGTACATGTGCATGTGTGTGTATTTGTCAAGGGTGCAACAGTGATGCTACAAGGATGCATGTGACAGCGGTATGTGGAAGCCTGATTGGCAGATGTGACATGGATGCCCGTCTGAACAGTGCGACACTTGGCAGAGGTGTAGACATGCATGCAAGTGTGGTGGTGTGTGTACATGTGTGGTGCACTTCCTGTGTTGCATGTGATGTCTGGCTCCCCTTTGGCTGCTGATGCTGTTGTATGTGTAGGGATGGTGGTGGCAGTTGCGATATGGCTGTGGTATGGCTCATGTGTGCGAGTTGCAATGACATGTGTGTTGGGGATTGTGATGACATGTCTGAGGTTTGCCAATGCCACTCATGTGCAACTGTCATGCGTGTATGTGTCCATTGTACGGTGCCCTGATGCCTGTGTTTTGTTTCTCCCTGTCTGCAGCGTCAACTGATGAAGAGGGCGGAGAAGGTGCTGTGGAGCACAGCGGCGGGGATCCGACCGCCAGCCGGAGACGCAAGGCCCGGCTCCCCTCCCGAGTTGTCATCTCGTCGGGGAGTGAGGAGTCCGGTGCCGCGTCCCAGGCCGCAGCTGCCGGGAGGAGGTCCAAGAGGCGGAGGTTGCAGTTGGACTCCTCGGCAGCAGAAGGGGCAGCTGGGACCCCACAGGGCCCAACAGGGGAAGATGGCACGGAGTCATCCAGGTTGGTGGGGGGTTTGGTGGAGGAGTGGGCCGTGCAAGCACCAGAGACGGGGTCTGGAGGTGGGGATCCCACTGGTGCTAGTGGTGCAGTCCAGGACCAGGGACAGGAGGGAGCACAGGCGGCCGCGGAGGTGCCTGTGTGCAATCCTGTCCCCGATCCTGTCCCTGCATCATCTTGCACCAGCAGGGATGCCTACGTCCAGACCCGTTTTCAGGCAGGGGATGAGCTGACGTCAACTGGCCTTCCTCTGCCTGCGGACGTGGCCATCCAGGTCCGGGTTGAGCCTGTCCTGGCTGGTGTGGCGTTGCGTCAACGGGCCATGCGAGGTGACCTGCAGTCTTTTCATGGAGAGACTGCACGTCATCTCGAATGGCTCGTTGACCACGTCAGCCTGCTGGGACCGGTCACCCAGGCCGGATTCCTCTGTCTGATGGGGCTTGCTCCGACCCCCTCCTCAACTGGACCCCCTACGCGCCAGTCGTCCTCTGTGCCATCTTCCCACCCATCAGTCACCTGGGTGCCCTGTGGAGCTGCCTCTGACGGTGCGGCCAGGCTGGTGGAGGTGGCATCCCTGCCACAGTCGGGAGTCGGAGGTCCAGCACGGGTGGCCACATCAACAAGTGCACCCCAGCCGGCGGAGGATGTGCAGGCAGCAGGAGGCAGTGCACGGGCAGAGGCAGAGCAGCAGCAGCAGCAGCAACATGGTGGGAGACATGAAGGCTCGGGGCTTTCGACATCGGAGGGGCAGGCATCGGCCGGAGGGCAGGGGGACCCAGGACAGAGAGTGTCTTCCGTGTGGCAGCGGTTGGGCCACGCCATAGGTGCGGAGCGGCGGCGGGCGGAAGTGGCGCGGCTCACAATGGTCAGGGCGGAGAACTACATGCGGAGGGCCCTGAAGCGGGCCGAGTGCCTCGAGGCAATCCGCAGGGGGTTGGAGGAGGACACGGCGTCGTCCCTGCGGACCCTCGGGGCCATGGAACTGGACCGCCTCCGGGACATCGAACAGGAGTTCGATGATGCCCTGGCCCGGGACACCACGGAGTGAGCCGCTGGACTTGCCCGCCGCCTTTGTATATAGTTCTTTAGTTTTAGGTTTCCTTTCTTTCTTATTATGATTTGGAGTCGACGGACACTGCTCCACTTTTTGTATATAGTTGATTTTTAGGTAGGTTTTTTAGTAGGTTTCCTTTGTTCAGTTGGGCTCATGGACCCTTGTTAGTTTTGTACATAGTTCTTTTTTGCATGGAGATTTTTTTACATTTGACTTTGGATATAATTTTATTGGATTCTGATTTGCAGTTTTGTGTTTTTATACAGACATGCAGCTCTTTTTTTCACATTCACATTGTAGTTAGTTTTCTTTCTTTAGCATTCTTTATTTTTTTAAATACAATTTTGTTAGCATACTTCACTGTGTGGTATCATCTCATTGGTTTCATGCATGTCATGTTGTGTGTTTTCCCATTCAATTGCAACCATTGTGTGTGACGGACATGGGTTCATTAGCTTAATGAACATTGGGGGTGTAACATGTGATTTCCATTTCCATGTGGGTGAATGGGTTACTTGGTAGGGCTTTTTGGCTGTGGAGGCTGACCATTACGCACATGATTGGGGATTGTGAGGACCTGGTGGGGGCTGCCCATGGTGGCAGGGGGGTGGGGGTGGTGGGAGACATGAGTGGGGGCCTGGTGGAGTCTGCCCATGGTGGCAGGGGGGTGGGGGTGCAGGGGGACATGAGTGGGGGCCTGGTGGAGTCTGCCCATGGTGGCAGGGGAGTGGGGGTGGTGGGAGACATGAGTGGGGGCCTGGTGGAGTCTGCCCATGGTGGCAGGGGGGTGGGGGTGGTGGGAGACATGAGTGGGGGCCTGGTGGGGGCTGCCCATGGTGGCAGGGGGGTGGGGGTGGTGGGAGACATGGGTGGGGGCCTGGTGGAGGCTGCCCCTGCACTGCTGGGGGGTGGGGGTGGTGGGAGACATGAGTGGGGGCCTGGTGGAGTCTGCCCATGGTGGCAGGGGGGTGGGGGTGGTGGGAGACATGAGTGGGGGCCTGGTGGAGGGTGACCCTGGTGGCAGGGGGGTGGGGGTGGTGGGAGACATGGGTGGGGGCCTGGTGGAGGCTGCCCCTGCACTGCTGGGGGGTGGGGGTGGTGGGAGACATGAGTGGGGGCCTGGTGGAGTCCGCCCATGCTGGCAGGGGGGTGGGGGTGGTGGGAGACATGAGTGGGGGCCTGGTGGAGTCTGCCCATGGTGGCAGGGGGTGGGGGTGGTGGGAGACATGAGTGGGGGCCTGGTGGAGTCTGCCCATGGTTGCAGGGGGGTGGGGGTGGTGGGAGACATGAGTGGGGGCCTGGTGGAGGGTGACCCTGGTGGCAGGGGGGTGGGGGTGGTGGGAGACATGGGTGGGGGCCTGGTGGAGGCTGCCCCTGCACTGCTGGGGGGTGGGGGTGGTGGGAGACATGGGTGGGGGCCTAGTGGGGGCTGCCCCTGGTGGCTGGGGGGTGGGGGTGGTGGAAGACATGAGTGGGGGACTGGTGGAGGATGCCCATGGTGGCAGGGGGGTGGGGGTGCAGGGGGACATGAGTGGGGGCCTGGTGGAGAATGCCCATGGTGGCAGGGTGGTGGGGGTGCAGGGGGACATGAGTGGGGGCCTGCTGGAGGCTGCCCCTGCACTGCTGGGGTGTGGGGGTGGTGGGAGACATGAGTGGGGGCCTGGTGGAGGATGCCCATGGTGGCAGGGGGGTGGGGGTGGTGGGTGACATGAGTGGGGGCCTGGTGGAGGCTGCCCCTGCACTGCTGGGGGGTGGGGGTGGTGGGAGACATGAGTGGGGGCCTGGTGGAGTCTGCCCATGGTGGCAGGGGGGTGGGGGTGGTGGGAGACATGGGTGGGGGCCTGGTGGAGGCTGCCCCTGCACTGCTGGGGGGTGGGGGTGGTGGGAGACATGGGTGGGGGCCTGGTGGGGGCTGCCCATGGTGGCAGGGGGTGGGGGTGGTGGGAGACATGAGTGGGGGCCTGGTGGAGGGTGACCCCGGATGCTGGGGGGTGGGGGTGGTGGGAGACATGAGTGGGGGCCTGGTGGAGGATGCCCATGGTGGCAGGGGGGTGGGGGTGCAGGGGGACATGAGTGGGGGCCTGCTGGAGGCTACCCCTGCACTGCTGGGGTGTGGGGGTGGTGGGAGACATGAGTGGGGGCCTGGTGGAGGGTGACCCTGGATGCTGGGGGGTGGGGTGGTGGGAGACATGAGTGGGGGCCTGGTGGAGTCTGCCCATGGTGGCAGGGGGGTGGGGGTGGTGGGAGACATGAATGGGGGCCTGGTGGAGGGTGACCCTGGTGGCAGGGGGGTGGGGGTGGTGGGAGATATGGGTGGGGGCCTGGTGGAGGCTGCCCCTGCACTGCTGGGGGGTGGGGGTGGTGGGAGACATGAGTGGGGGCCTGGTGGAGTCTGCCCATGGTGGCAGGGGGGTGGGGGTGGTGGGAGACATGAGTGGGGGCCTGGTGGAGGGTGACCCTGGTGGCAGGGGGGTGGGGGTGGTGGGAGACATGGGTGGGGGCCTGGTGGAGGCTGCCCCTGCACTGCTGGGGGGTGGGGGTGGTGGGAGACATGAGTGGGGGCCTGGTGGAGCCTGCCCATGGTGGCAGGGGGGTTGGGGTGGTGGGAGACATGAGTGGGGGCCTGGTGGAGTCTGCCCATGGTGGCAGGGGGCGGGGGTGGTGGGAGACATGAGTGGGGGCCTGTTGGAGGGTGACCCTGGTGGCAGGGGGGTGGGGGTGGTGGGAGACATGGGTGGGGGCCTGGTGGAGGCTGCCCCTGCACTGCTGGGGGGTGGGGGTGATGGGAGACATGAGTGGGGGCCTGGTGGAGTCTGCCCATGGTGGCAGGGGGGTGGGGGTGGTGGGAGACATGAGTGGGGGCCTGGTGGAGGATGACCCTGGTGGCAGGGGGGTGGGGGTGGTGGGAGACATGGGTGGGGGCCTGGTGGAGGCTGCCCCTGCACTGCTGGGGGGTGGGGGTGGTGGGAGACATGAGTGCGGGCCTGGTGGAGTCTGCCCACGGTGGCAGGGGGGTGGGGGTGGTGGGAGACATGAGTGGGGGCCTGGTGGAGTCTGCCCATGGTGGCAGGGGGGTGGGGGTGGTGGGAGACATGAGTGGGGGCCTGGTGGAGTCTGCCCATGGTGGCAGGGGGGTGGGGGTGGTAGGAGACATGAGTGGGGGCCTGGTGGAGGGTGACCCTGGTGGCAGGGGGGTGGGGGTAGTGGGAGACATGAGTGGGGGCCTGGTGGAGGGTGACCCTGGTGGCAGGGGGGTGGGGGTGGTGGGAGACATGAGTGGGGGCCTGGCGGAGTCTGCCCATGGTGGCAGGGGGGTGGGGGTGGTGGGAGACATGAGTGGGGGCCTGGTGGAGTCTGCCCATGGTGGCAGGGGGGTGGGGGTGGTGGGAGACATGAGTGGGGGCCTGGTGGAGTCTGCCCATGGTGGCAGGGGGGTGGGGGTGGTGGGAGACATGAGTGGGGGCCTGGTGGAGTCTGCCCATGGTGGCAGGGGGGTGGGGGTGGTGGGAGACATGAGTGGGGGCCTGGTGGAGGAAGCCCATGGTGGCAGGGGGGTGGGGGTGCAGGGGGACATGAGTGGGGGCCTGGTGGAGTCTGCCCATGGTGGCAGGGGGGTGGGGGTGGTGGGAGACATGAGTGGGGGCCTGGTGGAGTCTGCACATGGTGGCAGGGGGGTGGGGGTGGTGGGAGACATGAGTGGGGGCCTGGTGGAGGGTGACCCTGGTGGCAGGGGGGTTGGGGTGGTGGGAGACATGGGTGGGGGCCTGGTGGAGGCTGCCCCTGCACTGCTGGGGGGTGGGGGTGGTGGGAGACATGGGTGGGGGCCTGGTGGGGGCTGCCCCTGGTGGCTGGGGGGTGGGGGTGGTGGGAGACATGAGTGGGGGCCTGGTGGAGGATGCCCATGGTGGCAGGGGGGTGGGGGTGCAGGGGGACATGAGTGGGGGCCTGGTGGAGGATGCCCATGGTGGCAGGGGGGTGGGGGTGCAGGGGGACATGAGTGGGGGCCTGCTGGAGGCTGCCCCTGCACTGCTGGGGGGTGGGGGTGGTGGGAGACATGAGTGCGGGCCTGGTGGAGTCTGCCCACGGTGGCAGGGGGGTGGGGGTGGTGGGAGACATGAGTGGGGGCCTGGTGGAGTCTGCCCATGGTGGCAGGGGGGTGGGGGTGGTGGGAGACATGAGTGGGGGCCTGGTGGAGTCTGCCCATGGTGGCAGGGGGGTGGGGGTGGTAGGAGACATGAGTGGGGGCCTGGTGGAGGGTGACCCTGGTGGCAGGGGGGTGGGGGTGGTGGGAGACATGAGTGGGGGCCTGGTGGATGGTGACCCTGGTGGCAGGGGGGTGGGGGTGGTGGGAGACATGAGTGGGGGCCTGGTGGAGTCTGCCCATGGTGGCAGGGGGGTGGGGGTGGTGGGAGACATGAGTGGGGGCCTGGTGGAGTCTGCCCATGGTGGCAGGGGGGTGGGGGTGGTGGGAGACATGAGTGGGGGCCTGGTGGAGTCTGCCCATGGTGGCAGGGGGGTGGGGGTGGTGGGAGACATGAGTGGGGGCCTGGTGGAGTCTGCCCATGGTGGCAGGGGGGTGGGGGTGGTGGGAGACATGAGTGGGGGCCTGGTGGAGGAAGCCCATGGTGGCAGGGGGGTGGGGGTGCAGGGGGACATGAGTGGGGGCCTGGTGGAGTTTGCCCATGTTGGCAGGGGGGTGGGCGTGGTGGGAGACATGAGTGGGGGCCTGGTGGAGTCTGCACATGGTGGCAGGGGGGTGGGGGTGGTGGGAGACATGAGTGGGGGCCTGGTGGAGGGTGACCCTGGTGGCAGGGGGGTTGGGGTGGTGGGAGACATGGGTGGGGGCCTGGTGGAGGCTGCCCCTGCACTGCTGGGGGGTGGGGGTGGTGGGAGACATGGGTGGGGGCCTGGTGGGGGCTGCCCCTGGTGGCTGGGGGGTGGGGGTGGTGGGAGACTTGAGTGGGGGCCTGGTGGAGGATGCCCATGGTGGCAGGGGGGTGGGGGTGCAGGGGGACATGAGTGGGGGCCTGGTGGAGGATGCCCATGGTGGCAGGGGGATGGGGGTGCAGGGGGACATGAGTGGGGGCCTGCTGGAGGCTGCCCCTGCACTGCTGGGGTGTGGGGGTGGTGGGAGACATGAGTGGGGGCCTGGTGGAGGATGCCCATGGTGGCAGGGGGTGGGGGTGGTGGGAGACATGAGTGGGGGCCTGGTGGAGTCTGCCCATGGTGGCAGGGGGGTGGAGGTGGTGGGAGACATGAGTGGGGGCCTGGTGGAGTCTGCCCATGGTGGCAGGGTGGTGGGGGTGGTGGGAGACATGAGTGGGGGCCTGGTGGAGGGTGACCCTGGTGGCAGGGGGGTGGGGGTGGTGGGAGACATGGGTGGGGGCCTGGTGGAGGCTGCCCCTGCACTGCTGGGGGGTGGGGGTGATGGGAGACATGAGTGGGGGCCTGGTGGAGTCTGCCCATGGTGGCAGGGGGGTGGGGGTGGTGGGAGACATGAGTGGGGGCCTGGTGGAGGGTGACCCTGGTGGCAGGGGGGTGGGGGTGGTGGTAGACATGGGTGGGGGCCTGGTGGAGGCTGCCCCTGCACTGCTGGGGGGTGGGGGTGGTGGAAGACATGAGTGGGGGCCTGGTGGAGTCTGCCCATGGTGGCAGGGGGGTGGGGGTGGTGGGAGACATGAGTGGGGGCCTGGTGGAGTCTGCCCATGGTGGCAGGGGGGTGGGGGTGGTGGGAGACATGAGTGGAGGCCTGGTGGAGTCTGCCCATGGTGGCAGGGGGGTGGGGGTGGTGGGAGACATGAGTGGAGGCCTGGTGGAGGGTGACCCTGGTGGCAGGGGGGTGGGGGTGGTGGGAGACATGGGTGGGGGCCTCGTGGAGGCTGCCCCTGCACTGCTGGGGGGTGGGGGTGGTGGGAGACATGAGTGGGGGCCTGGTGGAGTCTGCCCATGGTGGCAGGGGGTTGGGGGTGGTGGGAGACATGAGTGGGGGCCTGGTGGAGGGTGACCCTGGTGGCAGGGGGGTGGGGGTGGTGGGAGACATGGGTGGGGGCCTGGTGGAGGCTGCCCCTGCACTGCTGGGGGGTGGGGGTGGTGGGAGACATGAGTGGGGGCCTGGTGGAGTCTGCCCATGGTGGCAGGGGGGTGGGGGTGGTGGGAGACATGAGTGGGGGCCTGGTGGAGGGTGACCCTGGATGCTGGGGGGTGGGGGTGGTGGGAGACATGAGTGGGGGCCTGGTGGAGGATGCCCATGGTGGCAGGGGGTGGGGGTGCAGGGGGACATGAGTGGGGGTCTGCTGGAGGCTGCCCCTGCACTGCTGGGGTGTGGGGGTGGTGGGAGACATGAGTGGGGGCCTGGTGGAGGGTGACCCTGGATGCTGGGGGGTGGGGGTGGTGGGAGACATGAGTGGGGGCATGGTGGAGTCTGCCCATGGTGGCAGGGGGGTGGGGGTGGTGGGAGACATGAGTGGGGGCCTGTTGGAGGATGCCCATGGTGGCAGGGGGGTGGGGGTGGTGGGAGACATGAGTGGGGGCCTGGTGGAGGCTGCCCCTGGTGGCTGGGGGGTGGGGGTGGTGGGAGACATGGGTGGGGGCCTGGTGGAGGCTGCCCCTGGTGGCTGGGGGGTGGGGGTGGTGGGAGACATGAGTGGGTGCCTGGTGGAGGATGCCCATGGTGGCAGGGGGGTGGGGGTGGTGGTAGACATGCATTGTTGATCAGTAGTGCAAGGTGACATGTGGGTTGGCTGGGGGGCATGCCCATGGTGGATGGGCTGCCTGCGGGACATGAGCATGGGTGCAGGGTAGTCCCCCGTGGTGTGGGCTGCCTGCAGGGTCCGTGGAGGTTGTGGAGCGTACACCTGGGAGGGCCCACACGGCCAATTCACGTGTGGTACTCCCCAGAACCCCTGAAATACACGTACCCTGCTGAAATCGCGTGTGGAACTTCCCGCGCACCCCTGAAATACACATACCTTGCTCGCACTGGGCCAATCGCGTGTGGAACTTCCCGCGCACCCCTGAAATACACATACCTTGCTGAAATCGCGTGTGGAACTTCCCGCGCACCCCTGAAATACACGTACCCTGCTGAAATCGCGTGTGGAACTTCCCGCGCACCCCTGAAATACACGTAACCTGCTGAAATCGCGTGTGGAACTTCCCGCGCACCCCTGAAATACACGTACCCTGCTCGCACTGGGCCAATCGCGTGTGGAACTTCCCGCACACCCCTGAAATACACGTACCCTGCTGAAATCGCGTTTGGAACTTCCCGCGCACCCCTGAAATACACGTAACCTGCTGAAATCTTGTGTGGAAATTCCCGCGCACCCCTGAAATACACGTACCCTGCTCGCACTGGGCCAATCGCGTGTGGAACTTCCCGCGCACCCCTGAAATACACGTACCCTGCTCGCACTGGGCCAATCGCGTGTGGAACTTCCCGCGCACCCCTGAAATACACGTACCCTGCTGAAATCGCGTGTGGAACTTCCCGCGCACCCCTGAAATACACGTAACCTGCTGAAATCGCGTGTGGAACTTCCCGCGCACCCCTGAAATACACGTACCCTGCTCGCACTGGGCCAATCGCATGTGGAACTTCCCGCGCACCCCTGAAATACACGTACCCTGCTCGCACTGGGCCAATCGCGTGTGTAACTTCCCGCGCACCCCTGAAATACACATACCCTGCTGAAATCGCGTGTGGAACTTCCCGCGCACCCCTGAAATACACGTGCCTTGCTGAAATTGCGTGTGGAAATTCCCGCGCACCCCTGAAATACACGTACCCTGCTGAAATCGCGTGTGGAACTTCCTGCGCACCCCTGAAATACACGTAACCTGCTGAAATCGCGTGTGGAACTTCCCGCGCACCCCTGAAATACACGTAACCTGCTGAAATCGCGTGTGGAAATTCCCGCGCACCCCGGTATACACGCACACGTATTTTTTGTCAGCGGGTGTCCGTGTTTGTGGGTACCCCTTTGCACGTCATTTGTCCTGGAGGGCCACAGTATAGGACATTCATCATGGCAGTATATAGGTGCTATTTGTTGGCGCACCTTTTGGCGCACATTTCTTACAGCCGCAGAGACGCTACCGCCTGCTTCCTTGTGGCGGTCGTGTTTGTACCTGTGCGCTGGTTTGAGCGTGCGCTTTTTTGCCCTATTCTATTCCATGAATACGTGTTGTAGGCGAGCGTGTGGGCGTTCCGCGCACTTGTGCCCTGTACTTCCCCCGTGACGCCCACGTTTTGGCAAGTTGTTCCCCATTCCGAGTGTTACGCCCGTGTTCCGCCTACTTTTGTTGCGTGCGCTGCGCTATGTGCGAATTTCGCTGTGGCCTGTGCGATTTTCGCTGTGACCTGGCGCACGCTGTTAGATGGCCTGTGCGCCCACGTGCGCCGCGCTCTTTTTTATCGCACATCCGCTGGTTTTCTCGCGCACGGACTTCCATGAATCGATGTGCGCTGCTTTTCGTGCGATTTTCGCACTTGCTCTGCGATTTTCGCTATTCCACTGCGATTCGCACGTTTTTGCCCACTTGCGCCGCGCTAATTATTCCATGAATCGGCCTGTATATATATAGTTGGAACAGGCGGCAGAGTGACCATAAAGAATAGAGACAGTCTCTAAACACCCGCCAAAGGTCATAACAAGTGTAACCCAAGCGGCGGCATATCTCGGAATGGCAATCTGCTGGATAAACACGCTCATATTGAGCACATTGATAGAGATCTAATGCGCAGCTCACTTAACCATTGAATCCAGCTTCATATTAAACAGAGCACAAGAACTGCTCAATAAATCAAAAGACTTTCTTACCTCACGTACATGAAGACTCCAATAGCAGTGGCCATCACGGCGAACCAATACTGCGCATGCACCTGGTAATTTTAAAGTGAAAAATGCATTTGACGTGTTACGTGCATTACAGCCCCAGAAAGGCTGCAACGTTAAAGTAATGTGTTTGATCATGTTGCCATGGGAGAAACAACAACAGATAACCTGCACCAGTTTTCTGTGTGCACCCAGTCCGGTTTTTAAATGGAGACACATATAATGTATTCTGTGTGTTACAAACCTGCAAAGAAAAGCCGCAGTGCTGAAAAGTAAATCACGTTACCATGGGAGGCCGGTAACCTGTGCCAGCTTTATATATGATATCTAACATAAATAAGTAAAGTAAACATTGCCTCAGTGAAAGGGTTGCCTCTCAATTTGTGGCATCACTAACAATCTAGTGATGCATACTCCATTATATACTGCAAGTGATCCCCAACAAGAACTTTCATTGGGGCCATGTAGTGCATCACTTGGTTGTGGGTAGAGGGCTCCCAACCCCCATGTAATCTTGCCACGTATAAAGTGGACAAAATAAGAGTCCCATGATGTAGACAAAATAAGAGTCCTATGATGTTACGCTTCATAATAGTGTGCAATATCCCTTCAAGAGGGTTCCCACTGTTCCATGACATATAATAGGAGTACAAGTAGATTGCATGGGGCATACTGTTAGAAGAGCGCCATTCCATGTATATTATGGGTAGCAGAGCTGCAGTGCAGAATATGCAGAAAGATGCAGAAAAATATAATAATCAAAAGGCCAGTGGCCATTCTTCTAAGACATTTAGACCAACCAGATGATTCTGGGTATTATAAATCCCCCAATGTTCTCGAGTGGACAGTCTATTTGCAGTTGAATACATGTCTAATCCTCTCACCACTTCTAGAGCCCACCATTGGAGGTCGTCACAGCTATGATTGTTATCAACAAAATGAGACTCAAGGGGAGAAGTAAGATTCTTTTTTTCTTTGTTCGAATCCTGGATTTATGTTCTGTAATCCTAAATTTGACCGGTCTAGATGTTTTCCCTATGTATGTCAAATTACAAGGACAGATGACGGCATATATTACATTCTTGGAATTACATGTAGTGTGGTCTCTCAGGTTCCATGCCTTATTGTTAAAAGTGACCACACTCCTGGCCGATGTGGATCCGCATTGGCAGCAGTATCTACATGGGAACTGCCCGCAAATCTTATTTGTTCCCCCAAAGTTCCGAGATGGTCTGACGTACTTTTTTAACCTGGGACATATTGGCTTGAGATAGCCAGTTCTTTAGATGTTTTCCTTTCCAAAAAGCATACATCGGGGCTCCAACTTGGAATTGTTTAGTTGTAACAATGGCCAATGTTAGCTAATGGCCGTTTTGATAGCAGAATGGTGGGTACTATAGGTCATGGCGCAGACCAACCGTGAGTTAGCTGCATTATCTCTGATGTTCTTAGACAGTAAGACATTGCGGTGTTGATTGCGTGCCCTCTTTCGAGACTGTCTTAACACATGTGATGGATAACCTCGATTGGATAGTCGACTCTCAATAATGTCTGCCTGGGTCGAGAAATCCTGTTTATCAGTGCAATTGCGTCTAGCTCTTAGGAATTGACCATAAGGAATACTAACCCTTAAAGATTGAGGGTAGAAACTTTCAAAATGCAAAATTGTGTTTCTATCCATAGTTTTACGATAAAGATCAACAGCAATGAGGCCATCTTTAATTTTCAAAAGCAGATTTAAAAAATGTTATGGATAAATTAAAAGCTGACATGGTGAATCGCAGATGTTCAATAAAGGTATTGATCCATGTCAGGAAGAGTTCATGATCACCCTTGGTTTTGTCCCAAATGATGATTATGTCATCTATGTATCTTTTGTAGAACACAATAGACTGAATAAAAGGGTTAGATTCATGAAGTATAGAAACTATTTCAAAGGCCCACATGAATAGGATGGCATAATAAGGGGCAGTGCCTTTGATTTGTAAAAAATACTCTTCCTTGAATCGAAAATCATTTTTGGTCAGTGCTATCTCTAAGAGGTTAATGAGAAATTCACTCAGGACCAATTGCTTGTCAATTCTTGAATCCAGGAAAGTTTTAACTATGGGCAGGGATTCTATCTGTGATATATTAGAATACAGTGACTCCACATCTAAGGTGATGAAAAGATTTGTGGAAGGGTCAAATGTTAGGCCTTCCAAATGTAGAATGGCATCAGTGGTGTCTGCCAGATAGGTTGCAGTGGATGCCGCTAATGGTTTCAAAAACACGTCTAAGTACTTACCTAGTGGCTCCAAAATGGAGCCACATAGAGAAACGATAGGTCTTGAGGGTTGAGACCATCTTTGTGGACCTTATGTAAGATGTACATGAGTGGAACCATTGTCTCTTTGGTCGTGAGGAACTGGAATTCTTTTTCACTCAATATTTCAAGGTCACATGCCTGGGTGATAAGGGCTAGAATCTCATTTCTGGTGCTCTCTGTCGGATCTCCTCTCAATTTAAAGTAGAAGGTGAAGTTGTTAAGCTGTCGCCACACCTAAGCATCATAATAGGTGGAGTCGCAGACAACCATGCCTCCACCTTTGTCAGCCTGTTTGAACTAAACCAAAATAAAAATATATATAACAAAAAGACATAGGTTTATTTTTTTTCAACTGTCAGCACTCTCTCTTGCCTCCCTGGAGATGTGGAGGCGAGGTATCATTGAGGTTGATGTTGTTGTGCCAGAGATGCTTTCTATGCTGGTGCCTTCATGTTCTTCCTGACTGCCTGTGCAACCTGTTACGAGATCAGGGAAATGCTATGAAATGCTATGTACAAAAGGAGTTTGTAATGCATTGCATTACAGTTGTCAAGGGTTTTGACCCATGTTGAATTATTAGACTGGGTAGATGTGGGGATGAGCTGTCGCCGCCTATCATTCTATCCCAGAACAAAACTAAATCAATAGACTGGGTAGATGTGGGGATGAGCTGTCGCCGCCCATTATTCTATCCCAGAACCAGGAGAACCATGCAGTTTTGCGCACAACAAAATGGTCGCCTGACCTGCCACCCACCAGTGCGAGAGTGCTGGGTCAGAAGCACCATGAGTGAAATGTCGTGCCAAAGGAAAAAACACCAATGCCATGTTAAGCAAGGATTATATACTATCAAGCAAAATCCCCTTTTTGAAATGCATTAATTCAAGACAGATCCCAAAAATGGGCACAGTACTGACATTTTCCACAAGCCAGCGCTAGCGGTCTTAACTCTGACAGGAGAACTGCTACTTCAGAAGCTAATTAGCCTCCAGAGACAGCTGGAAACTTCAAAGCCTTTTTTGTTAATTAACATTTTTTAAACACCTGCTGTTCCCTGAAGACAGGCTGATTCAATTAACATTGCAAGAGGCTGGGAAGCCTTCTCACCTCAGAACTAAAAAAAAGAAGTCATCACGTGGCCCTGGTGATTGAGAAGGACGGGACTTCCTGCAGCCTGCTGAACCCAACACAATAGGCTCTGGCAATTGAATGGGGTATGTTAATTTGGGTGTGGACTGTAAACAGAGCTCTGCCAGCAAGAAGAGAGATGTGACCCTTGACTCCCAAGTTCTGGGGGCGGACGCAAAAACTGAAGTGAATTGAATTGAAGGCAAATATATGTTTTATAAGAACACTGATAACTGATTGTAACCAGATGACAGAAATGTACAATTTGGAGATCCTTAATCTAAGAAATGTTCCCACAATTTAAGACTAGACTCAACTCTGTACCATGTTCTGAGGCAAAACCCCGCTAATTATTAATACTACTGACATTGTATGTATGCTAGAGACAGGATAACTTAGATTAATATGCTCAGGAAGAGGGTACAGGTCTGTGTAAAAATTTGATGAAAAACCAATGTTGCAAAAGCTACCAAAAAAGAAAATAAGTTGTCATTTTTGAATGCAAGCTCTTAGGAAGATCAGAGTTGAACAAGAATGTACCTTAAGTAATTTGTAATATGTACATGTAATGTCAAACAACGGTGTATTTGGGAAATATGTGTAGTTATGAAAAATGATTTCTAAGGTAAAAGCAAAGGGGCTTTTCTTCAATAGATCGTAAATGGCTGACATCACTCTGACACACTATCCTTTCTCAAATCAGGGACCAAAGAATCCTTTGGCCTATCAAATCTTGAGAGGGTTGGGCATGCAGAATTAGCCGACTCACCCATTTTTAAAACACATAAAAAGAGCCACTGGAAGCCAGACAGGGACTTTCAATTTCCATTTCTTTGCGGAGCACGCTGACAGACGACTTCACATGCAGAGACTCCAGACTTCAAATCCATCAATCTCCAGAGACAAGAACTTTTGCCAGAACCGGTAGCAGACTCAGAAGGCAGAATTATCCAGAGAGACCAGAGATCGCTGTGAGCAGAACCAGGCAGAGACCGTCCGTGGCGAGGGAACCGCAGTCCAAACCTGACCAGATCCGTGACGGAGGCCCATTCCTTTCAAAATTATAGTGTGAGTACTCAGCCAGGACTGTGCAAAACCCAATCTCTTAGTTTAAAATAATCTAATTCAAACTATTTTAACCTATTGAGAACTGCATCATAGAAATTGTGTCCCTTCTTTTGATTCAAAGCTGCAAAAAACTGTCATCTGTCATTCTGAAACTTTAAAAATTTCATTTCTGAAAAACTAACTTCACAAAATCGTCCGTATCTCCGGAACCGTTTGTCTTAGGAACGAGTTTTAACTGTCATTTTAAAGCTAAGATTCTAAGCTTTCCAAATCGACTTGCTATTCCTTATAGTTTTTCCGCAATCGCGCTCGACGCACTCGGAAAAATTGCCGCGATTTGCGATTTGGCTCAATTTCTTCACTTGTCAAAATAGCAGCGTCTTGCTTTCCTTTGCTGAAATTCGTTTGCAACCTGATAATCATTCATAGAGCATTGCTAAAGTGATCCTAAACTAATACAAAGTAGCAGTCACCCACCCTGAACCTCTAGAGGGAATTAAAATAATTTTAGCATATTTTTCACTTCATTGCATGCCACATTTAAAGGATTTGGCCTGTGTTTAAAATCATACCTGTTTTCCTCTAAGCTCGCTGGGGGGAACTGGAACTTTGTATTGCATTTGTGTATATTCCTGAGAATTGTGTGTGTTACTTCCATCTCCTTACATTGCATAGGGGGGGAGCGAATTGTCAAAGAAAAAGTGATCACATTATCTTTTGCTGAAATCATATCAAGTTTATTTCTGTACTGCCTTTTTATTCATCTTTGCATCTCCTTGAAACCATAAAGCATTCTCTGATACCTTATTCCACTGTTCCTAGTCATAAGTCACCAGAACTGTGCTATTGTAGGATTACCTATTGCTGATTACTGCTCATATTCACAAGTGTGATATCAATTATTAATTTTTTATAAAAGTGCGATTTATATATATATATATATATATATATATATATATATATATATATATATATATATATATATATATATATATATATAGTTTAATTCTCAAATAAACCTTTTAAATTTGCAAAACAAACTTACTTCTTGGCTCAGTGGGGTCAGGGGGATTCTAAGAGAGGGGTGTTATATAAGGGTTGTCATCCAGAGTACACGAACTGGACATAAAAATATATAAATAAGGGCTTCCCTTGAGCAATCCCAGACAAGGCACTGACCTAGTGGGACTGCTTGATTGGAGCCTTTAACACAGTGTAATTTTAGGCATGTAATTTGTTGGGAAGGGTATGGATATTTTACCTGGGACCCCTAGGACTTGACAGCTTGGTTTCATGAAACTGGTGAATGCCACTTGCCTACCTGCATGCAGCGGGTGCTCTGGGGCTAAAGGAATTCTGTTGTGAGCACAGGGGTGATCCAAGCAGTGAGGCTTGGTGTGTTATTTCATGAAGTGTATTTCATGAAGTGGACCTACACTGATGGCTAATACATCTCCACAGGCCTTCATAGTAGTTGCTGGGGCGTGGATAGGTGACATGTATCTCACATATGTGTCTGCGGTCCATTCCATTTCATGTTTACAGATGCATGTGTGTGAGAGTGATGAGTGATGCTGCATGTCTAGAGTCTTAAGAGTTGGTGGCCCCATTCAGGATAAAGGAGGCCCCCTTTATGTTAGAGTTATGATATGTTAGAGAGTGTACTCTCACATGATGTCACATGTTCCCGGGTGCAACCTGCCAGATACCCTGATAATTGATTTACACCTTTGTGCATGTTTATTGCCAGCCCCAGAATCAACAGGTTTATGAGCAGTGGATGCCTTGAAATTCTGTACTGTTTATATTGTTACAAAATCGACTACCATGTACGTACCAGGATCAGGTTGGCTGCCAATGCCATAATCAGCAAATCTGACACCCCGAGCCCTGCCATGTGGAGTATACTGCTGAACATCTATTCCGTGAGGGTCAGGTGTGGTGGCTACTCGGTGCCTCTCCTTCTGGATTTTTCCATGATGACAGGCTTGCAATATGGTGGTAATTCCTCTGGACACATTGGCAATAACGGTAATTCTGCCTGGAGGAATAACCGTCATATTTGCCGGCAAACTGAGAATTAACCTCTTTGTCTTTTAAACTTTTTTTAAAAAGTAATAAATACCCTATTTATTGTTCAAAATGTTTGAATGGAAGCAAAGGGACTAGTGCCCACAATATTAGAATCCAGTAAAAGATATGAATAACCGACTACGGGTCTTAAATCCAAAGATGATGATAAAGGCATAAAATAATCAAGCTCATTTTGTAGCTACATGTAATTCGGCAGCCAGTTATGTGTATTCATGCAAATAGGCAGGTCACCACCGCTGAATATTGTTCATTTGCATGGCAGAGTTCAAAAGGGGAGGCCAAATGGCTGACAGGCATGTACGCCGCCACTTTCCATCCCCTTTTGCACTGCGCCATGAATATGAAGTTAACGCCACCTGCAATGCCAGCGTTTACAGTGGTTTCATATGGAGGATCGCCAGCATTTGTGCTCGCATGAAAATGCATGTGGGTGCAAATGCTGTAAGATTTGTATGGCGGAGAGGAAGGGAGCAGCGGAAACATGAGTTGCATTCCAGCTCTTCTTCTCAGCCATAGACATTTATGAAAACGGGGCGCAACTAAAATGAAAGACGTAAAAGCCTTAAGCAAGGCTGTTACATCTTTAATTGTTGGTACGTCAGGCTCAAAATTAGTCCCAATCTATTTATCAAAGTTCGACTGACGAAAAGGGTAAAAATATTAAAGGTGTCCTATTCAAGTGATGGCATCCATGTGAATGAAGTAGTCTGTTAGTGAAGAATCCAGACATAGAATACACAAGAGAGATATCAGAGAATGCGTTATTTGAAATATATAACTGTAGTCAGTAAACTAAGTAGACTTTTGCCTTAAATATATATTGCCTGTTACAATAAAAAAACAGCAAAAACGCCCATTGCATACATTCTATGCTGCTGCAAATTCCAACATGTAGATCAAATGTACAGTTTCTGAAGAGAGGCATTGTCAGTCCCGCTTGGAATTGCTATACCAAATAGTGATCAATTGCAAAGTTGTGCCTAGGGGGACACATAAAATGTACATATTTCTAATTTAAAATTGGCATGAAATACTTCAGATGCATTTATGTTTCCCTTGAGAGCATCGCTTGTATTTTGCGATTAAGTTATCAAAGCATTTTTTCCCCTTTAAGCTGCAAAGCTATCCACAAGAACACCTGCATAATGTAAATTAGATTTCATGTCCACTGCAAGTAGTTTCAAGTCAGAATGATTTGTGCACTTTCAATTAATACGGCTTGGGAATCTATGCATGCAAAATGCTACTTTAATTTGTCCTGCATTTCCTTTTCCGCCACAATACAATAGTTCATTTCAGCAGCTTGTTGAATCGTTTAGGTGACAAGATGAGTGTTATTTTTATTATCATTATTATTATTATTATTATTATTATTATTATTATTATTATTATTATTTGAAAAATAAAGCTATTTGTATACATATTCAGCTTTGTATATGGGCTATGTTATATATCATTTATTTGCAGGAAAATTAAGGGAAAGAAAACACGTTGGTATTACAGAAACGTTGGACCAGTACCAGTGTAATACAAGGTAATGTTTGCCCTAGTGCTATTTGCAACAGTGCAAGTTTCTGAAATTCTGCCCATTATTTGTTCCATAATGCAACACGTTATGTACTGGGGCATCAATGTTGCTATTCTATTATCTGCCTAGTACTCCATCACCCCAGTCACCCCCACCAAGACAACACCACCCCCACCAGCACCCCTAGAATTCCTCTTTAAGCCAGTCTCATCACAAGAAACCTTGAACATCATCCAAAGCGTGAAACCCACAAGATGCCAAGGCAACACCTATCCAGCTACCGTAATCAAGGACTGCATCATAGAACTGGCACCCTTTATGAGTGCCCTGATCAATGCCTCCTCCTTCACCACCTGCAAAGTCCCCATCAACCTCAAGGACACATGAATCCTACCCCTCCTAAAGAAAAAAACCTCCCTAGATCCAAACATCCCCACCAACTATCGCCCCATCACCACAGTCCCATTCCTACTCAAAATACCTGATAGAGTAGCATATCTCCAAATCCAATCCTTCCCTGAAGCGAACAACATCATGGGCCTAAGACAATCGGGATTTAGACCAGGACACGGCACTGAATCATGGCCTCATGGATCTAAAAAAAACAGATGGACAAAGCCAAAGACTCTGGCAGGGTCTCCCTCCTACTCCTTGTAGACCTGTCAGCATCTTTCGTCCTAGTTGACCATTGCATCCTCTGCCAGCACCTTGACTCAGCTGTGCTTTTTTCAGAACAAACCACTACCTGTATTTCATAATTCATGTCCAACAGATCCTTCAGAGTGATCTCTGACATAGCCTGTGCCCCACCCACTCCCTTCTCCTGTGGAGCCCCCCAAGGCCCCTTCGTCTCTCCACATTGTACACTATTTTCACAAAACCGACATTTGACATCCTAGACAGTCTCAGAATATCATACATAAACTATGCGGATGACACACAAATACTTCTACCTATCTCAGGCAACTATACTTCCAAGTCCACCGCCCTAAACTACATCTATCACACAATCCAAGCATGGATAGCTGCCAGCATGTTTTGCCTAAACAACGATAAAACCGAGATTCTCCTGATAAGCTCACAGACCTCTCTCAACAAGCTTGACCACACTACAAAGCATTCCCTATTTACGGTATCACCACTCCAGTATCCAGTGTCATAGAAATACTGGGAGTTTACCTGGACACCACCCTGTCACTGAACAGACAGGTCAGCCCCATTGCCTCCTCAGCGGCATACACGACAAAACTCATTCCCGCCTCCAGACCAGTCTTGTCCCAAGACAGCTGCCTCACGATAGGTAGGGCACACATAGGGTCTAGGCTGGACTAATGCAATGCACTATTTGCATGCACCTCCACATGAAACCTCAACAAACTGCACGTAATTCAAAACAACGCCCTCAGAGCCACACTCAATATTCCAAAATGGGAACACATCTCGGTGTCTAGGAAAAAAGCCCACTGGCTACCATCCTTTACAAAACACTAGCCATCAGACATAAATGCATAACCAACAAAGCACCTAGATATTTCTCGCACAAATTAATAAAAATGCAATTGTCTAGACCCACCCATCAACCTACTCCAACCACCTAACTATCCCACCCTGTAGACTGGAAAGAGTGGGGAATGCCAGCTTCCCTGCCCTCGCTGTAGGACACTGGAACAATCTCCCACTCAAACTAAGAGCAGAACCCTCACATGGGGTCTTCCACAAGCAACTCAAAACCTTCCTGTTTTTCCCGGACACCGTAGCTGAGTGAAACTTAGACACTGGCTCCTGCCCTCACCACTCATTCTATGCTCTGCAACTGCTGCACCACCACCCTAACTTTCCTCACACCTGTACCTCTGTCTATGTATCCGTATCCCTGTATCTGTTTCTGTCTACATTCCTACATCTCTACACCCGTATCTCGGTAATTATGTATCTCTGTAACAACCTCTTACTATTCTTGTAACCAGCGCCCTGATGCTTCAGGGCTTGGTGCACAATACAAATATTAAATAAACAAATCAATAATACAAATTGTGAAATAAATCAAGCGGACAGGGTTCCTAACACGCATTCTACAGCCAACCTGCGCCACAGTGCTGCATTTGTGCTTACCTTGCCCAATGCCTTACAGATCCTGTAACGATTTAAGCAGAGAACAATGACCCATGTTTTTAGCTTCTTTAAGTAAATTGGCTAGAATTGGGTGAAAAATGTAACAGTGTGCACTGATGATTTTATGACAATGAAAATGCGCAATGCAACTTGGTTGAAGAGGTCATCAGCCAGTTTCCGTATCTTTGCTAACTGAGTAATATAGCGCCCTGAATCATAATTATTAATAGTTCTGGGGCTGAAATTTGGATGAAAACATTGCTTTAAAGAGAGAGGGAACCACGTGGGTCTGGTAGAGGGAGGGTTAGTAGAAGAGGGTGAAAAAGAGGAAGAAGATTGAGAAGGAGAAACCGAGAATAAAAGTTTGTGAGTGAGATGAAAAGAAAATAGGGAACATGTCGATTGGGAAAAGAGAAACAAGAGACCGTGAGGTAAATGGAGAGGGGGCTTAATTGTTCTTGTAATGTCACTCTTGACTAGTATGTTCCTGATGGATGTGTTCTTCTTGAAATCAAAAGTGTGGTGTACATAGGTTTTGCCCCTAGTAAATACCGTTTGAGGCTGCCTAGAGCATAATATACCTGCCAGATCAATACAGGCCAAATGCTTCCACTGATTGCACTTTTCACAGGATGTATGCCATACGAGTAGGAATCTTAGTTCCGTTTTCCCTGAGTTTAGATGCCCCCACATTAGTCTCATTAATGCTCTGCTATTTTATTCTCTATAGTCCATTTACTTGCCACATCATCTGCCCACTGACCCATTTTCTTTGAAGCCACTATGGAGTGAAATATGCTGGCTTCAGAATAAACACCTAGGTGGAGCATCACAGTATGCGAGTGATAACATTAACTAACTGCCCTCCATTCTGTGGATCACTAGCCTTAGGATCACCATGTCAAGTGCATTTTATGGATAGACATGTCTATGTCTATAGGCAGAACAGTTTTGTGATACTGTCTGTTTGCTGTTGATTTTATCTAACCAGGAATGTTGATGTCTGTGTTTCATCAATTACACTCTTGTGGATTATTGCTATGTCACATTATTTTGTTTAAATTGCTTGCCATTTTAGAAATTGATAAATGTTAACGGCTGTTTTGATTAAATATGACTATGTAAAGATTTACACATTTATTTATGTGGTACATGTATTCAAATGGTCTGTGTGTCATTTTCTAGAAGAATCTAGATATAAGTGGGAAGCTATTTTTCCAAAATCTCCTCAGGATTACTTTGTGTGGTTATGAAGTGGAGAGGAAGGCCAAGTAATGGGCTTGAGCAGTATTCCAGTTTGCTAAGCACAGGTGTGAAGAATGGAGTTTTTGCAATGTGTTTAGTAAGAAAAGGGCACATGTTGAGGTGGGTAATATGACCAGCAGAGGCAGTGCTAGTGATGAATTGTTGCAGTTATAGCTTGCTATCAAAGAGGACTCAATGACCGTGAGACATGGGTGAGAGAGCAGGAAGGACGGCAGGAAGGAGATAGGAGAGAGGAGCTTAGGCATGGCAGTGGAAGCTGGGATAAAGATTACTTTTTTGAAGTGTTCAGCGTGAGGCAGTGGAGAGCCATCTAGTGTTGAGGTTCAGTGAAACAGTTTGTAGTTTGTTCCGAGATGTCTGGGGTGAAGTAGGGAATGGAGAAAAATATTTGACTGTCATGAGCAAAAAGATGATAGTCAAAGCCAAAGCATGAGATATGTTTTTTTTCTAGGGTGGAAGTAAAGAGGGCAAAGAGCAGAGGTCAAAGGACTGATTGCTGGGGGACGCTAGCAAGAGAGAGGGATGGTGTCAGAGGTTTGCGAGTTCAAAGATATTTTAAAGGATCAACCTTCAAGGTAGGAGGTGATCCAGGTAAGAGCATATTTTTGAAACCCAGTTTCTGGAGCATGTGGAAGAGAGAGTAGTGGTCGACAATGTCACAAGTGACAGAAAGGTTCAAAATGATGTTTAAAGAACAGATTTTGAAGATGTGAGTATTAGAAAGAAAGTTTGAGCCATGCATGAGTGCAGTTTCACAGGAGCGTTTACTACCAAAGCCAGATTGAAGTGTTTCTCCAGCACGATTATCCTCTAGGTACCTAGTGATCTGGTTACACACTCAGATACTTTTGAATAATGGGGAAAGAGAGAACCTGGTCTATAGTTTGTTGGGATATTTGCGTCAGCAGACGATTTCTCCAATAGGGTTAAGGGTCCAGCAGAGAGAGAGGCTAAAGAGCTTGGTGAGAGAAGGCCAAGCAATTGAGGTCATTTTGACCATTTGGAGCACAAAAGGGTTGAGATAAGCACAAGATGTGTTGGTACTATGAATGTTGGTTGCTAATTCAATTGGAGATTTAAGGGAGTAGCAGTCAAGCAGAGAAGAGGTACGGAGGAGAGGTCAAGGACAGAAGGACGGTTGGGAAGGGAGAGAGAGGAGTGAGTGGTTTGAGAGTTTCAAGATTTTTAGAGATTTTAGAGGAAAAGTAGTGAAAAACGTCATTAGTCGAAAGTGACAAGGCTATGGATATTGCCTTTGGAGGTGTGAGGGAAGAAAGAAGGGTAGATTAACTTTTTGTGGGGATAATTATGAAGGGTAGGGATTAGGTCTTTGAAGTAGGAAGATTTGGAATAGTGCAATGCAGAGGTTAAGACGTCAAGGGAATGTTTATATGCTAGGAGGAGGGATGCTGTTTGTAATTTGTGCCAGTGTTCTAAGTCATGGCACATGTTTGTTTTTCAGGATCTGAATTTTAGATGTGACACACGGTCATTGAAGAGGGGAGATGAGTAGTAGAAGGTGGAGGGATTTAGATGTTAAAGTGAACAATGGAGTGATCAGAGAAACTTTGCATTGTGTGTTTTGACCTATCCCCTGTCTCGCAGAATAACCTTCCTCTTTTTCAGTTATGGGTTGCAAACAGAGTTTGATGATGACTTTATTTGACTTATGCTTTTTTAATTCCCCTCATGATTATTGCTAGTTGTAAAAGAAACTTGATGAGTTTGTCAAACTCTCATATTATGTATATGGCTGTCCCCTTTTGCAGTGGAACAGACAGGTTAAAAACGCGAGTGTGGAAGGTTGTCCAGAAAGGTACCAGCAGTTAACATTAATTCAAATCCTTCAACCATCCCTTTTTTGAGTTATAGTTTGACTCCCTATGCGAGAGAGGATATGTCCAGATATGGGTGCCTGCTCACTGTGCATAGAAAACCAAACTGTTCCATACTGATGAGAACTAAAAAGTCCAAAGGTTGTATGGGGTTACTTGTTTTTCCAAGCAGACGGGACATGGCCTAGCAGTTCTAATCCTTCAATCCGTCCATTTAATTTGCTTTACTAAATAAATATTCTTTTTGTAATTAGACTCATTCTGTTCTAGAACTCTTTTTTGGTCTTAAGCTACAGTTTCTATGTACAAATGAAACATGGCTTTCGCCTCTTAATAAAGCTTCAGCTGCTGCTCTTTCTGAATCCGTCTCTCACTTCTCTTATTCTCCCCGCCTGAGAGGCCAAGAAGGCGGTACAAGTATTTTGTTTCACTCTTCCTGGACTCTATTTCCTCAGCGCTCAGACTTAACACTGTTTTCCTCTGTTGCGTACCACTTTTCTTCTTTTACATATCCTCATTCTTTAAATGTTCTTATTGTGTATCGTCCTACGGGATCTCTCTACTTAGCCACCATTTAACCACTAACACCCACTTGTATTCTACTTGGTGATTTTAAACTTGACCTTTCTTCTATCCATATATTTTCTCGATTCCTATCATCTGTTTCAAGTTCATACTCCTTGATCTCATAGATCTAGTTCTTCTCTTGACTTATTTTTGTCTTATTTCTCTTCATTTTCCTCTGTTCAGTCTACTCCCCTTTCTTTCTCTGATAATGTTCTTCTTTCTTGCTCTGCCTCTTTCTTTTCTCCACGTCCTCCTTACCCATCTTCGCCTACATTTCTGCACCATGATCTTCATTTATTTAATCCTCTCTCTTTTATTTCTTCACTCTTTTTCACACTGCCTTCTATTAATGATGTATCTTATCACTCTATGAATTCCACCACTTATTATTTTTCTTCAGCTCTCCCAATTATTGCAAAGTGCCTTTTTCCTCCCCAACCCTTGTCTCATACTTGCAGGCCTCCTCAACCCAGGTTGATTCCTTCTCTTCTCTCCCACGTATCTCTCATCATTATATTGAGAGACTCTGCCATAAAACAAGGTTCCACCCTGATTTAGCATCTTCATCGTATGTGCACTCTATCTATAACAACTTGATTTTCATTAAAAACAGCACTTATTCTACTCTGGCTTACTTGCAAATTATTCAGCTCATCCACATCGGCTGTTTCATGATTTCACTCATATTGTTATGCATCCTGCTTGTGATCCATCTGAATGTTCTTTTCCCCTACTGTTTTTGCTTCTTATTTTACGTCAAAAGGGTCCAACCTTTGCGAGTCCTGTTCATTCTCTGACTCAGTATTTTCTTCATTTACTTAGCTTACCAGTACTGACACAGCAACATTTGTTCCCCAGCACTGTCTGATCCTCATCCTCCCTCTCTCATTCCTCACATGTATCCACTTCTAAATCCATATCTTACACTTCTCTTCTATTCTCCCTTATCTTCCTCAGTTTTTCCTCTCGCTTTCAAACATGCAACTATCATTTAATCTTAATGACACCTTCACTCAATTGGTTCTATCAAATTTCCACCCAGTCTCTCTCCTTGCTTTTATCTCCAAGATCCTTGAGAGAATTGTCAGGTTTCCTCTTTTCTGAATCAACACTCTCTTCTTCCTTCTCTTCTGACTGGCTTCCACTTTTTTCATTTGACAGAAACAATATTTTTCTATGTCACTGATTCTCTCATGTCTGCCTGTTAAACAGTTGTCCTTGATTATTATTCTTAACATTTCTACAAAACCTGACATGGTGAACCACACTATTCTTTCTTCTAAGGTTCTTCTTTAGGTTTCCTTGGCTCTGTTCATGAATGGCTTCTCTTGCATCTCTCTTTTCGCTGCTATTCTGTCACACGGTCTGTCCACTCTTCTCCTTCTTCCCATTGCTTTATGGATCCTCTCCGAGATCTGTTCCTGGGCCTCCTCTTTTCATGTTCTATACTATTTTCCTGTTTGCTATGATTTCCTCATTTCATTTTTCTTATAATTTTTTAAGCAGATGACTCTTAAATCTTGTCCTCATTTTCTTCACTTTCTGAGTCTCTGCATATGAATCTTTCTGCCTGTCTATGTGATATCAAATCGGCATACTGCTAATTTCGTACATATAAATGCTTTCAAAATAGAGATATTGTTTTGTCCTTCTTCTCATATGCCCCTGTCTGTCACTCCACTCTCTAGTTTTTTTCTTCCATCATATCTTACCCTCGCTGTTTCTGCCTGCAACATTGGTATCATCTTTGATCCTGCTCTTTCATTCTATCTTCATATTTCTGCAGTCGCTAGGCTGTGTCATTTCCATTTGCTTAGAATTCTCAAACACTAATCTTATCTTACGTTTGATGCAACCAAAATGTGTGTTTCTAGTTTTATTATTTCCCGTCTGGATTATTGTTCCTCTCTTCTTCTTGGCCTACCAGTTTCTCATCTTGCCCCCTCTGTGCCTATTTTTCATTTTTCCATTTGCTGTATCTATTCGCTTTCTCGTCATTCATTTATCACTGATGCCCATCATTCTTTACATTGGTTATCCTAAGATACTCCCCTTAAAATTCTATGTCTTGTGTTTAAATCTCTCTCTATCTTGGAGTAGCCTACAGTTTTCCCTCAACGAAGACAACCTTTTTGACAATTGAAAAATGTAGCAGCACGGGTCTTGGGCGACATGTAAGTTGCCTCATCCACTTATTTAATTTTTAGACTGTTTTTGGCAAAACTTTACCTTTTGTAAATTTTACATTTCTTATACTATAGAGAGACTCCAACTTTAAGAAGGACATTTGGACAAATCACTTGAAGCATATACTCTTGTGCATACCTTTTTTACGTCACCTCTTCACGTATACTCTACTTTAGATGGTAAGCTCCATCTGCATATCCTATGCCTTTTCTAAAATATTATGCCACCTTTGGATACTTGATACTTCACGACCTAACTAATTAGGTACGGTTACATCACTTGAAATACAATTGCCTTACCTCCTGTTCGTGATCCATGACTTGTCTCAAATGAGAATAATGTGTTATATTATATGTAAAGTACTACAATGTTTGGTCTATGGAATCGTTTGCAATTAGTATTTGCATTCCAATATTATCATGTTGGGATTACCTGAACCACAATGATGTTTCATTGTCAATATTCTGAGTCTTTAAAAATTGTAGAAACATTAGATGAATTTAAATAATTCGCAAAAAAATGACCTACATATGTTTTTTTATCCTATAGAAAAATTGAAAAATTGTGTTATTGCCCCTGAAAAAGAGTGGAAAACTCGAAACGGGTTGGGACTCAACATGTACTTTGTGCAATAAAAAAACTTGTATTTTTGTTTTTTTAAAAAACCTTGGTCTATGAAATTGGTTATTTACCACATGAATGGTCTACTATAATCGCTTTATGAAAAATTATTCCTAAAACAATGTATAGAACGAATATTTAAACTCCATTAAGTTATTGATCTGTATTTACAGATATTAGACCATGTGCAGGGGACGGAGGTTCCCAAACATTTTGGGAACAACCACTATTTCTCCATGTTTGTTCCAACCTAGATGCCAAGGTTGAGTTTTTCTCCCCCCGCACCTCAAACTCACTCCTTAAGCCCTTACTTCCAGTTTTTGACACGTTCACAAATCATCCTACGCAGGTGTGCCTCTGGGTTCTACACACTTTTCTTATTGCTTTTTTCCCCTCCTCTGTAGCAGAAGGGGTTGGTATCGCTTTTGAAGCTGGTACCCTGACCTATTAATTAATGTCTTTTTCAAAAATCAACACACTTACAGATAAATCGGCAACTACGTTAGCTATTTCAGATGAAGAAGCCATTAGAATCCTTGGCCTAATTAAGCACACTAGCAAAGAAACACTGTTAGGTGTCCTGACCCACGTTTGGACTATTATGCTGCAACACTTGGTTCTGTGGGCTTAGGAAATCCAAGAGGGCGGAAAAGCCCACATTTGCACCAGAATCCTGGAGAACCGTGCAGTCTTTGCGCACAACAAAATGGTCGCCTGACCTGCCACCCACCAGTGTGAGCGTGAGGGGCCAGAAGCGCCATTAGCGAAATCAGTGCTAAGGAATATGGTGATGTTCAAAATCTGTTGTTATTAATGTCAAAAATGGGTGAAATACTGGTGCTCACCACTACCAGAAAGCCGGTGTTTTAAAACCACCAGACACTTGTGTAAAACTGAACAAATGAACCAAACCAGGCCAAAGAAAGACTTACTAAGAGGTGGATACAATGTAAAACTATATTCTGAAATAACTTGAAGGAAGTAATTGTCTAATGTATGTACTGAAAATAGCTGGGGATGTCAGCAGCTTAAGTGAATTTGGGTTTAAAGCTACTAAAATCAAAATGTTTAGAATAAATGAGTGACCTACTTTTGAGGGTCACATAGGTTGAAATTGTTTAAATGTCATAGTTTTGAACTTAGAATCAGTGTTCTAGCTGCAGGTGTAAAAATTGCAAGTTTGGTTTGAATGTAGAAAACTGGGAACCAAAATGACATTTAGCTGAAGCCTGGCTTAAAGAGATTGAATTCTGCCTGGCAACTACCCCCGACAGGAGTTGAAACTTGATCAGCAGCTGTGTTCCCAGGCCTGGTTGCATTCTGCTGCCCCTGTCAAAAGGAGATGACACCTCTCTGATTGAATTAGGCCAGTGGCACCTGGGGATGCAGTAAACTAAACAAAGCACTGTCTTGGGCTCAGGCAAATGTTATATTGGGGGGGGTCGTAAAATAGCTTCCTCTTGGGAGAAGTGGGAGGAGAAGTGCCTCTGTGAGCAAGCTGAGCTGGGGAAGTGGACAAACCAGAAATTCCACCATGTGTTTTGGAAAACCACACCCCTTTGGGGCCAGAGCATAATTTTAAACAGATAGATAATTCATAATGCGGACTTGTAAAAATTATATAAATAATATCATCATTCATGTGATTTTTCTGTGCACATTTTAAGAGGTGTCAGGACTCTGTGGTATGTTCTGGCAAGTAGTAGCGGAAAATAAGGTTGTTACTCCAAATGTATGCATGTTAAAAATCTGACACTTTATCATCTGAAACCCATATCACTTGTGCACATTTGTGTAAAATCTGGAAAAGTTTAGAGGTTGTTATCTGAATGAAAAGGGCAGAATTCTGTCAAAAGTGGACACAACATCTTACAAAGACAGGGATTGGATGGTTTGGTGCTACGGAAAATATGTTAACTGGACATATAATATTAGAAAAATGGTGCATAGATAAATGGGTATTTGGATCAGAAATAGATTTGTGTGCAATTTGACAAAGGGAGGATCCTCTGACCATAAACCTATCAAATCGTGAGTGGGTTGGGCAAAGAAAGTTAGCATCCACACCCATTTTCAAAAGACATAAAAAGAGCCACTGGAACCCAGGGAGGGACATTCGCTTTCCACTTTCTTGTGGGACGCTTTGCCGGGAGACTCCAGACTTCAAATCCATAAATCTCCAGAGACCAGAACTTAACTCCAGAACTTAAAGAAGAGAGGCCTGGACCACCAGCTAAATCCTTTTTCAGCAGGCCTTCAGAATCCAGCAATCCAACCAAACTATTCTACAGCCGGGTGAGCTGTTGAATTCTTTGCCAAGAACTTTTGCCAGAACCGGTAGCAGACCCAGAAAGAAGTGCCGATAGCAGAACCGCAGACCTGACCCATACCGCTGTGAGCAGAACCGGTGCCTGATTGACCCGCCAAGCAGAGAGAACCGCAGCTAAACCTATTGACCCGATCCGCGACGAAGTCACATTCCTGTCCAAAATATAGTGTGAGTATTCAGCCAGAGCTGTGCAAAACCAATCTCTTAATTTAAAATAATCTAATTCAAACTAGTTTAACCTATTGAGAACTGCATCATAGAAATCGTGTCCCTCCTGTTGATTCGGAGCTGCAAAACTGTCATCTGTCATTCTGAGCTTTACTTTTATTTTGAGAATCTACCTTCACAAAATTGTCCGTATCTCTTGAATATGTATGATAGAAGTGTGATTTAACTTTTATATTAAAGCTGAGATTCTAAGCTTTCCAACAAGCTCTAAACCGACTTGCTATTCCCTATGGTTCTTCCGTAATTGCGCATCAACGCATGCGACTAAATTGCAGCAATTTGACATTTTGTTTCATTTCAGCCACGTGTAAAAATATTTGTCTTTTGCTTCCATTACGGAATTCCGTTTTCAACCTGGTAACCATCCCTGAATCATTGATAGGGTTGGCCTGAACTGATTTAAAGTATCTCTCACTCACCCTGAACCTCTAGAGGGAATTAAAATCATTTTTAGCCTATTTTTCCCTTCTTTGATTACCACATTTAAAGTACTTTGACTGTGTTTAAAATCATCCTTGTGATCTAAGCTTGCTAGGGGGGAACTGAATTTGGATTATACTGTGATTGTATTCCTGAAGACTGTGTGTGTTACTACCATCTCCTTACAATGCATAGGGGGGGGGGAGTGAATTGTCAGAGAAAAGTAATCATATTATCTTTCGCTGAAGTCATATCAAATTATTTCTGTGTTGCATTCTGTCCCACCTTGCATTTCCTTGAACCATATAAAGCATTCTCTGCTACCTTAGTCCTCTGTTCTTATTCATAAGTAACCAAGAACTGAGCCACTGTAGGATTACCCATTGCTGATTACTGCTCATATTCACAAGTGTGTTATCAATTATCAATTTATTTATAAAAGTGTGATATATATATATATATATGTATATATATATATATATATATATATATATATATATATATATATATATATATATATATATATTGTTTAATTATTCAATAAATCTTTTAAATTGCAAAACAAACCTACTTCTTGGCTCAGTGAGGTCAGGGGAATTCAAAGAGAGGGGCGTTATATAAGGGTTTATCATCCAGAGTACAACTTGTCATAAAAATATATATAAAAAAATATATATAAATAAGGGCTTCCCTTGGGCATCCCAGACTGGGCACTGACTTAGTGGGATTGCTGAATTGAAGTCGCTTAACAGAGTGGGGGCTTGAAGCCCGGGATTCTGGATTAGATCTATCACTTGTGCAGATTAATACAGTGTGCTAACTGACAGAATATATAAATTCTGCTGGATCACCACGCCGTGTTACACTGTAAAAACACCCCTCAAAGGAACGCTCTAAGGAAACGTTCTGTTTTGCAAAATAAAATACACACTTCTGTAATTCAGGAAGGAAATCAAGTTCCAGAATGACGACCTTGGTAGATATCAAAATAGCCAGAGAACACCTCTTACATAAGCTATTCGTGAGAGGTGAGTGGGCTCATCAGGACCAGGCGGTCTGGTTGTAGGCAATCGCACCCCAGATCACTGAAACAGGGTCAGATATATGGAGAGATCAGGGTCCCTTACATGTGGCCCTGAGTGAACTATATATGGCCCCTAAGGCCAAGGATGAGCACAACAAGATTGCCAGGGTAACGGCATATTTATATTTACATATGGGAGCCATACAGGACAAATGTGCTGAAGGCCAAGATCTGGCAAATTGGCAACTGATGGCATTAGAGAAGGCCCAATCTGACCTGGTCTCTTCTGAGCAAAGGCTGCAGAGGAGCCAGGAGTCAGAAAATGATAGTAGGCAGAATATTATTAAAATAAAGGAGGAAATGGATATCCTGTAAAGTCTGACCAGGATAACAGATTTCTGGCCTTGCAGAAGGGGTACCAAGAAGGTTTGGACGCCCTACTGCAGAGCTAGAAAAAGCTGGAGCAACAACTTCAATAAGGCATGTACAGAGCAGGTAGCCACCCTGCAAAGCCACGTAGATAGAGAGAAAGAGGAAAGCAATAAATTGATTTTGAAAGACCTGGATACCCAGGCAGAGTTTGCTCAAAAACGCCAGAAAGCTGGTGCCTTTCAAAGGCAGAGATGCAGGCTCTTAGTCAGGAAAGGGACACCTTTGGCCGGGAAGTCTGCCAATTAAAAGAAAAAATTGAAGGAAATCACCTGGCCCTCCAGGGGCTGGGTGACCTCCAAAAAGAGTATGAGAACTTGTTAGAGCACACCCGGAGGGTGGAAGATGCTCTGGCAAGAAAGGAGCATGCCAGTAGGGATGGGACTCAGGAGGTAACCCTCCTGCAGCAAAGACTGGCCCAGTATTCCAGGACCAATCAGGAGGCACAGAGAGAGAATGAGGCTCTCTGTCAGCACAATGATAGGCTCCAGCAACAGGTAGCCATGCAGGAGAGACTGATAGAGTCTAGTAAGGCCTTAACTGAGGAACAGAAAGCACAGGCTCTTGCATTGCAACAGGGAGCAGGGGTTGACAGAGATGAAGTTAGCTGGGAAAGGGAAACATCTGAGTATAACGTCAGGAGCCCTAGTACCAGAGGCCTTCATCTCTCCCAGTCCATGGACTCTGCCACCCACATGCCCCCTGGCACAGATGAGCACAGCGCCACAGGGAGGGCAGATTACTATCCAGCCAAAAGTGTGGGGTTCATAGGCCAGTACCTCCCAGGTTTGGATGGGTGGGCATCCGGGTATGGGCACCTAAGCACAGTGCAATTTAGTGGGGAACCCCAGGAGAGTAGGCTCACTAAGGGCATCCTAAAAACCTCTGCCCAGTTAGGTCAATGGGGGGGTACCCATCAAATCCTGGCAGCAAGGAGGGATCTGAAGACTCCTCTGAGCGGCCCAGGACACAGGAGACCAGGTCCCCACATTCTGCCAGCCATTCCCAGGCTTGCAGAATTCGGGAGAGCCTGGAAGATCAGACGGGCACCTCTGGGAGCAGTGCTTCTGAGTCAGAGGAGGAATGGACCAGGGTTACCCGAACCAAAAAGGCCAATAAGGCAAAAAGGGCCTTGCTTAAGGACCCCTTAAAGCAGATCAAGGCAATAAGGAGTGTCATCACCCCTTATCACAAGAACTCCGAGTATTCTGTTTGGGAACACTTGGAGCTCTTCGAGCAAATGATGGAAACTTTCCATTTCAAGGACAGCAGTAGCTGCATTCAGTATGTCAAATGGACATTCTCCCCAGAATACTCCAGTTTCCTTGCGGGGCTGGAGGACCAAAACCATTCAAGATGGTCCACATATAGGGAGGCCATCTTGAAACATTTTTCTGTTCACCGGAATCCCCAAGAGGCTCGCAAGGCAGCCTACAATTTGCAATGTGGGGAGGATCAGGCCCCACAAGAATTTGTGCAAGAATTGAAGCGTGCCTTTGCGCAGACCACCAGAAGGGTGCGCACGGACACCAGAGAATTCATCAACACATTTTTCTATGCACTCCCCAAATATATAATGACCCAGCTCGTGAGAGATTTTCACGAGAAAAGATCTTTAGACTGGGTCATTGAGCAAGCCACCTGCATCTATGAGGTGCAGACACCGGTGGAATATAAGAATAAGCCCAAAACCCCCAAAACCAACAGCACCCCTGCTGCTGCCAAGGTGGAAGAGGTAAAGGTTGCCCCCATTTTAGATTTGGAGATGGGGGGGCCTAAAAACCTGCCTGCACCAAACAATTCACAGCCCAGAAGGCCCTCGGGCCAGTCACAGACAGGGAGTCAAGGAGGTAATCCCACAAATGGGGTCCCTCGCTCCCCTGACTATGTTAGTCCCGCTACAAGGGAAACAGACCAATCCTGGGTTATGTGTGGACTCCTCCAGCCCAAGGGGGGGATCCAGCCAAGCACCTGACCCAGGGAACTTCCCTCCCAACTTCCCACAGGAGGGCAGAAATTCCCCAAACACTGGGCAGAACTTTTTTCCCAGGTATCCACCCAATTGCCAACCCCAAAGCCATCCATCCTTCTTTCCCCAATCCCTGAGCCCAGACAACCTAAACCGGGAGAGGGGAGGCCAAGGGTGGAGGGGTACCCAAATCTTCCCAACCGGGGGCACTACCAGAGAAGGGATAGCTACCCTTCCCGGGATCAGCCCAGGGGAGAAAACAGAACCCCGTATCAGCCTGAGCGGGTTTCCCAACTTGAGCACCAGGTCCAAAATATGGCACGGGATCTGGGTCACATACTGAGGGCTCAACAGAACCCTCAGATGAGTGTGCCACCGCAGAATGCCCCGGACTCTGGGCCTGGTGCTCCAGAACAATGACGGGGCGGCACCCCGATAACCCACCGGTTCACAGGGAGGAGGCACAAGGGGAAGGGGGGTGTAAATCCTTGGAGGAAGCTTCCTTCCCAACTTGTAAACAGCCCCTGGAAAACCAGGAACCGGAAACAAAATCTCCTACCCCTGGAAGTCTGCCACTCAAGGAGCGGAAGGAGGTAGGAGAAACAAAGGACCCAAACAGACACATTTTGAGGAGGAGGTACAGGTCTTCCAATTTGAGGGAGAGGAATCCTCAGAGGATCCTGGGAAAAGGATATTCTCCTTCAGAGATGGCGGAACTCCTCCCTAGGAAAAATAGGTCCCAAGGGATTCCAACCCAGACTGGGTAAATGAGGTGAGTGAGCTGTTGCCACCCATCATTCTATCCCAGAACCAGCAAGACCAAAAATCCCTGGTTCAAACCCATCCAGGTGACTGCCTCAAAAAGGGGGGGCGTCGGCCCAGAACCAGAACCAGGGGAACCAAAAACTGCATCAATATCCAGTTGCAAACTTTTTTTTTCAGATTTCCATGACTCTCCACAGAATTCTGCCCAAATCTCTTCTCTCGCAATGTCCAAAACCAGAAAATTAGCCCACCAGTTGTCCAAAAATGTGCATTATCTGTGCCCCCTTGAGGAGAAGGAGGGAAGATACTATGCCTCGGTACAAGTACAGTGGCAGGGTGTAATTTCGGCACTGGTGGACACTGGATCCCAAGCTACCCTGCTGTCAAAAAGGGCCTTTGATGAACTAAATGCAGGAAGGGGGTAGAATTACCATATTCCTCTCACCTCTCTTCCTGGACAACTCCAGAACTTTGACGGGAAGGAAATTCCCATCGAGGGGACTGCAGATTTGGACATCAAAATTGGGCGACACAAGGTGAAACACCCGGTCATAGTAGTGACTCCAGAGGGCACCCCTTGTTTACTAGGGAATGACCTCCTGAGAAGGTTGTCACCCCTAATAGATTGTGTAAACAAGGTACGCTGGACTCAGACCAGCCGACCAATAAAATTAAAACAGAGTGTCAACCATATTAGTTTAAACGGCACCTGCCACATGGTTGAACAAAAATCTGACCAAGTAGAATTTCCCTTCCAGAACAACCAAATACCAGATGTGACAGCAATAGGAGTAGGACAACAGACTGGTGATGGGGGGGTCCTCTCTATTTCTGAACATCAACCTTCTTCCAGTTTAAGGTGGTATTCCACACTAGAAGGAAGTACTCTGAAATTCTTTACCAATCCACAATCAGACATTCCCACTCCGATAGTCCAGAAAAATTTGAAATCAGCTCAGAGCCTGGCTGATATTCAGCAAATTGGAGAGCAGTTGTTCATCACTGTTCAGTTAAATGATGAGAAGGACTCTGTTCTCGCCCAAGTATGTGTGAACAACGGTAAAAGCTTCATCAGCGAAGCCATGTTCCGCCAACTCCCAAAAGATCCAGCCATTCCAGCATTCAAACTGATAGACAAATGGGAAATGGACCTGGAAGCACCTAATTCCAAACATGACCTGCCAAGCAGGTGTATGCTCAAAATCTCCATTGGCAACAAGAGCATAGTCCATAATTGTTGGGTTGTGCAAGACGTCACTGCCGCCTTTTACTTAGGCAGTGACATTCTCAATTGCTTTGCCATTAGTTTTGACCTAATAAACTTCAAAGCTTGGTCCCTATTAGCGGATAATCCCATGGCCTTTGATGATCCAGAAAAAGCATTTAGGTCAGCTCAATTGCTACCTTATGCAGTTGAAATTCAGATTAAAGAGGAAGTCACCATCCCAGAAAGGACCCGACAATCCGCCCTGGAAGTGAAAGTTAAAAGAGGACAAAAATTGAAAGACCCTGATGCTTATAGTAATCTAAATGCTTCTCTCCAACAGCAAGGGTTAGGGGTAAACCCAACACCATTAGTCAACATAGAACATGACACCATTCCAATAGAGGTGGATAACAGCGACTTAAAGAGTATTACTCTAGCCGCAGGCACCATTATTGGAATGGCGGTTGATGACCGTCATTTCTCCATTGATTTAGGAAATGAACTGTTAGGACCAATCCCCAAGGACTGTTTTGACAGTGACAGTGATGACAATACAACACCAGACAGGATCTTTACTCGGCATGGGGGGAACTTCCTGGTGTACACTTCTTGCCCTTAGGGTAAGGAAGATGTGACTTGTGACTTCAGAGGAGATGAGGTGATTTTCCAGGTCCATGAGGGCTGCCTTTCCCACCTGAAGCCTCTGGTCCAAATCAGCATTCTGACCAGGGACTTCTCCACCCAGCTGGAGGAGGCCGCTGAGATAGCAAAACCAGAAGTCTTTCCAGGCTTCAGGCAGATGGTGGAAGAGAGAGTCAACCTAGCTGATGCCTGCGTGACTCTGGAACAGAAGCAAAAGTTGAAACAAGTTTTCTTGGATTTCCAAGATCTCTTTGCGGTAGACTCATATGACTGTGCTCGCACCGACATCCACAAAACAACAATTCCCACGGACCCTGGCATGACTCCAGTGTTTGTGAAGCAATATCGCTTGCCTCTCGCATCAATGGAGTACCTTACTGAAATAATTAAGAACGTTGAGTCCCGGGGAATAATCCGTCCAGTATACAGCCCTTCAATAATCTGGTGCTGGGAATATTGAAGCCAAACAGAAAGTGGAGACTCTGTGCCGACCTTAGGGAGCTCAACAAATGGGTCCATACTTCCTGATGGCCTCTGCCCTACATTGACCAAGGGCTGGCCCAGATTCAGGGGTCACAGGTATTCACTGCAATAGACCTGACCAATGGATAATGGACCAGCACTACACATGGACCCAGACACCCTTCGGATACCTCAACTCCGGGAATGAGTTCAACATTTTCCTACACAAGGCCATGCCCGACCTGGGTGCTAGGGGTAACTTGGCTTATGTAGATGATGTCCTCATCAAAAGTTCATCTGTGGAGGAACATATAGCGGAGATCCATTATGTCCTGACACAGTTGAGGGCCACTGGAGCACAACTTTCCTTTCAGAAAGCACAGTGTTGTAGAACCCATGTTAATTTCTTGGGGCATGAGATTACTCCTCAGGGTCTCTGTCCCCAGTAAAAGAAAGTGGAAGCACTCCAGAAACTAAAGGATCCCACAACTCTGCGGGAACTAAGGAGCCTCCTTGGACTGACTAATTACAGCAGAAAGTTCATTGAGGGCTACGCAGAGATCACCAGACCCCTGATTCATCTTTTGAAGGGGGGTCAAGTGGGAATGGGGTCCAGAACAATCCGAGGCAGTAAGACAACTCAAAAGAAGCCTCTCACAAGCGCTTTGCCTAGCTTACTGTGTCAGAAACAAGGAGTTCTTCCTGGAGACAGGGTTCTCTAATACGTGTTTGACGGCAGTATTATACCAAAAGCATGACAAGGTCAATAAAGTAATCTCCTATGTGAGCAAAACTTTATCCTCTGTGGAGGAAAAATTCAATGATTGTGAGAAGGCACTCCTGGCAACGGTGTGGGCATTGAAGAATTACCGCCCGTTCAACCAGGGGGAACACATCATAGTGGAGACTCCATACCAGCATGTTCAATATCTCCAAAGTGACAGAATCCGGGCCGGAAATGTGAGTAATTCCCGAATGACTTCCTGGATTCTGTCAATGCAAGGCTTTCCTGTGGAGGTCAGATATGGCCAAAACAAGAAGAGTCCCCTCGCGCAAGGTCTGGCTGACTTGCATGATTGTGCCAGAGAAAACTGTCTCGAGGACGAAAGTCTAAAAATCAAGGACAACATGGAGGCATAGGGAATGCATGGGTGAGTGAGTCCCCAGAACCCTCTGCTGGGTACAAAATTGGTCCCCGAAGTAGTCAGGTAGCAGAGTTGATGGCTGTGCATCAAGCCATCCTCACTGTTGTCCAACATCAACTCCACGAACTAGTCATAATCACGGATTCGGATTATGTACGGAACAGGTTCGTGGAGCACCTGGTTAATTGGAAAACCAGAGGCATGTTATGTGCTAATAACAAACCCCTGAAACATGGGAAGTTAATCCAAAATATTGATGATCTGGTCACATCGAATGGGATGACCATCTACTGGAAGAAGATCAAGGGTCATTCCAAAGTAGAGGGACCAGACAAAACTGGAAATGACTTAGCTGATCAGCTGGCCAAAACCGGGGCCATCCAAGGGGATCTAATAGAAATAGAGCCCCTGTTGGGGGAAATCCAGGTCACGGCTATCACTAGGTCCCAGACAAATGCTCACAATGATCTTTCAACTGCACAATGGAGTAAGGAGACCCCAGATGCCGATTTGATTACGGCTCAAAAAGGGGATCCAATAATTGGTAAGTTTTACCAACACATTGAGGACCCTGAGAACTTTTCCCTGACGGATACTGATTACATTGGGAAAGAGGACCTTAGAGTGTTGATGAAATGTCCAAAGATGTTCCAAATCCAAGACGGTTTGATGGTAGGGAAATCCCAAGCTGGCCATGATCAGTGGGTGGTCCCTACCTCATTCCGAAGCCTGATGTTAAGTCACGCCCATGATGCGGCCACCGCCAGTCATTGGGTGTTTCATACAACACTTGAGATCTTAAGAGAGGTTGCTTACTGGCCACACATGGGGCAGGACCTCGACCAATACTTGAAGGGGTATCTTGTGTGTGCACAATTTCAGCCAACATCCCTCATACACCGGGCACCTCTCCAAAAGAGGGGGATGACACTGCCATGGTCAGATTTGCAAATTGACTTTGTAGGCCCTGTGATTCGCTTGTCTAGGGGAAACAAGTACATGTTGACGGTCACATACTTGTTTACAAGTGGGAGGAATGTCTCCCAGCCCCAAACTGCAAGGCAGAAACAGCAGCTGCCCTGATGATTAACCACATCTTTTCCCGTTTTGGTCTACCTCAAAGGATTGAGTCAGACAGAGTTAGATATTTCACCAGCGAGGTAATGACAAAGATGTGGGAGATACTGGGGGTCAAAAGGAAGCTACATATTGCTTACCGGCCGGCCTCTTCTGATGCATTGGAGAGATCCAACAGAACCAATGTGAGCATATTAAAAAAGTTTGTGGCAGATTCTGGGCCAAGTTGGGATATCTGATTACCTCTGGTTCTAATGGCCATCAGATCTACCCCTTCATCTGCAACCAAAATGTCACCATTTGAGCTGATGACTGGACGCAAGATGGTGCTTCCCCAGCATTTGCTCTACAGGTCCCAAGAGCAGACATTGATAAATGCCTCCACAACTCATGAGTATGTGGAGAATTTAAGGAAACACCTTCAACATGCTTTTGCCTATGCTCAGCGGAATCTAGAAAGATCAGATGATAGCATGAAGACCCATTACAATTTGAGAACTTCCAGGAAAGTATATAATGTAGGAGACCGGGTCTATCTATACAATTTCCAAAGGAACCAGGCCAAACAGAGAACATTTTTGCCTACATGGAAGGGACTGTTTGAAATTATAGACAAGATCTCCCCAGTAGTTTATAAGATCTGCATCCCCAAAGTTAGTCTGGCGGAAGGGGAAGACAAGTGGGTACATATAAATCAGCTAAAGTGTTGCCATCCCAGGCACACTCTGCAGCAACTGGAGGAATCCTCTGGAATCCCAGAAGGGGCCGCTCCAGAGTAACTCAGTTCCAACCCTAAAATATCCTGCATATAGTGTCTAAAATATCATGATTCTGGTATGAAAATGTTTCCTGTTATATCTTGTTTTTTAAAATAAGACTGCAAAATGTATCCAGATGTATAAAATGTATATGTTCGCCACACCATTAATAGTGGTGGAAAAATGTCTAGGAATGTGTATTGCCGCTTAGCTTTATCATCCTAGGAGAGATGAAACCATGGAAACTGACCAAGGAGAACGACCTGGAGACGGGGAGCAAAGATCCGAGGGGCCCGGGGTACCGCCCAATATTCCCATCAGGACAGGCGAGGAGAACCGATCGATCCAACCGGATGGAGGAAAAGATGCTGAACTGTGCCATCTGTGGAATTGGAAGAAGATGATGCGGACATACCAGCGCGTAGATCAAAACATCCTTTGCACCCGACTCCCCCTCGACTCGAAATCAAAGCGCAGTCGGGCGGGGGGGTTCGTTGGGTGTCCTGACCCATGTTTGGACTATTATGCTGCAACACTTGCTGCTGTGGGCTTAGGAAATCCAAGAGGGCAGAAAAGCCCACATTTTCGCCAGAATCCTGGAGAACCGCGCAGTCTTTGCGCAGAACAAAATGGTCACCTGACCTGCCACCCACCAGTGTGAGCGTGAGGGGCCAGAAGCGCCATGAACGAAATCAGTGATAAGGAATATGGTGCTGTTCAAAATCTGTTGATATTAATGTCAAAAATGGGTGAAATATTGGTGCTCACCACTACCAGAAAGCCGGCGTTTTAAAACCACCAGACACTTGTGTAAAACTGAACAAAGGAACCAAACCAGGCCAAGGAAAGACTTACTAAGAGGTAGATAAAATGTAAAACTATATTCTGAAATGACTTGAAGGAAGTAATTGTCTAATGTATGTATTGAAAATAGCTGGGGATATCAGCAGCTTAAGTGAATTTGGGTTTAAAGCCACTAAAATCAAAATGTTTAGAATAAATGAGTGACCTACTTTTGAGGGTCACATAGGTTGAAATTGTTTAAATGTCATAGTTTTGAACTTAGAACCAGTGTTCTAGCTGCATGTGTAAAAATTGCAAGTTTGGTTTGAATGTAGAAAACTGGGAACCAAAGTGACATTTAGCTGAAGCCTGGCTTAAAGAGATTGAATTCTGTCTGACAACTACCCCCGACAGGCGTTGAAACTTGATCAGCAGCTGTGTTCCCAGGCCTGATTGCATTCTGCTGCCCCTGTCAAAAGGAGATGATACCTCTCTGATTGAATTAGGGGAGTGGCACCTGGGGATGCAGGAAACTGAACAGGGCTCATGACAATGTTATAATGGGGGTGGTCGTAAAATAGCTTCCTCTTGGGAGAAGTGGGAGGAGAAGTGCCTCTGTGAGCAAGCTGAGCTTGGGGGATGTGGACACACCAGAAATTCCACAATGTGCTTTCGAAAACCACACCCCTTGGGGCCAGAGCATACTTTTAAAAAGATGGATAATTCATAGTGCAGACTTGTAAAAATTATATAAATGATATCATCATTCTTGTGATTTTTCTGTGCACATTTTAAGAGGTGTCAGGACACTGTGGTATGTGCTGGGGAGTAGTAGCGGAAAATAAGGTTGTTACTCCAAATGTATGCATGTTAAAAATCTGACACTTTATCATCTGAAACCCATATCCCTTGTGCACATTTGTGAAAAATCAGGAAAAGTTTAGAGGTTGTTATCTGGATGAAAAGGGCAGAATTCTGTCAAAAGTGGACACAACATCTTACAAAGACAGGGATCGGATGGTTTGGTGCTACAGAAAATATGTTTGTTAACTGGACATATAATATTAGAAAAATGGTACATAGATAAATGGGTATTTGGATCAGAAATAGATTGGTGTGCAATTTGACAAAGGGAGGATCCTCTGACCATAAACCTACCCCATCACTCTGACTCACTGTTCCCTTCTCAAATCAGGTCACAGAGAAATCCTTGACCTATCAAATCGTGAGTGGGTTGGGCAAAGAGAGTTAGCATCCACACCCATTTTCAAAAGACATAACAAGAGCCACTGGAACCCAGGCAGGGACATTCACTTTCCACTTTCTTGCGGGACGCTTTGCCGGGAGACTCCAGACTTCAAATCCATCAATCTCCAGAGACCAGAACTTAACTCCAGAAATTAAAGCAGAGAGGCCTGGACCACCAGCTCAATCCTTTTTCAGCATGCCTTCAGAATCCAGCAATCCAACTAAACTATTCTACAGCCGGGCGAGCTGTTGAATTCTTTGCCAAGAACTTTTGCCAGAACCGGTAGCAGACCCAGAAAGAACTGCCGATAGCAAAACCGCAGACCAGACCCAGACCGCTGTGAGCAGAACCGGTCGGTGCCTGATTGACCCGCCGAGCATAGAGAACCGCAGCTAAACCTATTGACCCGATCCGTGACAAAGTCTCTTTCCTGTCCAAAATATAGTGTGAGTACTCGGCCAGAACTGTGCAAAACCAATCTCTTAGTTTAAAATAATCTAATTCAAACTATTTTATCCTACTGAGAACTGCATCATAGAAATCGTGTCCCTCCTGTTGATTCAAAGCTGCAAAACTGTCATCTGTCATTCTGAGCTTTACTTTTATTTTGAGAATCTACCTTCACAAAATCGTCCGTATCTCTTGAACCGTTTGTGATAGAAGCGTGATTTAAGCCACATGTAAAAATATTTGTCTTTTGCTTCCATTACGGAATTCCGTTTTCAATCTGGTAACCATCCCTGAATCATTGATAGGGCTGGCCTGAACTGATTTAAAATATTTCTCACTCACCCTGAACCTCTAGAGGGAATTAAAATCATTTTTAGCCTATTTTCCCTTCTTTGCTTACCGCATTTAAAGTACTTTGCCTGTGTTTAAAATCATCCTTGTGATCTAAGCTTGCTAGGGGGGAACTAAATTTTGATTGTACTGTGATTGTATTCCTGAAGACTGTGTGTGTTACTTCCATCTCCTTACATTGCATACGGGGGGAGTGAATTGTCAGAGAAAAGTAATCATATTATCTTTCGCTGAAGTCATATCAAATTATTTCTGTGTTGCATTCTGTCCCACCTTGAATTTCCTTGAACCATATAAAGCATTCTCTGCTACCTTAGTCCTCTGTTCTTATTCATAAGTAACCAAGAACTGCACCACTGTAGGATTACCCATTGCTGATTACTGCTCATATTCACAAGTGTGTTATCAATTTATTTATAAAAGTGTGATATATACATATATATATATATATATATATATATATATATATTGTTTAATTATTCAATAAATCTTTCAAATTGCAAAAACAAACCTACTTCTTAGCTCAGTGAGGTCAGGGGAATTCAAAGAGAGGGGCGTTATATAAGGGTTTATCATCCAGAGTATAACTTGTCATAAAAATATATAAATAAGGGCTTTCCTTGGGCATCCCAGACGAGGCACTGACTTAGTGGAATTGCTGAATTGAAGTCGCTTAACAACACTTAGTGCTGACAATCCCCAGAATTTGATCCAAAGACTAGAGAGACTCATACGCAGGGAAATCTCTCAAAAACTCCATGTCATGAACCTGGCACAATATTTCAAACAAAAAGGATACCTAGAGGACTTTGGATATACTTATGCCCCACTCTGTGTAAAGACAATGTCGAATTCGTAAAACGTTGGGAACACATACTAAACAAATGCTCCCTGGGCCTCATATTACTGACAATAGAGGAATTGTCTAAATCATTAACACAGATAAATCAAGAAATCGAGGAAGTCTCTTTACAATTATCTAAACTCAAAACAGCAGCTGATTTACAGGCAATCCTAGAGGACACTAACAACAAAGTGGAAAATTATAAAAAGGAAATAGAACAGAGAAAGATCAGAAAATTCAGACGCGACACCCTTGAATACACCCGAGACATTGTCTATTCTTGGCAGGAATTCTACAATAACAAATTGAGTAACTTCACTCCAAGACAAGACAGACCCTCTAACAACAACACGGATAGTAGTGAGGAGACCAGTGGGGAATTGGAGGAAAGGCCTTCCACTAGTAACACAACACTACCCACAACAACTCCTAATGAACAACCCCGGAACGCAAAATTACCTGTTGTCACAGAACCTACATCAATACCTGAAACTTTTTTAGGAGGAGGGGAAAAGCCAGACAAGGGAAAAAGAAAAGGACGTCAGAAGAACAAACACTGAAGGAACCAATAATTGTAAACATCTCTTCTAAAGTGTTATCAGGAAACAGAAATGGATACCCTTAATTTAGGAATGTCCTTCATACCAACCAACAACTCAAGTCTATTTGAGGAAGAAGTGAATCTTTTTAAATTGATTAGAAAAATGGAGCTAAAAATGTTCTTTGACAATTTCAATCCAGAAACGAAAGAAAAAGAAAAATGCCCATTTCGGGAAATGAAGAACAAGAGCCATTTTCATCCCCAAATCAATCACCCTCTGGTTAATTTGTTTAGAACTAAGACAACCATAGCCCTGAAAAAGCTGAAATATACTTCATCGAGCAAACAAAACATTAAAACAATTGAATATTATCAAAAACCGGGCAGAGGACAGCCAGATTACAATCAAAAAAGCTGACAAAGGAGGAGTCTTGGTGATCATGGGCACCTCTTTCTATAATGAGTGTTGTCTTGAATTACTGTCAGATCAAAATACCTATCTAAAATTGGATCATGACCCTATCAATGCTATCAAAGAGACCATCAAAAAAACTGTGGAAAAATCAGAAGAACTGGACTAGATTTCAGAATATACAAGCACCTTTCTGATCAATAAACACCCGGTGACTCCGGTGTTTTATGGCCTCCCTAAAATCCACAAACACAGAACAGATCCACCTCTAAGACCCATTGTCGCAGGTACAGATAGTATTTTTCAACCCCTTGCCATCTACCTTGATACGGCACTACAACCTCCAATACGAAAACGAATACCTATCCGAAGGACACAACCCACTTCCCACAAAACATTAAAGACCTTGACATGAACTAACCCAATCTCATCCTATTCACAATGGATGTGAGTAGCTTATATGCATCAATCCCACACAACCAAGGAATTGATGCATTGGAATGGTTCCGCCTTAAACACAACTAAATCATGATACAAAAGACTTTTGCAATTGAGCTAATCAATATTATCTTATTCAATAACTACTTCATATTTAACTGACAATATTTCCTGCAGACCTCAGGGACCTCAATGGGGTCTCCTGTGGCACCCTCATATGCCAATATATTCATGTATTTTTTTGAATATTCTCATGTCCTAGAGAATCCAACATGGAAAGGAAAAATCAAAAGTTGGTATAGATACATTGATGATGTGTTTGGCATATTTCAGGGCACTGAACAAAACTTCTGACCTTTTGGGATTACCTAAATCAATGTAATGACAGGATCAAACTGACAATCGAAATTGGAAAACCAACTGTCAACTTCTTGGATGTCACTGTAGAAATCTCTAACTCTGTCTTAAAAACACAAATCTACAGAAAACATACAGATGTCAACAGCACTTTACACTTTCATAATTCTCATCCAAAACATCTAAAAGAGAACTTACCATACAGCCAACTCCTTCACCTGAAGAGAATCACCTCGGAGGCCTACAAACTTCAAGATGAATATTCAATTATGAAGTCTAGATTTAAAGACCGACATTTCCCGATTGAACATATCGACAAGGCCATACTTAGAACAGAAGCACACAGCCGAACCGATCTATTGGAAACTAAACCAAAGCAAGATAAAACAAATTTGATATACACACTGAAATACTCTAGCCAGAGTTTTCAGATAAAACGGATAATTCATAAACATTGGGACATCATCAGATCAGATCCACAACTCAATCATCTGTTTCCAGAACCACCTATGCTTGCCTATAAAAGGCGCAGTCATTTTCGAGACAAACTGATCAAAGCAGAAAAACGCAAAACCACAAACCAAACTTTCTTGAACAAACCAAAAAATGGCACCTTTCCATGCTTGAATTGCCAACGTTGTTCAAATGTGATAAAAGGAGACCACATCAGACATGCCAACACTGGCAAAAAAATACCATTACGACAATATGCCACTTTTGACTCAAAAAATGTCATTTACACCCTACAATGTCCTTGTAGACTTTATTATGTTGGAAAAACAGCGTGAAAAGCAAAAGAAAGATCGACAGAGCCTAAATCAAACGTCCACACCAAAAATATTAAATCTCTGGTCTTCAGACACTTTAGAGACCACAAACATACTGTGGCTCAAATGAGAGTTGTAATACTCGAAATCATACACCCACCTCCAAGAGGTGGTGACCTACAAAAATTCCTGTCACAAAGAGAACTTTTCTGGATACATCGCCTAGATTCACTCGCCACATTGGGATGAATGAAGACTATTACCTGGGCCCCTTTTTATAATTTTGAAAACTTCTTAACTCCCTTTTCCTCTTGGACATCTGTCTGATTGCCCCTTTTCGTTGTCTCTTTTAGACATAGATAATCCCTACCGTATCCTGACTCCTTAAATACTCCCTTGTCTTTAGGCATTTTACATCTGCCCCAATATCTGTGCTACTACCTTTAATTGATAATTTTTTTAGCAACCTGTGTCAATAATATAACAATCTGTAAGAATGAGCAAAGATTTACTGATACGAATGTGCATCCAATTTGGAACAGGAAATGAAGACTTTGTATATACTATCATACTGAGCATTGTTTGATTGATGTCAATTTTGATACAAGTATTGATTACTGTGTACACATAATCGACCGCATGACCAATGTTTGGTGCATTTGGTTGATTTAAACAACTGACCGTTATCTCTCTTGACAGCACCCTATATATCCCGTCTATAGATATGCAATTGTTGCATGAATTTTAAATCAAATTAAGGACTTTAGCCTTTTCCATATCTATGCAACGCACTATCGAGAACAATGAATCTGTTGGATCATGGTTACGAGCATGGTCCACCAAGGTCTATTTTTTGATATTTTTCGACCGTTTTGACTTTGTCCCTCATTGTCAAACAGTGTATGCAATTTTTATCAAGAATATGGCACTACATGCCACTACATATATACACCTTAGTTACTATCTTTTGAATGCTCGCGGCCTTAGTCACTATCGTGTGAACGCTCGCGACCGCGATCTCTTTAACTAACGCATGCACGATTGTGACGTCATTCGTCCGATGCACACCGCGCATATGCATCCTTTTTCGTCAACAATATGACGTCTACATAACTATGCACATGCGCACTTAGGCGACTTTTCTGCGCATGGTCACCGTTACAGCACAAAGGTACCAGTATAAAAGAGGCGCCTCCACGGTACAGTCGCATCTCCAACCTGCCAGATGTGACCCACCGTGAAGACTCTACGCTTCATCTTACCTAATTCCAAGTAAGTTTACCAATCCCTCTGGTATGAATTGATGGACCTTTACTCTTTAGGTCACTTGAGCGATATACCAATTATTCTATATTTATTTTAGCTGTTTGACGCTTGCAGCAGTTATCTTGGAATAGCCTACAGTTATCCCTTAACAAAGACAACCTTTTTGACATTTGAAAAATGTAGCAGCACGGGTCTTGGACGACATGTAAGTTGCCTCATCCACTTATTTAATTTTTAGACTGTTTTTGGCAAAACTTTACCTTTTTGCAAATGTTACATTTCTTATACTATAGAGAGACTCCAACTTTAATAAGGAAATTTGGACAAATCACTTGAAGCAGTACTCTCATGCCTACCTTTTTTACCTCACCCCTTCACGTATACTCTACCTTAGATGGTAAGCTTCATCTGCATATCCTATGCCTTTTCTAAAATATTATGCCACCTTTGGATACTTGATACTTCACAACCTAACTAATTAGGAACGGTTCCATCACTTGAAATACAATTGACTTACCTCCTGTACGTGATCCATGACTTGTCTGAAATGAGAATAATGTGTTATATTATATGTAAACTATTACAATGTTTGGTCTATGGAATCGTTTGTAATTAGTATTTGCATTCCAATATTTATTATCAGGTTGGGATTACCTGAACCACGATGATGTTTCATTGTCAATATTCTGAGACTTTAAAAATTGTATAAACATTAAATGAATTTAAATAATTCGCTAAAAAAATGACCTATATATGTTTGTTTTCTTCTATAGAAAAATTGAAAAATCGTATTATTGCCCCTGAAGAAGAGTGGAAAACTTGAAACTCACTATGCCTCACTATGTACTTTGTACAATAAAAAACGTGTATTTATTTTTTTTTTTTAAACCTTGATATATGAAATGTGTTATTTACCACATGAATGGTCTACTATAATAACTTTATGAAAATGTTTTCCTAAAACAATGTATAGAACGAATATTTAAACTCCATTAAGTTATTGATCTGTATTTACAGATATTAGACAGTGTGCAGGGGACGAGAGTTCCCAAACATTTTGGGAAGAACCATTATTTCTCCATGTTTGTTCCAACCTAGATACCAAGGTTGAGTTTTTCTTCCCCCGCACCTCAAACTCACTCCTAAAACCCTTTCTTCCAGTTTTTGACCCGTTCACATCTTGCAGAGGTGCGCCTCTGGGTTCTACACTTTTCTTATCCCTTTTGCAATGGAACAGAAAGGGTGACAACACTAATGTGGAAGGTTATCCAGAGCAGTGCCAGAGGATAAGATTCATTCAAAACCTTCCACCCATAACATATTTGGTTATTGCTCTCATAGTAGGACTTTTCTTTTTACTTGGACGGTTATCATGTTGTACTCTATATTCCAAACGCAGCAGATGTTTTCAGGAACTGGGGCCAAAGAAGCAAAACAAAGGATAGAAGTCAGCAAAACCAGTTTCCAGAAATGCTGTACTCAGTACCTCACACAACTTGCTCTGGTAACTTTGCTTTCAAATTTCATCAGGACCAAAGATATGGCGTGAGACACCTACCCTGAATCCTGAAAAGCAGGCAGAGGAAAATAAAACAGCATACAGGTGGAGAGGAAGGGCAGGAACATTCACTAAAAGAGTAAAGGGCAAAAAGGATCTAGCAAACGTATGTATAACTGAAGAAAGTTGATGCATTTCTTTCTCAGGGCCAGTGAGAACAAAGTAAGAGGTGGGAGGATGCACAAGTAGCCTCAGCATATAGCTTATATTAATTATCTAGCCTCACCACCTCTCACCCCTGTATTTATGTATTTATCTATTTTGCGTTTGTGGAGCATGCTTAACCCAGAGCCATCTAGGCACCCACAATATGTGGCCCAATATATGATCTAAAACTGCTGTGCTGCTGATCCACATTGACATTGTTTAACTGGCCAGAAACACTAGGAGTAGTAGCTTTCCCTGATGCTGAGCAACAGCTCCCTGCGGTGTCAACATGCAGTGTTTCTCTGTCCGCAGCAATGTGAACGACTTTACAAAGGCATCATGCGGATATGCTTCAGCTGCCATCCAGAGAGCACACTCACAGTGGCATCACCAGCAGTCTCACCACTGCCATTATACGCCTAGCGCAGTGGAAATCACTATACCTTAAAATGTCTTCATGTGGTACTAGTGAGCACATCAGTCTAAGTTCAAGACTATCTTCTTCTACAGGTGCTTTTCATGTTCAGTAAAAAGCACAGAACCCAATTTGGAAAGGGCTAGGCACATTTGGAGTCAAGACAGAGCAAATAGAACAAATGTCCATATCAAGATATCTAGATGGGCAGCAGAGGAAAGGCTGAAGCAATATCTCAAAAATATCTCCCCACTGCTACATATGTCCAGCAGCTCATAACCTAGATTTCTGTAACCATTGCAGTCTCAAGAGAAGGTCATGGTTCCAACCCAAAATCATTGCCATGTGTAAATTTGCAAACAGCACTTCTCTCTCTACATTTACAAACCTGAGGTTAGTGTTGCCCATTAAAGCACTACCTTCTTTACCTGTCCACGCGATAAAATGGGCAGAAAAAAAAAGATGCACTTCATCTCCGATTACATACAAGCAGAGTGGGCAGACAGTCGATGCACTACCCTTACTCCATTTGGCAGTAAAATGGGCCATTTGGAGGATGCCCAAACACAACTTTGCATACCAATATCAGCTGATAATCTAAGTTTGCTACCCCACCCCACTCCTTTTTTAACTGCAAAAAGACTGCTGACTTTTTCCCTACCAGACAGCTGTCGATTTGCATGGGTGACATGGGTTTTCATGTCAGATTTAGGGCTGCATGTATGCAACCGGGGTCCGATCTAACTTAGGGGTGTGCGTATACAGCGTAGAGGGGTGCAGGAACGGGTTACGGGGTTTTGCACGCAGTGTTCAGAGTTTAGACCGAGTTATGATTTTCCATACGCATGTTGTTAGGGTGCCGGCAACAGTTACGGGAGACCCTGCGCAGGGTCCCTGAGATGCAGGCCTGCTTACGGTGGACCCCACGTACTGTTTGAAGGGTGCATGTATTTGCGTCAGGGGAAGTACACAAAGGTAGCATTTTTTATTCTGCGCGCGGGCTCTTGCAGTGTCCTTCTCAGCGCGCGACCCTTGCAGGATTTCTGCACACATTTCCATGAATCAGACCCTGAGGACCTCATTACGAGTTTGGCGGTTGCCGTGCCAGTAAAATCAGGAATCTGCCACCTGACTCATGAATTATTTTCTGGCGCCTGGCTTCCCAGAATAACCGGAAGATTATGAGTCTGGCGTTCCTGGAAGTCAGGTGCCGGAAAAATGGAAATCCCCATTCCCATTGAGTCAGGACTCAATGGGAATGGGGATGACGGAAGCACCGGCACTGTTAATAACGGTGCCGGTACTTCCGTGAAAGTCTGCGAGAGGATGCCGTCCCGCCCGCCAGGTCAGACCTGTCGGGCGGGATGGCAGCCGCTCACAGACTCATAGTGTGCCGGTCCGGTAACAACGATGCTGGTAGGCTTACCGGCACCATTGTTACCGGACCGGCACACTTGTAATGAGGCCTTAAGTCTTTAAATGCTGAGAGGAATGAGTCTCCTGATGTGCTAGGGACATGTGAAGAGGATGTGGTTAAGAGTCTACTTGTAGTGCATTTGCGAGGCATCGAAAAATCGCCAATTGATTTCTACATCACCTTTCCACGCTGCATCTAACATGACAACATTAAAGTCCATCTTGTAGGCAACCTTGTGTATTGGGCCTCAGGGTCCTCTGCCAAAACCTCAAAAACTTTAATTTGATGGAAATGGGCCTAAGGGAGAGTGTTTGTCTGAAATGTCAAGGACATCCTGGCCAGTTCTCCCAGGTCCTCCCTCATCTGACCCAATTTCTCAAACACAACGCTTGTCAACCTTTCCAGAAGGCCACTATATTTTGTATGTTTTTGGTCTGCTGCCAAAATATGATGCCATCGCTGGGCAGAGGACTCCAAGCATCCACCACACCCAGCTGCAGTCGATGATTTCAATAATACCAAACACGGATATCTGGATAATACTCTTTTTTAGTTGTGTGTGGACCCCCGACACCCGCCCCATCATTGCTGAAGTTTCATCTGCAGTGATGGAAATAAGATTCTGTTTAATGCCATTTTGTGGAAAATATTTTAGGAGGCAGTTCTCTGGTTATCACTTCTGCTTTTGTGTGTTCCAACTCTAGCACCAAATACTGCTCTGATGCACACAGACAACAGAGAATGGTGATTCGCAGTTGTGTATTCATTTCTGCAAACTGCACATTTCAACCCTTTTTCAAGCACGTTGTTCATTGTTTTGTCCACATTTCATACCCAATGAAGTTACATTGCAGTGCACTGCTCTTCCTACTATACAGACTTCTTCCCATCCTAAGCCCCGTTGATACTTTCAAATCATCCACAGCAGGCATGCCGCAAAGGGATGGTCTTGTTTTGCAAGCATATATAAGCAGTGTGAAAAATTGGACTGGTCACTTCCTCCTTTCCTCCATTATGTTTTTCAATATTTCTTTTGAAACATCCTTCCTTCATTTGCAGCCGTTTTCAAGTACGGATTCCATCGTCCCACAGACACTTTTCAACCAAAACAAATGCATACCTAAGCCCCCTCCTTCCAGATGACAGAGAAAACAAATCATTTACAATCTGAGAGAAACATTTAGTTACAGATTAATTACATTTTTCTCTCAGATTGCAAGTATGTGTGTTATGATGCATCCATGTGTTTTATTTGTAGTTTCGGAAAGGCTGTGGAAGTCTGCCCCGAACCAAGCCATTTTTAGCGCTTTTCTGCATTTACTTAAAACCGTTTCAGGAATAGCCACCATCACTTCTCCGTTTACATTTCAAACAAATGCACACATCAGACAGACCCCTGTCCCCAGCGGGCTCCGCGCCCCCCACCCCCGGAGCTATTTGCAATTGGGAGGAAAATGTCCCCCTTTTAAACACATGAAATATGGACACGGCGCATGCCGCTATAACCCAGAGAAATAAAGACCATTTAAAAAAGAAAAAAGGCACATCAGAGAACTTACCTTTGGGTAGCAGTGAGTCAGGATTTGGCTCACACACTCAGAACTCTGGCGGCAGAATGAGGCTGGTGCATGGCAACTCGATGGCACTGGAGAAGATGACAAAGGAGCCTGATGACCTCACCCTCTTTGAACTGGAACTTCTGCGAAAGAAATGTTCTTTTTTATACGTGATTTAAAGGGCTACACTGCACAGTCCTTGTATTGCACAAAACAAGCTGCACACTCATTGGCTGCTTGTTCCTGCTTATGATTTAAAGCCCAAGCTGCTATTCATCTTCGGGTCAACCAGGAGGATTGGAAGTATTCAGCCAATCAGAGTGTTGTAGGAAGTCGGACTAGTGCTGTATTCTTGATTCTTCTGTGTGTGTGAGTCAGACTGACTCAGTCCTCAGACCCTTTGTGGAGCCTCGTCCAGTGAACATTTTAAAACAGCAAGCCATGCCCCTCAGAATTTGGTTGAAGTTAAATGAGACAGGTGGAGTGGGGGGCTGTTGGGCCTCGGGCCACATAGAATGCCGCTGTGGCAACGCAATTTTTGCAGGTTCACTGTTCCCTCTGGAGCCTGCCCAATTCCTCTCCTGATCGTAGATACGGTCCGTTTTGAAAGAAAACTGATTACATAATCAACTTTAATAACCTCAGATTTACCTAGGTAAAATGCAACACATAAACACTCCAGGTGTAAACAGACTGAATGCAGTCCTGAACAACAGATGAGTAAATCCATGTGCTTCAGTTTCGTGAACTAGAAATCCTTGCCTTCTAAGCACTAACCTGGGTGAGTTTCCTCAACAGGTGTGCTATATATTCACCTGGCACGTGATGTGTCGTTGCAGTGTACACTATGAACACATACATAACGTTTAACCTCGTCCTGTAAAAAAAAACCTTTGCTTTCTCCAAGAATCATCCCTATTTTACTGCACTTATGCCTAAATTGCAACTTTTTCCAGGCACCTTATTAAATGTGGCTTAGAGTCTCAACTATTCTAAGGCATCCATGAATGAATGAGATATTGAGGGCATTTGTGGTGTGCATATCTGCTACTAATTTGCCGCACAATGCTCTCTTGAAACAAAGCTAAGAAACCCTAAGCCAAGGTGCCCACTACTGTTATAACATGATTTGATATGATATGTATAACGCGCCTATATACAAGTGTTTCAAGGCGCGATGAGGCAAGGGAGGGCGAATAGAGGGAAGACAGAGACAAGGATCTTACTAGGCCAGGTGGCATTGAGATTGACTTCTATGAGGCTCATTTTGGAGTTCCACATACATTACGCAGCCCTGAGACCTGTTACATTTACCCTTTGAATAAACAGTTCCCCTCCGTGTATTTTTCTACTTTTGCACGGCAGTTAATACAAGCTGGCACAAATGATGGAATATTTTTGTGGTGAGAGGAAGGGTGAGGTGGAACGATAACTCCTCCCGCTCTCCACCATTCAAATGGTTGAACATGAGCTGTAGCGTTATTCAAATGCATTCAAATCTTACGCAGGACTTTCATGCATATCATTTATGTTACGTGCAAGGAAAATGAGCCCGTGTGCCTCCCTGAAAAAGAACGTTGTGCTCAAAGTCTTAAACAGAAGTCAGTGGCATGCCCGTGAGAGACGGGGTTGTCTTTCAGTGCCAGGCACCGTTTTGCGACTAACTGTATTCAAAACATCGACCTCCTTGAAGTGTTCAATTTGAGAATTCAGCAGAGCCAATCGTATCCAGAACCTTGCTCTCAGCAGGGAATATACAAAGTGAAAAGATAATGCGCGTGGTTTTGATCCTCCGGTCAATGCAAAGTGGTTTAGAATGTGCATTGTACCGGATTAGAAGCTGTTTTCCCAAGGAAGGGAAGTGATGACATTATTATTGCATCAGCCTACTGTTAAGCTCATGTCTGGAATGGATCATGTATGGATCATTAACATTTGATGAGCATTGGTTGTGAATGCGATTTCACTGCAACCATTAACCTAAATGAAACACACATTGTCTATCTGAAACCACTTGCACCGTTTTACCACGTTTACCATTACATGTTTGACTGCTTTCAACCATTTCAAAGGAAGAGAAATATGTCTGTTTAGAGGCTTCAGTATCTGATCAATGTCATGGGATTGGAACAGCGCTGCTGTTGGGCTGTTGGGGAGAATGTTGACTATTCACAATTGACCTTGATTTTGTGCATTGGATGATGTAGCTACACTGGATATACTGCGGGGCATTCTTGCACATTTATTACTGTCTATGAAGTATTTATTTTTCAGTAAGAAATGATTATTGACGGATCCTCATATATTTACAACACTAACGCACGTTCGTAATACCCACGTTCACACTCGCAGTCCACTCACTCCCCCCTCCCACTGACATACAGTCCAGGAGGCAGGAATTATCTAGCACCCAGACAGAAGTACATCCGGTATGGGGATACTTGAAATGCCATAACTATAATTGAAAAACCTTCTCAAGTCGTCCTGCCTATGATGTAAACTGTGCTATACTTGGGAGAGATGATTAGCTATGTTGATGTGTTTTCTTTTGTGTAAACAGATCGTAACCACATTTAAATACATCATTATTAAATGCAGTAACAGAAGTAACGAGCCTTGTCAAAGACAACAGGTCCCGCTTTGATGTAGAGGGGTTCATGTTATTTGTGCAATACCAGAATGATTGATTTTTGCAAATACTTATTGCCCCATTGTAAAAGTGAGTCGGAGTTACATAGGAAATAGAAAAAAAAGAATCGCTAACAACCGCTCACTCGTGGTAAATATTTGGCTGAAGTTTTGCAGACAATTGTGTACGCCTGGGCCCACCAGACTGGAACGTTTGGGAAAGATTCTTTAAAAAATAAAAAAGTTATTAAGAAAAGAAAAAAAAAGCACTATCAGCTTAGTCCACATTCATTTTTCCATAGACAAAAAAGGTACATTTTTGCTCCGCTGCGCAGCCCAAACGGTGGGACGGATTTGGACCAGGTCTGAAACCACTTGGGCATGAAGCGTTGACTTGCAATCTTTTTGTGGTTTGGGGTTTGTTGTGAATGGACTTTAGTATGTTGACTGGACCTGAGTGTATGCATAACTTGATTTATGTCGGTGGCTGAATGATGTCATGTGTGGAATGTTGGATGAGTGGAATGTTGTCTGGTGTGAGTGTTCCACCCTAGGCAGTTGGACACCATGTAGCCTGAGTGGTGGGAGTCAGTGGGATTCCTCCCTGCTCCTGACTTGTCCTGTAAACTTGTGCACCTATTACATGTAACCTGAATAAAAAAAGTACTGCTTTACCTCAGCTGCCTGAAGAACTTCCTATCTTAACAGGGTAATTCGGTCCAGTACTTTTTTAAAATATTTGACTGAGAAGGAGGTGCCCCCTTCTCCAAAATAAACATTTATGTCTACCAGGGTAGATTGAAAAGCCAGGTGTTTTTAAATGAAACAGCATCCATCTTTTTAATTTCTTTTTTTCTCACTGCAAGAGATAGCTGGGGTTATACCCCAGGTTATAGCCAACTGGAAATAAAATGCAGAAAAAAGACATGTGCGGTGAAAAAAACATGCAAATGCCATCAGGCTAGAAGTGGGGGAGGTGTCAAAAGGAAACCAAGTCGAATTTCGGAGTTGGAGGGGGGCTAGGTACCAAGTTTGCAACATAAGGCTTAAACATTTTTTACGCACACTCTGATATAACCTGTGGTATAATCGCAGCTAGCCGACATTTCAATTGAAACTGCCTCACAGAAATGACAAGTGTTGTGGGGGAATGGAAGAGGGCAGAGGAGGTGAGAAGGCCATGAATGGGGTGAGGGGAGCAGGTACAGAGGAGGGGGGGCACTTAGTGAGTGCCTGGGAGGGCAAAACATTTTCTTTTTCCGTTTTTACAGATGAGCACAAACATAATGACTACAAACAATTGAGGGTATAACCAAGGTTATCTGTAGTTCATTACAATGTAACCAAGGCTATAGAAAAACGTTATTTTAAAAAGTGCATCTTTTTAAGGCTACAGTGATGTTGGGGGTGAACAATCATTGGCTTGGTACCCTTTCATGGCTGAAGGCCATGGTCAGTGACCTGTTAGTGTTAATACAAATACAGAGTAAGCACAGCCAAAGGCCATGGTTAGTGGCCAGTTAGTGTTTTAAAATATACAAAGGGTACAGCCGAAGGCCATGGCTGCTGGCCATGAACAAAGGCCATAGACAGTGGCACTGAAAAATATACAGCAGTTACAGCCAAAGGACGTGGCCACTCACCAAGGCCAAAGGCCATGACCAGTTCTGCGCAAATATATATAGTGGACATGGCCAAAGGCCATGCACAGTGGCGCTGAAGAAAATACAGTAGGTACGGCCGAAAGGCCATGGCCAGTGCCACTGAAAAATATACAGTGGGCAAAGCGGCGGCCCGTGGCCAATGCCCATGGCCAAATGCCATGGCCTGTGATGTCGAAAAATATTCAGTGGGCACTGTCGAATGAAATATATACTTGGTACAGCCGAAGGTTATGGACACTGGGGCTTAGAAATATACATTCAGAATGGCCAAAGGATATATACAGTGGGCACGTTCGAAGGCCATGGTGCAGAAAAATATGTAGTAGAGACAGCCCAAGAGCACATATATATTATAAGAGAAGGAATTTACAATGTCATAAAAAATAAAATATGGTCTATCAAACCCATGGACAGTGGCCCTGAAAAATATACAGTGGGTAAGGCCGAAGGTCATGGACAGTGGTGCCGAAATAAATACATTGGGCATGAAAAAAAATGATGGTATAACAAAACCCTTGAAATTCCCTGAAAAAAACTTTAGTTGAAGTGCAGTGAAAGTGAGTAAACTTAACGCAACAAAACAATTGAAATTTAGCACTTTGGGAAACTCAGGACCGGCTTAACACAGTGTGTTCCGTTGCAAAACCCAAGATCACGTTTATGTTATAATAGAAGGAATTTACAATGCCATTCAAAATGGATATGGCAGTATTTGTATTTGTATTTCTTGAATGTTATATAGCGCTTTATGCTAAAGCGCTTTACATGAAACAATAAGAATATATAAGAAGCAATATAATACAAGTCATGAGTCAAGTAACCAAAAACAGTAATCAGAACAATTTTCAGGATCATGGAAAAACATGAGTAGGACTGAGCATTTGAGGGAAATTGAAGAGGACTGTCAGGAGGGAGGATGAAGTAGGTGGGATTTTAAGGAGGTGCGAAACGGTGAATATGAGGTGATGGAGCGGATAGGAAGAGGGAGAGAATTCCATTGGAGTGGGGCAAGGAGCTGGAAGGAGCGGAAGCAGGATGGGGCGCAAGGTGCAGGTGGGACAGTGAGTAGGAAGTGGTCAGCAGAACAGAGTGGGTGAGAGGGGGAGTAGCATGAGAGGAGGGAGGAAAGGTAGTGAGGGGAGAGATCATGAAGAGATTTGAAGATGAGACAGAGCAAGTTGAATTTGAGTTGAGGGTGAAAGGAGAGCCAGTCAAGTGAGGAGGTTGCTGAGAAGATGGAGTCATGAGGAGAGAGGAGACAGAGAGAACGGATGGCAGATTGATAGAGGGATTTAAGGGGGGATAGGTGTGAGGTGGAGAGGCCAAAGAGGAGAGCTGAGCAGTAGAAGAGGCGAGAAAAGATTAAGGAGGATATTAAGAGTATAGTGGTGTGAAAGGTAAGGAAAGATCGGATTTTGCAAATTATATAAAGATTGAAGTAACAGGCACAGGAGGTAAGAGAGATGTGATGAGAAAAGGAGAGGTTAGCGTCAAAGTGGAAGCCAAGGTTGCGGGAAGAGGCAGAGATGGGGAGTTGTGCAGGGGGAAAGAGAAGGTGGAGGGAGGGTGTTAGCAGGAAGGAATAAAACATCAATTTTTATCAGTGTTGAGGGTGAGAAAGTGGGAGGACATCCAGGATTTGATAGCCATGTGACAGGAAGAGGGTTTGAGGTGGATGTCAGGAGTGAATGACCAGGGGAGGAAGAGTTGGGTGTAATCAGCGTAGAAGTGGTGAGAGATACCAAAGGAAGAGATGATTGGGGCTAGGAAGGAGGTATATAGCGATAAGAGAAAAGGGCCAAGCACAGAACCTTGGGGGATGCCGAAGTTGAGCGAGTGGGTAGGAGAGGTGTGGCCGCCTCAGGAAACTGCAAAGGAGTGATTGGATAGGTGGGAGGAGAACCAGTTGAGGACAAAGCCTTTGAGGCCAAAGGACGAAAGAGTGTCAAGGAGCAAGGGGTGATCAACGTTGATCAACTGTGTCAAATGCTGAGAGGTCAAGGAGATTGAGAATGGAAGAGTGTTTAGAGTAGCATGCAGTGTGGAGGGAGTTAAGGACCAAGGTGAGAGCAGTTTCAGTAGAGTGTTTGGGGCGAAACCCAGACTGAGTAGGTGGGAGGAGAGAGAAGTTGGAGACGAATGCTGAGAGTTGGGAGTAGACAAGGCGTTCAAGGAGTTTAGAGAGGAAGGGTAGAAGAGAGATGGGGCGAAAGTTGGAAGCCAAGAAGGGGTTAGTGAAGGGTTTTTTGAGGATAGGGATGATGGTAGCATGTTTGAAGGCTGAGGGAATGGTTGCAGTAGTGAGACAGATGTTGAAAAAGGAGGTGTGGTAAGGAATGAGGAGAGTATTATGGGGGAGAGCAATGGGAGAGCAATGGGAACATGTCGAGTTAAAGGTACAAATGTGTTAAGATTAGAGATAAATACTTTGCGTTTTCATGTGTTGGTCAAATAGAATCATCAGCCGATGACACTTGACACACATCCTGCATGGAATGTTCTTGACAGGGGGCAGCCCAAACACCATCAACACATGCAACAGTCCACCATTCAGTTGGAATTAATTTGCAAAGCTCACAGGTACGTAGCATTCAGACACTGCAAGAGCACATTGCTAGATCACCTTAAAAGAATGACACGACTAGTGACCTGGAACTGTTCTTAATCAAGCGAAATATGATTTCTGCTATGATAATTTTCTGCTTTGTGAGTGATGCAGAAGGTTTTGAAGTTAATGCATTCTTTTTATTGAAAGACAATGCAGGCTTCTCAGGGCTGGTACGATATGATCTCTTCTGTTTAGTCTCAAGAGTAGTCTTGCTCCAGTATTTTGGATGTGTCCAAGTTTTTTGTGAGGAGTTCTGGCATTCCCGGTCGGAGGCTGTTTGCGTAGTCTATTCTTGATAATACAAAGGAGATGATTGCAAGAGTTCTGTGTGGGAAGGTAACATAGGGGAGTATCCCTCACAGGAGATAGAAGCATTTTGTTGCTATTGTGTGGGCTTGTGGTACAAGTAAGAGTCCGTTGACCATGGGTGTTCCAGGTTTTTTGCCTCTGGTTGGGTTCCCGTATGTCCGTGAGGCATTTGTTGAGGTCGTTGTTTGGGTCTTGGGTTGAGGTTATCTTGAAGATGAGTTAGGTGTCATCTGCAAAGTTGTAGGTGTTCAGTCTATGGATTTGAATGAGTTTCATTTGGGGGTGCATGTAGATGTTGAAGAGGAGAGGGGAGATGATAGATCCTTGTGATACCTCAGAACAAATGTTTTTGATGTTAGATGCATACTGCAGTAAGCATGTTCTTTCAGTTCGGTTGTTGAGGAAAGATGTCAGCCATTGTTGAGCAGAGCCTTTTATGCTGCATTCCTCTAGTCCCTGGATTAGTGTTGTCGGTCTGATTGTGTCGAAGGAGGCTGATATGTCGAGTAGAATGTGGGCTAAGCAGGTGTTGTTGTCAGCATTTATTCTTAGGTCATCCATTGTGGATAGATGTGTGGATTCAGTTCCTCTCCTGGGTCTGAAGCTAACTTGGGAGTGGTCAAGTTTTCCATTGCTTTCTACATGGTTGAGTAATTTTTTGTAGGTGTGGTTCTCTAGTAGTTTTGTTGGGTAAGGTAGGTTTGATACAGGTCTGTGGCTGGTGGGGTCTTCTGCATTTCCTTTTTGTTTTTAAAGAGGCACTTGATATATGCTGATTCGAACGTTTTAGGTACCATTCCTGCGTTCAGAGATAGGTCCATTAGTAGCCAGAAGTATGATGCCTGTGCTCTCTAGTTGAGTATTTCTTTGAAGATACCTGGTGGGCTTGGGTCAATAGAGGATCAGGCGAGGTTGGTGTCTTTTAATTAGTTTGTTGAAGGTTACTTAATTTATAGGTTTAAATAGTTTGAGTGTTGTGGTTGGTGGTGCGCTGGTTACTGGTGGTTTGGATTTGCGTTCATTGTTGCATGGCTCGGTTGATGGTCTGGTGAAGTGCTTCTATTTCTGATATTAGGTGATTTGTGATTTTGTCACATAGGAATTGTGATGGTATGATGCAATTAATGCACAATGTATGGGATTGGATTTCCTTGATGATTTGGTTGCCTCTTGTTGTGGGGTTGTTGCTGATTGGATTCTTGTTGTGTAGTAATTATTTTCTGCTTTTAGCACTGTTGAGTTGTACATTTGGAGTTGTCATCAGAACTTGTTTTTGTCTGATTGTTTGTAATGGTTTCTCCACTGTTTTTCCTGTTTGCCGTTTGTTTTTTTGAATTCCCTCAGTTCTGCTGTGAACCATCTTGCTGCCATTTTTTGCAGTGGCTTTGAAGAGTTTTGCAGGTGTTAATTGGTCTATGGCTTCTGTGATCCAGGTGTCACATATTTCCTCCACAGAGTCTGGAGTCAATCTGTTTAGCTGCAAGATGTTTGGTTTAGTTGATTCCATTAGCTCTGAAAGGGGTTTCCAGGTCAAGGCTCTTCCAGTTTCTTTTTTTTGGTATAATGAAGTATTGCGTTTCCAGGAATTTTGCAGTTTGGGATGTTGACAGTGAATGGGATCAAGTGGTGATGACTCCATATGATCAGTACTGGCATGGAGGTAGTTAAGAGACCATCTCTGCAGAAACTTGCTTCTGACGTATGTCCAGCACAGTGGGTGGGTCAGTTTACTATGTGTTTGAAGTGGAGGGTTTCCAGTAGGGCCCTTAGGGAGTTAGCTGTGGGTTAGTTTTCTCTTTTGGACCAGAAGTTGAAATCCCACAGAACAATTATGTGATCAGGAGAGGTTGGAAATGTCATCAGTGAGCTTTGTTGCAAAGTTGATGTTGTAAGATGACAGTCTGTAGATTAGGAACAGCAGTAGGTTGGCTTGGTCGTTGAGTTTGATTTTGATTAGGAGTGATTTGCAGTCTTCTATTTCAGTTGGAGGAGTGGTGTGACACAGATGTGGTCTTTTTGCACTATTGCAATTCCACCTCCTGTTTGCTTTTCTCTGTTGGAATATATTAGTTTGAGGTTGTCTGGTATGGTTTCATTGGCAATTGTTTTGTAATTATCCGATAGCCATATTTCTGTGAAGAAGTGTGTGTCAATGCTCCCCTCGCTTAGGATGTCATACATTTCTCTTTTGTGTTTAGTCATGAATCTTACATTGAGTAGGTGTTGGGATGCACATACAGTGTCCCAGCCATGCAAAAAGGTTCAGGCTGAGGAAACCCTACTGGGATGCAACATTGGAGGAACAGAGTAAAGTTTGTGCCACAGAGAGTGCATTCATTGTCTTAGTTCTGATACACATTAGATACTCAAATATAGTAGATCAGAAAGAGCAACGCATGCATTAATGTTGTGGTTGCAGAGTTTATAGATAGGCAGTATTATAGGCTTGGGGATTAGTTGATGTATTGTAGTAACGTAGGATAGCGTGATGTGCAGGAAGGATTGAAGTGAGCGGAATATGGAGTCAGCAAGGCAGTGTGGTAGAAGCAAGGTTGATGTATTAACTTGGAAGAAGTGTCACCATTTTGATGTTAATGCCCTGCACACGTTGAACAGAAGAGAACACAAGCCTTGATGTGGAGCTGCGGCTCTGGTAGTTCAGCACCAAAAACAAATCCCCTTTCCCATTCCCCAGGAGAAAAGCTGAGGTCAGAGGCACCCATGCAGTGCAGATTGTATCCAGCTTCTGGGTCTGAAGATGGTGGGAATGGAATGTTTGTTGGTAGATGCTCAGGAAGGGATGCACCCTTTCAAGGACAAAATTCATGACAATAGGACACAAGGCTCTGGGATGACAATGAGCCAGTCGAAGATTTAGAAAACTTCTGGCCTCACCTCGGGCGGACACCCCATATGAAATACACGTAGACATACACCTTAAGCAAACACATCTTCCAAATTCAGACTGGAGAGCGGTGCCCTGGGCAAGTCATCCCTGGGCACCTCGGGTTGGGAGGAAATAAAGGGAGAGCAGTGTCTGGTACTTCGTGTGATTTGGGACAGAAGGAGTGGAGGTGATGGCATTAGATTTAGTACAGGGTGGAGGGTGCAGATTGTGTGCGCCATGGCATCTGGGTTAATGAGCTAGCCTTTTGTGTTATCTAAGCAGAGTAGGCCTCACCAAAGTTACCACGTGACTGTCCCAAATTTAGGAACGCATTGATAATAACCCACCAATCATATTTGTATTTTTGTATTTCTTTATTATTCATATCACACACCTAACCCTGAGGTAACTGGGCACTGGAAAAAACTTAGGATGTTACAGATATACATACATAGATATACATGCATAGGGTATAACAATTAGGTCGACCAAGGTTACAGGTAGGTCTGGTACAGTATAACTAAGGAGAGGTGAAGATATGACAGTAGTAGCGTAATCACAGACAATGCATAATCACAGTCAATGAGGGCCTGATTATAGGGCAAGCTGGATACATTTTTGGTGGTAATACCAGTTAAGCCTCAGATGTTAGATTTCTCTGAGAGCCAACTCTTTACTCTCGTTCTGAACACCCAGAAGGAGGGTTCCATTCTGATGAAGGGAGGTAGGGCGTTCCAATATTTGGCAGCTTGGACTGGGAAGCTGGCGCCTCCTGCACTTTTTAGGTTGAACCTTGGAACTGTAAGGAGATGAGAAAGGGCGGATCTGGTAGGGCGGGCTGGTTGGTATTTGGAGAACTTGTCGGACAGGTAACTAGCAGCCAACCCATATGCCTGGGTTTGACAGTGACGATGTAGTGGACCACGTGTCTAGGGGAATGGAGGTAGCGTATATGTGGGCAATTGGTCAATGGACTATAGGGGGGGGTTAACATGTTCTATAGGTGGTAAGGAATGAGGGTGGTGGGATTATGCTGTTATCATTATTTTGCGTAGTAATGCTAATTTGCGGAATTTCCACTATATAAGCGTAACCCTTTGAGCTAAGACAAGCTCTGTGTCAGTGTGGTTCTCAGTCCCTTTTTGCATGTAATAAACCTTGTTCTCCCCTGCAAAGATTTGCAGAGATCATTTTGTCTTTTGGATTGTTTTTATCAACTGTTGTTTTGGTTCCCATCCTTTCATAGACTGCAGTGTAGAATGTGTGCTTTTCTTTGTTTATTGTTTTGTATATCTTTTCCTGCCTCTCAGGTCAGGGTTATGTTGTCGGGTTTTCTTTTCTTGAGCTTCTCTCTTGGATGAGATTGTTATTTGCTGATTGTGTAGTTTTGGCCTATATCTCTTCGTTGAGGAGTTCTATTACATTTAGGGATGGGTTTCTTTGTTCTGCTTTGTAGTAGTGGGCTATTTGTTTATACGTGTTGGTCTTTTTTCCAGTATTTGGTTATGTAAGGTGTGTGGATGATTAGGGATTATAGCTGAGCTCTGCTTTTTCTTGAGGTCTTTCCAAAAATGTCTTTAGAGTTGCTGGGTTCTGTGTGTTGTGGTGTATAGTTTGTAGTCTGTTGGTGTCCAGGATTGTTTGGGTCCTTGCTTGCGTGTGGGTTGTTTGTGGGTTGTTTGTTTTCCATTGAGGTATGATTGTAGGTAGAGAGGTAGTGGGAGATATATTCTGTTTTTGTTCTTGCCTTGGTCCTTATCCTTAGTCCATTTAGTTGTGGCTGGTGGGGATTTTGAGGTGCTGTGAATTCTTGTAGGTGGTTCCATGTGGGTGCAATGTTCTTCCTATTCCTGTTTTCCATTCTTGTTTCTTTGTGCTTCTTGTATTGTGGCATGTTTGTGGTCTGGATGTCTTGGTCTTGGATTCAGGTTTGTGGTGTACTCTAGGGGTGGGTGCCCTCTTGGGTGGCGCTCTTTCCCAAGGTCAATGGTAGGTCAATGTGCTCTGATATGCAGTGGAGTCTGCCTCACTGTGGTTGTAGGTTGTGCCCTCCATTTGGATTCAGAATCAGATTGCGGTATTGGGGAGGAAGGATAGCTCAGGGGCAACGTGTTTGTCTTGGAAGCGAGACAACGCAGTGCAACACAGGTTTAAATCCCGATCCTGCGCTTAGAAACCTCTACTAGTATTAAGCACGTTATAAATAAATAATTATACATTATTAAACCATTATAAATTATATTCCAGGAGTGGGTGCCCTCCTAGGTTGGTTACTTTCCTGGTCTCTGGTTAGATCGTTATACTCCCACCCACAGCAAAGTACTGTGTGTTCCAACCCACTGTGTGGAGCCACAATATGGGATATTATTTATCCCTTGAACATAATGCTGATGCGAATTGGTGCTAGCATGAATACATGTTGATACACATTGTTGGTATAAATGAAAACTATAGTAGTAGCAATATGTCCTTCTGGTTCGAATACATGAGAAGGAAGACAATGCTGTAAAATGTGTCTTTTATAGTAGAATTATTCACGTTTCTAACAGAATTGCCTCCAAGATCATAGATTATGTGCAGACAGTTTGGTTTTTCTGCTTGTATATTAAGGATGCTATTTATTTATTTATTTGATATTTGTAAGGCATCTATACAGAAAATGGTGTTTTAAGGTGCCACAAGACATAAAAAGGGGGGGGGCCAAGGGAGAAGATAACAATAACGGTCCTACTAGGCCTTGTGACATTCGGATCGTGCAAGTGCAGAAACAAGGATTGCAAGGGAGAGGGGGTGGGGGAAGTTTCAGTCAGTGCGAACGCTAAGGGCTAGGGTAAGAAGGGAAGTGTAGTGTAAAGAGGAGAGAGTGCAAGTGAAGTGATGGGTGGAGGAGGGGGAGGGCAACCGGGGCTAGACAGGTGCTTAGGGTAGGCCAGGAGGGCACATGCCAGGGTATTGCATGGGGTGCATGTGGTGTGGGTCCACATGCTAGGTGCGAGGAGGGTGGTGGCAAGGAGGGCGGGGGGGTCCTGGTGCCCTGTAGTTCCCTGAGGGGGAACCAGACAATCTGTCACTGTGGCAGACAGGGGTGTTAGCAGGGGAGGGGGAGAGGGAAGAAAGAGGAGAAGAGGAGGGTCTTGAGGAGGCCCAACGGCATGCTGCACGTTTCCCACCGCTGCCGCAATTTTGGAAACATTGTATATAATGATGTGTGTGTGACATCATATATTAGCCTGACATTCCTGCCACCATTGCCAATGTATTGGTATGGTTGTATCGTGGTGATCGAGTCCAATGTGCACCAAGAGCCTGCAACAACCTCACATCAGTACCACACATTCCATTATCACTTTCCGTAAAAATGTCAAACCTTACAACTTCCCCACACCTAATCCAGCCCAATCACCTCCTCTGTTATCCTTTCTCTATTGTAATCTTCCTATCATTTTCTGAAAACATAGTAGCTTTTTTTTTCACCGAATCGCTTTGAATTCAATGCTTGTAATTGGATGGCACTTGCATTTGTCTATCACAGTTATCTCTGAGCTGTGCATTCGATGTTTAGCTAACTTTTAAAAATGCTTTTGGAAAGCCTTACGTGTGCTCATTAAGTTACGACTTTCTGAGCTTCCACAAACATTTGCATTCACCCGCCCAGACATCCCCCTTGTTATTACCACTTGTGCATGACTGGAAGAAATGTACATATGCATAGGTTACACACATGCTCTTGTGGGATAACCAAACGTATGACTGGTCTACAGTCATTAGTTGCTTTCTGAGTCCGCTTCCAGAGGTAAATCACACTTACAACTGGATTAAAAGGTACGTGAATCAGCCCCAGACTCTTGGCGTTTGTATACTTTTTAAAAATAACATCTTTGTATGACATAAGTGTAAGTTGTAATTCAATATATTTATAAAAAATGGATCTCAAGCTCACTTTGTCCTTCTAGGATAGGGAACAGCGATCCTTGCACAATGGTGACTGCAGCCATTCACTGATACTCTTCACATGTAGGCGTAGCTTTTTAGGATTTAAGTGAGAAGCCTGCTTATTAATTCACATTGTATTTGTCAGGGATCTATGTACTGACAGATAGATAGATGGTGTAACATACAGGTAGATACCCAGGAACATGAACAGATGAACAGATTAGTGTATGCTGGGCAAACAGACACCCAATTGATAAATATATACATTGATATCATTGTTAGTTTTACATATCAAATAGGTTCATATGCTTTCAGTTCTATAACTATAATCTGTAAAAATGAATATTGGCATGGCATCTGATAATGAGCCGAACTTGCTTCTGAGCAGTCATCCTACATTTGTGAAACAACACGGGCCCGCCAACCCCTGTCCAGAAATACCATCTATTTTCCTTTCGGTTTTAAATTCGATGGGAAAAAAAGAAAATGTGCATGGAGACCATTTACGTCTGTTCAAGTAGCGCACGCATTAAACACACATTTAGAGTGTAAATGCAACATCTTTAACACGCAGGGCTGACCATATAATCTATCACTAAATTTGCTTAAATGAACTACTTAAAATGTTATCCCCCAACCAACAACGTTACCATGTGTAGGAGGAATCTGTCAAACTTTTACTGAACAACGAAGTCAAAAGTCATGTTAACATTGTGCATGAAGCCTTCTGGAAGCAATAGACAAATCTGGAAAGCATTTTGCTTGCCGTGTAGATTTAGCAAGGATTTAAAATATTTCAGATTTTATATGATGTGATATTGTACATTTACCGTTGCAGCTTGTTGAGACTGTCAGCAATGTTTCACTCACTTTCTCTTTCATGCTGTATTACCCATGGTTCCGCAAGGACAGTATACACACATCTTTACTCTGCAAGATAGTGGACACACGAGGATCTGCTAATCCCCCGGCACTTACATTTTGAAAAATCCTTCGAAAATTGTGTCAGACAAAAACTTCATATGAAAAATGGCTTCCTGTGCCCAGTCTCTCTTCTCATTCACCATGATCTATTCTGTGTCGTCACCACCATATACCACACCCTTCCCTTTGGTCTCTGCGCCATATGCCCTCTTTTTCCACCCTATCCTTAACCTCTTCGTTTTGACGACTGAAAATGACACTTGAAAGCCACTATTACAACACACACCCTTCTAAAACCACCTCTTCACATAATGAAAAGCTTTGCCACTTTTAGGAATTTCTCTTGTGCGTATAATTTTCAACGTGTCCTCTTTCAGAACTCTTGCAGTCTGCGTCCTTTCTCAGATGCAAAATGCTCACAACATTACCCGGATGTAGGCTCCCGGGTTGTCGGTGGGGGGACAACATTGAACGTATATGGTGCCCCGGATCATATCTATGCATTCACTAATGCAGAGTGACCAAGGACTGCTTGGCAAATGAATGTTGAGGCAAAAGGCGAGGGAAGATACAACAGCAGTGTTTACATTCATGTGAAATGGGCATTGACAAGTATTTTAATGTGTCCTTCCTATAGAGTCAGATTTGTTTAGTAGAAGATGTTCCCTGGTCTCATTTACATTTACACAGACCTAGATATGGATAATAACAATATAGAGTGATTCTGCGAATGCAGTCATGCATATTATATTTATTTATTTTACGCGTTTACTGTTTCCTTGTTAGGAGCTTATACTGGAAGTAAACACTGTTTCAAAGCGCCCACAGGGCAGCAGGGAGGGGGCAGGGGATGAGAAACAAATAAATACAGTGGGGTAGGGAGGACGGACCTACTATGTCTTGTGAGTATTCAGAACGTGCAAGTAAAGAAGGGAGAGGCAATGGTATAGGTGCTGGGATGCTCATGGACAAACAACAGGTGAAGTGCAATGTGAGGTGAGATCCACCAGTGCAGAGGATAGACAGAAGCTGGGACGATTTGGTGTGGGAGGTCTGGGCTCTGAGGATACATAATGGCCCTGGGCACGAAACAAGCAACTGTGAGATTAGCAGAGGAGAGAGGGAGGGAAGGAGGATGTAAAGAGGAAGGTCTGAGTATCTTCCAGAATTTAAGGAAGTCCTGCTGAAAACAAAGAGGGAGGGGGAGGCTGTTCTAAAGAAGGGAGCCAGCTGAAGAAAGTGATCGACCTCCTGCCCTCTGTTTAGTGAAACTCTTTTCATACAAAGAGTTGGTGCCAGAGGAGTGCAGAGGTATAGAGGGAGGAATATTTAGTATGAGAGAGTTGCAGATAGTGTGGTCCCTGGCCCAGAGAGCCTTGTGGAAGATACAGAGGTATTTGAATTTAATCTGTGAAACCAGGAGCCAGTGAAGACTTTTTAGAGCAGGAGAGATGCAATTCCTGGGCTTAAGGACAAGGATAAATCTTGCTGCTCTATTCTGGATTAGCTGGGGGGGAGGGGGGTTGCAGAGTGGACGAAGGTAGATTCAGCAGGAGGCTATTGCAATAGTCAAGCCTAGAGAGAACCAGGGCTTGGGCAACGTTGAGCATCTGTGGGAAGGTGATAAAAGGTAGAATTCCTTTGAGAAGGAAGAGCTGAAAGTGGGACTTCTTGGCAATATCCTGAGTGTCAGGGAGGAAGGAAAGAGTGGAGTTGAAGATGACTCTGAGGTTTCTGGCTTCAGAAGAGGGAACAGGTGAGAGCCCATGGAAGAAGGTGAGAGTGTAGGGAAGAAGTCAGGTGCAGAGGTCCCAATGGGAAGGATCTCTGTTTTGCTGGCATTGAGGCAGAGATCATTGGAAGGGTGCCAGGCCTGAATGGCAGAAAGGCACTCAGGGATGATGGAAGGTGCAAGAAGGTCAGCTGGGAGTTTGAAGAAGAGTTGTGTGTCATCAGCATAACATTGGACATTGGGGAAGAAGGAGGAGATAAGTGGTGCCAGTTGAGTAAGGTAGGAGTTAAATATCCAAGGTGAGAGGATCGAGCCCTGGGAGACACCACATGTGGAGAACGATGTAGGAGAGGAGAAGGAGCCCAGGATGACTTGGCAGGAGTGGTCAGTTAGGAAGGAGGTAAGCCAATTCACCGTCTGCTCCAAGATGCCAAGGGTGTCATGGAGCTTTTGTATGAGGATGGAGTGGTTGACTGTGTCAAATGCAGAGGAGAGATCAAGAAGGATGAGGACAGCAGGAGAGTTGAAATCCAGGGATGCGAGCAGTTCTTCACAGGTGTTCAGAAGAGCAGTTTCTGTGCCTCTGGATGCTCTGAATCCAGATTGATGGCTGTGGAGACCGCCAACAAGTTCAGTGTGAGATTTGAGTTGGGACAGGGCCAACGTCTCCAACAGTTTCCCCAGTGAGGGGGTGATAGAGATGGGGCGGTAGCAGGCTGGGCAGGAAGGGTCTGCTGATGTTTTTTTTTATGGAGGGGGTGCACAAGGGAGTGCTTGAGGGAGGAGGGGAAGGAATCTGTAGCAAAGAAGTGGTTATAGAGATCAGCGATTGCAGGGGTGAGAGAGCTAATGTTGTCCTTGATGGTTCTGAATTGGGTCCACTATATCCAAGCTGCCAGGCTGTTTTCTGATTTTCCTGGGCTTTTCCACTGGGGTAGCTTCATTGAATATCTTTCCTCCCAACCTTTACACTCTCTCAATCTCCTCAACTATGTCACATCCTCCTGGTCTGCCACTTAAGCAGCAACATTCAATATCTCTATAGATGTCAGATCTGCACTTCAGCATCTTTGGCTATCACCCCGTTACCAGTAGGGGTGACCTTACGGTGGGTTAGTTCATAGGTGTGATGAGACAACAGGGTGAAAGGTTGACCTTTTGGCAATGGCTTCAACTCTTGGAAAGGCTGCTGCTAGAGTGGATGAGTTGGAAGGTTGCCTATCTGATGGGGCACCCTAAGTGTGCCTGAGCTGCAGGGACCCATTGGAAGCAGAAGGTCATGAAGCAAAATGTATGTCATTAATGGAGGCACAGAACACTATGCTGACTGGACCATCACTGCTACTTCAGAAAGTGGGGTTGTTGGGTTGTTGTGCTGCTTGAAAGGTGGCATTTGGGCATGCCAGACAAATGTGATTTCTGCTCTGAGGGGGTGTGATGAAGCAGATTTTTTCCAAGTGGTCAAAGTCATAGGGAAAGCTCTGTGAAAGTGCTTCCTACCCAGTTAACCCAATGTTATTTTTGTGACAATCAACAAAGGAAACAATGTTGTGAAGACATATTTGCCAAAAGGCTAATAGACCATACATAGCATAAAGATCTCCTAGAAAAGAATTATACATGCATCAAACTGTACATGTATATGAGTGGTGATTACGTGTCACACTATGCTTGCTACACAAATCAACAAAACCCTCAAATGTGATGGTTATGGTTCCTTAGATAATAATAACGCAGACACCACTATTTGCTTGATGCACATGCATTAGAAGTTTGTTTTACATTGGGTCAAAAGATACAGAAATTCCATTAGTGAGATATGGGTATATGGGTATACCCAAACTGCAAATGGACATGGTAGGTCTAGGGTCTTGATTGGCCTATTGGTGTTAGCAGAACCAAACTATGACAGCATAGTCTAGAGGGACAGCCAGAAGGGCTAGTTGTAAAACAGAAACATCTGATAGTTTATTTTCCCAAGTAGCCAAAATTGTTATTCACGGATTTGTTATGGGGTCCTTCCAATCTAGTACTGGTAAAACTGTTAATGGGGCCTGTTGCAGAGCTGTGAGGTTCTCCAGACCACAGGAAGTTTGAGGGGCGGGAGGGGAACTAAAAAAGAAACAAAGAAGCCATTATTTGTGAGCAGCAAGTGGATATCTTGTGCAGGGCTGCATATCAAAAACGGGGTCATTGGCCACAAGTAGTGGGTTCAAGACGCCAGCCCCCGCCCCCAGATCAAGTCTACTGTTTTTCACTAGTTCTACCGACTCACACACTACCATTTTAGGGGCCCATTCCCTGTGCACTCACGTGTCAGTTGAATGCATTGGTTGAGAATTTTACAACCCAATTCCTGTTAATTGAACACACCATAGTTATATAGGGCTGGAAGATTTAGCAGGATTTATTTTGCTGAACTTGGAAGACCATTTTCTAATCTGGTCATTTATTTATTTATTTATTTATTTATTTATTTATTGTGTGTACTGGTCACAAAAGTAGAACCTTTCACACAAACGAGATAAAACTCCAATAATACACATTAAAAGAAAACATATTACACAATTCATAACAGATATTCAATTATTCAGTTAAAACATTCACAGCAACCTAAACCCCTTATAAATAGTCACGGTTTACAACAATGAATCCATTAAGGTTTGTCACAGCCAATAGATACAAATTCTAAAATTGCAATTAGCAAGGAAATTTAATTTCTGTTTAGAATCTATACCCAAAGATAGTCTGGGTTATAGCATTCCACAGCTGGTAGAAATGTATGGAGAGTATCCGCCCGCAGATCTGCAACAATAGGATACTCCATGCTTAGATATCTAAGTGTCTCTGGATATTGACCACAGTGTTGGCAATGTCTTAGCGCCATAGGAATCGCATGTCTCATACTCAATACATCCATTGTCAGAAGGAGGTTCAGTTTGAGTCTTAAAATCATTGATCTAAAACATTTTGACTAATGTTTTTTTAAAGTACGGTGCAACAGCACAGACATTTGTTATATCCCATTTCAAGTGCTCAAAGCAACAGTACCCCATTACTGATGCCCTAATCTCAATCCATTCATACTTGTACATTTTAATTTTAACTTTATTGGGGTTCGTGCAGAGCTCCTCCACTGAAGTTTCTATCTTGATGAGTCCTCACACTTACTTTGTCACTGTATCAGTGGATTACAGAAGCACTGACTTAAAATGTTCCACAAGTCTCCAAACAGAGAATCACTTGCAAGTATCAGCGTTAATGCATATGTTTGCAGCACGCTCCACTCTACGAACATCGCCAGTAGCAAGGAGCCCAATTCATACCTTATTCCAGACATTGTGAACGAATTTGATAGTTTTGATACCCTTCTCCACAGAAGTGCTTCCAGCTTGGACTATGGCGTCAGGATTTCCTCCTTTTAGAGTTCAAACATTGGAATGGCCAAAAACGGCCATACCTATAATCAAATTGAATTAATTGCGATGCGGATGACAGGAATAGCACACTTATCTTGTTGTATAATGCTAATTTTGCAATACCAGAGTAGATAAAACTAACCAGATATTTAAAACGTGGAACATCCTCTAATGACTTGCCTGCAATGTGCCATTTAAAAAAAAAATGTCCATTTCGAGTGACCCATGTTTAAAATGTTTATCTTTGATTTGGGTATTTTCAAAATCAGTTTGAACCCCAGCAAAAATGGATGTATACCTTGTAAGGTGCGCTGCGAGGCAATCGTGGCTGTATCAAATAAAATAATGTTGTCCGCATAATTCAAGTATTGGATTTTCATATTGCCGAAGTGTGGGGGGTTCGTTTGCATTGTGTAATCGGAAGAACCCATGTTTTTGATGTCAAAATTAAATAAAAAGGGGCCAGGACACACCCTTGCCGCAATCCCCAGTTTGTCTAGTTCCACTGTGATCAGTTCCCTGTAGAGTCCAACCGAACACATACCAGTGTCCCTAGGCAGGGCCACTAGGTCATCAATTAAAGGAGCTGGGCAAGCACAATTAAACAATTACTTCCACAAACCTACACAATTAACAGTTGAAAGCTTTGCTTATGTGCAGAATGCTAGATACAAAGCCCTCTTCTGGTCCCTTGCTTGGGTATCTAACAGTGAAACAGCGAAATTATTTAGTCCCATTCCAACTCCCTTCTGATAGAGATCCAGGTTACCAGTATCTTTGGCCAAAAATTGAAGCTCCAACAGCAGTATTTTTGCAAAGATTTGTTTGAAGCATCCAGCAAAGAAATTGGCTTGTAATTCAAGTGGGAAAGTCTATCACCACCCTTGAAAATCAAAATAATAATATCCAATTTCCAAGTTGGAAGGATCAATTGGGTAAACAAAATATTTTCAAACAACAAAGAAAGGTTTGTTGCCCAAAGCACTACATCCAATTTCAGAGTCATTGCTGAGAGCCCATCGGGTCCTGGAGCGTTAGATATTTTACTACTTTTGATCAGTTTGACTATATCTTCCAGGTACCAGTTCAGGGTTCCACTCCAAGAGGAACCACTATAGTCAATAACAGTTCCTCTTTAACTGAAGTATACAGTGTCGTAAAATGAGTTAGCCAAGTTTTCTCTGGTATCAGCTGCGTTTGCACGTAAGAGTCGAAATCTGGAGCTTTAATCCGGCTCCAAAGTCTATCCATAGATGACCCTGAAATACAGCTTAGCATCCTTTCAGCATCGTTGTTCAGCATTAAAAATCTACGGCTACGTAAATACAGACTTCAAACTATGAATCTCTATATTTGCTGATGGTAATGAGTTCTGTTACATTCTGATTTCCAACTTAAGTTCCCTCTTATGAAGCTGAAATTCTTTATCAAATATGTGCCTAAGTGGAGAGGACAAAGCCCCCCAAGGAGGAACCTAGCAGATGTGAGACAGCTCGGTAATTCCCATTCTCGGGACCCAGACCCAGTACATCCCCATTCCCATTTGAGCCCAAATGGCCCTGTTAATAACGGGTCCGTTGTTAGCATCCTGGTCTGCTAGCTGGTCCCGCTAAGGACGCCTGGTCTGACCAGACGTCCTTAGCGGGACCCGCTGCAGACCTCGTATTAGGGCGGCCCGGAATGAACGGTGCCAGTCCCTTACCGGCACTGTTCATTCCGTGGCTGCCTTCCTCGTAATGAGGCCCAGTATGTAAAACAGATATCAAATAACAAAACAGAGCACACCTCCAGTGGTAACTCCCTAAAGCAGTCATGAGGTTAGTCCACCTTGAGGCACGGTTAAAGCAATGTTATTAGAATCCATTGTTTTAGACATCCCTTTATAGAATCCGAGGCTAGTTAGTCCCTGATGTGGTCTAAATCAGCTTTTGATTACTTACACACGTTTGAGAGGTAAAGATCAATGTATCGCCTGCACTCGGACAACTGCATTTGCTGAACATTCTATGAATTGGTAGCAGTTGAAGCGGAGAAACTTCACAGGTAAGGTAGCACTTTGTCACTCCACACAAAGAAACATTAACAGTGTGTCAGAAATCGCAATTTAATTTAAAAGATTTGCACTTTGTACAAAATAGACAGTTAAAAAAGAAATGCAGCAAAACAGCATAGCAAATTTCAATCCATAGACAACATCACACATTAATTAACGCCACTTCTTATAAAACGTCATGCGACCTACACAATACAGAGGAAAGCATAACAACACATTTTACACGTAAACTAGTTTAAAATATCTAGCAGCACTCTGCTCTGCCAGCACTCAACCACATATTGCAAATTAAAACTAATAATCATTGGCTTAGGGAGTATTAACTTTGTGAAGTGCTGTCACCCACACATAATATGTAGCTGCCCTTAAAACCAGGGATTCAGCACGCCATAAGGATTGAATAATGAAGGGCATTCCAATAGTAGATGCCTACTATTCTCAGTCGTGATATCGCAAAGGGGGCAGAGTCTTGCGTTGTGCTCAATGTTCTGCCATGCACCCATATATTCCAAGGTAGGGACAATTCCTAGGCGTAAGTATTAAATAAACTGCCTCAAGGGATCAGCGCACAGCTCACTCCAATAAGTACAAGGTTGATCCGGACGAAAACCCTGCGTTGAGTATTCCAATTTTTTTTCTTCATGCTTAATTTCAAAGTATTTGACTCCTGATCCCATATCTTTGTTTTATGCTGAAGCAAAGAAGGCAATTGGGGGAAGTTTTCCTCAGTTGATAATGATAGGGAAATAACCGAAAGTTATTCCACAACTGATTGCTCCAAATCTAAGAAGAGTGGAGTCTGGCAGTTATGTTTGACTCCCTTTGCATGCATCTCTAATGAAGAGTTAGCCTCCCCAGCACTTAAGGGTCTGTATCTGCAACCCTACAACCCTCTCTCTGCACTTATGAGCCACCCGCTGGCTGCACTTGTGAGTTAACTGCACTTCCCCCTTGCCCTCCACCCTGGCACTTTTGCCCTTCCCTCATCCCCGCACTTTCACAATCTAAATGATACAATGCTTAGTAAGATCATTATTTCATCCTCCCTTTGTTTCCCCCTCCTTGTCTTGTGAAGGATTCTAACCGGGCGTCACACACCCGATCAGGACTCTTGCCCTTAACTTAGGATGTAGCGCTCAATTAGAATACTTGTTCTTTATTTCCTATGAATTCAGAATGAGCCGATACCCAACCTGTCTCACACCCCCTTTTACAAAAGCCCCAGGTCCAATGGACCATGAGCCAGGCCAGTTGGTGGGAATACAATATTTATTTATTTTAATTTCAAAGAAAATCACACCATTTTTATGTTGGGCAGCAATCAGCAATGGGGTGATAAGTACAATGAAATCCACTGAAATACACTTGGGTAAGCTTCTACAAGAACATATCCAAAGCACAAATGAATAGGAGCACTTTTTCAATTAGGATAGATAGCACCCAAGTTAAGGTTCCCTGCAATGTTCCCTCAACCCACAATCACTCGAATTCTGAATGGATAGAAAGATGCAGCAGGTAGTCAGGGATATGAGGCATAAAACAGAATCAAAATCCGACCTTCCCTCACAAAATAAAATTTTAAACCCTTTGCAATGGCCTAAAATGACACTCGGATTTTAACAAATAATTAATTATATGTGTAATTAAATCATGATGTACATAAGTTTTATCACAGTCTCGGGATGTTATATCACTAACAACTATGAGGTAAGGTATCACAAAAGGCATATGGTTCACAAAGCAGGTTGAAATTGAAAACACTGTGCTGTCAAATCACACATGGAAAAGTTGCATTTTTCTCTTTCTCCGCTTTAAATGTCAAAAACGTTTTTTTTATAAACGGGTGAAAAACACAGAATCGGAATGCGGTTTTTAGGCTGGGTAATAGATGCACATCAGAGGGACAATGTGAATCTGAAAGAGTGACTATAGCTGGAGAATTGAATGAGATTTTCCAGGTGGAATGAGGTTCGATTTTAGGAAAATAGAGCCATTAAAAAGAGAAAATCAGTTTTGAAAAGGAAATGCAATTTTTACTTAAACTAAATTATCTAGATTATATTGTTAAAGAAAGACACCGTACGATCCAAGAAAGGTTAATTTGCAACTTAACCCTTTCACCCCTTGTTCAGATCTATGTGGGAATTAATTTAAATTATTCCAAATATTGCTAAGGAGTTACAAGATGTGGTGAATGAAAGAATGACGCTAACACTAGGAATCAAGGACCAGATGCACAGAGAATTCTAACAGTCTTAAACAAGTTACCAAGGCAAGGATAGAATTTCTTAGAGAGTAGAACCAAAGAACAAATATCAATATGGGGTAGACTACGGGCCTCATTACGAGGTGGGCGGTAAGGGATACCGGGCACCGGTAAGGAGACCGGTGCCGGTAATCCCTTACCACCCTATTCCAAGGTCCCTTGGCGGGGACTGTAAGGAACGTGTGGTCTGACCGCACGTCCCTTACGGGTCCCGCTAAGGGACCAGGGCACTAATAACGTGCTTGCAAGTCGCAAGCCCGTTATTAGCGCCCTCCCCATTCCCATTGAGCCCTATGGGGGATTAAATGGGAATGGGGAATGGTTTGTTCAATGGGGACTTACCAGTCCCGCCGGGGTCGGACTACAGCGGTAAGTCCCCATTGAACAAGACCGGACTAGGTCACGGTATGGGAGGCACACATGGTGCTAATAGCACCATGGCTACCGCCCATCTCGTAATGAGGCCCTATGTGTGGCTATGAGATGGGGAAATACAATTTGCACTTGAGTTTGGGGATTTGGGCAGCCAACCGGATTCGGGACTCAAAGGTTCTGGTCACAGGAAGGCGGCTCTCCAAACAGCAAACAGCTGGGCAAGTCTGGTCACTGGATGATGGCAAGGATACAGCAGGCATGCAGGTAGTGGGCAAAACGCCGGTCTGTTCACAGGATGCTTCCCAAAAAGGTACCACAGCTTTTCCCCTTTGTTATTGGGATTTTAGTGGAATTTCTGGATCAATGGCCTTAATGGGATAGGATCCGATATGCTTTGGCCTTTCAGTAGAGTCTGGAATCTTGCAAAGCTGGATCTGGAATGTCAGGATATGCAGGCGCTGGGAATTCAGGAGAGAGTCCTAGAGTTCTGTCAGCCTTTCTTATTTATAAGACGTGGTGATATCATAGGATTATATGATGGGGCAGCTTTAGGCTGGGCATGCCTCTAACCACTGGATTGGTCAGGGGTGATTGCTACCGCCTTGCTGTCAGCCGGGCATGATGTCAGATTTATGGTGTGTGCTTTACAATGCACAGGATCATCCCACAGTTACTTTTGCTAAAATCAGTCTTTAACATAAATTACACATTTGTACAGTTGTGGCACATTAACAAATTACATAGGCAGATTACATATTTCACACCAAACATTTCTGTCCAATTCTGCCATTTGTAGGACTTTGTTTCGTCCGTCTAATAGTTTTTCATGGTTTTTCAATGAAATTACTTTACCTAAAATTCTATAACTTTATACATGTGTATATATTGTCATAAGGCATGTGAATATTGAATTTCAAAGTGACATCATATAAACTTTCCAATTATCTGCCATTTCTCTCCACAACATGCCAGTGTAGGCTAACATGTCTTGTTTAAAAAGCCACAAAAATTACACGTAAACTGTCCAACCTTTACATTTCTGCGCTGTCCGGTTACCAAAATAACAGTTTTAAAGGTTTATTCATCAAATAGTGTTTTGCGACAGATGGGGCTGCCTTTGTTCTCCAAATATGGCCATGTCTTTCCAGGTTACCACCAACTGTCAGTTCAGCCCAGGGTGGCCATGGGGGATTCCCAGTTTGATTGAAGGTTTAGTGTCACTTTCCCCACTTCACAAATAGGTGTCCCAGATCCATGGTCTTTTCTCAAGCTGAAGCCCAGACAAATGTCTGACAAATGTGTTATATTTCTTTCTCTTGGTCCATTCAAAGTTTACCAAGGTACTAATTAACATGCATGTGTCCCAGAAATGTATGGTGGCTCCTTTTGGGGGAAGGCCTCAGTTTAGCCTGCAGAAAAACCTGTTCTGGAGCTTTCACAATCCAGCCACTGCATTTAATTCTTTATTTTATTTTATTTTGTTCTGAATCAGAAGCAAACCTATTGAAATAAAACATCCCATATATGTTTCCAGCAAAACCCCCTTTACATTGCTAGACCAAAACAGGGCCTTCTTTCAACATTACACTTTTAAAGCAGGCATTTTTCCTTATTTGCAAAAGCGCATTTTGACAAATGGTGAATTCTGCTGGATGGCCCTGTCAAATTCAGTTTTCTCTCCCGCCTTGATTCAAAACACTGTAGCCCTAGTCAATTTCTCTTATACAGCAATCTATTTCAGACACAGGTCCACTGAAATTGACATATGCCTTTAGAGCTAGGGTTTCTTTTGAAGCAGTGATTTTTGACATTTTGTAGCCCACAAGTCAAGCGTTTTTCCATGCAGCAGAAAGTAAATCTTATGTTGATTTCCTGGATCTGGTCTGACACAGCCTGCCATTCAGGAATAAGGCTCTCTCCTACTAGGGTACGATCTGAATGTGGAGAGGCATGGCAGGGCCTCACTGATGAAAGCAGAGTACTGTAGAACAGATGAAAAGATCATCAGAGCAGCAGCATTTTAAATGTAAAATATTTCCCTTTTTCACTGGGAACTCTTTGGCAACAGCAGAGCAGCCCTGTTTTTCAATTTGCTTCTTTTGGTGCACACAAGAGCACACAGTGGCGGCCTCACTCTGGCGGCCTTTCTCAGTGTGCTCACTATTCCAACTTGCCCAATGGTGTTTGTCAAAACAGTTCAGCCATCCTTTTGTAGCTGCTAAATGCAGTTTTTATGTGAGGCAGTGGGGCTCAAAGGAGCTAGTGCAGCCATTCTGCTGGTTGTGTTGAAGTGCAGCTAGGTTATGGATGGGAATTCTGCTGAGTGGGTCAATGTATCCCACAGTCATGTCACACCTAGAAACACTTGTACAGGCGCGTTATAAATGCCACATCATATCATTTCATATCAATGTCCTTCCACAATAGCTTTACATAGAATTTACAATGTAAAATTAACCACTGGGCTACAAGTAGAGGGTACCCAACTAGCACCTCAGTGGTTCCACGGGTATGGCCTTTGGAATAGTCAGGATACATCTTAATAACTTGCCCTACATATGATCAAGCCAGTTAACCCAACACAAAGGGAGTAGATCCAGCCAATAAAGCATCCCCGGTCTTAAACTTCTTCTATAGAATTCCAAATAACTATTAATGTTGCCTCCTCGCTTCCTATTAATGAAGTTCTTTACAAATATCCACTTTGTAAAGACCCTATTGACAATATATTTTCCATAGATTGCATAGGTTGGATGGGGTGACATAGGGATATCAAGATAGATAAAAAAAGTTCTCCACCTCTAAGGACTCTTTCTAAATTTCCAGTTAAAGTCTTTATTCATGTTTGTCTGCTAATCACAGTCATTATGTTGGTCTTTTTCAGATTCCTTTGCAACCCATTATTCGTTGCATATTCATACAGTACCTCCAGGGAATGCTGAAGGCCTATGGGGGTCTGATCTTGAATAACCGTGTCATCGGAATAAGCCAACCACGGGACCCACTCCTCTCCAATAACTGATGGGAAGTTATGACACAATTGTAGGGCTATGTCCATATCAGCGAAATAACGGTTACATAGCAGGGGCGCTGAAACGCATCCTTGCTTGCCCCCTCAATTAGTAGGGATGGATTGTGTAACGTGTCCCTCCTGCTCAAGTCTGACCGTTACCATGTTGTTAGTGTACATAGATTTCTTTAAAGTACAGTAAGGGAATGATGCCCGAGAAAGTGTGTTTATCCCATAGAAATGGTCATGATACCTGGCCGAATGCTGCAGCATAGTCGATGTAACAAATATATACATTCTTATCTGTAGCTCTTGATACTTTTTCAGATGCCGCAGTATGATACTTGTGAAGATTTTACCACACAAATCTGACATTGCAAGGAACCTGTATTTCGCTGGGTCCAGTCTAGAGCCCTTCCTGAATACGGATACCAATGTTGATTTCTGCCTATTGTCTGGAATAATAACAGACATAATGATGTATCGAAAGACAAGGGTTAAAAGAAACGCTCATTGTTACGGGTTTTCCTTAATAACTGCATTTGCAAGACCGTCAGGTACAGGCGCACGTGAGCCCTTTATACATTTAATGGGCAGCTCATCGTCTTCCTTCTCAAAACCAGTTTCAAACTGCAGGATTATACAAGTACTTTTCCAGTACACTGTCCCTTACAGACTGCTAATAATATAGACCCGTAATATCATAGTGATCCTGCGAAAGATGGTTCAGCTCTACTGGGGCCATCTCCATTTTGAATTTCCTATGGTGCCCCAGTAAATGTTATTATTTATATGTTTGTTTATTTGAAATATAATTATAACTAAGAAGGTTTTGTCTATACAATAAAATGTAAAACAAAATGACATATACATTGACAAAAGGATACATATCACAAGAACACATATAAAACAATTTTGTGATTAAAACCATTTTGCAAAAATATCACAGAAATAAACACTGATTGCACACAAATAGAATAATGTTACTCAAAAATAATTTGGCCATAGATAAAACCAATGTTATGTTATTAAAATATTAACACTCAATTAGATAATATTTTTAAAACGTCGGCACATTTCCAGTACATTTTTACCATATGGTAAATCAGATCATGGTCACAGCTGCTCATAAACATCACTCATAATGCAGCTAGATTGTGACAATTAAGACGGTTATTATAGGATTTTAAAAAAGCTATATCGTAAGCACTTTCACACTCCATCAGTAAATGTTCAATAGTTTCTATCACTGAGGAACCACATAGGCGACAGAAACGTGATTCTCGTGTGACGCCTATACGGGCGCATTGTGTAATTAATGATCCACTGATGTTAAATTTCAAAAGCATATACTGTCTGGCTACTGCACTGTTAGGATAGGCTACAAGATAAGTTGGTTTAATCAGACGGGCACCATTATATTTACAAAATGACATGCTGTTAAGTTTTGTATGCAAATAGTTAAGATTTTCATTTTTATTCATCATTATCAGTCTTTTTTCAAGCTAGATTTAACCACATGTGTCGCACCATCGGATGACAAGTTGCTACACCCATCCTGCCATTGTGAATGGAGGGAGCAGAGGCATCCTAAAGTCCCCATTGACTTGAAGTTGTTACTATCATTTTGCTCCATCACTGCAAAGAGGAACTTCCAGTTGGTGTTCTTTAAATTACGTTTATATTTAAACAGCCAATTTCTATATCGAGTGCAGCCCTTATTAAAGAGCTGCTTCTTTGCACACCAAGATTGACTGTCTGATCTTTGAAGCTGCCAAATCGCCATATAAAGTTGCTTCTTGTAGTTGGGGATGTTAACATCATAACATCAGCATTCTTATTTGTAGTAGTAAAGAAAACCCAGTTGAGATGTAACGTCCTAATAACTAGGGTAATCATGAGACTGACATCCCATTCATATGATGATATTGACTCCTCAACCGTACCATCATATTGGCTAAGTCGTTTGTTACATGATTTCATATTGCTCTTAAACCAAATGACTCAGTTACCCTGTGTGTTCACTGTCACACAGGACAGGGCGTTGTCCCTAAGTTTGACAACTCGTGAATGAATCGACCATGAAATTATTCCATGGTCGTTTAGGTCTGTAAAGGTCACAAAGGCAGATGAGGTCAATTGTTGTGACTTTCTGCTGGCAAAGACATAGTCAATGTTGGAGTTTGCACTCCCATTCATCCAAGTATGGTGTGCTGTCTTTCCCTCGACATCCAAAATTTGTTTCAATTCCATTCCAGAGTTATTAATCAATTCCAACCACCACCACACCTGATTACGGGCTCTTGCTTGACTGACGCCCACAACAGCAAATGTGGACGTACCTTGAGAATACATACCCTCACAATCATCAATCATTTCACAACATCCATTACAATCGCCCAGAACATACATATTGCTTTTTGGGTGCAGTTGCTTCCACATTGTAATAATCCCCACCACCTGACTTAATTGCGTAGTTGTTAAGTGTCCTCTTAACTGATCATATAAGTTGATAAATAGACTCCTGTTATTAAAACAAGCAAGGTTCTCTACCACCACACAAAACACAAATGGAGAAGCACTACCAAACTTAAATTTCCTCAGCACCACTTGGGATCTAACTCCCACTGCCAAGCCTCCCTTAGGTCGCATGCCAACCGACTAAAATGTAGCCATGATGATCAAGTTGTCACAGGGCCAAGTTTCCTTCAAGAAGAACAGGTCTACGGCACATAATTCAGAAAAACCCCAGGGATTTGAGAAGACTGAGCGAAAGCCCCATCTGTTCCAGGATAGACAATTAAGAGAACTAGTATTACGAGCTTGTCACTAATTCTACCCTCCCAAAGACTCTGGAATCTATTGCTCAGTTTTTCCAACCAACTATATCTTTACCGTCATGCTCCTTGTATGAGAGAGCAAACTAGTTTGCTCACTTACATGCCCCATGTATATATCTGACCACTGATTGGTTCAAACAGGGCTGAATGATCTCAATGGGAGGCCTAATGAGTGACTGTTTCCAAAATATCTCTAGATCAATACCCAACGCCCATAAATGGCTAAAATTGGTACAGTGGCATATTACAATTATCAGAGACACAAACTCTACTATGGCTCAATTCTGTGGACAAAATCGATAGAGGGCAGTTCAACATGCTCAATATCCGAAGATGTTATAACCGACGATGATGGAATTCTTTGTAGCATGTCCAATATACAACTTTGATTCAAGAACGGACTTGAAGCTGTTGGAGAAATCTCAACAAATTCCATCCATTTCCCAAGCAGCTGATTATAATTATATATTACCCGGGATTCGGACCTGTGTGGCTCTGCGTCGTCTTGCTTCCAAGATGAGCGCATTGCCACTGAGCTATATTACCTGTGCTATCACGGGTAAATCAGGGAACATGTAGCTGTGAACTTGCCGGACTGCATTGATTAGTATGTATGGCAGTTTAGCTGTAGCAACCCTAAAGGAAGTCCTATGCGTATGGTTAATTCTTTCTTTTACATGCTGACCTTCATTCCACATATTGCCCTGTAACTGCGAATAGTGAACCCCTGTGTTATTCAGGGGCCTAACAGTACAGGCACATTACCCAGTGTGGTTTGAGCAGATAAGGCATGGTGGCATAGCCAAATGTCCCGTGGCCCCTGAAAAAAAGGGACCAAAGGCTTTGACACCTCATGTAGGGCACTCTGGCAGGTCGAACTAGATGGAAAGTCATCCCTTGTTGCTTGTTGAGATGTCGACGGAACTCCATATCACCAATCATAGCATTGCTAGTCACCTTCTGTTGGCTAGAGTTCTGCTTGGAATTAAACGGCCTTGCTTTCATACTCTTTCATTTCTTTGTCTGCATGGGCAGAATTCCCTGGCCAGCCTTTGAAGGAGGGCCAGGATTTTTCGTGAGTACTGGCAACAGCTTTAATGGGGGCTTTGGAGAGGTTTGTTGAGGTCTGACAGGCCGGAAGTTTTTATGTCCTTGTCTGAGGATTAGAATTGTTCAAAGTCGAGGGATAAATCCGAAATGTCACACACTGAAGCTGCAAACTGTCTATCAGATTCATAGAGGAGGCTGCAGCGGCGGATTGCCCCTCACAAGAGGATGCGGTAGTATTGGAAAAATTAGGTGGCGCACTGTTTTTTAAAATAACGTCCACCACTTTAGTCAAAATCTTTTGTAGTTCAAACTGCTCTTTTGCAGAGTTGGAAGTTGGAACACAGCCCAAAGAGTGCATCTACCGTTGCAGCAATGGCGCTAAGGATGGGCATATAGCTTTCATTTTCCTGCACAGCAGGCTCGGAGAATATCGTGGATTCTAAATCCCGTTCAGAGATCATTGTATCTTGAGCAATCTTTTCCAAACCAGGCGTCCCAGGTAGATAGATTCCAATGACATTGTCATACTCCCATGGTGGGATCACTTCGATCGCATTAGTGTTAGTGCTAATGGATACTTGCAGCAGACTAACGCACAAAATTAATAATGAGTTATTGTTATTGTTATCTATGATGGGGAAATAGATAAAGCGTTCGGGCAAGAATGTTCAGCTGCCACGATTGAAACAGGCTTCTTTATGTTATTGGCTAATTGCAACCTTACCTGTGAACCGTTCCTCATTCACATTATGATATTTGTGGGCAAACCTTGCCACAGGAGAGCCCAACGTAGCGGGGCTGCAGGCTATTTTCCCCACCAGTTTTGTCTTGCTGTGAAGTGCATAAGCTCTCTGCCTACAGGCGCCAGCTGTTGACATTCTCAACCGTAAGCTGCTAAACAGCTAAACTGCGAAACTGCATTGCGGGTGTATAGTGCTCACCGGGTCTCTGGTGACCACTCCTCCTCCTCACTGGTAAGCACGGAAGACAGACTCCAACAGAATCACTAGCAGCCCGGCGTATCCTGCCATACTGCATTGCACACTGCTCGCTCCATGCAGTGCGGGTGTATTAGTGCTGACAGAGCCTCTGGTGGCCCCTCCTCCTCCTCACTGGTAAGCACAGAAAACAGACTCCAACGGAATCACTAGCATCTCAGCATCTTATGCCAGACTGCTTTGCACAGTGCGCACAGTGCGCACACGCCGTGAAGTGTATTAGTGCTCACAGGGCCTGTTGTGCCCACTCAGCCTCCCCACTGGTAAGCACAGAAACAGACTCCAACAGCATCATGGATGGAACGATGGGACAATGGAACATAGTTACATTGTTCAAGTGTCATATACATGATGAGCCATATGGATAAAGAAAGACTGCATACGTCTAGAAAAAGAATATACATAGACAAGAGACTTACAGAATGAAAGCTTTACTTGGCTTTATACAGTATGTTAGCTCATATGATGTTGACATATTGCCATCACACTATATAAACTTAGCAGTGTATTCCATTCTAATTGTTCATTCATTCCTGTGATATGTGTTTCCATATGTATTGTGGTTCCTTGGTATTTAGTTAGGATTGATACTTTCCATCTGTTAACACTGTATCCACGACCTCTTCAGTATATTGTCTTCATCATGGTTCACTTGTAACATATGTGACACCATTGGTGCCTCAGCAATCTTACAACGTATCTGTGACCTCTGTCCCTAAATGTGTTGATGCACTGGATGAGTTGCTTGGCCAAAATAGCTGAGGCCACATTGCCACTCAATGCAGTAGATAGCCGGCCTGGTTTTGCAGTTGGTCATTTATTACATAGGATACAGGTCTTTTTACTGCTCCTAAAGGAAGAAATATGCCTGCTAAACCTGTGCGTTCCACATGCACTGCATGCAAAAAGGCCTGAAACCAATTATTTATTCCATTGGGTGGACTGACGAGTTAGACCTATGTTGTGAATGGACTAGTTGGTCCCTTAAGTTCTGACCTCGTTTAAATGCAAATAATGGTGTGGACAGTGCTGGTAATCTTAGCTGACCCAAAAGGCTAATGCTTGCCAACCATTTTACTAACTGTGTTGGCATTAGGGATACATGTTAACGAATGTACTACTTTGTCAGTCATGTGCTTGTTTTGCTTTATGTCTCAGCAAACATTCCCTGGTTGTAAATGTAGCTCTAGAGTTACAAAGCTTAATAGGTGTTCTGGGATGATTATCTACTGAGCATGCAGGTATATTGTGGTAGAGTTACTGTGAATGCTTAGGCACTGCCCATTCAGCAGATTGTCTATCAGTGTGCATGTGTGGAAGCTAACAATGTGTTAGGAAGACTACACCATAGCTTCTCACATAGCCCACCACCTGCAAGCTTCCCACATCTCCCATGTGCCAGGATAATTGTTAATGGACTATGCAGACCAAAGAATCACATCTGCCTGTCAAGAAACTATGTGTGCCTTTTAGCTGGGACTGTCTCTCTTTCTATATTTTTCAACAGACCTAGAGTGACCTCAGGTCCTTCCGCTGCCTGGTTTCACCCTCCCCCACTTTGTCACAATGATGGTTGCGAAAAATGTGCCAAAATCCCTGCCACTTCCCCAGGCCCCATCAATGAGATGAAAAGTTACAATGATATACAGTATACACGATCACATATCTGTTTTATCGCATCAATGTTGTATGACACAAAAAATAATCAAATTCAACAAACATATATTTATTCAAAGACACTCAAAATATGCACAATACATATGTGTTGCTGCCCTATTTCTTTTGATGGCCACTGGTAGGACATGTTTAATACTGGGATGTGTCCTGGAGCAAATATCTTCTTAAATTATGCAAAACCTAAACATGCTGATGTCATCTGAAAGTGGAGAGTACAGCCGATACATGAGCTAAAAATGCACAGAAAATAACTTTCAGGTGTCTTCTAAGTGGGTTTTATTAAATGGGATAGATTGTCATGAAAACTAATTGCATTATGGAACGTTAAGAAAAAGTCTGCTAAATATTAGCATTTTGTTTCCTAAAAAAAAAACAGCATTCACTCTCAAGTGGCTCTGATTCTGGGCACTTTGATCCATGGACGGACTACCTCATGATATCACAAATTGTTGTAAAGACAGTGGGCCTCATGATGACCCTGGCGGGAGCCATGCCCTTATTAAGGGCGCAGCTGCCGCTGGTAATGATTTTTTACCGGAGCCCAGAAAAGGGCAATAACCGGGTCATGCTGACCTTGGCTGACCCGGTGATTGCCCTTTTCTGGGCTCTGGTAAAAATGAATCCCCATTCCCATTGAGCCCAAGAGGGCTCAATGGGAATGGAGAGGATGCTAACAACGGGCCCGTTAATGACGGGTCCGTTGTTAGCATCCTGGTCTGCTAGCGGGTCCCACCAAGGACACCCGGTCTGGCCAGGCATCCTGAGTGGGACCCACAACATACCTCGTAATGAGGCGGCCCGGAATGAACGGTGCTGGTCCCTCACCAGCACCGTTCATTCCGTGGCCGCCAGGGTCCTAATGAGGCCCAGTATCAGAAATCCATCAGTTACAAAGCCATGAGGGTAATTGTTGCCTCAATAATGCATAAGCTCTGACCCAATATTTTTTATGGGCCTGATTTACAAAAGTCTTTTTGAATGGGAAAGTCACATTGAAAAACGCTCTGTAAATCAGTTTCTGTCTTTCCTTTCCCAGCTGTGTTGCTGGGTTGAAGATGGCATCATAGTTCTCCAGGACACCATCCACCAGGATGCCAACTTTAGTGGTGGTGAAGTTGGCAGCCCTCTGCCTCATTGCTGTGGGGGTGCCACACAATGGTAAGGAGGAAGGACTAGACATGGCAACCCCTGAGGCAGGTATGGGTGGGCTAACTAGGTCCTGGAAATGGGCTGTGGAGCATTGGTGGTGGAATAGAGTGGTCAGAATCCAAGACAGCAGATAAGGTGGTCACAGGACTTGACAGGCCAGACACAGGAGCTCACGCAATGGTGTGTCAGCAGGCACTCCAACAAAGTGCAGGTGGGCAGCAGGCACTCACTCTTGGCAGGCAGAAGAAGATAACAAGGGTGGAGGCAGGGCAGGAGCAGGCAATTGAAATGGCACTAGAGGCAAGAGAAGGAGTGTCATTGGGTCTCGCATCTGAGGCAGCCAAATACAGAGTAAAAGCCCTTAGAGTGTAAATTATTTGCTATGTGCTGAATGCAGCACTCCAATGCGACCTACGCATCTTACGCATTACGCAGAAATGGTGGTGATATTTAAGAGGTGCGACGCGCATCACTTGTGCGCAAGAAGTTACGAAGACGGATGAGATTCGCATACATGCATTTGGGGGTGCTATCAAGCTGTTTCCTTGAAGAAACACCTATCTCATTTTTCTTTTGAGAGGTTGCCTGCACGCATACGTGCATTTCTTTCTTTCCATGTTGAGACCTGCAGTGTATCGCATACCCACTTTTTTGTTTTGGGCTGCCACTGTGTATCGTATACCACTTTTTTATTCTTTCAGAATCTTTCAGAGTAGTCCACAGACACACTCTTGGGGATCCACTGTGTATCGTGTACCACTTTTAAAAATATTTGCACCCATGAAGTTTAAGATCCAGATACCTGACTCTGAGAACACCACAAGAGAATAATGCATGCATACTCATGTATCCAACAATGGAGTGCACATGGGGAACACTGACACTGAGATGCTCTGCATACACACATGCTCTTACCTGCCTGCCACCACCCCTGGGTCTAGTCCATACTGTTAAAATAGACATAGCTATACAATTGTGGCCTAGGCATGACTGATGGGCCATGCAACAAGCATATTCTTTCACAACCCAGGGAAAAGTACATCACATGGGCGACAAGTGATCATCAGTTGTGCTCCTGAATCTTCTGACTCTTCTGACGCTGCAGGTTCATATGCAGAACCAGGTGTGGATGACACGCTGAAAGACAACATGGGTGCCCCAATGGGCAAATAGGATGGAGCCATTGAGTCTGCAGCGGTGCACCAGGCATCACAGGGCCAGTCAGTGTTAAGCGCCACATCTTCTGTGGTTATGGCTGCAAGATCTCCCTCTCATGGTTTGGGTTCAGATTCTGGGGCTGATGTCCAATGTCGGGTTGCATACCTGCAGTCAATGAGAGGGGCCCCAAAGCAACGGGCCTGGTCCCTTACATCGCACCGCTGTCGGCTCCGCACACGTGGTGGACATGTGCATGCTGGAGAGACACTGTGGGAGTAACAGATTTTGCGTGCCACCATCCAGCATGGCGATATATTACATCATATTGCTGAGGGCATGGATGTCCTGGCCAAGAACATGACCAGGCCAGCAGCCTGGGATGCACAACAGCAGCGACTTTTGTCCAGCATGAATAAGAAACCATATAGAATGAAAAGATAGTTTTCACTTTCCCGATTATAATAAAAATTGCTTTAGAAAAACTGCACTGAGAGTGCTCAGAGCGTTCTTTCTAATGCAAAATGGCCCAGCCACACATGAGTATGCACAGGGGCTGACATGCATGGTAGTGCTTGCAAGAGGAGACACAGGTGTCCCAGGTGAGTGGTTTTTGAGGGTGTTGGTGTTTGTGTGTCTGTGTCCATATGTCTGTCTTGTATGGTGGAGGAGAAGGGGAATGTTCGTGACGGGGAGTGAGGGTAAATGTGACTGCATGTTTGTATGTTTGTGTCTGTGTGGTGGGGGATTGAGGGTGGAATTCGTGGGGTGGAGGGAGGTGGGGGATGCAGGGCTGATGCAAAGGGAGTGTAGGGGGTGAAACCCCCGACCTCCCAAATATACTGACTTGCGAGGGAGAAAGTGGAGGAGGAGGGTAAGCAGGTGAATGGCTTGACTGGAAGACTGGGCAGGTGTAGTGTGGCATTTCTGCTTTTTGAGTGCCGCCCAAAATCGAGCAAAATAAGTAGGTCTTTTTAGTATGTAACCTTCAAAAAGTGGGACTATCACATAGAATCAAAGAAACTGCATGCTGCGATGCAGTCCTCAAGGCACTCCCACAGACTGGTGCGAAGGCCAACATGAAGGGCTGATGGGCTGATCTGAAGCATCTGTAGGACTCCCTGCATGCAGATGCTGTGGCATATAGAGAAGCCCTGCGGCAGGAGAGTTTTGCATCTAGAGACTCCAATTGCCATGAGATGGAGAGATTGAGGGCTTCATTGCATGAAGAATTTACAGACACAAGGGCACAGCTCAACCAGGAGATGGATGCCTTGAGGTAGACGCTGTGCAGCGAAATTGATTCATCACGAGTGAGCACACATGCATACTCTGTGGCCACTCAGGTGGCAGTTAATAATGACCTCTCAGCCATTGGTGTAATGGTTCAGCATCTGCATCACGGGTGGTCCTGGCCAGTGAAGACAAGGCTTTTATTTATTTATTTATTTATTTATTTAATTGGTTTTTATAACGCGCCTACTACTGTTGCTGAGTTGGGTTTCTAAGCGTGGATCCGGGATTCGAACCTCTGTTGCTCTGTGTGGGCTTGCTTCCAAGACCAGCGCGTTGATCCTGCATGGACAGGAGACACCCCTACCACCTGATTATCCACCGCCGAATGGCAGTCCCGGTACACCCAAGCCATCCCATTGAGGGATATATATATATAAATATATATATATATGTTGAAAACCCTGAACCTAGGTCCGGGAAAGGCGGAAGGCACTCAGGGAAACAGTCTTGCTTGCAGTAGTCACAGCAAAACACTGAGGCAGGAAACCAAGTAATGTCAGCCAAAAATCAATACTTTAATTAATCAAATGTCCAGGACAGGAGAAACAAACACGTAAAAACGACGCGTTTCGCGGGAACAGATCGCTTGTTCACGTTTAGAGCAACAGACACAATAGAAGGACTATTTATACAGTCATCAACTCTATGACTTCTGTGTAGAGAGTCGTGCACACTTTCTTTTTTGTCTCTTATACAAGTTCGCCATCTTGGAATGGGTTAAAGCGTATTAGAACTCATTAAGCTTAATATCAGAGAAAAACAATACATGCTTTTTCGGACATGCTTGGCTGACCCTGGGCAAACGATTATAGTTATCAAAAACCGCTTTATGTGAGGTAAGTTCTAGTAAAAATAAATAAATGATTTCATGCAGTATCTAAAATAAAGTGCGTAGTGCACACATTCTTTTTTGAATTCTTCGATTCAAGTGTTTAGTTTAACCCGTTCAAATACCTTTACCAGTATTCACGAGCTGTGCAAAATTTGCAAAATACAACTGATGTTGTTAAAGTGCTATGTGCATTTGTTAACATGAAAATTTGATTTACAGTTTATAAAGTGCCTAGTGCATTTAGCAGCCTCACGACATAATTCTATGTCGGAACATGATAAAGTGCTTAGTGCATCCTTAAAAACTGATGTATTTTACACTTGAGTCATTTGTTACTTGCATATCTTAAAACAATTTTCCCAAATCATTATTAGGGCAATTGCCTACACATAATAAAACCTCACTTACAAAAAGCCCCATATGATGTAAATAACCCTAAAAAAAATAATATAGACCAATAGGAGTAAGAGACAGATTGAAAAAAATGTGCATGTAACTGTTATTCCATTGTGTTGCATTAATACTTCAACAAAGAATAACCGTTGGTTGCCCTTACAAGAAAAATAAGTGAAAGAGTAAAAACTAAAAGACTAGAGAGGTCTGGAATTCTTGTGAATCTCGGAATGGTAAAAGAGTAAATAGACCCTCTAATCATTGTGATTGTGAGAAAACATAACACCCATGTTTGAAACAGACCAAAAACCGAAAACAGTCAGATACATTTTACATGTGGGTTAACGCAATCCTATAAATGCAATATATTATAAAAAAGCAATACATTTTAAACAAAGAGGAAAGTCTTAAATACGCATAATATTTGAGGTAACAGGAACCCAACTAAGCATGCCTCAGTCTGGGATCATCTTTGGCAGTTCAATGTTTTACTTAGATTACTCTTGAGCCCTATTAAGTTCCTAGGAATGTGTATAATTCTTCATCTAGGTTGTGGCCCTGGGGTTTCTTTGTCTCATAGTCCAAGATGTATCTGGTTTCCATTTGTCGTAAGAGGAGTTCTCGGTTTCACCCCCTTGCTGTTTTTTGGATAGCATGTATTCCAAAATATCCAAATCCGTCGAGTTTTCCTCCGTGCTTTTCTTGGAAATGTAGGGCCATTGGATATGTTGGATCAACATTTTTGATTGCTCTTATGTGTTGCAAAATTCTAAGTTTTAACTTGCCGATCGTACTCCCTACATACCACTTGTCACACGGGCAGGTAAGGACATACACAACGTACTCTGTTTGGCAAGTGATTCTAGATTTTATGATCACTTTATTGTTCAGAACAGGATGTTGGTATTGTTTGATATTTTTTGCAAATTTGCAAGCCTTACATTTAGTACATCTTTGAAAACCCTCCGGGTTGGTACTTAACCAGCTTAGAGTCACAGGTGCTGTTCTAGGGCTCATATAACTAGATACCAAATTATCTTTCAAAGAGGCTGAACGCCTAAAAGTAATATTAACATTGGACCCCAAGGTACGTCCCAGATGCTCGTCCTGCCTTAGTACATGCCAGTGTTTGTGTATTATTTGGCGAATGCTCTTGGAGGCTTTACTGTATGTCAAAATAAGACGTGTGTCTTGCTCTTCTGTTTCATTTTCAATATGGACCTTGGGCATTAGCAAAATCTTGCAATCCTTTTGCCGTACTTTGTGAAAGGCTCTCTCCAACACTTTCTTTGGGTAACATCTTTGCTGAAATCTTTGTGCCATTAGTCTACACTCCTTATCATAAGTTTCCAATTGCGAGCAATTCCGTTTAATGCGGATAAATTCACCCTAGGGAATGCTCCATTTCAATGACGTGGGGTGGTTGCTCTTTGCATGCAATGGTGTGTTGGAGCTAGTTGGTTTTCTATACAATTCGGTCACCAAACTGTTGTTGTCCACATTGACAAGTATGTCCAGATAGACAATGGTGGTCTTACTGTGGCACTCGGTGAACTGGAGATTGTATTCATTTATGTTAAGTAACTTCACAAACTCCAACCATTCGTCTGCGGCTCCGTCCCATATTACAAATAAGTCATCTATATAACGCAGCCACAAGACCACCTTATCTGTTAGGTGACTGTTGGAGGGGACCCACACTGCAGATTTTTCCCCACCATCCCATCATTAGATTTGCATATGAGGGAGCAAATGTAGTCCCCACGGCTGTACCTTGCAATTGGGTGTAGAACTTATTGTCAAATAAAAAGCTGTTATTTGTTAAGCAGAGATTGATCATTTGTAAAATCATCTTTCCATGTTCAAGATAATTCAATGATCTGGTGTTTAAAAAATGCTCACAGGAATTTAATCCATCTGTATGTCTGATTGAAGTGTACAGGGAGACAAAATCTAATGTGGCTAGTAGATATGACTTTTCCCAAGGTATGCCGTCTATTTTGTTTAGAAAATCCTTTGTGTCTTGTAAATATGACGGCAAGCTTGTGAAAAATTTTATCAATGTTTCATCTACTAGTTTAGATACATTTTCGAATAGTGCCCCACATAAAGTCACTATGGGTCTCCCCGGAGGTCTTGTTTTGCTTTTATGAACTTTTGGCAAGAAGTAAATTGTGGGCATCATTGGAAATCTTGGATGCAAATATTTACACATATCTTCTTCCAAAAGACCTTTTTCCTTCCATTTCATCAGCAACTCAAAAAGTTGATCATTCATTTCTAATGATGGATCCTTGTCCAGCAGTTTATAACATTTCTGATCCCTCAGTTGTCTATTGGCCTCAGTAATGTAATCAGACCTGTTCATAATGACAATGTTGGTACCTTTGTCAGAGGGTTTAATGATATAATCATCTAGTTTTTTCATGCTCGAAAGGATCTCTTGCTCTCGTCGAGTTAAGTTATTTTTAGAAATGTTGGTTTTAGTTTTCCTTATCTTTTTGAGGTCAGTTATCACCAGATCTTGAAAAGCCTCTATGTTGCCACCAGGGTTGAACATGGGATTAAATCGTGATTTAAGTCTCAAATTGCTCTTACTAGGCCAGTCAGTGCTAATGTGCATAAGTTCCCATTGGGGGTCGCTTATGTCTTCGTCGTCTTGCCACTCGGTTTCTAGATGAACGAGATCTCGTAAAACATTCATGTCTTCTATTATCAGGGGAGTATATCCCGATCGGGGCTCCTTGTCTTTGGTTTTGGGTGGGTTGACAGCAAAGAATTTCTTCAGGCGGATCTTACGCATATATTTGTCAAAATCTATTCTTGTTTCAGCTTAATTGTATGACATTGAAGGGCAAAAGTTCAATCCAAGTCTAAGCACCTCTTGTTCTTCTAACGAGAAAGTACGTGATGTTAAATTTACAATTGACATATCTGTTGATGTGTTTTGTGTCATCATCAATTCTTTGTCCCAGAGCGTGTCTGTCTGTCTGTTTTGGCCACTGCTCCGGTATCTGAAGCGGTTGCTCCTCCTCGTTTTCTTGTGCCTCGTGACTTTGTTAACTTTCCCCGTCCTTGTCCTCTTGTCTTTTTGTTGGTTCCGCCCCTGCCATCCATCCCTAAGAGTCTCATTTTTTCTAAAAATTAAATTTTCTTTGGGGCTGTTCATTTTCACTTTCCGTGGAATCTACATCAGAGGAAGATGGTATACTTAATGATGCGTTTTCAACCTGAGATGTTGTTGTTGAAAATGTTCTCCGCAAAGTATCAAATCTTTTGGCAAATGTGAGGACTCTGCCCTTTTCATTGACCTCTTTGTCACGGAGAAATTTTTGTTGTTTATGCTGTTTTATCTCTTCCTCAAATGTTTTCAGTCAATTTTCTATATTTGCTCGAATGGTTTTGCCTTCTTCACTTGGATTGGACTTGTTGAGTTGTTCTTCAATCTCATTTATTTTAGTCAGTGCTTTTAGATGATCAATCTTTGCATATTTAATCAGAATGTTAAGGAATGTGACAGAACATCTGTTACTTGATTCACCCCACTCCTCCAGCATGGCCGGGTTCCTGCTCCTCAAAAGTTGGTGTGGTTAATATTCTTAAGCCTCTTGGAATGCTTCCCACATCGATATAATTTTGTAACGAATATTCTTCCCACCATTTACTGATCTCTTTTTTCTGGAGTTTTTCCAGCTCTCTGAGAAGTCTCACTTCCTCATTACACTGGGTATCTGGCGGTTTGTTGTTCGGCTTGCCTGCAGCAACACAGGCTTGTGTCTGACAAAATAAAAACACTGCTTGCTCTTTACGTGCGTTCTCCCTGTCCTTCTGCGTAGACATACTGTGTTATATGATGGCTGATAATGGCTTTCTGTCTCACCAGAGAAAAGATTCTCACTTCCTTTGCAAAAATGTTCAGCTAGCCTAAGTGCTTTAAGAACAATCCTTCAGACGGCGGCCCAATTTAAGTGAAGCGTATTTCAATTAAAAACACAGGTAACCAAAAGTGACAGTGTTGGACCTACCCTTGCGGTCGATTGCGCCTCCACCCTCCGATGGTAGGATGCCTCCGGCCACAAATGTGGCAAGTCCGTCACTGCACGCTGGAACTGATGCTTCACAGTACTTGCTTAAGTCTTGGGCAAGCCGGAGTGAAAATCCGCAGCTCCTTAATAAGAAAAAAAGCAAATGCTGCGTTTTGCTACTGGTAAGTGGAGCGGGTGCCTTTTCCAACGTCGTTTTTCCCTCGGCGTGTTGAAATGTTGAAAACCCTGAACCTAGGTCCAGGAAAGGCAGAAGGCACTCCGGGAAACAGTCTTGCTTGCAGTAGTCACAGCAAAACACTGAGGCAGGAAACCAAGTAATGTCAGCCAAAAATTAATACTTTAATTAATCAAATGTCCAGGACAGGAGAAACAAACACGAAAAAACAACGTGTTTCGCGGTAACAGACCGCTTGTTCAAGTTTTGGGGGAACAGACACAATAGAAGGACTATTTATACAGTCATCAACTCTAGGACTTCTGTGTAGAGAGTCGTGCACACTTTCTTTTTTGTCTCTTATACAAGTTCGCCATCTTGGAATGGGTTAAAGCGTATTAGAACTCATTAAGCTTAATAGCAGAGAAAAACAAAACATGCTTTTTCGGACATGCTTGGCTGACCCAGGGCAAACGATTATAGTTATCAAAAAACGCTTTATGTGAGGTAAGTTCTAGTAAAAATAAATAAATGATTTCATGCAGTATCTAAAATAAAGTGCGTAGTGCACACATTCTTTTTTGAATTCTTCGATTCAAGTGTTTAGTTTAACCCATTCAAATACCTTTACCAGTATTCACGAGCTGTGCAAAATTTGCAAAATACAACTGATGTTGTTAAAGTGCTATGTGCATTTGTTAACATGAAAATTCGATTTACAGTTTATAAAGTGCCTTGTGCATTTAGCAGCCTCACGACATAATTATATGTCGGAACATGATATATATATATATATATATATTTCTTTTGGTGTTGAGTGGACACACACCCTTCCTCTCCCCCCTCCAGGATGGACATTATTTTTCCCCATTCCATGATAGAATTTATTTTGTGACCTGTCCAGGGAGGTCTGATATCTGAATCCCCACTCACCTGTTTGGGATTGACACAGTCTGGTATTGAGACACATTCTTTTGCCCCTGTTCAGGATGGACTATTTGTCTTAATTGATTTCCTACCTTTAGAGATGTCTGGTTGCCCTCTCAAGGGATTTATGAGTACAGCACTGGACATGTAGTTATGCACAGTGGTGTCAACTGTCATGGTACACTTGATTGCAAAAGAATCAGATGTTCAGGTGACAATCAGTCAAATGCCCTTGGAACATATGTGCAGTTTGCAAGATTGACGTTTATGCATGCAGAAATGCAATGTCCCAAATTGTTGGGAGATCCTGATTCACCCATTAACTACACTTCATCACAGGTCCAACCAGCACCCTTTCACCTCGCTACTGCCCAAGCCCTCTGCCCGGTACTAGCCCTACATTCACATATGCGGAGGAAGAGTTTGTGGTGGAGGTGATGTGGAAATTACATCAGGGAAACTCTGCCAGCAGGTAAGGATGTGCACTGTCACTCATGTCAATATCTGTTTCAGTGTGAACAAAATATATGCACGCAGTTGAGCATTTTGGATTTACACAGTTAATGTGATTTTGTGATGGTGAAGGTCAGTGCAGATGTGTGTTTGTCCACATGTTTGTGTGTGCATGTCCCCTTGAACATCCATGCATTTTCATTGGTTTTCAGGTTGCACTTCCACAAATGACAGCAGACTTCCAGAGTATGTGCTGTCATAGTCCCACTTGATATAAGCAAAAGCAAGAGCAAGAGCTTGGTGCCTTTCTTTTTTTAGGTGGATGTGTGGCCAAGGACCTAATATATATAGCAACAAAAGTACCACAACCAGCTACCCGGCCTCATACGTGAGGGCATCACACAGTCACAGTTACAACACCAATATAGCTAGCATAGCTAATATAGACCAGGGTACCATAGGGTATGAGAAAATAACACATTTTAATATTACCTAATACATATTCATACAAAACATAAAACAATGCATAGCAAATGATAAAAACCAGGAAAACAAATCAGTGTAAGTTATATAAATGGGGAAACCTCATATCGCAACACATTTGTTTAGCAGGTAGAAGAGGTTAGTATTTAGATGTGAATAAATGTACAAGTATAGCCTTCATTGGCTTATTTCGACATTCTTTTTTTCATCATACACTTGTTTTCAAATATTTTCAAAACAGCAAAGTCGTGCCGACCATTTGATGTGTTTCTAGGTCCAGGTATATTATAACACACGTGCAGCGATGGTTCTAAGTCGCGTGTCTTTCGGACCTGTCTTCAGGAAACTATTTCATTTTGACTAGCCCACTGTGGTTCGTCGTGTAGGGAAGGGGGAATGACGGGCCTTCACTCAATTGTGGATTGGCTCAACCAACAAGAAACATGCATCAATTTCATGATGACGTCAAATGAAATGAAAATCTCGTTTTTAGATCTAGAGATATACAGGGCAGATAATAAATTACAGGCAACACTTTTCAAGAAACCAAGAGATAAGAATACTTTGCTGCTATATAAAAGCTACCACCCTCAAAGCCTTTGTGAAGATTTACCATATGGGAAATTTCTTCGCATTAGGCAAAATTGCTCCACAAAAGATGACTATGATCTCAATAGCCAAAACCTGACATTGAGGTTGAAAAAACGGGGTTATCCCGCACACTTTATCCGAAGATCTAGGAAGAGAGTGAACCATGCCAACAGAGAAGATTGTTTGGTGAAACATCTGAATATAAAAGAAGATAACATCACCTGTGTATCTACCTTTACACCAATTAGCAATTGCCTATGTCGGAGTATATTAAAAAACAGGTCAATGGTAAATACAAAAGATTTCTGTATTAAAAAACCCAGCTTTGCATTCACACGGTCTCCTAATCTCCGTGACAAATTGGTATACATACCCGTCGAAACTTCCAACTAACAATGGCTCACAAACAACATTATGGGAGCTGCCCCCGGTGAAGGGGCATTTTAAATGCGGTAAAAATGCAGTAACTGCTCAGTGTTTCGTCTGACTGGAAACATTAAAGGAATAGATCTGAAAGGTAGGATTTGGCAACTAAACAAATTTACTAACTGCAACACAAAATGGGCAATTCGTGGTATCAAGTGCCTCGGCGGTCTGTTGATTATCGGTAAAACCAGAAAGGCCCATAAAACAGCAGATCTGTGAGCATAGATTGTGTGTGAAAAATATGGTAACCGATAAACCTTTGGTAGTCCACTTCAAACTGGCTAAGCACTCTCAAGAAGACATCTTTTGGTTTATAATTCAAATAGTTGAAGCACATCCCAAGGGGACAATCTGACCCTAAGAAAATTAGAACAGAAATGGATTTACGATCTCAATTCGGTTAAAGAAGGAATGAATATTTCCATTGAGTGGAGTTTGTTCATCCATTAAACCCTGGTGAAACACTATCTTCTTCCTATTTGAGAACATTACCCATTACCTCTTGAGGTCGATAATAAAACATAAATACAAGAACCGATGAAATGAGTGCACTCTGTAACACACGGCCACACTAATATGCACACAATGAAGTGGTCTGTCTGCCCCCTCCCTCTTTCTTTTGTATTCATAATTTGATTCATATGTATGGGGGCACAATCACTAGAATTTTATACTAGATTATATAATCTATGTTGGCAGTGAAAGTGTCGAGAGCAAACCCTATATTCATTGATCACCCGTCCATGTAAACAATGGCAAACACCATCTCTTGCCAGCAATGCAGATTGATCAATAGCCTCACCCAAGATGGCGGACACACGCCTGTCACGTTGACGTTAGGCACGGGGGTTTATTTTCATCAACATCGAATCACAGTCACGTGATGTTCGTTGTTAGAGACAACGTTGTTGGATGCAGTTTTCTGCGGGTAAGCTGAAAGAAGCTTGTTATCCACACACGGTAACAGAACCCGTTTGAATTTATAGATTCTAACACAGGTTTTTTTATATACAGGAGACAACCCTCCTGACCAGATTGCAGGGGAACACGCGCCACTGCCCAATGAATGGTATGCACAGCACTAAACAGATCCTTTTTGGGACATTTAGGATGATGAATAAAAATGTTGGAGAGGCCGAAAGCATATCGCAAAAGGAAACTATCACCTCAATTGAAGGTCACTATGGATTCTGATTTTCTGGCTGGTGGGTGGTCTCCCTCTCCTGTTTTGTTCCCTTATCTTTGAATTAGCACAAACAAGTAAGAAAAGAATGGCGGGATATATTTAACCAATAGATGGTGAACAGGCCACTATATCACTACACCAAATGATGAGGTAGTTTAACAACTGCTTTTCTAAAAAGGGAAACACTGGTCTCTTTGAAAAATGTGTGTGTGTAATGGTAAGACATGCCCATGCCCATGTAATTTTTACACAAATAGGACAAACAGAAATCATTTTTGTCCTTTACAGTTCTAAGAGATGCCTCAGACCAACAGTGAATATAGAAAATGACGCGACTCATCACATGCTGTTAAGAAATTTAAGTTCAGTCATGTCACAGCCTACACTTGAAACACGATGATAACAATAGGGTACCTGTAAATAACGAAGAATACATGTTTGCTTGGTTTTTAGAAGGCCACAAAAACCTTGAAAGTTAAGTCATTCAACACAACAAACCACATTGGGCTAGTAAAAAATGAAATAGTGTCCTGAGAACAGGTCCAAAAGGCACATGATTTAGAACCATCACCACACTTGTGTTATAATATATCTGGACCTAGAAACACATGAACTGGTTGGCACGGCTTCGCTGTTTTGAAAATATTCGAAAACAAGCGTATGATGAAAAAAATAATGTTGAAATAAGCCAATGAAGGCTAGACTTGTACATTTATTCACGTCCACATACTAACCTCACTTCCACCTGCTAAAGAATTGCATTGCAATATGCAGGTTTCCCCATTTTTGTGACTTACACTGATTTTTTTTCCTGGTTTTTATCATTTGATAATCATTGTTTTATGTTTGTATGACTATGTATTAGGTAATATTAAAATATGTTATTTTCTCATACCCTATGGTACCCTGGTCTATATTAGCTATGCTAGCTATATTAGTGTTGTAATTGTGACTGTGTGACGCCCTCATGCGTGAGGCCGTGTAGCTGGTTGTGGTACTTTTGTTGGTACATATTCCCTCTTGAGCCATTGGCAGTATTTTACACATTCTATGACAACAGCTTCATCCTCTAATGCCTGGACATCTGCACTGTGCATTCTGATTGTTCACTTCTTGCCTCACTGACCACTCTGTGGTCTTCTTCCTACCCACCATGTGTTGTACGGCGTCCTGCAGGTGTACTCTCTGTCCACCCTAATCTTCAACCTGTGCCAGATGCCACTCCACAGCCTTATCCACTCACATGATGCCCTGCTATGACTACACGTCTTACACACACATCCATTCACAGATCACCAAGATCTTGGCTGCTCCACTTCATGACCTTGCCTCTGGTAATGCAGATGTGCCCATATGTCTACATGCAATCCACAGTGCAGGTTTGGCACACTTGGTGCATCTTGGTTTGTAGTGTTTTGCACATATGGACCCCTGATGTCCTTTACCTGTGTTCCTCATTCAAGTCACATGTTGTTTGATTATTGTTTTCTGGATATTCTATGCTGAAAAATGTATTGCATACCCTTTGTTTCTATTACTAGTTGTTGAGCTCAAGCAATGTGGGTGACTGCACTATATGTGTATGTACATTGTGGGAACTTATATGTGGTACATCATCCCCTCCCCACAGCTTCTGTTCATCGTTTGTCCCTGTAAGCGTTAGCAGTTCACACTATGATCCACATAACCTTCCTGGGAATGGCTCTTCCAGGGTATGCGATCTGTTGGAGGGGGAAGCAACAGCTGGGGAGTGATGTCCTGTCCAGGAATGGTGTTGTCCAATTGAGTGTTGGGGGGTGGTTGCCGGTGTATAGTTTGGAGTTGTGGGAATATTTTGCGTGGATGTTGCGAACATGGTTCTCTTTCTGGTTTGCCTGCCATGGTGTGCTGTGCTTATTTTTTTTGTGACACTAAGCAGAAGATTGCCCTTTCACAGGTGACCTTTGTTTCCCAGTCTGCCCTTACCCCCTAATGTACTTCTTCTCCCCAACCTGTGCTCTGTTTCCATCAATGTGTATCCATGTTCTATGCCCCTGCTGCTTTCTTTTCCTGTCTTTCTTTCTCTGTCATCCTCTCTTCCCCCTTCTTTCTGCCCTCACCCACTGTTACAGCCACCATATCTCTCCTCATCTCCCCACCAGATAGACTCCTCCCTGCTTAATGATTCCTCTCTCTCTCTCTCTCTCTCTATTTCTATCTGTTCTGTTCCACAGCTCTTCATTCACCACTCTATCAACTCTCTCCCTGTTGCTCTTTTTCATCCTTTACATCAGCTTTACATCAGCTCCCACACTTGTACTTCCACTCCCCAGACCTTCACCTCCTCACTTGGTGTTCCTTTCCCACCCCTGCATCCGGTGGGTGTGCACAACTTGTATGCCTGCAAGCAATGACCCATCTTCTGCCCACGTCCCAGGGCAGACTAACCCCTGTGTCCAGAGTGCATATTGTGCTAAGTTGAACATTTGCTTGCTTCACCGCCAGTGATTACTGTATCATTCATTTTTTTATTGTGATTTATTTATTGTTGCTCCCGCTGTGTGATTTTGACTTCCCGTTATTGACAAAGGGTGGCCCATGACAGTCAAGTTACCATGGTCCATACGGAAAAAATCAGGGCTGTACTGTTTGTTTAGTTTCATGCAATGCATGTCTTTGCAAGCTAAGAATGTTGTTTCAGGTGAAATGCTGTTGATGCGAGACAGCTGGGTACCTTGTGCAGTGAAGTTCATGACATTCAGGGAGGCACTGGTTGAGGTGTCATTGGTGGCAGGGAGTCTGGCTTTGTGCTGGGTTATTTTTGTTGCATTGGCCTGAGGTATGTGGGTCCTGCTTTGTGGTTGTGGGAACACATGGTGATGGGAGGCTGGTGAGTTATTGCTTGCTTTTTTTGCATGGCACACCTGGGGACACTGTTTGCGGTATAAATGGTGGGAGGTAGGCTGTCACTGTGTGCAGTGTTTTTAATTGCTTTGGCCTGAGGTGATCAGGTCTAGCTGCGTAAGTGCAGGGACACATGCTGATTGGAGTGTGGCGAGTAATTGCTTGCAGCTTTTGCATGTGTCATGCCTGCCATCCAGCATCCTATCGAGTCAGATTTTCATTGCATGTCTACCCACTCCTGTGCTTCTGCTCTGTCTGAGGGTGTACTCCCGAGAAAACTGCACCCCCAGCACAGCATTGCAGGCCATGTGGGGACTGCAATGTTCCCCATGCTATGTGCCTGGTGTTTTTGTTTGCCCTGTTGACATGTACCATGCATGGTACACCAGCAGCTATTTAGACACTTGTTAACAGCTGCTCAGTGCATCTCAACACTTGCTTCAGTTCCCAGCTCATTGGTGCATGTTCAGTCCAGTTCCTCTGAGCTCTGCCTTCACTTCCTATTGCCTGTTCCCTGCTCCCCTTGGTGTGCCAATCTCCTGGACCTCCGTTTCACATTCCTTTCTCTTGTCTGCTTGTCTCTTTTCTGCCAGTTGTCTCTGTGCTCAGCCTTCCTCTATGACTGCTGCCTATTTGCCCTGCTCCCTTCTGCCAGATCCTGTCTTCACTGCAATTGCTAATAAGTGTGCTTTTCTTCATCTAGGACATTTCATTTTCGGCTCCCCTGCCAGAGTTTTGTACACTGTCCTAATGCCACGTTAATCAGGTGGAGCCAAATTGAGGCATTGGGAGGACTTCGGAGACTTCACCCTATAAGTGATCTTTATTTGGGGGTGCTCTCAGTATAATTCTGAAAGCAGCTAGATCTGAAGGATCACAATTACACCTCACCAGAAAAAGGGATAAATGGAACCTGGTCCTTCATTGCATGTCTCTCAAGGGGGCAAGCAGTGTAGGTGTTCTGGATGGGGAAGGTGTCTTCTTGTGGGGTGTTTTTATTGCATTGACCTGAGGTGAGCAGATCCGGTGCATGGGTGCGGGGACACATGGTGATGGGAGGCTGGCAAGTCATTGCTTGCAGTTGGTGCATGGCATCCAGAGGGGCGCAGGGTGTGGTGTCATTGGCTGCATCGATGTGTTACCTGCTATGACCTTATGTTATTTTTCTCTACTAAGGCATTCTGCAAGGGAAGATGGTTGCTGCTATTCAAGGGGACAGTAATTTCAGATGCCTGCACATAACGGCAGTGTAGGCTGATTTGGACTATGGAGGGGAGCATGGATACATTCAAGGGTGCAGCTGGAGCAGGCTCGCAAGGGGGAGAGGTGTGAGGTGACATGTGCATCTTTCTTGAAGTTAACTTGCAGTTTTCTCAGTCAGCATGACTGTTTTGATGTAGATGTGAATTATGAGCATACTTGTCAGGGAATGGGGTGGCCACTCCACCTGTATATTGTCACACGCGCATAGGGTGGCCAGGGCTGTCCTCACAAGTGTTAGTTGCTGTTTACATTTTGTAATGTGCTTTCCTGCTTGTGTTCTCCTGTGTGCTGTTGGGGGTCTGCATGCACAATAGTTGGTGGTATCCTTGTGAGAGTGTACATGGATTCCATTGCTTGTGTGGTGTGCATTGGTGTGAGCAACATTGACATTGTTGTTTCCACTTGCTATGGCTGTATCAGTGTTTGGTGCAGTTGATAGTATGGCTATCGACACACACAGTATGCCTCCCCAGACACATATTCTCATGTTCTTGTTATGGGCATGGAGGATTCACCCCAATTAATCATTGAATGGCACCAGAGATGTAGAGTCACTGTGTTTCCTCCAGAGAGGACGATTTCATGAGAAGTGTGCCCTTTCGCAGACGAAGAGCAAGGGTGGTGCCTGTGGCTATGGTGATATCCCTCCTGCAGAATAACTGGTATGCCATGTGGTGTGGCAACATTGTGCAGGACACAAGCGGCCACAGTGATTTTACATACTACTGGTGGGGCATACAGCAATACCCCAGCAGAGTAGTCAAGAGAGCGGAAACGTGACTTGAGAACCCCAAATTTGCACTCCACTAGGCCCCTAGTGGCTATGTGTGCTGCATTGTACCTTACATCAGCTGGTCTGGCAGGATTCTTGAATGGTGTGAGCAGGAATGTTAATAGTGTGTAGGCACTGTCCCCTGCAAATGTGTCAATAGTTGTTATTGGCATTGATTGTCATGTTCTGTTGTTCAGTGTGTCAAGGGAATGAATGCATGTATGTGACAGCTGATAATCATAGAGGAGCCAAGTGTTATCAAAGGTTCCAGATGCCAAGGACCGGTAGGGGGGTGACTGATGGTGTATGTAGCTGTCATATGAGCTTCCAGGAAAATTGGCATTGACTTGCATGATCACTCCGTTTGCATGACAGATGACCTGCACATTGATGGAATGCCAATACTTCTGGTTGCAGTAAATGTGCTCTCTCAATCGGGGGGCCGTAGTACAACATGTGTACAATCAATGGCTCCAAGTACACGTGGAACGTGTGCAACAGAATATAACTCCTGCCACACTCTCTGCATTGCCTGCTGTGTGCACACTATGTATATGTGCTGATGCAAACACACAAGTGATGTGATGCAGGCCAAAAGCTGGTGGAAACAGCAGGATTGTGTGACCTGAGATGGGCCAACAACAATGACAGTGGTGAGCTGAAAGGAGCCTGTGGCTATGAAATTGTGTGCTGTCAGCACCTTTTCCAGTGGTGTGAAGAAATGGGAGCAGATTGTGGGTGATGCAAGGCTTTGCACCCACTCCCTAACCAGGTCTAGGATGACATGGGGTGGGAACCTGTATGTTGCATACACCTGGTCGTCTGGCATCTGAAACAGTGTGGTGCGTGTTGAGAAAATCCAGTCCCTTGACCTCCTCCTACTCCTACTATCTCCTTTTACAATGGCTACCAGTATACCTGCATTCATTGTGACTATGCAACATTTGAATGGTGTGCATTGCATGTTCTATATGTGTTAGATCCTTTGCCAATTGTACTTTGTGTCTTCTAGCATGTGGTGGTAAGATCACAAGGTTTGCATGTGAGTTTTCCCGGTGTGAAGTTGAGCGTTGAAATCCATGAATTTGGTTGGGTTTGCGCTTGACTGGGGGTGCAATTTCCTTCTGAGACCCATCCCTCAACACACCCTGTTATTCCATGTTCTTGCTCGTTTTTCCAGAAGAATGTGGAATATGCCTGTTCCGCCCCCTATTTATTTTGTTGGATAGGCCCATTCCACAGTTAGAGTGGCATGTCGCAAACAGTGCTCGACTGCACGCAAAGACATGACGGGCCCACGTAAAGCCACGGGAATACACACACATTCCAATCCATAAATCGGTAAAAGGAGTTTTACATGCTGAAAAGTCACTTTTCAACATGCAAAAAAATCCATGAATTGGACCCAAAGTGTTTTTCGGTCCAGTTTTTGTGAGTGCCTAGAAGAGTCTATCTTTGCACAGCAATAGAATTCATCTTTTGAAATGGAGTTTCTGTCGTTTTAGGTTCCAGTTATGTTTTGCTTTCCTTCAGTGCACTGTTCAAACAAAGTCACTGGCTTTTTCACAAAAGACATCCCAGGTTTTATTCTCCCTGAAATTGGGAACATATTTGAGTGGAATCTTGCAGCACTCGAAGCTTGTAAAGCAGACCGCGTACATATTCTATTCTGGGAAAGTCATGTCATGGCAGTGCATAGACCATGGCATTCGACCATTTGGATGCATTCTCTGGTGCTTGTGAAATCTTTGTTACCAATTAACATGACCATTTTTAGAACGACTAAAACACAATGATTGCCTTGACCTCCTCTCCCTTGAAATCTTCAGTAGACTGTGCCAACCCTTTAAGTGTCCCTCAGAAAAGCATCATTAACTTGATTTTGTGCTAAAGCAACAAGGAAGCAGTTAGCTTTAATGTTTCCAAAAGAAGAAAAAAAATTGGACGGTAATGGATGCTATCCAGTACGATATATTCTCCAAAATATTGGAATGAGCCCCAAACGTTAATGGTCATGTCTGGCTCAAATCATTTTTGCACTTTATCATTGTAAAGGGTAATGTACTCACATAGTAATTGGTAAACACGTTATTTTTCGCTCATTGGAAATAAAGGACTGGAACCCAAGAACTGAGCACTTTCACATTTTTATAGCTGGCGGTGGGGAAGACTTAACATCACCAAGCTACTCAGTATTTGCTAATAGAGCAGGCCTAGGCAGCTCTAGGATACGGACCTGGTGTAAGAATGTCACTTTACTGTTATCAACATTCCACAGGAAGTAGGACCACCCATACAAGATGGTGAGGGGGCCTGAGACATGCCACCAACAATGGCAGTGGTGAGCTGAAAGGAGCCTGTGGCTATGAAATGGTGTGCTGACAGCACCTTTTCCAGCCGTGTGTGGTAATGGGATCAGATGGTGGGTGATGCAAGGTCTTGCACCCACTCCCTAACCAGGTCCACGATGTCAAGGGGTGGGAACCTGTATGTTCCATACACCTGGTCATCTGGTATCCCAAACAGTGTGGTGCATTTTGAGAAAATCCAATTCCTTGACCTCCTCCTACTCCTACTATCTCCATGTACAATGGCTCCCAGTATACCTGCATTAATTGTGGATATGCAACATTGGAATGGTGTGCATTGCATGCGCTATATTTGTTAGATCCTTTGCCAATTGTATGTTGCGTCTCCTAGTATGTGGTGGTTAGATCACAAGTTTTGCATGTGAGTTTTCCTGGTGTGAAGTTGAGCATTGAAATCCATGAATTTGGTTGGGTTTGCGCTGGACTGGGCATGCAATTTCTTTGTGTGGCCCATCCCTCAACACATTCATGTTATTCCTTGTTTTTCCTCATTTTGCCGGAAAAATGGGGAATATTCATGTTCCGCCCCCTATTTATTTTGTTGCATAGGCCCGTTCCACAGTTTGCATGGCACGTCGCAAACAGCGCTCGACTGCACGCAAAGACACAATCGGCCCAAGCAAAGCCACGGGAATACTTGCGAAGTCCAATCCGTAAATCGGTAAAAGGAGTTTTATGTGCTGAAAAATGGGCAACGTCACTTTTCAGCATGCAAAAAATTCCATGAATCGGGTCAAAAGTGATTTTTGGTCCGTTTTTTATGAGGGTCTAGAATCGTATATCGTTGCACAGCAATAGAATTCATCTTTTGAAATCGAGTTTCCATGGTTTTAGGTTGCCATCAAGTTTTGGTTTCCTTCAGTGCACTGTTCAAACAAAGGCACTGGCCTTGTCACAAAAGACATCCCAGGATTATTTCTCCCTGAAATTGGGAACATATTTGAGTGGAATCTTGCAGCACTCGAAGCTTGTAAAGCAGACCGCGTACATATTCTATTCTGGGAAAGTCGTGTCATGGCAGTGCATAGACCATGGCATTCGACCATTTGGATGCATTCTCTGGTGCCTGTGAAATCTTTGTTACCAATTAACATGACCATTTTTAGAACGACTAAAACACAATGATTGCCTTGACCTCCTCTCCCTTGAAATCTCCAGTAGACTGTGCCAACCCTTTAAGTGTTCCTCAAAAAAAGCATCATTAACTTGATTCTGTGCTAAAGCAACAAGGAAGCAGTTAGCTTCAATGTTTCTAAAAGAAGAAACAAAATGGACAAAAAATGAACGCTAATGGATGCTACCCAGTACGATGTTTTCCAAAATATTAGAATTAGGTTAATGGCCATGTCTGGCTCAAATAATATTTGGTACTTTATATATTTATATATTTATATATATTAATATTTGGTAAAGGCTGATGCATTCACATAGTAATTGGTAAAACGTTATTTGTCTCTCATTTGAAATAACGGACTGCAAATGGTTTACTGATTTGTCTGGTAGATTACTTTGAAGATGCTTAGTTCTGTGCCAAACCATAAGGTCTGGGTCGGGTGAAAATCGCTGCATACCGGAACCCAAGCACTGAGCACTTTCTAATTGTTATAGCTGGCTTTGGGGAAGACTAAACATCACCATGCTACTCAGTACTTGCTAATAGAGCAGGCCTAGGCAGCTCTAGGAGTACAGACCTTGTGTAAGAATGTCACTTTACTGTTATCAACATTCCACAGGAAGTAGGACCACCCATACAAGATGGCAGGGGGGACTTGGACAATTGACACACAAGAGTTCAGACAGGTACGAGAGAACAGGGGTTCCCGCAGTGCAAATAAACTGGGTATTATGAGGCAGTTCCAAGTGAAAGCCCCACACCGAAATTGGGAGAATTGGGAAAATTGGGAGAAACAAAAAGTAAGCAGAAGTCTGGGGATAGGTAGGTGAAGAGCTGAAAGCGGGCATGAAGCAGGGCACATTCCAAAACGATTCTGAGTTTCTTTCTCAGGATGATCGGATTAAGGACAATCTTGATGACTTCTGATCTTGAGCATTTAAAAAAGAATAATAAATAACTATTGAAAAATGGCATGCCTGTGATTTAGTATGGGGGGAGGGAGAGGCATCTTTTACGTGGGGTTGCCAAATTCATGCAGCTCTTCCTGTTGAGGTATTTTCAGTATTTCCTTTACTTTACTGATGGAGTTGCCATATCAGAGCACTGTCATATCTGGATCCAAACCTGGCATCTGTGGAGTGATTGGCACGTCCTTTGTGCTCCTAAATGAGATGCAAACTACTTACTCTGCAGTAAGCATAGCTTATGATAAATGCTGCCAACCTGTCTTCAGCCAAGTCAATCAGAGAAATATGAGGTCATTACGGATATACGGTTAACACAGCTGTACTATCGGCAGGTTACTAGCAAACCCACCTTACCATTACCGGCGCCCGATATACCGGTGTTACTGTGATATTACGGGTGCCGGCAATGGCGGTAAGTTAAGGACTCCATGGAAAACGTTTGCCACAATCACCAGCACCAGTACTATTGGTGGTAGTGATTGGGGAAATTCTTTGCTGGTAGGGACCCGAACTGCCAGCAGGTCGGACCCTACTGGCAAACACGGTATAATAGCTGGATACAGTTGCTTAAAAATACACTTTGAATCAGGAAAATCCCCCAAAAAGCATATTAGACCCTTCTTCACTCCTTTTATTTTTGGAAACCCTATTACTATTCACTAGGCGGGGAATAATTTAGGCACTACTCTGGTCCCACTTCAACTTTTGACCCATATGTAAATTTACTGATGAATGGGTTATCTCTATCAATATTAATTTCATAAACTCTAAAAACAATTCCCCCTTTAATTAGCACCATGACAAAAACGGTACTGAAAGCTCAGCCTGTCAGAATTATTTTATTCCGGCTACTATTATCAGTTAGTACCTGGAATTTTACATTAGCTGTGGATGGGCCATCTGAAAAGTTCTCTCTTCATGCCTCCCTTACTTACATTCAAATTCCTTTTGCTACATTCACAGTCCCCACCCCCGTCCCTTCTCTCATTGTTTTGCCCAGCCTTTAATCTGCCACCAATCATGCAGCATCTCCCTTGCCTCCATTAATGCATTGCATAGACCACATCTCCATGGTACCATCCCCAACTGGTGGGCATATGGAGGACATGTTGGACCTCTCATGCACACACACCGCAAAGCTTACAGAGGAATTCCACTGTAGGTAGGCACCCCCACTCGAAGTCAAAGAAGCAACCTATAATCTTCCTAACCTAACCATTTCTAACCCTAGGGCGGGCAGGAACACCTCCATGACCTATCTCCACATACTACTAGACTTCTACAGAAGATAATTACCACACCGCAACGTACCTACCGACTAGGATGCCAAACAATATGAAAGCACACAGGATGTTCATAGATGCTGACCACAGAAACGAAAGCAAAGAGGTACGAAATAAAAAAGAAACCTGCTAACCCAATACTAAAACCTCATTTTTCCACAAACTGTTCTGCAGAAAGACTGCAACAACATACAAACAACACATAACCATGCACAACAGCTCATGGGAATCACTCAGATTGGAAAATCACACCAAAGCTCAGCGAACGGTGCAAACCGAACTGAAGCTGCCAACAGAACATTGTTTTCACTTTCCTATTCCCACTGCACCCTACTAACCGCTCCCACAGCCTCCCTGTTTCACACCGTCCTTTTTCAGATCCACCAGAGCGCCAGGGGGCCACTCTGGTGGTGATAGTGCATGGTACAAGTAACCTTTAACATTAACATTAACATTAAGATATCCTGCTGGGTCAGCTTTTTCCACATTTTCCAGTTCCATAGGTGTTATCTTGTTAGTGTGGCATCTTGACAGGTGGGAAAAGCCTATGAACCCCCAGTGACGGCCAATGAGAACGATCACATGCCCTTAGCCCTTCTTACTGCATTTACTCTGCTCGGAACTGCTAAACCAGAGTCCTGGGCACCTATAGGCCATGGACTGCCGCAGGGGGGGCTGTAATAAATATTTTAGAGAGAAAATGATGTCATCTTGAAAGGAGTGCCTATCAATGCTTGCTTACAGTATTCCAACACATTATATGGATGGCTTCTTAAGACCCTAGTTCCAAAATGGTAGGCAGCCATTTTAAAATGTTTCCAAATTCTGGGCTTAGGACTTGATGAAACTTGACCGAATTTTAGATGCCAGGAATTTGCGGTACTGTTAATCAGTGGAACACTATTGAAAGGACTAAACCTGATTTGATTTCTCAGCAATGAAGTTCCCACATATTTCACTGACATGTTCCCATGGTCCTCTCCCTCTAGACAGTTGAAGTTGTCTGAGAAAGAATTGTCGAAAAAAGTTGACACTCGTAAGGAATATCTAGCAGTTGCTCATCATGAGCGTTTCTATCTCAATCTAATGCTATTTACTTAGTGCTTTTGGATATATGCTACCACAGAGGGTTGCAATTGATTATTCTTTCACCTCTAGCCCCTCCTTTTTAGTGGCTTGACTCTGGAAAAATCTGAATTCCCCTCTATAGGTTAATCTCTCCTTCCTTCTGCCAGTAGCACCCTCTCCTAGCTGGGACATCTCTCTTGCACTTGTCCGGCTCTTGTGGGGAATTTTTAAAATGGAAAAATAGCACCTATAGATGATTCTGTCTGATTTAGCACTGTGCAACTTCTTGCTGAACCTTCCTAAGGCCAACCAGAGCCTTGCTTTGTTCATCTAGCAGTGGGCATGTGATCTGCAAAGATTAAGCAGCTTCAACGATTAAGCAGGTTCACTACAGATGGCAAGAAGAAGTGTGCTTGATCATCATTTGCAAGGTGGAATTGTATACACACACTCATAGATGTTTTTAAAATCCACACATGTTTTGATGTACCTCATTTCTTCATTAAACAGCTTGTTTGAGCCGAGTTTTTATTTTATTTTATTTTTTATTGTTGTAATACTAGTTGTTGAAATGCATGGGGCAATGAGCAGGTTATGAAATACCAAAAGGGGGTTTTGGGCAATCGCATTAACCACATAATTATGGCAGAAATTCCTGTTGCAGGACGAGGGCAGTCACATACTCCAGTGAACCGTTATGGTCCTTGTAATCGAGGCAACACATAGTGTGATGGATGGGATGGAGGATAACGCTTACAACCAATAATAAGACAGACTCAATAAGTTGGAAAAATGTCTCTGTTTTATTCTCAATTATCTAAAACAGGGAGTTACAATGGACATCAAGGGATGTCGTATAGCATAGTCTCAAAGCATTTTATAAGAAAGCATTCTTATATAACAAATATTCATCATATGTGATGTCATACTACGTGACAAACTAAGAAAACCTACGTGAAATTGTAATAGGACTAAGGGGAATATCTAAGTATACTTTCTATAAGGGATTGGATCATGATTGCTCTCTACAGTCAGGTGGACAACTTATACCCTCCCATAGTGCAAGTCATCTTCAACAGTTATTAAGTACAGAGTGTATCATTGGCTCTCAAACTATAAGGACCTTTGTTATATGGCCCTCTACAATTGGTTGGCATGCTTGTACCCTTCTGGAACATTCAATTCTCTAGCAGCATGTATGCTGGTACCTCAGATGCTGGTGGGTGGACTTGACCATACCTCCCCAACCAACTAGCCCATCATCTCTCCCCATCATCTCTCATCGCTCATATCTTTTGCAAATCAAATTGTCTTTGAACTTGGCCTTGTAGTGGAAATATAAGGGAGTGTGAGCATGTTCTTATCAAGGTTCAGATCTGCATGCCCACTTCTATTTCCATCCTGGACTCACGTGAGAGGAGACCGTGAATTGGCCCATTTTATAACTTTTAATTGTCTCAAATAAAGAAACTTGCCACTCATGATGTTCTCTCTTTGCAAATTAACAAGGGATGCCTCGGCATCTCACATTCACTGTTCTTCAAGGATTAATAACCAGTTCTGGCTGCCTTAGCCTTTGACACCAGGCTAAACAGCCTTCCTTTAGTCCATCTTTGAGCTTCAGCTTATTTCTTTGTGCAACACATGCACTGCTATCAATACTCCTTTCTCCACGGGTTGAGTTTACTAAAATTGTAACATTGAATATCCAGATTCTATACATATATATATTGGCGGCACCGCCTGCAGTCTAATCACTATGTATAGCCATCCTTTACTCCTACTTAGTCTACTTGAGTAACAGCATCTGTACAGTTATAAAACGGCTTGCATTTTCTGCAGTGCTTCTTCACACATGCAATCTTTATTCTGCGCATGAAAGTCTTCTCAATTCTTTACTTCGCCATCAGATTCTATAAAGTCTATGAAATGTCTTCTTCGGTCATCCTTCTCAGTGCATCTCGCTAATTTCTTGTGATATCACCAGTCTCTCCTTTTCACATCTTAACACTTCTTCGGGTATCTCCCTCAGGAGAACACCATCTCTTCAGGGATACATCATATAGGGTTTTCTAAGTGGATACCTTGTCTCAATGACTCGTCGTGGTATAGGCATGTTGCGCATGTCAGAATTTCCAGTTTCCAATATATTGGCAGAATAGGGGCGGGACTTCCTGCAGAGGCATTCCGCTGCTCCTCTACACCATGTTTATTTGATTAGAGAAACTGTCATTCATCAGAAAAGTGCTTTACGTCAACAAATAAATCGTCACAAATATGTTTGGATGCAAAAAGCGAGGGGCAAAACTATGCTCTCATGTTGTGCCCACATCTGACGAGCAGCTCAGATGTATGCAAATCATTGCCAATCTTTGAGAACATGGTAATCTATTTCCAGTGGCAGCTGGTGAATGTTTCAACTAGAGGGGCATAAATGTATTGGTCCAATATGTGGGAGCGAAGGAGAAAGCCCGAACCTTAGAAGGGCAGTTGTTTAAAATAATAGGTTAAAATGGTGCATTTGACAGCACTGTCAAGGAAAAATTGGGTAAAATACCACACTGTTTGCAATCAATTGTGTACGGTAGGACATAAAAAAACACAATATATGCAAAGCGACAACAGTGAAGAGGTCCATTCACTAATGCATTTTCATGATGACTTTGCCCACAACATATGCTAGTATATAAAACATTGTCATGCTAGCTAGGCCCATGCATGTCCATTCATGCTGCACTAATATATGCCTGTATTACCTTATACTCCCATCCAGTAAAAAATGCCATGCCTCAGAAACAAGTATATCCAGGCTAGCTATACCAAGATATGCCATTGTACCAAGTTATCACACCTATTTTATTTATTTATTTATTAAATTTGTTACACGCCCAGACTCTGGGGTATCACGGCGTAGTTGCAGACATTTTAGACATTGATTTGGGAATATTCACTTACATACTTGTGGATAGATGGTGTTAAAAGATGAATCATTATGACCTAGCCTATTAACATACATAGGATGAAACAATACACTCATCATGATTATTTACAATGTCCAGCTCAGGCCTCCAATAGGTGTGAGTATTTCTGGTCCTAGAGCAACTGGGAAGACCTATGTCGGCTGACTGGATTAGGCTTTTATGGCTTTTATATACGTTAACTAATATTGGTTAAATAACCAGGTTTTAGCGATTTTTTTTAATTCAGGGAAGGAATCCTAGTATTTGAAGTTAAGAGGGAGGGAATTCCAATGTTTGGGGGCCAAGACTTGGAAGCTGCTACCTCCTGCTCTAGTACTTTTTTAATGAGGAACCACGAGACGCATATTGTTGTTGGATCTAAGCATTCTAATGATGTTTTTTTCTGAACAGCGTTATTCATATAGGTTGGGGCTTTATTGGCGAGGCATTTGTGGGTGGCACATAATGTTTTGAAAATGATTCTGGCCTTAATGGGAGCCAGTGAACCTCCCTCCTGATATTGGAAATATGGTCTGATTTATTTATTTCTAGGGCTGACCGTAATGCTTTGTTCTGCATTAGTAGTAGTTTGCTCAGGTTGGTATTGGACATTCTTAGTAATAGGGCAATACAATAGTCCAGCTTCGATAGAATCAGAGCTCTTGCCAGAGTAATACAGTTTGTGGGTGTGAGGAACTGGAGGCTTAATGCAATTAATTTAGATGTGTAAGATGTGGATGACAAGAGTGCCGAGGTGTGTTTAGTCATGGTGAGGTTGGCATCTAGGTATACTCCTAAAGTTTTTACTTGTTTAAGTACTGGAATCAACGTGCCATTGATGTTGATTGAGGAGTAGTCTGAGTGGAGAGTACCTAATTTGGTTTTGGATCCCACAATGAGAATCCCTGTCTTCTCATTGTTAAGGCAGAGACTGTTCAACGCCATCCAGTTTTGGATAATAGCATAGATTTTGTTAATAGTCAATGTGTCCTGGTCATAGTTCCCTGAGATTGGTATGATGATCTGGGTGTCATCTGCAGAATTGGTGTAGATGACACCCTGTCATCTAATGCCGCAAAGAGGAGCTTTGTGTAAGCATTATATAGAGTTGGTGAGAAGCATGATCTTTGAGGTACCCCATTGGGGACTGATATAGGATCAGCAGCATCTTTGCCAATGGATACTCTGGAAGATTGTTCAGCTAGAAAGGATTTCATCCAGAGGGTAGCATTTTTAGAGAAACTGAAATCGTTGGCTAGAGTGGTACATAATTTGTCATGATCTACATGGTCAAATGCTGCAGATAGGTCTAACAGCAGTACTTTACAGAGTTTCCCTGAGTCTCTAATGTTGTCCATCTGAATTTTCAAATCAATGAGGGCTGTTTCCGTGCTATGGTTATGTCTGAATCGGGATTGTCTGGCTCTCAGGAGCTGGTTTTGTTCGAAATGGGTTTGGATTTGTGAGTATGCTATTTTATCTTTGATTTTAAGTAAGAATGGAACTGTAGTTATAGGTCAGTAAATCGTGGGCACAGAGGGGTCAAGGGTGTTTTTTTTAGAAGTGGGGTGACCCAGGCTTCTTTGATGCTGGCCGGGACAATATTTGTGTTAAAGGAAGCGTTGGCAATATGGGTGAGAGTAGATGCACATGATTTAACTAAGTGGGCTGGGAAGTTATCCCCTTTGCAATTTGAGGCTTTGAGTTTGGCGATCATATTAGTCACCAGCTCTTGGGTAACTGGGGTGAAATGAAATAGAGGGGTAACATTATCATTGGAGTTTGAAGGGGTGTTATGAGGAGTATTTTGTCTGCTAGTATTTTTCTTTTAGTGACTATTATCTTTTGCAGCAGGTCAATTTTGGAGGCTAATGCATCTTGAATAGTGGTGTGCCATTCTTTACTAGTGTTAGCTGGGGTGGTAGCTGGAATAGCGTTTTCCAGCTCTCTGAGAATGGAAAACAGTTCTTTTGAGTCTGAGGAGGCATTGCTAATGCACGTGTTATAAGTATTTGCTTTGTGAGTAGTAATGGCCGCTCTGTAAATTTTATTTGCAGTATTGAACTCATTAGCGGAGTCTGTAGTGTGGGATTATTTATGGATATGTTCAAGCGAACGTTTAGTTTGCCTTAGCGATACTAGCTCATCATTGAACCAGAAGGATGTACTTTATCAGCACGTCGCGTTTTTGTTTTTAGTGGTGCTAAAGAGTCAATAGTGGCGGTAAGGCACTTATGATAGGTATCTGCCAGGAAGCATGGATTATCATTAGTGACCAGGTTAATTGATGAGGCTGGGGTTTAAGTTCTCCGCTGTGAGCTTACAAATGTTTCTCATTTTGTAAGTGTCCATTATCTTAGTCTTGGGAGGGCATATTTCGTTGCATGCAAGGGTGAAATGTACACTGTGGTGGTCAGTCCAGTCAAGGGGTTTGATTTACTCAATAACTGGTGTAACGCTGAATGAGTGAGAGTAACCAGTCCAGAGTCCTGCCTTTGATATGGGTAGAGGCATTTACATGTTGTGTGGAATGCATGTCCTTAAGAGCAGTGTGAAGAGCTTCGGCTTTGTGGTCTTGACTATCATTAAAACCTAAATTGAGGTCACCAAGGATGATACATTTAGTATTTGGTTTAATGAACAGGGCTAATAATAGAGTTATGTCGACTTCTGGATGGGTGCTGGTATTAGGCGATCTGTAAATCACCACAAGGTAAATAGTAGTTTTGTGGTTGGTTGCGAATTTGGCTAAGAGGATTTCGTAGCCTTCTAGGTTTTCGAGGGGGCATGATCTTAATTGTAGGTTCGTCTTGGCTATAATAGCTATACCATCTCTGTGAGTATTAGCTCTGTTAGCCCTGAGGATAGTAAAGTCCAGGGAATGGTGAGGGCCAGCAGGGGTCCAGATGCTTGGAGCCAGGATTCTGTGACTATTAGGAGGTCCAGTTGTTGTTTTGAAATGAGGTCATGAATCTCTATGGCATGTGCTCTTATTGATCGGGCATTGATGAGGGAGCCTTTGAGGGTGGATTGAGGCTCGATTTTAGGTAAAATGGGGGTAGTCAGAATTTGTGTGTCTAGGATACTTGTAGATTGTTTAGTCGTCACTATTACAGGTGCCTTGTGCTGTTTAGTTTGAAGGTCCTGCATAGACTTAGTCTGTACGGGAGTAGCTGTGGTTGAGTTATAGTGAGGAACGCTAACTTTAGTACGTGTTGTGCGATAAAGCCTGGTGTTGCCCTGAATAGGGATAGCCTTGGTCTATATGTGAGTAGTTGTGGTTGAATTATAGTGGAGAGTGCTCATTTTAGTACATGATCTAAGACGATCCATTCTGGTGTTACCCTGAATGAGATAAGAATATAATTTATCAGTGGTCTTAGGTATGTAATTGTGAGCCGTCCTATTTGAGATGGTAGTGGGGTCTAAATTATTAAGACTTTTAGTAGTGTTGGCATAGACCTGGATAGGCAGGAATGGTTTGGTGGAGGGTAGGAATGGAGTGGGGCATGGTATGGGATGATGCTGGTGGCAACCTAGTCTGGTAAGGCCATTTCCATGGCTAATAAAGGGACTCCCTGTAAAAGCCAAACATTTAAGTACAACTAAAAATGGGAACATAGTGGCTAATGACTAAATTATCTTTAGGAAAGTAGCAGAAATAATATTACCATCTGAATAGCATCAGAGGTAGCTCATATGCATGAACCCCTACACATTACTATGAGTATGGTGAGGACTTCGTTAGGCTACTGGCATATCATTTTTCGAAAGGCAATGTGAGAATGCAGTACATTATTAATTTGAACAGAGTATAGTGACCTTTTGAATAGCAATCAGACCAGTATGCTGAGTTCCGGAGTGCACAGTTAACAAATGGTGCAGTAGTTTTTGGCTAGTAGCTCGATAGTATGACACACTAAATTTCAAACTGAAGTTTGTGAAGAACTACGCATAGCGAATACTAAATTCCGAAGACACAACTTAATAGTTAATATATGGGTTCAAATGAACTATGTGGTGGCTGTTTCAGTGGATTTGTATTTTGTTTGTGCATTTCTTAGGTAAGCGGCATGGTGTTTCAAGAAGAAGCACCACACGCAATGGCCAATACAGAGGTCAGGAATGCATACCTGAAAGTAGTCTGTGGACGGATGATTTGAAGACTACCAGGAGAGATGAAAAGAGTGAAAAGTGATGCACTGATATTCATCCACTGTGAAGGCGATGGGCAGAGATGGAAGTGGATTTTGCAAAGCTATGAAGAGAGCAAGTTGCAGAGTTCATTGTTGAATGGGGAAAGGGAGTTCAGGGAGACCCACAAGAAATTTTGATCAGTAATCACGACAGTCATGGACAAGAGTAATAACAAGTTGTTTGTAGAGTGCTAAGTGAGTTCTGGGTGGATACATCTATTAATGAAGATTAATGTAGTCGCAGATGCAGAAGCTGTGATAAATTGCTGGATCTTGAGATTGCTGGGGACCACAGGGTGTGCAAGCTTTAGGGGACAGTGTGAACATGCTGCGGGGAAAGGATAAGTGAAGAGAAGAAGGGGGTTAAGTCAAAGAATGTAAGTGACAATGATCTTAGACCAGTTAACATTAAGCTATCAATGAGCTAGTCAGTGTCCGATGGAAGACATCTGCGAGGCAGATGACATATGTCGCACAGCTGTGAGAGATTGCATGAATGACTATTTGCTGTACTTTTATAACAAGATAATTTTATTTGGTGAACTGGTGGTGCTTAAACAGCTATCTCCAGTAGCTAGATTCCCATATGTGTTCCCTTAAAAATATCCCAATTAAGGATAGGACAAAAAAACTAAATAAAACTATGAATACTGTACATGCATTAATGACAATGGATGCCCCATTCCAGGCATCATTTACATCTCATATTTGATGAGGTTTGTCATCTAAAATTATTGTGTTCCTAAATCTGACAATCCACTTGGTGTATTTGCATGTGCCAACCCCCACTTGGCCAACTTCAATGCCCTCCATGCAAGCAATGCAAAGGGCCTTCTCCAGGTGCTACAAAGAGTGCAGAATGCAGCAGCAAGTCTTCTGAATGGTCTACTAAAAAAGGGAACATGCACCATGTGTCATCTCTGAGGGGTACTCTCCATTGGGACGGAGCCAAAGCTAACATTGACTTTAACGTAGGTTGCCTAGTGTGAAAAGCCTCTGTGGATAAGCTCCTGGCTATTTGAGAAGTACATTCTCTATGAATCTACTCATTTGTTCTCTACCACTAACATAGACAATGCCTTGTAATGACACTTCCTTGGCATAGAGCCAAATTGGGATTCAGGGGTTGTCAGCTTAGGGTGGTCAATAATGAAGCAGTCTCCCTAGCAATCTACTTTCCTAAAATGGATCCATTAGTGCTCCAAGCAGATATTGCATTCATGAGGCCCGTAGGGACAATAGTAACTTCAGGGTGGTTGTATTCAAAAGAGTGCACCATAGACATGTATTTATATAATTATTTTTTTGGGATCCATCCACATGAGGACCACATTTTTGCGATGCTGAAGTGGGATATGGTGAGGAGGAGAAAGAAGCAAAGTCAAAAGTCACCAGAAATGTTTAAAAAAGGGGGGTGAATTAAGGTGTATTTGGAGTGCTGAGTGGCTGTAAGAAAGATGGAGAGGTGGTCCAAGACATTTCGTTGGTCCTGGGACAAACCAACTTGCGGGGCTCCAATGGTCCAGGGATTAATATCCGTTTCTAAATTATCAATCAGCCCCACACCTGAGCCTAAAAGCAGCGGGTAACCTACCTATGGCAGTGAAATATGAAAATATAGAGGTAGGTAGATTATGCAGTATTTAAGCTGTGGATTTAGCGAAATCACCAAATCTCGCGTCATTGCAATGGTGTGTATGCCTCCTCCCGTAGAAAACTAGGGGTATATTCATCCACCGATTCATCTATGTTGGAAGACTCATGTATAGAACTGGAATCATTAACAATCTTAAAAGCATTACTGGCACTCTGTAATAATATACACAAAGATCGACAAGTATTAAAACAGACGGTGCGCCTAGTGAGGGAAAACATATTTTCGATACAGGAGTTAGGTCCACCTAGATCTAGGGCTAAAGTTGATGTGGTATATAGCTCAGTGAACACTGTTCAAGACTCCCTTGCCCTTTACTCAAAGGATAATCCTAATAGGCACCTGGAGGCAATGGATCAAGGACATTTAGCAATAGACAAATGACCATTAGTAATTAGTAAAAACCATAACAAAAGAAAAATGACACTAATACAAGTGACAAGAATACTGTTAACGCAGCCACAGTAACACAAGGACTGGCTGCCGCTTTCCTCAAAAATTTGGAGAGCCACGAGACAGTAAGCTGTAACTTAATTAGTACCAAAAAAAGATCAGGAAGCCTATAAATGGAAATCAAACGGATATATCCCGGGGCTTGGTCTAAATTGCAGCAGTAGACCTACTACAGCAGTGTTAAAGGAAAATGGCACAATAAGAGACAATGTTTTCCTCTTAGTAAAAAACACAGAAGAAGATTATGAAGAGGCTACTACGGTGGCTAGATTGACAAGCATTGACAAAAATAAAAATAAATCACTGGGAGAAGGATACAAGAAACTAATAAGCCTGACGACTTGCTCTTACAGAGGAATAATAATATGTTAGATTGGGATCTGCCTTGTACAAAAACAAAGAACGTGGCGTCTAATAAAATCAAAATCATTGATCACTATGCCACTACTGAAAGCCTGTATTCGAATAGACCTAATGCAATTGAACTACTACATCAAAGTTCTTTTCTACAAATGATCACTAGTCAATATTTGAAATTGTAGTGATTCTGTGTAAATCTAGGGATCACAAGTGGGCTGTTATCCATGTAGTGTCTCGCCTAATTACAGAACTGATTATGTCTAAAGCTAATTTCGTTTTGAAAATGGGATATGGGCTGGAGAACGTTGTAACTAAAATATAGAGAGACAAAAAAAGGTTATTACAACGCACTACAGAGGAACCTTTACCAGAAAATGTGATAAGTGACTTTGTCAGAAAGATCAGTGCTTCATTACAGTATCACAAAGAACGGATAGGCACAACAAATCATCAAGCACAATGGTCGCTAGGATCCGACGGGGCTGAATGACAGAAGAACTTGATTGAGACATATGTTACTATAAGATCTTGGAATAGAAGAGGGTATACGTCCTATATGGATAATGTTGTGGGATTACATCTTTTGGTAACAGCAGACATATTTTTAATTCTAGAGACTTGGGTATCGCAAGACTTGATAATGAATGGCTTTTCTATTTTTCAAAGAAAAGGCAAAAAAAATTGAAAAGGCCGCCCTTCTGGAGGGCTAATAACAGCAGTAGCCCAACATTTAAATGGAACGGAATTCCCCCATGCTAGACTTTTGAAAAAGTGGAAAAAATGATAAACAAAGACAAAATTGAGATACTGTTGGTAAACATATACAATCCGCTTGGAAATGATAAATTGGTGATGATTTTGGATTATTTAGAAGTAGTGATTGACATGTGGTTAAAAAAGTATCCTAGTGGTCCATATTATCTGATAGGTGACTTACATTTTCGTTGCCCTAGGTTTCCAAAAAGGAAGGTTTCAATATCCCAAGAATATATCTATTTTGAACATTTTCAACAATTTTGGGCCATAGGCCCAGTAGAAGAAGATGCTTTGGAGGCCACCAGTCTCTGGCTATGTCTTTTCCAATCTCATCAGCTATATCAGTTGGTTAATGTAAAAAACCAAGACTGCTTTTTTACTTGAACGAATGGTTTACATTATTCATGTATTGATTTTGTATTAACAATAGAAACTGATTTTATGATGATAAATTCATTTTTACTGACCTCTAATAGGTTAAACCATCATGTGGTAGTGGCCTTCTCTATCTCTCATGACCCTAGAGAGGTGAGAGGGCGAATGATGGATAACTATGTAATTAGCAATGGAGGAAATCGTGTATAATGGACAGAGAGAAATTTGATTACAGAAAGTGCAGAAGTAATAAATAAGTTGATTGGGGATGAGGAGCCTAAATTCACTACCATATGATATGATAGGTTATTTATAATGCACTTAATACCCACAGGTTTCTAAGCGTGGTAGAGAAATGTTGCAAGATAACTAAGGCTGTGATTGACCAATTAGCTATGGAACAGAGAAATAGAATAGCTATTGAAAACAATACACATAGTAAGGTATACGATTATGAAATTGCAAGGAAAAATAAACAATTAATGCATGAAATTGCACAATGTAAAAGGAAATACATGGCTGATGTATTTACACAAATTAAAGAAACAAAAAGCTTAAGAATGAAATTTAAGAACTGGCATAAAATGCACACGGGATCAAGTGGGTGCGCACAATTGAAGATGTTGTTCAATGTATTGAAAGGACAAGACATTAAAACATTCCGGCATATCTTCCATAAACATAGTATAGGTTAAATGTCCATGAGGGAAATTAAACATATCTCTAATGAGGTATCGGAAAACTTTATGTTATCCTTATACCATTGAAATACAGTTTCAGAGATCGGGGAGCAGTACCAAGTATTAACATAGACAGGTACATTACATTCAAGGAGCAAAATCTTGAAAAGATCATAATAGACCTAAAGCCATCCAGAGCTCCCGGACCGAATAGCATCCCAAATGCACTGTATAAAACAAAGATGAAAATATGGGCTAACATTATCTATATTATTTGTCAGAAAATTGTGACCACAGGACAGATTGCTTCATCGTGAAGGCAATCAGTGAAGATCCCAAAATAGGAAAAGCGACCAAGAGATTCACGTGCAAATTATCAAATCGTGGCCCTGATTGACTCAAGTGCAAAGATATTCTGTAAATTACTACTGGGGTATATTAATCAGTGGATTAAGAAAGAAAATATTCTCTGGGCACAGCAAACAGGTTTAAGAAAAAAAGTTTTAATACAGTGACAAATATTTGGAACTTAATGATAAGATGGTTGAACAGAACCCTTTCGAGCACTTTAGAGTAGTGTGGAAGGAGAGACAAAGGACAAATGTTAGCCGGTAGGTTTCGGTCTGACCCTTGCTTTTTTAGGAGAAGGATGACCCTGGCTGTTTTGAAAACAGAGGGAAAGCAAGAGTCAAAGGACAGGTTGAAGAGTTCAGTGAGGTGAGAGGCCACAAAAGAGACAATAGGCTTTACTAGCTGTGGTGCAAGAAGTTCTGATTTGGCGTAATAGTGTTTAGCCTTTATCAGTAGAGATAGCACTTTGTCAGTATTCATGTGACTAAAGTGGGAGGTACAGGCAGAGGATAATGGTAGAGTAGGCAGAGCATACAATGCAGGAGGAGAGAGTGTGAGTAAAGTAAGGAGAGTGTTTCTAATTTTGGAAAATGGTTTAGTGATGTATTCAGCTAGGCCATTAGCTTTGAGAGTGGAGTTGATCGTAATAGGCTTAGGAGGTGTAAGCAGTGAGTTTAAGGTGCCCTGTATCCTACGAGCACTTGATTGTTGCTCTAGAATTTAAATAACAAAGGTTTTAACAAAGTTTCACTTTCCAATATTGTTCTAACAAAACATAATTTAAATTCTCTATGTGTCATCTTCACATCATTTTGTGTATATTATTATTGCTAATAATAATCCTACTAATACTATAAATAAAAGCAAGTGAAGATGCAACATAGAGAATTTAAATTACATTTGCATAATTATAAGGATGATAATAACAATAATAATAATATTAATAATAATTAAAGTGTATGTCCTAGCCATTTCTATGATCTTTCTTTACTCTCTTTTTCTCGGGCAAAGCTGACAAGTGTTTTCAGATCTTTATTATTAAGGAATACCTCCTGAAGTTCAAAATTCAAATTTAACATATTCAAAATGTGTTGTCCAAAATGCTACTCAAACTTTCTAGAAAGGCAAATTAATTGGGTGTTTTACTACAACTTCACTGACTTCCAGTTGCTAAGAGGATAACATTACACCGTTCCACATAATGGTGCTGTATTCCTTACTAAAAAGGTAAACCAAATGTCCCTTGATGCTTTCATTGACATGAAAATGTGAGAGTGCCACATAAACATTGTTTAAGGAAATGGGGTGATCCTTCATTCTCAGCTCAATCTGTCCTCTTCTGGAACTCACTAAAATAACTAATATATCAGAAAACAGCTTACAATCGTCCTCTTACATAAATCATTTGAATTTCTGTATTTGATTATGAATAACCTCTCCACTGAACTAGAGTTAAGGCCACTTAGAATATTTTCAAGTGCCTCTATGGGGTTGTAAGGTGTGCTAAATAAATAAACATATAAAGTAAGGTCCAGTAAAGTTACGATTCACAAACATGCAAGGAATTCCTAAGGCAGCATCATGCTTGGCTTTGCTTGCCATCCTAATGCAACAAATAATGGCGGTCAAAGTTACATGGGACATTAGATTCACATTATAAAGTTCATCTACTTTACTCAGCCAGAACCCAAACAATATATATCTTTTGGTCTTGTAGAGAATGATGCTTTTTTCTTTTCTGCAAACTAAATGATGTGTTAGTTTGGGTCAGGGCATGAGAAGACCAAAGGCCTGCTAGAAATTCATGTCAGACAACTCAGGCTTACTGTAGTTTGAATTGGGTCGGATGCAAAGGACTCCCTACTGGAAGACTGGAGACCCAATCTGAGAGTAATGGATGACGTGTGCCATGCACGGGACGCTCCAGAGGGGGCGGGCTCAATTCAACATCGGCAGTCGAGGGGCCATGCTGTGAATGTGGAAGTAGTTTACTTCCCTGGAGGATGGTCCTTGAAGAGTGCAGGGATGCCAGTTCATAACATTGATTACATGCATTCTGAATAGGCATGTCACACCTATTTGAAAGTAAAGTGACATGCTCACAGCATAGCATTCATACTAGTGACCAGCAGGGCGGTATGTTTTCATTTCAGGTTGTTGTTACTTCACTTCTGTAAAAGCATTAGTTGAAAGAGCATTTAAGGATGTTTTTGCTAAGCAGTGTTTTTACTGTAGTTATTTCTTGTGAACTAAACCTGTTCAAAGCACTGATGAGAAAGACGATTTTTGGAGACAATTGTGAGCCTCCTTGAAAACGGACATGGTAAAGCACTGTTCTGCCTGATTCACGTTCATGTAGCTGGTTAACTATGGATTATTCACACATTCTAGGTGTGTACAGACACCACTATAGGTTGGTTCAGTTTTCTCAATTGTTTATTGGTTATTCTGATTAATGTTAAAGTGAGGAGTCCATACCCATTGGAAAATGCCTCGGCACAGGGCTTCACAATAATGGCAGAGCTGTGGACCTTGGCTTGTGAAAGCACACCCTTAATCTAGATAAAGAGCCAAGCAATGTGCCTTAATGGTGTCGGTGATCGTGTTGTATTCGTAGATGGAAAAAAGTAAATAACTACAGATTTCTCTTGAGATAAAAAAAAAATGTTGTATTCAATTATTTGACCACTATACTGCAGCCAATGCCAAAAAGCTAAAAAGCCTATGCATTTCGGACCAGTGGTACATTGTCAGGGCATATAGTTGTACATGTCATTAAGAAGGGCATTGGGATCCGCATTTTGAAGCAGGGTCGGACTGGGCCATAAAATTATCTCAGACACCAATGAAAAAGTGGCCCACAGTTGCAAATGGCTATTCATTCCTTTTGCGACACTGTTTAAATAGTAACAAGGGGGAGTTTTTGGATAAAATGTGATACAAATTGTGCCTTTTAAAGAATATTTATTCAGCAACATTGGTCAAAACTATTAGCTGCATAATGAAGTAACTCATCAAACTGTTCAAAATAGTGTCCCACTTTGACCAACAAAAACTGGCCTGCACCAGTATTTTCCGTTTTTAGTTTGACCGTGGGCCTATTGCTAGTGATACTTTTTATGAAGAGAATACTCTGAGAACTAAATGGGTTTTAGGCGCTGCCAACGCATAATTTTTAGAGAATGGCAATTTTGACAAGTCGGGCACCACAAGATTAAACTAATTGCCCAGGATCACACAGGTGAGCTGGGATTTGGACCAGTCTGCAATGTATTTACTTGACACATTGGGGGTCATTACGACCCTGGCGTTAAGGGTTTAACGGCGCCGTAAAAGGTGTCTGCGCCGTTAAACCCTTAACGCCTGATTACGAGGTCCCTTTGCGGGACCCGACCTTAACGGCTGGTTTTACCAGCTGTTAAAGTAGGGTGCTGCAAAGGGACCTCGGTGCTAATTATGGTACCGCAATTTGCGGTACCGTACTTAGCGCCTTCCCCATTCCCATTGAGCCCTATTGGGTGAAAATGGGAATGGGGAAGGGCCATGGTGGAATGGGGAAATACCGCCCCGCCAACCTTGGAATGTGGCGGTATTTCCCCATTCCACCATGGCGGACTCGTTACAACACCGGCACCAACCATGTTGCTAATAGCGCCATGGTTTAGAGCCGGGGTTGTAATGAGGGCCATTGTTTGCAGTTCTTATCAGAGAGCAAAGTACAGGCAAGCAGTTCTTTAGTATAGGTAAGCAGTAGTATTGTGTGGGGGCTCCAAAGTCTTTACTTTGGCTCGGCTGCGTAGGTTAGATGCAGCCCAAGAATGTCCACAGCATGGTGGAAGTCCCTTATTTAAATTCGGCCATTCTGCTTATGTCAGATGCAGCCCAGCATCGATTGCAAAACCCACAACTCTTCTCAATTCAGATTGTGCCTGTCATGTGAGACCCAGGGAGTTATGCTGGGCTTCCTGGCAGGGGGTGACCCATAAATTATATCTGGCCAATGAGGGTTGTAGCGTTAGACACTACCTATTGTGGGGTGCACCAGTAGTTCAGAGTGCCCAGGGCCAGCAGTGACTGGAGGTGTGCCGGGAAGCAGCAGTGATTCTGGGCACTCCCTTGACAGGCAGAGAAGCACCACCATGAAGGCCCAGGCTGTGGCGGTGATGACATGCAGCGGAGAGCCTCTCAACACTCCTCAGCAAGGGTTCAGATTACCCTTGTTCTAATAGTGCCCCACTTTTGCTGAGTAATTGTTTTTTTCTCCTTTTTAGGGCAAAACATCATTTGCACTGCCACGCTTGATGGTCCTTCACTCTATATTTCTTCCCCTTTAAATGGAAAGAATCCCTGAGCAGCTTTACACACCAGGGATACGTTTCTTATTTTATTTTATTTTTAATCCGCCGAAAGGGGTTAGACTCACTTAATCAATACGGCATGATGGACAATACTGAGATGCAACAAAGGGAAGGGACAGTGATTGCCTGCTGGAAAACCCAGTTGCAAAACTCTTGACAAAGTTATTACACAAGTACAAGTGAGGACTAGAACAGTAATACAATCCTTCAAAGAAATATCAAGGGAAGGCAACGTTTGCAAGGTTCAAGACAGAGAATAAAACATAATAGCCTAAGCAAGAGGATTGGAAAATAAGCCCACAAGTACATAAGACTGAAAAAAGCAGACGGGAAACTATCAAATAGAATGAATTATCTGAGGACTGAATTGCAGACTATGGACAAGAAAACTCTGTGTAGAAACTATGGAATAGGATAAGAAGGACTGAACTGCAGACTGGTTCGAGTATCTAGGAGCAAACACTGGACTGGAATCGGGGACCGGCCAAGAGACAGTAATCAAGGAAGCTATGGGCAGATATCAATCAATAGGGTCACAGGGGAAATAACTGGAGGAAGGAAACAAGGGAATTGTATTCATAGAGCAAGGGGCTGAATGCACAAGAGTAGGGATACTGCAGACAGAGGGGTTTGAGGAAATTGTAGGAAGAGCAGAGGGCGGCAGGTCAGAGAACAATTGACTGTAGGGCAGAGAGCAAAGGACACTGGAACAGGATCAGGTTCTAGACAAAGGCAACCACTACAACAGAGCTCAATAGGCAATCACGGTTAAAAGCATAGAGTTCTGGAAACATCTTCAACTAATTAGCAATGTGCTCCTGCAGGCATGTGCTTACGAAAGGACATACCCGGTTCTAAAGCATACTCATTAGCATCACTTATACTGGGAAGGTGAAAGCAGTACTGAGCATTGGCATTTGTACGTCTCAGACACCTGCATAGGAAAATCCAGGTTTTGAGAACTGCCAAAAGATGCATTATGGGATATGCTGTGTGTACAATGCTGATCCACAGTGTTATTAATGTTGGATCTATCCGTGGCTTTCGATACTGTGAATCATCAGGTAATGGCAGAACGGATTAAGCAGGTGGGGAAAGCCTCTGAACAAGATGTGAAGTGGTTTGAATCAATTCATAAAGAGAAAACTCAAAGGATTATACTCGATGGTTTTATCTCACAAATGGTGGAACTTGATTGCGGGGTGCCACAGGGCTCGTCTCTGTCCCCACTTATCTTTAATCTTTATTTTCATCCATTTTTTAGGATTTTCAGGAAATATGGTTTGTTATTTCATTGATATGCGGATGATACGCAACTATATATTGAGTTACAAAATAGTGAAGATGACTTTGAAAGAATTAATCAATGTATGAAGGAACTTAATGAATGGATGAATAACAACCATCTACAATTAAATGCTGCTAAAATGGAAATTATACTGTTTAGTTCAAAGAACAAAAAACAACAGAAACTCAAAGCTCTCCCCCTATGATTCTTGGAGAACAACTGCAATATGCTAAAAAAGTAAAAAATCTAGGTTGCTGGTGGCAAGCAAATTTGAATAGTGATGCCCAAATAGGGGCTAAAGTGAAAACAGTTCACTTTGCACTTCGATCATTAAGGAAAATACTCCCCTATATTCCAATAGAAGATAGAGCAGTGGTGGTGGGGCAATGACCAACCCCCACCTAGATTATTGTAACAGGTTACTAGCAGGGATTCCTCAGAAGCAAATGATGAGACTCCAAAGAGCACAAAATGCAGCAGTGAGAGCCATTGGAAACTTAAAGAAAAGTGATCATGTGTCATCTGTGCAGAAATCACTCCACTGGCTGATGGTGGAAGATAGGATCACATTTAAGATGGCATGCCTAGTGTTTAAATGTATTAAAGGGCTGGCCCCCGCATATTTAGCTGATAAAATAATATGTTATCAGCCGAAAAGGAACCTACATTCGGAGGACAAACTCTTACTTTGCATTTCACGAACAAAATGCACTACAAGAGGACTGAATTGCAGACTATGGACAAGAAAACTCTGTGTAGAAACTATGGAATAGGATAAGAAGGACTGAACTGCAGACTGGTTCGATAGACTGGTGTCTATGGACCTAAAGTTTGGAATCAACTTTCTCTTGAAATTAGAAAGTGTGAAAGCCTGGAGCTCTTTAGAAAGAGATTGAAAACCTTTTAGATAAATGTAAACAGGTAAACTAAATCAAACCCTCAGACATCTTCTTTTTGTTCTCTTATGAAATCCGCGATCTCTCATAGTTGCCATCTGCGTCTAAATATGGTTAGCTCCGTCTGGTGCGCGTAATAAGTTATTCAAAATCAAAATAAAAAATAAAGCAATTCCAATAATTTTCAAAGGGTAGGGAAAGTCACTATTATGTATGCATGTTGTTTGAGATTAATTTTGATAATGAATTGTTAACGGAGGGCTCCTACTAGTATTCTGGTAGCAGAAGTGTGACAGCTGTAGAGGGTTCGGTATCATTCATCCACACATTTCCAATGCCAGCCATTAATTCACATTTTCAGTAATGTGGTATGAACATTCATCCAAATAAACCGTTGCCATCCCCTAACTGGTGCTTTCATCATACACCTCGTTCAGGGAGGCAAGTTATGCTTCCATATTTTCCAATGCTGTCTATCAAACAATGATTTACAGGACGTTTCTGTAGATCTGACAATCACTAGTTCATCAGATTCTTTTCATTTTGACCATATCAGATCTCTACTGGATTTTCCTGAATAAAAAGAAGTCAAGAAGCTATTCTTGAAACAGACACATACCCAGCTTGCTTTCAGTCACATACTTTGGCGGTTGGTGAGAGGTCTACATCACGATGTGTTGTCCATGAATCATTGGACAGTTATTTTTTCAATGCATAATTGCCTGGAGTGTATTTTAACTTTCATATTCTGCATGTTTTACTTGCATACAAGAACAGCGTATTAATCTGGTAATCACTCTGATACAAAACTGCAGTCAAACAGTTGTCGGAAAATGCTGTTTCAAGGAATATCTCCTTATTCTTTATGGAGTACACCAAACATGGAGTGTGGGACAGGTTTCTTTTCAGTTATTTTACACAGTGTTTGTGAAACACTTGTGTATGAGGCGATATAAATAAAATATATCATATCATATGAATCAATCCAATCCCAATTCACACCTGCCTTCAATAAGGGGACTAAGGACTGAGCAATCTCCATGTAATCCTCCATGATCTTGTGACTAATAAGCTTTGTTACTCATGCAGATTTGTGTTTTTTATTTAATCCAGTACGGTGTCAACCCTCTTTATTAAGATGATCATGCCTTCAACTGGAATTTCTTGTCTAGAAACCTTTACTTTGTTCAGCAAAATCGAGCTATCATGAATAATGGTGTATTCCTGCTCTCTGTAAATTGTTAGAATATGACAGATCGTCACAAAATATTCTCCCAGTAAATCATGAACATAGTCCAAGTTTCTAATTTTGCTGAGGTTACACATGGATTTATGTAGGATTTAGGTAGATACTAAGGTATAGTATGGTTTCTTATATTTCAGGTTGCCCCTGAAAATAATCTAAAGTTTATATTGATGTTTGGCCCATCTGGGGCTCACTATGGTTTAGGCACTTTGACCTGTACAACACCTTTACACAAAAAAGGACGAGTCCACCTTCACATGTGGGCCCTCTTTCTCAATTCTCTGAAGTTGACAAATATTCGCCATTTGTCATTTGGTTTTATTATTCCTATAATTGGATTATTGAAAGAACTGTGAATTGGATCACAAATCCCAAGGGACTACGGGTTCTAGGTAATCTCTGTGGGTGATTCCATAGGTACAACAGGCAACCAGTTCTGTCTAACAAATACTACACACTACCACAACAAAGGACCAAACTCAAGCTATTGGGACTTCCCCCTGCTCTTAAATTTAATCACATACACACTGGGCAATCCACTGCCATAGATAGGCGGCCTATTACTGCAATCCAAGAGAAGGTGTGGACTTGATGCAGGATAGTTAGTCCTCCTCTGTCTCCTGATACAAATTAGAGTTGTTTTATGTCAGCAGGATAAAGACTGCTGTACGGGTATCTAACTAATACTGTATCGATGCCTGGGTCTGTGGGTATTGCTGCTTAAAGCATTGATGCATGTCCACCATCAGAGGAATGAAGAAACATGATCTGGAAATCTACAAACATCTGTCTCAGTTGTTGACTCCATTCCCCAGGCTCACAGGCATCAGCCAGACCAATCTTTTCTTCAAACACTTGAAAGAATCCATAGAAGCGCTCAGATATATTCTCCAGTTTGGTGGAAATAGCTATGTTAATGATGTCTACTGGGACAGATAACGCGTTCGTATCATGATGGTTACTTTTAACTCAGAATATCATTACATCTTCCAAAGTATCGCAATTGAAATCCTCCATCCATAAGGTCATAGGGAGTGCACCAAGAAAGTCCCCCTTGTTGACTGTAGATGTATTCAGGGCTATCACCATTATTCCTGTTGTTACAATATTTTGGTTCAATAACTATTCCAAATGAGCTTTCTTTGCATACAGTCATACCTTATGGGCCATTATTGTCAAAACATATTTGAATAGGATCAACTTGGATAAAATAAAAGTTTCTTCACTAGACAAACTTTGTTCTTTCTTCAAGTTTAACTGTACTGTAAATTGTTGAGTATTTCCAGGAACAGTATCCTCTTCTTTTATTTGGACAACAACATAAGGTAGAAATGTAGACAGCCTAAAAACGTTTTGAGTGCTGATTGAATACATTGTGTTACCTTATATTCTGGACCAGGTTTAGCTGTTAATGAAATCCAACTTTACTAGGAGATGATGGGGTTTGTCATTATCATTACCTAAATGAGAAATCCCATTTCTCATGTCCTAGAAATGTATGATTTATAGTTCTGATTCACACAGTAATAATCAATTATTTACCAGATATTTAGAATCTCAGACAAACAGATCTGTTTCACATGTGTGCACACGTCTAAATGAAGGAATGGTGTATTCTTGTAGATGTGTTTTAACACATTTCACTCATAAAGCTATTTACGTTTGTTGACATAATTCAGAGAGAACATGATCTTAACTCCAATTATTTTATCGTGTTTCCTGATTTATTCAATGGGGGACCCTAGTCATGGTCAGAGGTCTCCCACAAATAACACTTCAAAAGGTTTTCATCTAGAGTGGAGAGCAACTCACTGTTAGATTGAAGGATGATTTTCAGGGGTATGTTGAAGTCCTCTCACCATCAGCCTTTCCACTAAAATGGTGATGACTGTGATCTGTTTGTTTCTGAAATTAATGTCAACCCTGTTCAATCATTGCTCAATCAAATGACAGGTCCTATTTAGACTGACATAATTAGGACCTTTCTTTAGCTTCATTGTGTGCTGAGTTTGGATAAGGAGAACCAGGTTCACTGTACCAATCAAATATCTGAGCTTTCAAGGAAAATCATTCTTAAGTAAAAATTCAGTTTCCTCAGGAGCAATGATGATTCTGGGATGTGTGTGCTGTTATGGTGTGATGATGTTGTCAAGTTCTGTCGTTCTATATATTGGAAGTTCTTTCCCATCAAAATGGTGTAATCGCCCAGCAAGAGGATTAACACAGATAATATGAGCCTTACCCCTTCCTTAGTTCAGACGATTTAATATTTCTTATGAAATCAATGCTGCTTGAATAACTGTGTCCATTAATGCCAATAGGTCACATTGAATTTGAGCTAGTTTGAGAGCAAACAACGATCATTCTTCATATCCAATCTACAGAGAAATTATGAGTTATCGGTTAATTTAAAATGCATCATATTTACATGGAAGGTTTCATTAACTTGATCGTGGGTTACTCCCATAAATGCATTATTTACTTAGGTCAAGCTCAGGGGGTTGAATCTGTCAGAGTAAAAATGTGTTTTGAAATCAAATAGGGTATATGTGCATCCCATTTTTCTTCCCTGCTCTAATTCACTTCCTCCACTAGAGGTGCAGGCTGCAGTATAACTAAGGAAGGAAGTCACATCCACATTTTGCAGACTTCTGACAAACTATATTTTGTTTCTTTATTTTAGATCTGGTGCCTAGGGCTTTATTGTCTAACGCCATTCTCTTATTCAAGGATGCCCATCTCTTTTCCTAGATTGATTCCAGCCCTGTCTAGACCAAGCACACAAATGTGATTGTTACAATTGTCTTTTCCTTAAAATGTAATATTTTCTAGCTTTGCTTTAAGCCAAGTGATGAAGTGATCCCACTGCAGGTTTCTACCTACATGTCAGCAAACTCAGAAGTATCTTTATTTAGCAGGAAAGAATATGCATTTAGTGCCTTGCATCCCTTTTCCACCATGTGACCCTTTTCTTTTTCTCTTTAGCCAGCTAGTAATTTTGACTCATTTGTCTTGTTTCTCTTTCATTGTGATATTTCTTTCTACAACTCTTGATAGTTCTGGTACAGAGAACCTGTTTTAATTATTATTGTGCACGTACTTGCGTCGGTTGTTAGTTAAGTTGATGGTTTCTTTTCCCTAAATTAGAGTATCCTTTTCTTCAGCTTTCTTTCTGCTTTCCTACATTTAAATATGGGTTCATTGCAAATTCTCTGGTGTGGTGAGGATTAAAAACTCAGCATCAATTATTTGTCATTAGTCATAGTCTACCACCTCGTCTAATGTGGATCACCCATTTAAAATGGGTGGTATTGGGCTGTGTTTATTTTGTTAGGAGTAAAAAACAGATTTGGGTCTTTACTATATTAATAGTGAGATCCTCTTCCTGGCATCTTGAGGCAAACATGCTAAATTGACTTTGAAACAGCTTTGGAGCTTAAGAGACAAACACTGCAGCATCGGCAAAGAGAAGGACCTCAATTTCTTCCCTCCCAGTGCTTGGGCGGTAGCTTCCAAAGCATTAATAGTCAGAGCAATGTCATTAATAAATATAGATAGCAGGGGACCGTCACACAACGCTGCCTGAACCCTTTGGTAATATTGAAAGAATGAGTGCAGGTAGCATCTTTGTGCCCACCTAATAATACCAAAGGTATCTGTATATAGTTGTTGCATTGTTTGTATTAATGTCCTGGGAACACACACTTTGTCTAATAAAGCCCAGAGTTGAAGTCTTAGGGTGGAGTCAATAGAACATGGGTTTCTTTCCTCTCTATGATTATTATAGGATTAGAAATTGTTTAGGATCCCTTTTGCTATGGATTAGAATAAAAAGAAAACTGATGATATTTTAAAAAAAACCATAATAAACTGCCTAAGTTAATATTTATTTATTTCAGCTATTGTATCAACTGTATAGTGACATATAACAAATTCAAATGTATCTCTATGATACAACCTTTTATTTTATTATTTCAAATTCATCAATAACAAATCAATGACTTCTTTTACACCAAAGCCTTTATCCTTTGTGAGATTGTACATTAAGACCTAATAATTGACACTTAACTTATGATCGTGTGCACAAATCTGTTTTAAGAGGAGCATGTCATGACAACACGAATGCCAGAATGAGAGCCTCCAGGTTGGTAACACCTTCCAATAGAGTGGCTCCTTATTCAGGGAAAATGCAACGAGCCAGTCCCAATCAAGATTCCAGCAATTAATTATTTTAGATATTTTTCATGGATATGAACAACTTCTGTCTATTCTTTTCATACACCACAAACTCACAAGTTTACACGTTTACCAGTGTATTAATGTACTAGAACTACCCACTCTTGGTTTTAGTTTATTTTCATTTTTAGAATGTGCTAAATCACCCAAAGGCCTCAGAGTGCACAATAAACAAACACAAACGGTACACACAAGAAAAGATAGGAAAGCCAAAAGAAGAAAAAGGGTGAGATTTATCTGGGGCAAGATTGAAGAGATGCTTCTTAACTCCCTTCTTGGAGTCATAGGAGCGCAGTGAATTTCCTGTTCTGCTGGAAGGTAGCCGGTTGGACAGATATGGAGGTGCATCAGTATTCAGGCATTTAAATGTAAGTGTCCAAATTTTGTGGGTAACATGCTGTTTTACAGGCAGCCAGTGCAGTTCCACCTTGCCTCGGAGATATGATATCTACGAGGAAGACCAAACACGGCTCTAATGACATTATTCTGTAAGACTTGCAGCGTGTGGAGGTTTGCTTTTGAAGTGCCAGCTATCAGAATATTGCCATAATCAAGACGTGAGTCAAGCAGCGCTGTGGCAAGCAGGGGCCTGTTTTGTAAAGAAATGAATGGGCAAATGTGATTAAGAAGTTTAGAGACGTAACTACATGTTCTACACTACATGACAAATTCTTACAGGCTTTCTCCTGACCAACCTGCGCCTTCATGGGGAATTCAGCATCTAATATGATGCCTAAGGTCTTTACCGATTTAGGGACTTAAATTTTATTAGCAGCTATGGTAAAACTTTCATAATCGGAGCTCAGCATTTTAAGTTTATTATCTGAAGCAATCATCAAAAATTCAAGCAAATTTGTTACCATGCATGCCTGAATGGTTTGATAGATGGAATTAATTGCATTAGTATCCTTGATATAACGTCCTTATTGTTCAATTATGACCTGGGTGTCATCAGCATAGTTGGTGAACTGGACACCCATGTCTTTAAGCATTTCAAGGAGAGGCATGGTATATACATTAAACAATGTAGGTGAAATGCAAGAGCCCTGTGGCACTCCGTAGGTGATGAGCGCAGGGCTGGAACTCCCATTGTCCGCTGCTACTCTGGCGTATCTGGGACAGAGAAAGGAAAAAATCCAATGCGAAGCAGGGTGGGAGCAGTACACTTGGTCCACTATACTGGTGACCAACCGAGAATGATCAATCAAGTCAAATGCCACTGAAAGATCGAGCAAAATGAGGACTGATGGTTTGCCTTCCTCCAAAGTGCCTGCGATGTTTGACTTGAGATCAAGTCATGTGGTTTTCGGTACCATGTTTCGACCTGAAACCGGATTACCTTGGATTGAAAAAGGTGGTTACTTTCCAAGAAGTCTTGCCGTTGTAAATAGCTAACACAATCCAAGATTTTTAAGATAACCTGAACATTTGTTATTGGCCAGTAATTATTAGGATTGGGGGATCCAAAGTGCTCTTTTTCAATAAAGTGGTTACCCATGTCTCCTTAAGTATCACAGGTAAATTTGCTTCCTTAAATGAAAAATTGATAAGACAGGTTAGACAAGGTGCCAATGTTTCTACAAAGTCTTTGAAAAGGGTGGATGGATAGCAATCACCTAGGCAACGGGTGGGTTTCATATTAGAAACAATCTTGCATATCTGATACTCGATGGATGGCTTAAAATGAAAAGGAGATTGTACTGGGGCTTTATTGACAGAATGTAAGGCTGTGTTCAACAGGCCAGGCTGGCCTGGTGAAGTGGAGGAAATTTGGTTTACCTGAGAGTCAATAGATTTGTTGTGACCCAAGTTTTTAAATTAAATGAGTTATGTTTTGATTGACACCAGTCGGCATCCTTCTGTGTAATGGTTCCTGGCTGAAGTTTACCTTCAAATTCCTTTAAGGTTGAAAAAAGTTCACACATATTAGATTATGCAGAGGAAATCCTACCATTATAACTATCAGATTTTGTGGTTGTAATAGCTTGTTTAAGGCTAACAGATAGAAATGTATATGCAGTATCATGAAGATAGGTAGGATTTTTTGACCATTCTCTCTCTGCTTTGCGTTTTTCATGTTACAAAGTAGTAATAGAATCATCAAACCAGGTGTTAGGATTAAGTGTATCAGTAAGGTGATTGGCCAGGTCATCAGATTTGGTAAAAAGGTTTGCAGGCTTAAGTTCCTGCAGCAACTGAACGGAAAACAATTGGGGAGTGAGTTTCTTAAAATGCCTAGCAAAAACCTATTGTCAAGGGTTAACTTTTGGAGAAATTGCAGGAATAGAGGGGGTTAAAGGTAAAAGACACAAAGTAATGGTCTGACCAATGACAGTGAGTAATATCAATGTCAAAGACGGAAACATGGTGGGTTAGCACCCAATCAAGAGTGTGTCCGGCGTTATGTGTGGGAGCAGGTATTTGCTGGGTAAAGCTGATGTATTTGAGCATAGAGCGCAGGGAGAGAGCGTGACTACCATTAGAGTTATTAGCCCATTGTTTAGGACCTTCAAGAACAATTACTGGGGTGTTTGCTTTGGTTTTCTCATTAAGTAAATTGAAAAAATGCTCTTCGAAAAGTGGTGTGTTTGAGGGAGGGCGATAGATGAGTATTACAGATAGGGAGTAATATTATTAACCTTAATTTTGGCTAATAAACTTTGAAAACCATCTAAGGTGTCATCAGTATTAAAGTGAACATTTAGCTTATTTGAGGTGAGGATTGCAACGCCTCTGCCCTATACATGGAAAACCAAGAGCGTAAGAGGCTAAAGTAGCTGGTACAGGAGTATCCACAGTAAGCCAAGACTCAGTGATAGCCATAATATCATAATCTCTTTCGGTGATTGTGTCAGAGATCTCTACTCCGTGTTTTAGCAATGAGCAAGTATTTTAAGGTGAAAAGCAAATTTTGGAATTCGAGGTGGCAGCCTCACTTTTGGTGCTATGTGGTTGAGGCTTGGCCTTATGCACTGAAAGGCTTGAAGTGGTTAATGGTGAGGAAATGGGAGTTTCAAGTATGGTAAACATAATTAAAATAGTGAAACTACAGTACCTGATACATTCGGGGTTTATAAGCTGACTTGCTGACACAACAGACACAAACCGGCACTAATCGGCTTGTTGCAAACGTGCCAGTGGGCTCACAAAATACGTACTGGGATTACAAAAATTATGGAAATTGTAGTTCCCAGCCACTACAGTTTATATTGAGCAAAGCTAACCAAACAAACAAATAAGATCAAGGTTTTGAATCTTAGCAGCACGGAATGGTCATAATTAGATAAAGAGATTTTTAAAAGGTCAGCTAGACTTTATATAAAATTAAGATAAAATGAATACTAGCAGCCACAAGATAAAGTGCAGAACGTGGAGGGATAAGAAAGCGGCAGTAAGAGTGTAACAGGCCACGAGTCTTTACCGGCACTAACCTGCTTGTTGCGAAGAAGATACAAGGGAAATGCACTCTGACACTGCTGACAAAGGGAACCGAATGAATACATTATCAAATGAATATAATCTGCCAGCTTCTATCTTTATTTAACTTTGTTTAAACAATTAACACTACAATTCCATGTTCAATTCTTATTCAATACAAACACACAACCCTCTGTCAGTAGGATCACATTTGATTTGGATGAGACCTTACATATAAAATGCCGATGTCAACAACATTATTTTGGATCAGTTTACATCTAAAATGTGTAAAAATTAAAAAGTCAACTGCTACTTTTGAAATGTTGCGCAATCACGAGATTAGGAAATGGAAAAATGGAACTCACTTGCTAGACTAATAAACTCACCTATGGCAAACCATCTTAATTTTTGTGATGTTTTGAATGTAAATTCAGTTGGAAAGTAACTTTAAAATTGACACTTTATTGCCTATTGAGAAATGAAAGGGAGAATCTAACCCACTCACGCGTGACTAATAGAGTTCTGTTTGCACTTCTACCATCTCCTGTTTAGAACCTTTAAGTTTGAAACCAGATCAGTTATTTCAAGGCTTGTATTTAGACAATGAGCATCAAAGTTGAACAAGTTATTTTATTCACTGTTATTCTGTATGATTTGCTGTTCACAATAACACACAGACCCAGATATAACTTGACTTCTGTGAAAGTCAGTTGTGTTAATTGATGTATGTTCTATATTATATAGGAATGCAACTTTTAAGTGAATATATAGTTCACTTTCTTTTAGTATTTCTTCATATGACACCAGGCAGCAGGACTGTTCAAAGACAAACAATCTACTGTCAAATCTCTTATCAATGCCTGGATCAGCAAGGGCTTCAGCTTTTCTCAACAATCATCTCTCCCATTATGCTCTTCTGGTTCAGCCCCTCAGCTACTATATTTACAGCCTGCCAGACTCTATGGAAGGCGATAAGTGTCCACTACTTCTTGCCAGACATTCGGAATATATTCTTAAACTTCAAAATTGATCTTATTACAACATTTATGTTAGACAAGGCATATTATCAGCCCAGTGGTGGAGGAGTATTTATTGACAGGAGAAGGAATGAAACAGATATTTCTCTATCTCAGACACTAGAGAAATAATACATATGTAAGATGTTTGATTTGTGGCAGGTTATTATGAATGAACACAAATTGAAATTTATATCCAAATAGATACCCCTGGATGGTGAAAGGTGTCCTTTGAGCTAAATGTAGTTGAAATAAGAGAGCCTGTGACTTTGCACTTCCCATTTGGTAAATGACCTTCAAAGCTCATTGTGAGACATGTTGAGTGCAAGAGAGATTAGCAGAACCTACGTCTCTCAATTTCTCTTAATCCAATATACATAAAAGGAAAGCTGTTTTTTTATTGTATTACATTTACAAATATTGCGAGATAACAATTGCTCTCTGCCCTGATATATGGTCTCACATGGTAAAGTGTTACTTACTTATTACTCGTGCTGAAGCATATTTCTGAGAGATTCCGTTTAAGAAAGGAAAGAAGTATCTTTCCAGCCCACCCTTCTTACGAAACTCTCATGTATATACCTTTCATTGAAGGAAAGACTATGGGACTAATTTACAAAAAAAGTGCTAAGTCCGCACTAAATAGTTAGGGTGAGAAAGAACATTGTGTGGATGACAAGAATAGCATTGGGAGCCGATTCATGTAAATAAAAAATAGTACACAACTATAAACCTCCTTTAACAAACATATTTTTTGCAACTAATACATATGTGTATCGTTATCAGCAATTCATGCTGAGGATGCAAGTAATTGTTCAATTGCCTAGTGCATGAGTCTAAACCATGACTCCAGCCCGACAAACCACCCACGTTATCCACTGCACCTACCGAGTATCCTAGTTCAGTGTCCACTATACCCTCATAATGTAACTAATGGACAGTGTTCGTGGCTTGCATGGCCAGTCTCTACAATCCATGGGACCTGGGTTTCGGCCATGCCACATACCCCAATGACCAAATCAGAGTAGAGATGTGTCCGTGCCGACGGCCAGGCCGACTCCTCACAGCACAAAAGTTATCTCACTATTTTTTGTACTTATGTTTCAACACTTTCACGGGACAGATTTTCAAAAGCATCCTCTTTGCACAGGTTTGATGCAATCCCATCCAGCATTCGGGACAGCAGCCACAAGCCAAATTGTTTTCCCATTTAAACCTAGAGCTTCGGCCATGCCGCAGGCCCCAATAAGTAAATCAGAGTAGGCATTCGGCCTTGCCTAGGGACAAGCCCATTGTCCATGCACCAAAATTGTATCACTTTTTGTTGTGCAACTGCCCACGGCAGAAAAGGTATATCACTATGTTTTGTGCTTACACTTGGACACGTTTCGAAAAATAAAACACAAAACAGATTTGCAAAAGCATGCTTTCAGGTCCTTACTGATTCTGCTTGGGCAGGTTTGTTGTAATTCAGTACAGCACTTCAGGCTGTAGCCGCAAGCAAGATATTTTTGCCCATTCAAACCTAGGGCTTCGGTCATGCTGCATGCCTGAATAATCATATCAGAGTACACAATTATCAAGTAATTGCAGGGGGGTAGAATGGATAGATCGCTGTGCATCATCTAGTACTTTAAACATATTACCCTGCTGCAAGTGATGGGGTTCTTCTGTGAAGGTGCCCTTCCTTCTTCAACTGTTAGGTTTTGAGTAGGAGAGTGAGCAAACTTTTGTAGAGATTCATGAAATGGCACCAAATGTATAAGCCTCTCAAATATTTTGGGACACCCCCTCCAATTTTATTCTCTCTTGGCAAAACAGAACCAGATTTTGCAGAACCATTAAATGTCAGATCTAGAATGATATCACAAGATTTCCTGCAGTTTCATTCAGTGGTGTCAACGTTTTAAGCCATCCAAATATTGTTTTTCACCAACCCTGTAACGCAAAAATATGTAAGGATGTCCCTGAGGATCTGAGATATTTGCAAACATTACAGAGCTGTCCCGGGCTGTTCGTGAACTTCAAATGTTCTGTGTACAAACACCTGTGTTTGAGTGTGATGTAAATAAACTTTCAATCAATCAATCAAAAGGTAGAAACCCAGCCAGGTGTTTTATGGCCATATCATTCCTCACCTCCCGAGAGATTGTTTCATTAGTTGGACAAGTGCAATGTTGTGCTTTTTAATAGGTTTTTACTGAGTGGTCCATGGACTAGGGGCGCAGTTTGCAAATCCTACATGGCAACCATTTCTAAATATCTGTCACAGCTCATGCTTTTCACCAGCAAATCAGGAGGCATGACAGATGTTCGGAGACATGACACCCTAACCTGATTGGTCCAGGGGGGTTTCTGCACAATGATTAGGGAAGTGAGTCCATGGACCGTACCCAGATATCACACATTTTTGTTTTACCTACTTTTTTGCCATTTTAAAAAAGATGCAACTGAATGGATGTACACCAAATTTACAAAAGCATGCTTTCGGGACCAAGGCACCACTCCTGCCTCAAATGTGATGAAAATACGTCCAGTGGTTTGGGCTGTAGACATGAGCACATTTTGTTTCCATTGCATCTATGAGGAAAACCACACATTTTGGGACCCCCCCTAAATCTCCCCCTTGACGACACCTTATCAAACTTTTGAAAATCAGTCCAAGGGGGCCATTTACTTTTTTTGCAAAGTTTGGTGAGGATTCGTCAAGGGGGGGTGAAGTTATAAGCCTCCCAAAAAGTGCTCTTCCAATTCGTTGAGCAACTTAACCATAACTACATGGCCGCTACTGCAGGCAGTGTAATATATATATATATATACATATATATATATATATATATTCAGTAAAACAAATTTGTTAAAGGGACGTTATGGTTAAGTTGTGCTACTAAAAACCTATGCAATTCAGTAAAAAAACCTTGTTAAAGGGACGTTATGGTTCCAAGTAAAACCGAAAAACCCTTGAAATTCGCCAGTTATGGTACGGTACGCTAAGCAACCACAACTCGCGCCACCACCGTGCACTGTCATCAATGACATTTATGATGTCATCTTTGATGTCCTGGCTGTTAGTCTTAGCAGTGCACGGTGGTGGCGCGGGTTGCAAAAAAACAAGGGAATTTCATGAACTTAAAATTCTAGTCATTTGCGAAGTAGGTTCAACTAACATACTGCAAATAACATATAAAGGCTGCACATTGTCAAATTAAATGCATCCATACACTATGTTCAGATATCAAACGAGAATACTACCACGAAAACATAAAAATCAACGTGTATATTAACATCAGTGCTTTAAACACACAAAATTACTAACGTCTTCCTTTTACAATTGCAGTGAAGACCACTCTCCTGAAAATCAACAGCATCTAAACATATCCGAAGAAACCTGCTCATTCCACAAAAGAAAGTAAGTACAATACTACCTTTATATTCTTACTGTTCCTCAAAGAGACTGTGTGGTTCATTCATGTAATTTGCATCGATTTCTGAACCATTCTGCCCACAAATCCCCATTTATTAAACAGAGATTAACAAGCAGAACGCCACAAACATCCCTGTTTTTTGGAACACAAATAACATACTCAAGCCTTAGAATGTTAGTACTACAAAACAAAGGACTGTTTTAATTTTATACCATTACATTTACTATTAATGCTTCTCCTCACCACTAGCTCACTTTCTACTCTCATCTGAACCACAGTGTAGTAATATACAAACATAAAAATAGCCTTCCCAACTCATTGTAACTGCCCAATGCACATTCACACACCACCACAAACATCTTCCCCATCAAACTCATACACGCATGCACACAGCACACATACATTGTAAAACAGACCAACCCATACCTTCTTTTTTTTTCAACAGACCCCAAAGAATGCCTACCAAAAAGCAAGTCTGTAGAAAGCAACACAGAAATAGAGCAAATGAAAATAAAAGTGTCTAAAATAAGCATCCATCTCTACCAGAGTTTGTGCAAAATGTTCAAAATAAACAGCTAATGCAGTCATTTAGCGAAACAAAAGAAGCATCAACTACAGAAACGTTGCCTCCTCTATCAAAATGTAAAACTAAACAGAAAATTCTTAACAAGAATTCACCTACCACTACTGCTAACACTGCTCCTATAAATCCTCATAGACTAGCAAGGAACAATACTAAAAAAAGTATTTTAGCATAAATGTTCCGCTACAGAGTCTTTCAGAATCTAATAAGAACAGGAGCGAAATCACCCACAACCCTTAAAACCTACCGTAGAAAATTAATCCTAGAAGCTCTCTTAGACAGTGCAATCCTTCTCAAAAGGAAGTTATTTATTTTAGTTTTAAACAGGATGAAAACACTAACAAAACTAAGTACTAAACTACAAAAAAACTTCTCAATAAAAGAAATGTCAACAAAAATAACTTCTTAAATGTCTGTGGAGGTGACCGGAGTCACACCATGACCACAGAACCATATTTTAATGAAGACGCATACAAACAAAAATAAACAAACACAATTGCCATCCATAGCAGTGGACGAGGATATGAAAAAATGAATAATACCATCATGGAACAAGAAACAGTGCTTACAAAAATATCCCCAGAAAACTCAGAATTACCTCTCCATTCGACTGAACCTGGAACATCCAGTATACAAATGGCCATGCACGTCAATGTGTAACATTCCCAACAAATCTTTCAACTCTTTACGCCACTTCCTCAATCAGTATTTGAAAGGTAAAGACAAAATCAAAATGAAAGTGCTGCAAAATATGGATACCTGTCCAGTGCGCAAATACACAGGCCTACAAGGACATTCATTAGCCTGCATTTCAGGACCTATTTGCAAAAGCACCTTCCATGATATCAAAATGATATCAACACATCATCCAAATGTAAGAAATCTAGTGTATAAACTGTAATATGCTAAAAGTCCTGCTTTAGAACTTGCCAATTTAAATAACACTCTTCTGCATGGTACACCCAAATACCTACAAGAAGAAATCAACCGTATCCAAAGAACATATTTTGGAAGTGAAAGCCACTTACAAAATACAATAGCTTTAGAACAGACTAGCAACAATTCTGCACATGGCAACCTTCTATTACACACATACAAAAAAGAAATACTAAAATGTAAAAGTACATCCGCTGAATTACCAAACCATGGGTGTGTGTGTTGCCGCAGAACTTTTTACGAAACTAACACAAAAACTATAGACGTAACATACAAAATAGAAGACAATGAAGATTCCAAATGGTTTGAATTAGCTCTCTACCTTTTAGCAGAAAACAAATACGAAAGAAGTGAACCCTTAATATTTTGCAGTTTTTGCATTACAAAACTTGACAACAACCAAACTCCTTCACATGCTATCACAAATAACTTGGAATTATTCCTACTACCAAAACCCCTGCAACAACTCAATGTGTATGAGAGCATCATAAATCAAACAGTACACCCATTTCAAGCAATAATACGCCTTCAACCAACCTCCCTCTGAATTGGTGAAAGGCATTTGTGGCAAAGTAGTTTATTTACCATTAGATCTGACAGAAAATGTGCACACTCTAGGAGTGCACCGTCCAATAGTGCAATCTTTAATTGTCTTAGTAAATGGTGTACCAACAAAAGACAAAAATATTTGGCAAAAACCCGTGGACTTAGATAAAGTTAGACAAGCCTTGCAATATCTGAAAGACAATAATGAATACCACAAAGAAATAAATATTAAAGAAAGCTTAAGGGAAAACAACTGAAATAATTCAAGAGTCATCAGAAACTGGTCAATTTGAACTTCAGGATCCTCCTGCAGTATCCAATCTTTTGGACCATTATACAATTCATCCATTGCACTCTAATGGCAGCATAGATGATGCACTAGAAACTTACCAAATGCAGCAAACCAAAGGTTCACCAATGAGCATATGGGAAAAAAGTATAGAAGCACGTGCTTTTCCTCTACTATTACTTTCTGGCAAAGGAGGAAGATACGATGATAGACCCACTCAGATAACAGCATCAGAATACTGCTCATTACAAGAAGATACCAGATTTAGATAAATTGTGGAATACATATTCCACCTACTCTTTGAAAGTGAACTAGCAACCCTATTTTACGGAGTTGCACACATATTGAAATCGGGAACCCACTTTCAAAATATGTCAGCTACGCAATTAATACAAAAATTAAAAGAAGAAGTTGGGGTTTTACAATCAAGCATAACAAATCTGTTTGCAGACATGCGTGGTACGAAAGAATATTGGTTCCGATGTCACGGAGATGTACGTTGTATGATCAGAAACCTTGACCACCCACTTGGTTTGTTACATTTAGTTGTGCAGAATATGCATGGGAAGATTTACATGATTTCCTACGCATATCAAACAAAAACAAAACGAACATAGATATGCTAACAGCTGCAGAACTTTGCTCCCTAGATCCTGTTAATGTTTCAAGATATTTCCAACATCATTTCATTGCTATGCTACACTTTATTTGTAATAAAACGGTTCCTCCCCTCGGACAAGTGCAACACTTCTTTTGGAGAAAAGAAAACCAAGCCAGAGGAGCACCACATATCCACATGCTTTTATGGATTAAAGGTGCACCTAAATTTGGTCAGGCCAGTGATGCCACTGTTTTGCAGTTCATCCAAAAATATGTCACTTGTGGAATCCCTTCACAAACGAGGCATAGTGACCTTCATGACAAATTGTACAATTTCAAAGACACAAATGTGTCAGATATTGATATCACAAATACAAAAACAAAGGGAAATACTACACCAAATGCCGCTTTGGTTTCCCTAGACCAGTTACAGAAACAGGTGAAGTGAACAACTTCATGTCTTCAGTTAGACATAGTGTTAAAGGTAAATCACCTAAGGACACATATTGCATAAAAAGAACAGAAGAATCAAAATATATCAATGATTACAATGCAATCATTGCCCTCTTATGGAATGCAAACATAGATCTGCAGTACATTTCAGAAAATTCCACTGCAGTTGCACGATATGTTACAGCCTACTTAACAAAAGCAGTAAAAACAGAGCTTCAAGACCTCTGGAATGAACTATCATCAGACAAAAGACTATCTCAGAAATTGTACAGCCTAGGCATAAAAATGCTCTCTCATAGAGAATGTGGGGCCTAGGAAGCTGCAGATCGTTTAACCAATACTGCTTTGTATGGAAAATCTGAAAATATAGTATGGCTAAGTCTTGGACCTGCAGAATCTAGAAAAAGAGTTCTCAAATCATATGAGGACATAGAAACAATAGCCAAAAATGATGCCAACAGCCAAGACATTTTGAAAAACAAGGCAGCTTAGTGAAACTTACCAAACAAAGCTTAATTAATCAAGTCAAATTGTCATTAAAAACTCCTCAACAGAAAGAACTATATTACATGTCCCTGCTACAACTTTTTAAACCATGGAGAAAAGAAGAAGAGATACTTGATAACTATGACTGCAATGAAGACACTTTCAAAGAAAATGAAAGCACTATCATTGATGTCAACTTTATGCAGTACAAACAGCAACACGAAGAAGAACTCCATGCCCAACTAGACAAGGACACTTCCGACAGTAGTCAACCTTCTGTAGCAGGAAGCCAAGAACCACTGGGACAGACACTAATAGCAAATGAGGCAGAATTAGCTATGCCAGAAGTAGAAATCATCATGTATCACTATGAAGAAGATACAGAAAACTTAACTGTACTACAATCAAACCTTAACAAAGACCAGCGCACCATATTTCAAGAATTAACAAAAGAAATTTCACATGGTGTACAACACTAAAATAAAGATTGTATCTGCCAAAATTACAAACCTATACTGCTGTACGTCAGTGGTGAAGCTGGTTCAGGCAAATCATTCTTAATCAAAATCATCAGCAAGTTCCTTCAACAATTGACAAACAACAAACTGTCAGCTGTTCTAACTGCCCCCACAGGTTTAGCTGCCTACAACATAGGCGGTGTCACTTTACACCGATTACTACTCCTTCCAGTAGAACACCAAAGCAAATTAGAATATTGCAAACTTTCTACAGAAGCTGCAATGGAACTACGCAGAGTATTAAAACAAATGAAAATGCTACTAATAGATGAAGTAAGCATGGTCTCCAACCTAATGTTGGCTTTCATTCACCTCAGATTGCAAGAAGTACTTAAAACAAACTACGAAGAACTCTTTGGAGGAAAACACATTATTGTTTTCAGAGATCTTCTGCAATTGACACCAGTGAAAGGTGAACCTATTTTTAAAACCTTAGGACACAAACTCTGCCGTAAAACTGTTGGTAGCAGAGGTAATTTCAACCATTGTCAACATTTCCAATACAGAGAATTAACAGAAAACATGTGTCAATCTGCAGACTTCACTTATGCCAACATTTTAAAAAGTATAAGAGTTGGTGTACTATCTCAAGAAGCACAAGCAATATTGAAAAATCGGCACATCCATGCAGTTTATGGCGATAACGGATGTGCTACTGAAGTTATGGAACAATTAGCGCACACAAATGTCAATTGTATGGCCTTAATGCCAACTCTTACAAGCTGTTCCAAATTCAATGAAACAATGTTAAAAAAAGAAATGCAACCAATAATTTTGATTTGCTGCAAAGACAAACTGGACGTACATGGTATGACACTACCCATGTGTCAGCAAGCCACAACAAGACTAAATACATTAGAAAATTCAATCTCCAACAAAGCTGGGTTGGAAAAAATATTAAAATTATCCTTAAATTGTAGAGTAATGCTTAAACGTAACCTTGACGTGGAGCAAGGACTAGTTAATGGAGCACTGGGTATAGTTGTTGGCTTTCAAACATACCCACGTGACAACAACATTTAGTTTGTCAATATTCTCTTTGACAAACTTTCAGAAGTAAAAAGGATAGGGCGCTCAACAGCTCGATTCGTTCTCTTCAAAGACATGTAAGTACGTAGAGAACAATTTTCTCTAACTCTTGCAAATGCAGTCACCATTCATAAATCCAAAGGTCTTACCCTAGACAAAGCATTGATAGAGATTGGGAACACAGTCTTTAAAGAAGGCATGAGCTACGTAGCACTATCACACTTACATGCTCTTGACAGTCTATTTCTAATCAACTTTGATGCGAGTAAAGTAAATGCTGATATTGCTTGCATTGTAGAATACAATAGTCTACGTTCACTGTACACCCGCCACCTGAAATCATATTCTGTTCCACAAAAAGGAAAAAGTTGTAAAAGAAAACTAATTCAAACAGAAATGCAACAGGATTTGACTGCAAAGCCTTCAAAGAGAGTAAAAGAAGGTAATAATTCATCAATTACCACAACCAAAGAAGAAGAACCTATTAGTGAAAGTAACTCAGGTACTTCTTCAAAGAAACAACACAAATTCTGAAAAAAATGACTCGGACACAGAACTATCTGGTCCATTCAAATTTTCAAATGTAACTGGTGTAAGTTACTACGCAAATGTAGCAATGCATATTCTATTTCAATTGCCACTAACTGTTAAAAACATTTACTTACACAGTACAGACCAATTGTGTTTGCAAATGTTAGTCCTTCATAGAAACGCAACAAACAATCCTGACAACATGTATAGTGTTCACGGAATAAGACAAGAATTGGACTACTGTGCTGGAATACTGAGGTTCACTATAAACTCACAAGAAGATCCGCAAGAATTTCTAATGTACTTACTACAAGTACTGGAAAACAAAAACATACCTATAAATTAAATCTTCCAGATTTCATACATGTGGAAACATACATGCACTCTCTGCAACAATGTGACACAGGAACAAATCCCTAATGAGCGCTTTGTGTATGTATCCATACCTAATTGTAAATCCATTCCATTTCAGTAACTATACAAAATGCAAACCATGGCAGATTATGTACTATCTGCAATTCAGATAATCGCTCCACCTTACTAATACAAACACATAGTAACTACGTAATACTAATGCTTCTACGTTACAATGGAGATGGTACCAAAAACAACTGCAAGCTGACTGGATTCACACACGGTCAAGTATCACTTGGTAAGAAAACCTTCACAACAATAGGTATAATCTACCACGCAGGAGCCACAACCAATGCAGGTCACTACACTGCATATATTAAAAAGAAATGGGGATGGTTCGAATGTAATATAGTAGCATTACTCTAAAGCAGGGATCACCAGCAAATCTTACAAACACTTATTTAATCTTCTTAAAGCCAAAATGTAATAACTAATCTGTACTTCAACATTGACAAAAAACTAATTAAAAGACTATAAACAGTTAGAATACGCCAACAGGTATCTAACTGGCCCAATATTGTATAACAACCACACAGATAAATGAATAGCACTAAATTGTAACAAAATATATACAGTTACAATACGCCAACAGGTATCTAACTGCTTCAATAATCTTCAACAAGCCAACAGTTACAACATTAACCAGAACCAGCAAGTGAACACTCAGAGGAAACAAACAAATAGTTTGTACCTTAACAAAGAAAGTTTTTTTTTTAATCCAACAAGGTTTTATTTTTCCCACAGACCCAATGATTTGTGAAACAAACACAGAAACTGAGCAAAATGCACAGTACTCTGGTTTGTAAACTAAATATGAGGGTCGAAAAAAAGTTAAAATGTCTATTATGCAATGTAATAAGTCTTTATAAAATACATACACTAACATGTTCTTTTCTTTTATCACAGAAATTGAAAAGGAATATTTCCTCCAGGTACTACATTCAGGTAAAAAATATACTGAATCTCAACAAATGAAACAGTAGGTATAATTTCAAACATTTCATAAATACTCATATCTATATGTGTGATCTATGGCTGCAATATGGTGCGGTGGTTGTGGCCAGGGCCTAGAGTTTTGGGTGTATAGTCTACGGCCTACGGCCTGCGACCATGCACCCAAGACTCTAGGTCCTAGCCACAACCACCGCAGCATATCACACCCATTGTGGCTTATAACTTCAGTACTTACAACTTTGGTCTTGGGTGCATGGCCTTCAGCCATCACCCAAGACTCTGGCCCGTGCCCACAACCACCTGATAGATATTCGATTCTATGGGTGTATCTATTGGTGTGATATGCTGCAGTGGTTGTGGCCAGGGCCTAGAGTCTTGGGTATATGGCCTATGGCCTACGGTCTGCAGCCATGCACCAAAGACTCTAGGCCCTGGCCACAACCACTGCAGCATATTACAACCATGCTGGCTTACAACCCATTGTCACACCCATAGAATGAAACATTTTAACTGCGGCATATACTCAATTTGCACCCAAGACTCTAGGCCCTGCCCGCACCTACCTGATAAATATTTGATTGTATGGGTGTGATGTATGGGTGTGGTATGCTGCGGTGGTTGTGGCCATGCACCCAAGACTCCAGGTCCTGGCCACAACCACTGCAGTATATGAAACCCATGGTGGCTTATAACTTCAGTGCTTATAACTTTGTTCTTGGGTGCATGGCCGTCAGCCATGCACCCAAGACCCTCCCCACAACCACCTGATAGATTGTTGATACTATGGGTGTATCTATTGCTATGATATGCTGCGGTGGTTGTGGCCAGGGCCTAGAGTCTTGGATGTATGGCCGTAGATATTCGATTCTATGGGTGTGATCTATGGGTGTAATATGCTGTGGTGGTTGTGGCCAGGGCGTAGAGTCTTGGGTGTATGGCCTACAGCCTACCGCCTGTGGCCATGTACCCAAGACTCTACGCCCTGGCCACAACCACCGCAGCATATCACACCCATGACGGCTTGTAACTCAGTACCACACCGATAGAATCAAAAATTTTAACCGCGCAATATACTCAATTTCCACCCAACACTCTAGGCCCTCCCCACAACCACCTGATACATATTCGATTCTATGGGTGTTATATGCTGTGGTGGTTGTGGCCAGGGCTTAGAGTCTTGGGTGTGTGGCCTACAGCCTACAGCCTGCGGCCATGTACCCAAAACTCTAGGCCCTGGCCACAACACTGCAGCATATCACACCCATGGTATCTTATAACTCAGTATCACACCTATAGAATCAAACATTTTAACTATGGCATATACTCAATTTTAATATCCGCTGACATCACGTGTGTCCTTAGAACAGTTTCAACTTACCTGCGCACAGCGCAGACGGAAATACTATCCTTAGGACACCCCTCATTTTCACTAATTACAAACATCCTCGACAGCGCGGGCATGGTGAATACATCAGTATCACCTGCCGCCTAAACAAATACAGTATTTCACCCATCTCTTACTCCCTAAACCTCCCCAAGCACTCTGACACACCAAGACACTCCCCAAAACTTCATTTCGCCTCTGTTCGCCACCGCGCTGTCAGCGGATCCAAGAGGGCGGGCGCATCCGAACAATCTGACGCATATCACGCCTCACTCCAGCCAAATCTTTTAAAAAGAGTTAAAATGTCCACGGACAGCGCGCCTGTTCGGCCTGTCCGTAATTAATAAAATATGGATGTTCTAAGGACAATACACCTACCTGTACCATTTGCAACCAAGATGGAACTGCTCTTAGAACACACAAGCTGTCCAAGATGTACGTAAATCAACAAAATGGGGGCGTCTTAAGGATATTATACCTCTCCATACTGTTCACAACCAAGATGAAACTGTTCTTAGAACACACCAGGTGAAAATGAAGAAAATGGGAGTGTCCTAAGGACACTATACCTGTCCGTACCGTCCGCAGCCAAGATGGAACTGTCCGTAGAACAGGTGCGGTGTCCGGCATGTCCATAGCCAAACGAAATGGAGGTGTCCTAAGGACACTATACCTGGCCGTACAGTCAGCAGAACATCTACGCACATGCGCACCACACCCGTAAGTCTTGCGAACATCGTGCCTGTCTGTAACTGTCCGTCTTACTTGTGTCACACTTTTGATTAGTTTCAGGACCTGAACACTGTCCTTAGAAAACCGCGTGCATCCGCACAACTGTTCCTGTGCATTTGGTGTCCTGCGGGCACCCATTTCCTTCGCAGATGTGTTCATGACGTCATCATGTAACCGCACACACGCTGAACGTGTGTCCTAATTTCCGCACTTTGTCCGCTAGCAGAGATTATCTCACCAACCCTAATGGCATCCATGGCTGCTGTTGCTACATCGGCCTCAGCACCACCCCCAAACCCTCCACCGCCACCACCTCCCCAAGGGCCTGCAGAGGGAAATACGCGTGAGGATGTAGAGAGCGATGAAGAAGAGGATGAAGAGAATGAGGTGGAGGAACTCCCTACTACCAGCACTCGTCGGGATTCGTGGGTGTGGCGGTTGTTTACCGTTTATGGTAAGGTACCAAAAGCACATGCAAACCTGGTCACCTGTAAACAGTGCAAGTTGGTGCTGAGTCGTGGAAGACCTGGTGCGTACAGCTTTGGTACAACAACCATGAAGCTACACCTAACTTCGTTCCACAGTGCAGACATTCGCAAGGTGGTACCATGTAATGAACGTAGTAGGTTGAGTTCCTCCGCAGCATCCTCCGTGTCCGATCCTCTCACCACAAGAGACACTTCTGTGGGAGAGCGCATCCTTCCAGCTGCCTCACAGGCCATTCGCGATGCTGTTGACCCTTACCTTTTGAGGGTCACAATATTGTGTATGTACTGTGACGCAGTACTCTGCAGGGGGGAGAGTCTTCGAAGTGCTTTCGAGACTACAGTCACAGAGCACCAAAAGAACTGTTACCTACCTAAAAAAGGCCCACCCTACATCTTTCTCTCTCCACCTGCCCTTTCTTATCCCCGTGCTTGGTGTCCCTTCCTTACCCTCCTTTCCCCTCCTCTCCTAGTGTGTCGTGTGTAAAAAATCCCCACAAATTTAAAACAACAAAAATGATTTAAAAAAGGCTCTTTTCAGAGCCGCCTTTCAGTTTAAAAATTGAACTATCTAAGTAAAAGGTGTACGCCCCTGCGCATTTTTCAAAAAGTCAGCAGACAGTCCTAGAACACACAAAATTTTAGGGTGCAACCCTAGCAAAACCAATGCACTTTTCTTTGGGAACAAGTGGTGGCTCTGAAAAGAGCCTTTTGGTGGTGTTTTGTGTGTTTGAAATACTCAGATTCTTCAAAATGTAATACAAAATAGGTGATTAGAAATCCATAAAAGCTCGCAATGCATTTTGTACATTTCGAAGAAAAATTGGATTGCCAGCATATGTAAGATGGACTCCATCTCTGCGATAAATGAATGTGCTACGAAACATAATATTTTCATTGTGGATAGAGGACATGCCAACATCTCTTAGAAAGGCACAAACAGCCTTATTGACATTGCGCCTCTCTTTCTCCATTTGTGGACCAAAAAAAGCAGAATCCCGCCACATTTGTCTTTGTGCAATACCAGAAAAAATTACTTGGGAATTTGGAAACATGTCCATAACCTTCTCAAGTCCTTCCTTCATTGCAAATTGCAAAGAAATTCCAGAGACATGCCCTAAACTGTTTCCACCACATTGAATGATAATTATATCAGGATGACGCTCTGTCTGTAAAGTAGCACAGAGAGGTACCAAGTGCAGCCACTTCATTCCACGCACTGCATGCCAGTGCACTTCCAGATGAGGGAATCCAAGATCCGCAGATATACCGCAACGTTCTGCATGTACCGTCAACCAATGTATCCATGAGTCTCCCAAAATCCAAATAATCTGTTTTCGAGCACACACTGTTCTCCTCTCAGGAAAAAGACGTTCTCACTAAATCTCATCATTCACAACACACCCACTGAACTTTACTGACCAATCCCTAGCTCCGCTCATTCTCATTTGCATGTCTCTCCACCCCAGAATCCCCGTATGTAATACGCGCTGCCTGCAGACTACCGCCATGTTCGCGGACATGTAGAGGATCTGAGCGTGATGACTCTACATTTAAATAGTGTTCCCCTTTCCCCCTTTAAGGTGGGCTCTGAAAAGAGCCGTTTTTTTTGTTTTTTTTGTAGATGCCGGACAGACACCTGTTATTTTGTTATTTATTTTTTTCTTCTTAGTTTACTCCTACAATCATCACATAACCTTCTCCAAAGCAAGCCTTACATTCAAAAAGAACATGGCATTTCCCAAAAAAGATAAACAAACACCATCTGCTTCAAAATAAACTGCATTACTGGAAACAATGTTCTCATGGCTGCAGAAAAACATACCAGCTCTTAACATGAAAGCATGCATGCCACGATTGATGGCACACCTACCAATACTTTGATCAGGACAAAAAACAGAACTGTTGTCCCATTTTGCTCTAGGGAGTAAGCCAGAAAAAATTACTTTCGCAGTTCGAAAGATGTTAATGACTGCTTGAAAGAACTGTTCCAAAACTCCCAACAAGCTAGGTGAACTCATGTAGCCCAAATGGCAAGCACCATAGTGCAAAACTACCACATGGGGACTGGTCATCCTACGCATATCTCTGCAAACTTGCAGAATTGCCTCTACATTGCAATCAGTTCCAGCGGTCCACATCACCTCCACTCCTCTTACATGGAAATTGGTTGGCACATGCCTACATTCTGAATAGTGCTGTAAACCATGGAAAAAATATCTCTGAGCACCAACACCCTGACTGTCTCCACCTCTGGCATCTTCACTACATACACTCTCTTTCTACGCAAATCAACAATGTCAACATCTGATTGGCTGATGCCTACAGTCCCCTTTCCTTGCTGGATTTGCTGTGAAACTCCGTATGTGGCACGTCCTACCCGTGGACAAGCGCCGTGTCCGTGCGGCACGTAACTCTTAGCCAGCCCTTCCACCCTTTCCACATCACTCGTGAATCCATTTGCTCATTGGACACAGCTAAGTAGTCACACAACCATCCACCAATCACATCCAAGACCTCTACATCTAACTCCGTCATCAGAGTTCCGCACTTCAAATGTACTGTTGATCAATCTGAATACAAGTCTCATATCATTGCAAAGCACCTACTACAAAAACTACTGTGCAAGTGTTGAGGACCCACATGCATGATTACAAAGTACAGGTATGCATATTTTATTCAGAGTCTATGTGCAACTCTTATGATTCCATTTAAACAAATTAATGCCACTAAATCTGCATAGCCAATACATACATACCAACGCTCCAGCTTTAAGCGCAAGACTTTCGATTTTTCATTGAAAAATCGCACTACTTCTTACGATCACCCGCATAACCTCTACATACGTACCAACCCTCCCAATTTATGCGCAAAACTTGATTTTTCAATAAAAAATGTCACAATTTGTTACTGTCTTCCCCCTAAATTAATTCTACTTCCATTGCGAGCGTATGAGAAAAATAACTGTTCCTGATTGCTAAGGTGACATCTCCCTCTCAGGTGCTCCCGATTTTTCGCATTCCTACTTATAATATGAAAGTATTCCAATTTTTCCCATCTACTATAATGACCTATCACTTCCAAACCTCTCTGCTAAGTACAACGCAGCTGAAAAAAAAACAAGGAAATTTCATGAACTTAAAATTGTACTCATTTGCGAAGCAGGTTCAACTAACATACTGCAAATAACATATAAAGGCTGCACAAACTCAAATGAAATGCACGCATACACCGTGTTGAGATATCAAACGAGAATACTCTCACGAAAGCTAAAAAATGAATGTGTACATTAACATCACTGCTTTAAACACACAAAATTACTAACTTATTCCTTTTACAAGTGAAGACCACTCTTCTGAAAATCAACAGCATCTACACTACAAACAACATATCCGAAGAAACTTGGTAATTCCACAAAAAAGCTAAGTACAGTACTACCTTTATATTCTTACTGTTCCTCAAAGAGACTGTGTGGATTATTTATGTAATTTGCGCACCAAAAAAAACATCGATTTCTGAACCATTCTGCCCACAAACCCCCATTCATTGAACAAAGATTGAAAGGCAGAATGGCACACAAATCCCTGTGTTTTTGGAACACAAATAACATACACAAGCCTTAGATTGTTAGTACTACAAAACAAATAGCTGTTTTAATTGTATACCATTACGTTTACTATTAATGCTTCTCCTCACCACTATCTCACTTTCTACTCTCATCTGAAGCATAGTGTAGTAACATACAAACAGAAAAATAGCCTTCCCAACTCATTGTAACTGCCCAATGCACATTCACATACCATCACAAACATCTTCCCCATCCAACTCATACACGGATGCACACAGCACACATACATTGTAAAACAGACCAACCCATACCTTCTTTCTTTTCAACAAACCCCAAAGAATGCCTACCAAAAAGCAAGTCCGTAGAAAGGAACGCAGAAATATAGCAAATGAAAATAAAAGTGTCCAAAGTAAGCATCCATCTCTACCAGAGTTTGTACAAAACGTTCAAACAAAACAAAGCTAATGCAGTCATTTAGCGAAACAAAGGAAGCTTCAACTACAGAAACTTTGCTTCCTCTATCAAAATGTGGCACAAAACAGAAAATGCTTTACAAGAATTCGGCTACCACTACTGCTAACTCTGCTCCTATAAATCCTGATATACTAGCAAGAAACCATAGTAAAAAAAAGTATTTTAGCAAAAATGTTCCGCCACAGAGTCCTTTAGAATCTAATAAGAAAAGGAGTGAAATCATCCTCAACCCTTAAAACCTACTGTAGAAAATGAATCCTAGAAGTTCTTGTAGACAGTGCAATCCTTCTCAAAAGGAAGTTATTTATTTTAATGTTAAACAGGATGAAACCACTAACAAAACTAAGTACTAAACTACAAAAGAAACTTCTCAATAAACGGAATGTCAACAAAAATAACTTCTTAAATATTTGTGCAGGTGAATGGAGTCACACAACGACCACAGAACCATATTTTAATGAAGAAGCATACAAACAAAATCAAACAAACACAATTGCCATCCATAGCAGTGGACGAGGATATGAAAAATCAATAATACCATCATGGAACAAGAAACACTGCTTACAAAAGTAACCCCAGAAAACTCAGAATTACCTCTCCATTCAACTGAACCAGACCGTCCAGTATACAAATGGCCGTGCACGTCAATGTGTAACATTCCTAACAAATCTTTCAAATCTTTACGCCAGTTCCTCAATTAGTATGGGAAAGGAAAGACAAAATGAAAATCAAAGTGCTGCTAAATATGGATACCTGTCCAGTGCGCAAATACGCAGGACTACAAGGACATTCATTAGCCTGCATTTCAGGACCTGTTTGCAAAACAACACAATCATTCAAATGTAAGAAATCTAGTGTATAAACTGTACTATGCTAAAAGTCCAGCTTTAGAACTAGCCAATTTAAATAACACTCTTCTTCATGGTACACCCAAATACCTACAAGAAGAAATCAACCGTATCCAAAGAACATATTTTGGAAGTGAAAGCCACTTACAAAATGCAATAGTTTTAGAACAGACTAGCAACAATTCTGCACATGGCAACCTTCTATTACACACATATGAAAAAGAAATACTAAAATTTAAAAGTACATCCGCTGAAGTACCAAGCCATGTGTGTGTGTGTGTTGCCGCATAACTTTTTTACAAAAGTAAAACAAAAACTATAGACATAACAAACAAAATAGAAGACAATGAAGATTCCAAATGGTTTGAATTAGTTCTCTACCTTTTAGCAGAAAAAAATACCAAATAAGTGAACCCCTAAAATGTTTCAGTTACTGCACTACAAAACTTGACAACAACCAAACTCCTTCACGTGCTATCACAAATAATTTGGAATTATTCACACTACCAAAACCCCTGCAACAACTCAATTTGTATGAGAGCATCATAATTCAAACAGGACACCCATTTCAAGCAATAACACACCTTCAACCAAAAACAGCAAAATTACCTCCCTCTGAATTGGTGAAAGGCATTAGTGGCAAAGTAGTTTATTTGCCATTAGATCTGACAGAAAATGTGCACACTCTAGGAGTGCAATGTCCAATAGAGCATTCTTAAATTGTCTTAGTAAATGGTGTACCAACAAACAATTTGGCAACAACTCGTGGATTTACATAAAGTTAGACAAGCCTGGCAATATCGGAAAGACAATGGGCCTCATTATGAGGTGGGCGCAAAGGAATAGTGGGCACCATTAAGGACATTGGCGCTGGTAATCCCTTTGCACCCTATTCCGAGGTCCCTTAGCGGGTCCCTTCCTTAACACCTGGTTTTACTAGGCGTTATGGACGGGGCCCGTTAAGGGACTTCAGAGGTAATAACGGTACCGCAATTTGCGGTACCATTATTAGCGACTTCCACTGTCCTATTGAGCCCTATGGGGGGCTGAAATTGGAATGGGGAATGGCTTTTTCAATGGGGACTTACCGGTGCCGCAAAGGTCGGAATAGACCGGTAACTCCCCATTGAACGAGGGCGGACTTGGTACCGTTATTGGAGGTAGTCATGGCGCTAATAGCGCCATGACTACCTTCAACCTCGTAATGAGGCCCAATATCTACATAGAAATAAATATTTGAGAAAGCTTAAGGGAAACAACTGAAATAATTCAATAGTCCTCAGAAACTGGTCAATTTGAACTTCTGGATCCTGCTGCAGTATCCACTCTTTTGGACCATTATACAATTCATCCATTGCACTCTAATGAGAGTATAGATGATGCACTAGAAACGTATCAAATGTGACAAACCACAAGGTCACCAATGAGAATATGGGAAAAAAGTATAGAACAACGTGCTTTTCCACTGCTATTTCCTACTGGCAAAGGAGGAAGATACGATGATAGACCCACTCAGATAACAGCATCAGAATACCACTCATTACGAATGTATTCTGAAGATTCCAGATTTAGACAAAATGTGGAATACATATTCCACCTAGTCTTTGAAAGTGAACTAGCAGCCATATGTTACGGAGTTGCACACATATTGAAATCTGGAACCCACTTTCAAAATATGTCAGCTATGCAATTAATACAAAAAGTGCAAGAAAAAGATGAGGTTTTACAATAAAGCATAACAAATCTGTTTGCAAACATCATGCGTGGTACGAAAGAATACGAGTTCCGAAGGCACGGAGATGTACGTTGTATGATCAGAAACCTTGGACCACCTGCTTGGTTTGTTACATTAAGTTGTGCAGAATATGCATTTGAAGATTTACATGATTTCCTACGCATATCAAACAACAACAAAACCAACATAGATATACTAACACCTGGATTACTTTGCTCTCTAGATCCTGTTAATGTTTCAAGATATTTCCACCATTGTTTCTTTGCTATGCTACACCTTATTTGTAATAAAACTGTTCCTCCCCTCGGAGAAGTGCAACACTTCTTTTGGTGAAAAGAATACTAAGGCAGAGGAGCACCACATGTCCACATGCTTTTAAGGATTAAAGGTGCACCTATATTTGGTCAGGACAGTGATGCCACTGTTTTATAGTTCATCCAAAAATATGTCACTTGTGAAATCTCTTCACAAAGGACACCTAGTGACATTCATGGACAAATTGTACAATTTCAAAGACACAAATGTGGCAAATATTGTTGTCGCAAATACAAAAGCAAAGGGAAATACTACACCAAATGCCGCTTTGGTTTCCCTAGTCCAGTTACAGAAATAGAAGTGAACAACTTCATGTCTTCAGTTTAACATTGTGTTAAAGGTAAATCACCTAAGAACACGTATTACATAAAAAGAACAGAAGAATCAAAATATATCAATGATTACAATGCAATCATTGCCCTCTTATGGAATGCAAACATAGATGTGCAGTACATTGCAGACAATTCCACTGCAGTTGCACGATATGTTACAGCCTACTTAACAAAAGCAGAAAAAACAGAGCTGCAAGACCTCTGGAATGACCTATCATCAGACAAAACACTATCTCAGAAATTGAACAGTCTAGGCATAAAAATGCTCTCTAATAGAGAATGTGGCACCTCTATGATGCTGCAGATCGTTTAACCGGTACTGCTTTGTATGGGAAATCTGAAAATATAGTATGGCTAAGTCTTGGTCCTGCTAAATCTAGAAAAAGAGTTCTCAGATCATATGAGGACATAGAAACAATAGCCAAAAATGATCCCAAAAGCCAAGACATTTTAAAAAACAATTTACTAGACACATACAACCCGAACAGGAATACCACTTTGGAAACCATGTGTCTATACCACATAGCCCAAAACTTTGCATACAAAAATAATATAAAACCCAATGAAAGCAAAGGTAGATATAGAGTGACAGATTGTGAAGGCAGCTTAGTGAAACTTACCAAACGAAGCTGAATTAATCATGTCAAATTGTCATTACAAACTCCTCAACAGAAAGAACTATATTACATGTCCCTGCTACAACTTTTTAAACCATGGAGAAAAGAGGAAGAGGTACTAGATAACTATGACTCGCTATGAAGACGCTTTCAAAGCAAATGAAAGCGTTATCACCAATGTGAACTTTACGCAGTACAAAACAATGTTGAACAATGAACAGCAACACAAAGAAGAACTCCAGGCCCAACTAGATAAGGACATTTCCGACAGTAGTCAACCTTCTGTAACAGGAAGTCAAGAACCACTAGGACAGCCACTAATAACAAATGAGGCAGAATTAGCTATGACAGAAGTGGAAAACATCATGTGTCACTATGAAGAAGATACAGAAGACTTCACTGTACTACAATCAAAACTTAACAAAGATCAGCACACCATTTTTGAAGAAGTAACAAAAGAAATTGCACATGGTGTACAACACGAAAATAAAGAATGTACCTGCCAAAATTACAAACCTACACTGCGGTACGTCAGTGGTGAAGATGGTTCAGGCAAAACATTCTTAATCAAAATCATCAGCAAGTTCCTTCAACAATTGACAAACAGCAAACTGTCAGCTGTTGTAACTGCCCCCACAGGTTTAGCTGCCTACAACATAGGTGGTGTCACTTTGCACCAATTACTACTTCTTCCAGTAGAACACCAAAGCAAATTAGACTATTACAAACTTTCTACAGAAGCTGCAATGGAACTACGCAGAGTATTAAAACAAATGAAAATGCTACTAATAGATGAAGTGAGCATGGTCTCCAACCTAATGTTGGCTTCTATTCACCTCAGATTGCAAGAAGTACTTAAAAGAAACTACAAAGAACTCTTTGGAGGAAAACACATTATCGTTTTCGGAGATCTTCTACAATTGACTCCAGTGAAAGGTGAACCTATTTTTAAAATTTTAGGACACAAACTCTGCCGTAAAACTGTTGGCAGCATAGGAAATGTCAACCTTTGGCAACATTTCCAATACAGAGAATTAACAGAAAACATGCGTCAATCTGCAGCCCTCACTTACACCAACATTTTAAAAAGTATTAGAATTGGTGTACTATCTCAAGAAGCACAAGCAATATTGAAAAACCGGCACATGCATGCACTTTATGGAGATAACGCATGTGCTACTGATGTTATGGAACAGTTAGCGCACAAAAATGTCAATTGTTTGGCCTTAATGCCAACTCTTGCAAGCTGTTCCATATTCAATGAAACAATTTCAGAAAAAGAAATGCAACCAATAATTGAAATTTGCTCCACAGACAAACTGGATGTACATGGTATGACACTACCCATGTTTCAGCAAGCCACAACAAGACTAAATACCTTAGAAAATTCAATCTCCAACACAGCTGGGTTGCCAACACAGCTGGGTTGGAAAAAATATTAAAATTATCCTTAAATTGTAGAGTAATGCTTAAACGTAAGCTTGCCGTGGAGCAAGGACTAGTTAATGGGGCACTGGGTGCAGTTGTTGGCTTTCAAACATACCCACATGACAACAACATACAGTTTGTCAATATTCTCTTTGACAAACTTTCAGAAGTAAAAAGGATAGGGCGCTCAACAGCTTGATTCCTTCTCTTCAAAGACATGTATGTACGTAGAGAACAATTTTCTCTAACTCTTGCATATGCGGTCACCATTCATAAATCCCAAGGTCTTACCCTAAACAAAGCATTGATCGATATTGGAAAAGCAGTCTTTAAAGAAGGCATCAGCTACGTAGCACTATCACACTTACGTACACTTGGCGGTCTATTTCTAATCAACTGTGATGCAAGTAAAGTGAACGCTGATATTCCTTGCATTTTAGAATACAATAGAATGCGTTCACTGAACACCCCCCATCTGAAATCATATCCTGTTCCAGAAAAAGGAAAACATTGTAAAAGAAAACTAATTCAAACAGAAATGCAACAAGACCTGACTGCAAATCCTTCAAAGAAAGCAAAAGAAGCTAACACGAATACTTCCTCAATTACCACAAGCAAAGAAGACCCTATAAGTGAAAGTAAATCATGTTCTTCTTCAAAGAAGGAACAGAAACTCTGAAAAAATCACTCGGACACAATCTGGTCCATTTAAATTCTCAAATATAGTTGGTGTAAATTGCTACGCAAATGTAGCAATGAATATTCTATTTCAATTGCCACCAATTGTTAACAACATTTACTTACACAGTACAGACCAATTGTGTTTATAAATGTTAGTCCTTCATAGAAACGCAACAAACAATCCTGACAACACGTATAGTGTTCAGGGAATAAGACAAGAATTGGAGTACTGTGCTGGAATGGTGAAATTCACTATGAACACACAAGAAGATCCACAAGAATTTCTAATGTACTTACTACAAGTACTCGAAAACAAAAACATACCTATAAATGAAATCTTCTAGATTTCATACATGTGGAAACATACATGCACTCTCTGTAACAATGTGATACAGGATCAAATCCCTAATGACCGATTTGTGTATGTATCCATGCCTAATTGTGAATCCATTCCATTTCAGCAACTTCTAAAAATGCAAACCATGGCAGATTATGTACTATCTGCAATTCAGATAATCACTCCACCTTACTGATACAAACACATAGTAACTACATAATACTAATTCTTCTATGTTACAATGCAAATGGTACCAAAAACAACTGCAAGCTGACTAGATTCACACACGGTGAAGTGTCACTTGGTAAGAAAACCTTCACAACAATAGGTATAATCTACCACGCAGGAGCCACAACCAATGCAGGTCACTACACTGCATATATTAAAAAGAAATGTGGATGGTTCGAATGTAATATAGTAGCTTTACTCTAAAGCAGAGATTACCAGTAAATCTTACAAACGCGTATTTAATCTTCTTAAAGCCAAAATTTAATAACTAATGTGTACGTCAACATTAACAAAAATTCAATTAAAAGACTATAAACTGTTAGAATGGGCCAACAGGTATCTAACTGCCCAAGATTGTATAACAACCACACAGATAAATGAATACCACTGATTTGTAACCGAAAATACACAGTTAGAATACGCCAACAGGTATCTAACTGTTTGAACAATCTGCAACAAACCAACATACAGAACATTAATCAGAAACAACAAGTGAACACTCAAAGGAAACAAAGAAATAGTTTGTAGCATAGCAAAGAAAGGTTTTTATTCATCCGACCAGGATTTTTTTTCCCCCAGACACAATGATTTGAAAAACAAACACAGAAACTGAGCAAAATGCACAGTACACTGGTTTGTAAACTAAATATGAGGGTAAAAAAAAGCTATAATGTCTATTATACAATGTAATAAGCCTTTATGAAATACAAACACTAGCATGCTCTTTTCTTTTATCACAGAAATTGAAAAAGAATATTTCCTCCAAGTACTAAAGTCATGTAAGAAATATATTGAATCTCAACAAATTAAACAGTAAGTATAATTTCACACATTTCATACATATTCGAATCTATACGTCTGATCTATGGCTGTAATATGGTGCAGTGGCTGTGGGCAGGGCCTAGAGTTATGGATGTATAACCTACGGCCTACACCCTGCGGCCATGCAACCAAGACTGTAGGTCCTACCCACTACCACTGCAGCATATCAAAACCATGGTGGCTTATAACTTCACTGCTTATAACTTTGGTCTTGGGTGCAAGGCCTGCGGCCATGGACCTAAGACTCTAGGTCATGCACACAACCACCGCACCACATCACACCCATGCTGACTTATAACTTCCGTGCTTATAACTTCAGTCTTGTGTGCATGGCATTTGGCCATGCACTCAAGACTCTAGGCCCTCCCCACAACCACCTGATCGATATTCGATACTACGGGTGTATCTATTTCAGTGATATGCTGCGGTGGTTGTGGCCAGGGCCTAGAGTCTTGGATGTATGGCCATAGAAATTTGAATCTATGGGTGTGCAGTATATAAAACCCATGGTGGCTTATAACTCCAGTGCTTATAACTTTGTTCTTGGGTGCATGGCCTTCGACCATGCACCCAAGACTCTAGGTCCTGGCCACAACCACCACAGCATATCACACCCATTGTGGCTTATAACTTCATTACGTATAAATAAAATAGGCCCTCCCCACAACCACTTGATCGATTTTCGATACTACTGGTGTATCTATTGCCGTGATATGCTGTGGTGGTTGTGGCCAGGGCCTAGAGTCTTGGGAGTATGGCCTACGGCCTTCGCCCATGCACCCAAGACTCTAGGCCCTGGCCACAACCACTGCAGCATATCACACCCATGGCGGCTTATAGGTCAGTACCAGACCCATAGAAACAACATTTTTAACTACAGCATGCACTCAAATTTAATATTCGCTAACACCAGCGTGTCCTTAGAACAGTTTCAACTTGCCTGTGCACAGCACAGACGGAAGTACTATCCTTATGAGACCCCTCATTTTCAGTAATTACAAACATCCCGGACAGGGCGGGCATGGCGAATACATCATTAGCACCTGCCGCCTAAACAAATACAGTATCTCACCCATCTCTTACTCTCTGAACCTCCCTCCCCAAGCACTCTGACACACCAAAACACAACGCGAAACATCATTTTGCCTCTGGTCGGCACCGCGCTGTCGGTGGATCCAAGATGTCAGGCGCATCCAAACAATCTGATGCACATCATGCCTCACTCCAGCCAATCAGAGGACATGCTGCGTGTCCGTGGTCATGACGCGAGCCCCTTAGCCAATCGGTATCTTGTCCGCAGAGCGAACAGAGAATTGTGCCCACGGAGCGGACATAGATATCACACATTTTTTCAGACATACTTTTTGGTCGGTTTAAAGAAAACTACTGGACGGATTGGCACCAAATTTACAAAAGCGCGCTTTCGGGACCAAGCTCCTGCGCCTGCCGAAAATGTGGTGAAAATCCGTCCAGTGGTTTGGGCTGTAGACATGCGCAAAGTTTTTCGCCCATTCAGTCTATGGGAAAAAAAGACGTTTTGGGACCCCCCATCTAAAACCTTTCCCCCCACCGGACCAAACATCACCAAAATTTGCAAAGAAATTCACAGTGGCCCATACACTTTTTTTGCAAAGTTTGGTGTGGATTTGCCCAGGGGGAGCAGGCTTATAAGCCACCTAAAAAGTGCTCTTCCTATGGAAACAGCAACTTAACCATAATTACACGTCCACGGTATATATGGCGTGTGTGCATGTGTTCAGCACTCCCTGTGTTGCATGTGACGTCAGGCTAACCTTCGGATGCTCATGCTCTTGTATGTGTATGGATGGTGCTGCCTGCTGCAATATTCCTGTAAATTTGTGCATGTGTGTGGGTTCAAATGTTATGTGTGTTGGGAAGTGTGATGCCATGTGTGAAGTTTGACACTCCCACTCATGTGCAACTGTCATGTGTGTATCAGACTGTTGTACAGTGCCCTGATGCATGTGTTCTGTCTCTCCCTGTCTGCAGCATCAACTGATGAAGAGAGCGGAGACAGTGCTGTGGAGTACAGCGATAGGGATACCACCGCCAGCCGGAGACCCAAGGCCCAGCTCCCCTCCCAGGTTGTTATCTCGTCGGGGAGTGAGGAGTCCGGTGCCGCGTCTGCGGCCGCAGCTGCCCAGGGTAGGTCCAAGAGGCGGAGGTCGGAGGTAGACTCCTCGGCAGCAGAAGGGGCAGCTGAGACCCCACAGGGGCCTATGGAGGAAGATGGCACGGAGTCATCCAGGTTGGTGGGGGGTTTGGTTGAGGAGGAGGCTGTGGAAGGGCCACACAAGGGGTCTGGAGGGGGGATTCCACTGGTGCTAGTGGTGCAGTCCAGGGGCAGGGATGGGAGGCAGCACAGGCGGCCGCGGAGGTGCTTGTGTGTAATCCTGTCCCTGATACTGTGACTGCATCATCCTGCACCAGCAGGGATGCCTTCGTCCAGACCCGTTTTCAGTGAGGGGATGCGCTAACAACAACTGCCCTTCCTCTCCCTGAGAACATGGCAATCCTGGACCGTGTTGAGGCTGTCCTGGCTGGGGTGGCGTTGTGTCAACAAGACATCCGGGATGACATGCAGGGTTCTCGTGAGGACGCTGCATGTCATTTCAGATGCCTCGTTGACCATGTCGACCAACTAGGACGGGTCACCAGTGCAGGGTTCCTCCATGTGCTGGACCTTCTACCGACCCCTTCCTCAACTGAACCCCCTATGCGCCAGTCATCCTCCATGCCATCTTCCTGCCCAAGTATCACCTGGGCACCCTGTGGAGCTGCCTCTGACCCAGCGGCCAGGCTGGGGGAGGACACATCCCTGCCACAGTCGGGAGTCGGAGGTGCAGCAGGGGTGGCCACCCCAACAACTGGACCCCAGCAGGAGGAGGACGTGCATGCATCAGCAGGCAGGGCACATTCACGGCAGCAGCAGGCTGAAGGTGGGAGCGATGATGGCTCGGGGCCATCAACATCAGAGGGGCAGGCATCGTCCGGAGGGCAGGAGGACCCTGGATTGGGAGTGTCTTCCGTGTGGCAGCGTTTGGGCCGGCAAATAGATGTGGAGTGGCAGCGGGCAGAAGAGGCATGGCTCTCTATGGTCAGGGCGGAGAACTCCATGTGCAGGGCGTTGAGGCGGGCTGAGTGCCTCAAGGAAATTCGCTGGGAGTGGGAGGTGGACATGGCATTATCCCTGCGAGACCTCACGGCCGGGGAACAGGCCTGCCTCCAGGACGTTGATGAGGAGTTCAATGTTGCCCTGGCCCGGGACCTCAACAAGTGAGCTGTTGGACTTGCCTGCCGCCTTTGTAAATAGTTCTGTAGGTGTAAGTTTCCTTTCTATTTTTCTTTTATTTGGGGTGCATGGACTATGCCCCCCCTTTTTGTATATAGTTATTTATTAGGTAGGGTTTTTTGTAGATTTCCTTTGGATTGTTGGGCTCATGGACCCTGGATTTTTACTTTGTAAATAGTTCTGGAATGGTTTTAACTGCATATTTCTTTTTCCCATGGAGCAATGGTTTTCTCTTCTTTTTTGGGGGGATTTGGTTTAATGAAGCTACGCTTTGGAGCAATTTCTCTTTGGATTTAATTGATATCAACATTGACATTTTTTCATTCATTTTGGACATTCAGCCTTTTATTTCTTATTCATTTTCTTGTGCAATTTTCTTTGATTTCTATTTTTGTATATAATACATTTTTATTTCATACTTCATTTGTGTGGTATTCTCTCATTGGTTTCGTGCATGTCACGATGTGGGTTTTCTCATTCATGTGTCGCCAATGTGTTTGTCTGACGGACATGTATTAATTGGCATCCTTGGCATTTGGGATCTATCATGACATGGGGATTTCAATGTGGAGAGGATGAAGGCTTGGTTGGGTGTTTGGACTGGGGTGGCGTGTGGTGGGATTTGGGTGGCCATAAGGGCCATGAGTCTGGATCGTGATGTCGTTTTGCGGGGGACATGAGTCGGGACCTGCTGGCAGGTACCCGTCACTTGGGATGGGGTGGGGGGACATGAGTCGGGCCTGCTGGCAGATGCCCGTCACTGGGGGTGGGGTGGGGGACATGAGTCGGAGCCTGCTGGCAGGTGCCCGTCACTGGGGGTGGGTTGGGGGGACATGAATCGGGGCCTGCTGGCAGGTACCCGTCACTGGGGGTGGGGTGGGGTGGGGCACATGAGTCGGGGCCTGCTGGAAGGTGCCCATCACAGGGGGTCGGGTGGGGGGACATGTGTCAGGGCTCCCGGGTGCATGGTGCCATGCGGGCTGGCTGCGGGGCATGCCCAGGGGTGATGGGTGCTTCCCTGTGTTGTGGGCTGTCTGTGCGGCATGGGGACGGGGGTAGGGACACCAGGGAGGGCCCACACTGCCAAATAGTGTGTGTAACTCCCCACGCACCCCTCAGAATACACTTACCCCCTTGCGCTAGAGAATATGCATGTAAAACTGCATGCGCAACCCTCAGAATACACACATGCAGCCCATTTACCATCCCCATGCCCCACAGGCAGCCCATCACCCCAGTGCATGCCCCACAGGCAGCCCACACCACAGGGGGAATTTTCCCATGTGTTTTCGCTAGCGCTAGAGGGGTACGTGTATTCTGAGGGGTGCGTGGGGAGGTTCACACGCGTTTTTGCTAGCGCGAGAGGGGTACGTGTGTTCTGAGGGGTGCGCGGGGAGTTTCATATGCGTGTTCACTAGCACGAGAGGTGTACGTGTATTCTGAGGGGTGCGCGGGGAGTTTCATAAGTGTTTTTGCTAGCGCGAGAGGGGTATGTGTGTTCTGAGGGGTACGCAGGGAGTTTCACATGCATTTTCACTAGCGCAAGAGGGGTACGTGTATTCTGAGGGGTGTGCAGGTTTGTTCACACTCGTTTTCGCTAGCACGAGAGGGGTAAGTGTGTTGTGAGGGGTGCGCGGGGAGTTTCACATGAATTTTCGCTAGCATGAGAGGTGTATGTGTATTCTGAGGGGTGCGGGGGGAGCTTCACATGCGTTTTCGCTAGCGCGAGAAGGGTACGTGTATTCTGAGGGGTGCGCAGGGAGTTTCACATGTGTTTTCGCTAGCGTGAGAGGGGTATGTGTGTTCTGAGGAGTGCGTGGGGAGTTTCACACGTGTTTTCGCTAGTGCGAGAGGGTTACGTGTATTCGGAGGGGTGCACGGGGAGTTTTACATGCATTTTCGTGGTTGGGGGGCTGTATGCTGATCCACTGGCCTTTGAGCCATGTACTGGATTTGTGCGATGTTTGTAGCGCATGGGGCGGGGTTGGGGGCGTAACTGGCGCTGCTGCAGGGTCGCTGCACCACTCGGCGCCACGGCTGTTTATGGATGTTGAAATCCATGAATACGCTGTGCGCTGAAATAGGTTTGGCACATGCGGCTGGCGCAGACTGCCGCACGCGCACAGTGTGCGCCAGCCGTGTGTGCCACCTGTGTGCCGAATTCTATAAATTACCCCATGGTTGGGAGATATGAAAGGGACAGGAATCCTTGAGGGCGGTTTTTTGTAGAGACACTGTCCTGATTTTGTTGGGAAGTATCAGCAGATAACCAGCAAAGAAGGTGACACACCAGTCATTGTTCATCACTTGAAAGGAGTGGATGCGACATAACCCAGCAAGTGATGCTGGGAGGAGGAGTGGGATCAGTGATAAGCCAATAGGACTGGAGAGAGCAGTAGAGATTTAGGTAGGCAGATGACACACCAGTCAGTGTCAGTCTCTTTGAGTGGACAAGACATATGGTATTGTCTGACATGAGGGATGAGGAGTGGGATGGGTATGGGAACCCTGAGGGAAGCCTATTGGCGTGACACTTTCTAATGATATTGCTGGGAGTGAGTCGCAGGGACTCAAGAATATGGATGACACACCAGTCAGTGTTTCTCCTTGATGTGATTGGATGAGGCACTTGCCATTGGGGGTCAACTGGGAGGAAGAGGTAAGGAGCTGAGAGTCCCTAAAAGCAGTTTATGGGAGAGACGGTCTCTCCTGATTTTACATGGAAGGAGCAGAAGATAATTGTGGAGGCTGGAAGCACACACATCAGTGAGTACACATCACATTAGGAACAACATATCCACATCCAAATTAGCCAGAGGCAAGAAGAGATGTTCTGCTTATGGTCTTTTCACTCTTGTAGCATGCCCTTCTGTATGCATTGGGGTGGTCAGAATTGCATGTGGCGACGCAAAGGTATAGACCAACTCATGTTCCACATCCTGTCACAATTCATTCTTGGGTACATGCAACAGTTTAGGTAAATGCATGGGTATTGCTCCACAAAGATGAACTTTCTAAAAGGCCTGTTGCAGGATGTTGCCCATTCAGTTGAATTCAATATGTCTGGGTGCGTATGCACATATTCTCTCTCAAACATGAGGGAAGAACACACCTGGTAGTTAAATAATATGGGGAGTTTGAAAATGTCATCTATCACCCCTGCCCACATCCAGAGTCAGTCAATAATGATGATAATGAGATGAAGATCCTTGCAAAGATTATCATCCTTCAGATTCCAGACATGAACAAGCACTGCTACTAGAAGGCAACCTCACTGAGGAGAAATAGGGGAATGACATTGCAGATGCAGAGGCTCTTGTATTTATTGAAACTCACCCCACCTGTGTCCAGTCTCTTTGATAAGCAGCCTTCCATTATTGTAAGGCATTCAGAACACTAATAGTACAGCCACCACTATCGCACTGACATGAGCCCACACTGTGTCATAGCCCAGGAAGAAATAAATCAAATATAAATGGCTGCAATTCACACAGATTACAAAGAGAAGAAATACTCATTTGCGTATAGGTTTGTTCCCAGCCACAAGGACAGTCCAGCACTGAAATGCTGGGCAACTCTCATCTCTACAAGAGTACCAACAGCAGCCAATGTTAGCTCCAAGGAACATCACATTAACATACTTTGACACATGCTCATAGTTGCAAACCAAACTGGATAAAGTCACAGTTAGGAATACCCTAAAGCAAAATGATAATGGGAAAAATCGCAATGGGATATACATTAGAACAGAATAAATATGTGGAAATATGACGTTGGATAAACTTTGGAGTAAAAACACAATTGATAAAGTTACAGTGCTCTGTCCTACGGGCACAGTTACAATGGGGAAATTGCAAAGTAGGATACACCTAGGAGCAAAATCACAATGGGACAACAGAAGTTGTGGGGTACTCAAGTAAGAGAGCAAGTAAGGTCTTGCACAAGAATGCTGTGGGCCCACCACTTTCTCCACCAGTTCTTCCAGTGCTGGAATCATACACAGCTCTGGGTGGGCCAATGAAGGGAATAGTGATAAAGTATGTGAGATCCTTTGCCTGCCTCCTCTTCTCCACAGGACGTCTGATGGTTCCCAGAAAGTGTGTTGATTCCCAGTAAGGGTTACTGTGGGCAGAAAACAACACTAGTGAGATTCACCATACAGGCTGACTTCTTCCCTCCCTACCCTCCCCTAATCCTTATGTGGTACCTGTATTGCTTCTTGGAGGACTGGTAGAGGATGCTGAAGCTTCTTTAATAAGTTGAGCTTCACTCATTGAACCATGAGTAGTCCAGTTACCATGGCCTAAAGGGATTGACGTCTCTCTGTTGTTTTCCTTATCTATAGGTTTCTGTGCTGTCTTGCCCAATATAATGTCCTTTTTTGCTTTCTTCTTCGTTGCAGATTCTGAAGTGACTGAAATTGTTTCAAATGTTCTCTATTTGCTTTCCCCTGTTCTACAGGTTTCCACATGGAACGCAAGATGACTATATGTGAAGTAATTACTGTGACAAGTATTGTGAAGTAATTGGATTCTCAGGCTCACACACCACACTGGAGTCAGGCGGTAAGCTACTGGTAAGTTTATTCCCTGACTGTGAGCACAGGTATGATCAATGGAAGAGTACTGGAGCATTCATCATTGCCAGCTAGTTGACTATAACTGTCTTTTTCAGAACTATAGAATCTGGTCACCCACCACACTCCATCAATCGACATGAGATCCCATCATTCTATCTCACACACCAAAGCCCATTACAACACTTCTCCCTTCCTAACAGTCAAAAAGGGAAGGATCCACTTCTCACACACCAACTCTTGCATAACATAACATGCACATGGCCAGCACACAGACCAACAAAGACCCTCGCGAAACTTAAAACACATGCGTGCCCAACACCAAAGACAGTGGAGTTATACCAATGCACTCCACACCTGTGAAAACAACAGAAACTAGGAAACACACATGGTGATAGACACTGACCACAAAGCAATAACACCAATACCACTAAATGGTCACACCCTCTCAGGTGGAAACAAGAAGAGAAACGAGAACATACTCCAGCAAAGAAGAAAAACCATAACAAGCCCTGATGGAAATTGTAAACATGGTACCACACGCACAAGCCCCAGCACACACTAATACTAGAAATGGTACGGAAACTCCAACAACACTGAATGAAAACTCAAACCCCAATTTCCAACCAGAAATACATCTCCAAACAACCAACACCAATTAGGACTAAAACAACAACTCCACTCCCTCCTCACATAACAACACCTAGTTGAAGCACCACACAAAAGAACATGGACACTAGAATAGGCACTCCAACCTAAAATAGGTCCCTGCAGCACTGTAACAACAGTGCAAACTCAAACTAATATCACAACCCACGCAACACGCCTGGCGTTCTGTAATATGCCAAAAACAGTAGCTAGCAGTGAAAACTTGAAAGTTCGGTAATATGCCACACACTGTAACTCAACAGTGAAAAAACAAACTAACACCACAAACCACGGAACCCATCCGGTGTTCCATACTACACCAAACACTGTAACCAAGAGTGAACACAACCATCCACAGAACCCGCCCGGCATTCCGTAATACACCCCAGACCAAGAGTGAAAACTCACAAACACCACAACTGTGGGATGTAATGACCCACTCTGCTATACTATGTGGCCTCACTCTGCTATCTATGGTGCAAGAAACATTAAAATGTCAGCAAAACCTTTGTGCGCACCAAAACCTCCAAAACCACATTTTTCAACACACAAAAAGACAGCTGCACAACCTGCCACCTATGCATGTGTAGTGGAACAGAGCACACGCTGCAGAAAAAGTGCCAGTGGGCTCCATGACAAGGAAACATAGAGTGCAGAGGGAAAAGCAGCGCTTTGCAAGTGAAACTCCAAATTTGCCAGTAAATGACATCTACTTAGCTGCTGAAACTTCAAAATGCCTGTACATAACACTTCCCAACACTCAAAATCTTGCTTGGCGCTAAAATTCATTTAATATAATGAAGCACTGTGAACTTACAAGGTCCTGAAATGGTAAAAGCAATACACCTTCTCAGCAAAACTGGATTGCCTGTGAATGACAGCCCCTGTCAAGAATCAGTGTGCAGCCACACTGGGCTACCTATAAGTGACATCCCCTGTCAAATGGGCTCTCCTGATTAAACTTTAAAGTTACCTAAACTAAATGTCTGCCGGATAAGCAAATATAAAAGGACTGTTGCTGAAAGGAACACAGATCTCATTTGTTTTTGATCCCACAGGTTTAAATCTAAGAATGTAATTTATATCTGTCATCTGATGCAACAAGTTTGTTTTGTGCTGGATTTCAAGTGAAGAAATTAAAATTTAACTTAATGGAGGTGTGAACAGGTCGTAAACTTGGCTTGCAGAAGGAAATCCCAAAGGTGGGGGCTACTCCTTGAGCTCCAGAGGCAGACAAAAGACTGACCATTTGCTTCTAAGAATATGTAATGAACATTTTTTAGAGACTTATAACTCGCTATCAGAAGTGGTGAAACATATAAAAAGGGTAGATTTGTGAATCTAATTTTTGGCCCTACATTTCAAAACGTGGTGGAACTGTGTACCATATTCTGAACAGTAATGGCAGTATATGATGTTTTATGGGAACTGTATTTATGCTAGAATTGTTAAACTTTGCACACACATTCTGATGGTAAACACACATATCTGTGGACATTTGGAGAACGTTTGGAAAATGTGTTCATGGCGAAATGAACAAAATGCTGCAAAAAGGCGAAACAAGGTCTCACAGCTGTGGGATTTTGAGGAACAGATACTCCATAAAATATGTAATCCTTGTGTGTGATTTTTGTAGAGTTTACAAATGTATAAATATGTATTTAGGACAAAATTTGATTTTGATACTAGTGGCTAGGGGAGGTTTCTAAGGATTGTAAAAACCGAACCATAAATTTGACATCATCTGTCTTTGATCCAATCACTGAATGCAAGGCGGAGATGAGGCTCTGATCCAATCCCAGTTCACTGGGGCAGGTTTAGTTAAGCCGGGCCATACACCCATTTTGTGATGTCATTTTGGCAGGATAAATAGGGGCATCTGACAACACATAGCACACACTCTCTCTTCTGATTCCAGCAAAGCACTCTGAGCCAGCATTCAACATCCAGCATTCAACATCCTTCCAGATCAAGATGCCAATGACGAGGCCAAGCAGCGGCTGAACCATTTTCAGCTAGGCCTCAATCATCAATTAATCCTCAACTAATCCTTACAACCCAGTGACGCGTGTGGTGTGGGGAAACATCCTGAAACTAGCATCCTGAAACTCTCTGGCTTGCTACCATAAATGCTTGCCTGATGATCTCACCATCCGGCTGATTTGAAATAACCAGAAAGAAGAAGGGCCGATCCCGTGCAGTTCTGGTTACCGGCCTAGTTGATGCTGTCCTGAAACTGATGTGCTGTCCTTCCCTGATAGATCCGATCCATTGACCAGAATCTTGACGGGCCAAAAATTTTAAATCCCAGTGGATTGTGAGTATTAACAGGACGCTAGAGAACTAATGTATACCTCTGAACTACCCTTACTTTCCTAACCAGTTACAGTGTCAAAATCTTTAGTGCTATCTTATTCTGTCTAGTTGCTAAAGCACCATTTTCATAGTCATCTTTATTTGTGTAACTCTGAGCCATAAATCCCACTTTGAGTGTTTGGACTGGTTCTGCCGAGGAAGGTGCTGGGGATCTGTTACTGAAGTCATGAATCAGTCTCAGAGCTTACTGCATCCCGACTTGGTTGTCTAGCCTGCATGCTCTAGCCTTGAGTAAAAGCATCAGCCATATTTTCTGGTTTTAAACTGAAGTTCTTGTCCAAATTTGTGTCTTTATTTTTGAAAAACACCTCTCACTAAAACCTCTATAACTACCTCAGTTTTTAAGATAGAAAAGAATTTTCAACTCCCACTTATACTTAACACCATTAGCTACAGCCTGACCCATTTTTATTGAAAATCGCATAGTAAAGGTTTGCCTAAAATGTGCATTTTGCAAAGGTTTTACACATGTGAATTGCCTTTAAATTATTTCCGACTTTGCTTTTGAGATTCCAATTGTTTTCTTTTGATTAAATCATTGCTTTTGATTGCTTGCATCTGTTCAAAGTGGCTCCCGTAGAAATGTATAATAATTTAAGCATTTTTGAACATATTTAGTGTTTTTGCTCAGCCAATTTCAAAGCCATGCTGACAGTTGAAAAGTCTGTGGTATAGGTGCCTAATAAATGCTCCAAAAAACAAACAGTCCAGGTATTTATGCAGGCATCATATTACATTCTGCTAGTCCTGCTAGTCCTGCATTCATATAATTTACAGGAATGTAAAACATCATGCACTACAAACACTTTTACTTCCAGAACATGATTTGAAAGCTCGGTTGATAGCATATATATATTTTTTTTAATGTTTTGGTTTGCAATTCAAACCTCTCATCTTATCCAAGGTGTTCATTTGTTATCCAGTTTAATTTGTTGTCAAGTCTCAGCAATATTTTTTAGATTCTGGGATTTGCTTCCTGGTAGCCATTATTTCTCGTGTCGGCAAGATGTTCAGCCTTAGTCTCATAAACATATCCCTTATCTTGGGTGAGGGAAATATTTTCAGATACGTTGGAAGTTGGTTAATTGATATAGGGCCTCATTACGACCCTGGCGCTAAGCGAAAAACGATGGCGGTAAATGCTTACCGCCATCGTTTTCCGCCAGGTCCGATCATGACCCGTGACCGTTAACTACGATGCCAATAGCGGCATCGTAGTTAACGCTGCCGCAAACTGCGCTAAGGGTGCGCGCACGCGACCGCCCACACCGTACTTAGCGCCATGGCGGAAAGGCACGCAAATGCCGACCCAAGCGGACATGCACCTAACGCCATCAATGAGGCCGCTAAGTACCTTACCGCCATGGTGCAAATAACGCCATCGCGAACCAACCGTAAAGGGCCAATTCAAGTGAATGCAGCTGCCACAGGTGCACAGAAACAGCACAGGTGAAGGCAATACAGACTCAGGGGAGTATAAAAAGAGCACACCCCACCCCTACCCACACCCAGTCACACTCCACAATGATGCCAATACGACTAGCAATGTTGGGGCTGGAGGACCTGATAGCAATGCATGTGCTACTACAACAGCAACAGCAACAACAACAACAACAGGCAGCACAGAGGAGACGCAGGAGGAGAAGGAGGGCAAGGCAGGCCCAGCAAGCCCCACCAGCACAGCCAGTGCCACCACGCAGGCAGCCCCCAATCCCACGCATCAGAGCCAATCCAAACAACCTCACTGCTGAGCAGATCCACACCCTGTACCGTTTGGACAGGGACACCATCACCGCCATCGTAGACATGACACACAACGACATCGTCAGCATGATAGAAAGTCCAACCGCCATCCCCCCCCTACTGAAGGTAGTGGCTGTACTCCACTTCCTGGCCACAGGCACCTACCAGCACACAGTGGGGCACCTGCATGGCATTTCACAACCATTATTCTCACGAACACTCATCCAAGTGCTCGATGCCCTCCTCAAGCACACAGACGACCACATCTCATTACCACGGACTGCCCAGGAGATTGCAAACACCAAAGTGGGTTTCCATGCACTAGCCAGCATACCCGGTTGCATTGGTGCCATCGACTGCACCCATGTGGAATTGGTGGTTCCACGTGCCATGGAGGTACCGTACCGCAACCGGAAACAGTTCCACTCTGTCAACGTGCAAATGGTCTGTGACTCCAACAAGATCATCACACATTGTTGTGCCCGATTCCCCGGATCAACCCATGATTCCATGGTCCTGAGGAACTCCACAATACCACGCTACATGGAGCGACATGCAGGCCCAAGATCCTGGCTACTCGGTGAGTGCGATGTCATGGAAGTGGGCATGGGAATGACGTACCAGTGCATACTCCACCTGGCTGAAAGGGGGGGGGGGGATGATGCATACTCCACCTGGCTGAAAGGGGGGGGGGGATGATGCATACTCCACCTGGCTGAAAGGGGGGGGGGATGATGCATACTCCACCTGGCTGAAAGGGGGGGGGGATGATGCATACTCCACCTGGCTGTGAGTAACACAGAGAACGGATACAGAGGAAGGCCACTCACAATGCACAAAACCCCTCTGCATACATAGGGTGATGGCATGCAAAACAGGCCATGGCAGCAATGAGCATATACTGGTTGCATAGTGTGAATCAATTAGTGCATGTAGAAGTGAGCCAAGGTAACAGTTCCATGCCAGCCATGGTGGGACATCATGTTCCTGATCAGACAACATGACTGACACATACATTCTCGCCTACATACAGGTGATGCAGCCTACCCCCTGAAGAGGTGGCTCCTCACGCCAGTCCGGAACCCGCAGAACCAGCACGAGGAGGACTACAACCGTGCACATACACGTACTCGTGTGGTCATAGAGCAGACATTCGGCCTCCTGAAGGCACGGTTCCGAAGCCTCAGCAGGTCTGGTGGGGCACTCCTGTATGGCCATGAGAAGGTGGCAAAGATCGTCATGGCATGTGTCATGCTGCACAATATGTGCGTCAGACGGAATGTGCCCCTGCCCCCTGACGCAGAACTGCAACCACCTGACGATGAGGATGAGGATGAGGAGGGTGCAGAAGGGGCGCCACCACATGGAGGAGGCGATGCACAGGAGGGGCGTGCCATGCGCCAAAGTATCATCAACCACTGCTTCTAGCACACACGGCTGGTGTTCATCGCATGGAGACTGCACTTGGGGCACTGTGTGACTCTGGGGCATGAACACTGAGGACTAGACACCAATAAAGCACACATACGCAATGAAAATGTCCACACATTTCCTTTTTTGAAACGAAAAAAGTGTATTTGAACTATGAACTGTCGTGTCACACCCCCTCCCACCTCCCACCTCCCCCCTGCACACCCCAACACACCCCCTCCCACCTCCCACCTCCCCCCTGCACACACACCCCCCCAAACTCCCCCCTTAACTCCCCAACACACCACCCCGCCACCCCCCTGCACACCCCAACACACCCACTCCCCCCTCCACCCTCCCCCCCCCCTGGAATCCCAACAAAGGTGTGAGTTGGTCTGTGCAGCAGTGTCAGTAGTAGGATTCCTACACTGTCCGGCCACTATTGGCAGCCCCCTCCACTGGCCCCCGGGGCACCCCTGCCTGTGCTGCGGAGGTTCCTCCCCGATCGGCGGATGGGGCTGCTCGGTGTCGAGCTGGCAACCGAGGAGGATCCTGCCTGCTCATTTGGACGCATGGCCCGTATTGTCTGCACAAGGTCAGTGATGGCGTGCCGCACAGCAGCTAGTTCCGCGCAGATGTCCTTTGTGGACGACTCTATAGCTGCCTTCACAGTCTCAGCACATTTCTCCATTGCTGCACTTGACCCCCCACATTCAGCAACATGTTCTTCGAGCAGCGAGGAAAGTTGCTGCTGCCGGGTGGCAATCGCCTCCAGAGAATGGTTGGAATTCTGGCCCATGGCTAATGGCAGTGGTATTCCCATTGGGCTGATCTGCCCCTGCAGCGGGGATGGAGTGGCTGGCCAATCGTCATCCTCTGGCTGACCCTGTGTGGCATCCGCATGCGGGCTGCTTAGGGACAGGTAGGGGGAATGAGGGTGGCCTGTGGGGCTTCTGACAACACTCTCCTCAAAGATCCCTGCTTCGCTATCGGAGGAGGCAGCAATGGCAGCAGTCTCCCCAATTGTGCTGCTTGCAGCAGAGGCTGTGGCTTCTGTGGGCATGATTGGTGTGATGTCTGCTGCTGCTGCTGCTGCTGTACTGCCTGCTGGGGTGGCTGTCTGTGCCCTGTCCTGTTTCCCTTGCATGGATTTTGCCTGCTGTGGTGTTTTCCTCGGGACGACAGAGGTGGAGGGTTGTGGCGTTGGCACAGTTGGCCTGGCCCTCTTGGTGGGTGTGGAGGCTGTGGTGTCCTCTTCCTCAAGGTCGGAATTTGAGCCTGTGGTGGGACAGAGGAGGGAGAGTGTTATTGATGGGTCTGCGGACATTGGCCGGGCATTGTGGCGACTGGCATCTCATCAGTTAGTACATGTGGCACATTTCATGCAGGGGAAAAAAGTTGTCTCCCTTTTGTGTGGAAGTAGCATGGAGGTATGTGGGTGCCTGCAGTTAGGGTGTGCGTGCTGCATGTGTACAGGGTGCAGATCGGATGTATCTGTGGGCAGTCTCCTGCTGATGTGTTGCATTCACACTATGGGCCAACATTGTACTTCACATGAATGGACTTAGGTGAGATTTGCATGCCTTGATTTGAGCCACCTACCTGCATCGCCCGATGTCGGGGCTCCTCTCTCCATTCCTCCTACTCCTTCAATGCTCTGCATTCCGATTGTGGAGGCACAGATTTCCTCCCATGGCTGCAATTTTATAGGGGACTCCGATCCTCCCCCAGTTGCCATTGCCAGGTTCATGTTGGCTGATAGTATGCTCCTGACTCTGAGCCGGAGATCGTCCCACCGCTTGCGGCACTGTTTGACATTGCGGGGTGTTGTTCCCACGGCACTGACCCGCTGAGCTACCAGTGCCCATATGGCCTTCTTCTTGGATATGGCCGGTCTTGTCAGTTGGTTGGAGAATACCACTGCAGCGTTCTCCTGGAGGGTCTCCGCTAGAATGGTAAGCTCCTCTCTGGAGAAGCGGTCTTGCCGCTGGCGGTCACAGGCTTTTTTCAAAACTTTAGGCATCTTCCTGCAGGTAGAAGGTTGAAGCCGGTATTGGCGGGGTCTCAGGCTCGGATGTCCAGTGGTTTCGGAGGATGGCAATGGATTGTGTTTTTATAGATGGCCGCCGTGCTCTTTCCTGTTCCGCCGCGGTGACGCTACTTCCGGTTCCGCTTATCTACGGTCACCGCTAATTGCGGTGACCGCTAACTACGGTCACCGCTATGTACGGCGGTGGCGGTGGTGCACCTTGCGCCGCATACGATGCCGGTAGGTGCCGTTTTGGGGGCATTACCGCCATGGCGCTGTTTACATTACCGCCATGGCGTAATGCTCGTGCGCGATGGGTCCTAATATGGCGCACTTTACGCCATCGTCCCACGGCGTTAACGTTCATTACGCCATGGCGGTAATGACGGCGGATTACCGCCAGGGTCGTAATGAGGCCCACAGTGTCCAATGAGCATGGTATATCATGACGATATTCAGCTTTGATCTGGTTTGTGTGTGTCCAGTCGTTCTCTTTGAGTTTTGCCTTCGCTTTTTGTGGTCTCTCTATCAGCATTTCCTGGGAGATGTCTTGTTTCATTCTTTCTGCTTCAATCAATCTTTTCCAGAGTTCTAGTACTTGGTTTGTGCCGTCAGGTTTTTGAGTTCTGAGTATTTCAAGCGGTGGAGCATAGGATTCACTTAGGATTTTTCGGTAAAGGTCAAGTCGTTTCCACTTTACGATGGATTCTAGTGATTGGAGCGCAAGTTCTGCTCGTATTCGTGATATAGGAAGCAACATTGGTAAGGATAATACCTTCTCCAAGTATTTTCCTTCCAATAGGGCCCATATGGAGTTATCGATGTTTATCATTGTTTCTGATCCATATGTAAGTATTGCTGTTACTTTTTGTTTATAGAATGTCACAACTGGAGTTAGGGAGAAATTGCCATATTTTCGATGAATTATTATGGCTTGGCGCGCGAGTGAAAGGGCTTTTTCTTTAAGATGTTGTGCCCATTCATCTTCAACGGGAGATTGCAAGAGCCATACTCCTAGATATTTTATGTTCTTCACTTGCTCCATTTTTTCCTTTCCTATATGGAATGAGGCTGATTGTCCTTTTTGTTTGGTTTGCTTCATTAAAGGCATGATTTTGTTTTTTTGTGTGTTTATTTCCAGTTGATTTGTAGCCGTATATTTTTCTAGATTTTGCATAGCAATCTGTAGTCCTCTGGGAGTTTTCGCCAGTATCATAATATCATCCACGTACAGCATGCACGGTATTGCTATGTTGTTTATTTTAGGCGGATTCATATGTGGCGTGTATATGTTTGCTTCAAGGTCAGCCATGTATAGATGAAAAAGGGTTGCTGCTAGAGGGCATCCTTGTTTCTGCCCGTTCCATGTGTCTATTTGCTCCGTGAGTGTGCAGTCTTTTGCCATTCTGATTCTTATGCTGGTTTTATCATACAGAAGTTTAATGGGTTCAATGATGTTTGTCGGACATTTCCAGGCGTTTAGCTTCGCCCATAGAGTGTTTCTGTTTACAGAGTCAAATGCTAGTTTTAAATCTACGAAGGCAGCATATATCTGTGTTTTCGTTCTTATGGCTTCTTGCTTCAGCAGGTTCAGCAGGAGCAGATTTACATTGGTCCCTAACGTTTTTACGAAACCTGTTTGTCTGGTTGCGTATTTCTTCTCTTTTCTGGCCCATCTGTCCAAGTTGCCTAGTAGGATTTTCACAAATATTTTTCCCAATGGATCAAGTGGTGCGAGGGGCCGGTAGTTTCTCGGTTCTTTCGTGGAGCCGTGCTTAAATATCAGTATTATTGTCGATTGCTTCCAAGTTTTGGGGATGGTCTTAGTCTTCTGTATCACCTTGAATATGCGCTCGCAAATTGATCCCCAGGCCTCTGGATTTTGTTTGATTATTATATTTGTTAGGCCATCTGGTCCGGGAGCTCTTGAGATGTTTAGGGTTCGTATTGCCATCTGTATGTCTTCAGGTTCCCATTCCCATTGCCATGTTGTATTTTTTTCTGCCTGGTATTTTTCTTTGAGAGGTTGTCGCATTCGATATATTTCTGTAAAGTATGCCATCCAGCTTGATTCCGGTACGTCGGTGATCATAGTGTTTTTTATTTGTGTTTTGTCGTGTAATCATATCCATAGTTGTCTTGTATTTTTATTCTTCATGGGTTCCATCATTTTCTCTGTATCTTCTTGTATTATGGATCTGTTGTTCTTCATCCAATTTTTGTATTGTTTTTTCACAAGTTTGATTTGCTTGAATTTCTCGCTTTGGTTTTGTTTTAGTATCGTTCTTATTTTGTGCCTCAGTTTCTTATTTTTTGTTACTATGTTCTTATTGTAGGCATTAGTATGCTTTTTTTGTTTTTAGCTCTTGGTTTGTTCTGTTCTGGCATTTGTACGGATGTAGTAGCCATTCATAGTTGATCTTATGTGCATCAATTAAGTTTGATTTTTCCATTAAGTTTGGGAGTTTATCAATTGTTTTTTGTCCAATCCTTAGCCTGCTTCTGCCATTATTTATCTCCATTTCTGGTAGTTCTTTTTTTTCAATTACTTGTTTTCCTGTGTTCCATGTTCTCATCATGATGTAGTGGTCGCTCTCTTCAGTTTTAATGTTTTGGGTATAACAGATTTCGTCATATATACCGTTGGTCATATATATATAGTCAATAGTGGCTATTGAGTTCCCTCTTGACCATGTTTCCATAATTATTCCTGTTGTTGTTTCGTAGGTGTCAGATCTTCTCATGTTTCCACATGTAATTTCTTTTGACCAAATTTTCGCACAAGGTATTAGGTTACATTTGTCTATTTCATTACCTTTTTTGTCGAAAATGTGAATATTTAAGTCAGCGCATATTATGAATTCTATCTTTTTATGTTTTTCTTTGGCATTATCAAATGCCGAAAATACTGTGTCTATGAACCTTTCTTCTGTGATGCTTACTGGGTTCCAGTATAGGTTCATTAGACCCCAAGTTTGCTCCATTCTGTCTGTCTTATTTCTCTGCGCTTTTTCTGTGTTATTGTTTTTGTATTTGATTATTATTCTTTGTATTCATGAATTTACATTTTCAAATTCAATTAAGTTGATGTTTCGTACATTTTTGATGATTGTTAGAAGAGCAGATGAAGAGCGCCCTTTCCTTTTTGATTGCTGGGTTCATTATCACAGTGTAGCCATCACATATTGGTTGTTCTCTTATCCACGACTCCTGTATGCAGATTATGTCGGCTGTTACCAGTGCCTGGTTTACTGAGTTAAATAAATGACTATGACCCCGGGTGCTCCATGAGCAGATCATGATGGTGTCTTTCTTCTCTTTATTTAGTTGTTATCTTCGTTGTTTGTACTCTTGTTCGCTCTCCGAGGTAGTGTTATTTAATTATCTCCAAATTCCGTATTTCTTGTATAATTCATGTCTGTTTTGGTAGTTGTTATCTCTGTTTCCAATTTTTTCGTTTTCGCATGTTGTTTTCTTGTGTTCGTGAGTGTTACTCTCTTTGTCTGAGGTGTTGTTATCTCTTCTTTCTTTGCGATCAGAGTAACTCCTGTTTATTTCCCTTGTTGTTTTTTTTTATTTCTATGTTAGGAGCTTCATCTATCGTAGTTAATTCAAATCCTAGTTGTTGAAATATCTGTTTGTTGTCTAGCAATCTGTCCACCACCTTTCCTGTGGTAAGTTCAATCAGGACTTGATCCATAGCTTCACCTTCGTAAAATTGTACGGTGTGTAATTCTTTTGTTGTTATTTCTTTCAGGTTTGGGATTGCATGTATGAATCGTAGTACATTGGTGCGATCCATTATCAAGTTGTCGTTTTTTGTTGTTATTCTTCGTAGCTTTACGTTTAGGTCTTTTTTTCTTTGCATGGTTTGGGGGAGAACAAAGTTAGGCAATTTTATTTTGTTTTCCAGTTGCTTATTGGTTGTTTCATCCTGTTTCTTGTTTGTTCCTTGCATCCCTTTTGGCGATTCCTCTTCGCTCCAATGTGAGTTGTCAGGTGATGTTGGTAGTTCATCATCTTCCCAGTCTACTTTGGATATCTCGTCTAGTGTTAACTCTATCGTAGAGATCTCTTGTGTGTTCTCTTCATCAGACTCGTCTTCCTCATATTGGTCCAATATTATCATGCATGCTCTAGTTATTTCTATTTGCGCTTCTTCTGATTCGTCTGTTATGTCTTCCATGTATGTTGAGAGATTGATGAGCTCTTCTATCTTAGCATCTTCAATGTAGCAATCCGGTTTTGCCTCATACTCTTTGAGTGTGGCCATGTCTGGTTTCGGTGGTTGTGGTGGTTTCCTATTATCTGGTTTTTTGTTAGGATTTTTTGCCTGGGTCTCCTTTATAGGCAATGTCAAGTTCCTTAAAAAGGCACGAGAGCCTCTTTGTCTTTTTTTCCTAGGGGTTGCTTTTATTTTGCCGATTTCTTTGTTTGTAGGTGCCTTGTATCCTTTGGCAAAGATCTCATACGTTATAGGATCTTTCAGTTTCAGTTTTATTCTTTTGTTTTTGGTTGTCCTACTGTTTTCTTTTATTTCTCCCAGTGTTGGTGTATTGGTCTTTTTTGCCGCATGCGGCTCTTCCCTTAGATCGATCAGATTCTTTTCGTCGGTAGGCGTTTTGTTTTTTCCACCGGTCTTTCTTCTACATTCTTTGTTTCGTTTTTTCTAGTCGTTTTTAATTGCTGTATTGGCTTGGTAAGGTTATTTTGTATCTTAGGGGGTCCCAGTGGTTGTTTTTTGTTATTGATTAATGTCATCATTGTGATCAGGGCATGTGTCAAATCTGTTTTTTCGGTTCTGTCGCTGCGTGCAATGTCGAAAAGTCTTGTTTGCCACATATGGCTGGCTTGTGCTTCCTTTTCCAGACATTCTGTTATTTTATTCATACACTGTTCGAGGTAACTTTGTTTGGAGTGCGTTAATGCGATTAGAGTCGTTTGGTCCTTTATCGATTCTGTTAGGGATTCTTGTAATTTCATATTCGGTATCAGCGATTGTGATGTAGTTGTTATTAACATGTTTTGGAGATCTAGCATTGATGTGGGTAGGGAGGCATACTCTTGGTTATGCAGGTTTTCGCATCCACATTTGTTGTGTTTAGACGCTTCGCCTCGCGACGGATGATTTGCGTCATCATATTGTGGTCCGTTCCTGTGTTGTTGTTTTTTCTCGCTGCTTTTGTTTCTTTGTTCATTCATCATTGGTTCTATTCCTATTTTTTGTACTGAAGTTATTGTGTCGTTAGTGTCTTTTTGCGTCTGTACATGCGGGGTTCAGAATAATTCTTTTCTTTTTTCATGATTTCTCATAAGATTTTCAATTTCTGTTATGTCAAGCGACAATCTTGCAGCTTTAGGGTTTGTCTGTTCATTTTTTCTTGTCGCAAGTTGTTGTGAATGTCTCTGGCTTTCATACAAGGCTTGCCATTTCTTTTGTGCTTTTGTTGCCTTTTCTAGCTGGTTTTATGTCTTTCCTCTCTGTTCCGTCACTGTATTTAGTTGACGTCAATGAGGATAATGGTTTCCCTCTCTCTTTATTTTCTTCTTGTTTTTTCATGTGCAAGTTTTCCTCCTGGGCAATCTTCTAGTCATTTAGTGCGTCTATGCGCATTTTCTCCTTATTCATTGGGGCTGTTTCTCCCTGGCAAGGGCACTCTTCCTTGCTTTCAAGTCCTGTTATTTGTTTTTTTGTTATAATGCACTGCAGCTGAGATTTCTGGTATTTTTCTGTGAATGCTTGGTTATTATCACTGTTGCCTGGGGCTAGTGTTGTTGGATCGCTGGCTTCATTTCCATTTAATAATTCTGGGTTGGTTGGTGTGTTTACCTCTATTATTTTTATTTCAATTTCATCTTTTTCTTTTATCGCAAGTCCATTTTTAGTGTTTCTTTCTCCTCCAGCTTCATTAGCATTTTTCACGTCTTCTTCTTTTTTTGTTGTTATCTGCATCTCTGGTGTCTCCATCGTTTTTTTCCGTAGTCTCATCTTCGGGGGAGACATCTCTATGTTTTTCTAGCGTTTTTTTGTGCGTGTCATTCTCTTCTGCTTACTATGGTCTTTATTGTTATCGTGATTGGGGGGTGAGGGGGTCGGGATGTTTGTCACCCCGTATTCAAGTCCTGGTCTGATCTATTGGGCTTGTGTTGTTTCAACGTCTCACAGCTCTCCTAGCCTCTTATTTCGCTTGCTGTTCGCTCTCTGGGTGAGTCGGGGTCCACTCACATCCGTTGCTGTAGCTTGTGTTCCTTGAGGTGTCTCAGTCGCTATTCTGGTAGATCAATGGCAAATATCCCGCAGTCTCCACCTTCTTGTTTCAGTCTGCCGTTCATGGGTGGATCAAAAGCAATTTGCTCGCAGTCTCCACCTTCTTGTTTCAGTCAGCCGTTTACGGGTGGATCAAAAGCAATTTGCTCGCAGTCTCCACCTTATTGTTTCAGTCTGCCGTTCACGGGTGGGGCGAAAGCAGTTTTCTTGCACACGCCACCTTCTTGTTTCAGTCCGCCTTTCTTGTTTCAGTCCGCCGTTCTCGGATGGAACAAAAGCAGTTTGCTTGTACACTACACCTGCTTAGGTTTTTTTTATTTTAAAATTATTCCCTCCCTGTCTATCTCGCATCAAAGAGGGCTGTTAGGTGCGATAACAGTGATCTTATCGATTGTGTTATAAAACGATTGTACGGGTTTGGCACATAGTTGGTATCTTACCTTCCGGAGTAGTTGTCTTCTTGTCACGGGAGGTTGAGCAGTGGATAAGATCTGGTGGGTGTTGGTAATGAGTGCCTTTTGTGAAGTTTGCTTAGCCGCAACAGGGAGGGAGAGTTTGATCAGCTGCCAGCAAAGCAGCAAAACAGTGTTATCATGGGCGTCCCTCACAGTCTTTTCAGGTCCACTTCCTATGTGGGTGGGGCCACGAGACTCCGGTCTCTTAAGGCAGCAGTGTTCTGAATCCGCTCTAGTCCCGGCTCTGAATATGTTGTTCGTAGCTCGTTCTGATCCGTGGTAGTTACGGCGTCTTTCTCGGGGGTACTTCAGAGTGGCTGGAAGGGGCTGGAAGAAAATAGCAGCGCATCCACAGCAAAACAGTGTTATCAAAACACTTGCGCCATTGACTAGCGCAGGCTTAACCATATTTATAAGGGGTGTGAATGACATAGTGATGTAAAGTGAGAAAAGTGGGTAGTATTTTTTCTGATTTACTATGTATAGCAAGCTGTAGAATATTTATGTTCAGCAGCTGTGTGAATGTATTTACTGTCATGTGTCAAATGAGAAACCATGCAGATGTTCAAATTGTGTCAGGGACATTTCTCATTTTATGCAGTCAATTACTCAAATACCATTTAGTTGGGTAATATAAACAAGTATTATTCAAAATGATGTAAATCTACTGGTACTAACTTTCATTCAGTGAAGTGTATTGCTTTGTGGCAACACCTGCTTGCAAGGGGATATGTTAGTGGGTGCATTGGGAATCAACCCTTTACACCCACTCTCCAGCAGGCAATCTACCTTTTCAAGACCACACATGCAATCGCAAAGTACTCCTCTTACTTATTTACTTCTTCCTGTATTTGCATAATGTCCTCTTGTTAGAAATGCCAAAACAGTCTTCTTTTAGTGTAGCGGTTCAAAACTGTGGTCACATCACATGCAAAAAGCCGCTCTAAGTAATCATTGTCAAACAATGATTACAAGCTGGTGCCATTGTCATATGTCTGGAAGTTCCATTGTAAAACTGATTTTTTGGTACAAGCATATCTTTGCATTTACAGTCATTTGAAGCATGGTGTTGGTTGAATTATATTGTTTAGCTATTTAGATAAAAGTATACAATTGACTGTAATTGTCAAACAATGACACCGTCCACATGAGCATGCTAAAGAAAGTTCCTCAATGGTATGTTATGTTAAAGGACATTTGTACTACACATTATTATTACCGGAGTGGTCCCCTGGTGCTCGGGCAGATCTGGAAAAGCAAGACGGTAGGGTAAGTTAGAAGGACTAAGCGGGAAAAGCGCAAGAGAGCTGTGATGTGCTGTTGGCAGCTTCAGTTCGATTTACACCATTCGCTGAGCAGCATAGGTGTGGTTTATCGGTCAGTACTTGTCATGTGCTGTTGTGCGAGGCTAAGTGTGGCTTGCTTTGTTGTTGCTGTGTAGTGAAGTGTGTGCAGTTTTTTTTGCAATATAGATATGGTTGTGTTATGTTTAGAATTTGAGAGGTGTGGGCAGATGGATGAGATTTTTAGTGGGTTGATTAGTGGTGGCACTGCATCGTACCTCCTCCCCTTTGTCCACCTGTGGTACACGTCTCTGCAAGTGTTACGTTTTGTGGTGTGCTGGGGAAGGTCTTCCTCCTATATTCTGTGCAGCGTTGTGGGTTGTCTTCAGGGCAGTATAGTAGTGATGCCTAATCCACCATCCACAATGCCATGTTCAGACTAATAGATGTTTAAACCGCTTTGGCCCCATGTATAGTCTGGTGTGCAGCCTCCATTGCCTTACTGTGCCCATTAGGGGGTGGGGGAACCTCTTTCCTGTGCCTTTGAGCTGCCTGGGAATCGTGGTTTATATGTTGGATGGCCACTCCTTCCCTTCAACTCTTATGCCCTCTGTCTGTGTTTAAAACCTAGGACTCTCCAATCTCTCTCGTTAGCCACTGGTAAGGCCCTCCATGTGAAACCGGGACTCCCTCCCACTTCTGAAGTCTTGCCAGCTTCCTGCACTTCTTGTGGTACACTCTAGTCCTATGTCATGCGATATGTGTGTTCATTCAAATGGGTGTGGCCGTTGCTCATTCGTTTTCGTCTGGTTCTAAGTTGAAAAGCCACGTTTTTAGGAGTTTTCTGAATTTGTTCGTGTTTCTCTCAGGAGGGAGTTCCAAATGTTTGCAGCTAGGCAAGAGAATGTTGGTACACCATGTTTTTTTCTTGCATACAGTTTAGGTTCCAGGTGGATGTCTTTGCTGGATCTCAGTGTTCTGGTCGGCTGATAGATGGTGATTTTCTTTTTTAGGAATTCTGCTCCTTGGCATTGGATTGCTCTGTGCGTTATGCACATTGCTTTGAATGCGATTCGATTTCTGACTGGCAGCTAATGTAGCATTTTTAGTGCAGGAGTGATGTGGTCTCTTTGTGACCTTTTGAGGAGGAGTCTGGCTGCTGTGTTCTGTATATGCTGCAGTTTCTTCAATAGTTAATCTGGCTTTCTGAGTCATAGGCCGTTGGTGTAATCTATCCTGGACATGATGAGGGAGAAGATGGCTAGTGTTTTTTGTGTAAAGGAAATAAATGGTAGGGTCTTTTTTGATTGTGTGTAGGTGGAAGAAGCATTTCTTGATTATTGTGTACTTGTGGTCTAGGGCTAGCTCGCTGTCCATTAGGATTCCAAGGTTTTTGACTATTTTTGATGGAATGGGAGTTGTTCCTAGTTTTGTTGGCCATGAGATGTATTGGTTGCTTTCCCAATTTTTTGATATGATCATGATATCTGTCGTGCCTGGGTTGAGTTTTAAGCTGTTTGTGTTCATGGAATCGTAGAGTTCTTTTGGACAGTGTACTAGCGTTGTATTCTCCTCTTGTACATCTTCGATTTTGTAGTTGATTTGGTAGTCATCTGTTTAGTTGTAGCAGGTGAGGGCATTGTTTTAATGAGGTTGATTAGTGGGGTCAAGTAGATGTTGAAGAGGAATGGGAGGAACCTTGCGGTACTCCTCATGTGGTGTAAGGCAATAAGTATGTTTTCTTTAGGCACTAGGCCCACGTGCATACTGTGCACGCCCACTCTGTCAGGAAATCCTGAGCTCAGTGGGCAAGATTCCCAAAACATTGTTTCTCCCAACACTAATATATGTAAGGGGACTGCGCTACTGTCCAGCCCCATCTTAAATCCTCAGCTCATCTTTGAGAAATAGGTGTCCTGATCATTTCTGGAAGTAGTGCACATTAAACAAGCACACTCTTTATTAGGGCTGTACCGAATAGCATATTTAGTATTCGGCCGGATACCGAATAGTTTGTCAACTATTCGGCCGGAGCCGAATAGTGAGCCGAATAGTTTTTTTTTTTTTAGGCCCCCCTATGCAATACAATCTCGGGCCACCGGCTTTGGCCCGGTGGCCCGACAAACACAACATTATTGCGGTGAGGCCGCAGGGGTTCCCTGTGGCCCCGCGGCCTCACCGTGCTCAAGGGGTGAGCACATTTCACAGCGAGGCCGCCGGGGTCGGCAAAGTGCCCCGGCGGCCTCATGAGTCTGGGGGGGCGCTCCTTTAGGAGCGGCCCCCCAATGCAAAATAAACGTCGGGCCACCGGCTTTGCACCGGTGGCCCGACAAACAGAACATTATTGCGGTGAGGCCGCGGGGGTTCCCTAAGGCCCCGCGGCCTCACCGTGGTGAGGGGGATGGGGGGCACCGAGGCCGCCGGGGTCGGCAAAGTGCCCCGGCGGCCTCATGAGTCTGGGGGGGCCGCTCCTGTAGGAGCGGCCCCCCAATGCAAAATAAACGTCGGGCCACCGGCTTTGCACCAGTGGCCCGACAAATTGAACATTATTGCGGTGAGGCCGCGGGGGTTCCCTGAGGCCCCGCGGCCTCACCGTGGTGAGGGGGATGGGGGGCACCGAGGCCGCCGGGGTCGGCAAAGTGCCCCGGCGGCCTCATGAGTCTGGGGGGGCCGCTCCTGTAGGAGCGGCCCCCCAATGCAAAATAAACGTCGGGCCACCGGCTTTGCACCGGTGGCCCGACAAACAGAACATTATTGCGGTGAGGCCGCGGGGGTTCCCTGAGGCCCCGCGGCCTCACCGTGGTGAGGGGGATGGGGGGCACCGAGGCCGCCGGGGTCGGCAAAGTGCCCCGGCGGCCTCATGAGTCTGGGGGGGCCGCTCCTGTAGGAGCGGCCCCCCAATGCAAAATAAACGTCGGGCCACCGGCTTTGCACCGGTGGCCCGACAAATTGAACATTATTGCGGTGAGGCCGCGGGGGTTCCCTGAGGCCCCGCGGCCTCACCGTGGTGAGGGGGATGGGGGGCACCGAGGCCGCCGGGGTCGGCAAAGTGCCCCGGCGGCCTCATGAGTCTGGGGGGGCCGCTCCTGTAGGAGCGGCCCCCCAATGCAAAATAAACGTCGGGCCACCGGCTTTGCACCGGTGGCCCGACAAATTGAACATTATTGCGGTGAGGCCGCGGGGGTTCCCTGAGGCCCCGCGGCCTCACCGTGGTGAGGGGGATGGGGGGCACCGAGGCCGCCGGGGTCGGCAAAGTGCCCCGGCGGCCTCATGAGTCTGGGGGGGCCGCTCCTGTAGGAGCGGCCCCCCAATGCAAAATAAACGTCGGGCCACCGGCTTTGCACCGGTGGCCCGACAAACAGAACATTATTGCGGTGAGGCCGCGGGGTTTCCCTGAGGCCCCGCGGCCTCACCGTGGTGAGGGGGATGGGGGGCACCGAGGCCGCCGGGGTCGGCAAAGTGCCCCGGCGGCCTCATGAGTCTGGGGGGGCCGCTCCTGTAGGAGCGGCCCCCCAATGCAAAATAAACGTCGGGCCACCGGCTTTGCACCGGTGGCCCGACAAATTGAACATTATTGCGGTGAGGCCGCGGGGGTTCCCTGAGGCCCCGCGGCCTCACCGTGGTGAGGGGGATGGGGGGCACCGAGGCCGCCGGGGTCGGCAAAGTGCCCCGGCGGCCTCATGAGTCTGGGGGGGCCGCTCCTGTAGGAGCGGCCCCCCAATGCAAAATAAACGTCGGGCCACCGGCTTTGCACCGGTGGCCCGACAAATTGAACATTATTGCGGTGAGGCCGCGGGGGTTCCCTGAGGCCCCGCGGCCTCACCGTGGTGAGGGGGATGGGGGGCACCGAGGCCGCCGGGGTCGGCAAAGTGCCCCGGCGGCCTCATGAGTCTGGGGGGGCCGCTCCTGTAGGAGCGGCCCCCCAATGCAAAATAAACGTCGGGCCACCGGCTTTGCACCGGTGGCCCGACAAATTGAACATTATTGCGGTGAGGCCGCGGGGGTTCCCTGAGGCCCCGCGGCCTCACCGTGATGAGGGGGTATGGGGGGGGGGGTCGGGTCACTTACCTGGTGAATGGGTCCGGGTGCTGGCATAGGAAGTGAGGGAAGGGAAGAACTGTTCCCTTCCCTCGCTTCCTATTTCAACACGTTAGGCTGGTTCCTCTGTGGTCAGACTGCAGAAGCCAATAGGCAAACAGCTTGTTTGGCTTCTGCAGCCTGAACACTGTCAAACATTCTATGATTGGCTGTCATCTCCCAAACAGGGAGAGGGCAGCTAATCATAGAAAGTGGACTTCGGCTTCGAGTCCCTAAACAGAAACTATTCTGCCGAAGCCGGATAGCTGTATTTCAGCCGAACTTCGGCAGAATAGGGACTCGAAGCCGAAGTTCGGTACAGCCCTACTCTTTATGCTCCTTTCATTTGCTTTCTGAGAATCTGGCCCAGTTCGTTTTTCAATGAGCCACTGCAATTCATCAGTTGTAGATAGCATTTGATATTCCTTCGAAAGCGGAGTTCCAGACATCAAGAAAAACTCTCAATTTCTATTTTTAGGACCCGTACATTCTTTGTGGAACACTGCGTTCCCAACTTGATTAATGAGGCAGTTCAACCCATCTCAGGGGCCAATGTGCCAGACCATAGTCTTAAGTGAAATTAAGAAAATGTGCCTTTGCTGAAGCTCGTAAAACTGTGTAAGTTGAACTGGAAGTGGACCCTCCTAAGAGCCCAGGGGCCTTTCGAAAATGCTTTCCTTCTTTGAGCATAGTAAGATGCCTTCAGATTTCTGCAAAAGATAAAACATCCAGGAAGCCCCTGTTATTCTGGCAAACGTATCCTTCTCACTGTGCATTCCCCAAGGCAGCCGAAAAGAGTTTTTTTTTTCTTTTTTTTTACCATTCTCATAAAACGTAAGTATGCTTCAATCTAAAACACCAAACAAAACCGTTTTCAAATCTTGTACAATATCCAAAATAGAAAAGGAGGAGCTCGAAGATTCCTATAATCAAACCTCCCTTTCACAGTATACAAATGTCGCGAATCACTTGATTAATTCTCGGATTGTTATTGTTCTAAACCTCTCTGCGCTTCCTTCAATTATTTGGAACAGCAAACAAAGCATCTCATGTTTATTCGCAGGTCCAGCGTGGCGCTGAGGTGCTCTTTTCTTCCAATTATTGCACACGGTTTTCCTTGCTTGTTCACCTTTGCCTGACCCATTATTTTAGTGCTGAAAAGGGTCTCTATTGTTTAGCCTAAGGATAACACATAAGGAAATAACCAGAAAGAACAAACACGCCTAGACACATAGGAGCTCATTTTCAATTCATTTGTAATTTGGCAGTGGGGACCCGTTGCGCATACACTAAGCGTGTCCCCAACGCACACTTATGGTCATTTTCACTGTGTGCAAATGTAAAGGGCAAAAGGCAGCGTACAAGCCCTTCAATTTTGCACTCGTTAGTGCAAACTGAGTAAACACTGCCTAGCATACGGGCATGCCAGGAAGGGTTTACTTTTGATTGTGAACGCCGCTTGCCATGCTTGCAAGGCAATCAGTGCTCACAATTAAAATGAAACGCTCTCCCACAACACTACTTACCATGCACAGATGGTGAGCAGTGTTCACAATGAAACATAAACGCTGTCCAACATTCAAGCATGGCAGTCAGCAGTTACTATAGATTCCAATGGATCCCGCCTGTTTTTTGCGAAAAGCAGGCAGGCTTCATTGTTATCACCAGCATTTCCGCCCCCATAAAAATGCATGCAGTTTCAAATGCTGGAGTATTACATGGCGGAGAGGAAGAGAGCTTTGGAAATGCAACTCGTGTTCCACCCCTCCTCTCTGCCATACGAATTGACAAAAATGGGATTTATCAGAAATGCAATGCGTAAAAGTCTTACAGAAGGCTTGTACGCATTGCATTGCATTTCCTGGTATGCAGGGGCGAAATTCAGCCCCATAGAGCAGAGAACTATCTTTTTGGAATTAATACAAGCACTCACTTTTTTAAATGCTAGAGTTAAGGTTAAGGAACGGGAACCACGCAGCTCAAACAGTAATGTCCTCCTCAATCAGATTGTCTCCAACGCTATGTCCTTTTCCATCTTTGCACTCTTCATTCATCCTCTAAAGGGTGTGACTGCTTTCGATAATCAGGTTTGCATTTAAGATATACTTTACCACGAGGTCAAAGCTGCACACTGGTAAGCTTGGTGCATTTCTCTTTTTTCTCCATGGCATATTTGGTAATTTTAGGAGAGCTTGACTCACACCACACTAGACATTTCCCTGACAGTTATAGAAAAAGCGTAGGGTCAGTTCCATCCTGTGCTTTGGGCAAAGGGTGTGGCCCCTGATGGTTGTGGATCCAGCTTGAGGCTGACCACACCAGGAGCTGGTGGCTTCAAGAATATAAAGCACTGGAGGGGACCCGTTTTTCACTTTGATCCCTAAGACGACTCCTGGTCCTGCATTACCTAGGGTGGCTAAGTACCCCATATTAACTGAGACTGTCCTGAGTTCATGGCCTGTGTCCATTGTCCCTCACACAACATGTCAGCAATGGGGAAAAGTCCCTATTTCGCTTGTCTTCTGCAGGATCATCTGTTATCTGCCTTTCCAGGCTTCCAACCTTATACTGAAGCGCCATCAGACCATTGAACCCTGTTTGATGTCTTTGCATTGCATTTCATGCAAGGAATGGCACATGACCTCAGCCAGTAAAGTGTCAAAAAAGCTTCTTATCACATCCTTTGTTTCTGCAGAGCTTTAAAACAGGGGCGATTCGTGTTTGGTGGCCTCAGACACAGCAATGAAGGGGCAATTGGGTTGTGAATGTTTGCTCTGAAATGCTTTGACTGGTGGCCATTAAGTAATGGCAGGGTGCAGAATGCTTCATTCTTTGTGACGTAAATGACTAAAAGCTGGTGACACTAGTATGCCTTTTTTCAGTGTGTATCATTAAATGTTGACAATATAGTTTTAACATCTAAAGGAAATTTGCTCACGCTCACTTTACTTTTCAGGCTGCTTTATAATCATTCACTATATGGTAGATAATGCTATAATGAAACTCTTCCTGTGTGCCATTCTATTACAGTTGGAATCTATGTTATGTGTGTAGATGTAGTAAGGTTGGGTTTGGTCCATTCCATGTTGGCCAGTAGCCACTTGCCATAATTGTTGCCGTACCAGATAGCTCACCAAATTATTGCAACTTTTCCAGCTCAAGTGTGGGGTCTACTGTTCAGTCTTGTAGGAGTGATGCAGAACATTTGTCTTTAACAACACTGAACAACCACTGACAGAGGTGTCTACCAGTTTAAAAGAAGTTCCCAGTCTAGATTGTCCACTGCTTACGAGAAGCTCAACCACTCCAAGAACACATTTTGACTGATGACCAACAACACCGAACACCCTGACATCCAGGCTTGGCTCTTAACTATGAACCTCAAGGGCTTCACACATCAACAGACACCTCTCCTTCAAGCAGCACATAATAATGAAGACACAAACATCTTGGTACAAACTTTCCCTCCAACATAAAATCAAGAACTTCATCCCTCCCAGAAAACAAAATCAGATCTGTTACCCAAGCCTTGGTCCTCTCCCACCTGGGTGATGGCAATGTTCTTTTGGAAGGCCTTCTGGCAGCTCTCCTTGCTCCCCTGAGATGTGCCCTATATATTGCAGCATGAGACATCAAGTGGCTATGCAAATGCAACCACATCGAACTGCACCGGCTGCCTTAGCATGCACATACAATCTTCAGATCCTGCTGAATTATCTACAAGGCTGTTGCCTTGAAGCACCCACGCTACCTTGCTGATAGACTAGACATCACCAGAGGCCTCTGTTCCACCAGAAGTAAGGACATAGGTATACTTCAACTCTTCAACTCTGCTGGTGCAGGAAGGAAGGGACCAGAAGGTAGGCCTTCTCTGCCTATGTCCTCAGACTCTGCAAACTCTTTCCTGTCAATTCCAGACTCACCCCCTCGCTTCTGCATTGCAGGAAGAAGCTCAAGACCCTGCTCTTCAAGGATTGGCTCCTCCCTAACACATATAGCCACACATCCTCCACTTGCTTCCTAACCTAAGACTGGGTGATTTGCTCACTGCTGTTTCCACCCCTGGTTGTAAATCCTGTGATCTCTAATTGCCGGCCCTCTGTCTCCCATTGTTAGGTTCTTGCTCTCTTGCATCTCTGCTTCCCTCACGGACTTCTTCACCTGGTGACTTGTAAAGCACTCCATGGCTTCTGATGCTAGGTCCATCTTCAATAAATACTAGGTAATATTTGCAATCAAGTGATCTATTCAATGAGCTTCCCTATCTCATTCTGGTTTCATAAATGTGGTTTCTGGTTTATTGGCCCAAAACCATAGTGTAGACCTTATTGTACTACATTCTGCAATGTTCTCACTCCAGTCATTGAGGCTGCACTTCCTGTATTATACAAGAGAAAGCAAGCGAGATTGGCAATCATCATTGTGTCGTCTGTTTGCATTTACATCACAATGTAATTTGTGTCATTGCTACTTCTTGTTTGTCCCTTGGACTTGTGGATAGAGGAACGATGGGTGTCCAACTCTTTAATTCTGCATCATTGGCCATCACATTCAGGAAACATAGGAGAGAGTAGAGGACTGGAACAACATTTTGGTTCATACTCAAGGTCTTGTGGCTGCTAATTCCAAGTTTCCCTCCCACAACTCTAAGACATACTATTGCGCATCAGGCCTCTTGGCTATGTCAAAAGACACATCAAATGGGATGGTTGGGCATTGCTTTTAGGGGTTTTAGCTGGAAAATAGATTTTATTTGTGAGCCAGACTACCTCAAGAAACAGGGGTCTGGGATAATCAGGTTGAGAAAGTAACATCACCATTGGAAATCAAAAGCCAATCACCACAAGCAGTGGCCATTAACTATGTTACAGCTGGAACTACATGATCTGTTCAAGGGACTTTGTAGACCTAGTTAACCATCTTCCTCTATGAATACGGTTGCAGCTTGATGTTTAACCTAGGCCAGAGTCTAACATATTTATTTGCCCCAAAATCTTGTATTTTGTATCATCATTTATTGGGGATGCATTATTACTTGTTTTGCATACAATCAAGGGTGCGAGATGGGCGTCCACGATATGTCTGCCTTCCCTGTTGCCATCCCAATTCCATTTCCAAAAGATTGTTCAGTCTGCAATTTTCACTGTATAAGTAACATCACTCACCCACTCACTCACTAAGTCGCTCACTCAATAACCTTGTACACTCGCCTTCCTGTCCATCACCAGGACTGATTGAAATGCCCCTTGCCCTCAGCTGATTTATGCCTGTTTTAGCTCAAGACATGTCTTCCACTCTAAAGGGAAACCTTTCACTTTTCATTCCCATTGATTGTGTTGGGTTTTTGATAGACTCTTAGGACTTCCTAATACTTCACCATGGGTAATTGTTCTGTTTCTTCTATCTCAATTATCTTGGTGAGGGTTGCTGAGAAGCTATCCACCTTCCTTTGAGTGTATTATGAAAGGGCATAATTTCTCAGACCACTGCTTATAAGTCCATTTCTACTGTTGATCTCTGAGTAGGTAATACAGGTCTGGAACAATGTTGGTTGACGAATGAGAATATGGCGTACCCTGGGTTGTTGGACTATTCATTTATCAGGACAAACGTCTATTTTTCATTCGGATGAAGAAATCTAGGGTGATATATCTGTGGTGGGGGGTCGCTTAATTTCGGAATATGTGCATTGGATGAGGGTGTGCACTTTCACTGATTTATCAAGTTTGTAATGTATTGATTGAAGCCACATACATTCATAGTATGTCTTCATGGAGGCTACAATGCATGATGCCCGTCATTCTGCCAGAGTTCCCACGGGAAGACAATGAAGTTCCCTCACATTAGGATGCCATTCTCAGTCACGGGCAATGAATTTTGGAAAATGCTCACTTTCGTTTAGCTTCCTTAAATGTAACCCATGCTATAACGTCTGCCTTGTGAATTCTGTCTGTGTGCAACCAGTCACTGTTGTTTCACCAATTATTGAGGGTCACCAAGGAGTGTGCTGCTTTGTGCATAACAAAATGTACCTCCACTTCTGCTAGTGATGTGTGAATGGCATATGTCATAAATGGGTAGAAGCACAAACAGGTAAACAGATGTTGATCCGCTCTGGGTGTCTGAATGATCATCCGGTTGTATTCTCACAATCATATGTCTGTGCATGCAACAGAAGTGGTATCAGGGCACTGATATTTCCAGACATAATGAGTAGTGCCTGGTGTTCTGTCTTATTGGTGAATCTTGTATTATGTATGCACAATGATTAATGTGTGCATAGCCATGTTAATTGTAAGTCCTATACCTATGGATGAAAGTATTCTCAATCTCTGTGTGGTGTGTGTGTCTGAATGATCATCCGGTTGTATTCTCACAATCATATGTCTGTGCATGCAACAGAAGGGGTATCAGGGCACTGATATTTCCAGACATAATGAGTATTGCCTGGTCTTCTGTCTTATTGGTGAATCTTGTATTATGTATGCACAATGATTAATACCCATATTAATTCTAAGTCCCATACCTATGGTTGAAAGTATTCTCAACCTCTATGTGGTGTGTTTTACTTATAGGATCACTCCATTATGTCACCACCTTTCAATTTGTGCTTAAGCCATGATGGCCACAAGACCAGCTGGGTTGGAGTCAACTGGCCCTTCTGTGCACAGGTTGGTGCTATGATTCTGATTCACAAAGCCTAAAAATAGACCTGTCTGTAAGGTCCTGGAGCACCCCTGAATTTTCACATGCAAATGTGTTCCAGAAAATGTGCCCAAGTGCATCTCAGAAATGCTTCTGGCTTTTCTACATTTGGTCCAGTTTAAGGTTTGTGAATCAGGAAGGGGATAGTGAGTCTGGTCACATACCCTTTTTCAGAGTCCTCACAAGTATATCTGACAGACCCTGCCAGGCCTGCTGATCCCACCACGTTTACAGTAGAGATCCCAGAACTCTTAGGATAGGAGATCGGGACAAAAAACAAGACAGATGTCCACAAACGGACTGTTCTGGTGAGACGCCTAGAAGAAAGCATACCCTGTAAAATGAATCCTTCAATAATAGTTCTACAACACAATCTCTAAAACCCGATGAACCCCTGGGGTGCAGAATGTTGCACAATATGTCTTCATACTGAGAATTACTCATAATCCCTATTTATCCCTAGATTACCTTTGTGTGCAGAAATGATTAGTTGTCCACCAAACCCAATTTAATGGAATAGCATTAATATTCAGTGTCCATGCACTGGACACATTCAATAGGGAAAGTGCCTAAATAAACAACTTTCTTTGAAAGTTAGTCCCTCGGGTAAACTTGTGCATACATTTTAAAGTAATGTAAACAAAAGTAACCAGCCCATCAAGCCTCTACAAGTTATGTCATGAATCCAATCATATTACCAATGTTTTTTATGTCTTCTTCTAGTGTGAAGTTTTTTTCAATAGCAAATGTGCTGGCACCCTCTCCTGTATCAAGTTTTTTGCATGTGACTAATCCATTCTGGTAGATAGCTGCTAAAGTTCCAACCAGGAGCCCATTAATGCCCAAAACCAAAGTCCAGATCAATCTGGGAGTCCTGGGGTTCCAGTACAGAAGGGCTTGAAAGAAAATGAAAACGTGGTTGATCTGACCTCCATCTTGGCTTTTTGACTCCTGCAGTGCTGAACAGGAACGAAGTGTGTTCTTCATCCTCTGCACCTCATTGAAATGCCTATGGCTGAATGGGACCTTCCTTATAAAAGTAAAGCAGAAAATCACAGGATTTGCCAAGGCTTAAGATTTCACATTTCTGATTAGAAGCCTCATGCAACCCCATCAGAAACACAAAGGGCAAAATACCTTTTCATTTAAGTGTGTGGATGTTCTTTGTTTTTTCAAACATCTAATGTTAGAAGTAAGGTTCGGTTATCTGTGTTTGGAAAACAGAAAACCCAATCCGTCCTGCCTTGATCCTGCTCTAAAACACCACATGCGTTTAACCCGCATACCTAACATGCCTTTTCCCTGAATGTAAGCCCACAGAATTTCGGTATTCACTTAATAAATGAACCTACTATAAAGATTTAATATGAGAATGAACTCAAGTTATTTCTTACATACCATACCAAGAGAATTCTGTCATTGTTTTGTGTGAGGCCCCAAATGCTAACCTGTGAGCAGAGAAATCAGTCTAAAACACATTGATTAAGGACCACATCATCGACTAAGATGAATTCCTCGAATAATTCATCCATAGAAGAGATTCCAAATGGTAACCAGGTGTACCTAAATATACATGTTTGTGGGATTCATTTGTTGATACACCTTGAATGAAATTGGAACTTTAGCTGATGGCGACCGTTAATTTTTCTCAAGATTAAGTTTGATCGATCACATTCATCATTCCATGATCGATCTTGTGGATCTCTTTCAATGTGTTTGTTTGGTTGATGGCTATTGAAATATATTTTCACTTTCTTGGCCAGTCCTCTCTTTTGTTCCTGGAGCACCACTACAATTGGAGAGACCCATTATGCCTGGCCTTGTGACAATTCAATGATATCTAAATCAGCAATGCATTTATATCACTCACCGAATATGTCTGAAAATGCGATCCACCTTGTTCTGCAATATGTTTACTAGGGTTTCATTCAGGCAGATTTGAATATGAGGGTTTTTCAAAGTTCTAAACCTATGAGCAACCTATGAGCAGCTCTGAAAGTAGTTTCCATTTTGATTGACAAGTGACAGACATCTAAATGTTATCGATCAGTAATGGAAAATCTCAGAGGCAAGATGCTAGCATTTCTCTTTCTAAGATGTATATATGCTGCCATCTTTATGGACTTGTATTTGTTTCTTACTCTAAAATAGACTATCTATTTTGGGTGAGTAACTATGGAAATTACAGACCATATGAAAGTTCTGCCATCTGCTGGCGGATGCCAAAATGAATGTGGGTTCTGGCACTGCATTGCTGCACCATACATAGTGACCCTTACCATTGGAGTGCTGTGCTAAAATAGGGCATTTTACGTGTGCCTTTTCTCAATACAATGCACCTGCTTTTGTTGTATTATTATTTTGGTATTTATTGAGCGTGAAACTAGATTCAGTAAGCAACAGAACACTTTAAAATCATAGGGGAAGAACACATTGAGGCAAGCCAAGAAAAATGGAGCAGGTTACTAACAACAGGGGAGGGGGACAATTGGCACCAAGGGATCTACATGCAACCAGGGGAGGAAACAGTGAGGGGTAGATAACTGAGTCTCAGGGTGGGAAGTGGAGGGTGTCTGGACCTAGGTGTTAGGGAGGAACTTTGATTAGGAAGGTTTTGATCTCTTTCCTTGCTCTTTCCTGAGGTTCTTAAGCTCTTTCCTGGCTCCGTCCTTGCTATTTTGTTGAATCTGACTAGGGATGTTCTTTTCAAGTATGTTGTCAATTGGTCTATTGCCTAGTGATAGATTGTGTATTAAAGACAAACACTGATACCCTAGATGCTTTTTTAATTGTAATCACTTTTACACTTGTTTTCAATTTCTGGGGTTACGTAGGAGGTGTACATTTCCATGTATTCTGAGCTGCTTCCCCAGTATCCAGGCTCCTGACTATAGACATAGGGCTCAGATTTTAGTTTCTTAATTATTGCACTTCAGAGGAAAATATCTCAACAAGTATCATCTAATTAGAACAAGATTCATGCTTTATACTTTTTCCTTTCCATGTTATGTTATGTTATGTTAATCATTTTTCTTTAGCAGAAAGGAACCTTGCATATTACAGTGCAAGTTAGCAAAATAAACTACACATGATGTGTCTTAGATCATGAATGAGGAAATAAGAAGGAGTTGCAGGTTTACAAATGAATAAGTAGTTTTAAAAAAGCTTCTTGAATGGAAGAAAGTCAGAAATGGAGCAAAGTTCATTTGGGAGGATATTCCAGGGCCAGACACTGTGAACTAGATATGATCTGGCACCGACAGAAGAAAGGTAAAATCAGCGCCCTTCTAACAAACAAGCATACTGTGGTCTACGATAATGTTTAGGTTGATAATAAATAATAGGAAGAATTTTATTATGAAGGAGCGATATTCTGCAAACAATTGTAAAGAAGAGCAGCACATTAAAATATATTTCCCAATGCTAATTGTAAGCAATAATGTTCCTGATGTATGAGTAAAAGATCATTGCAGAAAATGGGCCTTCATCACGAGTTGGGCAGTAGCCCTTAAATGTGACGGTAATGCTGTTACTGCTGCATTTACAGGCTGGCCCGATCACGAGTTGGGCGCTAAATGGGCTGTTTTACCTCCATCTTTTTTCTGAAGGTGAAAATCCCATTTAGCGCCCTGTTTTCAGCACAATTACTGCCATCTGTATTTGCGCTGTATTTGCGCTGGAAATGTCCCATTGGGTCAAATTGACCCAAAGGGGAATGGGGATTTAATGTTAACGCCCAACCCGTGATCTGGCTATAATAACGCCAGACCTCCTAGTGCGCAGGCAATTACAGTTGGGTGGTATTACTGCCAGGATTCCACCAAACTCGTGTTGAGGCTAAATGAGTGCTAGTTGCTTTTTTAGAGTTTAGAGTTCATGTGTGAGATTTTTAGGACAACCAGCCAGTAAAGAACTGCAATCGCCCACTTTAGCACTCACCAACATGCTAGCAATATGCCTTAAAGGCTGTTGTGATAGAGAAAAAAATGGATTTCCATAAAGTGGCAAAGATAATGTATAGAAGAACTTAGAACAGAGTTGATCTATGCTTTCATATCCATTTCGGGGTCAAATAAGACATCTCTTATTTTTATTTCATTGATAATAAGGGCCTATGCATTGGAAAGAGTAAAATAAGATTGTCCTAAATGTGTAAAGTTAGAATTGGAATAAATAATGGTCAATTTTGTTTTACACGTTTTTATGGTCCAACAAATTTGAGTGCATCTAAGCATAAACTGTAGATAAAATAGAGTTACGTTTTATATCATATTCATTGATATCTATCGAGATCTTAAAATAAAGTTGTGTGTCATTACTGTCACTTTGAAAATTCAGGTATAATTTAGGTAGGAGGTTTAACTTCGCAATTTAAAACGATTTCATTATGTCCAACAAAATTGGATGGTCCGGCAGAAACGTCACACCGAATTGGAGTCTCTACTGATGACATGTTGTTTGATGAAACAAAAGAGCTCTTATTGGAGTGGAATGGTCCAGGATATCAAATCAAGTTGACAGGTCAAGCATAATCAAGAGGCAGTGGTGTAACAAAAATGTGGGGGACACCCTGCGAGCCACCCTGAGTGACTCTCCTCCCCAAGCTCAGCGACAAAGCATGGAACACACCACACTCTGGGCCAGCCTGGACCCCCATACATTTGCAATGTGCGTTATGCTCATGCTGTTGCAGTGGTACGCCCGCACTGCACTGGGTGAAAGATGACAGTTCCTGTTGCTGCCATGAGAATGGAACTTGGTACAACATCTTTCGACACTATTAGAACATTGACCTGTAGTAAGCTATTCCAAAATATTAACCTAGCTAGTGTCACATCTGATAACAATCATCTACAGAATATTGGATTTCCCCTGGTTGAGACAGTTCATATGGGCTATTTCTCACATAAACTTAAGATTAAGACACATAAATGCCATAGAGTGAGATTTATTGGGTCTCTTCACAAATAATTATGCAATGAGGAGTATGTTAAACAAAGCTTTGAATATCTAAACCCTTGCAGATACTTGATTAAAGCATGTATTGATATTGATATTTTATTTGTATCCCGCTCGTAGTACGTTTCAGGGCGTGACGAGGCAAGGGAGGGGAACCAGGGAGAACAAAACAATGATCTTACTAGGCCCAGTGACATTGAGAATGTGCAAGTGCATGGGAGAGGGAAAGGGGAAAGTGTGTGGGAGGGGGGATGTACACACACATTAAGACGCTTCATCATGTATCTGTGCTTAAATGGGTTATGGAGCATATTCGACCGTGGCAGAACATTCCTCAGGAGACGAGATTATGTCGCCTGTGTGCTAAATCCATAGAGACCGGAAGGCATATTCTGACTGACTGCGAGAAGGCAACTGATTTTAACCCTAAGGGATATCAGCGCTTTTGCACATCGGGTCGAAGCATCGAAATGGATCAGTGTTGGTCCACGATTGTGGCAGCAGGATCCCTCATGATCACTGTGACAGCGATGCATGTTTGGGAGAGTATACAAAGTGCATTATTAAATAAGAGACATAATTGATCTGATCCACATAAAATCCTAATATGCCATACAAAAAAGTGTGGCTAGATTAGGCAGTGATGAATTTTATAGTAATTAATGGGTAAAGTGATATGAATTTGACAGGGAACTTATATCAATTTTACAATTCATTGGCCAGTTATATATTAAGAACTGTATTGTATTCATTAGTACTTCCGACCATTAGCAGGTCTTTATCAAGGCTATATTCATTGACAAGTTTGTTGGAGAATTGTTTTTCAAAACAGACCGTTGTTGTGATAAGTGTAAGTAAGTGTAAGTGATAAGTGATTCAGTGCATATCGTGAAAACAATAAAAAATAATATTCAAACAATATATGCCAGTATCCCTGTGTACAAACATTATCTTGTAGGCTTTGCCCAGAATACCAGTAACAATCTCCTGACACAGAAAAAAAGAAAAAAAAAACATTTGATTACTGCTGCACAAATGCTTGCCCAACTCCAGCACCACCATGTAAGAATACTCTTCATGTAAAACCAAAGTGTCTGCTTCCCAGAAGGTGAAATGATCCAAGGTGGTCTTGAATTTGGAAAGTAGCAACCCTTTGAATTAGTATCTTGGTCAGAGAAGGAGCATTAGAAGTGAGCTAACAACTTGAGAAATTGTGTGGAGCAAGAGAGGTTTTGCTTATTTATTTTTTTTAAAAGAGGGGTGTATTGTCTTTTACTGATTTCCAAATATCTTTCGAAGAAGATATAGCAACGATCATTAAAATGTGCAAAATGTGAATATTTATGATCTCATATTACAAAGTTTGGTATCATTTGAAGTCATGTCAGAGGTGTAAGATCCACTGCCAGTGCCAGGTCATCTTGCCAGAGTTCAAGTTTTATTTTCTGTGCATGCTGCTTAAAGTGTGAGCCATACTGTGTTCTACATAAAAACATCTGCAAGGAGCATCATTTAAAAGTGATATGCTGTACACCTTTGAAATGTTTGCCACTTGAGTACTTTTAAATCTCTTTGGGGATGCACGCTGTCTTTGGATCTACTGGCCTGGGAAGCTCTCTCAGGGACAGCGCTGCAGTCATGTGCTACTGTGATTTATAAGGCTTACTCGGCCATTGACAGAGAGGCATGGAATCACTGTTGTGTATCAGAACCAGCACTGGTCTTCACCAGCATGACAACATTTGAGAAATAGGAGGGGATTTATCAACAGTACAGTAAGCAATAAAAATATGCAGTGTCGGCCTCCAGCAGGCCACACTGTCTAGGAGACGGGCACAATATATAAGTGCACACAGAGAAAACGGAGGCCCACTCAGTTACGACTAGTATCAACTCCAAACTGTATTAACTGAATCCAACCCCCCTGAGGCTTCCTTCCTGCCTCACTGCGTCACTTCCCACAACATGCCCCCACCCTAGCTCCGCTTTACACATAACGATGAGGATGTCCTGGACGTCCAACAATGTGACATACAGAATGTTTCATGTGTTGATGCTAAACAGAGTAAATAAACAGTAGGACAAAAAGCTGACAATTATAAAACAATACAAGTCACACAATATTAAACAATCCATGTGTTTCACAAATTCTGTGTTTGATGATGAATGGAAGAATGATAACAGAGTGCACATCTTTCCTCCCTTACCCCACCCTCTGGCCGTTCCCCTTTTGCAGTTGTTTGGTTTGTACAAAGAGAGGCAGGTACTCTCTGACACCAAATACAGCAATGGTGCAACACCAGTGTGGTGACCGGGCTTCAGCGCCCTTGCCCCCGTCTCCTGATATTCTGGGCTATGTTGACTCGACCTGGCTATAGGAGCCGTGGCCAAACAGTACAGGACACAGATGTTAAATAGAGCCTGGCCTTCACGGTCAACAAAAGCCTGTCAACCTGCACTCATATGCATACCATTTTAGGCAATTGAAATTGTGATGTGGGGTTAGTACTTGAATGCCAAGGGAGTGACTGGAAGGCTATAGAGGGGACAGGAGACCTCACATTTTCACAGCAATCCTTGAGTGGGTGATCAGACTTAAAGGAGAGATTCAACCGCTTGCTACATCGAAGCTGCACTAGAATAGTCTCATTATAATGCGTAAACATGTTAGTTGCCCCTCCCCCCACACAAATGTGTTCGCGTCTCCTGCAACATCTCTAAAGTTATGGCTTCTCCCAACATTTGAAGGGTTAGCTCGTCCCCCCCATGGAAATGTAGGGTTTGTTGCGCCCCTGAAATACAGCATACGTCCTGCTGTCGAGATCTGGTGTAAACGCAACATTCAATCAGATCTCAAGAGCGTAAATAATTGCTCAGATCTCACACTGGCCTCAACAACACGACACGACTTTCATATTGCATAGCATATTGCATAGCAATAATAAGAGCGAATGCACATAAAAAGTGTAGCTCTCTTCCAGCGCGCCAAGTCTTTTTTCAACCCCCTGGAAGAACAGCTAATGTTGCAATCTACACTAGATGCCAGTCTTGCAGTTGTCCCGCCTATTCTGTTACTATCGTGGGCAGCAGCGCCGGGGCCCCAGCAGAACCCCGTACGTCGCAGCACATTAGTGAAAGATTATCAGTATGGAAATGCTCTTTCTGGTTTTCAGTTTTGCACGTTGCGTTTTCTGCATGAGCATTTTACCTATATCGTATTTTGTTTGTTTGTTGCTTGCGATGTTTCATACTATATGCCAGCTTCCGCAGTTAGATAAGATTTGCGGAATGGGTACTTGCCATTTCTATACACAAAGTGTCTGTTTGTTCCTCCAACATTTTGAGGTATGTGCCTGATTCACAAAGCGTTTTTCAAAGGGATTTTCCTATTGAAAAACGCTGTGTGAGTCAGAAAGCCCTGCGTGTCCAAATCTATCTCATTCTATTCTATTCAGATTTTTTTTTAATTTTAAATATGACTTCTGGGCAGGCTCTGTGTGTCCTATAGCGAAGTAGTGCAATTCCGGAAGGCAAACCCAACTTCCTATTGTGGGCCGTCTTTTCAGCCCAATTGTGGCAGTTTGATGAGGTACTACACTGTGCGAGTGATAGTGTTGGCCACTGTTACTGAACCCATTAGTCCCAAAAACCCTCCTCGGGACGGGTAGTACTGAAGTAGTCACGCTAAGTAAGAAATTGCTATTTGTGATTCTGCATCACTAACTGGTGGCCAGGCCCATTTGAAGCCACAGTCCGACCCTACCTGTTGGGTGGGACCCTCCTGTTTGCGTTGCCCCTTTAAGGGGATGTGTTTTCCTCACGTGTATGGCCCCTTTAAGATGGGCCATGACTGTGTCATGGCCCAAGCTAATAAAAGGAGCCCCTGCAGGCACGTGAGACAGAACGGCTGCAGAATCCCAAAGAGGAATGACTGAGTCGTGTCTCATCATTGATGTAGTCCGCAGGCCTACACCTGGAGGCACAGGCCTGCATGCCCTGATGCCGTGAGACTCGCATCCCCGGACGGTGGCCGAGGTCCGCACAGTCAGGGGCCCGGCAGGCTGTGCCCCACCCCGACGGCGGTGATGTCCATATCGCCTAGGGGCCTGCCGGATGTCCAGGGCAGGCCCCAAACCCCACACATAGTGGGCCTATGATGTGCTCCAAGAAAGAGCACCCAGGGGCGCCTGCCGGATGTGCATGGCAGGCGACCCCCAACAATGGCGACGAGGACCACGAGTCCACGTGGCCCCCCTGCTGCCAGTAAGAGGTGGGGGGAAAGAGGAGTGTTTGACCCCACCGCGGGTCCAGCGTGGCCTGTTCCACACCGCCGCGGTGTGGGCGATGTAGGCCCGGGCTGCCCCGCGGTGAGGTGCACACCCCGCAGCGTTCCGCCACAAAGAGAAGATATGTTTGGCGAAGGAGGAGCGGCGGCTCAGTGCCCTTGTGGAGGGGTGTGGGGGAACACCGACGTGCTTTGCCCCGGCCGCGGCCCTCAGTAATGGGGGTGCCCGTGCGGCCGGGATCAGAGCATGGTGGCCCCCCCTGCGGTGTCTGCTGCAGGGATGGAGAGGCGAGCGGCCGCTGCCGCGAAGGAGGACAGCGAGTTGTGCTGCCCGGGCCCCGGAGAGAGAAGAAGATGGGTGCGGGCCGTCCCGCCGTCTTTTGTCCCCTGTCCGCGGCCCTCAGAAAAGAGGGTGCTCGTGTGGCCGGGGTGGGAGCCGTCCCGCCCCTGCCGCATCGGCGGTGATGGGGAGAGGCGGACAGTGATTCCAGGCGGCATCCGCTGTGTGGGGCCGCCATCTGCCACTGCAGAGAGGTGCCGTGCCGGGGCCCCGTGGTCATCCCGGCCCGGCTGTGGTGGAGACTGCTCCGATTGGGAGCAAACATGGAAGAGGAGGCAGCGGAGGTGCAGCCGCGACTGCAGCTGTGTGCCCCTGGTAGGTCATGCTGCCGTCTCCGACGGCATCCCTGCCGCGTAGTGAGCTGATGACCGGCATCTCCCGCAAAGTTAAGGCCGTGCTGGCCCCGCCCTTCTCCCGTGGAAACAAACGACAAACAACCGCGTGAGACCCCGGGCTGCTGGCTGGGGAAACTGATGTAGGCTCCAGTCTGGAGCGATGGGTAGTGCCCCCACAGTTGCCGGCGGGCCCCTGTGTGACCTTGGGCCGCTGGTGGTGAATACTGCAGCGCCTGTCACTGGAGCATGCAGGCAGTGAAGTGAGGGCCTTTCGGTGATCCCGGCCCCGCTAGCAATGATTGAGGGCAAGGGATAGGCTCCAACCACTCAGCACATGCAGCCCCAGCAGCAATCCTAGCCCCCCAGCGATGCTGAGGCATTCCAGGTCAGATGACAAAGATGCCCAAAAGGACGAAAGGGGAAGCAATGTTGTGGCTGAGTGGCAGTGCAGGTGTGCCCTAAGTGCATCTAAAGTGTGGACGCCTGCCTGGGGAACAAGCAGGGGGCTGCTCACAACATTTGCAGAGCCCCACCATCGGCGTCACACTACCGCGTCACACTACCAGGGGTGCGCGATCCTGCGTGAAGAGGAAATGGCCTTGGTGCATAAAAAAAGAAATAAAGAAAAGCAGCAACAGGTCGATCGAGGGTGGCAGTGCATCAGCACCAGCAATGGACACACTATGCTTAACGGGATCTCCACCCTCATGATCATCGGAACCCCGAGCCAGGACATTTCAGCATCCCACGCCCTGCACACCTCAATAACGGTGCCATCCGGAAGCAGGACACCCTACCAAGGAAGAATCCTTGCCGGCCCTGCAAGTGGCCTCGACACCTGCCACTAGGGTCCCCTATTGGACCATCTGAGGATCAAGGAGCTGGTGGCCCTGCCGGCCTGCTAATTTCACACAGCGGGCCACATAAGGACTTGCTCCGGCCTGGAGCCATGAATGAAGCGCTGCCCCTGCGGGGGTAATCTGCACTGTGGTCTGGTGGCCACACAATCACGGAGGACAGAGGTGTGCCCTCCCCTGCGGTGTGCCCTTCCCCTGCCTGGGGGTGGGGGAGATGTCGAGAGGGCCTCATCGGTGGGTGAATGGGGCCCCACTACCATATGTATCCTGGCCAATCCAATACCCGCAGGGAGCAGTGGTCTCAGAACTTTATCGCAGAGGTGCCCTGACACGATGCCATGGAGGCCACCCTGACTGCCTGCTCTGTGAGGTGGCCCTACCACCGAGCCATTGCAGTCGCCTAGCCTGCTCTCCGGGGACGTGACTGCCAACCACTGGCCAGGAAAGCGGGGATGTGGTCCAGTCTGGAGAAGTACAGTGAGAGCAAACATGCACCCATACTCCAAGAAGGTGTGCAGAAGGGAAGGATCAACTGTAAAACACTCCGAAACAGAGCAGAAATGAGGAGGCAAGTTTGCTTTACAGGCGCCTGCATGGTGGGCAGGTCGGGATGGATCCGATCCATCCAAGGGGACATGAGTAGTCATGTACGCCATGTAAACACATGCCACAGTGCAGAGCTAATGCACCAGCACTGCATCATGTCTCCAATGCCAGGGTGCCTGAGCACACTGCACTCCACGCATCGCATACCTCACCACCAGTACAATGCCCAAGAGGCTGGACGTGATGGACAAATGGCTCTGTACACCAAAGACTGCCCTGTGAAGTTGTGGTATGGCAGTGACCCGGCACCAACAACGGGATCACTGTGGCCGACGTGGGACCCTCACCCTCATTCCTCTCAAGGTTCACAGCCACGAGCAATTCTGCATTCAGTGCACCGCTCACCCCACCAAAACGGATGAGCATGTGGTGCTGCCTGCGCAGGGCTGAACAAAGTGAGTGGCCCCAACTCCGAGGAGGAGGCGCTGTCAGGTGGTCCGAAAGGGTGATGCCCGCCACGCATCTGGGACGCCAATCCAGCCCGGTATTGCCAGTCAGCCAAGGACTGGTGTTCTGTAACAGCAATAACAAAAGGAAGGCCTTCCAGCACAGAATCGGGCGTCTTCTGGCACAGCCCCCACCGGAACACAGGCCTCCCTGCCTGCCATGGTGGTGGCCTGGACCGCCTGGCACTAATGACACCCTGCACGCCATGTCATCGAGGAAAGAAACACTCCAGACTGGGGAACATTGCCGAAGAAGCGGTGAGTGGTGTCCTGTCACCCCCATTAACAGCACATGGAGCAGCGTGGACGCCTTGCAATTTGTGTCTCGCTGCTCTGCACATCAAAGGACAGTGCTGATGTGGCCCCTGGTACCTCCCAGGTGCGGCTTTGCTGGCTGTGAACTGTACCATCAATGGGCCCGGATTTGGGGAAGCGGCTCCTGAGCAGACGCTGATGGAAGACGAACTGGTCTCCTGCAGTCAGGCAATTGCTTAAAGAGGACTCTGTAATCCTGTGTGTTTTGATGCTGTGAACCTGCCTAGTAGGCCCATGCTTAAAGTGGTCTCAGTAAAGAACGGTAAGGTGAAGCTGTGGTCCTGCAGTTGCGGGGTGTGCACGTAGTGCCGGTCGCCGCCTTTGGTGTCTTGTCGGGAGTTGCAATTCCGAACCCCAGGTTAATAAAGGTTTTAAAGTGTGGGGGGGCACCTACCTACACTTCACCGGCAGCTCACTGATCATGATGGTCACCCGCAAAGTATGCTTAGAATTAGTTAGTATGTGTTAGGTCTGTAACTGTTTGAGCAAGATAAGTATGGGGCGGTGGCATATCTTATTATCTTATCCTACCCCACAAGTTCGAAACCGACAAGCGTTTTATTGTTTGTAAAAAGTGGGGTGCCTGTATGTCTCAGCACTGTTTGTTTGTTCATTATGAAAAAGGAGGAGTGTTGGGTGGGACCCTCCTGTTTGCGTTGCCCCTTTAAGGGGATGTGTTTTCCTCACGTGTATGGCCCCTTTAAGATGGGCCATGACTGTGTCATGGCCCAAGCTAATTAAAGGAGCCCCTGCAGGCACGTGAGACAGAATGGCTGCAGACTCCCAAAGAGGAACGACTGAGTCTGTGTCTCATCATTGATGTAGTCCGCAGGCCTACACGTGGAGGCACAGGCCTGCATGCCCTGATGCTGTGGGACCCGCATGCCCGGACGGTGGCCGAGGTCCGCACGGTCAGGGGCCTGGCAGGCTGTGCCCCACCCCAATGGCGGTGATGTCCATACCGCCTAGGGGCCTGCCGGATGTCCAGGGCAGGCCCCAAACCCCACACATAGTGGGCCTATGATGTGCTCCAAGAAAGAGCACCCAGGGGCGCCTGCCGGATGTCCATGGCAGGCGACCACCAACACTACCTTCGGAACTATGGAAGGTAGTGTAGTTTAAGGCCCAGCTGTGGCTGAACCCAGCTGGGCCTTAAACTAGAGCCAAATGTGCTTGCGTTGCTGTAACAGAGCATCCCACACTCAGACTGACCCGAGTATATCTGCTATGCCGTGTCAATGCTGGCGTTCAACAATACTAACGTCTCTGTCCTGTCGGTAGGCTACCCCACACCTGCGCATATCACATCCATGATCCCTCAATCAATCGTAAAAGCAAATTTACTTTAAACCGTGCTGCATCGGTTAAGCGCATATTATCTGCGTTTATTTGCCAGATGCTGCGTAATATTGCTTACTCTTACTTGAGGAGACAAAAAAGCCTGTGCAAATTGGACACACCTCAGTGCGCCAACAAAGGCGCAATCTGGGAAGCAAATATTGGAGATTCCGTTGAAGACGTTTTAGTGCTGCATTGTCTTCTCCTCAGCAAATGAAAGGCAAGCCCCTATAAACAGGCCCCATCTAGGAAGGTGCACATACTTGCCCTTCCGGGAACTCGTTTAGGAATGGAAACACAGCTGCGCCTCTGCTGTTGATTTGAACAGAGGGATCTGCATGGACTGCGACACGGCCAGTGTAGCCGTAACCGCAGGAGACTGCGAGCAAGCGATTCAGCGCTTTAATTTAGTTATATGTTCATGGTTAGCTCACCAAAAACATTTGCTTAGCTATTAAAACAACGTATTCAACTCCAGGCCAAGAGGCTAATTGTAAGCTAAAGGCCACATATTTCTCACAGTTTATAATTGTGTGTCGCAGATTGTCACATATATTTCTTTTTAGTTTACAATATTAAGGGCCTGGTTCATAGAAAAGTGTGCATTGATCCCGCAAAGTCCCCGCACCGAAAACAGCTTTGCGTGTCCCTATGCGCAAAGTTCCCATGCACGCTCTGCGTATTCATGGAATGCAAAGCAAGCCGACGCGCAAAAGAAAACCGAGCTGTGTGAGGGATGCCCACAACACGCTCCAACACAAGCCAAACCCATTGCCAAAGACAAACTTTCGCCTCCACCTCTGATACACCATCCAGCATGCCTGCAAACCTGCATGCGGTCCCCCGCAAGTCAAGACTGCACCTCTGCAGAACGGCATGAGGTCCCCAGTATGCAACGGCTGCACCCCAGTGAAACTGCACGAGGTTCCCCGGAAGCAACTGCTGTACCCCAGCAAAACTGTGTGTTGACCCCTGTAAGTAACAGCTGCACCCCAGAAAAACTGCATGAGCCCCCCCATATGCAACGGCTGCACCCCAGCTAAACTCTGCAAAGTCCCCTGTAATTAACGTCTGTACCCGAGTGACACTGCGCAAAGTCCCCCTTAAGTAACGACTGCATCCCAGAAAAACCGTGGAGCATCCACCCCTCTCCCAAGACACCCGAACTACTGACAGATCCCCATACATCATAGAAGCCTCCTCTAGCCTCAACACCAACCACCAGCCCCCCTCACCTGTGACACTACCCCCAGGCTGCCCCTCAAGTTCTGACACCACCAACTAGCCCCCTCAACTCCCCCACTACTCCAGGCAGCCCCCTCAGTTCCTGACACCAACACCGCCCCCCCACATCTGACAACCCTGACACTACCCATAAGCCCCCTTAACCTGTGACACTACCCCTGAGGCAGCCCTGACACCACACACCAGTCCCCCTCAACTTTGCCCACTACCTCCAGGCAGCCCCTTCAAGTTCGGACTCCACCCAACAGCCCCCCCTCACCTCGGACATTACACCCAGGCAGTCCCATCAAGTTCTGACACCACCCACCAGCCCCCTCTCCCCTGCCACTAACAAGTCAGCCCCCTTAAGTCCTGACACCACCCGCCAGCCCCCCTCACCTCTGACACTAATGCCAGGCAGACCCCTGAAGTCCCACATCACCCACCAGCCATCCTTGCCTCTGCCACTACCTCAGTCAGCCTCCTCAAATTCTGACCCCACCCGCCAGCCCCCTTACTGCTGCCACTAAACCAGGATTCCCCCCTCAAGTCCTGACACCACCCACCAGCCCCCCTCACCATTGCCACTACCCACAGGCAGCCCACCTGAAGTTCTGACACCACCCACCACTCCCTCACCTCCGCCCACCACCCCAGCCTGGCCCTGCCACAATACACCCCTACCACTCCAATGCTGACCAACAACTTACCTCAATTCCACCGGCCACATGAAGTACACCAGCAACATATCCTGCTCTAGCCTGAACAACTGGGGGCACCGCTTTAGAATCCATGTCTATAGCTCATCACAGCACTCCCTGATACATCACACTCAATTGCACATCAACAGTACAGCAGAATGTAGCATCAGCTACACTGTGAACACTCCATGTACATGTGATATAGTAAAGCAATGTATTGCAATGTGATTTATCATTGTGCCCATATGCCATATAAATGTTCTAAAGCACTGTACGTGAATGACCTTGGAGGACACAAGTCCCAGACATCACTGACAGGAGAGAGTCACATGTAATGTCTGTGTGCATAGTAGCTTATACAAATCTAGGAATGAAGGGAGTCAGGTAGGAAGGCATAGCTGTCAAAGTCCCTGCAAGTAGCACAAATAGAACAGGCATGTGTGTGGGTGATGTCAAGGCTGTCACAGAGTGTGTGAGCCAAGGAGATGGATGATGTGTACAGCCAGACTTAAAACATTTATCATGAGAAAATGTAGCATTTGAGAGGTAGATGTGTAGCATGACACAAGAGCATCTTATGGATGATAGCAGTGGAGTAATAAAAAATGAGGGGGCCCCCCTGTTAGCCATGCTTTGACCCCCCCAACTCAGCAACAAATCACGGGTCGCGCCACACTCTGGGCCGACATAGATTACCATGCTTGCGCAATTCGCACAAACAGGCTGCTGTAGGGGTACGCCACACACTGCACTAGTAGAAAGATATAAATATGTGTCTTAATGCACTATACAGCACACTTTCTGAGAATAATTGGCTAAAAGGCCAGAGCATTTGCAATTGTTTTGTAGGGTAACACCAATCTAAAAATCCAATACATGGAAGTCACTAAAAGTGCACAGGAACATAAATGCTTTAATTAATATAATGGTTTGCAATTAAAAATGCCATGCCGCAATGAAAACATGTCCAACTGGCTGCACAATGTAGACCAGTCTAGACATGTAATAACATATTATAGTAAAGCATGCCAGTCCACATTTAGACATACCTAGACTGGTTGCACCAAAATGCCAGTCAAAGCATTAACACATACCATAGTTATTTTATCACAGATGCCCAGAAAATTTAACAATGCTGCAATAAGAAACTGCTAGACTGGAAGCACCCACATGCCAGTCTAGCCAGGTAATTACACTTAGCAAGACTGCTTTATCAGAGATGCCCCGTTAAAAAAAAAGTAAGTGAAGCCAAATTAAGAAATTACTAGACTGGCTGCACCAAAATGCATCTCTAGCCACTAATAGACATGGATGACCATTATGATGTATTGCACAATCCCCATCCCACCCCACCACCCATAGATCCCCATTCCCTCCCACCCCCTGCCCAAACCCCCAAAATCAGCTTCTCGGTTCAGAATAAACTCCACATCCCTTTTCCTTGTCCTAGTGCTTACATATGAGGCTCCTTGCCTCATAGGTAAGTCCTGGGATAAGGAAGAGTGGGACTAGAAGTAATGAAGATGACAGGTAACTAAGCCAGGCATGATATCCATGTCCCTCTACCTAATCCCAGTACTTGTGTATGAGTCGAAGTGCCTCATACACAAGTACTGGGACCAGGAAGAATAGGGCTATGAGTAATGAAGATTACCTATAAGTAACCAAGGGATTAAACACAAGTAGTGGAGCAACACCATTGAGCTGCCCAGGCTTCCTTCCCCCCCTTGACATTTTGGGCTATGTTGACGTGACCTGGCTGACCTACAGAGCTGTTGCTGAACAGAACAGGACAGAACAGCACAAAGATGTGAAACAGCACCTGGATTTCACCCAACAATTACTAACATAAAACATTTCACTGTTAGTACCTGCATTCAAATGCATAATTCTTTAAGCAATTGAAATCGTGATGTGGGTTTAGTACTTGCATGCCAGGGAAGTGATTGGACGGGTAGAGATGGGACAGGGGACCACTTATTCTCACAGCAGTCCATAATTGGGTGCTTTCATACTTAAAGTAGAGAATTAACAGCTTGTAACATTGAAGCTGCACTAGAATAGTCTAATTAGAATGCATAAAGAAGTTAGATGCCCCACACAAATACGTTTGCCTTCCCACCGCCCGTGAAGTTAGCACATCTCCCAACATTTGAACGGTTAGCACCACCCCTGGAATTTAGGTTTTGTTGTGCCCTTGAACACAAGCACACACACCATTCAACATACACACACATGCACACCCAGCCACCCATACATTTATGTGTGGACCCTTTCACTATACAGGCACACCCAGGCAGCCACCTATACATGTAATTGTGCACCCTTTCACCATAAAGGCACACCGAGGCAGCCACCCATACATTCATGTGTGCACCCTTTCACCATACAGTCACACACCCAGCCACCCATACATTTAAGTGTACACCCTTTCACTATACATTTCTTTTTTAGTTACAATGCCTGGTGGGCTGCATCCAAAGAGCAGAGTGCTCCATTTTTTGTCTCTTGCAAACAAAATTCATTTGCTTTACCTCTATTAATTGTTGCCTTTCTTAGGCCAGCTCTAGCCCCTGTGTGTCCTGCACCTGTTTTCCCTTCCTCCTCCCTCCTCACCTTCCTGCGCTTCAGGCCGCCTCGCTCCCACCCTCTGCTGGCTGATTGGTGCCCAGGAGACCATGTCCTGCTCTCAAGGAGCTTATGAATGACACTCCAAGGGCAGCCCTGCACGTAGCAGCCACAGTGGCTAAGAGCCACAAGACAAACAAAGTGCCGCTCCTACATTGGCAGCTATAAACTGTGCCTGCAGGTGTCAGCAGGGGAGACCATGGCCAGCCATCAACCAGCATAGACCATTAAGGTAGGTGTGGCCTGGGTGGGGATTAGAGCAATCACTGTACTCTGAAAGCCCTGCCACTCTACCTACCCTCAGAACATAGCACACCAGGCTGTTAATACTAACCAGCTTCACAACTAGTGAGGATTGTGAATATTACCAGAGTAGAGTAGTATCTAGAGAGGACTATGACCTTTAGCCTGTGCCACACTAAGCTAGAACTGTGAATACTAGCCTGTGCCACATTGACATAGAACTGTGAATATTAGCCTGTGCCACATAGAAATAGAACTGTAAATATTAGCCTTTGCCACATTGAGATAAAACTGTGAATACGAGCCTGTGCCACATTGAGATAGAACTGTGAATATTAGCCTGCATCACAGGCCTCTGACAGATTAAGATAGAATTGTGAATACTAGCCTTTGCCGCATTGAGATAGAACTGTGAATATTAACCTGCACCACACTAAGATAGAACTGTGAATACTAGCCTGCGTCACATTGAGATAGAACTGTGAATATTATCCTGCGTCACACTCAGAGAATTGTGAATGTTGCCTTGAGTCACATCTAGAGAGGACTGCGACCATTAGCCTCTGCCACATTAAGATAGAACTGTGAATGCAGGCCTGTGCCGCATTGAGATAGAACTGTGTATACTAACCTGCGCCACACTAAGATAAGAACTGGCAATATTAGCATGTGTCGCACTCGGAGAGAATTGTGAATGTTGCCTTCAGTCAGATCTAGTGAGGACTGTGACCATTAGCCTCTGCCAAATTAAGATAGAACTGTGAATACTAGCCTGTGCCACTATGAGATAGAACTGTGAATACTAGCCTGTGCCACATTGAGATAGAACTGTGAATATTAGCCTGCGTTGCAGGCCTCTGCCAGATTAAGATATAACTGTGAATACTAACCTGTGCAACATTCAGAGACAACTGTGAATACTACTCTGCACCACACTAGGATAGAACTGTGACTACTAGCCAGTGCCACACTATGATAGAACTGTGAATACTAGCCTGCACCACACTAAGATAGAACTCTGAATATTAGCCTGCATCACAATTGGAGAGAATTGTGAATGTTCCCTTGAGTCACATCTAGTGAGGACTGTGACCATTAGCTTCGGCTACATTAAGGTAAAACTGTGAATACTCGGCTGTGCCACATTGAGATAGAACTGTGAATATTAGCCTGTGGCACGCTAAGATAGAACTGAGAATACTAGCCTGCCCCACACTAAGATAGAACTGTGAATACTACAATGCACCACATTGTGATAGAACTCTGAATACTAGACTATTCCTCATTGAGAAAGAACTGTGAATATTAGCCTGCGTCGCACTCAGAGAGAATTGTTAATGTTGGCTTGAGTCACATCTGAAAAGGACTGTTGACCATTGGCCTGTGCCACATCAGGAGGGAACTAGGAAGAATGGCCCATGCCACACTGGGATAGAACTGTGAATCCTAGCCTGTGCCACATTGGGATAGAAATGTGAATATTGGCCTGCATAGCATCCGGAGGGGGTTGTGAATATTACCCTGAGTCGCATCTAGAGAGGACTGTGACTATTGGCCTTTGCCACATTAGGATAGAACTGTGAATATTGACCTACTCACAGATCAGAGAGGTTTGCAAACATTCCCCTGAGTCACAATAAGGCAGAACTGTGAATATTACCTTCAGTCACATCTAGAGAGGACTGTAGTTATTGGCCGGTGCCACATTAATGATAGAACAGTAAACTGGGCCTGTGCCACCTCTGGAGGGGACTCTGAGTGATAGCCCGCTTGCCACACTAAAACGGAACAGTGAATACTGCCCTGTGTCGGGCCAATAGGGATTGTGATTATTAGAATACTTGCGATCTAGAGAGGATTTCAACTCATTAACCTGTGCAACATTAAAGTAGAACTGTGAACAATAGCCTGCCCCATATCCAGAGAGGATTGTGAATAGTAAACTGCTTTGAAACTAGAGATCACTTTTAACCTTAGTCAGCGCCACATCCAGAGAGGACCGGGAAAATTGGCCTGCCTCCCATCTAGAGAGGTCAGTGGATCGTGAATCCCCCTGCCTCCCATCCAGATAGGACTACAGTTATTAGCCGAGGTAACAATTTAGGCCAATTCATGGAATTAATGTGCGCTGAAATTTTCGGTGCAAGAAAGCGAAAGCGTGCGAATCGCAGTGCCAGTGCGAAAATCGCAGCAAAACCCGCGCACAGCGATTCATGGATGTCCGTGCGCGAGGAAATCCTAGGATGTGCGCCAAAATACTGCGTGGCGCACGCTGGCGCACACGTCTTCAAACCGCGTGCGCTAAGCGCACATAGCGCGGCGCACACAACAGAAGTAGGCCTAACAGGGGGCATGAAACGCGGAATGGGGAACAACGCGTGAAAATGAGGGCATCACAGGGGAAGTACAGGAGGCAAGTGCGCGGAACGCCCACACGCTCGCCTACAACACATATTCATGGAATCGAATAGGGCAAACCAGCGCACGGGCAAAGACGCGCACAGGCCTAAACACGTCTGCCACACGAAAGCAGGCGGTAGCGTCCCTGCGCATGAAAGAAATGTGCGCCAAAATGTGCGCTAACAAAAAGGACGTATATACAGCCATGATGAATGTCCCATTCTGTGGCCCTCTAGGACAAATGACGTGCAAAGGGGTACGTGACAAACACTGACACCCGCTGTGTGAAAAATAGCGTGTGCGTGTATTTCGGGGGTGTCCGTGAAGTTTCACACGCGATAGGCCTTGGGCGAGCGGGGTACGTGTATTTCAGGGGTTCATGTGAAGTTTCACATGCGATTGGCCTTGGGCGAGCGGGGTACGTGTAAATCTGGGGTGCGCGGGAAGTTTCACACGCGATTGGCCTGGGTACGTTTATTTCAGGGGTGCGCAGGAAGTTTCACACGCGATTGGCCTTGGGCGAGCGGGGTACGTGTAAATCTGGGGTGCGCGGGAAGTTTCACACGCGATTGGCCTGGGTACGTGTATTTCAGGGGTGCGCGGGAAGTTTCACACGCGATTTTGCTGTCAGAGCGGGGAACGTGTATTTCAGGGGTGCGCAGGGAGTCCTACACGTGAATTGGCAGTGTGGGTCCCCCCAGGTGTACCCTCTACCCCCTCCATGACCCCTGCAGGCAGCCAACACCACAGAGGACTACCCTGCACCCCAGGTCATGTCCTGCAGGCAGCCCATCCACCATGGGCATGCCCCCCAGCCAAGGCACATGTCACCTTGCAATATGATCAACAACTCATGTCCCCCTCCCCCCACATCCCCCAACAGTCAGGGGCACCTGCCAGAAGGCCCCCACTCATGTCCCCCAGCACCCCCACCCCCCAGCAGTCAGGGGCACCTGCCAGCAGGCCCCCACTCATGTCCCACTCATGTCCCCCTGCACCCCAACCCCCCAGCAGTCAGGGGCACCTGCCAGCAGGCCCCCACTCATGTCCCCCAGCACCCCCACCCCCCAGCAGTCAGGGGCACCTGCCAGCAGGCCCCCGCTCATGTCCCACTCATGTCCCCCTGCACCCCCACCCCCCAGCAGTGCAGGGCACCTGCCAGCAGGCCCCCACTCATGTCCCACTCATGTCCCCCTGCACCCCCACCACCCAGCAGTCAGGGGCACCTGCCAGCAGACCCCCACTCATGTTCCCTTGCACCCCCAACCCCCAGCAGTAAGGGGCACCTGCCAGCAGGCCCCCACTCATGTCCCCCAGCACCCCCTCCAGCAGTCAGGGGCACCTGCCAGCAGGCCCCCACTCATGTCCCACTCATGTCCCCCTGCACCCCCACCCTCCAGCAGTCAGAGCCACCTGCCAGCAGTCCCCCACTCATGTCCCACTGCACCCCCCACTAGTGCAGGGCACCTGCCAGCAGGCCTCCACTCATGTCCCCGTGCACCCCCACCCCCCAGCAGTCAGGGGCACCTGCCAGCAGGCCCCCACTCATGTCCCCCTGCACCCCCACCCCCCAGCAGTGCAGGGCACCTGCCAGCAGGCCCCCACTCAGGTCCCACTCATGTCCCCCTGCACCTCCATCCCCCAGCAGTCAGGGGCACCTGCCAGCAGGCCCCCACTCATGTCCCCCTGCACCCCCACCCCCCAGCAGTCAGCGGCACCTGCCAGCAGGCCCCCACTCATGTCCCACTCATATCCCCCTGCACCCCAACCCCCAAGCAGTCAGGGACACCTGCCAGCAGGCCCCCAATCATGTCCCCCAGCACCCCCACCCCCCAGCAGTGCAGGGGCACCTGCCAGCAGGCTCCCACTCATGTCCTCCAGCACCCCCACCCCCAGCAGTGCAGGGGCACCTGCTAGCAGGCCCCCACTCATGTCCCACTCATGTCCCTCTGCACCCCCACCCCCAGCAGTGCAGGGCACCTGCCAGCAGGCCCCCACTCATGTCCCACTCATGTCCCCCTGCACCCCCACCCCCCAGCAGTGCAGGGCACCTGCCAGCAGGCCCCCACTCATGTCCCCCTGCACCTACACCCCCCAGCAGTCAGGGGCACCTGCCAGCAGGCCCCCACTCATGTCCCCTTGCACCCCACCCCCCAGCAGTCAGGGGCACCTGCCAGTAGGCCCCCACACATGTCCCCCTGCACCCCAACCCCCCAGCAGTGCAGGGGCACCTGCTAGCAGGCCCCCACTCATGTCCCCCTGCACCCCCACCCCCCAGCAGTCAGGGGCACCTGCCGCAGGCCCCCACTCATGTCCCCCAGCTCCCCCACCACCCAGCAGTCAGGGGCACCTGCCAGCAGGCCCCCACTCATGTCCCCCTGCACCCCCTCCCCCCAGCAGTCAGGGGAACCTGCCAGCAGGCCCCCACTCATGTCCCACTCATGTCCCCCTGAACCCACAACCCCCAGGCAGTGCAGGGCACCTGCCAGCAGGCCCCCACTCATGTCCCCAGCTCCCCCACCACCCATCAGTCAGGGGCACCTGCCAGCAGGCCCCCAATCATGTCCCACTCATGTCCCCCTGCACCCCCACCACCCAGCAGTCAGGGGCACCTGCCAGCAGGCCCCCACTCATGTCCCCCTGCACCCCCACCCCCCAGGAGTCAGGGGCACCTGCCGCAGGCCCCCACTCATGTCCCCCAGCTCCCCCACCACCCAGCAGTCAGGGGCACCTGCCAGCAGGCCCCCACTCATGTCCCCCTGCACCCCCACCCCCCAGCAGTCAGGGGCACCTGCCAGCAGGCCCCCACTCATGTCCCACTCATGTCCCCCTGAACCCACAACCCCCAGGCAGTGCAGGGCACCTGCCAGCAGGCCCCCACTCATGTCCCCAGCTCCCCCACCACCCAGCAGTCAGGGGCACCTGCCAGCAGGCCCCCAATCATGTCCCACTCATGTCCCCCTGCACCCCCCCCAGCAGTCAGGGGCACCTGCCAGCAGGCCCCCACTCATGTCCCCCAGCACCCCCCCCAGCAGTCAGGGGCACCTGCCAGCAGGCCCCCACTCATGTCCCACTCATGTCCCCCTGCACCCCCACCCCCCAGCAGTCAGGGGCACCTGCCAGCAGGCCCCCACTCATGTCCCACTCATGTCCCCCTGCACCCCCACCCTCCAGCAGTCAGGGCCACCTGCCAGCAGTCCCCCACTCATGTCCCACTGCACCCCCCACTAGTGCAGGGCACCTGCCAGCAGGCCTCCACTCATGTCCCACTCATGTCCCCCTGCACCCCCACCCCCCAGCAGTCGGGGGCACCTGCCAGCAGGCCCCCACTCATGTCCCCCTGCACCCCCACCCCCCAGCAGTGCAGGGCACCTGCCAGCAGGCCCCCACTCAGGTCCCACTCATGTCCCCCTGCACCTCCATCCCCCAGCAGTCAGGGGCACCTGCCAGCAGGCCCCCACTCATGTCCCCCTGCACCCCCACCCCCCAGCAGTCAGGGGCACCTGCCAGCAGGCCCCCACTCATGTCCCACTCATGTCCCCCTGCACCCCAACCCCCAAGCAGTCAGGGACACCTGCCAGC